>NC_069381.1:25666666-27007500 GCF_027475565.1 Acinonyx jubatus
CCAGACAGACATAATCTCTGCTCTCACAGAGCTCAGCCCTTCCCAGCCATTCCTGCCTCCTGCTTATTCCTCCCACAAGGGGCCATGCCCTCACCTCAGGGCCTTTGCACTTGCTTTTCCCTCTTCTCACAAAGTTCTTTCTCCCAAAACATGGCAAACTCCTTCTCTTCCTTTAAGTCTTTGCTCAATGTTCCCTTCTCAATGAGGTCTACACTGACAGCCTTTAATAAAATCACTACTCCCCACCTCCATCCCCAACACCTCCAATCTCCCTTACTTATTCAGTTTCCTTTCTCCCATAACATGTATCACTCTATAGCACCCTATGTAGTCTACTTGTGTGTGTTTATTGTTTATTGTCTGTTTCCTCCTGCTAGACCACTCATTTCACAAAAGCAAAGTCTCTGTTTTATTCATTGTTCCATCTTAAGTGCCTAGAAGAGTACCTGGTGCATGGTAGGCACTCAGTAAATATTTGTTCAATGAATGAATAAACTATAATTCAGTGCACTCACAAATACACAGCTCAGGGGGACCCAATTCCCTAAAGGCCCAGAAAGCCAACCCAGTTCATGTAGCTCTGTCTGAAAACAGTTTGGGATGGGAGGGCCCACAGACTCAGCTCACAATAGAATTAGAGCCGGGGAGGGGGGTCCTGAGTGCTTCTTCCATGGCCATCTCCCTACCAGACTGGGCTCCTTAGGGCCAAGGACATTGTCTGCCTTTTTCACCAACACATCCTTAAGGGCCCAGAACAGGGCTATCAAAGGAATCAAATGTCAGTAAGCACAAGGATAAAGGAATTCCAGCCATCATTTATCCAGCACTGACTTTGTGCCCCACACAGCACTAAGCATCCTCCTCACATGATTTCTTTCAAACCTCAAAACATCCCAAAGAGGTTGGCATTATTGTTTACCCTGTTAAACAAAGCTTTAGGCTAAATAACTTGCCCAAGTTCACACATATAATAATAGACAGCAAAGCTGAGGTTTAACACAGGTTTGTCTGACTCCTGAGACTAAGACCTGAAAGTATATGTTCTATATACTTCTATATATTTTCTATATACTTCTATATGCACTGGGATGAAAGGGAGGGAGGAAGAGAGACACAGAGAGAGGGAGGGACAGAGGAAGGGAGGGAGGGAGGGATAGAGGCAGGAAGGAAGGGAGGGAAGAAGAAGGAAAGATAGTGGGTGGGCCACATGCCAGATGTAGCATGGATGTGTAAAATTGCTGACCAGAGCTAAGGAGCTTTTCCTCTTGGCTGGACATGACTCCATTATAGCTCTGTCTCCCCCCCCCACCTCCCCCACCCCAAAGGAAGCACAAAGATGGCACACCTTGTCCTAGAAGAGACTTTATTTTAATTAATTCTTTGAAAACCTTCCTCTCTATTCCTTTCCCCTTCCTCCCTCCGTCTCTCTCTCTCTCTCTCTCTCTCTCTCTCTCTCTCTCACTCTCTCTCAACTTGAATGAACTGTGAGAAAAATGTATCTGAGTAGGTGGATAGATAATCTAAAAATTGTGCCAGGAAGTAATGGAGAAATGTACTTCCTCTTAGAATCTCTATAAAAGGAAATCATCACAGATCTTTTCTTGCCCCTCCCCTGTACACATGCAAGCCAACAACATGATGAGGCTGGGCATGTGAAAACATCTAATTCAGAACCTGCCCCAATGACCTCATACTTCTGCTTAGAAGACATCTCCATGGCCATTTCCCCAGATGCCCAGTGCAGGCCTTAGTGGCCTTTACTCACCCTAGGCATCCTCCAATCTGGTCAGCTACAGCCTCTGCCTATCACCCACCTGTTGTCTCAGTAGCCTCCTCATTCCAGCTGAGAGTCCCATCCAGAGGCACTTAGGCACTCCAAGTGCTTACCAGAGGGCTTCTCTGCAGAGTTCTGTGGATGAGAGTCCCAGAGACCCTTTAAGGCCTCCAGAAATCCTGCAATTCTAGCTTCTTTCTCTTGTGGCCACACCAACATGATGTCATCATGCCAGAGACTGGGGCAGGAATTCCCAGGGCCATCTGTTGGGTGGCTTTAAGACATATCAAAAATTGGGGTGCCTGCATGGCTCAGTCGGTTGAGTGTCTGACTTCAGCTCAGGTCATGATCTCATATTTGTGAGTTCAAGCCCCACATCAGGCTCTGTGCTGACAGCTCAGAGCCTGGATCCTGCCTCATATTCTGTGTCTCCCTCTCTCTGCCCCTCCATCACTCATGCTCTGTTTCTCAAAAAATGTTAAAAAAAAAAAAAAAAGAAAAATCAAAAGCAAATGCTGAACAAAGGACTGACTGGGCCTTCTAATGGGAGAATCTGTAAAGAGGCAAAGTCTAACAAGAGGCTCTAGAATCTAGTTGCTGAAGATTTCTGGCAGGAAACACACTTGCTTGAGGAGTAGCACAGGGCTATAGAAAGGACAGAATTCAAGCCAATTCAATGGGTATTCACTAGGGCCTTCTACAAGACATTCAGAGCTTCCCCAACAATGCTCTTAGTTGAATGGCAGCTGGCAAGCAGGTGTATAACAGGAAAGGGCACGGAATTTATAGAAAGGAGAGAAAGAGGGACATCAAGGAAGAGGTGGGGACCAGTTTCATCCTCATTGCTGCAAGCTAAGCTGTCCCTTGGCTGGGCCACCTTTTAGCTCAGATCTCTTAGCATAAGCTGGGGAACCTGCCCCCCCATTTCCTTGTACCCTCCTGGTGACACTCCCATGTGGATTCTTAGGATCTAGAGGTACCCATCTCCTTGTGCCTCCCAAGAGGGAAGTGTGGGTCTGATCATACATGACAAAAGAGAAACCAGAGATGTCACATCTACCAGGGTTGTGAAGCTGGTACCCAGGACCACTGACTCTTGGCAACTCCATGGGTGCAACGTCCTCTCAAAACACATTTGTCCCAGGGCATCTGGACCACTCAGTTGGGTAAGCATCTGACTCTTGACGTTGGCTCAGATCATGATCTCACGATTCATGAGTCTAAGTCCCAAGTCGGGATTCTCTCTCTCCCTCTCTCTGCCCCTCCCACACTCCCATGCACACACACTCTCTCTCTCTTCCTCAAAAATAAATAAACTTAAAACACACACACACACACACACACCTGTCCCTGAAATAGGTAAGAGCACATGTTCACCTGAAGCATGGAGACCATGCTGGCTGCACTTGTCAGACAAAGCATAATGATCTTACATTAAACTCTCACACGTCCTGCCGGGCAGGATCCAGCAAAGCCTTTACAGGTATAGGGCCCAGGCAACCCTCACAACCCTTACAGTCCAGTGGCCTCTGCTGACAGACAGAGGGGACAGTGCCTGGATGAGGTGCTATTAAAAAGGGGCTTGAGGAGTGACATCAGCAAGATGGCAAAACAAGAAGCCCTAGACTTTGTTCCCCCACAGAATCACCAACTTAACAATGTATGATCCAAAGAGTCTTTATGAGAACTCCAGAAACCAGTTACGAAGTCACAGTACCCCAGGCAAGCTCAAAATCAAGAACAGTCTTCGTAAAACAGGTGAGAAAAGCCATTCCACAGCAACCATGATAGCCTTTCCCCCAAGCCAGCACAGCTCAGCATGATTAAGAAGACTAGACCAACTAGCAGTTTCTCCCTTGGGAAAGAAAGAGAAGAGGAGAACAGAAGTCCAACGCTTTTCAGGGAACTGCCCAAGGGACCAGCTTCTAACTCATCTGACCTGGAGTGCAAACAAGGAACCAGCATCCTTTGGATGCCTGGGAGCCAAAGGGAACAAAAGGGAGCCCAGCACTTGCTGTAGCACCAGAGAACCTGCAGTGACACAGACAGACACAAGAGGGAGCAAGAAATTGCAAACTCCTAAGAAAGAAAATGGCAAACCTCTCTAATTGGGAAACTATATGCATAAGCCCAGAGAAGACACATCCCTGGAAAAAGTTTTGAGTGACCTCTAAAAGCTCTAGCCAGGCTAACTAGGGAAGTTCTTCCAGTGTATGCGGCCAATACATAAAATAGAGAGAGGTGGTTGCTTTCCCAAATGCATAAGTCAGAGCAAAAAAATAACCAGGCGCATGAAGAAACAGGGAACCACAGCCCAATCAAAGGAACAAAATAAATCTCCAGAAACCAAAATTAAAGAAATAGAGATCCATGAATTACTCACAAAAAATCAAAATAATCATCTTAAAGAAGCTCAATGCTCTACAAAAGAACACAGATAACTAAATGAAGTCAGAAAAACAATGCATGAATAAAATTAAAATTTCAGCAAAAAGAAATTATAAAAAAAAAAGATCCAAACAAATTTTGTAGTTAAAGAATACAACAACTGAATTGAAAAATTCACGATGATAGCGGACTTGTTCAAGCAAAAGAATGATCAGTAAACTCAGAGATAGGTCATTTGAAATCACTGAATCAGAGGAGCAAAAAAGGAGCAAAGAATAAAGGAAGTGAAGAAAGCCCAAGGGACTTAGGGGACATCAACAAATGGACCAATAATACACATCATAGCAGTCCAAGGAAGAGAAGGGAGATGGGGGTAGAGAGCTGATCTGAAGAAATAATGGCTAAAAGCTTCTCAAGTCTGAGGAAGGAAATGGACTCCAAATTCAAAAAGCTCAAGAGAATACAACTAGGATGAACCCCAAAAGGCCCAAACTGAGACACATTATAATCAAACTGTCAAAAGTCAAGACAGACAATCTTGAAAGCAACAAGAGAAAAAGCAACTTGCCACATATGATGAAGCTCTCATAAGATTATCAGGTGATTTCTCAGCAGAAACCTTGAAGGCCAGAAGGAAGTAGGAAGATACATTTAAAAGTGCTAAAAGGAAAACACTGCCAACCAAGAATACTATACCCAGCAGAACTGTCCTTCAGAAAGGATAGAGAACTAAGGACTTTCCCAGATCAACAAATGCTGAAGGAGTTCATCACCACTAGACCTGCCTCACAAGAATTGTTAAAGGGAATCCTTCAGGCTGAAATGAAGGGACACTACACAGCAACACAGAAGCATAGGAAAACATAAAGCTCTCTGGTAAAAGTAAATATAGAGAAAATAAAGACTCTTGTAATACTGTCATTGTATAAAATTGCTTTTAATTCTGGTATGGAATTTAAAAGATAAATGCACAAAAATTGCTATAACTCTGTGCTACTGATTCAAAACATAAATAGATGTCATTCATGACACTGATAACAAAGTTAGGTGGAGAGATGTAAAGAAGTTGAGTTTTTGTGTGTGGTTGACATTATCAGTTTAAAATAGACTTATTAACTATAAGATATTTAATGTAATCCCAATGGTAAGTATCTATAGAAAACTTACAAAAGGAAATGAGAAAGGAAGCAGAGCGAGGGAGGAAATATAAAGGAAGGCAATGAGAGAAGAAAAGAGGGACAAAATAACAGTTTTGTTATTTTGTTAACAAAATGGTAATAGTTAAGTCCTTCTCTATCAGCAACTACTTTAAATATAAATGGATTAAATGCCCCAGTCAAAAGATATGGAGTGGGTGAACAGAAAAAAACAATAGGATCCAAATGCATGCTGTTGAGGAGATTCACTTCAGCTATAAGGACATATATACCCTAAAGGTGAAATTACAGAAAAAGATATTCCAGGCAAATGGTAATCAAAAGAAAGCAGGGGTGACTGTACTTATATCAGACAAAATAAACTCCACAAAAAGGGACACCTGGGTGGTTCAGTTGGTTAAGCATCCAACTTCAGCTTAGGTCATGATCTCACAGTTCGTGAATTTGAGCAGTGTGTCCAGCTCTATGCTAACAGCATGGAGCCTGGGGCCTGCTTCGAGTTCTGTGTCCCCCTCTCTCTCTCTGCCCCTCCCCTGCTCACACTCTGTTTCTGTCTCTTAAAAATAAACACTTAAAAATTTTTTTTAATTGTCACAAAAAAGGACATTATAATATTGATAAAAGGGTTGATTCACCAGGAAGATATAACAATTATAAATATATATGCACCTAAGAGCAGAGCACACAAATATATCAAGCAAAAACTGACAGAATTGATGGGAAATAGACAATTATACAGTAATAGTAGGAGATTTCAATACTTCACTGAGAAATGGATAGATCAACCAGACAGACATTCAACAAGGACACAAAGGACTTGAACATCACTATAGATGAACTGGACCTAACAGCCATATACAAGAGAATAAAAGCACATTCTTCTCAAACACAAAGAACATTCTTCAGGACAGATCACACGTTAGGTCACAAAACAAGTCTTAACAAACTTAAGAAAACTGAAATCATACCACGTATCTTTTCTGGCCACAATGGAATGAAACCAGAAATCAATAACGAAAGAAAACATGGGAAATTCACAGATATGTGGAAATTAAACCAAATACCACTGATCCACCACTGGGTCAAAGAAGAAATCACAAGGGAAGTTAGAAAACATCTTGAAACAAATGAAAAGGAAAAACAACATAGTAAAACTATGGGATGCAGCAAAATCAGTACCAAGAGGAAAGTTTACAGCAACAAATGCCTACACTAAGAAAGAAGATATCAAATCAACAGCCTGATTTTATATTCCAGGAAAATAGAAAAAAAAAAAACAAACAAAGCCTTCAACCCAAAATTAGCAGAAGGAAAGAAATAATACAGACTAGAACAGACATAAAACAGAATATAGAAAAATAATACCAAAAAGTCCACAAAACTAAGAGTTGTGGGTTATTTTTTTTTAAAGGTCAATGAAAGTGACAAACCCTTAGCTAGGAAAAGAGCATGCAGACTTAAAGGAACAAAAATCAGAAAGTAATGAGGAGACATTTCAGCTGATGCCACAAAAATAAAAAGGATCCTTAAGAGACTACTATTAACAATTATATGCAAGAAAATTGGATAACCTAGAAGAAATTAACAAATTTCTAGAGCCATACAACTACCAACCCTGAATCATGAAGAAATAAAAAATCTAAACAGATCTGTAACTCAAAAGGAGATTGAATCAGTAATCAAAAACCTCCCAAAAAAAGAAAAGGATCCAGTGGCTTCCCTGGAGAATTCTACCAAACATTTAAATAAGAAAAACACCAATCCTTCTCAAACTCTTCCAAAAAACTGAAGAAAAGGAACCCTTTCCAAACTCATTTTATGAGGCCAGTGGTATGATTTTGATCTGATGCCAAAATCAGACAAAGATACTGCAGGAAAACTATGGACGCTGCTGAATATTGATGCAAAAAATGCTCAGTAAAATACTAACCAATTGAATTCAATGAACATTAAAAGGATCATACACCATGACCAAATGGGATTTATTTCTAGAATGTAAGGGTTTTTGCTTACATTGGCAGGTTCCCAACTTTGTGGCACATGGATGGCTTTGTAAATGCCCCATGCCCAAGGCCCCTCACCCCAGACTGATTATATTAGAACATCTGAGAGTGGGGTTCCAGAACAAGGCTGCTAACTCACATGAAGGCCGAGCTGCCATTTTGGACCCTGCAGTCCATCCCATTCAGCCACTGTGCCCTTCCTCAATAGTCTCAGGGCCACTGAAACTCCACTAGTGCCAAGAGCCCTGTGTTGACCTGCCACCTTGATCTGGGATGTGTGGGAGCGTTAACACTCTTAGGCAGCAGGAAGGAACTGTCCTGGTTTTCCCACCCACTGACTTCTCTCTCCGGAGGGTAGGGAGTTGTCTCCTTCAAGCTAGCAGAAACAACGGTTCTCTACCAGGGGTGATTTTCTCCTCTACGGGGAACATTTGGCAACATCTAGAGATATATTTGATTGTCTTTGATCCGGAACCCCTGTCTTCTCTTGATCCTCAAGCCGCAGAACCCTGATCACTGACTGATTCATGGTGAATTTTCTCTCTGGTGCCCCTACAGTTTAATTTTAATGGAGCCCCCACCCACCCACCCATTACATGGGTCTACATATATCTAAACCTCCTCTGTGTTCAAAATTCAAATTCTTCCTCATGAAACTCCTAAACTCCATGGGTGTGGCCAATCACCTAAAACTTCCATGAGAGGTGAGAAGACATCTGACCAGGAAACAGAAGGGCTCCCTAGAGAGGACATAGCCTGACTCCTGAGTCTTCATGTCTGAATCTTAGCTGGGACTCCACCAAGTTGCCCATCCAAGTGCCCAGGTTCTGGGCACTTGCTATATGCCGGGTTCTGCCTTGTTTTTAATTTTTATTCTTTGAATTGAAGTATAGTTGACACAGAAATATTAGTTTCAGGTAGACAACACAGTAATTCGACAAGTTTATAGGTTATGCTATTTTCACTACAAGTGTAGCTCCCATCTGCCAGGCCCTACTTTAAATGCTTTGCCTCATGAAATCCTCCTCAAAGCCCTAGGAGATAGGTACCACTATTATCCCCATGTACAGATGAGCACACTAAGGCACAGAGACTAAGTAGGCTTCCCAAGGTCACACAGCTAGGAAGCAGATGAGTGAGGATATGAACCCAGGCAGTTTGAGTCCAGAGCCCATGGGTTTAACCACTACACCCTCTATGGTCCCTCATGTCTTTCACTTCAACAACAACCCAGGTAGGCTTGGATTCTGTTCTGGATATTATAGATGAAAATCAGCTTCTCAAAGGCAAAATAACCTTGCAAAATTACTCAGCTAGTGAGCAGTGGACCTAGGAATGAAATCTAAGACAGACTCAATTCTATGCTCAGGTCAAGGAGGGAAACTACAGGCTATAGAGAACGATTCATTCAATTCCTTCATCTATTCATCCATTCGTTCATTCATCATCCACTCAGTGCACATGTGTTGATGCTTCCTGAGGTTGTGTGTTGTGCATTAAGGATCCAGAGAGAAATCAGCTGTGACCCCTCTGCTTAAAGAGCTCATGTCAGCTTTTGGAGGCATGCTGCAGGCTGGTGGGTGGGTTGGGGAGGAAGGAAAGGGCACAGGAGGGCAGGGAGTCAGTTTAGACTTGCCCCTGGGAGACTAAGCAGCTGTGGGTAACAGGCCTGGGGAACTCCACGTGGGTACTGTTCATGCCCTCAGGTGGTCAGTGGGGTCAGGTGATGCAGATGATGTCCCACCCCCAGCACATGTGCACCTGCACATACTCACGGCCTTATTATCTCCTCATCTGTCCCTCCCCTGGCTTGTACAGACCCCAAATTCACGAGCACAGAACAGGAAGAAAGCGAAAGGGGCTCTGTGCTCCCCCCAGCGGATCAATGCAAAGTTGGCATCCCAACTTATCATCCTGAGGTCCCAGAGAGAAACCAAATTGTAACTGTCAGGAACATGACAGAACTGTCAAAAGCAGACCAAATCAGCCACATAAATTGTGAAACCGAAGTCACAGTTCTATTTGTTCTGCGAGAGTGAACATCTCACATTTTTTGTCAAGAAGGAAAATAAAAACAAAGACAGACCAGGGGCCTTGCAAGCACTCCATCTTTGTGGAGAGCCCCCCCCCCAACCACCACTACCAGTCTCAGCTTCTAGCAATGCCCGCCCCCCTCATAAACCTAGATCCACTTCCATTCAGTAAACAGTGGGTCTTCCAACGGCACTATGTGGGTGCACCATCGTAAGTGGTTATGACCCTGTCTTTGATTTTAAAGAAATTATGGTCTATTGGCCAAACGACAATCCTATACCCAGCTAACAAAATTAGAACCTAGTGACAGACCAGACAAAATAAAGCAGAACAACTCAGGGCATGACTAATTCCACCATGGCAGAATCAGAGATGGCTTCTTGGAAGAGGCAACATCTGCACTGGGCCTTGAAGGATGAATAAAATTTGGCCTGGTAGAGAAAAAAGGGACAGAAACTCCCGAGACAGGCATAAACTCCAGGGAAGGCAGATATAAGTGCACAGAGGCTGGGGCAGGGTCAAGAAAGAGACACAGGGTCAAGGGATCCTTTGGGAGTCAAGTCTCCATTCTAGGTGACAGTCAGGCTGGGATTCTGGGCTATCCCAGTTTGGAGAGTGGGTACTGCCCTGGAATGTGCTCGTAGGGAACATGCCCGTAGGCTGTGCACGAACAGCACAGGCACACTCCATCAGCCCCGGTCATGCACACACACATGTCCGTGTGTGTGTGCACACGTGTGTGTGTGTGTGTGTGCGCGTGCGTGTGTGTGTGTGTGTGTGTGTGTGCTGGCAGCAATCCAGCAGGCCGTTCTGCAGAAGCCCTGCAGCACCAGGGCCGCTCACCAAAATAGCATCGAGCAATTTAGGTCACGAAGTAAGGACGGTGTTATTATTACTAGTTACTGGTGAAGTTATTTAATAAGAATGTCACATCCAATTGAGACCATGGTGGGAATTGTCAGCAGGAAGAATGTAATTACACTAACTGGAGGCGCTCCAGGCCCCTGCCGTTTGCACACCCCACGGATCCACATAGAGATGGGCTCTCAGCCCCACTGCTGCCTGGAGGGCATTTCCTTACCTGGGGGGCTGCACCAGGCCCCACAACAGCCAGATCCATGCCGCTTTGGTCCAGGCCTCAGGAGAGGCTCTGGAGGGGGCATCTCCAGGACCCACCAGGACCCCTTCATCACGCCACCCATGGCTGGACACCCCAGTGGAAGGTAGAAAGCTAGAAAGACCACGACAGAAGAAACCAGGGCTCAGAAAAACGCAGGCAGACGGGAGGCAGACAGATAGAAAAGAGACACAAAGGCAGACATGGTGAGAGAGAAAAGGAAAAGACCAAATCCGGGGCAGACACAGACAACACTAACAAGAGAGATGGAGGGAGTGTGAGAAACAGGAGGAAACACCAGCTCCCCGCAGCTCCCCAACAAAGGCCGTTGGTGGCTCCTAACACACAGGCCCCCACCCGAGGCTATGGAGAAGAAAGGGAGACTGAGCACAGGCTACCAGGAGCCGCTTACCTTTCAGCAGAAGAACAGGGCAATGGCCGGAGGAGTTCAGGGCCCAAAGACAGCCCCCTTTTTACTATGAATATATTTTAAATTTAAAGAGCAAAACTAGTGGAGGAGAAAAATCCAATGGGAAAGGTGAAAGGGAGAAAAGAGCCAAACCCCAGAGACAAGAGATGGGATCCAGAGGTCTGGGAACTGGGATGGGCAGCAGGGACCCCACCTTGTTGGGAGTTGGGGGAGGGGGAGCAACCACAGGTGCACGTAAGAAAGGGACAGAATATGGGAGAAGTCCACTCTTGATGGTTTGTTCTCGGTGGGGTACTGGCCAGGTCACCTTAAGATGGACCAGGAATTTGCATCTTGGAATGGCCATTCTCAGGATTAAGGCAGGAAGCTAACCTGGTAATCGAGAGCGAGGCAGTAGGGGGAGAGCGAGCTAAGCTGTACTGGGTTCAGAATGCACTGGCAGCAGGATTCACAGCCCAAGGGGCAGGCAGAGAGCTGCTGTGTGCACAGCAGGGGGAGCAGAGGAGTAAAGGTGGAGGGTCCCCATGGGACAGTTGTTCAAGGGTTGGTCCTAAAGGACAAGGGCTGAGGAGAGCTGCTCAGGGGCATCTAAAGGCCTCCAGCTTTTAAAGAGGCCTTGCACGGCCGAGTGTCGCCATCACCCTCCCCACCTCTTGTGCCTTCTGGCTCCTGGGCTCTCCTGTGCGGGCCGCGGCCAGCCATGACCTCAATGGGCCCTTGGCTGTAATCCTCAGTTCATCCATCTGGGGAAGCAGCATCAGCCTCCTCCTCCTCAGCTGTCGGCCTCCACTGCCTGGTCCCGCTTCGGTCCCACTTCTGCCCCACCCCAGGGCCACGCACATCCTCTCTCTCACATTTTCTTTGGACTCTGAGCTTGGTCTAGACTCACTGTCGGTTGCTCAGTGGCAGTAAACAAAGCCCAGGCAGCGGACCTCAGCCTGACTCACCCACCCTAGATGTTCTAGAAGCTTCTGAGGCTCCTCCTCAGAGCACTCGAAAGACTGAGTATAAAGAGACAGAGGCAAGAAAACCTTTCGGGCTCAAAGAAGCTTTGAGGAATCACATTTCCTCCGAAGACTGTGCCCACGGGCAGGGCTGCTCTGCTTGGGTCTGAGGGTGTGTTTCCTCCCTTCCTCCTCCAACTGGAAGTCACAGACCACGCTGGCTCCAAGAAAGCAGGTTCTCAAAGAGGCAGAGGCTCCCCTGAAAGAGAAGTCTTGGGTGCTCAAGGAGGCCTGAAGGTCAGGCGGAGGCATAAACCCCATCCTGCTGAGCTCAGAGTGCCAGGCCGGCGCCTCCCAAAAGACCCACCCAGCCCGTGGTTCTGTGCAGCTGCTGGCCTCACTGGGCCCTGGCTGTTGCCAGGCATGGTTGCCAAGCACAGGCTCACATCCTGGGTCATCGGAAAGCCGCCTGGAGAAGAGAAAAACCAGCCCTCAAGTGTGGTCTGGGAGGGGCCTGGCCGGTAAACTCTGCCAGCCCAGAAAGAAGGTCAGCAACTGGGGAAGGGGGATTTGAAGGTCAAGGTCTGACCCCCACCCCCTGGAGCTGCAGCCTGGGAGCTAGGCTCCAGGCTAAGCAAGATCCTCAGGCCACCGAACTCCTGGCACACAGAATTCAGAGGCACATGCACATCGGCATCTCCAGACACAAACACCCAAGTTCATTACGTGCATGCATACACCCACACAAATGTGCCTCGCACACAGCTCTTCAGTACACGGGTGCACAGGCCGCTCTCCCGTGCCGTCGCTCCACCAGCCCGGATGGAGGGCTTGATGGGCCCTCCTGCTGCTTGCTCCCTGCCCTCCACCAGGACCCCAGTGGCCTTTTGGAAGGATCTGGGCAAAGCTCTGAGCGTCTCTTCCACCTGGTGCTGTGTCTGTGAGTGGTAGAGCAGTGCACGCACCTGGGGAAATTGCCCATACGTGAGTAGAAGCCTGTGCCTCTACGTGTGTGTACACACAACATTGGAATACATAGCTACAATTGAATCTGCACTGACCCCATTCCTGCAGACACACACACACCAGGACATCAGCCATTCTGACCCGCTCGCTGTTCCCAGCACACGTGCAGCAAGCACCCCACAGCACAGCAGTGAGGACCAAGCTCAGCCTACAGAACTGAATTCACTGCCCGCTCCACCACTTGCTGGCTGTGTGACCTTGGGCATCCTGCTTACCCTCTCTGAGCCTCAGCTCCCTTAGGCATAAGAGAAGGGTAATAGCTCCCTCACAGGCACACTGGGAAGATTAAATGAGATTATGGATGTGAAATGCCAGGCACAGGAAACTCAATAAACATTAATTACCACCCATTCCCTCCCTTCCACCCCCCTTGTGTCTTTCATTCACGCAATGGATAAGTTTTTATTGAGTGCTAACTATGGGTCAAGCCTGCTGTAGGCACTGCAGATGCCCTATGCTCATCCTCACACAGCTCGTTTTCTACTGGGGGAGGCGGAGGTAAGCAAGTAAACAATAGGCAGACAATATAATAAGCACGATCAGAGCTACGGACAGAGGGATGTGGTAGAACTCATCTGCAGTCATCCACCGCTGAGGGTGTGACTCCGGAGCAGAGATCTGAGGGGAAGTAAGAGTGAGCCATGGAAGATCTGGGGGGAGAACATTCCAGGCAGAGAAAAGGGCAGGTGTAAATGAACAAGCTTGGTTTCAAAGTAATAGCAAGAAAGCCAGCACCCCTGGGATGTAGACCATGCAGCAGGAGTGGTGGATGGTGAGACACAGCAGATGGGGGGCAGGAGGGAGTCAAGGCCACGACCGATCTGGATGGTGTTACCTGTATGCATGTGGTGGGGAGAGGTGACCTAGTCTGATCCCTGTGTGTTAGGATCTCTCTCATTGCTGTGTGAAGAATGAATGGAGGTGACAACAATGGGAAGCCAGGCAGATCAGCCAGGGAGCTACTGTCCCTGGGGAGAGACACAGAGGGTTTTAAGGACTCACCCTGCATCATTATGACCCCCAACCCTGTCCCTGCCTCCCCACCATCTCCCACCCTCCTACCCGTCCTTGGACTCCTCACCCAGGATGCCCTCTCTGATGACTCCAGGCTATACAAGCCACTCCCCAACTCCTTCTGAGCCCGTTTTTCAAAGGCAACCTCCCCAGAAGACCCTCCCTGGTCCCCACCTCTATACATCCACAGCACTTGGCTCTTGGTTTAAAGGACAAACCAATGCTATCTTATCTATGACATAAGGATAGACATGGCATCTGATTCTCCTTTATGTATCTACCCACCAGATATAGCACATAGTAGGTGCTTAATAAATGTATATCTGTAATATGGCACCTGTGTTTTCCTGGCCAGGGTTTGGCACCCCTCCCCCAATTTCCCCCACCTCTTACCTCACCAACTGATGTTTTGTCTTTGTTAACAAACACTATCAAGCACCTGCAGTGTGCTCAGTGTTTTCAAGTACGTGTTCTCTCCCAACCACCCTGTGAGACAGGGGCTATTATAATCCCACGTTACAGACAAGGAAACTGAGGTGCAGAAAGATTAAATAACTTGCCTCCAGGTGGCACAGATAGCTAGGAGTAGCAGTACCCAATGAGGACCAAGTTATATCTGACCTAGAGTCCAAGTTTTCTGGCCTGCTCCAATGGAGTCGGGGGGTGGAGCCGTGGAGGCTCACGGCCTTGATTTTTTTAAACAAACAGGTGACTATTTCATATAAGCTATTTATGCAGACTGGCCCAGCCCAGGGATCTCTGCACCCAACACTCTTGTAGGCATGTGAGTAGACTAGAGTTGGCCTGAGCATCCTGTACTTCGTCCCTCAGCTCCACCCCCAGCACCCAGCTTGAGAGGGGCTTGCCCACTGCCCAGAACCATGGAAAGGGGGGTGGGGTGCAGGCTGCAGACACAGACTCATGCTGACCCCCATCCGGAGCTGCCAGGCCCAAGCTTCTCTGTGGGCTGGGAGAGGTGGGCACTCTGGGTCTATTCACCAAGCTGCTCATTCCATTCTGGGCATAAAATGTCCTTTTGATTTTCAAAGAGTTTGCATGCTTGACCTGTAAGGAGGAAGAGCCATAGACGAGGTGACCCCCCTCTGAAACACAGACCCAAGCTGAACGTCAGGCACGGCACCATGGTCAACCCAGCACGCCCTTCCACCGAGAAAATGGAGAGTGGCAAACCCATGCTGTGTGTCTTGCTGACTGTGACTTTGTCAACATTCTATTCCCCTAATAAAACCTACGCCTTCACCCTTGCCACAGGACACTATAGAATTCATCCTGAGCCCTGGTGAGCAACAGGTGGCTCCCACAGACACTCATCTTGCTTATGACCCACTTCTCTCTGTCGCCCTTCTTCCTATTAAGACTCATAAATGCCCTCCTCTGTTACCTCCCCAGGCAGCCCTCCTTACTCCCTCCCTTCTGCCCCCAAAGCCATTCATTCAATCACCAAACACTGGCTGAGACCCTAAGTGTCAGGTTCTGTGCTAGGTCCTAGGACAGAGTAATGGGTAAGACATGATCCCTGCCCTGGTACAGTCTAGCACCTTCTATTTGCCTTTCTCTCTCTTTTTAAAAACATCACTGTTACCATTATCTAATTGTCCACTAGACTGCTAGTTCCTCCAAAGCCAGTACAGTGGCTTGTTAAGGATGTTGTCCCGGCATCTAGGACCTTGTCCCAGGACCCTGAACAGGAAGTTGTGTGAGTAATAGAAAAAACATGCCTTTCAAAATCATGAGGGTTCCATTTAACCAGTTAGCCCATGTTTATTGATGCATACGTTGTTCTGGGTAGTGCAAAAGGGCACGTTTCACGATTGCCCACTCCTGGCCATTTCTTCTCCAGTGCCCTGCACTGGAGCATTGCAGCTCAGTGGAAGGCAGCATGTGCCCAGGGACTGAGAATGTGTAAATCAAAGTCTGGGCAGCTTAGGCAGCCAGACTGGCAGAAGGGGGAGTGGGGGGAGTTTTGTTTGCTGTGGTGCCTCATGTTTGCAGCCTCCGTGGT
Organism: Acinonyx jubatus; assembly: GCF_027475565.1. Lineage (NCBI taxonomy): Eukaryota > Metazoa > Chordata > Mammalia > Carnivora > Felidae > Acinonyx > Acinonyx jubatus. The sequence goes on from NC_069381.1 coordinate 25,682,577, forward strand.
TCTTTCTAGGCCTCCTTCACTTTAGAAATATCTGTTTGCCTTCACACTTTGCCCTCAAACTTCAAACTCCTTTTTGTTTTCTTTTTTTAGTCTCAACTCATTACAGCAATAGCCTGAAGAGGGTGAAATCATCAAGGGGCACTTGTTTTCTCTCTTATAGGCCTAAGGGGTGAAGAGGCTGAAAAGATCCCTTCAGGTTAATTCAGAAATATAAAGACTTCACATTTTCATTTTCAATTAAGTAATTATGGCACTGCCATAGTAACATTTGCTGCCCCATTTTATTTTATTTTGTCATTAAGTTTATTTTTTTTAATGTTTATTTATTTTTGAGAGAGAGACAGAGACAGAGACAGAGTGTGAGCAGGGGAGGAGCAGAGAGGGAGACACAGAATCTGAAGCAGGGTCCAGACTCTGAGCTGTCAGCACAGAGCCCGACACAGGGCTCAAACCCATGAGCCACGAGATCACGACCTGAGCTAAAGTTAAACACTTAACTGATTGAGCCACCCAGGTGCCCCATTAAGTTTAGATTAGAAGTCAAAAAAACAAACATTAATACACGTTTGTTGTCAACTTTTACACAATCTTAGAGTGAGAAAGACCTTTCTCTAAGTATAAAACAAACAGGAAAGCCAAAACATTGACAAATTTGACTGCATAAAAATGAAGAACCTCTATATGTAAGAAGGAAGGAAGGAACGAAGGAAGGGAAGGAGGGAAGAAGCAAGCAAGGAAGGAAGGAAGGAACTGTAGAATCTAAAGACAAGCTCCAAGCTGGGAAAAAGATTTGCCACACTGCCACAGATAAAGAGCCAACGTCTCTCATATGCAGAAAGTTCTCACAAATCAATAAGAGAAAATATGAACAATGCCATAGAAAATTAGTAATTTACATGAACAGTTTGCAAGAAAAGAGATAAAGATGACTAGGAAATAAGAAAAGATGTTCAACTGAATTTATAATTAAAGAAATGCAATAATGAGACGCTGGAAACATCAGATTGGCAAGTTTCTAAAAAGCTGTTGGAAAGGTGCAGAGCAGTGGTTCCTGTACCAGCACATCAGCATCACCCAGGAACTTGGTGGAAATGCAAATTCTCAATCCTACACCAGACCTATTCCACCCCAGATCTATTGAATCAGAATTTCCTGGACCCAGAAATCTGTACTTTGACAAACCATCTGGGTTGATGTGGATGTGCTCTAAGATGTAGAGAAACCAAGAATCCTCAAATACTATTGGTAATATTTAAATTAATGTCATTTGGCACCTTCTTCAGCATACATGCATATACCTGTTGAGGCAATAAATAGACTAGTCCATTCAGGTTGCGATCACTCACACACACCCAATTATTTTACTGTAGTATTATCTGGGGCAGCCAGGAACTAGAAAAAAAACCTAAATTATAAAGGACTGATTGAGTCATTTGTGGTAACTTATGAAATACTATGAAATCATTAATAAGATAAGGTGAAACAATGTACAGTAATCCACCTATGTATCTGCAGGGGATATATTTCAAGACCCCCAGTGGATGTCTGAAACCACACATAATACCAAACCCTGCATATATACTATGGTTTCTCCTATACATACATACCTATGATAAAGTTTAATTTATAAATTAGACACAGTAAGAGATGAACAATGACTAATAATAAAATAGATCATAACAATATGCTAAAGTAAAAGTTATGTGAAGGTGGTCACTGTCTCTCTCAAAATATCCTATTGAACACCATTCATCCTTCTTTTTGTGATGATGGGAGGTGATAAAAATGCCTATGTGATGAGATCAAGTGAGGAGGGTAGTGAAGTATTTTTCACGTAGCTTTAGGCCACTGTTGACCTCCTGACCATCTGTCAGAAGGCGAATAATCTGCTTCTAGACCCCAGCTGATAGCAGGTAACTGAAACCCTGGAAAACAGAACCATGGGTAGAGGAGGACTAGTGTGTGCCCACCCAGAAAGACATATAAAATATTGGGGCGCCTGGATCATTCAGTGGGTGGAGCGTCTTACTCTTGATTTAGGCTCAGGTCATGATCCCAGGGTCGCGGGATCTAGCCTACACTCAGTTCGGAGGCTGCTTGGTACTCTCTCTCTCTCCCTCTCTTTCTCCCCCACTCACACTCTCCCACTCTCTCTCCCTCTTAAAAAAAAAAAAAAGAGAGACAATGCCAAAAAAAATCATGTTACAGACTAGTATATTTGCTGTATCTACAAGGATCCCATTTGTGTGAGATATAAAGAACTTGTGTCATACTTCTGTCCGTGTGTTTTGAAGATTTCCAAAGTAATTCAGAAGAAGTTATTAGTAAGTGGGACTGGGGATCTGCAGTAGGGAGAAGGTTTTATTTTCACCATATGCCCTTCTACATTGTTTGAATTCTTGCACTAAGTATATATTACTATTATAGTAATTGAAAAGTAGTCATAACCAATTAAAAGAAAAATAAAGAGCAAAACAAGAGAGAGAAGTACAGCTGGGGGAAGAGGGAACTTCGAGCATCTGGGCAACTGCATCTTCGAGACTATTCATGCCCAACTGAGAACCTTGAAGGCCTTTTCTGCGCCCTAGCTTCAGGTTGCTTTGATGAACAAGTAACTAGTTTCATTGAACTGGGGGCTTTCGAAATAAATACTCATTTAACAAAAAATAAAACCCCATAGCCATTAAAGAAGGCAAGGGCCCCTGAGCCACTGGAGGTGTGTGTGACTTTCCTTCCTGCTGGCCCATCCCACCCAGCTGGGGGTGTGTGGTCTGCTGGCCACTGAATGTCATTTGGTTTCCAGGAGAGTACAAACAGGCGGTCTCCATTAAAAATTAAATATGAGTGTAAATGCCAGTGTGGGACATATCTCATATTTGCATGTCAGAGTCAATGAAGACTATGTTTGTGCATTAGAAAAGACACAGCTCATTTTCACAGAGGTATGTGCATGGTCTATGTTGGTGCTTACATCATGGGAATTGATAAGAGAATGATGAAGAGGAGTTCAGCTTCCTATCCCCAGGAAGTCCCTCTAAGAAGCCGATATATTTTATTCTCCTATTCAGCTTTTATCCCCACTTTTGACCAGCCAGCCCCCAAATAGGTTTGTTTGAACAATAAATTATGAAAACCCTGATCCATCCATTATCCAATTATCCTTCCATCTATGCATCCTTGCTTTTATCCATTTGTCTATCTAAACACTCTTAAATCTACCCACTTAATGAATCTACTCATTATCCATTCCCTCAATCCTTTCATTCAGCCATCCCATTTCTTCTACCAAGTCAGTACTTCCATCTATCCATTCATCCCTCCATTCATCTGTCCATTTATGCATCCATTCCATTCATCCATCCTATCTATCCCATCTATCCTTCAGTTTTACCAGCCTATCAATCAATCCCATCCTTCATCCTAGCCATTCATGCATTCATCCACACCCCCATAACCATCTCTTCATCCATCCCACAAGGCTGTCTAACTATCTCATCCACTCATCCACTCATCCATCATCTATTATGTATCCACCCTATTCATCCATTCATTCAACCATCCACACATCCATTCATCAACTGTGTCTCTTCATCTCACCCCATAGCCTGGACCTGGTCATCCTCTGGAGGTGAAGATACTATGGTAGCCAACATCAAATGACTTCACAAGAAAAACAAACAGTGATTGAAAAACCCTGCTATTTTCCCAAGGCCTACTAAGGTCTTTTCACTCAAGACATATCTGGGCTCTCTCAACAATGAGTCTTTATCTAAATTTTGCATCCCTCCTCTTTCTTTTATGCCCAGCCTCCCCCATTGGTCTCTCATCAGCTGTGGCTTCTAAGTACCAACAAGAGCTTAAAACTTGCCTGTAACTTCTAGCACCATCATGGGTCCAGGTAACCACATGTTCCTCTCCTTCCTACTCCACCTATCACATTGAACCTAGCCCAGGATAAAGCCCCAGCCATGATGTTTATGCCCCTGGCCCCAGTTTACATCCTGGTCTGGCCTGGTCCACCCTGGCCTAAAACCACTCACAATCCAGTGCCAGTCAGCAAGGCTTCAGCTGAAGAATGTGTCTTCTAATTGGGAACATTTAATAAACACCAACTACAAGGCAGGAACTATGTTAGGCACTTTCTATTTGACATCTAATTTCATTTACACTGTAATTCTCTGAGTTAGGCAGTCTCTGGAGGAGGAGAGTCTGAGGCTCAGTGAAGCAAAGTAATTTGTCTGAAGTCACACAGCTGCTCAAAGGCAGTATCAGAATTCAAACCCAGATCAGACTCCCAAGATTTGGCCCTTTTCATTCCCATGAGCTGCCACCAAGAGAGCAATTTCCAAGCTAACCCAGAGAGAAGAAATCAGAATGATGAGCAAAACAAAAACAAAAAAGACCCATTTTCCTGTTTCTGTAATTAATAGAAAATGATCATGTGAAGTATAAGGTATAGGACACAGGGAGCACCAACTCTGTCAGGGACTGGAGAAAGGCTTCCTATATATTATTTCATAGAAAAGAAAGTGAAGTCACTTTGATGAGTTTTCTGAGGGTCTTTCCACACCCTATGATTGTGCAGGCCCTGCATCAAGGCTTCAAGGGTTGGTAGGATGAGCTGTACCATTTCCTCCAGGAGAACAACCTGAGCCACTGATGTTCACCCTGTTCACAAGCCTATCCATGAGGTAGGGATTCTTCTGTCTTTGCAAATCCATGGGGGTTCAAATCCCACTCACCACTCACTTTCCAGGTGACTACGGCCAACCTGCTTCACCTCCTTGAGCCTCTGCTCTCCTCCATCTGTAAAATGGAGACCATAGGGGTGCCCCTGTCTACAGGACTGTCTTAAGACTATAACTACTACAACTTATTTTTGATGTAACAGTTTGTTTCACCTCTGGCTGTTGGCTAATTTATTTCCATTTTGCCTCTGTTATAAATAATGCTATGCGTCTTGCACACAAATGGTTGACTACCACTCTGGTTAATTCTTCAGGGTAAGTTCTCCAAAGTGGAATACTGAGGCCAAATACATGAATATTCTCAAGGCTGTTGAGAAAGTATTGCCACGTTGCTTTCCAGTAAGTTTGTAACAATTTACACCCCTACAGGCAGTTTGTGAAAGTGCTCATCATGGCGCACCCTTGCCTGCACACATACTTTTTCGATGGAACAATGTTTGTATTTCTTTTCACATACAAATTCATATATAGTCTCGCATGAATACATAAGTATGGTCTTATTATGCATATTTTGCTTGTTACTTTTCCTTTTCTCACTTGGCTTTCTCTCCCTCATTCCCCACCCTCACCTACCCACACCACCCACTAGCCAACACACACAGCTACGTAACCCACATCAACAATCTCATTTGCATCTTTCCATATTTTTATTCTTGCTCGTAAAACCATATACAAACATAAACCTACATACTCCCAAATACGCATTTACATATATAGTAGGGGCTTGACATTGTTTATCTTTTTTAAATTGGATCATATTATACACACTTCTCAGCATCTTGCTTTTCTCACTCAATAATAATGACGTTTCAATTAAATGAAGTAATGTCTACAGAGTACTTAGCAGAGCAACTGCAGCTCTGAGTATGTGTTATTTATTATTGTTTTTGTTGATGTTGTAAATTTAAAAAGAACTGGCATCCCTCCTAATGTTGTGAGGTTCACGGGGAAGGGCCTCCCTCAATCTTACCAGCCTTGCTTGTGAAGGGAACAGGGGAAGGCAAGGTCACTCTGGCTGTGCATGTAACTTCCATCTGTCCCGAGTCATTCTTCATATTGACTGAGCACCTACTATCTGCCAGAAACTGTCCATGTCCAAAGAGAGGACAGGCAAAGACACACACAGCCCCAGCCCTCCTGAGGTTCACCGTCTATGAGGGAGAGCAATAATAACAAATTAATGACTCTGATCTATGGATAATTACCACTGAGATAAGCTATCCAAGAACAAGGAACACAATTCTATGACAATGATCTGGACCAGGGGTCCAGGAGGAAGACATGAACCTTGAACCAAGATATGAGAGATGAGTCTTGGTTAATGAAGTGAAAGGGGGCAGGAACACTCCAGACAGATGAATCAGCACATGCAAAGGCCCAGAGGCAGGGGGGGAGCATGGCGCTCTAAGGACCCAAAGGAAGGAGGAGGCTGGACGGCAGAGTCTCTGAGCAAAGACGTGGCCCCTCACAGGTGGGTGCCCAGTAAATGTCTGGAGAATGCCTGTGGCCCCACCAAGAGCTTAAAAACCAAGTTTCTCTCAATGTCCCTGATCCCACAGGATTCAGCTGGCCTTGTTGCCTTGGCAACCATGACGGAGGACCAGGCCAGGCCTAGGTAAGTGTTTCATGCACATCATCTAACCACATCATTACAAGGATTTTGTGAATTAGAGATTTTTGTTCTCGTTGTAGAGATGGGAATGAAGACCAAAAGAGATTATTCAGTCTCTTGAGCAGAGGCTAGCACCCAGCAGGGCCAGGATTTAAGCCTATGTCTCTCTAAAGCCTCATGCTTCTGAGAATGCCCAACACTGTTCTCTGACATCCGAAGGATGATAAAATAGCCACATCAGATAGTGACTCACGGGTTGTCCCTGCAGGGCAGGACTCTGCTGGCTCCAGAGTCCAGTTCACAATCATGTCTCGGGGAGTGGCCGCACCAGCCCTTGCGCCCTAGCTCATTTCAGGGACCTTGGCCACAACACAAGACACACCTTACTGGGCAGAACTTCTCCTCTGCTCCTAGCAACGCAGGCCCTCTGGGGTCTGGGGGCTCTGCCAGGGCTCACCCCCCTTCTTGCCTTCCCCCGAAAACTGCTCCCTCCACTCCATCCCACCCTCCATGCCACCTCATCTGACAGTGACCCCACCCACCCACACCCACACTGGAGTTGTCTGTGTGTTCCACACCTTCTGGGCTTCCCTGCGTTCCACATTTCCATTCATCCAACACACAACACGTAGCCCCGGAGCCCCTACGACGTCTGAGACGCCATCCTGGAGTTGGACAAACCGCAGAGGACAAAACAGACAAGCCCCTCCCCCGGACCTCAGGGAACTCCCTTAGGGAGACAGACAGGAAGCGGGGAAGAAATGCATATGTAATATGTCAGGCAGCTAAAAGGACTATGAAGAAACCTAAGGCAGAGCGAGTGAAGGTGGGTACGGCTGTGGATAGGGAGTCAGGGGCCCTCTCTGAGGTGACATCTGAGCTAGTTGATGAAAGCAACGGACTGCGCCCTGTGGCTACCCGGGGGCGTGGTGCCCAAGACTAGCTGAGAGCACAGTTGCTGGCGAGTCTGGGGAAGACGAAACCCCTTGAAGGAGGAAACCAGGGGCAAAGACGTGGAGAGGTCTTGACTTCTTTCTTTTTTTTTTTTCAATTTTTTTTAAATGTTTATTTATTTTTGAGACAGAGAGAGACAGAGCATGAACAGGGGAGGGGCAGAGACAGAGGGAGATACAGAACTCGAAGCAGGCTCCAGGCTCTGAGCTGTCAGCACAGAGCCCGACAACGCGGGGCTCGAACTCACGGACCGTGAGATCGTGACCTGAGCCGAAGTCGGAGGCTCAACCGACTGAGCCACCGAGGTGCCCCTTGACTTATTTCTGAATGCAGTGGGTGCCACTGGAGGACTCTGGGCAGGGGAATGAATGATCTGACCAACACTGTTCACAGCTCTCCAGCTGCGGGGCCGGCAAGAGGCAAGAATGAAAGGCAGGAAACTGCAGGGGGAACATCCACAGGAGTCGAGGCCAAGGAGACGCTGGCTCCGACTCCAGGGCCGTGATGAGGGTGGTAGGAGGGGGCAGATCCTGGGTATATTTTGAAGGTGGAGGCAACAGGGTTTGCTCATGGCTTGATACAGCGGGCGAGGAGAGGAGAAAGGGAGGTGCCGAGGAGGACGGCCAGGTTTCTGGGCACCATGGGCACCGTGTGTGCGTCCCCGTGTGCCACCCCCACCGGAAGGCGAGCTCTTCCCCTCGGCAACGCTGCACGGAGCCAGGTCCATTAATGTTTGCTGAGTGCGTGAGTCACAGTGTGTCCCTGAGCTGCCACTCTGTGCCTTCCTCTTGCTTTGCTGTGTGGCCTTTGGGGGAGAGGCGGGGGCTGTCCCGCCCCAGCCGCCCCCTCAGCCTCCAAAGAGGCTCTTACCCTTTCACATCCGATGGTGCACAACCAAGAGACAATGGACCTGAACGACAGATCAGACAACGGGTCCCTGGCACCGAGCCCCACAGCGGCTCCTCTCTGCCTTTTCGAACAACACCCGGCCCTCGGGAGACCAGAGCCCTGATGCTCAGCAGCCACTGCCTTTGAAACCCAATGAAACGGGCCCTTCAAGCCCTGGTGAGTCTGTCCCCGTCTCACACCTGGTCAAGACAGGCAGGAACGACTGTCCCCTCTATACAGACAAGGAAAACTGAGGCCCAGAAAGTGACAGGAACACGTGCGGAGAGTGACGCAAAGTGAGAAGGGCCCCTTCTCTAGGTTTTCTTGTGAAATTACAGAGGAGGAAGCAAATAACATTCCACTTACTGCACCGGCATGAGCTCTGGGGTCATGCAGCCGTGGGTTCTAATTTAGCTCTCACATTTATCAACTGTGTGTGACCTTGAGCCATTAATTAACATCACTGAGGTTCAGTTTGCCCATCTGCAAAGTGGGGATAAGAATACCATCTATCTGGGACGCCTGGGTGGCTCAGCTGGTGAAGCATCTGACTCTTGATTTTGGCTCACGTCATGATCTCATGGTCGTGGGATTAGGCCCTACATCGGGCTCTGTGCTCACAGCACAGAACCTGCTTGGGATTCTCTCTCCCTCTCTCTTTCTGCCCCTCCCCTACTCACTCTCTCACTCAAAATAAACAGATATTTTTTTTAAAAAGTGCCATGTATGGGGCGCCTGGGTGGCTCAGTCGGTTAAGCGGCCGACTTCGGCTCAGGTCATGATCTCACAGTTTGTGGTTCAAGCCCCGCGTCGGGCTCTGTGCTGACAGCTCAGAGCCTGGAGCCTGTTTCAGATTCTGTGTCTCCCTCTCTCTCTGCTCCTCCCCTGCTCATGCTGTGTCTCTCTCTTTCTCAAAAATAAATAAACATTTTTTTAAAAAATAAAAATAAAAAAATAAAAAGTGCCATGTATCTTACAAACCTATTGTAAGACTTAGATTAGATGGTACCTATAAAATGCTTGGCACAGTGGCTCACCACTCCATACATGAAGATAATGGTATTGTTGTTATTCTAATGGAATGGCTTGTGATTAGGGTTAGTGCTGGGTTCATCTAGGGATCCTCAGTTTGTGCAGTGTGGTGGAAACAGCTGTAGAAACTCCACACGGGCGATGTCCTAGCTCTATTACTTGCTGTGTGAACCCTGGGCAAGTCATTTCATTCCGTCAAACCTCAGTTTCCATTTCTATAAAATGGGAGCAACTATACAACTTATCTCCGTGGGGTCTTGTGGCACGGTGCTTGGGTACAGCTCCACATAGTCAGAAGCAGAATAGGACGGGCACCCCACCCAGGTAACACATTCACCCCAGGGAAAAAGCCTCCCAGGCCATTACCAACAATAGCTACCAGGTAACAAAGCTGTGGTTTGTTCTTCTCTTTGTCAGACTGACTCCCACTGGACCTGTGGGCTCTACCTTCAGAGTATATCCAGAAGTCCTCCCTGATACTCCCCGGCTGGTTCCTGCCCTTCTTCTCTGTGCCCATAACCTCCATCCCAGCTCTGGGCCAAACTCTATGGTGATACTCCCCACACTGCATTTAAATGATAAATTAGAAAGAATAGAAGTCTGGGGGGTGTAAGTGTGGAGACAGATACCATGCATGTCATCAGCTCTACATTTCAGAAGTGCACACAGTGCCCAGCACAAAGTGGGAACTCGGTACAATTGGTTGAATGGGTGCATGGATGGTTGAATGCCTAGAAGGAAGAAAAGAAGGGGGCGAAGGAAGGAGGCAGAGGGAAGAAGGAAAAAGTCTTGGCACCTGCTACTGCTTTCCCCTAACATCCCCCACCTGCTCCACTCAATTCTGAACCTTCATCTGCAAAGCAAATGTATGGTGCCCGGCCCTAATCTGACATCAGTTTCTATCAAGGAGTTAACCAAGGAGAATCAGGTCTGACTCTGGAGTGGATGCATTTTAAACAGCAGCCCCATTGCCTAACAATTCACCTGCATGAAGCTCATTCTCCATTTACTCTTCCAGGACACAATGAAGGGAAAAGAAAAATGAACAATTTATTTTCTTATTTAAGTATGTCACAGAGATAAGCAGCCCAGATGATCCACGTCTTAGTAACATCTCTCCGTCTGGATAGGGACTTTGAGAGAGTTCCAAGGCTGGCTAGCATCTCCAGCTGCACTCAAGGCGTGTGGGACAGGTCCTGCCTGCCCCGCCACCCTCAGCCGCAGGCGATGCCGACATGCCCGGGCTCAGGTCCGCTGCAGCAGGATCCGTGCAGGACAGCACATACTCACTCCAGGCCCGTCTGTGCAAGGGAGAGAGTTCCCACTCCGTGCCCCAGAGGGCAAAGTACTGTGGGCACATGGATTTTTCCAGGGAGCAACTTGTCTAAATAATGAGTCTGGGGGGGAGGGGGGGAGAACCTGGCCCACTCAGCTCAGCCCCACCTGCCTGGCACCTCCCTAAACTTGCCCGTCAGGCTTGTCCCCTAGTGCCTGCGAAAGGTCTGGTAGATCTCTCCCACTCAGGGGTGATGTATCAACAAGCCAATCTAGCCCCATAGCCAAAGCCACATTGTCCAATCAGCTTCATCGTAACGAAGCTGACATTTTGGTCTCTCCATTTGACTCCTCTCGTTTTTCACTCGGATTGCCCCAAACTCGAGAAGGAAGAAAGGCGTGGTGGGGAGGGCACAGAGCAGGAACTGGAGAAGACCGGTGCCCCTGCCTGGGGTTCCCGGATCCCTGTGGGCCTTCAAAGGCAGTAATGAGAGTTTGTGAGCTATTTTCAATATTTCACAGAGCCTCACAGAAACTGCATTTGTCCACGATCAAAACGCACAGGCCAAATAAATGCCGAGTGTCTGCCTCGGGCTGGAACTATGCCCAGCCAGTGAGGTCACACTCACTTTGTCCATTCTGATTGGTGGCACGGAGGTGTGGCCCTCCCAGGGCCCCACAGGCTTGAGAATGAAGGGATGTTGGCTTCCCCAGGCCCTCTGCTTACTGCATGAGAAACTGTGGCCACTGGGCAGGGTTGTCTGCTGCATCAAAAGGGGAGACTGTAATGAAGTGCATTTGGGGGGATGAATTGGGGGGAAGCTCAACCTCAGATAGAAGGAATGAGAAGGAGTTCCCAGAAGACACCTTTTCGCAGAGCCAAAATCAGCACCACCCATTAGAAAAATGAACGCCTCATGGCCTCAACAACATATGGGGGGGCGTGCTCTGGAACAGGAGAGCTAGAAGGTAGAAAGGGGTGCATGTCTGCTTCCAGCGTGGATGTGGCTTTGCCCTCCTCAGTCTGGGGGCAGACCTGAAGGAAGCTGGGGACTTGGGCGAACTTTCCAGCCCCCTAGCAGAGTCTCCCTGTAAGCTCTTGGACATGGTGGGGGGATTTGGGAAAGAGCTGATCAGTGCCAACAGATCAGAAAATAACTGGCAGTTACGTATGTCTTTTAAGAATTAAAGTGGGGAAAGAATCCATCCCCTCTTAATAAATGCTTGTCTGGTGGAAACAGTGCCTTGAAACCCCAGTTTCTTGGGAGGAAGTCAGCATCCCCAGTCATAACAAAGTTGGGATGTGTTGAGGAAAGAAGAGAGATTTGGCAGCCTTGCTTCACCCCCATGCCCCACCCCCACACCCCGTGGCAGCCTCAGCACACAGAAGAGGGAGGCCTCCTTTACCCCATGCTAGGGAAGGTTCCGAAGGCAGTTTTGCTGCTTGTCCGCTCCTTCCTCACTCACCCCTTGCTGGGCCATGTTTTACCAATGGGCAGAACCATTGAACTAAAAAGCAAAGTGTTTTCACCAGATGCCCTCTGCCCTACATAAAAGCAGTGGGGAGACCAAGCCCATTATTCTCATGCTTAAGAAAGGGGATACTGAGTGTGTCCTTAGACCCTGTCGCAGCCCTAAATCTGCACAAGCTCCTGAGCGCTTGCTTGGTTGCCAAGATTCACACTCCACTCAGAGTGGGAGGTGGAAAGCACCCTTTGGGCTCAGGCCCTGAGCCATATTCTTCAACATGATGTACCCGAAAGCCTGTGCTTTGACAGGTATCAGGCACCTGCCCAGCTATTAATAAATGAATCAGTCCTTTCCCTTCCATCCAACTAGCACTCTCTGTCCTTATACCCCAACAATCTGAACCCCAGAAGGGAGGGGGTGTTAGGGACAGGTGTTACTGACATATCAGCCTGAACTCCTTCCAAGGTTCGAGCTTATCCCAACAGCTTCGGTGTCTGCCACTCCCCACTGATCTCTGCCATGCCCTCCCCTCTATCCCAGAGGGTAAATCCTCCCCTGCTGCTCTCTGACCAAAATGCACATCACCAATTGGAGGAAGGCGAGAAAGGATGGGGTAGACCACACCGTTGCCACCGCCATTGCCAGAGTGCTTGGTCCCAAGTGTCCGGGAGCAAAGGGTGAGGCCCGGGTCACAGCAGCACTAGAGAAGATGTGGGAAGGCTCAGGAGCTATTGGGGAGGCAGAATCCACAAGATCTGATTAGTGAGAGGCGGTGGGTGGGGCGTAGAATTCAAGAATGATTCCCAGATTTCCAGTTTTACAAAGATTCAAGGCTAGTGTGGCAACTCCTGGAGTCAGGACATAAAAGAGCATGGGATGGTGAGATGGCTTAGGGTGGGGTCACACGGGTGACAAAAGAAAGGGAGAATTTGGTTTGTGGCATGCTGGGGGGGGGGGGGGGCTGGGCCCATGTGCGTGGTGTTGGATCTGGAGTTCTGGAGACCTAAACGTAGGATGCAGGGATCATCAGTATTTGGATAGCAGTGTTAAGTCCCAGGAAGGAAGGAAATGTAGAATCAACAGAGAAGAGGGCTAAGGGCAAAAACCTAGAGACACTGATACGAACGCAACTTTAGGTGGGGAGGGAGTGATGATCAGTGTCAGATCATGGTAAGGGGAAAGGACAGACAGAAAGTCAAGAGCAGGCTGTGCCAGAATGGAGAAAGGTCTAGAGGCCATGAGAGACACTTAGATTTGGGAAGTAGGAAGTCACGTGGTGCCCTGGGCTGCAGCACTTCCCCCTGGAGTGGGGAGGGTGGAAGGCAGATGACGGGCACTGAGAAATGACGGGCACCCTCCTGGGAAGCCTGGTTAGGAACAGAGGGAGAGGGGGTGACAGCCAAAAGGGGTGCAGAGTCAAGGAAGGGGCATTGTTCAGTGTGCTTTTAAGAAGAAAACAAAGTGCGTTTATGGGCTCGTGGGGAGGAGGGATGCCAATTACACCTGTGCCATATTCCTGGGTAGCACTTCCCAGCCCCAATTCAGCGGCGAGGTTCACACAGTTTCCATTTTTGTGTGATGGAAGAAACAAGGTTGTTCAGGATAGCCAAGGGGCAAGACTGCCCCAGCAGTGAAAATGGTCTCCAGACAGAGCCTGTGGTTCAGAGGAGCACAAGGCCAGGGGCAGATTACCCCAGGGACTGCACTGAGTGGAAGAGGCCAACAAGGGTTGGATCAAGAGGAAGAAGAAGAGTAAGGTTAGGCCAGACTAACTTCTAGGTTCACAGTCTGAGGCCTGAGGATGCTGAGTGGTGTCAGATACACAGTGGGTCCTTTACCACCCTACCTGACCCTAACCTCTCCAGACTGACCAACTCATTTTTTACCAAAGTGTTAATGGCTAACACTCCTCAAAATAATTTAGTTCTAACAACGGACAACAGAATCTTCCTGCAACACAGGCTGACACACACCAGCTATCTCATTACTCCGTATCAGAAATTTCCACCACCCCCTTGCCCCAGCCTCTCAGCAACCTTGGGGAATCTACCATAATCTGGTGCAGCAATAGGAAACAGAAAGGAAAACTTCACTGTGTCTCTTCCAGGTGTTGAGCTTTCCCTGACGACCATTCAATATGCTTTCATTCACTCAACAAACACAGACTGACCGTCTACCATGCTCCAGGCACCATCTCAGGTGCCAGGGACACTGTTGGCGTGAACAAAAGAACCCAAACCCGTCAGTGGGGCATGGACTTACATAGACAAGGGGGCAGGAGAGCTGTGTGCTCAGAGCCAGGCCCCTCACAATCACAGACCTGTATAGGCGAAATTGCAAGGTCAGGATGTTTGCCTCATCCTGCTACTGAAACAACTGAGGCCCAGAATGAACTAGGGCCAGGATCTGTGTTGTGTTGGACTTAACTCCAAAGTTTGTGCTGAGAAAGTGGGTCCCCTAGTGCTTCTTAGACTCTCTGGCACAGGAATCATCTGGGGTCTTGTTAAAGTGCGATTCTGATTCAGCAGGTGGGTGGTGAATTTCTAAGAAGTTTCCTGGCAAGGCTTTGGGCCACACCTTGGACACCAAGGGCCTACTGTTTCCCAAACTCGTCTGAACATGAATATTTTTCTCCCAGGGCACTCATTTAATAGCCCCAACCCCACAAATGAATGCCATCTCTGGGCCTCCAAGGGTCTTTATACTTCCTGCCTTAGCATCCTTATTTGCGCTACTGGCCCTTTGCCTCGACTTCCCCACACAGGGAAGACGGACTCTCCTCTAAGTCAGGGCCCCTCCCCTGGGGGCCGGTCCTGCTCCAGCCAGGAAGGTAAGAGGGCTGGAACCTGAATTCCTTGGCCTCACTCTGGGAGCTTCCTCCAGAAGCCTGCCTTGACCAAGCCCTGACCCCAGCCTCACCCCACCCTGACCCCAGCCTCACCCCGCCCTGACCCCAGCCTCACCCCACCCTGACCCCAGCCTCACCCCGCCCTGACCCCGCCTGACCGACCCTGCCTTAGCCTGCCTGCAACGCCTCTGTCTTAAAATGCCAGCTGCCTCTCACCACAAGGCCCGAGGAAAAAACGGCATTTCGGTGCTTTGTGTCTGCTCTTCAACGAGTATTAACTCTAGAATAATGGGAATTAGTACACTGAGGAAGTAGAGGATAAGACTCCCCTGAGTGCCCTGATTTCTCACCTAGCAAATGAGGGCCTGGCGGAAGAGCTCTGGGACTCAGGAGCTCCAAGCTGGCGGGCCAGCCCTCACCAACAGGCCCTTTGTTGGGTGGGTCAAGCAGTTTGGGAATGTAAATGCCTGCCCGCAGAGCTTGGGGGTTTCTCTTCAGGAAGCCACCTAATCTGACAGCGCAAATCTGGTCAGCTCTGGGGTCTGCAGCCTCTGGACACAGGTCCTGCCTCGGCCAGGGCGAGGCCGGGGGGAGGGGAGCGGGGCTCGCTTCCACTGCGGGATCCTGGGGTCAAGACCAGGGTCATAGCTAGGTGAGCCGGAGTGGGTGGTTGAAGGCCTATGTCCTTTGAGCTCCACCTTGGGACCTGGGGAGCTGTTTGCCTGAGAGGCTCCCAGACAGACCCCGGATGCATAATAGTAATAGTAGGAGGAACTCGTTAGGGATACAGACTGCACATCCCGCTCCTAGATACTCTGATTCAGAAGACCAGGGGGAGGGCCTGGGACTCTACATTTGTCACTGGAAACTGGGCTACAGTGATGGTTGTGCCTGAGGGGCCTGAATCAGACCGGCTTTAAATCTGGCCTCTCCCCTGCCCCGCAGTGTGGTCTGGGGCTAATAACTTCATCTCCTTCTATTCCCATTTCCTCATCCTCAAAATGACTGACTTCTTGGGAGCACCGGGTTTAAGAAGAGGAAAGTGCAGCTCGCAGCCAGGGGCCTGAGTGTTCCCTAACGGACAGCTTCCAGCTTCCAGGACAGAGGCAGCGGTGCGGCTGGAGGGGAAGGCAAACCACGCGCCCCAGAAGCTGCCTGCAGTTTGCAGCCTTTGTCCAAGCCACTCCCTGTCCAGCACCTCCTACCCCACATCCTCAGCATCCAAGGGACCAAAGCTCGCCCCTGGGGAGCCTGGTTGCTCTCTGGGGGAGGCCCAGCCTGCCACCTCCTCCCCTCTGTTCTCTTAGACCTCCCTGAGCCTCTGGGAGCTTATAACTGTCCTTAGGGGAAGGTACTGGCTTTGAAATGGTATTTGTAGGCATGACCCCCAGCCCAGGGCCACAGCAAGCAGCCCACTGTCCCTAAGCAGATGGCAGTGGCCAAGGGCCTTAAAAATCCTCCTTGTTGACAGAGCTGCTGGGCCAGAGCCTGGCTAAAGGAAAGGCCATGGACAGGGAGGGTCCCAGGTCAGGTGGGGGTGGGGGTCAGGTGGAGACAACAAGGTCAAAGGTCAGGAAGAGGGCCCAACTGGAGGTGAAGACAGGGGTGAGAAGAAGATGACAACAGTGCCAGGGAGGTCACAGGACTGAGGAAAAGGAGGGAGGGAAAAGGAAAGGGGACGGAGACGGGCCGAGGAGGAAGAGAGCGGCAAGCAGGTGGAATGATGGAAGTGGGGAGGGGCACGCGTGACTGGATATGGAGGGGTCTCTGAGGGTCTCCCCGCCAGACGGTCTGCTGAGTCAAGCCCAAGTAAGGAGATTTCCTATTTTTATTCCTTCTGGCGGAAAGTTTGGTGATGTTCTCACGGTGGCAGGATTAACAGCCCCGCGATTTACGGTCCACGATTTATGGAGCCGGGTTCCTGGACTCCTGACAGTGCTGTCACATGTTTACTCCCTCTGGGAAGGCAGGCAATGGGGTGGGGGGGGAAGCAGAAAAAAGAGGATTCCTTTACCCCCTCCCTGCCTTCTCTCCCCAACTCCTCCTTCCTTCAGAGGCCTGTGCCCGCCCACCCAGCCAACCAAACGGGTCACACCCCGGCTCGAACCCTCCAGACTCCCCACTGCTAGAACGCTGCTTGCTCTAGGAGACTTCCTCGTCCCCTAAAGTCTGGAAAGTCAGTTACCCCTCCTTTTTTCTAATTGTGGCAAAATATATGTAATGTAAAAGTTATCACATTAACCACATTTAGGAATACAGTTCAGCTGGTTAACTACATTCACACTGTCGTGCAACCATCACCACTCCAGAACTCTTCTCATCTTGCAAAACTAAAACTCTGTACCCACTAAACACTAACTCTCCCCTCCCCTCTCCCCTGAGCCAGCAACCCCCATTCCACTTTTCTGTCTCTATGGATTTGACTACTCCAGATAGCTCAACTAAGTGGAATCATATGTTATTGGTCCTTTTGTGACTGGCTTATTTCACTTAGCATAATGTCTTCAAGGGCCATCCATGCTGTAACATGCGTCAGAATTTCCTCCCTTTTTAAAGTTATGTAATATTCCCCTGTGCCCGTGTATACCCCACACTTGGCTTATCCATTCATCCGCTGATGGACACTTGGGTGGCTTCCACCCTTGGGCAATTGTGACTAAAGCAGCTAGGAAACTTGTCTATGTCCCCAGGGCATCTGAGAGTCGGGCACAGCACAGACCCACAGTAAATGCCTTGCTGAAAGACTAAGTAATCCCTCCCATTCTCTAAGCGGGGCACCCATTAGGTAACTAATTTCTCCTTTAGCTGGCATCTTCAGAAAACACAGGGCCTTGAGCCAGAAGAGAGACCTTTCACAGGAATTGGGAGCCCAGTATGGATAGGAAGGTTCTGGAAATCCTCAAAACCCTCTGAACAGAGAGCCAGTCCTACAAGAGGGTAGACCCAGATGTCCTCACATGTCTCAACTTCTGCCCTTTACAAAACACTGATAGGTCTGGCCACATCAACAGGAAGCATCCCTGTCCAAAGAAAAACGCTAAACCAAACAGACAGATGAAAGATTGGGAGCAATGATTTGTAACCTCTGAAACTAACCAAGGATAATATCTGGAATATAGAAAGAACTTCTACAAATCAACCAAAAATTTTTCTAAATCAAGACAGGAAGTCCAATTTAAACGCAGGCAAAGACGATGAATAGACAATTTGCAAAAAGAAACTCAAACCACTAAGCATATAAGAGATACTCAAACTTACTAGCAATGAGAGAAATGCAAATTAAAACGATGAGATGGCATTTTAAACTCATCAGGATGGCACACATTAGAAAGGTGGACAAGAGCAGGTATTGGTGATGACATGGGGGGACAGAAACTGTTGTCCGCTCTGGGTCAAAATGGGTCCTGGCTCAGCCTTTCTGGAAAACATTATGGCACAGCATAGAAAATAAACATATTAACTCAAGGATCCCAATTGTCCATTTATATAGCCCAGACTTAGTCTCACACAGGGTCCCAAGAGAGCATGAATGAGGATGTTCTTCAGAGTTTCATGTGTGGCCAGGAGTTACAGCCAAGCCAGGGTCTCTCCCGGGGGGATGGATATACAGAATGTGATGGAAACACAGCTCATAATGCAACACAGCAGTTAGAAACCACAAACCAGACAAACACAGGAGCAGGGCTAGATCTTTTATTTATTCATTTATTTGAGAGAGAGTGCGTGTGTGAATCAGGGAGGGGTAGAGGGAGAGAGAGAAAAAAATCAGGCTTCATGCTTAGTGCAGAACCCGATGTGGGGCTTGATCCCACAACCCTGGAATCATGATCTGAACCAATATCAAGAGTCAGACACAACTGACTGAGCCAGTCAGGTGCCCCAGGGCTAGATCTTTAAAATACAGTGCTGAGTAAAGTAAGAAACTGCAAGAAATGTATAGTTCAAGATCACCTATGTAAATTAAAAATACCTATAACACACTAAACAACCTTACATACATTATAAGGATCTATGCATATTTCAAGATATCTGTCAAATATGTTAGGGTGGGTACAGATAAAGCAAGGCAGCAATGCCTTGGGATTGAGGATAAAGAAAGGAAAAATTTTAAATAAAACAAGAGAGGAGCCTTGCATAGACAGGTGATCATAAAGTGTCATGGTCTGAAGGTGGGATTAATTCAATGTCAGGTACCTGAGCTCAAAACAAACAAACAGGCACAAAACAAAAAGCACCTGTGTCTTCCATGTGACTCAGGAAAACTACCTCTGTAACATTTTCCTCTTTCCATGTTTCTGGGAGCAAACTGTCAAAGGAGATGTGAGTCCCAGTGGTCTTGGAATATAAGATCTTGGAACTTGCATCTTGCTACAGTTAAAAGGCCTCAATGAAGAGTGTGTCCTCTGGATGGATGTGTTAGTGAAGAAGAAGCCTGGGCTATCAACCTCTCCCAGACTGAATGCACAGCGATGCTGCCCCAGGGCTGGTGGGTGGGTAGAGAGAAGGCTGCACCATATGTCTGATGGGATGGAGGTGGTAACTGCTTATCCCCTCCCTTCCAAGTTTTCCTGAGCAGCCACACAGTCCATCGGAGGGTAAGAATGGACCAGGGCCAGGAAGCTCAGCAAGCCCACCCTTCCTCACTCACTACCCCTGTACCTGGAAGGTCTGCATCCCTGGGAAGCCAAGCCAGCCTGGCCACTGGGCAGGACCTCCCACTGGATGGGGCTTAGACTCATGGTCCATTCTAGTATCTCCGGGTCCTATTTGTTTTGTTCATTAAAGAGCTTCCAAGTCTAACATTACAGAGACACAGTGAGTAATATTATCCCCATTTTATAGGCAAGGAAATAGAGGCCCACAAAGATGAAATCATTGTTGCGTAAGTTAGAGAAGCACAACCGAGACTGGAATACTAGTTTCCTGACCCTCAAGCCAAATTTCTAGACATATATCAAGCACATGAGACTATCTTCCTCCCAGCGGTGGATCTGCTGTGGGTCAGCCCTTCCAGGCCTACCAGGGACAGAGGGACAGAAGGACAGGGCCACACAGGTCCCTCGGAGGAGAGGATGCCATCCTGGAGGTGGCTGTTTTCATGCTAGGAACTTTTTAACATGGATTGAAAATGAATCATTACACTCTCACCTCCTCTTATTGCCAAGGAACGTGCCAGAAGCCCACACACCCTCACCAAGTTTCACTCAATCTCTCGGCCTCTCTCCATACTCAGCCCCCACTCAGGAAACAGTGAGGGAGGAAGCAGTGAGGGTCAGTAAGTGGTAGGCGAGACCCAGGCTGAGAGTGGACAGTCAGGCAACGAGCAGGCAAACCTCCCAGGGCTGAGTCAACCCGACCACGCCTGCTCATCCTAGAAGAAGCCACACAAACCACCCGTGCATTCTCTAACACAGACTTGTATCTCAAATGATCTACATTTCAAACTCTCTGCTTTCTCCCTTCAAGCTTAACACCATCACACTTGCTCACTGCCATTCAATACACAGATGTAACTACTTAATAATGGAACTTAGTCTACCTCTGATTTGAAAACCCAGAAGATGGCCACATCATTTTTTTTTTTTTTGAGGTTTCTGGATGATAATTGCACTTAATTGAGTATAAATTGGACATTGGCAGAGAGGAAGGCTATTTGTGCCGCAACAGGAGCCCTTGTTTTCTGCTCTAGACCACATGGGAGATTTTCAAATAAGTTTCTAAGAGTCGTCTTGGTGCTATCAGTAATGTAACCATACATACATTGTTTCTAGCATCATAAAAGTTCCTTATGATGATGATTTTCAAGGATAAGATGGACATCCTCGGAGAAACCGATTCCATTTAAAATGTTCTGACATTGTACAGAAACAAATAGGTAGAAAGTAAAAGGCAGTTTCCAATGGGGAGGTGCTCCAAAAAAGGAGTGCTACTGAGGTGAACCCCTATACCACGGAGGAAATTGCTTTTTGTGGGAAGAGTCACCCCACTCCCTAGCTTTAGGGAGGACACAGTGCCTTCTTTGGTGCTAGGCTGCACGGGGGCTCCTGGTATGTGCCTGGCATATTTCTCTGATAGGGTTCGTGGTGATGGCCACAGAGGACTCCCAATTTCTCCCTGAAGAGTGACCTCTGATAGCAGGAGATCGGCGCCTCCAGCATTTTAGAATCCATGCAAGACTGGATGCAAGGGCTGATGGGGATTTTCTATCTGCTGGGATTTCACAATTCAGGTAAATAAAAACCTGAGGAGCTCTGGGGAGGAAGAAGGAGATGCTACAATAATGTGAAGCAGGTAGTTTTTGGTGCCCTCGCTCATTTCCGTTTCCTTATAGTGCCCACCCCACATGTCCCAGTAGCCCATCCCATTCACCTAACTCAAGCTGTCCCAATACATCCTGATGCACCCCCGTCCCACCCCATCCCACCAGGACACATTCACCTCCACTCTACCATATCCCAATTGTCCAATTCCACCACACCCAATACCACCCCTCCCATCCTATCCCATTCCACCCCAATTCATTCTAACCCATTCCTACCCCACCCACCCCATCCTACCAGTCAATCCCCTGAACACTCTCTATCTAACCCTCTCAATCCCACCTCAAACCATTGTATTTCACTCAACCCTATTCCCTTCCATTCCACCATCCATCCCAATCCACCCCAATACATCCTACCCATCCCATTCCCAAAACCTCCCCAGCATTCTTGATCCTACCCCAACTCATTCCTTCCTATATGATCTCAGTCTATCTCAAATTATTTTATTCCTCCAATCCCAAAGCATGGTATTCCATTCCATTCCCTCCCCTCCCATACACTGCTTTGCCAAGGCTCTTGTTTGTGATTGTATACAGAGGCATGACCATTCTTTATGTTACATGAAGCTATGTGAGAAAGCCAAAGGGTCTCACCCTCCCCCAAACATCTAACAGTTGAGTGTGTATCCGAGTGGGAGAGGAGAAAAAAAGATACAGAATCTCATCTTTAAAAGAAAGGTATGGAAAGATAGTCCAGGGAACTGAACTCTCAAGAGTCCAGAAAGAAAATAGGGCACCTGGGTGGCTTAGTTGGTTAAGCATCTGACTTCAGCTCAGGTCATGATCTCATGGTTCATGAATTCCAGCCCCACATTGGGTGCAGAGACTGCCTGGGATTCTCTCTCTCTCTCTCTCTCTCTCTCTCTCTCTCTCTGCCCCTCCCCCATAGGCATGTACACACAAGTGCACACACTCTCTCTCTCAAAATAAATAAATAAACTTAAAAAAAAAAAAAAGAGTCCCGGGGCGCCTGGGTGGCTCAGTCGGTTGAGCGTCCAACTTCAGCTCAGGTCACGATCTCGCGGTCTGTGAGTTCGAGCCCCGCGTCAGGCTCTGGGCTGATGGCTCAGAGCCTGGAGCCTGCTTCCGATTCTGT
Organism: Acinonyx jubatus; assembly: GCF_027475565.1. Lineage (NCBI taxonomy): Eukaryota > Metazoa > Chordata > Mammalia > Carnivora > Felidae > Acinonyx > Acinonyx jubatus. Next base: position 25,704,822 of record NC_069381.1, read on the forward strand.
GTCTCCCTCTCTCTCTGCCCCTCCCCCATTCATGCTCTATCTCTCTCTGTCTCAAAAATAAATAAATGTTAAAGAAAAAATTAAAAAAAAAAAAAGAGTCCAGAAAGAAAATAAATATGAGTCTCCCTTGTCTCTCTTACCTTACAAGAGCCAGGAAAAAATTCTAAGAACCACACCATCATTTTCAGGTTGAGAAAACCCCATATTGCATAGGCCACCCTTTGCTTTCTTTCTGTGGGTCCAAGGGAGAGTCAAGTTCTGTTCAAAGCCAGTGAATCCTAAGACAGTGTCTCTGTGAGGCAGAGGACCCTGAAATAATCCTCCATTTTCAGGTTCATCCAGATGGTCCCCTGTTGTGGAAAATCGTGCCGCGGACAGAGAGTAGGGGTTTGGAGGCCATACTGGTCTCAAGGAGCAAGGCCCCAGGACAGTATCAGTGACATCAACCAACCTCTAGGGGGAGATACGGGATCCTCCCTGTTACCCCTCCAGGAAGAGGAGTGATGGTTGGGTGAGTGGACCACCCCACTGAAAGTGCCGGGTGTACTTTCAGCAGGAGGAACGGGGAGGGAAGACTCTTGCAGATGCACAGAGCAGTACCTCAGAGGGGCGCTGTGTTAGAACCCTTCCCCTCACGATTCTAAGAGGCCTGCGTACAAAGTAGTAGCAGCAGCCCCAGTGGTGGTGGTGGTGGTGGCGGTGGCGGTGGCGGTGGCCGTGGGCGGTGGCGGCAGCATCTAACACATACTGAATACTAACCAAGTCCGCACTGTGACAATGCTTTCCAGGAATTAGGAGAATGGCCCCTGGAGTCAGGTAGCCCTGAGGGTTGATCCTGCCTCCTTTACCTATCTGCTCTAGAATCTTAGCCAAACTGCTTAATTTGTGAGCCTTTGTCTCTTCAAATCTGATAAAGTGCCTGGATTGTTATGCGAATTGAATAGTAATGTCTAAGACGCATTAGCCAGACTCACTGAAGTGCAGCTGCTATCAGTAAGACACAGAAGGGCTGGGGCTGCCTCCCACCTAGGGGATGCGTCTTCACCCCTTCCCACTCCCATAAATCCTTTGCCTTGGGAATGTCCAAGAAGGCAGTCTGAGGGTCAGGAAGCCTTGGGTTCCAGGGAACCTACCTCTGATCTTCTCAACAGGTGCTTATTGAGTATCTGTGGTCTGGTCTACACTGCCCTGCCCGAGTTCACAGACCTTCAGGGGATACAAACAGGTATCACCTCGCTAAACACAATAGCGTTCTGATGAGTTTTACAACAATATGTTCTGATGAGTTTTACAACAGGGAGCTTGGGGATTGTGAGAGTTCATGGCAGAGTTCAATCAAGATGGGTGTTTGGGACTAGCAGACCAAGGTGACATCTTTGCAGTCACAGGAGCTATGGTGGAGATGCATGGACCAGGGCCGCACGAGGGGCTGGAAGTCTGGGGTCCAGGCCGTGAGTGCCAACAGCAGCACAGCATAACTCGGGGTGGGGGCAGCCCAGGGGGAAGAGCAGGGCAGAGGCACGCAGCCTGGGCAGAAGGATCCCCGGGGGCATAGCGCCAGCTGGGCCCCCTTAGAAGTTGAACAACAGTGGGGTTGTGAGTAAGATATTCAGAGTTGGACAAACTGGCTTTAAGCCGTGGCTTGGCCATTGACTTGTTATGTGGTTAAGTTACATATCCTCTCTGAACCTATTTCTCCACCTACAAAATGGGGATAATAATATTGCCAGCCTGACCACATTGCTGTGATGGTTGAGTTAATACAAGCAAGTGCTTGAGATGGTACCAGCACATGATGAAGACTCAGTGACCACCAGCTATTAGTGTTACTCCCTTGGATACCTAGGGGGTAGCTGCGGTGGGGGGAGGCGCAGGCCACAGTGAGGGATCACAGGCTTCTCAGCTGACTCCTTTGTCCTCAGGGTTACCGCTCCAGCCCTGGCTTCCACTAAATGGGCACACTGGACGAGCTAGGTTATGCACTGCGTCTGGTGCATTTCGGATTTCTAGTCCTTTCCACAATGCAGGAATGACTTGCCCCTTTTCCAAGTGGAGAACGTGAGCTTGGAGAGGTCTGAAGATCAACCAGTTCTCCCACAAGGAACATCTGGCTCTGCTGGGCAATCAGATTACCTGCTGGCCTGAAAATGATGATGAAGCAGAGGCAGGTCAAGGTGATGCTGCCGAAGCCACCTGCTGGACTCTCCTGGACAAACCCAAACCCTGCAATCTAAGAGCCTGAAAATCTGGTTCTCTAGTCCCCTGGCACATGATTCCAGGCTCACCTTCAACAAAGCCATGTTCTCGCCAGCTGGAGATACGGTCAACATCATCTGCTATGCTCAGCTTCTTTTTTCAAAACCATAAACTTGTTGCTCAATTGCAAATGGAAATTCAAATCCATACTCTGGTGACTGAGTGGTTCAAGACCTTTCCTTGGGGGTGTGGGGACAGTTACATCTAAAGGCTTGTTGCATCGATTCTGAAATCTAAGGAATGATCTACCAACCTGTGATATTTTGTTCTAGAGGGAGAGCAACGGGGGACCAGGGCATCTTCATCACCTCTGGCTGTCTTGCCCTCTAAAACTCTTGATTTAGCCTTATCAGTCCTTAAAAAACTGTCCAAGAAAAAAAAAATATTTAAAAACCATCCACTGATTTAACAACCATCTATCAGGCTCCAATTCTATGCTAGGTCCTGAGCTGAGTGCTGGTGATATCAAGAGAAATAAAGTACTGTTCCTGCCTTCAGGAAGCTCATAGTTTAATACAGGAGACAAACAAATAAATACTTTGAATACAATTCAATTCGTACTATAATCAAACACTGGGTATGATCAATGTCCCAGTATGCAAGAAACCTCTGGAAACAAGCACTTAGGGAACAAGCAAAGCAGGGAGAATTTTTTTTTTAATAATTTGGTATTTGATTTTTGTTTTTTAAGCAATGAAGAGGTCAGCATGGGAAAAATCAGAAGTTCGTAGGAATTCCTTATACTTCCAGTTCAATATGGCTTTTATTTTGAGTTACTTAGTAAGCATATGGGAGGCACGACAGCCTTGTCAATGCTCAGAGCCTCTGAATCCAGAGAAAAGTAGCTAGGTTAAGAGCAATTGAGGGTCGGCACTAGATGGCCACCTGGTAGGGGAGGCATTGCAAATGACTCTAAGGTTTCTGGGCTGGGTAAGTGGAAGGCTGCAGGTGCTACCAGCCTACACGTGGAATACTGGAGGCTCAGGAAAGGAAGTAATGAGCTTGCTTTGGAAGGGGAACATCTAGGTGAAGTTATCCAAGAGTCAGTCGGATATATAGGCTGTCTAGACCCAGAGTTTCGATGGACTAGGAAGCCAATAGATATATCAGAGGTGTCTTGGCAGGAGACATGTCTGGAAGCTTCACTGTGGTAGTGGAAGGGATGGGCCCTGGTGAGCTCACCCACAAAGTGGTGAAAGGAAATGAAGAAAGACACAAGGAACGGAACACTGCAGGAAACACTTACAGGAGGGGAAGAAGTGCTTCCACCAGAGACTGGGAAAGAACAACCAAGAGGTAGGAGAGAAATCATCAAAGCACCGTAGCCCAGAAACCCAAGGAAGAGAAATTTTGAAAGGAGTAAACCAAAGTGTTCAAAGTCACAGAGAGGTAAAGGAAAATAAACACAGAGTAAGCAGGATGGGTTTGATAATTAGGATGGTCATCGGTGATCTTTCCTAGAGAGTTCCTATCCTAGGGACAAAAGGCAGCCTGCAGTGAGTGAGAGGCAGCAAAGAAAGTGAGTTGAAGACCTGTTTGAAGACACTTACAAAGGCAAAGAGATGGGATGGTAGACAGAAGGTCACTAAAGCTGAGAAATCTGGTTAGCTTGTTTTCTATTAAAGATTAAGCTGTTCACAGGCCAAGGGGAAACAAGAAGGGAGACAGACTGACCCACAGTTAAGAGAGGTTGATGAGAGGTTTCTATGGAGGCTGCAGTGGGGGCGGGGGGGGGGGGTGCGTAGTGTGAGGCAGGGCCCACATGGAAGGGGTTGAGGTCTAAAGAAAGGTGGGTGAGAAGGCTCCCCCTTTTCAAATCCTTATATTCATTTTATTCAGTCCTCCCTGGTCCAAGGAAGGGAGACAGCTCAGTCCTGAGCATCTTTTAAAGTCAACAGAGTGAAGAGAACACAAAATGAATGTGCTTCCCTCTCTAAAGTGCCAAACTCTGCGATCATCTGTCACCAAGTCCATTTCCAAATCTCTGCTGCTTGCAAGGCCAAAAAGCACATCAAAATGCGGGAAAGGTTTTAAAAAAAAAAAAATGCACTGGAAGCACCGTAAGTCAGAGTGCCCGCCAGAGAACGAATACCCCCTCCCCCAAGCAATTCACCACCACCACCACCACTGCTCTGCTGACCACAGAGCTGGAATCCAATGGATCTCTACAAGGCAAGATTGCAGCATCCCCCAGCAGTGTGCAAGCTCCTGTGAGTCGGCCCTTTACCTTCCCCAGGGACATGACATGCCCAAGGGGCAGGGACAAATCTAGCTAGAAAAACAGTTCCATCACATCAGGAGCAGTCTAAGTCTGCTGAACCAGAGCAAGGGCCCCACCTGGACAAACGTCGGAGAGGCCTGACAGTCCATAGCAGCGGTTCCCCCACCGCCCATGTGGCAAGTCTGGGGGACCAGCAGTGTCGCGGTGAACAGCGCAGCCACCCAGTGGGTGTGGGTGTGCGCGAGGCCTGAGCTCCTAGGCGAGCGCACCGCGGGCGCCCCTCTCTGGGTGTCGGCAGCTATGACTCTTAGGAGAACCCAGAAAGTCCTGTCAAGTCGGGATGGGAAAGCTGAGGCTAGCTTGGGATGCCTTCCCAGACCAGCAACCGGAACATTCCCGGCTACGGAGGTGGTGACTGTCTGCAGGTACGGGTTCACTGGATATTGGAGCCCAGAGCGGGGCGGAAAGCTCTCTCGTGAAGGGGCGCACTTTCTAAGAAGGGAGCACTTGGGATGCTGGAGTGGCGGAGGCCAAGCCTTCAGAGGTTCAATCGGTGGTTTAAAAGAAAAAAGAAAAAAGAAAAAAAAACACCAAAAAACAAGAAAATAAACAAAAACAAAACCAGCACGGATCCAGGCCGGAGGTGTTCCTAGTCCAGGCCTAGGCAGCAGGTGCTACCGGTTTTCTCCCCCAGTGAGTGTCAGCCTCTGGGCTAAATGAAAATGCGGCCCCAGGCATCGCCCGTTGGACCCGTCCCCACCCGGGCACGCGGAACTTTCTAGGCTGTGGCTAGAGCTGAGCGTCAGGGGGGTGCAGGAGATAAAGTGGAAGGGCACCAGTCGGGGCCAGTGATCCCCACTGGAGACTGGGTTCTCCCGAAGGTCCGCGTGCCTTCCCCAATACGCCAGCTGCAGCCAAACACCCGCGAAGTTCCGGTACTCGCCGCACCCGCCGGGTCTGCCCCCCTCCCTGACTCGGTCGCAGGGAGCAGGTCCCGCCGCCCGCGCCGCCGCAGCCGCAGCCCCGGCGCTCGGCTGCAGCAGGGCGCGGGAAAGGGCACTTTGGCGCGGAGTGGGAACCGAGGGGAATGTGGCGGCGCGGAACCTGACGGCGACACTCCCTCCCCCGCCCCCGGGCACAACCGCCGCCCCCGCCTCCCCGTGGCTCAGCACCCTCCAGCCCCCAACCTGAGCCCTCCCGCAAGGCGTGCGCGGGACCCCGGCCCTGGGCACACGCCCACCTGATTCCCCCCTTCTAGCCCCGAGCGCCGGGGGAGGGGGACACTTGGGGAGGAGGTGGTGGCCGCAGTCTCGAGGCGGCTCCGGCTGGGGCGCGGGCTTCATTCACCAGAAAATGGGCGGGGGCAGGAAGGGCAGACCCCGCAAACGCGGAAACGCGGAGGGGGCACGCCATTCGTCTCCAGCCCCCAGGACCAGTGTGCCAACCGGAATCGGGAGGCGGCGGTGGGGGGAGGGCTCCAGGAAAGTTTATCGGGGAAAAGCCTGGCACCTTGGGGGGCTGGGAGGTTGGAGCAACTGAAGCCACGGTCCGGGTGCCCCTCAACCCCTGGCGGGGATGTTGGTCTCCCAGGCCCCCGCGCCGGCCGGATCCGGCCAAGTTGCGATGGGGCTGGGGGTAGCAGTGAGGGTGACGGTGGAGGTGAGGACGCCGCTGAAGGTGGGGGGGGGGGGGAGGATGAGGGGCCGACTGAAGCGAGGCTGAGCAGGAGGGTGGGCGACTGGGAGTGGGTAAGGTTAAGGGGGAGAGCGGGGGAAGGGACAGGGACCGTGTCGGGGAGGGGTGGGCACGGGGCTCGGGTGGGGCGCGCGGCCGCCGCGTCTCCCCGGCGCGGCCGGACTTACCCGCGGCGGCCGAGGCGCCGAGCAGCCCCCAGCCCAGCAGCAGCAGCAGCGGCGGCGGCGTTGGCGGCGGCGGCGGGCGGCCCCAGCGGCTCCCCGCGCCCGGCACGAGCGCCGAAATCCCGGCTCCGCCGCGAGCCCTCCCCGCGGGGCGGCCGCAGCGCCCCTGCTCCCGTCCCAGCGAGCGCGGCATGGCGCGGCCGGCAGCGCCGAGGGAGAGGTTCCGCTCGCCGCCGAGGAGAAAGGAGGTCAGGAGAGCTCTGGAGCTTTTTTCTGCTCGGAAAAAAATCCCGGTACGCGGGAGCCCTGAGCTTCTGCGGCTGGAATGAACCAAGTGTCCGCCCGGCCGGGGAGAGGCGCGCTGCGCTCTCGGAAATGACTCGCTCCAATCCCGCTTCGCGGGGTTCGCGCCGGGGGGCGGGGGGGGGGTGAATTATCCCCGGATTAATCACTCCGGAGCCGCTTCTCCGCCGCTCCAAATGCTGGGGGTGGAAGCGCAGCAAAGGAAAAAAATATTGGAGGGTGGGGGTTCCTCTTCAGCGCCACCTCCACCTCCAGATAAACCACAAATTACATCTAAAGGGTTGTTTATTCCTGTTTGTTTTACAATTGACCAGTTTCTTTTAAGTTCAGTCCTCTCGTTGCCGTTTATAAGATTACCCATTAATACACCACCCCCCCATACACACGCGCGCGCACATACACACTGATACACACACACCAGCCTCTTCCACGTTTGGAAATTGGAATACTGTCTGGGAAAAGGTAACCAAAGAAGGATGCGGTTTCCCAAGTCACGGCTCCTACGAGCTGATCATGGGTGGTGGCTTTGAACTTACAATCTGGGGCCGAGGACTATGTTTAGAAGCCCCATTCGCAATAGCCTCCTACCCCATCCCAGGAGAAGGGTGTGCGTGCGCACATCCAGGGTTAAGAATTGGAGGGGAGGGAGGTGGCGACCCGTCCCTCTGGCTCGGTGCGGTCCTACCCCTGCCCTAAGACAAAATCGGGATGGAGGGAAGAGTGCATGTGTGCGCTGAGGTGGGGGAGGGAGTGGAGGGGGGTGCCTGGGGCAGGTGGGGTTGGTGGAAGGACGGTGCGAGAGTTACTTGTACAATTTATCCTCAAAATTAAATAGCCGGACCCTGCTTCTTCTCCCCCACCCCTCCCAGCCACGGCCCCAAACCCGGCGAGTTTCTCTCAGTGGCGTGAGCTGCTCCCCCACCTCTCCCCTGTCGCCGCTGCCGCCTGCCCCCTAGGGCTCAGCGTCCGTCCCCACCCCATCCCCCACCCCCACTCGGTCGCCCTTTCTGTCTCGCCTTCCCTAGGCTCCTCCGTCAGTCACGATGGCTCCTTCGCTGTCTACGCCAAACTCTGGGCGAGGAGGAAGAGATGCTGCGGGGGGGGGGGGGGGGGGGAGAGGCCGGAGGGGACCGGGAGGGGCAAAGCTGGGGGTGGGGAAAGCCCCCGCTGGCGCGCCCAGCGGAAAGGCACTACAGTCGGTGAGCACCCCACCCCCTTTGCCTAAGGCACCGGGAGAGGCTGCGCTCCGGGCTTAGGGGGTTTGGCCAAGCCGGAGCTCGGGTGTCTGGGAGCCCAGGGGGCAGTGCCCTGCGGTCCGTGGGGCCTGGGAATTTTTGGGAAAGAGCCTGGAAAGGGCTTTCAGGTTGTCGATCTCAGATGGGGAGGGTGATGGGCTGGGCAGGGTCGGAGGAGTGGATGCTTGTCCTTGCTCCCCACGAAAAACTTGCTCTCCAAAGCCACGATCTCCCAGCCTCCTTGATGCCCCTCCTCCCCCACCCCAAGTTGTTCCGGTTTCCCTGCATGAGCTCATCCCACAGCTGGGGAGCCTGCCCGGTGGCCCAGGGCCGGCGAGCTTCCTCCGAATCGCCGGCCCATCCCCACCCCCAACACACTTGCTTTCTCGCCCCTCCTGAAGCTGCCTCGCTGGGTGCCAAGAACCAACCGAAGCAGCCAGAACTCCACAATGAAAGGCCTGCTTTATGTCCCCGGGGCGGCGGGGAGGGGGCTTTTCGCTTCCCATTGTCCAAGCCCAGCCCCTGAAAGAGAGGGCTCAGCCAGCCACGACTGGCCTTGCTTTCCCTCCAGTCCTGGGGAGAAGAGAGGGACTGGCTCTGCGGTGAGTGGGTGGCGGCCTTGGGGGGCTATTGGCTGGGGCCTTCCCTGGGGTGGGCTCCTGGCTCCAAAGCTTGGGCCTTCCCCCTCTTCTGCCAGCAAGGTTCGAAGAGCTGGCAGATACCCAGCCCTCCCCAGCAGCCCACAGCTGGGGAGAAGAGTCTGGGCCGCTCTATACTTCTAGGGCTCCAGCCCAGTGGACTCTCCCTACAGCCTTCTCGGCCCCAGAACTTTGCTCTCTCGCTGCAGCCCACAACTGAGGTTTGCCCCCAAACCTTCCTTAGCAAAAGGTGTATTTGTCATCCTTCTCTTTGGGGGCTGTGGAGGGCAGGGGCGCACTTTTCATTCCTGTAAATGGCCCAGTTACTTCATCCACTATTCATCCCTCTCTGATCTATTTGGGCCCACGTACATTTTTACTGAGGCCTCCTGGGCTCTGGGCCCTGTGCCAGCCTATGCTGTGGGCAATGCAGATGTGGACAGTGTGTAGGCCAGCTGGGGAGGATGTGGGGCACAGGTGAGAACCCCACACACATGGCAGTGGTGATCACCATGACGCAAGGGACATGTTCCAGAGACGTATCAAGACTAAGTTTGTCTTGGGTCTTGGAGAATCGAAAGGCTCATGCGAGGAGGGAAGTAGGATTTTGGCTGGACCCTGAGGCCTGGGTAGAGACTTTGGCAAGGTGAAGATTTACTCAACAAATATTTATTGAGCATGATTACATGATGGACACTGGACACTAGATAATGAACAGACACCCAAGTGAACAGTCCCTGGCTTGATGAAGATAGGTGATAAATAAATATATATAACATCACAAATTAAGGATGCAATGAAGGAAAAGTTCATGATGCCATGAGAAAGACTATGAGGGAACATAACTTAAATAGGGGGTCTGGGAAGACTTCTCCGAGGCGGTGACCTTGAAAGTGGGATCTAAATTAAGCAACACAGCCATGCCAAGAGGTGGGAAAGGGATTTTTGGTACAGGGGTCATGGGCAAGGCCCCCCAAAAGGGATAGGGACACAGGAGATGGGGTGTGGGCCTGCATCAAGGTGAGGAAGAGGGAACACCCAGGAGGTGAGGGAGGAGGTGAGAGCACAGGATCCAGATCATGCAGAATCACAGGGATGGTGAGAAATTTGGATTTTAGTCTTAGGCAGTGAGAAATAAGAGATTCGTTAGTTTGCTAGGGTTGCCATAACAAAGTACCACACAGTGTGTGGCTTAAATCACAGAAATTTATTTTCTCACAATTCTGGAGGCTAGAAGTCTGAGTTCAAGGTGTCCACAGTGTTGTCTCCTTCTGAATCCTCCCTCTTTGACTTGTAGATGGCCTTCTCCCTATGTCTTCACATTGTCTCCCCTCTATACGTGTCTGTGTCCAGATTGCCTCTTCTTAAAAGGACACCAGTCATTGGTTTAGGGCCCACTCTAATTTCATTTTAACTTGATTACCTCTTTAAAACCCTGTCTCCAAATATAGCCTCATTCTGAAGTCCTGGGGGTTAGGACTTCAACATATGAATTTAGGGGAGGAGACACAATTCAGCCCATAACAGGAGGAGAGGACTTTTCAGGTGGAGGGAGGAGAGAAAGCAAATGCATGATGGTCAGAATATATATTTAAAGAGAGATTTATTTGTTAAGGCTGTGTGTAGCGTGACTGCTTTAGCCAGAGATACCCTGGAAAGGTAGACAGCTCTGAATACTGGAGAGGTGGACTTTTATTTCTAGGAAGTAGAAGCCAAGGGGCACAGCCTGGCATGTGCCCTGACTTCTCTGTAGGGAAGAGTTGAGAAGGACAGGGCAGAAAAGTGGAGTGCACTGGGGAGGTTACCGCAGTAGTCTTTGCTGGAAGTTATGTGGGCACAGGCAGAGATGGGAGCCTCAGGAACATTTGCAGGGCAAGGGAGAGGCAGGAGTCCAAGAGGTGATAACAACCCTCCGCCCTGTAGCCTAGGAGAGTGTGGCTCTCAGCCCAGTTCCTGGGGGCTGGCTTCCTACATGCCCCTTCCGTTCTCCCCAGAGCAATAGGCAGCCACGGGTCAAGATGTCTCCACGATATCATGTTGCAAAAAAAGCCCAATGCAGTATAGTGACTCGCCAAGATAAGCTTAATATCTAGATAAGATCAGAGTTCATTTTAGAAAGAAAACAAGACCTGATGCGCTGGAGAATTCAGCCTGATTCAAACAGGGGCTGTAGACTTGATGCTCTGAAATTTTCATTCTGACCCAAGAAGAAAATGAAGGAGATTTCTGAAGCCCAGGGGTGGGAGGTGGGCAAATACGATGCTGTAAATAGTGAGGGCAGAAATGGATGTTGAGGGGTGAGCAGGACTGCAGAGAAGGGCTACAAAGGCAAGGGCTCAAAGGAAAAGCCTGGGGTCTGAGTGGAGGGTGGGGATTTGAAATCATGAACATGATCAGACAGAAGCTAGTATTTCCCAAGAGCAAGGCTGTCACTGTGGAGATGACAGTGATCTGCTTCCCAGGGAAAGGTGACAGCAAGGGTTGAGAAAGGAAAAGCCCAGAACAAAGCGTGATGAGGCTATGGACCACAGAATCCAGGAGGGGGAAGTGAGAAGGGCCCATAGTCAGCCCTTCCTCCAGGGCCACCAAATGCTGGGGCCACCAAATTTTAACATTTCTTATAGAAAAATGTGTTTGTGATACAAGGCAAGGGACAGCGCTCACATCAGTGGCAAAAGAGGGCAGAATTCTCAGCTTGTCAGAGGCCATAATGCACAGGACAAGGGCTATTCTAGGCTGTCGTCTCTACTTGAGGCTCTAGTCAGCTCTGCTATCACGCCTCCGTGCCTTTACTCATGCTGTTTCTTCTGACTGCACTACCATTCTTTTCTCACTGTGTGGAGTAAATGGTCCCAGCCATCACTCAGCTCAAGTGTCACCTCTCCCAGGTAGCCTTTCCTAACCGCGCCCCACTCCCCCTGCTGGATGCCCCTTGCAGCATGGCCAGCTAGCTGGATCTCAAAAACGCATGCTTCACCTTCCATGGCACACAGCACTGTTCTCAATCAGGGGCAATATTGCCCCCCCCCCCCACCCAGGGGACACTTGACAATGTCTGCAACCTTCTTTGGCTGTCACAGCTGGAGAGTGCTACTGGCATCTAGGGGGTAGAAGTCAGGGATGCTGCAAAACATCCTCCAATGCCCAGGGAAGATCTCCCCCACCCCCCGAAATTACTCAGCCCAAAATGTCAATAGTGCTGAAGTGTCACTTAGAAGTGGCTACATTTTCCAGTCCCCTTTGTAGTTGGGTGAAGTCATGAAACAAGGTGCCAGCCAAAAGAATGTAAGCAGAAGTGGTGTGAGCCACTGCAAGGCTAACCCCATAAAACCCTCTCATCCTTCCTCCTCCATCTGCTGGCTGAGCATGTGGGTCCCTTGGGGACGGCAGAGCCACAAGCTGGAAGAAGCTTGGATCCCAAATCACTGTGTGGAGGAAAATTACCACCCAACAGGGACACCGGAAACACACCCTTATCTGAGAAAGGATCTTTTTAAAAAATGTTTTTAATGTTTATTTTATTTTTGAGAGACACAGAGTGTAGGTGGGGGAGGGGCAGGGAGAGAGGGAGACAGAATCCGAAGCAGGCTCCAGGCTCTGAGCCATCAGCACAGAGCCCGACATGGGGCTTGAACTCACAAACCATGAGATCATGACCTGAGCTGAAGTTGGGTGCTCAACCCATTGAGCCACCCCGGTGCCCCTGAGAAATGATCTCTAACAGCATGAAGCCACTGAAATATTGGGAGCATGTCACAGCAGCTAGCAGTACCCTTACACATCTCTTCGTGTTTTTTTCTGTAGTCATTGGCTTACTCCTCACTCACTCATTCATTTGTTCATGTCTGAAACATTAATCTGCATGCCAGGTTCCATGCTGGGTGCTGAGGTAACAAATACGAAGAAGAATAAGGCCTGGCCAGTAGGCCCTGCCCTCATGGTGTTGATAGTTTATTGAGGAAGGAGTTCAACAACAAAGCATGACTGATTACTCTGGGAGAGATAGAGCATGGGATGGAAAGGAGGAGGACTCCGGGCCTAGTTTAGGGAGAAAGGCAGGTGAGAGGTGGCCCTGTCCAGGAGACAGAGTGAGGCTTCTGCAGCACTCCTGAGGCCCAGGATGCTGGCAGAAGGGCGGGGGGGGGGGGGGGGAGGGCAGAGAACCTCCCTTCTGCACTCTCTGGGCTCTGTAATTGTCAGATTTCTCACTGTCCCGCCTGTACCCTAGTGGGCTGGGAGTTGCCTCTGGCAGAAACCTCCTCCTGAAGGTCTGAGTCCCTAGTACCTGCAGAGTGTCTGTCATCCTCTCCTCTTGGATGTCCCGCAGGACACTGTGCCTCAGCCTGCTCACACCTTGACTCCCCCTGCCTCTAACCTGTCACCACACCCCGCCTCTGTGCTCAGTGCCTCCATGTCCACAGGCTCCTGAACTGGAAACCTGGGGCCTCATCCCAGACCCCCTCAGTCCCTACTCCAGGCAGCCCCCAAATCATCTAGATTCTGCCTCCTTAATATCTCCCAGGTCCCAGTGAGGGCCCTCCCGGTCTTTCTTTCCAGTTTCTTACAACACATCACAAGTGCCCCAGCTCTGCTCTTGCCCCATCCAACGTAGCTTCCTCTTTGCCACCAGTGATTTCAAAAGCACTACCCTGATTTTACAGCTCCCACACCTTCCCAAGACGGTTCCCCAATGACCTCCAGAGTGAAGGCCAAGCTCCCTGCTAGATTCTCTGAATAGGGGCTTCCGTTACCTGCCCCTGCCTGCTCTTCTAGCCCCTGTCTCCCTGCTCCCCCAACCCACCCGCTCATGCTCTAGCCATTTGGAGGCCCTGTGCTCCTGAGATGAGTGTGCTTTCTCTCTCCCCATCGCCTTGGACTTTTGTGCATGCTGCTCCCTCTGCCTGGAATGCTGTCCTCCTCCTGCTGTGGCTGGCGTCCTCCTGTTTGTCCTTCAGAACTCGGTCCAGGTGTCAGCTCTTGCAAGCAATCTTCACCAGTGCCACTTAGAGTGCCTGGTACATGGTGGGCATTCAGTAGAGCTTTGCTGGCTGGCTGGCTGGCTGGCCGGAAGGATGGATGGATGCTTGACTAGGTGCTCAGTAATGTTTGTGGAATGGACCCAAAGGTGTCTCCCCTAGTCTTCATTATTGGAGTTCCTTAAAGAAATGCCTTCTCTGAGTTATGATTTAATGTTATGCTCTATGTCTTCAGAGAACCCTGATGTGAGAAACTGACCAACTTAATGGCATTTCTGTCTTTATGAAAACAGAATTGAATATATTGCCCACTATGTCACTCAGTGTCCTTTACACAAGGACTCATGATAAATTCATGCTTGGGGTTATTTCCAGGAAACATTTTGTCTCCACAGATGAAGATGTGTATTTTCTGCTGTCAGAAAATAAAAACTCTGCCTTCCGACGTGTTTCCATTTTTGCTTTAGCTGACAAATAAGGAAACTCAGTTTTATTACCTTATTACCTCCGTGGTTCTGACCAATTCAGGTGCCTGAGAGTAGCAACTCTTTCTGGTTTCTTTAGATGGAGTCAGTTCTTGCTTTATTCTTCAATGCTGTAATTTTTACTTTTTAATCTGAAAGCTGCCTCAAATCATCTCAGCACTCAGCTAGTCCAAATCTTAAACGAATGCATATTGGTGACCAACATCCTGGCCTGGAAGTTATGAAAGGGAGGGCAGAACACCAAGCTTGTAGCTGAGAAGGATCCCACATAAAGCCTCCCCAGAAATTCTTGGGGTACCTGTCATGATGAGTCTGGCGGGAAAGCCAGAGCAGGAAGCAAAAGGCCAAATGCATTCTGACTTTTTTGCTACCTTACTTTCCCACCACTACCAAGTCGTATTCTTTTCCTCCATTTCCTCCATTCCTTCATTGTTCCTAGCTTTAAATGGAGATTCCATAAGCTACCATTTTCACTGTAATAGCTGATAATAAAAATAGTAATTGGTATCTTTTACTGTGGGCACACCATAAGCCTGGCACTGTGCTGAGAGACTTTGTGTTTTCCTATTTGAACCTCGCCGCCTCCCAACCTGTCTATTGTTTTAACCACTTTGCAGATGAAAGATAAAACGCCAGAGAAGTTAAGCATGTGTAAAGCCACTCCACAGTAAGTAGCAGAGCAGGAATTCAAATTCAAGTATGTTGGCTACCACAGCCTAAGCTCTCAACAATCTCCTCACATGTGGGCAAGGAATGGAGGCAAGAATAAGGGCTGATATTCCCTGGGCAATGGTGAGGATTGCTGATGATATTGCTGGGAGAGAGAAGTCACAGCGTCATAGCATTGCTTCTAGAGCATTCTGGTGTCCTTTTCAAAGTCCTAGAAATGGCTGGCTACTCTGTGGCCAGGTTCAGTTGCTGGGACAATATCCAGGGGAGGCTTGTCCCTGTGATACATGGCTCAAGAAATTTACCTGGGAGCTCCCTATGCATGGGCCCCCTCTGGGCAGCTTGACCCATTCAGGCATCATTGGCCTGGTAAGAAAAGGGGTTTCTCTGTGGTTTTTTAAAAGAGCCTACAAGAAAATTTGAAGCCTAAGAATGTTTTTATTAGCTCCACAATACCAAGTAGAAAACTACAACATTAAAATCAGTAAATATTCAATTAAATGCAAAATGTAACATTATGTCAACTTCATTAACTGTTGAATTTAGTAGTCATAAAAATTTCATCTCATTTGATAACAGTTTGCAGGTTGGACTTCTCTCACTGTGCAAGATTTCCCAGGTAGGCACCAAGATGGGTAAGAAATCATAGCCAACCATAAAAAAATAAATTACTCATGGCCAAAAATTTTCAAAAGCAAAATGGCAAAAAGCCTTTCAAATTGTTTTACAGCCAAAAAGTTATATTTGTGGTGAGAGGTGGGTGTGTTTAAAATGTTAGATGAGGGATAGGGCCTACAGGAGGAAGCCGGTTTCGCGCCTATGAAGGTCTTCACAGAGTGCAGGCCACGCCCAACCTGGATGAGCTCTCCATCCTGTCCATGTTAGTGTCAGTGATGGAAGCCGGATAAGTGGAGGTTTGGGCTGGAGACTAGGGAGGGAGATTTGCTTCTTCCTGAGGATTCCCTGCTTCTAAATAGAAGAGCAAGAATCCCTGAATCCGAAATAACGATAGCTTAATATCCACTGGGTACCTGTTCTAAGCTGTGCACCTGCATTATCTCAGCAGTCACAAAACAACTCTATGAGGTTTATTATCCCTGTTTCCCAGATGAGCAAACTGAGGTATGCAAAGGTTAAACAACCTGCCCAGGGTAATAAGGGCAGTAACAGGTAATTGAAGAATTTGTCCAAACAAATTGAACCTACCGCTCAAGGTGGTGAAGACAGGCCTGGTCCCTGCCCTTTTCCAGAGCTTGAAGTGTTCAGTGGTGATAGACTCCATTTCGTGTGCTGGGCACACAGATCTATACGTGCTGGAGGAACACAGCCACCTATACTGAACAAGAATGGAATAAGTTCAGTTTTCTCCACAATCTGCTGTGTACCAAGCACCTATGGAATGCTTTGCTCCCTTCACTTGCCTGTAACAGTCTCTAAGCTAGAGAGAGGTCTTATTTACCTCCTAGCCCTGCGCCTCGCACAATCGTGGTCCGTGGCAGATGCTCAAAAATGAACCAAGCCTAGAAAGGCTTAGTTGATGATTGGAGTCTGTCCCTCCATCACAGAGCAATTTCCCCAGTACAGCTAAAGTCCTCCCTCCCTACACATAGCACAAAAGCTGTTATTTAGAAACTCCAGTAGCACACATTTTAATGTAATCAACTGTAAAGGAATCCGTGTAATCAATGTAAAGGAACTAATATACAGCACTTTTATGTGCCTCTTATGTGCCAGGCATTCTAGGGACTTTCCATGTGTTAAATAGTCATTAGTAATAGTATATCTACAGTTCTACCAAGCAGGTGTTCCTTATCATCCCATTTTACAGATGAGACCAGTGTTGTGAGCTACATGCTGTCCCTCCAAATTCGTATGTTCAAGTCCTAACCCTCAGTACCTCACATACCTTAGAAGGGGAGATAGAACCTGCAAAGAGTGGTAAAGGTAAAATGAGATCGTTAGTGTGGGTCCTACTCCAATATGACTGGTGTCCTTATAAGGGGACGACACAGACACGCACAGAGGGAAGACCATTCGAAGACACAGGGAGAAGACAGCCATCCGTGAGCCCATGAGAGAGGCCTCACCAGGAACCAACATCCCCGACACCTTGATCTTGAACTTCTAGCCTCTAGAACTGTGAAGAGATAAATTTCTATTGTTTCAGCCGCCCATTTTGTGGTACTTTGTTCTGGCGGCCCTAGAAAACTAATACACCAAGGCACAGAGTAGCCTGCCTAAATCTACATCGCCAGAACACATGAATTCGGAATTTGAATCCAGGTAGTCTGGTTCTAGAGTCTATGTGTTTTAGGACAATGAAAATGTTCTCTGTGCTGTCCAAAATGGTAGCCACCAGCCTCATATTGAAATGTGGCTGATGGAACTAAGGAGCTACCATTTTTAACTTTATTTACATTAAAATAGAATTAAAATAGCCACATGTGGCAAGTGGCTACCATATTGGACATAGTTTTATGCGATTTCTAATTACTTCACTTATGTTTTTTGGTAGAATCTTCTATTTTTTATTAGGTTTATTCATTTATTATTTCTGAGAGAGAGAGAAAGAGCGAGCACAAGCTGGGGAGGGGCAGAGGGAGAGAGGAAGACACAGAATCCGAAGCAGGCTCCAGGCTCTAAGCTGTCAGCACAGAGCCTGATGTGGGGCTCGAACTCATGAACCGTGAGATCATGCCGAGCCAAAGTTGGATGCTTAACTGACTGAGCCACCCAGGCGTTCCCTTGCAGAATCTTCTAGAAACCTCAGCTGTGTGCTCCAAGAAACATGCCCCTATCTTTATTCCCTGTCCCTGCTACATTTTATTATTGTTATTATTTTTGCAATCCTTTCCAATTTAGCCACTGTTGCCTAGTCTCCTGCTGAAGGGGAGAAAGAGCAGGAGCGAGTGAGCTGGCTAACTTTCCAGAATCCTGTGGCCTGGGCAGTGCTGGGCTGTTGGTGTACTGCTCTAAGCATAGGTGTTAGCCAACCAAATGCCAAGCAGCACAAACACTGAGTGACATTTTCAGAACTATTAATATTTCATCAGAAATGATCACTTTTCCTTTAAATACACTATCTTAAAAGGTTTTCTACATTCTTAACTATAATTTTATTCAGTCTAGATCCTCAGAATTTTCCCCAAAGGAGCACATCTTCAATTTTATAATGAAAATCAAAGGGGAACGAAGCTCGGATTGCAAAATTGAGAGTCAACATCTCCAGGAACTCGGGCCTTCTCCAAACAGCAAGGATGTGTGTTGGGCACCTACTGTACCACCAGGTGCTTTACGTATGGTATACCATTAATTCATCCGGCACATATTTATTGAGTGCCTACTATGTGCCAGAAATGTGGTTTTCATAATAATTTATCAACACCTTTACAGAAGACGGTTCCTTCTCTTCCTTCCGTCTCATCTCCAATGTTACCTTAGCTCCCGAAGAGGCCTACCTGGATATCCATCTAATTCTGCCACATTCCCCCCTCCCTTGCCTCCCTTTGTTGGTTAGTTTCCATCAGGGCCCTTATTTCATTTGCAATTGGTGCTTATTTACTTGCTATGCTAGTTTGTGACCTGTCTCCCTGCTCTGGAATATAGGCTCCATAAGAGCAGGGACCCCAGGACGCTTTGTTCACCTGCCCGGACGCTCACCAGGAGGTGCTCAGTCACTACTGGGAAATGAAGGAGGGAGCATGGGAGACGTCAAAAAATTGGCTGGCGTGACACAGGTGGTGGCAGGGTCCGGGTTCAACCCAGCTCTGGTCTGTTCCCATCCGTTCTTCTTTCCAGTCATCTGGTTCTCCCTTTACCAGAGGAGGAACAATGATTCGTGGGGTCAGCGAGCCTGGGGAAGGTGCTGTGTCAGCTCCGAGTTCTGCGAAGCCCATCCAGTGAGAGGGGGGGAGCCCACTGGGGGGCAAACTGCTAACTTAGCCCTTCTTCCCGCACCTGAGCCCCTGACCCCACTCCTACCTGCCCACCCTCCACCCCCAGCGTGGGAGGCACTGGTCGATCTCAAAGGCTGAGCGCTCAGCATCAGGCCTGGGGCGGGTGGGGGTCGCGCTGGGTTTGAATCCACTAGAAAGAGGGCCTTGGACACACCCCTTTCTGACTCGGAGACTGGGTTTCCGGCCCCGCGGCACCGTGGTGCTAACTTCACAAACTTGTTAGGTTGCATATGACACAGAAAGCCCAGCGCTAGGCAAACGGTAAGCTCCCAACATAGTGGCCGTTTGGGGTAAAATGAGGCGACCCAGGGCCAAGGGCCCAGGCAGGCGCGGAGGTTTCATACGGAGCGGCGGGGCCAGGCGGGGACGCGGCGCCCTCGACTTCCAACAGCAGCAAGGGTCCTCCGGGCCCCCACCCCCACCCCGCCGTGGGGCCTTGGGCACCGAACCCGGGGCGGCCCGCGCACCGAGCCGTTGCG
This sequence comes from Acinonyx jubatus, assembly GCF_027475565.1. Lineage (NCBI taxonomy): Eukaryota > Metazoa > Chordata > Mammalia > Carnivora > Felidae > Acinonyx > Acinonyx jubatus. Next base: position 25,723,899 of record NC_069381.1, read on the forward strand.
TTTGAAACCCACAGAGGAATTCTGGCGCTGAACTGGGAGGGTGTGGGAGCCACCGACACGCAAATAGGCCCAAGCTGCCACCTCCGGCGCGGCCAGCCGAGACAGCGCCCTGTTTTGGCGTGGGGCCCCTGGCCGGTCGAGGCTGAGCGCAGCCCAGCGCGGGGGGCGCGGCAGGTGTCTGCTGGGGGCGCCGGGGCGGGCTGCGGGCGGCCTCACTCCCGGGGGCCTTCCTGCCCGAGGCGGCGGCGGAGCGGCGCAGGCGACTGGGACGCGGGCGGGCAGAGGGGCGAGCTAGGCGGGGCCGGCGGGCCGTTGGCCCCCGGCGGTGCGCAGGGTTCCCTGGGAAGGCCCCACTGAGGAGCTGATGGCGGGTCCCCGCCCCCACGGCGCCTAGCAAGGTGCCCAGTGCCGGGCTCTCGCCCATCCATCCGCGCGGCTTAGCGGGCGACAATGGGCTGAGCCACAGGCTCCGCAAGGTGTCGGGGGCGCCTCACGACGGGGGTGTGCCAGGGACTGTGGGGAGAGCCCGGGAGAGCCCGCCCTCCCCCTCCAGCTGTTCCCAGATGTCATTCTGCCCGCCCAGGCGCCTGGTTCCTGAGCTCAGGGGGATTCCACGGTTACTAAGCTACTGGTTTTTGTTGACTTTCAAATATTTTCTTCTAAGGGAGAGGGGGAGGGGGGCAAAAGTCAGGAGAGAGCAAATAAAAAGAAATCAAACTAAGCTCCCCCTCCCCAGAAGAAACTTGCCCTCCAGCCACCACTCACACACACATCGAAGGCCTCTGAACATAGTCACCTTGCTGGAGGAACAGCCAGACAGAACTGACCTGCTTCTGCCCCTCCTCCTATCCCATTCCGGTGAATGAGGGGCCGTGGTGGATGGTCCCCCTGTCTTGGAGCCCTGGGTGGACAAAGGAGCTTCCGGAAAGAGAGGAGGAGGATGGCCAGTGGGAATGGGCTCCCTTCATCCTCGGCCCTGGTGGCCAAGCGCCCCTCCGCCCTGGGCCCATTCCCCAGATACATCTGGATCCACCAGGACACACCCCAAGACAGCCTAGACAAGACTTGCCACGAAATCTGGAAGAGAGTTCAAGGCCTGCCCGAGGCCTTGCAGCCCAGGACCTCAAAGGAACAGCTGTCTGCCCCCATGACTGGGACTCCAAGAGACAACGGGCTCGGCTTCCAAGAAGAGTGAGTGTCCCCCTTATGTAGCTGGCACCAAGGGAGGAGGGAAGAGCAGAAGTGGGACCTTCTGGGGGAATGTTCTGGCCCATTGTTCAGTCTGGTTAAACCGTAAAGGCTGTATACTTTCCCTCCATCTGTTGTGGTCCTTTGTCCAGTCTTTATAAGGGAGGTGACTGGGTCCTGGACTTAACTGGGTGCAGGGCCAGACCAGGGCTGGATTTCTGTTGCCCCTTTATCAGTCCACTACGGGGACATTTTTCATTTTGCACAGGCAGAAACCCACACTGGCCAGGGCTGAAGGTTAGATGCCCGTGGCTTTGCCTGGAAGCAACTGGCTGATACTTCCCTTTCTCAACCCCCAAAGGCTACGCATTGGCACGGATGAGTCTGGTGGTTTAAAACCACATCTGGAATTCCCTAATACAGGGAGCAGCTGTCCCATTCAGCCTCCACAGAAGCCGCTGCAAGAGCGCACATCAAAATATTTACTGGGAAGGCATTGACATATTCAGAGGACATAATAGAAAATTAAAGTGCGGGAAGATGGCTGTAAATAGCCCTTTTCCTGGATGGGAAATCCTGTGTCTGGGAAACACAGAGCTAAATGTTTCTCCACCAGGGCAAAGGCGGGCAGATATTGTTGGGGACAGATATCCGCAGGGAGAGGAAGATGGGAGAGCTCATTAGGAAAAGCAAGTAAACCACCATGGTCATTAATGCCAGTGCTGAGCCCTTGTTCAATGTTTGGCGTCTTCCAAGTGGGCTGCAAACATTAATTAATCCTCCCAGAGTCCCTGTGAGGCAGGTATTAGTGTCCCCATTTTACAGATGGATTAAGTGTTAATAATTAAGTGCTAATTAAAGACTAAGTGATAATTAAGTGTCGCCTGTTCCAACACATGTTCCTCTTCAGCTCAGAGATGCTAGAGTGGGGGATAATTTAGGCAATTATCAAATGTGTCTGGTTTCAGGGATTTCTATGAAAGAGCTAGGAAGAAAGGTGAAGTATAACCACTACCCAGGTGCACCCTACCTGCTGTCCCCTTTCAGGCTGCAGGTGAAGGTGGAACGCTCTTTAGCTATTATTGAGTATCCTGCCCTGTGCTCAGCACGACATGGCCGGGATGGGAATGGCCTGTCTATAGCCAAAGTCCTGCTGTCCAGCCCTCCAGTGGCACTGAGCCCCTCTCCCCTGCCTGTGGCCATCTGCTCTGGGACAGGGCCTTGGCAGGGGGCCCTTGGGGCTGTGCTTAGCTCTCAGTGGCCAAGAAGCTGATTGTCCACTTTGTGGACCAAGGGTCAGTGGCAATTTCCAGTAGATGGCACCCTCTGTGCCAGGTCACACTGAGTTAATGGAGACAGACTCTACTTCCAGTCTGCTCTTGGCCAAAAAGTGAACTGGTGCACCTTTGGCCAGTTGCTTAACTCCATTTGGCCTTGATTTTTTCATCTGCAAATTAAGGGTGATGTGCCCTGCCTTGTCCACCACGGAGTCGATAATGAGGATCACACGTGATAGAGACAGGAAACCGAAAGCTGCATTATGCAAAGAAGGCTGTCCTTAAATGTAATTCTCAGAGTTCAGGGGTTTTGTTGCTGTTGCTGGCTTCAAAATATGGGCTTTTCGCACTATGCTCACAGACCCCAGAGTGCTTCAGGGGCCACCCTCGAATCAAGGGGCCTGGTTGCTGGGCCCCCATCCCCACTTCAGACAGGGCTGTTTGGTTTTTTGGGGTTTTGCTTCCTGGAGTCCTGAGTAAAAGCTGCGTTTGGGGAGAAAAAAAAAAAAGGTTCTGCTACTGAGAACCGAGCTGGGAAACCACTGCCTTAGATGCATAAGCGATGTCATAACCGCGTAGATCTCTACCAAGTAGAACACGAGGAGCTATTCTTGACATCAAGGCAGCTGTGATGGTGGAGTCAGATACTGGGTTTCAGATTGCGTTGCAGCCCTGTGCCAGCTGCGGGATTTGTTTAACTTATGTGAGCTTCAGTTTCCTCATCTGCCAAATGGAGATGATTACCGCCATTTCAGAGGGCTGTTGGGATGATTAAATGGGATATTTAAACATTCCCGGTAATAACGGTAATAACTAGGATTTGTAAAAATTCCTTGTAATAATAATGATGATGATGATTTCTTTAAGCCCTGCAATTACTACATGAGGTTGGTACTATTTCAGACTCCCCCTCTTTTTACTTTTTATTATGCAGCTTCCCATGCATAAAATAGAATAGTGTGGTGAATGTCTGTGTGTCTGTCACAGAGCCCCATTAATTACCACATTTGCGCCATTCTTGTTTGGATTCCTCCCTCCCCGCTTTTTAAATGAAATCCTTTTTGCAGATGAGGTCACGCGTTGGAGGGGTTCGTTTCTCTGCCCAAGGCCCTACAGTTAGGAAGCGATGGAGTTTCAGAAAGCAAACCCAGGTTCATTCTTAGCTACTGTGCAATAGATAGTGTGGTCTATGTCCCTGGAAATGGAAGCATCTTTTTGGATCATTACAATATTTGGCAGCCAGGTGTTCTGAATGGTCATGCATAGACAACAGATTTCAAATTCAGTGAGCTGTACGGTATGTTTCTGGGATGGCTGCAAGCCCACGAGATACCTCTCAGCTAGTGTTCCCACAGCTTAATTTGTAGACCTGGTTTTGGTGATATTTTTTGCTATCAGGGTGACTAGAGAAGTAAGTCCTAGAACTCTTGTTAGCCAGAATCTTTTTTCTTGACTCAATCCCTACATATCATAAAACTCCAGACAACTCAAGGTTGAAAGGGATATTGGAGGCCATCTTCTGCTGTTTGAATCTCTTCCTGAAGGTTCTTGCCAACTGGTTATCCACTTGTACACTTTCTTAGATGGAAAGCTCACCATTTCGTGAGGTAGTCCCTTCCCTTACTATGAATGCTGGCTGTCAAAAGACCGTTTTCTTCCTATGCCGAATCTATCTCTATCAAACTAATACCCATAGATCTGGATTCTGCCTTTTGGGCTGTAAACTAAATCAATCCCCTCTTTCTCTCAATAGCTCTTTAGATATTGAAAGATGGCAACACCATTCCTCCTAGGATTTCTTATTTCTACAACTGATTATCTCTGGTCTTCTAAGTTTCCCCTCGCGTGCCAACTTGGTCAGTTTCCTGCCCGCACTGCTGGTCCTTGTGGTAGTGCAGTGACCAGAATCAAGTACAGTAATCCAGGTATGATCCAGTTAGTGCGGATTGGATCTTCCCTGTTTCTATTCTGTATTCATGGTAATGGTGATTGATGCCACATTTACTTTTCTCTAAGAGCCAGCTTCATTCTGTGGACACATTTAAAGTTCATTCACTCCTTCATTCTATTACTCATTCAACAAATATTTAATAAGCATCAACTATGTGCCTGGCACTGTGCTGGCAGGATAGAGTCGGGAACTGGATAAGGCTCTCCTTCTTGGAGCTTACATTCAAGAAGGGGACAGAAACAAAACAAGTAAATAAAAGAGTATGATAGTTTCAGTATGTGAAAAGGACTGGTGTTCTAGTGGGAGGAAACCAAACACATAAAAGTGAACACATAAAATAATTTCAGATAGCGAAGAGCACTCTGATGGAAATAAAACCAAGTCAAGGGAAAACACCCTTGGATAGATTGCGGTGGGGGAAGGGTTCTCTGAGGAGAGATGGTCATGGGATGTAAAACCTAGATCCAGAGAAGGAGCCAGTCAGGTGAAATCCAGGCACGGGCCTCCAGGCAGATGGGAGAGCAGCTACGAAGAAGAACCCGATGTGGGGGTGAACATGGAGAGGGGCAGGGGCAGGTGTTTGATGGGACATGGGACAAGGCAGGCCGGCAAGGTGTAGGCGGCTTGGGGCATCACTGTAATGAGTTCGGACTTGATTCTCTGTGTGATGGGGCACACTTGGAGGATTTTAAGAAGGGGGTGTAGCATGAGCAGATTCACTTGTTTTTAAAGACCTCTCCAGCTGCTGTGTGGAGAAGGTGTGCGGGCCTGAGAGAGGACGTGGGAAGACCTTGGAAAGATGCCACAGTAGTCCAGGTGAGGTGCCACGGCGGTGGTGGCTGGATCAGAGTGAGTGCAGTGGAGATGGAAAAAGCAGGCGAGTCAGTGTGTGTTCTGAAGAGCCACCAGACCTGCTGGTGGTTTGGGGACACTCAAACGGAGATGACCAGGCTAACCTGAGGTTCTTGGGCCTGAGCCACTGGTTGGACAGTGTGCCATTTACTGAGGTGGGGAAGAAACAGGAGAAATGGGCTTTGGGGCAGAAATCAATAACTCTGTCTAGTGTTCATTAAACTGCAGAATCTTACTCAGTTACCTTTTAATTAGACTTAAACTTGGGCTCAGAGAATCGTGGCAAACCACTACTGACTCATATTCTAGGATTACTTTCTCACTCGTTCCCCTCGTTACTAAAACTTCACAGCCTTGGAGTGGAGTTTTGGATTTGCTGTTGAGTCCATTGCCCTGACTCAGAAGGAGCATTTGTTCATTCCTTCGTTTACAGGCTCATTCAGCAAACACTCACCGCCGCCTTCTCAGTGCCAGGCCCAGTGCTGGGTCCCACGGGTACAGAGATGTGTAGGACAGGAGCCCTGCTCTCAAACAGCTCCCACTCTGGTGGCTGGGAGGGACCCAGATACATCTGACAGCAAGGACATTCAATAGTGTTTATTGTGCACTTACTGCATGCTGATAAAGTGTGGAAACAAATACAATGGTGGGAAAGATGGGGACTGAATTTCAGGGACCTTTGGTGTCTTGAGGAAGGCAGATCACAACGTATTACAGTTAATGTGCTGGTGAAGTCCCAGTGCTGTGGGAGCACATGGCTGAGGGAAAACTTCCTGGAGGAGGCTGCGGGAGGCGAGCTGGAAGGAAAAGTCAAGACCCCTGCACTGTGAGTGTGATGAAGGATGGAGAGACAGCCCCTTGGGGGCAGAGGATGGCAGGATTGTCACTGCAAGGATCTCCATGGTGGTGTCTCCTGAGCTGGGTCTTGAGAAGAAAGAGGGAGTAGCCTACAGAAAGCATTCTGCAGGTGCTGGGAAGGATAGGAAGCTCCCTGCTGAGGGCATATCCTGTGTGGGGTTGGAGGAGAGCAGAAAGGTGGCCAGGAGCTTGCTGGATGTGGTTCACTTTTCTGGCTGCTTCCAGGCCCTCAGGCAGCACTCCGGAAACTTCCCATGTCCCCAAGTCAGACAGAACTTGGTCTGTAGAGTCAGGCTTTGGTGGGTGTCACTCTGAACCAGACCCAAGAAGGAAGAAAAGTCTAATAAAGGAAAGGAAATCCATTTAAATATTTAAAAAGCAGAAATACTCCTTCCTCTCTCTCTCCGCACCCCCCCCCCCATATTCTGTCTCTTTCTCTCTCTCAAACATAAATAAACATTAAACAAATTTTTTTAAAAAATTTTTTAACGTTTATTTTTGAGACAGAGAGAGACAGAGCATGACGGGGGAGGGTCAGAGAGAGGGAGACACAGAATCTGAAACAGGCTCCAGGCTCTGAGCTATCAGCACAGAGCCTGACGCAGGGCTCGAACTCACGGACCGCGAGATCATGACTTGAGCCGAAGTCGGCCGCTTAACTGACTGAGCCACCCAGGTGCCCCTAAACAAATTTTTTTATAAAAGGGGGTGGTGCCTGGGTGGCTCAGTTGGTTAGGTGTCCAACTTCGGCTCAGGTCAAGATCTCGTGGTTCGTGAGTCTGAGCCGCGTGTCAGGCTCTGTGCTGACAGCTCAGAGCCTGGAACCTGCTTCGGATTCTGTGTCTCCCTCTCTCTCTGCCCCTCTCCCGATCACACACTGTCTCTCTCTTTCAAAAATAAATAAACATTAAAAATGTTAAAAGAATATATCCTTATATCCTTTCATACTTTGCAAATGTCAAAGATGCCCTGGGCCCCACGTTAGAATCCTTTTCTCCTGGACACTTAAGAATCTCCCTCCCTTAAGATTCCTGGGGCTGGGTCTCAGCCACTGCTATGACCCCAGTCATGTGGACAACCCCCCATCTTGGTTGTCACGTGAATTAGTGCACAAAATGGCAGACCAGAGGTTCAAGGCCCCCCACCCCTTCCCTCTTCCAGTCGTCTTCATGATGGTGTCTGACTCCTTGCCTCTCTGCTGGTCTCTCTTCTGCCATTTACAGAACATCTTATCTTGCTGTGTCTGTTTTTTTTCCTTCCTGGATGTCCTTCACCCTTCATCTGCTTCGTATTCCTGAAGCATGTCAACAGTGTTGACATGGAATCTTCCATGGCTCCCCTCATGGTCTTCTGAACCCCTTGACCTGGTCCTCAAGGATCTTTGTGTTGGCCCTGCCTTCATGTCTAGATGCATGTCCTGCTGTTCTCCAAACTCTCTGTAAACCAAGATGAGCCACACATCTCCTTGCTCTTGCTCAGACCAGTCCACTACCAGGAATGCCTTTCTTCCATATCTCTGTCTGTTGAAATCCTACCCATCCTTAAAAACCTAGAATAAGTATGTCATCTTCTGAATTTTTCACCGCTCACCCATTCAACATTTTGTTTTCTTCCACCCTCTTCCATGTTCTTCCTTTTAATTCAAATAAAGCGTATGCCTTCTCGTTTTCCTCAGAGTTTAAAGGTGGCTCAGAAAACAAAATAAGGCAACAGCTGGATTAGAATCCATGCCTACTTCTTAGCTGTAACCAACTTGCTAACACTTTCTGTGCCCCGTTTTCCTCATTCTGAAACATGGAAAATGTCTTAGTGATGAACCACCTTAAAGGATTCTTTTGGAGGTTAATGAAAGAGTGCATGCAAAACTCACGCAGCACCTGGCATAAGATAAGGGCTCCCAAGTTATTTTCCATCATCATCATCACCATTATTGTTCTGATCAAAGATAAAATAACAGGCGTTAAGTAATCAAGAATGGTATGGCGAGAGGAGACTTAGACCAGAAAACCTCAGCTAATGGAAATTATTCCGCTGAGGCTAGCATTTTGCTTTGGGATTCTTGGCAGCCAGAACAAATAGTGGAAACACAGCAGTTGGTTTCTATAACTTGTGTCATCTAATAGGAGAAAGCAGGAGAGATCATCAGGAACGACCAGTGCTTCCCTAGCTCTAAGGACCATATGGCTTTTATATGAGGGTGATGGAATGGAAAAGTTGGTTCGGGCTCAGCTCTTGTGTTGACCATCGGCCGAATGGGAGGATACCACAGCATCCCAATGGGATCTGTCAGTGAGGTTCTGGCGTGAGGTTTCTGATCATCAGGCACATATTGCACACTGCCTTGTGGCAACAAGCCCTCCACCCCCACTTGACCATGGCTTCTTAAGGGCAAGGACTGTGTCTTACTCATCTTTGTCTTCCCAGTGCCCAGCTGAGTTCCTGGCACTTGGTGGCTGCTATGCAGTGTGTATGAGTGAATGAGGAAGTGAATGATGGATGAACCATAAAAATGCCACTGCAAGGAGAGCGTGAAGCCCAGAGGTGGCCAGGATCCAAGCAGTGGGTCACAGTCATCAGAGGAAGCATTGAGTGACCCAAGGACAGAATATCAATAATGCAAGACATTGCAGGGTTTTTCCCTCCTCTGTCTTAAGCTGCAGAGAGAGGAACTAATGTTTTCTTGAACATCTGATATATGCCAGGCTCTATATTTTAATTTTCTGTGTATCTCGTTGTCTTAGCAGCCCTTCCCAGTAGATGGTCAATATTACTCCCATTTTACAGATGAGGAAGCTGAGGCTCAGAGTCCAGGCAACTTGCCCAGAGTCCTCCTGCTATGCTAGGAGTGGGCGAAGCAGAGCTAGAAACCCCCTGAGGCTTCGAGACCTGAGCTCCTTCCTGGACACCGGGATCCCATCGGGATAGCTCTTCCATGTCTGCTTAGCACCAGGAGCCATGAGCAGCAGAGGGAAGATGAATCACGATTAACGTCCCATGTCCTGTGTCCCCCTTTTTAATTTAATTTTATGGTTTCAGGAGCTGTGTCGCAGGTTGTGGGAGCCTGCAGAGATGGGCCACCGGTGGTTTGTTTTAATCCCCTTTTTAATATCTTTGTTGCAACGTTCTTTCCAATTCAGCTCCCAAGTCACATTAAAAAAATACCTCTTCCTTAGGGTAAGCCTTCTCTTATTAAACAGATTCAAATGAAAAGTTTTAAAGATAATTTGAACAATACGAATCACTCTGTAGCTCTGCAGCCGTAGCCGAAGCTCCTTTACTGCTGTAGTCACTCCCCAGCATCTCCTGTCTTAATCTCCAGCCCACTGAGTGCCCCCACCCCAAACCCTTCCAGTTCCAGGCCAGCCCCCGCCCTTGCCTGCTTCCGGGTGGTTCTGAGCTTCTCCTGTCCCCTCCAGGGGCAGTGGGAGGGAGGGAGGGGGAAGGTGTCTCGCTCTGCCTTCTTGGCTTTCTGTCCCACCTGCCCTAAGGGACAGGCAGGGAGGAGCTGGAAGGTATCTGAAGGAAATTCCCACCTCATTTGCCCCAAGAGGGGCGGAGACAGAAGGTAGCTGAGGGATACCTGCTCAGAACGCAGATGCCTAGACCTTCCTTTGGACCAACTGAACTGCCATCCCCCCACGAGTGCCCAGGGATCTGCATTTGGAACAGTTTCCTTCTTGACTCCTGTGCATATGTATGAAAGTTCTCAGGTACTTTGGGGGTCAAAGATGACAGATCCTCAGATTTAAAAGGGACATAGCTTTGAGAAGGAGGTGTTCCAAAGAAGCGCGTGAAGGAAGGAGACTGAGCTTTATTGAGTGAGCTGTGAGTGTGTGCCAAGGACGTCATAAAAAATGGGCTCTAGTCTACGTGAAGGCCTTGCGAAGAAATGAGAGGGACGTGAAGTCCAGGCTTGGCATTGGGGCAGCTGAGGGATTTCACAGGGTTGCCTCCTCTAACGCCAGGTGGTATCGCCATCCGCACGGTGCCCATGACAAGGTTTCAGCGACTTCCACCACTCTCCAGCCCCACCAGCCCGGGCTCTGGGCAGCGCGGGGTCAGCAGGGCTCCCGCCCATCGTAGCCCGCTGGCTGGCTCTCCCACACCACCGGTTCTCTCTCTCCGTCGGTCTGAGCTGCTAACATTTGCATAGCGCTGGTTACAGTTTACCAAGTGCTTCGCATTCACCTTCTCACTTAATCCTCCCACAGCCCGAGAGCGAAGGGCGGGTGGAGGCCAGCTTTCCGAAGGCCCTCACCCTGGCCCCCTGCGCTCCCCAGACAGACAGAGCTCAGCGGCTTTCCAGGGACCTTTGGGAGCCAGCTGCACAGGAGCTGGGATGGCAGATTTGCAGCCTCCGTCAAGTGACCCTCTGCCCCAAACTGAGACCCTTCAGAGCCCGGGACCCTGGGTTGTGATGGGTGGAATCCACCCTCCTTTTCAAGCCTTTCCTTCCTGCCAGTTTTCCCCAAGGCTGTGGCAGTGTTTGTGTGTGTGTGTGTGTGTGTGTGTGTGTGCACGTGTGTGTGTGTGTTGGGTGTATATGTGTATGGCTGTGGTGGGTGTGGAAAGTGCACATGGGTGAGGTGTATTTGCACAAATGTGCATGGGTGTGGTACATGTGTTTGCATGTGTGTGTGGGGTTGTGTGTGTGCACATGCCTTGTATGCATGGTCGTTGCATGGCTACGTGCGTGGGTGTGTGCACCTGGGTATGTGTACATGGCTATAGTGTGTTTGTGTACATGACTACTATGTCTGTGTGTACACATGGATTGGTGTGTGTGTGCATGGCTGTGGCGTGTGCATGAGGAGGGAGCCCCAGGGCGGTTCAGTGAATCTTACACCTGGAGAGGGAAGACGGATGAAGACACAGGCAGCTTTGACCGAGGTGGCCGTGTCCCTTCCCTCCATGTGGGGTGGGGCATCCTGGGTGCTGTGATGAATATGCCAAGGCAACAGAAAATGAGTCTCTGCTCCTCATGCAGACAGGAAGACCCAGAAACGTCCACCACCCTCGGTCAAGCAAGGGTGGTGCCCACTAGGGACGGGACCAGGCTGTATGCCAGAGCCCCTGCCTCCACGATGAAGGCCTCTCTTTGCTGGGGACCTTTGGTGTCTCCTCCCCACCCCCACTTGCAACCTCTCACCTGCCCACCAAGTTCTGCCTTCTGCCACCTCCTAGTTCCTGGCTGGCTCCCTGGCCTCTAGCCTCCTGCAGAGAAGGGAAGTGAATTGCTGAAAGGACAGAGCTGGGGTTTGAACTCAAAGGCCCTGTTCTGTGTCCCACTTGTACTGTTCTGGGCAATGTGGAGTGGTGACTGTGGGTAGAGGCTTGGAGCCACGTGGACTTGGGATCCCATCCTGTTTCAACACTTATGCTCTTGGGTGAACTTGAATTTACGTTTTAGATTCCTGAGCCTCAGTTTCCTCTTTCTAAATTGGGAATGAAGATGCCAGCTATCCTTTGTAACTGTTGTGGGGACAAGTGCCAAGTATAACACCCGGCACCTAGAAGACACAGCATAGATCCTGGCTCGGGCCCTTGTCCCCTCCTGTCACTCCTCTGGGCTGATCCCTGGGAGAAACACATCTGGTCTGGGGAAACGACAGCCTGGCACCTGCCTGCTGAAATCTCCCCAGTGGCTTCCCTTGGCTTTAGAATCAAGTCCCCTAGTATCACTCCAAGGCTGGCAGGTGCCCCCTCCTGCCTTTATCTCTAACCCTGCCTGATGGGACCCTGCCCTTAATGAGCCTCAGGCACTTGAGCATCAGTCCTGCCCAATGCACCAAGCCCTTTACCACCTTGTGGTCTTCGCACGTGCAGTTCCCCGCATCTGGAAAGCTCTTCCTTGCGTCATTTACCTGAATACACACTTGTGTCTTTTCTCCCCCAGCTTAAATGACACTTCCTCAACAAGGCCCTTTCCGCTCCCCTAACCTGGGTACGTGCCCCTAGAATTCCCGCTTGCAGCATCCCCCTCTTGGTTTTCAGAGCAGTATGACCTGGTGGTGACAAGAGGGCCATCTGAGCAAGATGGCCTCAGTGCATCCACTGTGTTACTTCTTAATTCTGTGACCTTGGGAAAATTACCTAACTTCTCTGTCTCTTTGCTTCTTCGTTTTAAAATCTGGGAAAATTGTATCTCCCTGTGTCAGTTAGCCTTTGACATATAACAAACCACCCCAGAGCTCAGTGGCTCCACCCCACAACTCTGTACTTAGCTCCCTTTTCTGTGGCTCAGCAATGTGGCCTGGGTTCAGCCACATGGTTCTTCTGCAAGGGGCTGGGCCTGACTGCACATGGCTCTTGTTCACCTGCATCTGCAGTCAGGTGGGCATGGCCGACTGGAGGACCTTGGGGTTTCCCTCTGTGGGCTGTGTCATCATCCAGCAGGCTCTCCTGCACTCGTTCACATGGAAGTTGCTAAGTCCCGAGACAAACAAGAGGTTAAGCCCTAATGTCCAAGCACTCTCTGCTTATTCCTTTTCCTTTTCTGTATAAAATATAATTTGTTTTTAATTTTTATTCTATTTCTATTGAGCTAGAGTTGACATACGATATTATATTAGTTTCAGGTGTATAGCATAGTGATCCAACATTTGTATACATTATGGAATGATTACCATAAGTCTTGTCACCATGCAAAGTTATTACAGTACAGTATTATTGACGCCAGTCCCTAAGCTGTACTGCGGGGGGTATTTTATAACTGAAAGTTTGTACCTCTTAATTCAATTCCCTTCACAAATTTCACCCATTCCTTCCTCCCCCAGCCCCTCTGAAAACCACCAGTTTGTTCTCTACTTATGAGTCTGTTTCCATTTTGTTTTGTTTGTTCATTTGTGTTGTTTTTCAGATTTCACATGTAAGTGAAATCCTACGGTATTTGCTGTTCTCTGTCTGCCTTATTTTACTTAGCATAATACCCTTAGGTCCATCCATGCTGTCACAAATGGCAAGGTTTCATTCTTTTTTATGGCTGAGTAATCTTCGTGTGTGTATGTGTTGTGTGTGTGTTGTGTGTGTGTATACCACATCTTCTTTATTTATCTGTTGGTGGACACTTAAAGTGCTTCTGTAATCTGGCTGTTGTAAACAATGCTGCAATGAACATAGAGGGGCATATATCATTCCAAATTAGTGTCTTCATTTTCTTCGGGTGAGTACCCAGAAGTAGAATTGCTGGACTGGATGGTATTTTTATTTTTATTTCTTGAGGAACCATAGTTGTCCATAGTGGCTGCACCAATTTGCATTCCCAGCAACAGTGCATGAGGGTCCCCTTTCCCCCACATCCTCGCCAATACTTGGTATTTTTTGTCTGTTCTATACTAACCATTCTGACAACTGTGAGGTGATTTCTCATTGTGGTTTTGCTTTGCATTTGCCTGATGATGAGTGATATTGAATATCTTTTCATGTGTCTGTTGGTCATCTGTATTCTTCTTTGGAAAAATGTCTATTTACATTCTCTGCCCATTTTTACTCAGATTATTTGGTGGTTTTTTTGGCGCGGGTGTTGAACTATATGAATTTTCAGTACATTTTGGATAATAGCCCCTTGTCAGGTATATCACTTGCAAATATCTTCTCCCATTCAGTAGGTTGCCTTTTCATTTTGTTAGTTTCCTTCACTGTACAAAAGCTTTTTAGGTTGATGTAATCCCAATTGTTTATTTTTGCTTTTGTTGCTCTTGCCTGAGGAGACAATGAAGAAAATATTGCTAAGACTGTTATCCAAGAGTTTACTGCTGGTTTTCTTTTAGGAGTTTTACAGTTTCAGGTCTTACATGTCAGTTTTTGATTCATCTTGAGTTTATTTTTGTAGGTAGTTTAAGAATGTGGGCTGGTTTCACTCTTGAGTGTAGCTGTCCAGCTTTCCCAGCACTGTTTATTGAAGAGACTGTCTTTTCTCCACTGTACCCTCTTGCCTCTTTTCTATAGATTAGTTGACCATATATGCGGGTGTTTATTTCTGGGCTGTCTGTTCTGTTCCACTGCTCTCTGTGTCTATTTTTGTGCCAGTACCATACACTTTTGATTACTATAGCTTTGTAGTATAGTCTGAAATCTGGGCGCGTGATACCTCCAGCTTTGTTCTTTTTTATCGAGATTGCTCTGGCCATTCGGGTTCTTTTGTGACTTCATATGAATTTTAGGATTATTTGTTCTAGTTATGTGATAGCATTTTGATAGGAATTGCACTGAACCTGTAGATTGCTTTGGGCAGTATGGACATTTTATCAACATTAAGTCTTCTAATCCCCGAGCATGGTGTACCTCTCCATTTATTTGTGTCATCTGCTCTTTCTTTCATCAGTGTCTTATAGTTTTCAGAGTACAGGTCTTTCACCTTCTTGGTGAAATTTATTCCTAGGTATTTCTGCATATTACTGAATCCAGATGGGTGGGGTCTACCAAAGGGCCTGGATACAGGAAGGCATGATAAAATGGGGGTATCACTGTAATCAGTCTACCACCCTACCCCACCGGGGCTCTTGTGGGGATTAAAATGAGGCTTTTGCATGGAAAATGCCTAGCACAGTGCCTGGCTGGTTTGCGAACTCTCCATTAAGTGCTAAGCCTTCTTTGTATTTCGTTGAGCCTGGAACCTGAGGCTTAGATGTGTCAGCCAGCTTGCTTAAGGTATGGCCCCCAATTACCAGTGAGGGTTTGAGTCCCGTTTCTGACTCTTTCCAGGGACTGAGCTCTTGGCCACTAGGCTCTGCTGCTCCAACCATGCAGACAGGTAGGGAAGTCAGAACCTCATCCACAGTCAGTGAGGTCGGTCTGCAGAGGGACCGTCACTCAGGCTCAGGTCTGTGGCAGACCTGGAGCCCTTCACTTGCTTCAGTCACAGTCAGCCATGTTGCCTGGGCGCTGGGCTTGGGTACTGTGTTTGTCGTCGTTCTGAAATGCCACGGTGGGAAGAAAATATTTGTTTTGGTGTCCTCTTGTAGCACTAACAATTTTCCGCTTGCATTTTTCTGTTGTCTGGCTCAGCTGAATAGCAGTTTTCATCTTTGCTCTGTGTTATCATGTACACAGAACCGCTGTTGGGAGCTAACAGTGTGCTTGCTTAGTCATTATTCTGGGAAGGGGTGCCAACCAGTCAATAGCCTTTATTTTTATATGACTCTGTACCCTGCGAATGCAGACATGATGCACTCACTCAGGCACCTGTCACTTCTGGAGGTAGGCAACGCAAAGGGGGCGGTGGCCCCTGGGGCCACGGCACCAGTCCTGACTTCTTTCTTTGTCAGTGCCCGGGAGCTGAGTTAGCCTCCCTGAGTGATTCACTGTGATACAGTCTGTGGCAGATTTTATGGTTTTTACCAACTCAAAGGAGAAAGCAAATAGCATGGGAGAGGTGCCAGGATCGGCAAAACTTCTTAGGAAGAGAGAAGAAAAGATAGATTCCAGGAAATGCAGGGGAACAGACTTGACAGTGAACCCAGCAAAGTCGTGGGGAGAATGAAAAATCTTTCTGGGAGCCCATGGTGGTTGTGAAGATCAGGCGGGCTCTGTGTGGGGTCTGCTGTGGGACCACTGTGCAGAGGTGGGGAGTTCTTAGGGTGGGGCTGAGCATGTGGTTAGTATCATCTGACCAGCTTAGAGGGTTGCCAGGCTAGTTGTGGGGGCTAGAAAATGGAACCAAGGCAAGATAGTTTGCAACCAGTGGAAGGAACTGGGAAGTCTTTGGCAATAGAGCTCTTGATGTCAAGAGCTCCAAGAGATGTCAAGATAAGTTCATGATCTAATCCACCCATTGATTCAACAAATTCTCGATGAACTGGAGTCGTATGTCAGGCACTGCTCTAGACCTTGAGGCTCTGTGCTGAGCAAGATACAGTTCCTACCCTCAGGGAAGTTATGTTGTTGTGGGAAGTAGAGATGTAAAAAAAGATGCTGTGTGGTAGTGGTTAATACCATGAAGAAAATAAACACTTAAGTGGGCACAACCGAACAGGAAGGGATGGATTGAAATTAAGGCTTAAACATGAGGTTAATAAACAGAGAAATGGATTGATCTGAGTTCTGAGAATGTCCTAACTCTGCAGGCATGCAGTTTTCTAGAACAAACAAGAGCAAATGAATCTTGTTTTCTTGGGAGTGGAGGGGGCAGGTAGGAAGACCCTTGATCAGGGACTTGTAACTGTGCGATGAATCTTGATTGCAGCGAGGTGCTTGATAAAGGCTGTCTTGGAGAAGTCGAGATGGGCCGATAGTGACTGGATTGATTTATTCCCCCAAAGTGTTGAGCCAGGATTACTGTCAGGCTGCGGGGAGGGTATCCGGCAGTGTCTCCAAGGCTTGGCCCTGGGCTTGTTCCCTTCAACATTTCTATCCATAAATTGGCAGAAGACCCAAAAGACGTGCTCATCAGACATGCAGCTGAAATGGAGCTGTCAGGGACAGCTAATGCCATGGATGACAGACCCAGGATTCACTGCGATGATCCTCCACAGGCTGGAGTGATGGAATGAAACCAGCAATGGCCCTGATCACACTCAGATTGGGGAACTAAGCCCAGCCATGGAGTAGGAGTCCTTGCTGGATAACTGACCCTGGAAGGGAAGCCGGATGCGGTAGGAGGAGGCAGCAAAGGCAGCCAGACCCACTGGCATCCCCACCCTTTCTAGTTGACAAGGTCCTTGGCCTCTTTCAGGCTTAATTTTTCCCCTTCATAAAGTGGGGATGATGCTGTTTATTGCCCAGGAATGTGGAGAGTATTAAATTCAAGCATGTATGTGGATGCCTGGCTTCCTGTCTGTTCTGTAGTGGATTTATGACAGACGCAAGGGAAATAGGGGTTTGTGGAGGCCCATGGGAAGCCTCGGTGCCCGGGGGCAGCCTTTCAGGGTACGTGGAAGGCCCACAGCCAGAGTGGAGCCTTTCAGGGGTACATGGAGGGCCCACAGCAGAGTGGGTCCTCCATTCTTGGCACTGTGCCGTCCCTTCTGGGGATGCCAGCTTCCTAAGAGGCCCGTGACCTCTGTGATGTATCCAGAGTAAGGATAGGGGTTCCTACTCAGTTTCTGCCTGTATTCCGAGTTGGGGAGAGGTAGGAGTGTCTTATCAGGTGCTGAGAAAGGACCATCTGTGGGTGGGTTTTGATTCAGGGACCCCAAGGTCCTGAGGGGACCTTAGAATCTGCCTCGACTTCTCCTTAGAGTTGGCCTTAAGTAAGTGGTGAGACTTTTTTCTATGTGTTTCTATGTCTAACACCTGTATTAAAAAAAAAAAAAAAACAGCCAAAAGTAGAGCAAATAGCACGTGATGAACCCATGTACCTATCAGTCACCCAGTTTTAGTGATGGCCAATGTGTGGCCATCTTGTTTCATCTATGACCCTGCCATCTTCCCCTCCAACCCTGCTGGATTAAGTTTAAAGCGAATCTTAAACATAATTTTATCTGTAAACACTTTGTATGTATCTCTAAGAGATAAGGACTCAGTTTTTTTTTAAGCATAAACCACAATACCATTATCACAATGTTTTAAAATTGATATCATTGTAGTAGGTCTTTCTAGAAAATCTATTGGTATATAGCTTGCTTTGTAGAGGGGAGAGTCAAAGAGTGGTCCTTTAAATGTCTGGTGTCTGTGACTCGGGACTCACCTGTTCCCTTTGAGGATGATGATGAAGAAGAAGAAGGGGGTCTAAAACCCAGATTGGTAGCCTCTTTTATTCTGATTGTTCCCAGGGACACAGCAGTGAGAGTGGGGCCTATTTATAGACAAAGTCTAGACATGGGATGGAGGAAAAGAAGAGAATGGGAGAGGGCAGAAAGGAGGGGGGGGAGAGAGCATGGAAGGATCAAGAAAGCCTGAATGGAAGATGGCCCAGCCTCCCTGCAGCCACACCACCTTCCTGAGCTCCCAGGACCCTCCCACTGCAGCCAGCACCGGGCACCTCACCACGTTTTCAGACCTAGGCCATTACTGCCGGTACAGGTGTCACGCCCATGCTACAGGGGAGGCCTGGAGGTTCTGGGCTCTGGCATGAAATAGGCACTAGCACCCTATTGAGACCCAGACCCGTTTGGCCAGATTCTGCTTTTTCCTGGCACCTCTCTCTGCTTCCAAGTCTGCTGAGGCCGCGTGCGCAGCTGGTGACCAGGGGGCATGGCTGTCTCGGTTGTTACAGTAGTGAGGCACTCCCATATCTTCAGCTCTTCCCAATGTTTCCCATTTACCCTGGCCACCCAGAGACCTTGCTACACCCCCTGGGCCTCATCAGGACCTGGCAACGAAGGGGGTAATACCTGGCACAGAGGAAGCCTCTGGGACTGTAGCCTATGTCCATTCTGATTGGCTGTCAAATGCAGTGACTTTCCCCCTGGTTCTGTGTGTGGGAACATGCGAGACATTTTGTGCCTGCACATGTGTATGCGTCAAATACACCCACACGTGCGTGCATTTGCTCTTGTACACAGGTGAGCGTGCATGTGCTCATATACAAAGAGCATTACCAGGAAGCCACATCCCTGCTGGGAACATTCATAGTCCCTGTTTGTGGGACTCACTGAGCCTTTGGGATGAACTGTGAGAGTAGGGGTGTGCTCCAGATGTCCCCATGGCAGAGCTCCATTCATGAGGCATTTTCATTCCCACCCCCCCCATTGCCCCTTCATTGTCTTCACCACCCTCTCCCAGGAGAGAGCACTGAGAAGTTTTCAGAATGCTCTTTCTAGAGCACTTCATCGACTTCTTATGGGAGCCCACCAAATATGGATAGCAGATGGTTTTAAGCTAGGTAGTCATGGTCCTTCTGGGAGTGCCAGGGAGGAAGATGCCCCCTTGCCAAAGATGCTAGTGCGGCAGGCTGGGCCACAAGCCAGGCCAACAGGATTGCCATCCTGTTGTGTGAGGTGCAGGTAGGGGCCAGTGTGTAGGTACAGGGAGATGCATGTGAATCAGTGCACGGTCCAAGCATCTGCAGCTGCCCACGGGAAGTTGGGCTCAGCCCAGAGACTGTGATCTGATTGGAGGGCCATGCCAACGGGGGGGGGGGGGTGGGACATGGGTAGCCACGGGGAAGTGGTATGGACTCCAGGATCCAGAGCCCAACCAAGCTGACACAGGTGTAGACACCCTCGCGTCACCCTTACTCTGTGCCAGACGCTGTCCATGGTGCTTTGTACATCTATGATATTCCTGTTAACCAGATGAGGAGACAGGGTGTCAAGATGCTAAGCAACCTACCCAAGGTCCCAGCGGGGAAGTGAGGGAGGCAGGGCGTGAGTCCAGCTGTCCACTCAACAGTCCCTTCCCTCCCCCTGCCACGGGGCAGTGAGTCTTGGGCTTCCTGGCGCTCAGCCCCAGCACTCTGGCCTCTACGCTCAGAGCTGTCGGCTCACTCCTGACCCCTGTGCAGCGTCTTTCCTTGTTTCAGGTCCTGGGCACAACCGAACAGGAAGGGCTGGATTGAAATTAAGGCTCAGCTCACTCAGCAAGACATAGTGTCTGGAGAGGACCCAGGTGTCCCGATTCCCAGAACTGTGCTCTCGGTGCTGGCATGTGTAGAAACCTCTTGGGAACCCACTGTTTGTCCATTTTCTGTCTTGAGAAAGCAGTAGGTTTCTTTGGCCTGGAGACATGTTTTCTTCCTCCCCTTTCCCTGGGGCCTGGGCCCTGCCACGGAGCCACCCCTAGTGAGCTGGCACTAAAGCTGCCTGTCTTTCTGACCCATTTGCAGAGCTCTGGAGCTCAGCCGTGATAAAGATGAGATCTCCCTGTTGGTGGAGCAGGAGTTCTTAAGCCTGACCAAAGAGCACCTCATTTTGGTCACAGAGAGCTCGGAGGAGCTGGAGGCCCCCGGCACCTCTCCCGAGGGACCCAGACAGCTGGCTCCCTGCCTTCTCATACCTCCTCCAGTGGCGGACAGCAGTGAGTACCCGGGGACCTCCATCATTGCTGGTGATACGCTTCTTGAGCCGAAGGTGGCCATGTCTGTCATCAGCAGCCGGCCGGACTGTGATTCTGTCATGTCTACTGTCACGGGAATTCTGCGTGCTGCTAAGGTCAAGAGTGTCAAGGGGACAGAAGATGGGGGCCACAGCCTGGGTGCCTCTAACTCAGAGATCGGCAAGCTCCTGGCTCAGTTCCCATTCAAGTCCACAGAAACGTCCAAGGCTCCTGACAACAAGATGGTGTTGGAGGAGACAAGGGTCATCAAGGACTTCTTGCAGAACAGCATGTTCGGTGGCCCAGGACCCAGGGAGCCCATGGGGCTGGGCCCATTCCTACTGCTACCGCCTCCGCCTCTGTCTGCACCTTCTGAGAAGCTCCCTGAGCTCCCTCCTCAGAAGAGGCAGCTCCCAGTGTTTGCGAAGATCTGCTCCAAGCCCGAGGCTGACTCTGCTATGGAGGGGCACCTCTTGATGGGTGAGTGGGCCTGGGAGCAGGGCCAGTAGATGAGCCTGCAGGGAGGGACTTACCAGCAAGCCAATCAGGGTTACAGCAGGTGCAGATGGCATCTCTGTGCAGAGTGGGGGGCAGTGGTCTCTCTGGTGGGTGTGGGCCCCAAGTGCAGCCTGCTTTTTGCACCCACAGGCCCCCTCTGCTGGAGGCCCGTGTATGGGGCACAGCTTGTCTAAGCAAACGTGGTGACCTTGATCCCAGCGCACTTTGAGGGGAGATAGAGGCACATTTGGTAATGGGCTCATTTTTTGAATCCAGGTACTCAAAGTATGTTGAGGGAAGCGTTTAACCCAGCTGTAACTGCAGCATGGGGACCTTAAGCCAGATAGGAGGGAAATTTGATTAGCAGACAGTGTCATCTGGCTTCCGATAAAGGCACCTGTTCTGACCATGAGGACTGGTCCTCGCTCTGGGCCCTGGGAGTGAATGTGCAAACCTTCCACGTTTAGTTCAGACTCTTGGCTCTGGACTTGTTCCCTGGGACTGTTCCCCCCCATCCCACTCCCAGGTTCTGCATCTTGTGCCCCTTCTGATCCAGCCACTCAGACTGGACGGTTCCAAGGCAGACTGATGGCAGTGGCATCTGCCCACAGCCAGCAGTTACTAGGAAAGTTGACCATACCCCTGTCAACCAAAAGAAAAATTACCCCCGGGCTGTGAGCGTGGATGGATACCTGAGATCCCTGTGTTGGGAAGGCTCAGATCCCTCTCCTTAAGAAAATAAGTGCGTGTTCTGTGTTCTGGAGCATTATCGGAAGGCTGAGAAATCAGAGCTGGGGACAGCAAGCTGGACTCTGGGTCCTAGGAAGAGTCTCTGGGAGCCAGTGGCCTCTTTGGAGCCATGGGCTGTGCGTGTGAGGGTGGAACCCTACCCGGAGGGTGGGATTTCCTGCCATCTCCTTCTCCAGAAAGGATGTATGGATAGCTCCCTGACGGATGGGGCTGCTGGGTTGGAGGTATTCCTTTCCCACCCGCCGTGCCCGCTACCTGTGTGTGTCTGTGTGCCAAAGAGAACTTTACAGATGTGAGTATGCTTGCTAGAAAAAATGCGGGTGTGAGTGCATCTGAATGTGTGTGTCTTGTGTGCATAGTTGTGTACGTGTGAGTGAGGCGGAGGAGTGACAGGCAGGAGTGTCTGTGTATGTGTGTCTGTCTGTGTACACAGATGTTAGAAGAGGGAGCTTTGGAGCTGAGTGAGTGGCAAGTGTGTTCAAGGCGATGGGAGGTGGGTGAGAGACTGCAGGTGTGTGGGTCTCTGGGGAAAGGGCTATTATTAGTGGGTACCGTTATTTCAGCACACTGGCTGGGGGCTAAACTTGGCAACCAGAGAAACTCTTGGAAGAGACTCTAGGGACATGTTTTGCTAAAAATGTCATTTTCTCCTAAATTGGCTCAGACTATAGCACTCTTTCCTTGGCTGGGATGGCACTAGGAGGGCAGGCCCAGTTCTGTCCACACTCAGCCACAGGCCACTGGACTGTGGTGGGGGCAAGAGCTGGTAGGATCAGATCCACTCTCAACAGGTGACACGGGGCTCAGGTCCTCCGATCCAGCCACTATGGGAACGATCTGAGGGTACCTGCTGTTTGTCCAGGGCCGTTTCGCAGCCAAGCTCCAGGGAGACCTGCAAAACCTCCAGGTTGGGGTAGGAGTGGGGAGCACTACTCCAACCAGACAATGCCTTAAAAACAAACAAACCCCCATGTATATAATTTCAACCATAGTTAATTTTGTTTGAAGAATGAGTTCCTTTTGCGCAAAAGGAAATACGGGTGTGGAGGGTTCCACAATGGTCCAGGCAGCATCCTCATGCTGGCACTCAGTCTATTTGGCAGGAGACCTGAGCCTGGCCCCATCCCCATGCAGGGACTCATCGTGTCTCCCTGACGCCCTCTCCCGCAGTGCCACCTTTCCAGACTCCTGCATGCAAGGCCTCACTGAAGGCCCACTTCCTTCCGGAAACCCTCTGACCGTCTCAGATAGAAGCCGTCTCAGCCACCCTCTTCTCCCACTGTGTCCCTCTGTCACCTCACGGTCCCCATCTGTCTTGTCCTGGAGCTATTTCTGGGTCTGTCTCTCTCTCCCTCCTTGTTGTGAGCTCCTGCAGGGCTGAGTCTAGCTCTGACTCATCACAGTGTCCTCAGGACTCAGGTCAGGGCCCGACACTGACGGGCGGGCTGCATTGCCCATGAGCGAGCGGCACAGCAGGAGCAGAGTCCATGGTGAGGGGCTGGACCTCGGTGCAGACCATGTGCTCTGCAGGAATGTGTGTCTCCCCCACTAAGCCAGGGGCCCCCTGAAGGCAGCTTTGTATCCAGGGTCGGCACTGTGGATGAATAGAGAGAAGAGAGGGAAAAAAAGAGGGAGTGAGGAAAGAAAAAAGATAGGAGTGAAAGGAGGGAAAAAGGAAGGAAGGGGAAGGAGGAAAATAAAAGAAGAGAAGAAAAGAAAGGTAATTGGGAAGAAGGAAGTTTGGATGGAAGAAAGGGAGAATGGATGGATGGAAGGGAGGAAGGTACAAATGGAGGGTGGATGGATCCATGTATGCATGCATGAGAGGGGAAGATTGGAATGGGCAAGGGTCCACAAAGGCTCCAGGGAGAAGAGTAGGACTGGGTTGGGCTGGCAGAGAGGCCCCAGAGTGCTTTGAGTCCCACGTGTGTGCTAGGGAGGACCTGTCACTTTGTCCACAAGAGGGTTCTCCCAGCATCCAGCACTTGGCCTTCCAGAGCCATTGACCCAGTTTCTCTCCTGCTGTAGAATGGAACCCTAGCACCAAGGATCCAACCAAGGGTCGAGAGAGCCTCTTTCTCAGTCAGTGGCCCCAGAGCCGGAAGGACACCGGTGGTGAGGAGAGTTGCAGTGACCCAATAGGCTCCATGTCCATGGCCCTGCCATCCACGAAGTCTGTATGGCCAGCCGAGAAGAACCTGCTCTATGAGTTTCTTGGGGCCACCAAAAACTCCAGCGGGCAGCTGAAGCTTCGCAGCAAAATGGAGGTGGACGGGCTGGAGCTGAAACGTGAGTTGAGCGTGCCCAGGGGAGCATCTGTAGAGGAAGGGAATCCAGAAACTCTGCCGCCAAATGGCTGCCTTTGAGTCACTGTCTTTCTCTGGGTGTCAGTTTCTAAACTCATAAAATGGGGAAATGACTTTCTCCTACGTCCCTTATCAGGAATACAACTACTAGGGAAATACAGGTGGCTTTCAGGGTCCCATGGGCATCATTAGTGGTCAATTTGAATACAACTCGGAGCCAGGGTGCCTCATATCCCCTCAAGTTGCTCAAGCCCAAGAAAAATCCATGCTTCCTATTATTTCTACATTGAGATTATTCGTGTCCCTGCTTTCTCTCCTTACAACTGTTTCAGTCAGAACTCCTTTCCCAAAAAAGGATGCCCATAAGGGGAAACTGAGGTCCCAGCTCTGACTCTGTGATAAGCTCACAGGACGTATTATAGAGGGAGAGAACCTAGGATTCATATCCCAGAACAACTCAACCAAATCTCATTCATTCAGACTAACTTGGGGTCGTACCATATTAGTTAAATAATGTTTGAGATTTTTAAAAAGTGATTCCAATATAGGTACAATAACCTATATAAGGTTCTCGGTGTTGCCAAGTACATGTCCCAGGGGACTGCTTTAATAACTTGGTAAGAATGAATTCCAACGACATAGCAATTGTTGGTATAAAACTGGATTTTTGTAAAGCACTTGAAAGAATTTGGTTTTGTACCTAGGTGAAATATAGCCATAGCAACCTGGGTTATTGTTTTTTCTTGCTAAACCATCTCCTTTACTAGTGAATGATGGAGAAAGAGCTCTAAGCCAGACCATGCTGGGATTCTCACTTCTTCCAAATTGGCCAGGTGTGTGCTAACGATGTTTTTCTGTAGTTGGAAAGTCACCCAAACTTTGAAGAACCCGAGTCTTGGAGCTTAAAAGACCTGACATCTGAGAGCGTTAATCCTGGGGTAGTCACGGTGCTGAGGGTGTCCTGGCCTCTTTCTTCTCCAATCCCTGAAATACTCTACCTCTCCCGTGACTTGCAGTTAACCCACCTGTGACGGTGGCCGACAAGAACAACCTCAAGTACACAGGGAATGTATTCACCCCACGCTTTGCCACGGCCTGGACCTCAGCAACCTTGAACCAGCCACTGTGGCTCAACCTCAACTATCCACCTCCGCCCGTGTTCACAAATCACTCCACCTTCCCACAGTATCAGGTGAGTGAGTGGGTCTGGCTGTCCAGCTTCCAGCCATGGAGAAGCTGTGGCTTATGGGGAGCCTGATTCACAAAGAGGCTTTAGACTTGTTATTCTCTTCATTGCAGCCACGTCAGACCAACTGTGTGGTGTATACACACACACACACACACACACACACACACACACACACACTTCTAAATTTTCCATTGTCTGAATTCCAGTTCACTCTATGCCGTGTATTCCAGATCTGCTTTGCTAGTTTTGGCCATTTAAGTGCTTAGACTCCCAGCATAGGATGATGGTGTGGTCCCAGCTTCCCACACACCTGCTAGTGCTTCCTTGTTACCTGGATGGTATGTGTCCTGTAGAGTACTCAGGACAGTCCGGGTTTAGGACTTTTGTCCCGGCATAATTATTAAAAGCATGCCCTTTCACTCTCAAGTGCCCTGGTGTGGACACCAAATTGTACAGCCACCTTATTTCAACGACATCTGAGTGGTCTTAGCTTGTACCAGTGAAGGTGGCCTGGCATACACATTTTCAGTCTTGGGTTCATAGCCTAATAACCTAAAGGGAATTAGTGACCAGAAACACATGTAGCAGGATTGGAAATTTTACTCACAGAACTTACTTATGCAGGAAAATGTAGTTTCTTTAGTTTGTCTATTTAAGTCAATTTCCCTTAAGAGTTGCTGCCCACTGGGCAGAAGGAAGAAAAAAATCAAATCAATGTCCACTCTGGTTTAAACTTGAGTTCAATTCAGTAGCTTAAATAGTCCCTTTAGGTAGTGCTCAGCTTCTCCAGTAAAGGCGCTCAATGTCTAGGATTACTTAGTCTTTTGGCCCCCGCCCCAGCACCTCTCCAGAGCAGCATGTGGGTGTACCGGAGGGACATGCCAACTTGTAACAGTCAGGTCCTTGGGAACCTGCTGCCCCAGCCTGGCCCAGCAAAGCATGGAGAGAGCAAATAGAGAAAACAAGACACCGGAAAGTCATCTTGTCCTCTCTCTGTGTCCCTTCCCCTTCCACTTCTCCTTGGCTCCCTGTGTCATTCCCTCTTTTATAGCAGAGCAGCAAGCCTTATGGCTTAGATGTCCCCTGAGCAGAAGGCAGATCTTCTCTGCCCCATATAAAGCCTCTCTGGGCCGGTGCACCAGCCTTAGCCCCAGAATCTTAAACAGAAGCTAAGCTTTCTTTCCCTTTGATGTTTTGCTTTCAAGCCTTTTTTGTTTGTTTGTTTGCTAAAGAGGACAAGGGCCCGCCCTCTCCTCCTGCAGGACAGAGAGCCTCACACTCGGGTCCCATATCTGGATCCTCCTTACATCAGTCTTGAGAGAAGTACCCACATGCCCTCCTCCACTCACCGACCCCTTCTCCAGTACTCTTCACCCTTGCACGTTTGTGTTTGCTTGTTTACTCTTCAGGCATTTATTCACCGACTCACCGATATGTTTATTTTTATTTATGTGTTTACTCATTCATTTAAGTAATTCAAAAACCTTTGCTCGACACTGACTAGAGGCCAAGCATTGGCCAGGCGAGGGCATTCGAAGATGACAGACAAGCTCACAGTCCAGCACACGTCAGGAACAAATCAAAGAACAGCCCTGTGTGCACACCCCACCTCTGAAAGAAGCAGTTGCATACTTTTATGCAATGTAAACCGATCCACTCTAAGTGCACTCACAGCTCGGCATATAAAGCTGATTCATGATGGCTTGCTTTATAAACAGGAGATAGCAGCTCCTTGCTATGACACCCGCTTCTGACCTGACTTTTTGGAGGGAGTGAGATTTGAACGTACCTGAGCACAGAGACCCTTTGTTTTCAGAGATGCCAGTGTTTGCAGGGCAGGGCTGCTTCCACGGCTTCCTGGCCTCGGCTGGAGACGCTCACCCTCCCAGGTAGTGATGGGGAACAGTGCAGTTTACCTTCTTCCAGCTCCTCGTGATTTCATAATGCCATCCAGCTTCAAGACAGCTCGTCAAGGGGCCTGATTTAATAAAAAGAAGGCAGGTTTTGGAATCGGCAGACTCGGGTTTAAAGGAATCTACTGCCTTCGAGCTGTGTGGCCTTGGGCAAGTTAAAGTTAGCTAAATGCTCTGAGCCCTGGTTTCCTCACTTGTGAAATGGGCTCATGATAATAAGCAGCAGCCACAGCAGCAGCATAGGCTTGACTCGCTTGTAAGGTTAACTGAGTTCATGGGTGAGAAAGAGCTTTGAAAAATCTAAAGTGTGATACAGATGTTGGTTTTTATTATTATTCAGCCCTGGTCTTCCTAGGAAACAGGGTCAGGGAACTCCAAAGACCTGGAGGAGACACAGGGAATGGTCTATCCTAGTCTCTTTTCCTGCTTGGCGTTAGGAATAAAGATGAGGTCCCAAAGCCAATTTGCTCAGAACCCTACTGTGGAGCGATGCGGAGCGATGCAGAGCCATGAAAGACTAAGTCCACAGCACCAAGGAACTCCAGAGTGCCCTGGGCTCCTTGGCATAAAGGAATGCTGCTCCCAGTTAAGGAGGGAGAGTGGAAAGAGGCCATGACCTCAAGCAAAGAAGAATGAGTGTTTATTTACCTTGCTTTTGATTTTCCAGAATTGCAAGTTGAACAACTAGCAACATCCTTAAAGTCAGATAGTGTGTTGCTCATGCTGATACATGTGGCCCTGTCTCTTGAAAATCCGTCCAGGATGGAGCAGGGAGGTGGCTGTTTGTCTTGCACAGGCCCGAGGGGTAGCCCGGCCCAGGCCGATGTGGAGGGGATGGTGGCCTGGGGGAGTCTGCTGTGTATAACAGAGCCGAGGCTGATGGGGAGGGAGACGGACACACAGAACATGGCCTCGGAGCTGGCTGCCGGCTGGAACAGCCCCATCTGTCCGACTTCTCTGTCCAGGGTCAGGACACGGCCGGGGTCACAGAGACTAGGCTGTGGTCATGGTGGTGAAGGGGTTGCCCTGGCCGCAGGGTCTGGGATGCAGGTGAAGGGGCTGGTGGAGGCGGGAAGGGCCTGACCACAGTCTGTGTCAGTTGGTTGGGAGCAGAGACCAAGGAGAGGTTCTTAGAGGATGTGTAAACTTGGGGACCTGGAAGATAAGGTCCCATGTCAGGAATTCTGGAGCCTTTGATGAGGAGCTCATGGGCTCTGAGGAAGTCATCAAGGGTACAGTGTCAGCCACCAACACTTTGATAGTTGCCACAAGCTGAGCCCAGAATGAAGGCAACATCTCAGGGTTTGGAATCTTTGGGAAAGACATACTGGCCTGAGGGGTGCTTTGAGCAGCATCTGAGGAGATGACTCTGAATTGGCAGGTAGAGGCAGTCTGAGATTAGAGGGGCCATGATCTGACGCCACCCACAGAAGCACATTCTGTGTGTGTGTGTGTGTGTGTGTGTGTGTGTGTGTGTGTGTGTACGTGGATGCCTGAGGCCACCCCAGACAGAGTTCGGAATAAAGATTCCACTTTCCATCAGGCTGAACTGCCAGACAGCTTCTCCAAGGGGTGGGGAGCAGTGAGAAATTCTAAAAATCCCTAACATTTGCAGAATCCTCACTATGTGCTGGGTGGGCACTGTTCTAAGCCCTTTAGATGCACTAGCTCATTGATCTTCGGGCCAATCCTCATCATAAGGTACAGACTCAGGTGTACAAGTGGCACATAGACACACAGCTGCAGGGACCCAAACTAATGCACCCGAAACACGCAGCTGCAGACACAAAGGGAAGCACACGTGTTGATGTGTTTAAATAAACACAGATGCAAACTGACACACACATACACACAGATGTACCTCGATACCTCCTGTCTTGGGGCAGGAATGGGGTTTGGGGAAAGGACAAAGGGTGAAATAGCAAAAAAAATAATGTAGCTACTTTCACAGGCTTTCCAGGTCCAAACACATATAATTTTGTAGACAAGGGAAAAGAGGCTCAGAGAAGTGAAGTGATTTTCCCAAAGTCACACAGCCACCAAGGGGCAGATCTGGGATTCAAGAGGCAATCATGTTCCTCAAGGTCTTACCTTAAATACTCACCCCAAGGGCTATGAATCCTGCCCAAGAAGGGGCTTCCTGTGTGGGGTGAGTCGTGCTTGTTTGGCCTGATGGCTGGACAGGACTAACTGGCGGGTGGGTCTGGCCGGCAGTGTGGTGGGACGGACTCGAGCAGGCTGGCGATCCAGGCACACGAGCTGGTCTTTGGGCTGAGCGGCTACCGCTCTCTGGCTGGCTGGGAGCCCTTTTCTCCACACTGCTAAGCCTCCCCCTTCTCTCTGCAGGGCCTGTATCCACAGCGTGCAGCCAGGATGCCCTATCAGCAGGCCCCGCACCCCCAGCTGGGCTGTTATTCCCGACAGGTGAGTAGACAACCTGCCCACCTCTGTCCCAGCTCCACAAAGGCCTTCAAGTCAGAAGGACATCTGCTGCCTCGTCTTTATCCAGCTGGGCACTGGCCATATATTTCCCGGACCGCCCTTAGCCCCAGAGAACAGGCACAGAGGCCAGTGTGCATGTGGAGACAAACCAGTGTCCCTTGGTGATAAGAGCTGGCACCTGCAGAGCCCTCACAGTGTGCCAGCCGTTCTCTACAGGCTTAACCTGCATAAACTAAGGGCAGGGCGCCTGGGTGGTTCAGTCGGTTGGGCATCCGACTGCGGCTCAGGTCATGATCTCACAATTCATGAGTTCTAGCCCCACATCGGGCTCTACTGTCAGCACGGAGCCCGCTTTGGATCCCCTGTGCCCTTCTCTCTCTACCCCCACCCCCAGCGGCTCACGCAAGCATGCTAGCTCTCTCTCAAAAATAAATAAACTTTAAAAGAGAGAGAGAGAAAAAGATAAGGGCTTTACCTGCATGAACTTCACAACCGCCCTATGAAATAGATTAAAGATGAGGACACTGAGGCACAGAGAGATTAAATAACTTGCGCAAGGTCACAAAGTTAACATACTAGTTAGCTTTTCCTGTGGCAACAGATGGCCTCAATACCTGAGAGGCTTTCAACAATAAATACTTATTTTTCACTCATAGGCCTCTGAGTTGGTTGAGCTGGGCTGGGGTTGGGTTCAAGCCTGTTTCATGTGACCTCCTTTTGAGACCAAGACATAGTAGCTTTGGCTCCTGCCACGTGGATGACCGGAGTGCCAGAGGGGTGAGCGGAAACACGTGATGCTTCCGAGCGCCTCGGCGTAGAGCCAGCACATGGGATGTGCGCCTACCCGCTTTCCACTGGCCAAGGAAAATCACATGGGTTTGCCCAGCATCAGTGGGGCTGGGGACTCACACCCTTCCATGTCAGTTTGTCAGTTAAAATACGAGACACCCAGTTAAATTTCAGATAGACGGTGGGTAGAGTTTTAGTATAAGTTAGCTCCAAATATTGCATGGGCCACACCGATATTAAAAAATTATTTGCTGTTCATCTGCAATTCAGATTTAACTGGATATCTTTTTGTTTGTTTGTTTGCTAAATCTGGCACCCCTGCTTCCGTGGGTAGCGGTTATGTGCTTAAAAATCACACGATGGCAAAATTGGGAGTTTGACCTTGGGCAGCTCAGCTTCAGAGTCCATGCCGCCAATGACCATGGTTTACTGCCTCTTGGACACAGATACACAAAAACACAGTATCAAAATAAAGCAGAGACAAATGCAAACACACAGAGACACACATGAAGATATAGTCATATGCACGCCCCCGGGCTGCACACACAAGTCAGAGAGACTGAGAGTCTTGGGGCAGCAACGGGGGTGTGAGGAGAGAAGCTAATACTGCTCTTCATCCCCAGGCTGGTCTTGGCCCCTCACACACAGGTGGACAGACCCCCCACCCCCTGACACACACACACTCAGACTTACACTCCTTGGCTCTCCTTTCTCCCCCCAGGGAGCCCCACCCTTTCTCTGCAAACTGCCCCCCTGACCTGAAGTATGTTGGAATGTTCCAGAGGGTAGAGAAGGGCCCATAGGTAGAGCCTACTTTATTAGCTGGGCCAGAACTGTTTCTCTAGCAGTAGGGAATCTGCATCCTGAAGAAGAACAGAGAGGAGACAGTCCGGCTCACAGAATCTCAGTCAGTCACCCCCACCCCACAAACAGTGATACCAACCACCTAGCCCCCACCTAGCTCCAAAGAGTTCGCACTGAGGTGACCTTCTGGGCGTGTGTGCATCTGAAAAAGTAATATAAGAACATGGTACAAAATTTTTAAAAATGTCAGAGTCACTGTTGCTGGTTCCTCAAGCATCTTTCCAGTGGTATCTATTTATACAAACATTTTGTACAAATGCCGCTTTCTGGGCACACTGTTCTAACATTAGTTTCGTCAGCAGAGAGTATCCTGGAGATGGTTCCAGAACGGCATACATGGCCGTTGTATGGTGTTTAGCTGTTACATGTAGTTAGAGTACCTTTCTAAAGAAAGTTTGTATCAGCTGTAGGACCCCCGTCTCCTCTCTCATGTCAGTTCCCTCCCAGGTCCGGGACTCCACCCACCACCCCCACCCCCAAGAAAACCAGGGGGATTTTCTGCCATTTTCTTGCAGGTGTCTGTCCTGGGAGGTGTCTTCCTGGGTTCTCTCTTTGAGCCCTTGACCCTTTCTGACTTTCAGCTTGTCATCTTCGGGTTTTGGTGCCCATGTCCAGCATCACCCAGTCCTGTGTATCCTCTGGGGGAGACATGGGGAGGGCCAGGATGGAGGAGCATACCTCCAGCCTCCAGAGGGAGCATGCGTGGAGGTGCGGTACAGCGGTGTGCCTTGGGGCTTCCCACTACAACTCTGACACCTTGAAGCACTTTACTACGCAAGGTCTTAACTTCTCTGAACCCCATTTCTTCATTCCTACAGTGGGAATAGTAATGGTCCTGCCTCCCAGGGCTGTTTGGAGTTTGAGTGAGAGAATCTGTATGAAGGGCTGGGCATGCCCTAAGCACTCAATAAACCCTAGCCTTTGTGAGTTTTTTTGTTTTTTGTTTTTTTTAATGAGATAAGGATGTGCAGTGTTGGAGAGAGGGTTGTCTGTGTGCTGAATCCCTGAGCAGCTTGGACCCCAGACTCTTGCTTTCAAAGAGGAAGCCCAGAAGTTTCCCCAATTTTCCCTTCGGCACACAGGAGGATGGCTGTCCAAGAGAGAGTTTTCTGACGTTTGGAGCTGTCAGTAGTAGAACGTAGTGCTTAACATGTAATGAGATCCCCATCACTTTAGGTGTTCAAGCAGACACTTAGTGGCCTCTTTTTTCCTCCCTCCTCTTCCTCTCTCTTTCTCTCTTGCACTCATTCATTTACTATATGTTTATTGAGCAGTTTCTGTGTGCCAGGCATTGTCTTAAGGCTGAGAAGATATCAGTAGATAAGACAGATAGGGTCCCTGGCGTGTCCGTTGGTGGGAGTCGGATCCAGGTAGTGTCTGAAACCCCACTGAGTTCCTAATTTTCTCCAGAGTGTGAGCTAAATCCCACTGCCTTTTTGTGCCCTTTCTCCCAGACTCACACTGTGCAGTACTGTAACCGCTAGCCACATGTGGCTATTTAAACTTAAGTCAATTAAAATTAAGTAAAGTTTAAAATTCAGTTCCTCATTCACAGCAGTCACATTTCAAGTAGTCAGTCAATAGCCACATGGGGCCGGCGGCTACCATACTGGGCAGTGCAGACACAGGACATCTCCATCACCTGTCATGGGCATTTCCACGGGACAGGGCTGTCTTGCATTGGGAATCAGTTGAGATCCTGAGGTAGAGGCCAGGGACATATAAATCTCAACAGCTTTTTTTTGACAGTAAAAGTAAGAGACAAGGGGTTTGGGGATGGTTCTTGACAGAGGAACAGGTAGGGAGGTGGGGCAGAGAATGGGAATAAAATTTATGTACTATTTATTACGTGCCAGTCTCTTCACTTATATCAGCGGACTCAGGGGAGTCCGTTGTGGGAGGGGAGTGTTTGCCCATTCTACAGACGAGGAAACTGAGGCTCAGATAAATTAAGTACCTTGCCAGTCAGACACAGCAGCTGAGCCCTGTGCTTTTGCCGTTCCAACACATTGCCTTCTGTATACCCACAATGAGTGAGGGGCAAGGGGCTGGGGGGAGGGGGGGTGGCGCCTGGGATTAGGGTTGGGGTTAGAGCTGGGAACCGTGAGGTTTGGAAGCAGTGGGCTCTGCGGGACCCAGCCCCTCTCTCATCTCTGACCTGCAGGTGACACCGTACAATCCACAGCAGATGGGACAGCAGATTTTCCGCTCTTCCTACACCCCCCTGCTGGGCTACATCCCCTTTGTGCAGCCCAGCTATCCATACCCTCAGAGGACACCTCCAAAGCTCTCCGCCAATCCCCAAGACCCTTCCCCCATGGCAGGAGATGGGCCGCAGTACCTCGTCCCCCAGGCGTACGGGTGAGTCCTCAACTCGCACTGGGAGTCCACCTGGTACCCAGAAAGCTGCCAGGGAGGGGAGGCGAGTGCTCCGGGCCTCGCTGGTGTGTTCTCGGTACGTACGTTCCATGGTTGACGGGAGGGAGGGGCCCTGTGCCTGTCAGGATGCTATGTGGGTCACGGACCGGTCCGGTGTGGAGGTGAGGCCGGTCTGGGGCCTGCCGGGCCCCTTCTGTAGGCCCATCGGGGGGCTGGGCCCCACAGTCTGGCTGCAGAAACGTAGCTGCAGAGCTGTAGTGGATGACGATGCACTGTCTATAGCAGGTGGCAGGTAGTGGAGCATAACACACCTGCCTTTACCTGTTTGCTTGGTTTACAACAGGACACGGCCAGGCAATCTTCTTACAGCTTTCTCCCCCCACTTCCTGCACCCTGAGCTCCTTCCCAGGCTAATCTCTCCAACATCCTGTTGACTTTGTAACAGGCCTGCTGAAGGGGCTTCCATTGCTTATCAGGGCTCCTCACGCTTCTCGTCCGAAGTGCCCCAAACGGCAGATGAGAAGGATTTAACCCCAAGCAGCCAACACAAACTCAACATTTTAGCCGAAAATTCCACACACATTTTACCTGCTGGTCAGCCATAAAGTTATGTTTGTTGTTTTAAGATGACAGCACACGGCCGCTCATTCCCACCCACCAAATCTTCAACTAACATTCGTGCTCAGGACAGGGAGATGGGAAAAGTGAGGCAAGGTGGGGGCAGGCCCCGGTCTCCCCAGAGGGGCGATTTGGTCATTCAAAAGGTGTTTATTGAGGACCTCGTGTGTGCCTGGCACTGTCCTAGGCAGTGGTTCCTGGAGGGAACAAGGCAAAGGTTTTCCTTCTCTCATTCCAGTGGAAGAAGTAGACAATTCCGAAATAAACAAGCAGCTCACGTGTCAGGGGCCAGAGGTTAGGAGAGAGAGAATGAAGGGATGTCTCCTGAGCAGAGATCTAAATGAAATGAGGGATTATATATAGGTGATGAGCTCTCTGGGCAGAAATACAAAGCGCAGTGGCCCTGAGGTAGGAAGTGTTCCTGGAGCATAGCGCGTAGGAGAGGGAGTGGGTGGGATTGGAATCAGAGAGGATGCAGGGCCAAACTAGATGGGGCCTGGTGGGCATGGTGAGGAGTTTTAAGAGCAGTGGGAAGCCATTAACGCTTTTAACCTTTGGAGGACGTATTCTAATTCTCCGTCTAAAGAAGAGGACGTTGGCCAATGTATGAAGCCTGGACCACGGGCCAAGAGCTGGTGCAGGGGAGCAGGATAGGAGCCCTGACAGCTGTCGGAGTAAGAGGTGCTGGCGGTGTGGACTAGGGCAGAGACCGTGGGAAGGAGATAAGTGAAAAGATCTGGAGTATTTATTTTCTTGGTTGAATTGACAGGACTTGATGATGCAGGATGTGGAAGGAGGGAAAGAGAGAAGCCAAGCATGATTCTTCAGTTTTTGATTTGAACAAGTGGAAATGCCAAAATACTAAGGTCAAAATGACTCTTAAAGACGGGTCTGTCGATGCAGTTTGGTTTTGGATATGCAAAATTTGAGAGGCCCGTTACACATATGAGTGGGGCTGTTGACAGGCAGGTGAATGTGTGGGTTTGGGGCTCAAGGGAGAGGCTGGGGTTGGCAATATAAATTCGGGAGTCATTAGCATATAGATGATATTTAAAGGCACGGGGTGGGATGAGATCACCCAGGGAGTATGTGTGCATCGAGAGGAGATGAGGCCCAAGGACTGAGCCCTAGGCCTCCTACAGGTAGGGAGGTTGGGGAGTTGTGGAGGATGCAGCAGAGGCTCTAAGAGGGAACGTTAGTGAGGTGGGTGAAGGAATAGGTGAGGGTGGAGTATAGGAGGCCAGGGAGGAGGTGTTTCCTGGAGGGGAGAGGGAAGGATCACAGAGCAATGTGAGCACGTGGGCTAGGATGCAGGGAGTGCCAGGCAGGGCCCTGGTGTCTGGGGTTCCCAGTCATCTGGGCGGAACAGGTCTAGGAGAGGCGGCGCTGGGCAGGAAGCATGCAGGGGCCCTGGGGGAGAGTGTAGTCCGGGTAGTTCGGGAGACAAGTAGCGTCAGGAGCAAAGAAGCGAACCAAGAGACTAAACCATATGGAGAGGGAGAGGAAGGAGCAGGTAGCTGTCAGGGAAGGAGGAGCCGAGCGGTCCCCTCCCTTTGCCACATCAGTTTGCATGCATTCATCGGGGTAGGATAACCACACGGTTTATCTTCCAAACAACAATAAGTTTGAGAGTTAAAAGGAGCACAAAGAATAATCACACTGGAAATGCCAGTGTAGAAACTGTTGCAGGCAAACCAGGACAATTGGCCATGTGCAAGGTAGTTCAAGCTCCTCCTCTTCCTCCAGGAATCACTCCTGGATCACTCTAGTCCATGGGGATTACCTCTCCTCCTGGCTCTCTAATGAACGTCCTGTCCAAACCATGCCCTTGACAATTGAACCCATCGAAAGTTCCCAACCTGGATGGCCTAGATTCATGGGGCGTGGCAATCCGATATGAGGTGTGTCCTGAGTAATTTGTTACCAGTAATTATGAAACGCTGAAGTACGGGCTATGTATGATCTTTTTTGTAAATCAGAGTGGAATCCAGTGTATCCCTATAATATCACTTTCCATCATTTCTTTTCCAATGTGATTTTTGGAAGAGAGAAAAAAGGGTGGGGTTAGGGGGGGTTAGAGCCAGCATAATTGTTTATGAGGCATCTCCCTTGTGCCAGGTCGTGGGCTGGGCCCTGGGCATAAAGTGGCAAGTAGTCCAGATAAGGTCCCTGCTCTCCTGGAATTTATTTAATGAAAGGGGAATCTAACTAACCCAAAGCCTTGCTTGCCCATGACACTGTGAGCGAGAGATCTGGATACCAGCTGAGGCATTACAAATTAATGCGGTGGCTTGTTCCCATTCCTTCTTCCCTCCCCCACCCCCTCCCTCTTCTCCTTTCATTAATTCATGGGAGGGTGTGGTGAACGTGAACGTCTTCTGTAAGATGCATATTACAGCTCGGTCCCCTCAGCTGAAAAGGGACCGAGAATCCCTGGATTAGACTAAATCTAGCCATTTGTTCCGCTGCGATTTGTACTGATCTCCGTTCCCATTCATTCCAAGTATCCTAGCAGATGGGTGAAAAAATTGCTGTAGGATCCCAGAAGTGTGAGTAAATGATTCCATCTGGAGAGGTCAGGGAAGGGGTCACGGAGGAGATGGCTTCTGAACTCTCTTTTGAAGTATGAACGGGAGTGTGGTGCCGGGGAGAAAAAGTGGTCTGCGCTTGGAAGGTGAGGCTCAAATACTCTCGGCTTTTCCTTCCCTGCTGGTCTAAGCGAAGTCCCAGGCACTCAGTGACGTCTCAGTGCTTATTCCTCGCACTGGTGTTGAAACGGAAAGCCTGATTTTGTTTGGTGTTGATAAGGGGTCAGAGAGCCCTGGGATGGTCTAGACTCCGGGGTCTCCCACTGGGACGTGGCCCTGAGTTCCGTGGTGTGGTGGCATTCCTGAAGGACACACCTGGGTCCTCTAAGGCAGGTAGAATGGCTTTAGGCCCACAGGTAGGGTGCTCAGATCCGGAGAGGCTCCCTGCTGTGTGGTCCTGGAGATTGGGGGAGCACTGGCCCCAGAGAGGCAGTCCCTTACAGGCTGCCAGGGGCTCCTTGCCTTAAGGAAGTGGCAGAAGAAGCTCTTTATTGCCCTCCAATTGGATCATTTTAATATTTTATTTTCCCAGAGCCAAAGCTTTTTTTTTTTTTATGCTAACGCGTTTAGCCTTCAAGCCTGTCCTGATCTACCCAGTCCTTGACAGCCACAAAATTAATGTATTACTTTTTCTAATATCTCTGCTAACATCAGGAGTTTCATCATGACACTGTATTCTCTCTCTTCCAGGTTTGGCTCGACGGCTGGTGGGCCCTTGATGAATAGCCCCTATTTTTCCTCCAGTGGGAATGGCATAAATTTTTAGATGGTCTTCTCTTCTCCCCCCTCCTACCTTAGCCCTTGGATCAGGGCTAAGGGCTCTGGAATTCTGGATTCTGTAATAGCAGCGTGGCATGAAGCTGAAGAAGCCAAGGCTCCGACCAGGTCATAGACAGAAAACAGCAAGACCAGACTCATCTGTTGACCAGCTCTCTCACACACATAGCCCCCCTCACACACACCACCCGCCACACATGCACCTCCCTCATATTCACACTCACCTGCTCAGCCATCTATGCACCTGTATTTAGCTGACATGAGTGATTTTTTGTTTTTGTTGTTGTTGGTAAAATAGAAATAAGACACTTAATTTTAGAACGTTTGTATTTTATGATAAAAGTGAGAGCTGCTTGAAATGGAGTGTGCCTATTTATTTTTGTGATGTTCTGTGTTCTCTCCACTGCTCATTTCTCCCACGCACGAGACACAGCGTTCACCCAGAACATGACAAGAAACCACAGGCCGGAGTCCTCAAAGTGCTGCTGTCTAAATACAGGAGCCCAGGGATCATAAACTGAAGGGCTTACTCTTCTCTTCGGTGACCCACTCACTTCTCAACATCCCAACTGATGTATCTCAGGAGTGGACATAAAAGAAGGACACCCTGCTCAGGTGGCTGTTTTACAGAAAAAGTCTCTCTTGGACACAAGATGGGGAAATTTGATCTGGAAATCAATTCCAAAAATAATCCTAAGTGTGACGGACTATATCCAGAGATTGTCTATCAATGCCAAGCCCCAGGCCAATGACAAAGCTGAACCTGATGGCACTGCCCTTTGATCTGTCTCGATCAGCTTTTATCAGTGACTTGAATAAGGGTGTTGAGAGCATCCTGACCACACATGTGGAGGACACAGTTCTGGGAAGAGATGATGGTCTCATCTGGCAATAGCACACATACTAAACTCCCCCATACCCATGGCAGGTGGCATCGCTAAGCAGCGGTTCCCCTCGACCTGACAAAAGCCACACCATCATTTTCCCCATGGTGGTTCAGGGGGCCATCCCTGATCAGGGATGGTCTGTGAAATGGAACCCCTGGATCATCCTTTAGAAAACTCTAACAAGATGACATTAAAGAGAGTTAATTTAGGGACCTACTCTTGTGTCAAAAAAAAAAAATGAGCTATGCACGTATGAGGCAGGCCAACAGTATCAGTTATAAGTTACTCTATTACCAATCTTCTTAGTTACCTGAAAGCTCAACCCCACCCTGGCTGAGCCCAGTCCTGACAGCGATGACAGGTCAGGGTCTGGAAGTCACCAATGTCTTGGGGCAGCCTTGGCCCCGTGCTTACAAGAGCATGGCTCTTGACCTTACAGGGTGACACCATTAGCCTCACTAGCCTTTCCTGTTGGGAACCTGGAAATCAATTTATCTTCTAAGTTCTCTTAGGACTTAGGCCCCCTCCCTTTCCTGTGGCCTGAGTCTTGGATTCCTTCTGAGTTCATTAGCCCCTTTCCCCAAGGCTGGACACTATTTTTAGTATATATATTTTTTCCTTTGGCTAACAGTCTAGATTTGCCATGGACTCTGAAAGACACTAGTTGCCAAGGAGTTCTGACAAACTCAGGACCCCTTTTCTGAAGGGCTTCTTGGCATTGTATCTCCAGGTATTAACCACAAGTTGGACCATCATTTACCACCCTCTCTTGATCTTAGGGTGTTTGGAGATAGAAGAGAGTAAGAGAAAAAGCATTGATTTGCCTTTGGTGAGACCTGGGTTCGAAGCCACTTTCCGACATTGACCTTGGGCGGAGAATTTAACTTCTCTAAACCTCAGCTCTATGAATGGCTATGTGAATAGTTGTGGGGATTAAAAGAGAATGTAGACTTAATATAGATTTATGTCTACTTAATGCAGACATGTGATTTTACAATGGTGGAGTGAAGATGTTTCTGTCCCTCTTCTCTTGAAATCGCCCCCTAAATAGCAAGAACAAGAAAACCCATATGAACTCCATTCTCAGTGAAACTAGGAGAAGCCAGCAATCCCATCCAC
Source organism: Acinonyx jubatus (assembly GCF_027475565.1). Lineage (NCBI taxonomy): Eukaryota > Metazoa > Chordata > Mammalia > Carnivora > Felidae > Acinonyx > Acinonyx jubatus. Next base: position 25,763,058 of record NC_069381.1, read on the forward strand.
TATATACGGAAGCAGAAATGGGATAGAGGAATAGTAAATACCTCAGTGGAACAGGGGAAGATCATCTTGAGATGCCCACTGAAGGACACTGATCAACAAGAAGCAAACGATTTTCTTCTGCAGAGCCCTGAAGGTCTCAGTAGGAGTCCGGTACTGGACACCGTGAAAGGTGGGCTGGAGAGGGTTGAAAGTGAGGATGTGATGCAGAAGGTAGGTTCTATCTTGACCACACAAAGTGAGGGGCCATGGATAGCATGTATAGCAGACAGGAGGCATTTTCTCTGGGGAAACTTGGACGCCATGCATAAGGATTGTGGAATTGAGAGTCCAGATTTAAAATGGGGATTAAGCAAAATATACATACCCACCTAATGCCAGCACCTAGATTTTAGCCAAGAGGCAAGGGTTTGGGAGATCCTCTGGAGAAGCTGAACTGACCCAAAAACACTTGAAGGCACCAATAAAAATTATCCTATGATTATGTCCATCACAAAAGCTGCAAATCAACTTTTAACGACCTGACCTGAGTGTTTTACTTAATTAATGAGAGCATGCACAAGTGGGGGAGGGACAGAGAGAGAGGGGGAGAGAGAGAATCTTAAGCAGTCTCTGTGCCCATCACAGAGCCTGACGCAGGGCTTGATCTCATGACTGTGAGATCATGACCTGAGCCAAAATCAGGAGTCAGACGCTTAACCGACTGAGCCACCCAGGCTTCCAAAAGACCTGAGTCTTAATAGGAATAGGCAATCCCCAACAAGAAAGAAATGGATCAAAACAAAGGTAAAAAGGAACCAAAAAAGAGACAGACCATAATATTCTTGGGGAGATAAGATAGTACATTTAGAAAATAAGACAATATGCTGTATACTTATTTTTAAAAATCAGAACAAGAAAGTGCTTTTGAAATTAAAGCAGTGATAGTTGATATTTTTTAGCAAAGAAAGTTGGAAGCTAACATCAGAGAGATCTCATGGAAAAGAGAACTAAAAAAAAGGCACAGGGATGGATTATAGGAGATAAAACATGAGAAAATGAGAGGATCAATCCAGGACACCCGATATCTGGCTAACAAGAGTTCTAGGCAGAATAGTGAAGATAAAGGGGAAGGTAGCATTAGCAGAAAAGCACAATAAAATTTCCCGGATATAATGGCCCAGACCAGTGTTCAGCAAAATGAATTAAAAAGATCTAACCCCCCCAGGCATATCACTGTAAAATTTTAGAATATCAGGGATAAAGGTAGGAGTCTCATTTCAGAAAAGCCCGCTCACATACAAATGTGCAAGAATCAGAACGGGATCAGATTTCTCAACAGTAATATGGTGAACTTAGAAGATCCCAGGACAAAGCTGCCATTACTTAGATCAGAAATGATCTTTGACTTAGAATTTTAAAACTCAATTTTTACCTGTAAACGTAGAATGGAGGTGTTTTCAGACATGCAAATCTCAAAAATGTTACCTCTTTGCCCCTTTGTCAACAAATTAAGGGAGGATGTTCTCCACTAAGACAAGTAGATAAGCCGAAAAAGGCACAGAATGTGGGAAGCAAGTATCCAATGGAACGTGAGCAGGAGGGAGGCTAAGGAGGCATCTGTGGTGATAAAAGAGGAAGGTCTCAGCTCAAAACCATGTGGCAGAGCCTGGGAAGCCACTACCACCGTCCAGCAGGAAGCTGGAGACCTAAGGAGGTATGTCTACAGTGGGCCCTAGGGGCTGGAGAAAAATGCCAGATTATCCTGACAGAGTTGACCGTGTAGAAAATTGTGCTGAGAGTTGTTTTATAGCGGTTAGTGGGGGTGGGAAGACATAGCTGTAAATTCAAGTGGAAAATGAAACAATTGTTAACTTGGCAGTGGACAATATTTACGTGGTCATAATAATAAAAAGCTCCAATATAGACTGCATCAAAAATTGTTTATAACTGTAGTGAAAGGGTGGAGGTGAGAAGAGACGTGTGAATAAAGCGAAAATCCTCACTTACCATAAGAGGAAGTCAGTAGGTAATGTCTAAAATCGATGATTCCAGAGAGTAGAATACACATAATTATCAAGAAATGTGGAGGTAAATCCCAAAATAAAGAGCCAAAAGAGTTGAAGGAGTCGCCTATGAGAAGTAGAATGGGTTTGGGAGGGATGGAGGTACAGGAGTCCTTGCTTCGTTCATGACTTTTTAGCACCAGTTAGCTTTTAGACTATGTGCATAAAAGTAAGCATTTATTAAGAAGAGAAACTGTATATAGAACACCATTTAACAGAGTGCCTGGCACATGCTGGGTGTCAAAAATGCTTGTTGAATTGTATTGAGCTGCATTCTGACACAGACCCGCTGTCCAAGCCTTCATTCCAGGATGTCTGAGAGTCGGATTTCCAGAAGTCCCCAGGAATATTTTTTCCCTAAGAAATTTATCAGGAGGAGACAGTTAAGGGAGGGCTGCAGCCAATGCCCAATGCCTTTCCAGTGCGTTGCACTCCCTGACTCTGCTCACCTCTCAGGGAATTCTAGAAATGGTTGGGAATGGGGGAAAGGGAGACTGAGTGCTTGCCCTGATTTGGACAGTAAGGTCTGAAAAGGGTTGAAAACTCCCAGCTCTTCTCTGTGTCCCTTCCAACCAGCTCTCCATCCCATTCATCTAGCACATACTCACTGAGACTCTTAGGGATGTGCGGTGAGCCGGACAGACACAGTGCCTACCCCCCTGTGTTATAAGCTTAGACATTAAATCACAGTTACTGCAAAAAGTAATGAAGTTATTATGGGGATATATGAGAGCACATAGCAGGATGCCCACCCCAGTTCAGAGTGTTAGATCACTCTGTTAGTGATCACTCTTTTAGTATTTCTGGTTTGTGCATCTGATTCTCATCTGATATGTTCTCAAGTTCTAACCCCCAATCCCCTATCTCAGAACATTTATTTGCAAATCTCAAAACTAATGATAGTCCGTGTGGGGTTTAAGCAACAAAGTTGAGGAGTAGCATGTTTTTGTGGGCTTCAGAAATACTTAATAAAATAATAACAGCTATTAATCATGGAGCACTTACAATGGAGCAGGCACATTGTTGTATACATCACCTTTATTATCTGATGTAATGTTCATAATAACTGTAGTATGTGTCTTACATATGCAGAAACTAAGGTTCAGAGTGATTAAGTATCTTATTTAAGGTCACATAGTAAGTGACTCAATGTTCTTACCTACTTTCTTCTTCCTTCTCTTTTTATATTAAGACATCCCAGAGTGAATGACCTTTGTTGGATCTTATATCATACGGTTAATGACTATTAAGTTTTCAGACAACTAAGTCATTTTCCAGTGTGAAGCCATTGTCATAAGAAGTGGGCGGTGTGAACTGCAGACTTGGGAGAGAAGCAGCCCCAGAAGGGAGGGATTCTCTGAAGCAAGGAGATCAACTCTCAGCCTTGAAACTCATCCTCCAGGACTTCAGGTTCTCCAAGCCTTTCTCCTTTGGGGAGGCATCCTCAGTTTTGTGTTATTTGTTCCTCTGTATGACAAGATTTCCAGTTACCATGCATCTCACCCTTCTTCCTTAGTAATAGAACTTCATTTTTCAGATTGGCACATGGCCATCCGGAATATGTGACTTAGTTCTAGCCAAATGAGGTGTAGGCAAAGTGTTTTGTGTGATTTCTAGAGGTCAAAGCTACAGTATAAAGTTGGTAGGTAGAGCAAGAAGATGGAAGAAGAGAGCCTGTAATAATAGTGGAGGTCCTGGGCCAGCCCTGGAGTGTCTGTCTCCAAACTTTGCTTCTGTGAGAGGACAGTGAACTCTTTTTAAAAGCCATGGTTATGTAGGTTTCTTTCCCACATAGCCAAACTTGATCCTAATTCATATACTCAAAAAGGAAGTAACACCATTCCTTCAAAAAGGATTATTTCACCCCACTACTAAATGTTTTTGAGATCAGACTGTCATCTTTTCATCCATCCATCCATCCATCCGCCCACTCATTTATTCATATATACATATATACATACATCCTTCCATCCACTCATCCATCCATCCATCCAATTATTCATTCATCACATAGTAGGAGTTTATTGACTACTTGCCTTGTACATTGGGCATTGGGCTAGGTGCTGAGTTACACAGTTGGACAATCCTATTCTCAGCCATCACAGAGTTAGCTGACTCTAAAGAAAGAAAACTTTCCAACAAGGAAGGTTTCCACGTCACAATCATACAACCAAGCAGTTCCCAAAAGGAGGAGAAACTTGACTTAGTGAGGTCAGTCTCATACATGAAATGTATTTACCAGTTGCTTCCCTTTACAAGGAGAGAAGCAGGCCTAGAAAATGCTAGTCTATCTACATTTTAAAGGATTACATGCAAAAAAATAAATAAATAATAAAGGAATTGGAAAACTAAAAAAGTAAAAAAAGAAAAAAGAAAAGAAAAAGAATTCAAGGGTAACACAGAAGTAACAACTGCAGAGAGCAGATACCATCCAAAGAGAAGAGGATGATTTATTAAAACTTAGAAGCCCAAGGTTGCCTGGGTGGCTCAGTAGGTTAAGCGTCTGACTTCAGCTCAGGTCATGATCACAGTCAGTGAGTTCAAGTCCCGTGTCGGGCTCTGTGCTGACAGCTCAGAGCCTGGAGCCTGCTTCAGACTTTGTGTCTCGCTCTTTCTCTGCTCCTCCCCCACTCATGCTCCATCTCTCTCTGCCTCTCAAAAATGAATAAATGTTTTAACAAATTAAAAAAACAAAAAAACCCAAAAACTTAGAAGCCCAGAGGAAGAGCACTGAGGATTTGAAACTCAGATATATGGGCCTGGGAACCAGGGACTGTTTGGTGTTGGAGTCTGGATTCAGAGGAAGGGGCCCTTGGGGTAGGAATAAAGACCTCTTAGGAGGAGGTATCAGCCTACTGATGTTGGTGTTCTAAGAAGGCACAGTGAGGCTGATTGGACAAGTGCTGAGAAAATGGCAACCTGGGTACAACTGTTGCTATTGGAAAGTTGCTAAGGTGATGCTGACCAGAATAGGAGCCACACAAGAACGAACAAGCCCCTTCTATCTCCTCCAGCTTTGGGGCTCCCTTTAGTATCCCTTCTCAACAAAGCCTAACAGAAAGACAGTAGACAAAACAGAAAAGTGGTCTGCAGAGGTTTGGGATCATTGGGAGTTCATTTGAAGCCAAGTAATGAAGACTTAATAACAATATTTAATAACTATTATTAATAACATAGTTAATATTAATATTAATAATTATTAGTAATAATAACTTAATAATAGTCTTTTTATGGACTGAATGGTTGTGCCCATCACAAGTTCATATGTTGAAGGCCCAACTCCCAATGTGATGCTATTTGGAAATGAAGCATTTGGGAGGCAATTAGGGTTAGATGAGGTCATGTGGGTGAGGCCCTCATGATGGGAATAGTGCCCAAATTAGAGGTGGCACCAGAGAGCTTGCTATCTTTCTCCACATGTACACAAAGAGGTCATGTGAGCCCATAGCAGGATGGCAGCTTCCTACCACCCAAAAGAAGAGGCCTCAGAATGAAACCCCCCTTGCTGGCACCTTGACCTTAGGCTTCCCAGCTTCCAGAACTGAGACATAATTATCTGTCTTTAAGCCACCCAGTCTGTGGTATTTTGTCATGGGCACCTGAGTACACTCAGACATTCCCCAGTGATCTTGACATGAGTGAAATGCTCTGAAGTTGTCATATATGGAAATAGCTACCCTAAACATTACCTTCTGGGACCTACCTCAACCAGCTCCCTAGCACCCCAAGTTCTAAAGAATGGTGTGTGGATGTTCCTGGAGATTTAACTTTCTTGAACAAGACATTTTTGCACATTTGTCCAAATCTCCACTCCTCAGAAATCACCCGTTGTCCTTCAGGAATCACCCCAGGAGGCAGGGGGGTTGGGTGGGGGATGATCAGAAACTATTAATCAACAGACAAGTCGTCTTCTTGCTGCATCATAAAGTCTCAAGGCTTAGCTTCAGCAGTTTATTAAATTACCAGAACGCCAAGAAAAATAGCTTTAATAACACATTTCTGCCTATCTATTATTTTTTTATAACCCAGAGTGGAGAATTAAAAGGCTCCCTACCATTTAAAATAGCATTTTTAAAATTAAAATGAACATGTTAGAGGGCTCTCTCTCTTTTATTTTTTTAAACCCAGAACAGAAGCCATTGATTCAGGATGTGATTACTCTAAGCCAGAATTTTATGGCTAAATCTTTGTTTGGTGTAAAGGAAGGAGGAGAAATGGTTTTTCTTCAGAGGTTTAAAAGTGTATTAATCAGAATAGGTGGATGGGCAGGTCACTTTGTCCTCTCATGTGGTTTAGTGTTCCAAACATCAGCTTCAAGAATTATGATGCTAAAGAAGTTGAGAGAGACACCATCTAGGGGGCCAGCTGGCCACATAGGTGAGGCCTCTTGTGGGGGAAGGGGAGACTGGTGAATGCCCACAGTTTAGGCTGTGCTTCCGAGCTTTGAAAATTCAAGAGCATTATGTGGGTCCTTAGATCTGACCAACTCATAGGTTGATGTATAAACCCAACTCCAATTTATTTCTAATGAGGGACTTGTCAATAATTGTTGACAATCATTTATTGAGCTCCAAGTATGAAACAGTCAATGTTCTATGAAGCACAAATAAAATGATAAACTAGCCCCATTCCATGCACACAAAGAGCTTATAGGATGGGTGGTGGGAGGGTGGAAAATATAGATAAGTATCACTTCAAATGTTTCTGCAATCGTAGAACATAGCTGTGGAGATACAGAGGGCTGTAGTAGTAGTTTTCTATTGCTGTGTAACAGATTACTACAAAACGTAGTGACTTAAAACAATATTTAATGGCTCACAGCTTCTGTCAGTCAGGAACTTGGGTGTGGCTCAGCTGGTCCTCTGCTTCAGGGTCTCTCACAGGCTGCAGTTCAAACATCTGCTGGGGCTACTGCTGCATCAGAAGGCCCAAGTGGGGAGTATCCACTTCCAAAGGGAATATTTATGCATTTGTTAGCAAGATTGGCTACTGGTTAGAGGCCTTTCTTTGGTTCTTAGCCACATGGGGCTTTCTATAGATCATCTGACAACATGGCAGCAAATAAGCAAGAAAGCAAGAAAAAGTACTAGCAAGATGGAAGTCACAGACTTTTTGCAATGGACCCAGTCATGGAAGTGGTATACCATCACTTTAGCCATATTTTATCCATTAGAAGTGAGTTACAAGGTCCAACCCACATTCAAGAGTAGAGGAGTACATAGAAGCTAAGGTGTTTCCTGGAACAATGGAGACAGTAAAACAGAGTGGTTAGTAGTAACTCTAGAACCATTTTGTCTGAATTCAAAGCCTGGATACAACACTTAAATCTTTCCTCAGTCTCTTCTTTAAAATGGACATGTTCTGGGGCACCTGGGTGGCTCAGTCAGTTGAGCGTCTGACTTCAGCTCAGATCATGGTGGATTCTAACCTCACATCGGGCTCGCTGCTGTCAGCACAGAGCCTGCTTCAGACTCTCTGCCCCTCCCACGCTCTCTCTCTCTCTCTCTTTCTCTCTCTCAAAAAGAAACAAACATTAAAAACTATTTTAAAATGGAGTGCTCCATTGAACACATATTTATTGAATAACTACTATATGGAAGAAGATGAGGGTCAACCACAAAACAAAGCTCCTGCTCTCATGGGGTTTGTACTCTAGTGAAGGAAGAAATTAACATCGTTGCTGTCACCAGTGACATCTGAATGGAGGCCAGAAAGAGGTGAGGGAGTGACCTGCAGAGACCTGGGGAAGAGGGCCTTTCAGGCAGAGGAGGTTATAAAGACAAAGAATAATAACAGTGCCTACTTCATATGATGTTGTCAAAGTTAGATATAGTACATGCTCTAACCAGGGGTAATAATGGCCATGCAGAAAAGTAAAGCAGAGTAAGGTATGAAGGATGGGGCAGTGAGCTATTCTTACTATATTTTCTTTTCTCTTCATAAATTGTATTTAGAAACGATTTCAAATATACAGAAAAGTTACAAGAAGAGTATAGGGAGCACCAATATACCTTTCACTCAGGTCCCCTAGTAGTTAACATTTTACCAATATTTGCTTCATCATTATTTTGTAATTTATTTTCAGAACTATTCAGAACAGTAGGTTGCATATATGATGCTCTTTTACCCCTAAATACTTCAATGTATAGTTTCTAAAAGCAAGGACATTTTTTTTACACAGCCACAGGACAATTATCAAAATCAGGAAATTAACTTAACATGGTTATCTATTCTGTAGACCTTATTAAAGTTTTAACATTTGTACCAGTAATGTACCCTATACAATACAAAACAAAACAAAACAAAACAAAACAACAACCCTTATCTTTTCTGGTCCAGGATCCAATCCAGCATCACATGTCTCCCACTTACTTGTCATGTTTCTTTAATCTTCTTTAATCAGGGATAGTTGCTCGGCTTTCTTTGTCTTGACATGTTTGAAGAATAAAGCCTAGTTATTTTTGCAGTGTGATTCCTCAATTTGGACAGATCTGGTAAAATAGGAAAACCACAGAAGTAATGTGTCCTCCTCAGTGCATCATATTAGGAGCCATACAAGGTAACTTTGTGCCATTACTGGTGATATTAACTCTAATCCTTTAGTCAAGGTAGGGTTTGCCAACTTTCTCCATCATAAAGTCACTATCTTTTCCTTTCTAATTAATAAGTATTTTGAGCCTGTGTAATTATCCTGCTCCTCATCAAGCTGTTACTCACTAGTTTTAGCATCCACTGATGATTCCTGCCTGTATCAATTACTAATATGATGGTTGCCAAGTGGTGATTTACTCGTCCCACCATCCCTTCCGCATTCATTAATTGGTATTCTACTATGAACTGTTTTTAGATAGGGTCATCAGGGAAGGCTTCTCTGAGGAGGTGACATTTGAATGGAGACTAGAAGGGAGTGAAGGAATAAACATAAAGATTACCTGGAAGATTATTAGATTATTATTCTAAGTGCCAAGAATAAAAATAATACGTATCTCATATGGCTGTTGTGAAAAGCAAATACAATACTGTGTGTAAAGTATGGCACACAGATTTTAGAAATAACTCGTTAAAAGGAAACTATTGCCATCAAATAGTGACACCTAAGCTGAATCCTAAAAGGCAAGAGGGCTGGGGTAACAAAGTTGAAGAGGGGTTGGGGAGAGTAGGGGAGCCCAGGTGTGGCAGGCAGAAATCTAAGACAATCACCAATGACCCCATGCTGTGTAACCCCCCTCTATCTCTACCTGTGAATATCATGGGACATTGCTTCCATAATTAGGCTATGTTGTAGACACACATGGCAAAGGAAGGGAGACTATCCTCAGTGAGCCTGACCTACTCACAGGAGCCCTTAGGGGATGAGGTCCTTCCTGGAGAAAGAGATCAAAGTCAGAGAGATTCGAAGCATGAGGGGGATCTGACATGTGACAAGTTCTCCACTGCTGGCTTTGAAGATGGAGTGGCCCATGTGACAAGGACAGGAGAGTGACCTCTTGGCACTGAGCACACACCCCCATCCTCCCAGTCAGTCAGCAAGGGACTGAATTCTGCTAACATCCTGAATAAGTTTGGAAGAAGAGCCCCAAGGCCCCGATGAGAATGCAGTCAGCTGACATCTTGATTTTAGACTCCTGAGAATCTGAGCAGAGAACCTAGGTGTGGTGTGCCTAGATTTCTGACCTGCGGAAATCGTGGGATAATAAGTGGGTGTTGTTTTAAGTTGCTATGTTTGTAGTAAGTTTTTACACACCAACAGAAAACTAACACAGCCAGGGGGTCACATTAAGAAAGATCTTTAAGAGAAAGAGGGCATGAGAACACTGGGAAGCTGCAGCAGCTCAGAGCAGCTGGAGCTCAGTGGTGGACCAAGGTGTGGGTTGCAGAGGTAGGCAGTGTGTTCACCCACCCGAGGTATTGGGGTCATTCCAATTCAACAACCTGGGTGCCAGGTTTTGTGCTGAAACAGGCTGAGATCTGGAGACACAATTTCTGCTCTCAAGGAGCTCACTGCATGATGGAGAAAATCAACTCAGTGGGTCATTAAAGGCTTGTAGACTGGCAGGTCTATAAGAGCATGCCCCTTTGTTGGTTTTGTTCATTTATGTATCCCAATTGCCCAGAACAGTGCGTCACACATAGCAGGTGATAAAAACTGTTTGTTGAGTTGAATGGAATTAAAGTATATTTCATCAAAGACAGTGATCTTCAACCACGGGCAATTTTACCCCCGGGGCCAAGGTCTGCAGACATTTTTGGTTGTCACAACTGGGGAGGTGCTACTGGCATCTAGCAGGTACAGTTGGAGGAGACTGCTAAATATCTTGCAATGCATGCAATAGCCTTTCACAACTAAGAATTATCTGGTCCAAAATGGCACCAAGTTTGAGAAAGCATAGTGTAGACAATGGTGAAATCTGAGGAAGCCTTTGCTTTCCCAGCAGAAAAGATTTCTCTAAAGCTTATTGCTCCCAGTCTCCACATGTCCTCTCACTTGGACATGAGTGGGTAAAGAGTGAAATTCCCCTTTGTGGATCTTCTTGGGGTTTGTGAAGTTCAGCTTCCTTCCACTGGCATTTCTTTCTGCAATACTATCAATGTCATTGATTAGAACCCAGTCATTGATTAGACCTCTTATGCTCATTCCTCTGCTTTGGTTTGAGAGGTACCAAGTGATGTGCTGGTCAGTGTTCAATAACCAGCTCTCAAAAAGATATGTACATGGTGTACCTATATACATAAATTTGTTAAAATTCTACTGACCTAAAGGATGTGTAGCATGCAATTTGCAAATAATGTAATTGTAACACTATTTCTTGTAAATTCCATATAGTCAATTGATTCTCATAGAATGCTTTCATTGAGTTTTGCTGAATGCTTGTACCCACAGCCAACCTAAGGAAGGAACTGGTGAATGGTGACATGGATGTTGGCTGATATTTTCTTTAACGTTAACAAGTAAGATGAAAGTGAAACAAGAAAAGCATGCTGGGACTCCATTTGTTTGCCAATGATGTGAGTGACTGCTTTTCTGAACCAGGTAATGGTTTCTAAATACTGGAAGAATATATCCTCAAGTTTTGTGCCATTCCCAATGTGACATTTGCAGACACAATGGGCTTTCAAGTTTTAATCTGCATTATTAATATTTCCTCCATCACCGTATTAAGTCTAGACAATCAACCAAACAATAAATCAAGTTGTGATTTTTAACATTTTCTGGTTTCCATGGTAAAAATACTCCCACTTTGGCCAATTTCAAGCCACCAACATGATGTCACTAAATCCTGAGTGGGGAAGAGAAAGTAAGTATACTGTTATGTAGTGTTTCCACTATACAGATATAATAGAAGTAAATAACCCCAAGAGCATAGATAGTAGTAAAATGTAAAATAATTAGGAAGTATGAGTTCCGAATTGTTATCTTTTGTACAATAAAATTTATTTAATTGTAGGTTAAGAGAATTTAATTTTTAATAATGTCTGTGTTTAACAACCAGTTCACAAAATTTCAGAAAATTTAACAATTGAAGTTTGAGAGTTGGCTCCAACAGACCTCTAGTTTGGGCCTCATAGTTAGGGCCTTGTGTTAATGGTTAAACTCATTCTCATTGACACTTTCAACAGATCCACTCACAAAGAGTGATCTTACTTCTAAGTCCTGGGGATTATACACTGACTACATACACAACTGTGAATGTACTGATCACATCAGAACCCATCCTGTCTATATTTCATGTCTGCTGGAACTATTGGCCTTATCAGCACAATGGGAAGAAGATACTTGACTTTTAAAAGCTGGTGGAGACTATTGACTTTTCCTTGCCCTGCTCCCCATGGGGTTCCCTCCCAAGGGGCAGTAGTGGTGAGAACAGTGGGGGGAAATGTGGCTTCACAAATCCTTAATTTATTAACACTGGCTGTCACATGCTTGCAGGAGAAACATTCAGGAAGGTAACTTTCTCAAGATGTTCCCAAGTACAAAGTCTCCCTCTCTCTCTCTCTCTCTCTCTCTCTCTCTCTCTGTGTGTGTGTGTGTGTGTGTGTGTGTGTGTGTGTACATATATATATATATATATTTATTAATTACCCCTCAGTGTCATCCCCATATGATGTCATAGTCTCCCCAAATCTTTTCTATTTCTACCCAATTCCTCTCTGAGATGGAGCTAGCATGACCCCATGTTGTACCCCTCCATTTGTAGGGGGATTTTCCATTTCTGGTATGATTAGCAGAAGGAACAGGGAAAGCCAACTGGTTTAGTCTTTGTGAGGTTCTTTTTTCTACTTATTTGGAATGCAGTCATGTCCATGGCTCACTTCATGCCTGTGATCTCAAGGAGGTAAACATGTAGCATCCTCTGAGTTGTCTTGCCCATTTTGTCCAATGTTTTAATGAACTCTTCATATTTTCTTGAATTCCCCAACTTAACAGGTTTAAAAATTTTTCCACCAGCTAAACATAAAATACAAATAATCTCTAAACATATTGAGCCACATAATTGTACCTTATCAACTACCAAATTTCTTACTAAATACATTCAATATACTTAATGCTTAACTTATAAGTTCTCCTTTTCTGATGCAATGCATTTCCCTCTTAGCCAATTTTAGACAGTAAGGACATTATTTACTCTATGGACAGTATTTATTTATGCTTTTCCACAAACATAGATGAGTGCCAGTTCTGGGCCAATGGTTGGGGATGTAAAAATGAATAAGAAAGATAGATTTCTTCCCTCTTCTTATGGAGCTTTTAGTAAGATGGAGGAGAATGACATTGGGTACACACACACACACACACACACACACACACACATATGGTTAAACCAGTGAAAAATGCTATAAAGGTAAAGAATGGGGTCCTATGATAAGCATATATACTTTGTATTGGGGGCAAGGGAAGGTATTACTGAAGGATGAGAAGGAATGAGGCAGAGGAAGAGCCAGGGAAGAGTGTGGGCTCCAAGGACTGGGAGCCACCTGACCCAGGGTCCTGAGAAGGAGAATTACGAGGCTCCAGTGTAGGGATGGACTTTGTGGGTGGGATGAAGTTAGGTGTGAGACTGAGGCAGGTCCAGAGGACACAGTCAAGTAGACTTAACTATTGCTTTTATTCTAACCTCAATAAACCATTCAATTCCTAATAAAAGGCAATGAGTACTCCAAGCCACTTTCTTAAAAGATCATTCTGGATGATAGGTGGAAAGTGGATCGGGGAATGGGGGCAAAGAGGAGGCAGCATGATACTTAGGGAGCACTGGTAGTAGTCCAGAGGTGGTGTGAATACAGTGGAGAGGAACAGAAGTGGACAGATTTTAGAAAATAGACAGTGGAAATGGTTGAAAATGCTGGGGGAAATTGTCGTGGTGAGGGGGGATGAAGGAATAGGGGGTGTCAAGAATGGAGGTCAGTTTTCTGGCTGGACAGAAGGAAGGGTCATTCATCAGGACGAGTATGCAGCCGCCAGTTTGGAATGACTGTGTGTGACTATAGGAGGGGAAGCTGGTGGGAAGCAGGGAGAGAAACAAGAGGACTTAAACTAATTTCTTTCCTATCTTATCAAAAAGATCCAATTAGACAAAGAGTAATTTCCTATTGTCAAAATGTGCTGGCTGTTTTGCTTCCCCACCCTCTCTGATAACCAACTGGTCCTGGGCTCACTGTTTTTGGCCACTCATTCAACAGTTTTGACCAAGTTCAAACACTCTAAGACAGTGTTCCCTAAAGTGTCGAGCAGGTAGCACTGGTGGTATACCAGATGATTGCAAGTGGCATGGAAAATGACTTTTCAATGCTGTATGGATATGGCATCACATCACATTGAATCACATAGTGAGAAAGTAATTTCCTTTTCAATTCTTTCTTAGGCTTTCTGATTACATCAGGGAGAAAGGCTCAGTTTGGTGTTAGTATGTCTTTACGCTTCTCTAACACCTGATAATCTCTCTTTTTAACAAAGAGAGAACAAGGCCACAATCCCAGAGCATTTTTAGCAGGCCACCATCTCTAGCTAGAATTTAATAACATTGTTTTGTTTTCACTGTAAAAAATACGTAAGATTATCTCCTATTTATGGCAAGTAATATTTGTTTTTCATGTACAGCACTGATATAAATACATTTATTTTAAAATAAGGCACTAAGTACAAAAAGGGAGTGGCAGAAAATTAAATAATAGTGTGTGTGATACACGAATAAAGCAAGAATCACAGAGAGAGCACAGTGGTCACAGTCTGTAAAACAGCAAAGTGGACATTTGTTATTCCTACATCTGTTTTCTCTTATTGGGGCAATATTTCCTGATTTGCCTTGGTGAATCACTCTCCCCGATTTTAAACCACATCTTCACAGCAAAATTGATTTCACTCTTGGACCCCAGAGGCATCCCTGGGTATTCCATCACCTTGGCCAGTGCTTGGCTTATTGATGAACACTTGATCCAACCAGGCCAGCCAGGCCCAGAGCTGGGATTTGAACCCGGATAACTTGGCTACAAGGGCCATGCCTGAAACCACTGGACCCCCCTTCCTTCCATATACTATGGCTTCTGAGCTGAGATCCAAAGATTAAGTAGCAGAGTTTAGATAGTTGTTGAAGGAGGAGGGGGTGATGCAGTGAGGCTACAGATATAGTCAGGGACAAGACCACAGAGAGCCTTTGTAGACCATGGTAAGAACTCCACTTTGAACTTCATCTTAAGAGCAGTGGGAAATCCTTGAATGGTTTTTAGAAGGAAGGTGGTAGGCTTAGATTTGTATTTAAAAAGACCACTGTGATGTTGAGAAACTTAACAGAAGATCATGGGGGAAGAGAAGAGGGAAAAAAATAGTTACAAACAGAGAGGGAGGGAGGCAAACCATAAGAGACTCAAATACAGAGAACAAACTGAGGGCAGATGAGGGGATGGGGGAGAGGGGAAAATGGGTAATGGGCATTGAGGAGGGCACTTGTTGGGCTGAGCACTGGGTGTTGTATGTAAACGATGAACCACGGAAATCTACCCCAAAAACCAAGAGCGTACTTTGCACACTATAAGTTAGCCAATCTGACAATAAATTATATTAAAAATAAAAGACCACTGTGGTTTTTGTAAAGTACTTAGCATGGAGTCTTGTAAATGTGAGTACTCAACTAGAGAATGCCTAGTGTTTGCTGGGTACAGTATTGGGGTTCAGTAAATATGTATCCTTACTCCCCTTCCCCTATGCTTGTTCCTGAGGCTGCTTCTATCAGATAGAGCTCCAGGGCAAGTAGAGTCTTAAGTAGGATGTAGCCTTGCCCAAGGGCACTGAAGTTTGGATGGAGCCTGTGAGTTGAGGCCAAAGGCAGGAAGTAAAGGTTAGTAGTGTTCCTGGTACTTTTTAAACTTGGATAGTCACTGAATTTCTACAGTTTAAAAAAAAAAAAAGTGGGATGTGGCAAATAGAAATTTTGAAAAAGAAAGAAAAAAACAAAACCAGTGACTGATGGTTAAGGGAGAAGGTCTAACTTCACACAGGTTATGAGACTCAGGAAAGTGCTCCTTTTCTTGGTCAAGGCCAACAGGCTGACAACATGATTAGCCTCCAGGAAACAAGGTTGTTTGCTTGCAGTCCCTGTTTGCATGTGGGAATGAATGCATGGCTACAGGAGTAGGATGAGAGTATAATTTGGAGATAGAAGTGGTTGAATGAATTCAACTGAGAAATTATATCCTGGCATAAACTTAAGACATAGAAATAAAATCAATTTCATGAGACCCAGAAAGCCTGATTCTTGTGAAGTGTCCTCATAGAGTCTCAACATACTTCTGCACTCTCAGTCTCCTAACCCCTCCCCCCAACCACACCTTTGCTCCAGCTTGGATGGAAATAAGCAACCTCTCAATCCTTCACCTGCCATTGTCCAGAGCAGGCTGTGGCCATCGGTCCTGCCGCAGTGGTCCTCTTGATCCAGAGGCCCACACAGACCCAACTCACCAGGCAAAGATGCCTCCAGATGCTACCCCATTCCTCCAGGCCTCATTGCCCTGAACTTGGACTGGTTTTACTGTCTCCCCTTATATCTGGTCTCCCTCCTGTGTCAGGGCAGTGTGGCTCTGTAGTTAAGCATAGTGTCTCAAACAGTCTCAGAGTTGGAGAGACAGTCTCGGGGTATTGAGTAGTGGCCAAGACAGCAAGTTTTGGTTCCAGGTTCCTGGGATCTACTTCCCAGCTTCCCCCACTTGCCACATATGACCTTTTGGATAAGTTATTGAACCTCTGTGGGCCTTAGTTTTCTCATCTGGGAATGAATGAATGAATGAATGAATGAATTAAATTAGAATAATAATATCACCTCCTTCACCTCCTTCAATTCATGCATGTTATGAACTGAGGAGTTTTTGACACTTAGTGAGTGGTCCGTAAGTGTTAGGTGTTATTATTTGAACCTTTCTCTATTTACCAGCTGCGAAACATTATGCACACGATTTAATCTAAGCCCAGCTTCAGCACTACCCTCCTTATCATCCTGAAACAGTGCATTCGTTCCCAGGAGCAACAGGAGCAGTTAATAGACAGGACTGGTCACATCCAGGCTCAGAATGTTTCCTGTTTGTTTGGCCATGACCCAGACAATGACCACTCACCTGCATTTAGTGAATTGTGTCATTTATTCTCTTCTCCCCTATAAAGACCCATCAGTAGCTACATCTTCTCACTTTGCTTCTTTTGCTTTTTTACATCTGAAACGCTTGGTCAAGGTTTCATGCTTTTTTTTTTTTTTTTTTAATTCAGAGTTTAGTGATTTCCAAATGCAAAGCCCAGGACATCTCAGGAATGGGATTAATCATAGGATTACAGGAGATAGTGCAGATAGCCTTGATGAATGGCCTCAGTTACTACTGGAGCTGGAAACCTGGAGACACCCTGGACTCCTTCATCCCCTTCACTTCCGATATCCAGTTGGCCACTATATTCCACCAATTCTGATTTTTTTCTACTTGTTATTTTTTAAAGATTTCATTTCTTTTTTTTAATCTTTATTTATTTTTGAGAGAGAAAGAGACAGAGCGTGATCAGGAAAGGAACAGAGAGACAAGGACACACAGAATCCAAAGCAGGCTCCAGGCTCCAAGCCGTCAGCACAGAGCCCAACACTGGGCTCGAACTCACGAACCATGAGATCATGACCTGAGCCAAAGTTGGACGCTCAACTGGCTGAGCCACCCAGGTGCCCCAAGATTTAATTTCTTAAAAGCAATTTTAGGTTCACAGCACAACTGAGCGAAAGGTACAAAGGTTTGCCATTTCCCCTCTGCTCCCAACATGTATAGCGAGAGGGAGAGCAAGAGGGAGAGGGAGCCTCCCCATTATCAACAGCCCCTCTCCCTGAGTGGTACATTTGTTTTAATTGATGAACCTGCAATGACACATAGTAATTATCCAAAGTCTATGGCTTACATTAGGGCTCACTTTTGGTGTTGTACATTCTATGGGTTTGGATCAATGAATAATGACATCCATCCATCATTATAATATTGTACAGAGTATTTTCACTGTCGTAAAAATCTTCTATGCTTTGCCTACTCATCCCTCCCCTACAATTCTGACTCTTTATTGCCTCTTGAAATGCCTCTCTCTTCTGCCTTCACCACTGTCTGTTTGGCTCAGGTCACCTGTACCTCTCATTTCATCACTATAAGAATCTCTAAACTGGTGGCTCTGTCTCCAGGGAGGCTTACCTTCTGTAATGCAGCCTGCACCCTGGGGGAGCCTATACAATCTTTCCAAAACAGAAATATGGTAAGTCCTTCCACTATTTAAAACTGTCTTATTTCTCCTCATTGCCTCAGAGAATGCCTGGACTTCAGTTAGGAGGATCATCACTCCCCACCTTTCACATTAGAAATGTTCCTAGACACCTCCTTGCACCTCAGCCCATTACAACAGTTGAACTTGCCATAATTGTCATTTGAAAAATGCACAATGCCACAAAATACCGAGACTTGCAAATGTATCTGAATTTTTAAAATCATTGTACAATTTTAAAATAGTAGCATATGTATTGACAGTATTTATTCATTGAACAGTCAAAAGTCAGTGCATGTAAGAATTTGAAGATTTCTTCCACATAACTTCATGACCCCCCTAAAGTCTCAGATGAGCCCTTCAAGGTTGAAGATGATTGGCCTAGAACTTAAATTCCAAACTTCTTCTTTCCTACAGGTCTCTTAAAGGGCACATCATCTCCTCTCCCATCTATAGCTCTTCCTTTCCTATCTATAGCTCTCCTAAAGTGCACATTATCTTCCTACATACAGCCAAGCTCCAGCCATGAGGATCTCTTGTTCCTCCAGAGCATGCCAGAACCTCTCATACCTTCTCAGAGGGTCTCTGCACCTCCCCCTTCCTCTGGTGAATTCTTACTCCTTTTTCAAACCCTGTATCAAATGTCACCTCCTCTGACAAGGCCAGTAGTTTCCTACTCTTTCTTCTGTAAAAACTCAATTAACACCAAATTTAATGCATCGTAATTATAGGTTGATACATTTTCTCTCCTTTTATAAGCTCCTTATGCAAAGATACCTTGTCTACTTTATCATCTTTGTGCCCCATCCACTAAGGCAGCTCTTGCAATTGGTAGGTGCTTAAAAAATGTTAGACTAATGAATGGATGAAGGAGCAGCCTCTAAAGAGATTTGATCCCCTCAGTGTAGATGTGCTAATGGGAGAGGGCCAACAGGTTGCCCTAGGTGAAGAATGTGCATTTTAATATAGTCCTAGGGGAGCAACAAATGAATAGCCCCTCATGCAAACCAGGAGGGTGGGTGGCACATGGACACAATCTTTTCCAGAGAGCCTCATGAGCCCTTCCTTCATATCAGAGGTGGTTTTCCATTCTGCCTGTGGTCAGGGAAGGTAGCCCAGTGGACTGTTCATCTCATGGAGAGCTTGGTCCCGAGATCCCAACTGACTCAGGATACAATAAACATTTGCTGGTATCCAGCACCTTCACTGTCTATCATTTTTCAGTAGGAAGGAGAAAATCTCCTTTGTGGTGGGGATCTAACCTATGTAGAATCTAATTTACTGTCCAGTGTCTTAGTACCTAGAGGAGATACCTGATGGAGAGAAGAGGCAGATGATGTCAATCATATCCACAGGTGATGGAGAGAGCAGGGCAAAAGCTGTCTTCCCAGCCAGTTGCTTTACTACCTACCTCCCCCCAAAATGCAAATTCAACCTAGAAGCAGAAAGATAAGATCTGCTTCTCTCCCACTTGCCCAGGGTCCATAGACTCCGTGAGATTGGGGGTCAAGAGGCTTGCAGTGAAGTCCCAGTTCTGTCATCGAAACGCTGTGTGAAAAATAGGATAAAAACACAAGGAGGCATACCATAAAAGACTCTTAAATACAGAGAACAAACCGAGGGTTGCTGGAGGGAGGTGGATTGGGAGATGTGTTAAATAGTTGATGGGCATTAAGGAGAGCACTTTTTGGGATAAGCACTGGGTGTCATATGTAAGAGATGAATTACTGGGTTCTACTCCTGAAACCAAAGCTACACTGTATGTTAACTTGAATTTAAATAATAATAAAAATGAAATGCGGTGTGATTTTAAATTTTTCTTTTTTTTAATTTATTTTTGAGAGAGAGAGAGAGCAAGTGGAGGAGGGGTAGAGAGGGGCTGGTCAGAGGATCCAAAGTGGGCTCTGTGCTGACAGCAGAGACCCCAATGCGGGGCTTGAACTCATGAACCACAAGATCATGACCTGAGCCAAAGTTGGATGCTAAACCAACTGAGCCATCCAGGTGCCCCTTAAAAATTTAAACATAAGTGTTATATTTATACAAAAAGAATAATTATAATGTATGCTTATAAGGAAGAATAAAAATCTGTATTACTATCATTCAGCATAAGAGATAAAACACTGCCAAGACTTTTGACTTTTTCTTCATGCTTCACTGCGAACCCATACTCCTTCCTAACCCTTCCAGGGGTAAACACCATGTTGCATTTTATGTTTATTTTTCCCTGGCTTTTAGAATAATTCTTCTAAAAGAAATGATTTATATGTTTATGCATCTTATATATGGACACCATTCTGTATATATTCTTCTGTGACTTGGTCTTTTTTCTTAAAAAAATTTTTTTTAAAGTTTATTTATTTTTGAGACAGAGACAAAGCGTGATAAGGGGAGGGGCAGAGAGAGAGAGGGAGACACAGAATCCGAAGCAGGCTCCAGGCTCTGAGCTGTCAGCACAGAGCCCAATGCGGGGCTTGAACTCATGAACCATGAGATCATGACCTGAGCCGGAGTTGGATGCTTAACTGACTGGCCCACCCAGGAACCCCTGGTCTTTTTTTCAATCAGCATTGTGTTTAATAGTTATTAACTCATTTTCACTGCTGTATTATATCCCATTGTATGCATACACTATAATTTTCCTGAAGATGGATCTTTGGATTGTTTCTAATTAATGGATGTTTTAAATAAAGCTATGAACATTGAAGTACAAATCTTTGTATGGACATATGTATTCATGTCTCTTAGGTAAATACCAGAAGTGGAATTGCTGGGTTGTATGTTAAGTGTACATTTAACATAAGAAACCTCCACCTTGGAATCTGAGGATTCCAATTACACCATATTCTTGTTAACACTTAGCATTATCACTCTTACTAGTTTTAGCTTTTCTAATGGATGTCTAGAAGCATCCATCTCACTGTGATTTTCATTTTAATTTTCCTGGATGTTAATGATGTCTATCGTCTTCTCATGTACTTATTTTCTATTATATATCTTCTTTGGAGACATGTCTGTTCCAACCTTTGTCCGTGTTTTAAATTGTATTTTTTTTGTCTTTCTGTTGAGTTGTAAGAATTCTTTATATACGCCTTATACAAATTCTTTGTCAGATACACACGTGAATATTTTCTCCTACTCTGAGGCTTCTTTTGACTTTTTAATATCATCTTTTAAAGATAAAAAATTTTTAACATTGATGCAAAAACAATTGGCTGATTTTCTTTAGCTTGTGTCCTTTGTGTCCTAAGAAATCTTTGCCCTCCTTTAGCTCATAAAGATTTTCTTATGGAAGCTTTATAGTTTTCATTTTGATGTTAGCTGTATGATCTTTTTCAAGGTAATTTTGTGGGTGGGGTAAGGTAATGATCAGATTCATTTTTTTCCACATCAATATCTGGTTGTACCAATGCCAGATGTTGAAAAAGTTACTCTCTCCCCATAGAATTACCTTGGCATCTGTATGTGGTAGGCAGAATAATGCCCCCCCCCCCACCAAAGATATCCATGTTCTAACCCAACATGTAAATATTAGGTAACATGACAAAGGGTAATTAAGATTATAGGTGGAATTAATTTTGCTAATAGAGTGACCTTAAAATAGGGAGACTATTCCTGATTGTCTGGGTTTTTCAATGTAATCAGAAAGATCCTTAACAATGGAAAAAAAAGAAACAGAATAGAAGTTAGAGCGATGTAATGTGAAAAGTATTTAACCCAGCACTGCTGAATTTGAAGGTGGGAGAAGGGGCCATAAGCCAAGGATTGAGGGCATCCTCAAGGCAAGGAAACAGATTCTTTCCTAGAACCTCATAGCCCTGCTGACATCTTGACTTCAACTCTATGAGCTCTGTGTTGGATTTCTAATTCACAGATCTATAAAATAAATTTGTGTTGTTTTAAGCCACAAAATTGGTGGTAATTTGTTATAACTTCAATGGAAAACTAATATGGCACCATTAATTGACCATATATGTGTGGATCTATTTCCATACTGTTTTATTGATATATATGTCTACCCTTATCCCCTTATGCAATGCCATATTTCCTTGCTTACTATATCTTTATATTTAGCTTTATAGTAAATCTTAAAAATAGATAATATTAATCCTCTATTGTTCGTCTTTTAAAAAATAGTCTTTGTTATTCTAGTTGTTTCCAAGTCCATATAAATTTTAAGATCATCTTTTCAAAGTTTGTATAAAATCCTCCTAGGATTTTTACTGGGATTGCATTGAATCTATAGATCAGTTTGGGGAAAATCGACAAACATCCTAACAATATTGACTCCTGATCCATCAATACGATATATCTCTCCATTATTTAGTCTTCTTCACTTTCTGTTTTTATTTTGTACTTTTTAGTGTATAGGTCTGAACATATTTCATTACATTTATACTTCAGAATTTCATGTTTTGTGATGTTATGATAAATGGCATTGTTTTTCTATTCCAATTTTCAATTGAATATTGGCAGTTTATATAAGTACAGTCTATTTTGTATCTTGATCTTGCTAGACTCACTTATTATTGGTTGGATTATTTTTATGCATTGCTGAGGATTTTCTACTTAGAACTTTTATTATCCTTTTTCAGATGTTTTATACTGCTTAGGACCAACAGTACAAAATTGGATAGAAGTAGGGAGAGAAGACATCTTTGCCTTGTTCCCAGTTTAGGAGGTAATGCATTTAGTCTTTTGCTACTTGGTATGATGCTAGCTGGAGAGTTTTTTGTAGATATCGTTTATCAGGTTGAGAAAGTTCCTTTTTATTCCTTGTTTGCTGAGAGATTGTGTCATGATTAGGTCTTGAAGTTTTCAAATGTATTTTTCTCTGTTGAGGTGATAATAGGGTTTTTCTCTTTTATTTTGCTAATATGCTGAATTACATTGATTTTTTAATGCCAACCAATATTGCCTTTTGGAATAAATCCAAATTAGTCAAGATGTATTATCTTATTGTATATTGCTGAATTGAATTTGCTAGTATTTTGTAAAGAATTTTGTGTCTATGCCCACAAATGAGATTAGCCTATAGTTTGTTTTTCTTGTAATATCTTTGTCTAGTTTGGTTCATGGTAATTCTGGACTCATAAATTATTTGGGAAGTGTTTCTTCTTATTTCATTTTCTGAAAGATCTTGTATAAAGCTAGTATTATTTTTCCCCTTAAATATTTTATAGAATTCACCAGCAAAACCATCTGAACCGTGTGTTTTCTTTGTAGGAAGGCTTTAAGTTAAGAAATCAATTTCACTAATAGATGTAAGACTATTCAGATTCTTGCTTCTTTTTAAGTGAGTTTAATATATTTTGTCTTTCAAGGAATTTGCCTGTTTCATCTCAAGTGTTGACTTTGTTAGCATAAAGTTAATAGTATTTCCTACAGGATATGTAGGGAGTCCTTCTTTATTCCTGATAGTGGTAATTTATGTCTTCTTTCTTTCTTTATCAACCAAGCTCACTATAGTTTTATCAACAACTGTATTAATTTTCTTCAAAAACCATATTTTGATTCTATTCATTTTTTCAAATTTTTGACTATTTTCTACTTCACTAATTTCTTTTTTTAATTTAAATTTTAGCTAGCTAACATACAGTGCAATATTGGCTTCAGGAGTAGAATTCAGTGGTTGATCACTTACATACAATACCCAGTGCTCATCATAACAAGGGTCCTCCTTAATACCCATCACCCATTTAGCTCCTTCTCCACCCATTTCCCCCCATTAACCTTCAGTTTGTTCTTTATCATTAAGAGTCTCTTGTGGTTTGTTTCCTTCTCTTCTCTTCCCATGTGTTCATCTGTTTTGTTTCTTAAATTCCACATATAAATGAAATACTATGGTATTTGTCATTCTCTGATTGACTTATTTTGCTTAACAGTACATTCTAGCTCCATCCACATCATTGCAATATATATTTGTATTATATTGTGTATATATATATACCACATCTTCTTTACGCATTTATGTTGATGGACATTTGGGCTATTTCATTGATTTCTGCTCTTTATTATTTCTTTCCTTCTACTTACTTTGGTCTTAATATGTTCTTCATTTTATATTTTCTTTAATGGAGGCTTAGGAAACTGATTTTAGACCTTTCTTTTTTCTAATACAAGCATATAAGCTATACATTTTTCTTGAAGTGCTCTTTTGGCTGCATCTCACAAATTTTGATATGTTTTGTTTTGGTTTTTATTCCATTCAAAATATTCTCCAATTTATCTTGCGATTTTCCTCTTTGATATGGATTATTTAGAAAGTTTGCTTCAATTTCCAAATATCCATGGATTTTCTTTTTAAAAATTTTTAAATTTATGTATTTATGTATTTATTTATTTATTTTACATCCAAGTTAGTATATAGTGCAACAGCGATTTCAAGAGTAGATTCCTTAATGCCCCTTACCCATTTAGCCCATCCCCCCCAACCCCTCTAGTAACCCTCTGTTTGTTCTCCATATTTAAGAGTCTCTCATGTTTTGTCCTCTTCCATTTTTATATTATTTTTGCTTCCCTTCCATTGTGTTCATCTGTTTTGTGTCTTAAAGTCCTCATATGAGTGAAGTCATATGATATTTGTCTTTCTCTGACAGACAAATTTCACTTAGCATAATACCCTCTAGTTCCATCCACGTGGTTGCAAATGGAAGGTTTAATTCTTTTTGATTGCTGAGTAATACTCCATTGTGTGTGTGTGTGTGTGTGTGTGTGTGTATGTGTGTGTGTGTATACCACATCTTCTTTATCCATTCATCCATCGATGGACATTTGGGCTCTTTCCATACTTTAGCTATTGTCAACAGTGCTGCTATAAACATTGGGTTGCATGTACCCCTTTAAAACAGCATACCTGTACCTCTTGGATAAATACCTAGCAGTGCAATTGCTGGGTTGTAGGGTAGTTCTATTTTTAATTTTTTGTGGAACCTCCAAACTGTTTTCCAGAGTGCCTGCACCAGTTTGCATTCTCACTAGGAGTGCAAAAGAGATCCTCTTTCTCTGCATCCTTCCCAACATCTGTTGTTGCGTGAGTTCCTAATGTTAGCTATTCTGACAGGTGTGAGGTGGTATCTCATTGTGGTTTTGATTTGTATTTCCCCGATGATGAATGATGTTGAGCATTTTTTCATGTGTCGGTTGGCCATCTGGATGTCTTCTTTGGAGAAGTGTCCATTCATGTCTTTTGCCCATTTCTTCACTGGATTATTTGTTTTTTGGGTGTTGAGTTTGATGAGTTCTTTATAGATTTTGGATACCAACCCTTTATCTGATATGCTGTTTGCAAATATCTTCTCCCATTCTGTTGGTTGCCTTTTAGTTTTGGTGATTGTTTCCTTTGCTGTGCAGAAGCTTTTTATTTTGATGAGGTCCCAATAGTTCATTTTTGCTCTTGTTTCCCTTGCCTCTGGAGACGTGTTGCGTAAGAAGTTGCTGTGGCCAAGATCAAAGAGATTTGTGCTTTCTCCCCGAGGATTTTGATGGCTTCCTGTCTTACATTTAGGGCTTTCATCCATTTTGAGTTTATTTTTGTGTATGGTTTAAGAAAGTGGTCCAGGTTCATTTTTCTGCATGTCGCTGTCCAGTTTTCCCAGCACCACTTGCTGAAGAGACTGTCTTTATTCCATTGGATATTCTTTCCTGCTTTGTCAAAGATTAGTTGGCCATAAGTTTGTGGGTCCATTTCTGGGTTCTCTATTCTATTCCTTTGATCTGAGTGTCTGTTTTTGTGCCAGTACCATACTGTCTTGATGATTACAGCTCTGTAATACAGCTTGAAGTCAGGGATTGTGATGCCTCCTGTTTTGGTTTTTTTCTTCAAGATTGCTTTGGCTATTTGGGGTCTTTTCTGGTTCCATACAAATTTTAGGATTGTTTCCTCTAGCTCTGTGAAGAATGCTGGTGTTATTTTCATAGGGATTGCATTAAATATGTAGATTGTCTTGGGTAGTATTGACATTTTAACAATATTTGTTCTTCCTATCCAGGAGCATGGAATATTTTTTCCATTTTTTGTGTCTTCTTCAATTTCTTTCACAAGCTTTCTATAGTTTTCAGTGTACAGATTTGCACCTCTTTGGTTAGATTTATTCC
Source organism: Acinonyx jubatus (assembly GCF_027475565.1). Lineage (NCBI taxonomy): Eukaryota > Metazoa > Chordata > Mammalia > Carnivora > Felidae > Acinonyx > Acinonyx jubatus. The sequence continues at coordinate 25,788,960 of NC_069381.1, forward strand.
TAGGTATTTTATGGGTTTTGGTGCAACTGTAAATGGGATTGATTCCTTGATTTCTCTTTCTGTTGCTTCATTGTTGGTGTATAGGAATGCAACCAATTTCTGTGCATTGATTTTATATTCTGCAACTTTGCTAAATTCATGAATCCATTCTAGTAGTTTTTTGGTGGAATCTTTTGGGTGTTCCATATAGAGTATCATGTCATCTGCGAAGAGTGAAAGTTTGACCTCCTCCTGGCCAATCTGGATGCCTCTTATTTCTTTGTGCTGTCTGATTGCTGAGGCTAAGACTTCCAATGCTATGTTGAATAACAGTGGCAAGAATGGACATCCCTGTCTTGTTCCTGACCTTAGGGGGAAAGCTCTCAGTTTCTCCCCATTGAGGATGATATTAGCGTTGGGTCTTTTATATATGGCTTTTATGATCTCTTCTATCCCTACTTTCTTGGGGGTTTTTATCAAGAAAGGATGCTATATTTTGTCAAATGTTTTCTCTGCATCTATTGAGAGGATCATATGGTTCTTGTCCTTTCTTTTACTGATGTGATGAATCATGTTAATTGTTTTGCGGATATTGAACCAGTCCTGCATCCCAGGTATAAATCCCGCTTGGTTGTGGTGAATAATTTTTTTAATGCATTGTTGGATCCAGTTGGTTAATATCTTGCTGAGGATTTTTGCATCCATGTTCATCAGGGAAATTGGTCTATAGTTCTCCTTTTTAGTGGGGGTCTTTGTCTGGTTTTAGAATCAAGGTAATGCTGGCTTCATAGAAAGAGTTTGGAAGTTTTCCTTCCGTTTCTATTTTTTTGGAACAGCTTCAAGAGAATAGGTGTTAACTTTTCCTTAAATGTTTGGTAGAATTCTCCTGGAAAGCCATCTAGGCCTGGACTTTTGTTTGTTGGGGATTTTTGATTACTAATTCGATTTCTTTACTGGTTATGAGTCTGTTCAAGTTTTCTCTTTCAGTTTTGGTAGTGTATATGTTTCTAGGAATTTGTCCATTTCTTCCAGACTGCCCATTTTTTTTGCATATAATTGCTCATAATATTCTCTTATTATTGTTTTTATTTCTGCTGTGTTGGTTGTGATCTCTCCTCTTTCATTCTTGGTTTTATTTGGATCCTTTCCTTTTTCTTTTTTATCAAACTGGCTAGTAGTTTATCAATTTTGTTAATTCTTTCAAAGAACCAACTTCTGGTTTCATTGATCCCTTCTACTGGTTTTTTGTTTTGTTTTGTTTTGATAGCACTAATTTCTGCTCTAATCTTTATTATTTCCTTTCTTCTGCTAGTTTTGGGTTTTATTTGCTGTTCTTTTTCCAGCTCTTTAAATTATAAGGTTAGGTTGTGTATCTGAGACCTTTCTTCCTTCTTTAGGAAGGCTTGGATTGCTATGTACTTTCCTCTTATGACTGCCTTTGCTGCATCCCAGAGGTTTTGGGCTGTGGTGTTATCATTTTCATTGGCTTCCATGTACTTTTTAATTTCCTCTTTAACTTCTGCTTAGCCCATTCATTCGTTAGTAGGATGTTCTTCAGTCTCCAAGTATTTGTTACCTTTCCAAATTTTTTCTTGTGGTTGATTTTGAATTTCATAGCATTGTGGTCTGAAAATATGCACAGTATGGTATCAATCTTTTTGTACTTGTTGAGGGCTGATTTGTGTCCCAGTATGTGGTCTATTCTGGAAAACATTGCATGTGCACTGGAGAAGAATGTATATTCTGTTGCTTTAGGATGAAATGTTCTGAACATATCTATTAAGTCCAAATGGTCCAGTGTGTCAATCAAAGCCATTGTTTCCTTGTTGATTTTCTGATTAGATGATCTGTCCATTGCTTTAAGTGGGGTGTTGAAGACTCCTACTATTGTGGTATTATTATCAATGAGTTTCTTTATGTTTGTGATTAATTGATGTATATATTTGGGTGCTCTCACATTGGAGCATAAATGTTTACAATTGTTAGATCTTCTTAGTGGATAGACCCCTTAATTATGATACAACACCCTTCCTCATCCTTGTTACAGTCTTTATTTTAAAGTCTAGATTGTGTGATATAATATGGCTACTCCAACTTTATTTTGGTGACCATTAGCATGATAAATGGTTCTCCATCCCCTTACTTTCAATCTGAAAGCGTCTTTAGGTCTAAAGTGGGTTTCTTGTAAATACCATATTGATGCATCTTGTTTTCTTATCCATTATGTCACTCTATGTCTTTTGATTGGAGTGTTTAGTCCATTGACATTTAGAGTGAGTACTGAAAGATATGAATTTATTGCCATTGTGTTGCTTGTAGAGTTGAAGTTTCTGGTGGTGTTCTCTGGTCCTTTCTAGTCTTTGTTGCTTTTGATATTTATTTATTTATTTATTTATTTATTTATTTATTTAGTCTTTTCTCCCCTCAAAGAGTCCCCCTTAAAATTTCTTGCAGGACTGGTTTAGTTGTCACGAGCTCCTTTAATTTTGTTTGGGAAAGTTTTAATCTCTCCCTCTATTTTGAATGACAGACTTGCTGGATAAAGATTTCTTGGCTGCAAATTTTTCTGATTCAGCACATTGAATATATCCTGCCACTCTTTTCTGGCCTGCCAAGTTTCTGTGGATACGTCTGCTGCAAACCTGATCTGTCTTCCCTCGTAGGTTAAGGACTTTTTCTCCTTGCGGCTTTCATGATTCTTTCCTTGCCTGAGTATTTTGTGAATTTGACTATGATATGCCTTGTTGATGGTTGGTTTTTGTTGAATCTAATGGGAGTCCTCTATGCTTCCTGAATTTTGATGTCTGTGTCTTTCCCCAGGTTAGGAAAGTTTTCAGCTATGATTTGCTCATATAACCCTCTACCCCTTTTTCTCTCTCTTCATCTGTGGGACCCCTATGATTCTGATGTTGCTCCTTTTTAATGAGTCACTGATTTCTCTAATTCTTAAATTTTGCTCTTTTGCCTTAGTCTCCCTCTTTTTTTTCTGCTTCATTTTTCTCCATAAGTTTGTCCTCTATATTACTGATTCTCTGTTCTGCCTCATTCATCCTTGCCACCGTGGCATCTATTTGACACTACAGCTCAGTTACAACATTTTTTATTTCATCATTTATTTCATCATTTTACTTCTTTTATCTCTTCAGAAAGGGATTCTAGTTTATTTTCAACTCCAGCTAGTATTCTTATTATCATTATTCTAAATTCTGGTTCAGACATCTTGCTTGTATCTGTGTTGGCTAAGTCCCTGGCTATCATCTCTTCCTGCTCTTTGTTTTGGGGAGAATTCCTTCTTTTCATCATTTTGAAGGTAAAAAAGGAATTAATGCAGTAAAAGTTTTTTCTAAAAATTAAAATTAAAAAATTAAAAACAACACACACACACACACAAAATCAAATGAATCATGGTAGATCATAGGTGTGTTTTGATCCGGGTGTTGATATATTAAAGAAAAAAGGGGAAAGAAAAAAAAAGGAAAAATTGTTTGACAATTTGAAAAAATGAATACAATTTAATAGAATAAAATAAAATAATGGAAGTAAAATAGAATTTGAAAAAAATACACAAAAATAAAAAATATAGTAGAAAAAAATTAAAGAAAAATATTTTTAATAAAAATTGAAAATAAAAATAAATTTTTTCTCTTTATGTATTCAAGAAAAAGAAAAGAGAAAGAGAAAAAAAAAGAAAGGAAATTGAATGGATGGACCAGCAAACACTGAAATACGATTGAAATTACTTCATTTTCCCCTAGAAGTCAAACTATGAAGCACTTTATAGTCTGTAAACTAAGCAGGTGGAGAGATTTGTGTTCCTGAAGAGTGAGGTTGGCCCAGTTGGGCGGGGCTTAGTGTAATGGCTCCATTCTCCACTAGATGGCGCTGCTGAGCTTACTGGGGTGGATTGCTGTGACGCTTGTAGGTGTGCATGCGCATGCGCGGGAGCGTCACCCAGGTACCCGGTCTCTAGGATCAGAACTCTGTTCTCCAGGATCAGCAATGGCACACCTGTCCTTTGTCTTTGGCTTCTGTATGCTCCCTGCTTTTACACTGTCCGTGACCAAGCCCCAGGCAGGACCTCCCTCCTGAGTTTTTATCTTAGTTGCGGCTGTGTTTCCAGGCCCCTTACATCCGAGGGACTGCGGCTTTGACCCGCTCCACCCCTCTGTAGATGGTCTCACCCAGCACTGCCCAGGTGCCCACCACACCCAGGAACGTTCACAGGACGTGGTGCTGCTGGTGCCCAGAGACTGCGGCTGGGGGCCAGCCTGCCCCAGAGAAAGTTCACGCGATTTTGTAGCAGCAGCATCTCAGGGATTATGGCAAATCACAACACACATCTGGCACCAGGCTTCACCCCAAGGACCTTGTTCCAGCACCCACGAATGTGGTTGTTCTCCCGGGTCCACTGGGGCCTTGCCAGTTAGGGGGTCAACACCACCTGTACCAGATGTCGTCCCAGCAAGGGAACCGCCACTCCCCGTGTGGCCCGAAGACTCCCGGACCCCACTCTGCTCCTGGGAATTTGCCCTTCTCACCAGAGAACTGCCAGGTATGGAGCTGCAGAGTTTCAGACTCTGGACTCCCTCTGTTTATAGTCTTAATGGAATTTAAATCCTCTCCTTTCTCCTTTATCCCTTTTTAGTTCAGTCCCTGCGGCTGTTTCCACTTTTCCACTTTCTCTCCAGCTGCTTTTGGAGGGAGGGGCGCTTTGCCTGTATTCTTCCCTGTCTCAGTCCTCTCTCTGCATGCAAAAACAGCTCCTTGCCCTCCATGGCTTCTCTCTCCCCATATTCACCTCTCTGTGCCACATACCTACTGAGTTCTGTGGTTCAGGTTTTGCAGATTGTTGTGTCAATCATCAAATCAGTTTTCTAGGTGTGCAGGATGGTTTAGTGTTGATCTGGCTGTATTTCAGGGATATGAGACACCAAAAAAAACCTTCCATTCTGTTCTGCCATCTTGGCTCCTCCCCTCCCCCCCAATACATATATTTGTTAGGAGTTTCTCATTTAACTTCCTTCTATTCAGAGAATATACTCTACATGATTTCAGTACTCTTAAATTTGTTATTAAATTTGTTTTAAATTTGTTATTTATGGTTTATCTTGGTGAATATTGAATGTAAAAAAAGAATGTGTGGTCTGAGGTATTGCAAAGATTGTTCTATGAATACCACTTATTTTCAGTTTTTTGATAGCATTATTCAAGTATTCTATACTTGTTATTCTGTCCCTTCGTTTTATCCATTACTGAAACAAAACTGTTGAAATATCCAACTATGTGGACTTGTCTATTTCTCCTTTCTGTTCTGTCATTTTTGTTTCATGTATTTTGAAACTCTGTTATTATGTGTTGTTTAATTTCCATGCATTTATGAGTTTTCCCATTTTCCTTTTGTTATTCCATAGTGATTGGGAAAGATACTTGAAATTGCTTTCAATCTTCATAAATTTGTCAAGACATTTTTTTTTTTGACTTAGCATGTGATCTATCCTGGAGAATTTTTTGTGAGCACTTGAGAAAAATGTTTATTCTACTGCTGTTGGGTTGAATGTTCTGTTTATGTCTGTTAGGTCCATTTGGTCTATAGTGTTGTTCATATCTGCTCTTATTGATTTTCTGTTTGGGTGATCTATCCTTTATTGAAAGTGGGGTATCAAAGTCTACTACTGTTGTATTTCTGTCTATTTCTCCCTTCAGATCTGTCAATGTTTACTTTATATATTTAGGCCCTCTGCTGTGGGATGCATAAATATTTGTAATCATTTTATTTTCCTGTTCAATTGAGTCTTTTATTCAATTGACCTTCTTTGTCTTTTGTGACAGTTTTTGACATAAAGCCTATTTTGTCTAAGTATATAAGTATACCATATTGTATGCTATTTTATCTGATATAAGTATAGCCACCCCTGCTTTCTTTTGCATATAATATCTTTTCATTCCTTCACTTTCAGTTATATGTGTCTTTAAATCTAAAATGAGTCTCTTACAGACAGCATATAAGTGGATTTTCTTATCCATTCAGTCACTTTATATCTCTTGATTTGTGAACTTAATTCATTTACATTTAAGTTCATTATCGATAGATAAGGACTTACCATTGCCATTTTGTTCATTGCTTTCTGTTTTGTAGTTCCTTTGTTTCTCTTTTGTTGTCTTCTTTCTGATTTGATTTTTTTTGTAGTGATATACTTGGGTTCTTTGTCTTTTTTTTTTTTGCACCTACTAATTTAATATAGGTTTTCTCTTTGTGGTTACCATGGGGCTTGCATAAAACTTATTATAGTTGTAACAATCTATTTTAAGCTGGTAACAATCACACACAAAAACTCTGTATTATTTTTACATTGTGTATCCATTAACTAATTTTTGTGGCTATAGTTATTCTTACACTTTTGTCTTTTAACTTTTGTACCTGTGTCTAAAGTGATATGTACACCAACATCATAGTATTATATTATTCTATATTGTCTTTACATTTACATTTACCTTTACTAGTGGGATTTATACTTTTGTGTTTTGTTTAGCTTTATTTCATTTCAACTTGAAAAATTCCTTTTAGCACTTGTAAGGCAGGGGTACTGGTGACAGATTCCCTCAATTTTTGCTTGTTTGGAAAGTCTTTGTCTTTCCTACATTTTTGAAGGATAGTTTTGCTGGGTGTAAGATTTTTGGTTTGCAGCTTTTTCTTTTAGCACTTTGAATATATTATTCCACTTCTTTCCTTGCTTCAAGGTTTCTGCTAAGAAATATTCTAATTGTCTTTTAAGGATTCTTTGTATGTGATAAGTTGCTTTTGTCTTGCTGCATTCAAAATTCTATCTTTATTGACAATTCAATTATAGTGTATCTTGGTGTAGATTTCTTTATGTTCAATCTATTTAGAGTCTTTTGGGCTTCATGGGTCTGATATCTATGTCCATCCCCAGATTTGGGAAGTTTTCAGCCATTATTTCTTTAAATAAGCTTTCTGCTTCTTTCTCTTTCTCTTCTCCTTCTGGGACTCCCATAATGCACATATTGGGGTTTTTGTTTTTGTATTTTTTTTGATGGTGTACTATAAGTCCCATAGGCTTTCTTCACTCTTTTTTGTTATTTTTTCTTTTTGTTCCTTTGACTGGATGGTTTCAAATCATTTGTCTTTGAATTTTCTGATTCTTTTTTTGGCTTGATGAGTCTGTTGTTGAAGCTGTCTATTAACATTTTTAAAAGTTCAGTCACAGTATTCTGCCACTCCAAAGTTTCTTTTTGGCTCTTTTTAATGTTTTCTATATATTTATTGAAATTCTCATTTTGCTCATGTATTGTTTTCTTGGTTTCATTTAGTTGTCTGCGTTCTCTTGTACTTCATGAATATTTTGAATTCCTTGTTAGTCAGTTACTAGATCACTATTTCTTTAGGGTAAGTTATTGAGGCTTTATTTTGACCCTTTGGTGGTGTTATGTTTCTCTAATCTTCATGATTCTTATAGTGTTCTGTTGGTGTCTGAGCATTTGAAGAAGTAGTTGTCTTTTCCAGTTTTTACAGAATGGCTTCAGCAGGGAGGGCTTCACCAGTTAGCCTAGCCAGAGACTCTGTAGGCCAGGTGGCAGAACCCATGGTGGTGGAGGGAGTGAAGGCCTGGTGTTGAGGTCCACAGGTGGACAGAACTGTGCCAGAGTCCACAGGCAGGCTCACTTTCTTTTTCGCCTGTGGAATAACTTGAGACAAGGGATAGATATCTCTTGGTGCTCCTTTATGTTGTTGGGTTATGGGAGGGAGGTTGATGTGGTTGAATAAAAACTATTCTTACACGTATTGATACATCTTTTCTGATTTCTGTGGTCCACTGGGGTGCTTCAATCTCTCAGCTGGATTCTAGAGCTGTCATAAAGGTATTTTTATCCATTGATCACTATTAAATTGGTGTTTTTGTGGGGAGACAACAGCTGCAATTTCTTATTCCTTCATCTTTCTGATGTTGCTCCAATCTTTTCTTTTTAAATCCAGTCTGACAATCTCTGTCTTATAACTGGAGTGCATAGACTATTTATACTTAATATAATTATCAATATGGTTGGGTTTAAATTTATCATCTTGTAATTTTTTTTTTCTATTTGTTCCATCTGCTCTTTATTTCTTTTTATTTTTCCTACTTTCTTTTATATAAAGTTCTCTCTCTTATTTTTTAGTATTCTATTTCATTTCTATTTTGGCTGAGTAACTATACTTTAGTGTTTTAAACTTTTTTTAGTGAATACCCTGGGATTTATAATATGCTTCTTTAACTTCTTACGTCTGATTTAAGAACTTTATAATGTATTATACTTTCAACATTGTTGTGGGTTGAATTAGAGCTTACATTGCCTTGAAGAGACTTTGGTAAAAATACAGATTGTAAAGATTCTGGTTAGAGCTCAGAAAGGAAAGATTCTGTTGTCTTAAGGAATACATATATCATTGTGAATAGAATTTTTCTAAAAATATGAATGTTAAAGATGCTTTTGGTGAGTTCTCATACAGAAATGAGGGACATGCTATTGGAAACTGAAGGAAAGACAATCTTTGTTATAAGGTGGCAAAGAACTTGGATGAATTGTGTTTTTTGGATGGAAAGATGGAGAGAAGAACTTATAAGTGATGAATCTGGATGTTTAGCTGAGGAGATTTCCAAGCAAAGTGTTGAAGTTTCAACATGGTGTCTCCTTGCTGTGAGAAGACAGAAATAAATTGAGGAAGGAACTACTAAGCAAAAAGAATACAGCATTTGATTGGAAGAATCTTAGCTTATCCAGATAAGCATGCTCTGGAAATGGGGCCAAAGGTGTAACTGGGCAACCATTTTCCAAAGAGACTAGGAATGTGACTGATGGACCCATTCACCCATCTCAGCATAATCCAAGAACAGACATGGTGTTATTTAGGAAAGATATGTTGAGGACTCTCTTGTCTAATAGCTTGCTCTCCCATTAGTTTCACAGGAGGCCAACCAGAGTCTTGAGAATTTTATATGAACAGAAACACTGCCAACCTGGACTGTTCTTGTTTTATTTATTTTGAGGCAATACCATGTGCATACAAGTTTAGAATTATTTGGTCTTTCTAGTGAATTGAAATTTTATCAATATGAAATGACTCCTATTATCTCTAGTAATGCTTTTTGCATTAAAATCTATTTAATCAAAGGGACCTGGATGGCTCAGTCAGTTGAACATCTGACTTCAGTTCAAGTCATGATCTCACAGTTTGTGAGTTTGGGCTTCTCATCAGGCTCTGTGCTGACAACTCAGGCTCAGAGCCTGGAGCCTGCTTCAGATTCTGTGTCTCCCTCTCTCTCTCTGCCCCTCTTCTGCTTGTGCTCTCTCTCTCTCTCTTAAAAATAAATAAACATTTAAAAAATAAAATCTATTTAATCAGATAATACTAATATGCCTATATCAGCTTTCTTTTGTTTAGTATTTATATGATGTATCTTTTCCCATCTTTATGCTTTAATGTTTCTGTTTGCTTTCTGTCTCGTATACTGTATAGAAGTAAATTGTTTTCATTCTGGTAACCTTTTTATTTAAATTGGAAAATTTAGTCACTTTATATTTTTTGGGATCACTTACAGAGTTGGACTTTATTCTATTACATTTATTTTGTGCTTCCTATTATTCTTGCCATTTTCTTTAATTTTGTTTCCACTCTGTTCTACTTTTTAACATTCTTTTATTTAAAATTTTATTCAAATTTTTAAAATTTTATTATTTTTGAGACAGAGACAGAGAGAGTGTGAGAGGGGGAGGGGCAAAGAGAGAGGGAGACCAGAAACCGAAGCAGGCTCCAGGCTCCAAGCTGTCAGCACAGAGCCTGATGTGGGGCTCAAACTCACGAACTGTGAGATTGTGACCTGAGCTAAAGTTGGATGCCTGACTGAGCCACCCAGGCACCCCATACTTTTTAACCTTCTTTTAGATTGGTTCCCTACTAAACTTATCCATTATCCCTCAAGTACTATAGAAGTTACATATCCTGTATTTGTTCTTTTAGTGCTACTTTAGACATTTTATTATGCATATTTAACAGATTAGGCAAAATATATGTTTTCCACACCCCTAAATTCAAGGACTTTAACTAGAATTACTCTCTTTATGCTTCAGGTTTATTGTTGTTGAGTATTTTTTAACATCCCAGATTATGCATTATGCTTATAATTATGACTTATACAGTCAGTATGTATTTAGATGTACCCACATATTAATATATTCCTTTACCAATTCTGGAAAATTCCAAGTTATTATCACTTTGATTATTTCCTTTACTCCATTATATTATGAAAAATGGCCAGAGGGGAGGAAAAACTCATAGATTTAGGTGTAGTATCCAATTTAGGGTCCTCCACCTGGCATCCTATTTCCAGCAACAAGGCAAGAAACTCAGACTCCAGGACAGAAACTCAACCTTGGGCTATAGTAAGCTGATAAGTTAAAAAGGATAGGGGATAGAGGTAGGCTGCTGGTCATATTGGGCCAATTATAAGCTGAATAATGACAGAAAAAAAAAATGAGAGTTGATGTGAAGCACCAAGGTGAAAAATGGCATGGTTCCCTGACTTGCCAGTTTATATCCCTGTGAGTTTCAGCTGTATTCTGGTGTCAGTCCTTGCATGTTCATTAGATTACCCAACCAGAGTCAGCCTGAGTAGTTTTGGCTTTTGCACCCAAGAGTCTTGACCAGAACACCTGAGCCTTACTTTCTCTATCTACAAGATAGGACAATATCTGCCCAACAAACTTCATAAAGCAGAGTGCAACAGTCAGAAATATAACACAAACAAATGATAAATAAGAAAACACCTTCACAACCTCAAACAGAACTAGCTCATCCACAGGAGGCCACATCATATGACATGGTGTTTATGGGTAATAGTGCATTCCTTTCCTAAAACAGATGGACCCACCTAGTTTTTCATTATTCCTTTGAGAGAATATTCCCACTCATATCTGTTAGCTAACTTTCTCTCTATATAATTATTACATGTAAAAGGTATTCATATTTTTTAAGACTGTAAGTGTATGGGATTTTTGAAGGGAGCTAACATTTACTGAATATTTTATAATGGAAGATCTGTTTTTTACATACACGATCTCATTTATTCCGTCCTCATAGCAACCCACCAAGATTGAATTAATATGCCTATTTCACAAATGAGAAAACTCAGGTTTGGAGAATTGATGTGATTTGGAGTTGGAATTTGAGTTCAGGTCAGTTTGACCAAAAATTTATATTCTTTCAACTACGAGGGCTAACATGGATGAATAATTAGGGAATGTTCCAGAGGAATGGAATCAATGGTCTAAAGAAGACCATTCACTGAACCTTAGGCATATCATTCATCTTGAACCCAAAGTCATTACATGAACCCCTCAGCAAATTTAATAGGAAGTTTGGAAAGGAAGAACAAGTCTTTTCCATTGATCTTGGGGAAGGCCACTGAAAAAGGAGTCTAGGCAGCTTCTAGAACAGTACACAGTAGGCTTTTAATAAATAAGGAGTTAAAAACTATAGGTACCAACAGGGGCCTGACAAGCACTATAAATGATTGAAGCGGGCTAGAATGCGTAGGTAGGTACACATTCAACATTTGTGGATGGTTATGTCCATCTGGAGACAAGAACTCCTGTCCCAGTTAAAGGGGATAGTCATAACTCAATGGCACCATTACTCAGCTCTAGCCAGCTATTGCCATAGGAGAAGGAAGACTAACCTTGCTTCATTTTCCAATTTTTCTAGGTTCCAGAAATCTGGATTTTTTAGTAATATCTCCAGATTTTTTTCATGTTTCCTGTCACTAGTTGGGAGTCTTGTTTGCTAATAGGCATTAGTCCTTCTCTGAATTTCTTCTCCTTCCCAGATCCTTGAGGAGTCAAAATGATACCCTGATGTTACATGTGCCATAAGATGCAGGGCATTTAAGGAAAAGGAAAGTTAGGCCCATGTTCTTGAGGATACATGCCATCTCTCATCTGGGAGTATTGTGATGTTAGCTTGCATTGCAGGTACCAGCTCAGGACAATTCTTTCTTGTATCACCTGTTGTTTTGTAGCTCAGAAATGTAGATGAGGGAAGAGAATTGAGCTTATGTTGTATGCGTTTTATTTCTGTAAGCATTGTAATTTGAGGACATGGCTCTTGGAAGAGAAAGAACATTTATGATTCCTTGAGACATGATATGGCTGCCAAAAAATGCATGAAATCGGTTATGGGAGATGTGCAACTTAAGTCATGGTTCTACTTGTGCACCAATGGTGTGAATATGGCAAATTTTTCATCAAGATTGAAGATAAACACAGCTTTTTCAGAAAGGTGTTCCAGTTATTCTTCACCACCAGCCTCTTTCTCTGCATCTGGATCAAGTCTAGGGAGGGGGCTTCTAACCTAGAAGGTAGGTACAACGGGCCACTTTGCAGTCATACTGTTCTAGTGTGGCAGACTGTTTCATTCTACTTAAATATTCTCCAAAGGAGAAGTATATTTCCCCACCCCATTGACTTTGGGCTTTGCCATGTTACTTGCTTTGGCTGATATAATGTGAGTGAACTGGACATATACTATGTCTGAGCAAAAGCTTTAAGTGTGTGGTTCATGTCAGCTTCTTGATCTTCCCCTCTGCCCTAAGCATAGGTGTATCCCAAACAGGGATACTTCTTCCACTATGGTCCCAAATAAGAAGATGCACAGAGCAAAGCTGAGTAGAACCACAGATGTTTTGCAGCTGCCAACATGCAACATAAGCACAAAGCAAATGCGTGTTGTTTGAAGACTTGAGATTTGGGACTGTGTGTTATACTTCAAAGCTGACTAATATACCAGGCCTTGCTACTTCTGGGCTGTGTGATCTTCAAGAGGTTGCTTCATTTATTCAAACCCAGTGGATTTAGTTCCTGTTTTACACACTCGTGTTCAAAGAGGAATAAGACAAGCTCCGCCATGGGAGTGCTCTGAGTGTAATGGAGGAGATAGTGAGTTACAGGCTGTGTTAGGAGCCAGCACAAGGATTGGAAGATGCACCCCTGACTCAGTGAGATCATGGAAGACTTCCTGGAAGTAGCCGTGCTAAATCTTGAGGGACAACTAAGTCCCCCCCGCCCCCCAAAAAAGGAGAGGGAGACTCTTTCTTGTAGAAGAAGCATCCCAGGCAGAGGTTCATGACATTTGCAAACTGAGGACTGGTTAGGATGGGGCTGGGACCAGATGACTTTTGGGATCCTCCTCTCTGTCTCCCCAATTTCATCCATGCACTGAACCTTGCTAAGAAAGTTCAGACTCATGTCCCAAGCTGGTAGTAGATCCTGGTTTTTGCTTTAGGTATGTCTAGACACCTGAATGTCTACCGTGAATTGCTTCACTTTGGGAACTGACCTGGAAGGAAAGTGGCAGCTCTCAGGACCAAACGACTTTGGAGATCCCATTACCATCAGCCTCAGGCACCAGAGCAGGAGGTGGGGAGGCTCGAGCCCAGAGTGCTGCTCTCAACATGGTCGACAAAGAGTGACTGATTGTGAGGGAATAATTTACCTGCATTTATACATGATCAGACCAAATGAAGAGTTCCCTCGTCTGAACAGAATGGATTGCCCACGTTAATCCCAGAGTCTGTCTAGGGGAAGTGAAGCATGGTAGAAAAGTAATATGGAAAGCTTGCTGCTGGGAAACATATTGAGTCCAAACAGGAGAGAGATGAGGGAAGGGTGCAGTAATAGTCCAGCAGAACAAGACTGCAGAGTACTAAATCCTATAGTTAACTCCTGAACAAGTTCAAGATATTTCTGAGCCCTGACCATGATGTTACACTCTTCTTCCTTCCTTCCTTCCTTCCTTCCTTCCTTCCTTCCTTCCTTCCTTCCTTCCTTCCTCCCTCCCTCCCTCCCTCCCTCCCTCCCTCCCTCCCTCCCTTCCTTCCTTCCTTTCTTTTCTCTCTCTTTCTATCCTTTCCTTCCTTCCTTCCCTTCCCCTTCCCCTTCCCCTTCCCCTTCCCCTTCCCCTTCCCCTTTCCCTTTCCCTTTCCCTTTCCCTTTCCCTTTCCTTTCCCTTTTAATTGAAACTAAGGACAGGGGTACCTGGCTGGCTCAGTCAGCAGAGCATGTGACTCTTGATCCCAGTGTCATGAGTTCAAACCCCACATTGGGTGTAAAGCTCACAAAACAAAACAAAAAGCTAAGGACAGAGGGTTTGAGCTGTGTTAACCCACACTAATTTTTCTTTCTTTCTTTTTTTATGTTTCTGTATTTATTTTGAGAGACAGAAGGCACAAGTGGAGGAGGGGCAGAGATAGAGGGAGAGAGAGAATTCCAAGCAGGCTCCATGCTGTCAGAGGAGAGCCCAGCTTGGGGCTCAGTCCCATGAACTGTGAGATCATGACCTGAGACAAAACCAAGAGTCAAATGCTTAACTGACTGAGCCCCCAGGAGCCCCCAGACTAATTTTTCTGATTCCAGTCTCTCAGTCTTGACTAATAACAAGTAAGAACACTTGGCTTCCACTAATAAATTCACAGAATCTTGAGTGCCTGCTATGTGCCAGGTATTGCTGTAGACACTAGGCAGACAACAACAGCAAAACAAAGTTTCTGCTCCATGAAACCTGTATTCCTTTAGAGTGTCTTTGAATGTGAAGACTCCTCTGAAGTGACATTGGTCAATATGCCTACCAAGGAAGCACCCTAAAACACTAGCCCTGCCCCAAGTTTCTGGAGTTTCTCTGCACCAAGTTAGCCTCATGTATGTTCTTTCATTTATCCCAATAGTACCCCATGAGGTAGCTATTATAGATCTTAGACAGGGATACTGAAACTCACAGTCAAGGGATTTCCTTGAAGTAAAGGATATAAAAGGCCAATGGGGGACCACTGCTGTTCTGGGATCTTGTGCTTCACACATCCTCACTTGTCTGATTCCTCCTGCTCTTAGCAGTGAGGCAAAGTCCATGTGGGCCCCCCGGCACACTTCAAAAAGACCCCCTTCTTAAATCCTGCCATATGTGACAGTGTGGATAACCTTGAGAACATTTTGCTAAGTTAAATAAACCAGTTACCAGTTACAGAAGGAAAAATACTGCATCATACCACTTATTTGAAGTATCTAAAATAGTCAAACTCATAGAAGTAGAAAGCTGTCAGGGAGGTGGAAGGGAAGGAGAAATAGGGAGTGCTATTCAGTAGGTATAAAGCCAGTTATGCAAGGTAAGTTCTAGAGATTTTCTGTATAACATTGTGTTTATAGTTAGCTGCTGCACTATACACTTAAAACTTTGTTAAGAAGGTAGATCTCTTGTTAACTGTTCCTACCCCCCCCCCCCCGCCCACACACACACCCCTTCCTTCCTTCTATAAGCTGGAAATTTGAGCCAAGTAATTAAGACTAAGAATCCTGAATGATTAGGGAGAAGGAAAAGGAGAGGAGGTCCACTGGCTCTCCCCCCAACCCCACTGCATATGTTGTGGGGTGAGGTTACTCATTCAAGCAACCAAAATTATTCACTGATCATAGAATCTGTGCCAGGTACTCACAGAGGCAACAGCAGAGCAGACCGACAAGATTTTTGTCTTCCTGGAGATTAGAATTTAGCAGAAAAGGCAACAATAAACAAGTAAACAAACATTCAAAATGATCCTTTCAGACTAAGATAAAGGGTATGAAGGAAATGGATGGGGATATGACAGTAACTTAGGGCTGGGTTTTAGATACCGCAGCCTCCATGGGCTGGTTGCATGTGAACTGAGACCTGAGTGGTGACAATAGGCCAATTATGCAAAGAACCAGAGCAAGAGCATTCCAGGCAAGGGGAACAGCAAGTGTGAAGGTCTGGAGACTAAAGAGGGCTTGCTGGATTCAAGGAACAGAAAGGAGAGCAAAGTGGAAGGAGCACCATGAGCAAAGAGAATGTTATCGGATGAGGATTTTCACAGATGGTATTTTCTTCTCTTGAAACAGTCACCATCTTTCCACACCTTAAGAAGTTGTTTTTTTCCCAGAATGCAGAGGAGTTTTGAGGAGAGGCAGGGCCCTCTGTCATCCCTATATCTCCTCATTATCAGGCTGTCCCTGCAATCCAGGAACTGCAAAAGACTTATAGGCCACAAAGTGGGAGAAGGTGACATTAGCAGGAGACTAATGTCGTTGCTCTGCTGAACTAATCCCTCCACTACCATTGTCAGCTGCTTGTGTGTAGGAAAGGCATTCATTAGCTTTAGGCACAATATCCTTGAGATGCATGTGTTACTGTCAGGTGGAGGGACATGATGGTCCAACCTAGGGGACAGCAAACCACAATCCACAGGCCAAATCCAGCACTGTCGATTTTTATAAGTGAAGCTTTATGTTTAAGTGAACATTTACAGATTGTCTGTGACTCACTTCAAGCCACAACAGCAGAGTTGAGTCATTGTAACAAAATCTATTTGGCCCCCAAAGTGAAAATATTTACACTATGGCCCTTTCAGGAATTTGCTGATTCCTAGATCAACAAATTAGATGCATGGAAGTGCACTTGCAGAACTGGGTGGTCACTTCCCTCCATTGTTGCTTTGGCATTCCTGTCCTAGACTAAATCCCTGAGCAAATATTCTTGTCCTTCCAGTAGACCCCAGGTTATAGGAACAACCCTTGGAAACATTCCCAAACAAGGTATCCTAGGGCCAGCTACACAGCCTCACAACTTTGGGAATGGAAGGTAGCACAGAACTGGAAGATCCTCCAGGATCCAACACTGATTAATGATAGTGGGTCATTTAGTACTGCTCATCTGCCCCAGAAGCAAGAGTGTGTCCAATGCTCCACCATGATGTTGACTGGAACACAGTCTCATCTCAGCTTCTCCCTTTGGTTTTTTTTTTTTTCCACTTCCATTACTGTTATATACTGGGTGTTAATACTCCCCTTGGAGAGAGTTGGTTTGGTCTTGTGAGATGACATTGTTCTTTGAGTAGAGCTTCCTGGATAGACCAAGTCAAGAGGCCACTGGCAAACCTGCAGCTTGTCTTCCCCTTGGCTTAGGTTCTCTCTTGTAGTAGCACCAGCTGGGGTGTTGGTGAAGGTGGTCACATTGCACCAGATGACAACTTTTATAGAAGCCTCCATTGTAAGGGAGTGATGGGCATGCCTGTTTGGAGGCTACATCTGCACTGTATTTTGATTAATATTGACCTGGATATCATTTCCTTCAGGTGGGTTGAAACAGTCTTCAGAGCTTCCCATATTCAGAGGTGAGGGTCTGCAGGGCTTGGCTAGACAGCACCCACAACCCAAACACCATCACCAGCTCGATGTTCACTCCCCAGTGACCATGTTTCTCACCAGGACCTGAGGTAGAGGTGACTGAACAGAGAAACATCTTTCATCCAATTTGCTTGGGAGACTTTCTGCTCCCTCCCATACTTTTTTTCAGTGGGGCATTGCTGTCCACAGCATTTCTAAGTCAGTTTCTCCATGAAGCTCACCAGCTATTCAGAGAGATCTGTCCTCCCCACTCCCCAAAATCTTGAGTGAAGCATGCAAAATTCAGTCATTTGGCTCATTCAGACTTTCCAGATGTCTAACGTTGGGCAAGAGATGCATGCTGCTGATGGATGGCACTTTTTACCTTCTACCCATGTGTTTGACATTGTGCAGATGCAGGCATTTGAAAAAGATTGATTTGTTTTGTTAATGAAACAGTGATGAAATAACACTGGAGAAACTTTTGACAAGTCACACATAATCCCATTGTTTGAATACAACAAGTATTTCTATTTTTGCATATTTCCTTATTGGTTTAGTTCATATACATACTATATGTGCATATATATCACACAGTGTTTCCACCATTTGGTAATCTGCTTATTTCATTTATTATTTCATCAGACATATTCTTTCTCTGTTTCCACATTATCTTTAAAATTATTTATTTTAATAATTTCAAAATAGTCGTTTGGAGTGGATATACCATTTCCTTAGTGTAGTGATTGAGAACATGGTCTTAATCATGGAGTGTCAGTGTCTATATCTATAAAATGGAATCACTACTAATCACTCAGGGATGTTGTTAAAATTATATATATATATATATATATATATATATAGAGAGAGAGAGAGAGAGAGAGAGAGAGAGAGAGAGAGAGATAGTCAGTCAACATAGGTTATGTTGTGTTAACAAGCAACCCCGAAGTCTCAGTTAAACAAGGCAAAGGTTTATTCTTTTGTCACGTTACATATGCATCTTGGATTAATTGGTGGTGGGAAGGCATTGGTAGTACTGTGGTTCTGTTCACTGCAGTTACTTAAGGATTTGGGCTGATGAAAAATTATGTGTCAACTGTTTACAGCTATCTTGACAGAATAACCTGGCCCCACCCACTAACAATGGGGACCAGAAGTAGAATCTTACCTGGGCCTTAGGGAGAACTAGAAAATTTTGATAATTTCCATAACATATAATTAAAATAGAGTGACACGTATAAAGTTCTTAACATAGTGTCCCAGAAACATGGGGAACTCTCAGTAAGGATAGAAACTACCAGTACTGTTACTAATTTTTTGTTGCTGTGGTTTTTTTTGTTTTTTTTTTTTGTTGTTGTTTTGTTTTGTTTTTTTTCAGTTGTAGGCAGTGTTTCAATGAATACCCTTATCCAGAAGTTTTTTGCCTGTGTGGAATTGTTCCCTAAGGATTCATTCTCCAAAGTAGTATTGAGTGCTGAGCCTTCAGATCAGGTGGAGGAGGATTCAGATTCTGGCTCTGAAACTTACTAGTCGAGGAGCCAAGGCAAGAAGGAGTGTGAAGTCAGCCAGGACTAAACCACTGTTTCAGTCCTGTTTCCTAATCTGATTTTGATTTCTTGCCTTTAACATCATATCTTCCATTGGTGGTGCTTAAAGATTTCTAATTTATATTCTTAGGTACTAGCCAGAGGTAATGAGTTTCTCATGTTTTGTAGAGTATGCCACACTCTCTACATCTACAGTTCAATTTCCATCTTGTGTTGTTAGTGTAGACAAACTACTCTCTGTGTCTGACTGGTGTGTGATCTTGGCTTTGCTGAGTTCTCACTGGTTGCACGTATGTGACGTCTGTCGCTGGTGATGTCTTCACAAGAGCTGAGGTAGTTTAAGGAACCGCTGCTGTCGAGACCATAGTGGGGCACACCTCTTACTCAGTATGCGGTGTGGTCTGCCTCAGACCTACAGTCTAGCCAGAGGCTCTGGCTTATGACTTGTATGGTTTGCCTTATGGGGGGTTTGCTTTTAACTTCGGACAAGCTACGAACAAATACATGCCTTCCTTTATGCCTTGGTAAAATAGACACGGTAACATCTTGAGATCCAATAGATGCAGCATAAACTCAATTTCCCTGCATGAAGGCAAACTGTCTTTACAGCTTTTACTAAGCACAGTTATATTTTTTAAAACGTTGTTTGTGGATTTGTCTATTAAATATTTAGATCAGTGGTTCACAGCACTCAACATATATCAGAATCACCTGGAGGAACCTAAAAATACTGACAGCTGAATCCCCTCCTGAGGGGTTCTGATTTAATTGGGCTGGAGTGTGGCCTGGCTGCTGGGAGTTCTAAAAGCTCCCCAGGTGATTCTAATATTCAGCAAAGTTTGAGAACTGTTGACTAGACCAGTGGTTCTCAGACTTGAACATGCTTCAAAATTCCCTCGAGGGCTTGTTAAAACCCAGATTGCAGGGATCCACCTCCAGAGTTTCTGATTCAGTGTTTAGCAGATGTGGGGTGGAACCTGGGAATTTGTATTTCTAACAAGGTCCCAGGTGAGGCTGATGCTGCTGGCCCAAGGTTGCACACTGAGAGCCACTAATGGATGCTACCATTTACTCTCTGTGCACTTCTCTGCTTTGAGGAATGTTGAAAAGGAAATCTAGGGGAGGCATTTTGGGGGCAGGAGAATGTACAGAATGTCTGAGACCTGAGCATTGCGGGACTCCTTCCTGAAATGCAGTTGCTATCAGCAGCCTGGTCCATAGCGTTCCTCTTTTAGAAGCTAGCAGCTGGCTGGAGGGTTCAAGCCAGGCTTGCCTCAGCAAGCCTGTGCTATCAGCCCTCCCAGGAGCTGGAGACATCAGTCTCCCTCCTTCCATTACCTCCATTAGCACGGTTATTGGTGACAATCCCTCTTGCTGGCTGCTCAGAATATAAAGTGCTGACTATGAAGCCACACAGGATGTCTAAAACTTTCAGGGCAGAAAGGAGGGATGTGATGGTCTGTGACCCATGACACCAAGTGGCATGAGGCAGGCATGGGAGAACATGGCATATTAGCAGCCTGGGCTGGGGGTGGTGGTGCAGGCAGAAGAGGAGTGTGGCCAGAGTCACTCTGGGCAGAAGTATCCCCAGATGAACTGGCCTTGAGATACCTGAGCAATTTGAGGACAAAGCAGAGGATTTATTTCTCTATCATTATCCAGATAAATGTAGTGATGAGGAGGTGGTGTATATGGTGGTGGGTGGGGTGAGGTGGGGAGAAATGATAGAAAAGGAGAGGAATAGAAATATAATATTTTTTGCATATTATCTGAGTGGTGTGTATATTCTGTGGCATAGCTGGGGGATAATTTAATCATCCTGAGTTTACGGAGGGAACATACTCAGTCCCATAGACCTTCTGCTTTGGCAGACAAAAAGCATCTCAGGGTGAAGAGCGATGGCTAACACTTACACAGCACAGACTCCATGCCAGGCGTGGTGCTAAGCGCCTCACATTTATTCACACATCTCATCCTCACATCAACCCTAGCCGGCAGGGACTATTATTACTCCTGTTGTATGGCTGAGGAAACTGAGGCATGGCAAAGTCACGTGACGTGCTCAAGGTCAGCCAGGTAATAAGGATTTGAAGTCAGTCACTTTGGCCCCAGAGTCCATGTGCTTAGTCCTGGAGGGGCTGCTTGTGTTGGGGGGGATGGAGGGGTCCTGGCACCAGCTCAGGATGTGCATTCTGAATTCTCTTGAAGTCTGTGGTCAGGTTCTGTACAAGCAGAGACATGGCTCCCTCCTGGCCCAACCATTATATGGTCACATGTGTTGCCTGCACCTCACTCCCTCCTAGGACTCTCTCTTTTCCTGAAGTTCCTCATGAGACGTGGTGCCTTGTCTGCCTTAGCAAGAGAACAGAAGAACTTTGGCAAGAGTAGGTGGAGTTAACTTCATTGTCTTCTGTTTCTGGGACTGGTGCCTCCACCCACTGGATGCCCATGTTCCTGAAGCCCCCTCTCATCCTGCCTCCCCTGACATGCCCGCCTTGATCCTTCCCAAAGTAGCCTCTCCTCTCAGTCCCAGACACCCCACAATGCCCTCAAATAAGTCCAATGGACACATCACCAGAGGGAGTAAACAGCACATTCATTTTTTCCCTCAAGCTTCCAATCACCTCAAGCGCAACCCACTCTCCCTTCCACTATCATGTTCATTTTCTTCTTCTTCCAGGAAAAAAATGGACCAGGAGTCGGTCAAGCCAAGAGCTGGTCCAGCTCTGACATTAACCCTGAAACTGCTGACAAGATCACACAGTGTTGTTAGTGTTATGATCAATGACTGTGGCATCAGGCAGATCTGGGTTCAAATCCTGGCTCTGCTGTTTTTGGGCCTGGGGAAAGTGCCTGAATCTCTCCACATCTCTAGTCTTTGTTCTGTACAATGGGGACAATAATTCTGATCTTGTAGTGTTACTAGGAGGACCAAGTAACTACTTGCCTGTGAAGTGGTCAGTACTGCACCTGGCACAGAGAACAAGCTTTCAATTATGGTAATTATGATAGCTTTTATTGTAATTGCTCTCCTCCCTGGCCTCAGTTTCCTTGGGGTTAGACTGCTTTATTTCCCAAGACCCTCCCAGCTCTGACAGCCTCTGACTCATTGGCATCCTTCTTGTTTCAGGTTTTTTTATTAGATTTCTACGATTGACTCATCTTTCTCCATCTCTCTCCCTTATCATCACTCTCCAATGAATATGAATCTTCCTTCCCTTTGTACTCAGGACATTGCCCCATCATCTCTGCCTGGGGTGGGGTGGGGGTCAAATAATCCAAGACGGCCAGCCCCCAAGAGCACCACCACCACTCTGAGTCAAATTCTGTTGGATTTATAAGCCACCGGAGGAGTAGGTAGCCGATATGAATAACCATTACATTGGGGAGGGCTTTTCTTCTCCCTCTGACTGATGACAGCTAAATTACTGCTAAATATAGGCCCTGAATTTGCATGAATCTGCAGCTTGCCACAGCCAGGCTGGGGGTTTTATTGACAGCCAAGGCACTGGAGGCAGGCAAGCACCTGCTCCAATACACCTCTTCCAGAGGAAGCAGAGTCAGGCAGAGCATACCCCTCCCTCACCTCCTCTCTAAGGCATGCACTTTTCTCTCCAAGCCTCCAGACCTACAGGTTCTAAGGGAAAAGTCTGGGCTTTGCTTTAGGATCCCAGATCTGCCATCTAGCTGATCCTGAGCAAATTACTTAACCATTACCGAGCCCTCCCCCAGCCTCAGTTTCCTCAATGGTACAGTAGGATAAGAATAGCACAATTGTGGTGAGCCTAACATAATGTAAACCTGTTGAATCACCATGTTGTGCATCTGAAATCAATGTAAGATTGTGTGTCAACTGTACTCAAAACATCAAAATGAAAAATTGTGGAACATTTAGGTGGCTTAGTCAGTTAAACGTCCAACTCTTAATTTCGGCTCAGGTCATGATCTCACAGTTAGTGGGTTCAAGTCCAGCATCAGGCTCTGCACTGACAGCATAGAGCCTCCTTGGGATTCCGTCTCTCTTCTTCATTCTTTGCCCCTTCTCTGCTCTCTCCCTATCTCTCAAAAATAAAAATAAAAATAAAATAGTGTAGTATGGCAAATCATTATCTTAAATAAAGAGAAGTTTGGAAATAGGCCGTTCCAAGTTTCTATCTCACCATACCTATGTGTTTGCTTCTTTGGTCTTCAGTTACTGTTTCAATATCCCAAGATGGCAGCTGCAAGCAACAAATCATATCACAATCAAATTCAAGGCAGAAAGAAGGGGGCAGCCTTTCTTGTCATCTCCCTTTCTATCAAGGAGTATAATCTTGCATAAAAGCACCCAGGAGACTTCCCCATTACCAGTCATGGCAACAACAACAATAATAATAATGGTGACATTTATGGATTACTTAGTTCATAACAAGCACCTTCTAAATACCTACATGGGCTAACTAAATACTCAAAACAATCCCAATAGGGGCACCTGCATGGCTCAGTTGGTTAAGTGTCCCACTTGGGCTCAGGTCATGATCTCACAGCTCAGGAGTTTGAGCCCCATGTCAAGCTCTGTGCCAACAGCTCAGGGCCTGGAGCCTGCTTCAGATTCTGTGAATCCCCGTCTCTCTGCCCCTCCCCCGTTCATGCTCTGTCTCTCTCTCCTTCAGAAATAAATAAAACATTAAAAAAAATTTTTTTTAAATACGTGCTATTTCTAAGGTGCAGGAGAGTTTAAAAAACTGTGCCCAAAGCTACTTAGCAGATAATTATCAGAGGTAAGATGTGAAGTCAGGGAATTTGTCTATAGAGCCCAAGCTCTATAGGCCATGTTCACTAGTTCAGCTTTAGATTCTGGTGAAATTTGAGAAGCTGAGGATGGAGAAGGGACCTACCTTCCCAAGTGCATTAGACTTGCCTAATACAGAAGGCAAATTGGGGTTCTATAAACTAAGGAAGAAGGCAGACTGGCTTGAGGTAGAAACCTGCCCTAACACCTTATATGGTTGTTAGGTAGAAGATGGAATGCTGCCCCTATCCTAGTTTGACTGGGCTACCATAATAAAATACCACAGACTTGGATGGTTACACAACAAATATTTATTTCTCACAGTTCTGGAGGCTGGGAAATCCAAGGTCAAAGTGCCAGCAAGGTAGGTTTTATTTTGAGGCCTCTTCTGTCGGGTGCTGCACACCCGCCATCTTGCTGTGTGCTCACGTGACCTCTCCTTTGTGTGTGCATGTGAGAGAGACAAAGGGAGAGAGGAAGAGAAGTGGTGAGGTAGGAGAAGGAGAGGGGAGCTCTCTAGTATCTCTTCTGACAAGGGCACTAATCCCATCATCGGAGCCCCACCCTCATGGCCTCATCTAACTCTAATCACCTCCCAAAGGCTTCATTCCAAATACCATCGTACAGGGGTTTAAGACTTCAATATTTGACTTTGGACGGGGACACTCTTCAGTCCATAGCAGTCCCTTAGTGCCTTTTTCAAAGTAGGTGTCCAGTAAATGAGGGTTTCCCTCTCTTCCTCATCCAATCCTTGATTCAGTTAGTTGTTTTGAACATGTAGTATGAGACTAACTTTAGGATACTATAATCTAGGTGAGAAGAGAAGAAACAGTTAAGTCACAATTCACAATGGCCTTTGTTTAGGGTCCAAATGCCTGGGCTTGTTCAGAATGTGCCAGATGGAACAGTAGGTCAATCTCCTCTTATGGATCCTGGTGGCCAATATTCTGAACTTCCAGATCTACCCTGGGCTGAGATGCAATGGAGCAGACCTCAGTTAACTTAGAGACAGATTTTTGGACATCCTGGCAGACCATTTGAGGATAGAAAATCTCAGCTGGCAGAACCAGTTTTGGAAAAAGATGATCCACTAAATGTGGATGAGGCTCAGGCTTAGAGCCTGTGACATCATCAGAAGATATTTAGGGAGGGATTACTGTGAGGGGGAGACAAAGTGGATGGCATCAGGTCCAGCCGGCCGGCCTCCAGTGTCCCAGCTGGCAGAGCTATGGGTGGGCTGATACTCAAGTGAGGATTAGGCAGAGCAATAGCACTGTTGTGAAGTTTGGAGAAAAATATCACCAAAGAAGGAACCCTGGCATTAAGGACCCATGCATGGAGGTGTCAGCTGCCATGTGGAGGAAGCCAGAGTGGGGGTGGAAATGTAGGTGGGCCAGCCGCCTGGAGCTAATGCTGCTATCTGAGCAAGAAAGCCAGAGATGACCAACCAGAAGCTGAGTCCAGATCCCTACCAAGAAGAGTGTGGCTGTTGTGGTCATCAAAATGCCAAAGTGTGAAAAGCCATGAAGTAAGGTGTCCCTGCAACATCACTGGAGGAGACAGGTCAGGACAAGTGATGAGGGGGCAGGGTTGCCCAGGCAGCTGCCAGACTGACTGGGTCTCAGTCCCAGCTCTACTCTTATTAACTTGTGATCATAGACAATTAATGAAGGTCCACATATCAGCCCTTTTCTCCACACCCCCCCCCCCCCCGCCTGGCTAATAAAGACAACAATGGTATCTGAGAATTGTAGGAGATATGTGAGCAAAGTGGCCGGAAGTGTCTGGCATACAGTAGGAGGGAAATTGTGGGCTGTGTCTTTTTAAAGTTGATGGCGAGGTGGATGGAGACATGCTGCCTCTGTGCTATGGGCTTTCCTGCCGATGAGAGCAGCTACCCCAGGCTTTCATGATGAAAGACCGGTGCTGGGAACCACGTCACCCTGACAGAAGCTCTTTGAATCCCTTCTTGATGGAAGATGAATCAATGGTCAGCTCTGTCTGGGAGGCAGGTCTCTAATCCCAACTTTCATCTAGTTTTCTGCCATCTCTATGGCCTATTCAGGAGAGGTCTCAGGCCCTCTGTTCTCCAGGACTGCCCCCGAGATGGCTGCTTGGAGGCCCCAGCCTGCCCCGCACATGACCTGGACTGACCCTGGGCTTGGAGTCTAGTAGTGTTTCTGCAGGTTCTTGGCAGTCTTTGACCATTCAAGTTCTACCCCTCTTGGTATGCCTGGTCTGTGGCCAGACCTATCCTCCCACTGAGCCCAATGGAAAGAGATTTTGTCCTGGAAACAGCAGTGGGATAGAAATAGTTTTGACTTCTCTCTGCAGAGAAAAAGCAGAGAAATCCCTGTGGGAGATTGGGCTACCTGCCTGCTCTTCTCTGACCAGACCTCTCCATCTAATCCTTCAAGGGACTGAAGGAGCCTGGTTTTGTCTGGGGTTTCAACTCCCACTGCCCCCAGAATAGGCTTACTTTGGTTTTCCTCCTGAAATTCCTGGTTTTGAGTCTCTCTCCTCTAGTCCCTACCCTATACTTTTGAAACATCTTTCCCTGCTCATCCTGCCAGAAACGTTAATTTCTCTTGGACCCTAAACTAGTGGAATAGGTCTTGTGCCCTCTTAAGCAAGCTTGGATTCTGTCACCATGACTGACATCTACAGTTGTCCTACATCCCTTCTAGCTCCTTACTCTTGTACCTGGATGTATCCTCCATCTTCCCAGCACCACCGGCCACTAGCCAGTCTCTGCTCAGCTGTGAGAGCATGGGGCTAACAAGTTGGAAGCATGGACTACAGGACCCCATCTCTCATTCCCCTGTGGACTTCAAATTTGGATGTAAAATATCGTGAAGGCGTGCATGTCCAAAGCTTTCTTCAAGTGGGTGCATGACTCACCAAAGGGTTATAACTCAGTGATTGAGAGTCCTTTTTAATACCCCTGATACTATGGTACACCTTTGTTATTCATCTTTGTATCAATTGTTCCTAGCCCAGTGCCTGGCACATAGTAGATGTTCATTAAATATTCACTGGGTGAGAGAATAAATGATAGTAAATGAATGGGTTAAGAAATGGTGTGTCTAGAATCCATTGAGGAAGGAAAGAACTTCCTCTGCAAGGTCTTTGTAGATGAAAATGAGGCTCTGCATGATAATTTCAGTGACGGGGAGCTCTCTCGTTCATAGGGATAACTCATTACACTGAATTTCCTGGAAAGAGCTAAGTTCTGTACTATTTCAGCTTCTACATTCTGCCCAAACCTTGACCTAGGAGCTGCCCAGGATTCATCCCACCTCTTGGGCCCCTTGAAGGACCACTGGCATCAGAGGTACAGGTATCGCTTTCTCAGCATCTGCCAATGCTAATGAGATTTTTCGTACCCAGCCAGGCTCCTCTGAAGACAGAGAGGTAATCCCCATTCTCTGGGAAGTGTCAGCTTCAGATGGATCAACCCATGACAAATCTCTGTTCCCAGAATGGACCATAATATTCTTGTCATCATAGAGTGGCAGGACAAAAGAGAACAAGCCATCTTAATTTACGAACAAGAAAACTGATGCTCAGAGAGGGGAAATGATACTCCATAGGTCACACATCTGGAACAAGAACCCAGTTCCTAAGGCCCCAGCCCTCTGCTCTGCAGTCTCCTTGCTGCAGATCTTAGTCCAACACAAAGGGGTGACCAGAGTCCTGCACCTCCTGGCAGGTTCCATATATATGCTCCTGTTGGGATTGTTGGATTTTCCTGGATCACTCAGGCTCCAGTCTTCTTGCTTTGATGAAGTGTAGGAGGTCCTGGTGGGCCAACGCTTAACTCTCTGGGCATGTGCTCTGGGCCGCCAACTTCAGACCAGTTTAGGGTAGTGTTTAAGACACGGCCTCTGGAGTCAGACTCTCTGGGGTTTAGTCCTGGTTCTATCACTTCCTAGCTGTGTGATCTTGTAGATTACTTAACTTGTCTGTGTCTCAGCTTCATCATCTATAAAATGGGATAAAAATGTATCTAATTCACAGGGCTACTTGAAGTTTGAAGGTTAAATGAGGAGGAAGTGTATAACTCAGTGCTAGGTAAGTACTAGCTGTTATGAGTGCCTACACCTGTCCTGATTTCCCTGCACTTGCTGGAGCCAGCTCACTGACACCAAGAACTACTCTTGTAGTGACCTCAGCCAAGTAACCTTCTGTGTCACAAGGAAGGAATGGCATGCCAGAAGGGGACTTTTGCAGACTGCCTGACTCTGAAGAATCCTGGTGTCCAGTGATGCTTCTAACAAACCCATCTGAGGAGGCTGTTTTGCTGGGCAGTATAGTCCAGTGGTTAGAGTCAAAATGGGCTCTGGGACCAACTTCCTTGGTTCCAATTTCAGCCCCCCTGCTTTCTAGACATCAGGCCTTGGACAAGTTACTTTGCTTTACTGTGACTCAATATTATAATCAAAGGGGGATGATAATACCTGCTTCTGAGCACTTTGAGAATCTAATAAAATGGTGCGTGTGAAGGACTGTGTTTGATACGCGGCATATCATTGTGAATAGCGACATTAGCTAGTATTTATTGAGCACACAGTTTGTGACAGCATCGTTTTAAGTGCTTTTCGATATGTGAATTCATTATATCTTCATAACAACCCTGTGAAATAGATCCGAGTTTTATCCCCTTTTGCCAGTGGGGAAAAAAAAAACTAAGGCATGAAGAAGTTAAGCAATTTTCTGTGACTAAGATTTGCAGCCAGGTGTCCTGGCTTCGGCTCTCTTATGCTTAGTTACGACTGGACACCATGAGAGGTGACACACCTGATATTCATGGCTGCAGAACTTTCTGGTTGATATTACAATTTGCAACGTATCTCAAGCAGGTGTGAGACTGCCTGGAGGCATCTTTCTCCAGAAAGCCTGGGTCAGCACAGGGGATATAGATCAGCATGGGGAAGGAGTGGGAGAGAAAGTGACCCCCAGCAGAGACTGACTACTAAATTTACCACGTTAACCATTGACCATGTGCCCAGGTTGGCAGCCCAGAGGCAAGCCAGCTGCTGATGCCACCTACTAGGGAGCACCTGACAAAATCTGCAATCATGACTTGGAGTGGTTTAATTATAACTCTAGCCTGAATTGTTGTTGGGGGAAGGAGTGGGCAATGCAGGGGCCAAGACAGGAGAAAGACAGGGTCTTGGGTACTGTGGCATAGCCTGGATGCCCCTCAACTCCCTAGTCTAGCCTCTGACCCATAGGACACGTATAGATTTCCCTGATCCACATTGAGACTAACTTGGCACATCTTGGGCTCCAATCTATCAACATTCACAACCAATCTGAGATCTTCTGGCCTCTCCTGAAATGAAGTCAATCCATCTTTCTAGTCCTCAGCTTTCTGGGAGCTTGGCCAGCCAAGATCTATATCCTGGCTGCTAAACTCACTCTGAGCAACTCAGAAAACTGCCAGACCACCCTGCATGCATCTGAGCAAGACCTGGGTCGAGGAAGCAGGTCCCGTCTTCTGCTATTAGTACCAATCCTACAAGATTTCCATGTGTTATGTGCCCAGCACACAATAGATGTTCAATAAATATGTTACTGTTTTGTAGGCTAGAGCTATCCAGGGAATATGCTGAAGATCAGGTCAGATGGCAGGAAGAAAAAATCTCGTCTGAAACAGTGGTGGTTCATGACGAGGGGGTAGTGCTGGGGGTAGAAATCCTTTCCAGTCTGCCAGACACAATGATCCCATCTCTAAGAGACAGCACTCAAAACCCTCAGCACACTCGACCCCATGGTCCATGCATGTGGTGCTCAGTACTCAGGGGCCCTGCTCGAGTCCCTGGCAGCAAAGTGCTCAGGACAGAAGTGTTCTGAACTCTAAGCAAGCAGGGCTCTGTGCTCCAGACAGCCAGCCATCAACAGTCAAGGCAGAGCACTCAGGACCCCAGAGAATAGCACTGCATGCAGTGTTTGCTGACCTGATGACTCTAGCAAGTAGTACCTGGTTTTCCCGAGGGCAGAGCTCAGCACTCTAGGAAGTGATGCCTGATACTTCAGGTATCATTGTAAATACTCCAGGAGGCTGCGTTCATGCAGGAGGTTGACTCAGGACTCCAGGAGATGGTGCTGGGTATTCCCTGCAGGCTATACTCCACGTGTCAAAGGCAGCTGGTGATGGAGATACGTACCCCAGAAATGGGTTTCTGCCTCCTGGTTGTAAGTTAGGGGTCTGGCTAGAACAGAGCAGCTCCATTTTATACTTGCTGGGAGCCCAGATGCTGAAGCAGATTTTGGATGATGAACCTTAAACAAAAGCCCAATTTTATGCTCTAGACTGTTGGGTTGAGAGAAGATCCATATCTGAAGATTTTCACTTTTCAGGGAATAGATCTTCTCTCCCTTAGAGTTAGGGTGGGGTTGGCCTGCAGTGAAACGGGATGGGCCTTTTTCTTGTAAATTTTTTGTACTGACAAAGACGTACATGATTCCTTTATGGAAGGAATAGTGGAAATGTTCTCAGAAAACATTGTAGATGTTTTGGTATGGCTTATAGAAGAGTTAAAGGGGACCCAGTGATGCATATGCACTGCATTGGGGAGCCACCTCCCATGGCTATAAGGAAGCCAGCCTGGGGCTTAGCTCCCACTGTCACTGTCTTCTGAGAGTGTGCTTGTAAAAAAGATACCTTACCATGAAGGACTCCTAGGCCACCTCTTGTAGAAGTTAGTTCCATGGTGGAGAAGTTGGTTCAATGGTCACTCCATTCTTTGATAGATCACATCTATTTAGCAGGTGATGGATCTTAGAGAATTCCCAAGGTGGGGATCATTTGGTCAGCAGCCAAGTAGTGCAATTTCTGTTAACAACAAATTTACACCCTTGTTAAAGCATAAATGCACATTTTGCGGGATTCGATCTCCCTCCCATTGGCCGTAAGCTTCTTTCTTGGTGCTCTGAAGAAAGTTCAGCCACATTGTAGGCCCTTCAGTCTTTTTGATTTCTCAGCATGTTCCCTCTCTTAATGGGATCTGAGAAGAAAAGATAGGACAGATTTCTCCAAAGCCTTTCCACCCCCATGGGGTGAGACATGGATAGTACATGCAGGAGGCACAGAATCCCATGATGGTCTGGGGTAGAGGGAGGTCTCCTGTGCTGGTCGTATTTCAAGGGGGATGTGGGTGCTGTTAGTTGGCTGAAGAGAGGTGGCCTTGGGACACCAAGAGTGGCTGTCCAGGGTTCAGCCAAGCACTGCTACAGCAGTGATCTGTATCTGTTGAGCATCTGGCTCACTCTTTTCATTTTGATAGATGATTGCCAAACTCCCCACCAAAGGGCCTGCACCTATTTATATTTCCACCAATAGGCGTTACAATACCTATTTCCCTACCCCATGCTGCCACTGTGTCGTATCGAATTTCTGGTTTGCTCACCTCATTTTAAGTGTGCATTTCTTTAACTGTAAAAGGTGCTTTAAGTATCTTTACAGCATTAGCTATCTGCAGATCTTTTTCTCTGGGTTGTCTGCTTTTTGTTTTGGTTTGGTTTCTGTCCATTTTTTCCCTGTCAGGTTATTTGTCATTTTCTTATTGATCTGTAAGAGCTTTTGATATGTTAAGTAAACCAGGCCTTTGTTTGTCACATGAGTTGCAGATACTTTTCATCCCAGTTTGTTGATTGACTTCTAAATTGACTTATGGTACTTTTTGAAGTTCTAAAAGTTTAATTTTTCTACTCAAATGAATCAATTCTTTATTTTTTCAGTTCAGAGGTTGTATCTTGCTTAGAAAGGCTGTCTCCACTCTACAGTCATAAAAAAAGTTTTCCCTGTTCCTTTCTAGTATTTTTATGGGTTTATTTTTTATGTTGGAATTTTCGCTCCATCTGGAATTTGCTTTGACATGAGAAGTGAAGACGAGATCCAGCTTTACTTTTCTCCAGATGGTAAGTTGGTTGTCTTCACACTCCTAGGTGAAGAATCCTTTTTGCCTGATTTGAAACACCATATTCATTACATACCAAATTCCTGTGTGTTTTTGGATTTCTGTCTGGATTCTATTTTCCTTTACTCAACTGGCTTGTCTTAGTACAAACAGTTTTAAGTATTATAGATTTCTATTACGTCTTAATATCTGGCAATATTTGTCATTTTTGTTTATTCTTTCCTTTAAATTTCAGAATGTCCCTGGCTAGTATTGTGTTTGTTTTTCCCTACAGACTTTAAATTGCTTAGTCTGTTCCTTCTCACCCCCTAAATCCCTTCCTTGCACCTGATCATTGGATTTCATTGCCTCATGAGTGTGTTTCTTTCCCAAGGAGAGAGCAGATTCTCCTTGGGTCAAGAGACCCTTTGGTTGGAGAGCTCTGTACTCAAGCCTCCCGTAGGGGAAAACAGTGTCATCAGACCTACTTGCTGGCAGATACCCCCACTCTTCCCCAAATCTGATATTCTCAGGTGCTACAGCGGGATGGGTTTAATGGTTATGTGAGTTTGGAAAACCTTAGAGTAAATAAAGTTAAACAATTTTTTCTTGATCATCCATTTTGCAGATGTTAATGGGCACCTGCCCTGTACCAAGTGTTGGGCCCAGAACTAGGAACACCATGGGGAAGAAATTGGACATAGTCCTGCTTCTCATGGAAAATTATGGTCTGGTTCAGGAGGAAGACATTAGTCAAAAACAAATTCCAAATATTCATTTTCTTAGGCTTGCAGTTGTAAGTGCAAAGAAGGGAAGCCCAGCTGAGGAAAGAATGTATAAGCAGGGTTCTGAGAGCTTTTACCATGCACACTTAGCACAGAGAACTTTCAAAACAGAGTGTTTCCCAACTTTTTGACTATGGGGGTGTATTCAGTTGGCCTTTCTGGACCCTTTCTGTAGGTGTTATTTGGAAAATGTAATCTTTTGCTCCACTCACAGGTCTGTAATCCAGAACTGTCTTGCTGGAGCCAGGTGTCCTTAGAGAAGTTGCTCACCCTCTCTGAGCCTCATTTTTCTCATCTATGAAGTATGTAACATGGTTGCTATATAAATCGCCACAAACTTAGGGGCCTAAAACAACAAATACTTATTCTCTTATAGTTCTGGAGGCCAGAAATATGAAATCAAGGTGTGAGCAGAGCTGCAATCCCTCTGAAGGCTCTAGGAGAAGATCCTTCTGTGCCTCTGCCAGCTTCTGGTGGCCCCAGTTTCTTGGCTTATGGCTGCATTGTTCCAACCTCTGCCTTCATCTTCATATGGCCTTCCCCACTGTGTGGGTGTCTTCTGTCCTGTCTCTTATAGGGACACGTGTCATCAGATTTAGAGCCCATTTGCCTTCCAGCATGGTCTCATCTCAAGACCCTTAATTCCATCTGCAAAGATCCTTTTTCCAAATAACATCACAATGACCGGTCACAGGACATACCTTTGGTGGGGGCGGCCACAATTCAACAAACTACAGATGGGTGTCATAGGATTTGTTTCAGAGAATTGTTGTAAGGATTTGACATGACAAAGTCTGTGAAGCTGCTTGTTGCAGAGCAGCGTGGATGTTAAATGTTGGTTTTCTCCCCACTTTTTCTCCAGGTGTCTCTGTCCTCAAGAGGGGTTAGCACTACCAATTCACAACGAAGTGGGATGGGATGAAGGATTTCTTCTCTTAGCCTACCTCCACTGGAGGGGATTTCCTTTTCAACGAGGAGTCAGGGAAGGGAAATCCTCTTTTTTTCAGGGCTTCCCCTTTCTGAGTTCTGGGGCCCTGCAGGAGTCATTTATTATCTTTCCCCCTGGAAGGTCCTGGCCAGCTGCTCCTCTGCAGTCCTGATCACCTCCAACCTTGATCTATTCTTATCCAGACATCCACACTTACCAAGTCCTCTCTCCTTATGCAGTCATCAATGCTGGGGTTTCTGGGAGTTGGGGGGTGGGGGAGCTGGCAAACCCTGTCTGAGCCATTTTCTGCTCCTCTGACAGCTCCCTGGGGACTCCCATCCATCCTCAGAGTGCCTCGATGCTTTTCCTCATCATCTCCTGGCTTTGCGCTGCAAAACAAAGGCGGCTTCTCCGACCTCTTCCCTTTTCTGTCTTGCCTGTTGAAATGTGCTTGTCAAGCAGATGTTGAGGGGCATGAGCTAGATACTGATCAGGGGGAAAGAAACAAGCATGCCAAGAAACAGCTTAAAGGCTCTCATGTCTCTGGGGTGTGTTAATGGCCTTGTCCAGCATTCTGGTACTTCCAGAGGCACTGACTTCTTCAAGCTCCCTGCCCCCACAACTGCAATCCCCGTGTTTCTCGGCCACTGGGTCCCTCTGTCCCCTGGCTTTCATCTCCATTCCCTTCTTCCCACTGCTTCCATACCCCCTTCGTGATGACAAATCAATGGTAATTGCTTAAGTGCAGCTGTTCAATCCTTGGACTGCTGAGAGGGAACTTAATGTCCAAGAAGTCCCCAAGGAACCACATGCTGCTTGAATTATGTAAAGGTGAGCAGAGAAGGGTGAATTTCATATGCAGAAATCCTTTTTGGCATTAAAGTTTCATGGGAAAAACTGAACCCTTAGGCTCATATTTCTGGTCAAAGCTTATCTTCTTTCATTCAGCACACACTTATTGGGCTCTTATTATGTATAGGGCCACAGTCTAGGTGCTATAGAATAAAGAGATTAATCAGTCTCAGATCTTACCTGCAGGTTCCCTTACCCCACAGACATACACTTGGAGCCAACAAGCTACTCTGAGATAAAACTATACCCCAGTGGGCATGATATCATCTGTCCATCCATCCATCCATCCATCCATCCATCTACCCATTATTCAGCAAATATTAATTGAGTGCCTGCTATGATCCAGGTTATGTAATAGGCATTGGAAGCACTGATACCAGGTGAGAAATCTGTTGGAAGGCAGAAGTGATGAAAGTTTTTAAGGATGGTCCTTAAAGCTGGATCTTGAAGGACAAGCACAATTTGGCAGAATGCTTGCGTGCATGCATGCAAATACAAGCAATGTTGAGTTTCCTGTCCCATTCCTTCTCTTCCCAGAATTTATGTGCATTCCCAAAGCTTATGTTCACTCCCAAGGTCAATTCCAGGTCCCTTAGGAAGGTCAGCCCCACAGGCTTTTCTTTCCCAGGGCTATTCTTTTTCTCTGCCTCACCTTGACCCCAACATGTTATCAATCTCTTATTCTTGATTTCCATAAGAGTCACCAACACAAAGCATTTGTGTGTAGGTAGTAGTGTGTCCCTCAGCCTTTTATGGCTTGTCCCACCTCCAGGCCAATTTGTAAATCTAAAGAGAGGTGGCTCTGTTAAACAGAGTCTCTTTACCTTCATCCTCATGTGGATCTCAGCAGGAAGAGAGCAGTATGGACATTCATTTCCCATTGGTATAATTTAGGAATCCCACTACTGGATATTTACCCAAAGAAAACAAAAATATGAATTTGAAGAGATAAATGCACTCCTATGTTTATAGCAGTATTATTTATAATAGCCAAGATAGAGAAGCAACCCGAGTGTCTGTCAATAGATGAATGGATAAAGAAGAAGTGGTGTAAATATACAACAGAATATTACACAGCCATAAAATAGAATGAAATCTTGCCATTTCAACAACATGGGTAGACAGAGAAAAATAAGTCAAGTAAGTCAGACAGAGAAAAATAAATACCATATAATTTTACTTATATGCAGAATCTAAAATACAAAACAAATGAACAAACAAAGAAATAAACTAAACACAGGCTCTTAAATACAGAGAACAAACTCGTGGTTGCTAGGGAGATATGGGTAAGAGGGTGGGTGAAATCGATAAAGGCGATTAAGAGGTACTAACTTCCGGTTATAAAATAAATAAGTCACATAGATGAAAAGTACAGCATGGGGGCTATTACAGCATAGTAATAACATATAGTGACAGATGATGAGTGCATTTATCATGGTGAGCACTGAGTAATGTATAGAGTTGTTGAATCAGTATGTTGTGTGCCTGAAATGAATATAAGAAACTAATATAACAGCGTATGTTAATTATACTTCAATAAAAAAAATGTAAGCCCCATCAGGGTGGGGAGTTTTCCTATCTGGCTCACTGCTAATATTCCCAGGACCTAGATTAGGGCCTGGAAAAGTGCTTGGCATATGGTTGGGACT
Source organism: Acinonyx jubatus (assembly GCF_027475565.1). NCBI lineage: Eukaryota > Metazoa > Chordata > Mammalia > Carnivora > Felidae > Acinonyx > Acinonyx jubatus. The sequence goes on from NC_069381.1 coordinate 25,824,595, forward strand.
CAAGATGCATATGTTGAATTTGTTGAATGAATTATGCCATGTTCCAATCCCCTTAAAACATTTAAACTGGAAACACAGGGGTGGGACATAACTGAGCAGCAGCAATGGCTGTGGCATAAAGCTCTTAAATGTTATCCCATCATGTTTAGAAGAAAACCCAAAGTTCTCCACATGACCTAAAGTCTCCCTTTGATGCACAGTTCTCTGGCCACACTGGCTTTCTTGCAGCTGTGTTGGTCACGCCAAGCACACTGCTGCTCTAGGACCTGTTGCAGAGACTGTTCCTCTGCCCAAACTGCACTTCTCAATGCCAGCCCACAAGGCTTATCCTTCACCTCCTTCAGGTTTTGTTCAAATGTCACCTCCTGCCTATTTTCCTCATTATGCATATGATTGCCTGCCATTATCTTAAACATTATTTGATTGTCTCTTTCCTTTAGGAATGGTAGTTCCAGAAGGGTGGGGGTTTTGTCTGGTTTTGTTCACGACTATATTCTCAGTGCCTAGAGCCATGCCTGGCATACAGAAGACACTGCATAAATACTTGCTGTTGAATGAATGAATGCTAGTGAATGAACATGGACCCCACCACAAAGCTACTGATGGGGGTGGGACTTAGCAGAGGCCTGGAAGAGAAGTCACAGAGGTCATTATCGGAATGAGAAGGAGACAGTGTAAACAAGAAGCCCGACAACTAGATCAAACCTTATAAAAGCAGATCAATTATACCATAAGGATGGTATAATTATATGGATTAATTATACCATAAAGATGTCAAGGATGGGCAAGGTATAGAAGCCTCCAGGGATTCCCGTAGTACCCTTGTGTAGATGCAGCCTTGTACAGAGGATGCTACATGGTGAGTAGAATGCAGGCTGGATTTCAGCTGATATGCACCCTTCCATGGGTGCAGGGCACGTCTTGCCTGACCCTCCCTGATAGTCTCAGGCCTTTGAGTGCCCACCACGGCACTTCTCTGTTGCTGAGTTTGGGGGGAAAACATAACAACCACCCTGAGTTCTGGTGTGGTGAAGAGACTTGCCTGAAGTCACAGTCAGCTAAAGGACTGGGATTTGAGCTCCTTCCAATAGGATGACTTGGTGTGTGGGCTTGTGTCACCTTCTTGCTACTCAAAGTGTGACCTGAGGACCAGCTGTGTATTGGCATCACGTGAGAGTTTTAAAGAAGCGTAGAATTACAGGCTCTTCCCAGATGTTTAGAGCCAGAATCTGCATTTTGACAGGATCCCCAGCAAATTTTTGTACACATCAGAGTTTGGGAAATACTATACTCCACTGCTCCCAGATTTCATGCTCTTTTATTATTTTTCATCCAACTTGAGGCTGGGCCACCTCTACTTTGTCTACCTGGCCTGCCACCAAATGTTGTCTACAAGGCCAGGAGTTTGGGGGCTTTAGAAACAGCACTGGACATCTAGTTGTATTTCAGTGGCTATATGATGTTGGAAAACTCTTTTGTTCCTGAGAGTATAGGCTTACTCATCTGGGGAAAAGAAAAGAAATAATGATCCAGCACTTTTGTGAGGCTCAAATAACATGAGGGATATGAAAGTGCCTTGTCAATTGTAAAATTCTGTCCAAATGCAAAAGATTATTGCTCCCACATAGTGTAACACGAAGGCCTCTGACAGAGACCACTTATCTCTAGAATGCTACTTCAACAAATTAGTAGGAGGGAAAAATGAATGGTCTGGGGTCAGTAGACTCCAACTAGAAGACTGGAAGAGACACAGGAATCCGCAAATCCAAATTCATGTAGCCTACAGGGGTAATTAGCTGACATCTGAGAATTTCAAACAGGCCTTCGATCCAGTCTAGGGAAATTTTGAAGGAGAGAGGCAGGTAAAGGTTTGGTAGGGCATTTTCCAGAGAGACCTGCAGGGGTGCAATGTGTGGTACATTAGGGAGGAGAGGAAGGCTCCTGCAGACAAACAGCCTGCTCACCACTGGGGCTGAGAATGCCTTGTTCCTTTCATGCCCAACCACAACTTGGCTATCAAACTTTTCATGCTGCATCCAGATGTTCTATGCCATGTAGAAGTGGTTAGTAGCACTGAAGCCACTTGGCTGCTCATGAGCTGGGAGAATGCCATTTGTTAGTAAAAATGTGCCTCAGACCATGGTGGTGTTCCTGGGAATTCAACAGAGACCCTTGAGAGAGATGACTGGCTGGGTTCTACTGACATCACTGCCCACCTCTGTCACAAGACTGGACACAAGTAAGTGTTCAGTAAATTCTTGAGAATGAAGAAAGAAAGAAAGAAAGAAAGAAAGAAAGAAAGAAAGAAAGAAAGAAAGAAAGAAAGAAAGAAAGAAAGAAAGAGGAAGGAAGGAAGGAAGGAAGGAAGGAAGGAAGGAAGGAAGGAAGGAAGGAAGGAAGGAAGGAAAGAAGGAAGGAAGGAAGGAAAGAAGGAAGGAAGGAAGGAAGGGGAAAAACTTCCTTTAGGAAGCTTTCTCTCTCACAATAAGACCTACCCTAACCATCCTGTTTTAAATTTAAGCTTTCCCACCTCTTTTATTCTCAGTCCCCTTTATCCTGCCCCACTTTTTTAATTTTGACCATAGTACTCAGTCTTTCTTAAAATATTTATAATTTACTTATCTATTGTTTACTCTCAGTTACCCAACACCCAGAATGATTATCCCTTTGAATCCATTGATACATCCCTAAAATAGTGCTTGGCATGTAGTAAATGTTCAACAAATATTTGTTGAATCAGACTGAGTCAAACAAATTAGAGACAGCAACAGTATCAGACTTAAGTTCTTGTCTGTTTCTGCCACCGAATCATTGTGTGACCAAGGTGCATGCCTGTGCCTTTCTGTACCTCAGTTTCCCCATCTGTATAATGAAGAGGCTGCATCTATCTCTAAGGTCATTTTCAGCTCTAATTCTGTGGCTCTTGCTTTGTGATGGTTGCCTTTCAGGGTGGCTTTGGAAGACTGCATGAAGTGGAGAAGAGAGTCCTGCAAAGGAAATGAACAGACCTGGGTGGGCGTTCTCACCCTGACACTTCATAAGTCCTGAGACTTGGGGTGAGACATTTGACTTCTATTCCATATATGACACACCCAGCACAGTTCCTGGCATGTCTTAGGAACTGACTAAATGTTAGCTTCTTCCTTCTTCTCCCCATCTGGACCTGGATATCTTGCTGCCAAATGAGCCTCAGCCTACATAATCACGTAACGATGGGCTGAAAGAACTTTGCAAACTGTAAAGTGTTCCTCTAATGTAAAGGGTTATTATGGTTATGCACATACCCAATCTCTGGCTTCCCTCCACATAGATCAGATTGAAACCATGGCTGCTATTTATACCAAAACTATCTCATGATTCACTGGCCTCACTGCTTGTCAAAAATGTTGCACCTGACGAGACCAAATTCACATTGGGTTTATCAAAGTCTAATTAAAACTTGATCATCGTGTCTAACATGTTGCCTTATTATTTTGGCTTAATTAGGGTGATGAGAGGAGGCTGAAAGCAGCAATTCCAACAGTGCTGTGATACAACATCTGGAGAGGAATGGGGCTTAGCCAGATGAGCAATTAAGTTGAACTATACACATAGGGAGGATCCTTGCATCTGACAGCTGTCTGGCCAGCCCCTCTTCGATCCAGGGTTTGCGAAAGCCAAACCCATGTGCTCTTCTCCACCTTTCAAAGTATCAGGAACTGGCCACACCCTTCAGAATGCTTGGTGGCAAAGCCACCATTGCGGGGAAAATCCTGCTGTCATGGTTTTTAGTCACTGGGTGTAGGGAAGATGGAGCATCTGGTAGTAAGAAGAAACTAATTCTCCACTTGGTCTTGGATTTGGTCATCTGTGGTTATCATGCTGCTGTGAATCATGCCAGGAAAACTCAGTCCTCTTTAAAATGTCATCACTTATCTCTTCGGTTATGAATAACCTGAAATTGAGTACTTCTGCTTCTGTTCCCAGGAATATCCAGGATGCAAGGGATAAAATGTTCAAACAACCTTCAAAACTCTCACTAATACTAAAGTTGCAAACTGATCTATTAGGCTTCTTGTAACAGTCAGGTTAGGATAGCTGCTATAACAAATAGACCCTGTAGTAGGAAGACTCAGAAATAACATCCAGTGATCCCTGTACCTGGCTTTCATAATCTTGTGTAATTTCCTCCCTTTGAGTGTGGGCTAGACCTAGTGACTTGATTTTAATGAACAAAAAGCAGCAAAAAGATGGGATGTCACTTCTGAGGTTAGGTTATAAAAAATGGTGATATCTGTCTTGCTCACTCTCTCTGACTCTTCTGGCTTACTTGCTGTGATGAAGCAAGCTGCTGTGTTGTGAGCTGCCTCATGGAGAGGTCCATATAGCCAGGAACGGAGAGCTGTCTCTGGCCAACAGCCCATGAGGAAATAAATCTTGCCAACAATCACATGAGTGAGCTTAGGAGCAGGTACTTTCTTCCCCAGTTGAGGTTGTGATGATGATAGCCCTGGATGACATCTTAATTTCAGGCTGAAAAGGACTTTGAAGTAGAGGACACAGCTAAGCTGCATCTAGATTTCTGACCCACAGAAACTTTGAGATAATCAATGGTGTTGTTTTGAGCCACTATAAGTTGGGGCAATTTGTTACACAGCAATAAATGATTAATACAGACCCTGATATGTATAGTGGTTCAAATACAATAGAAACTTATCTCTAGTACTTGTAACCATGCTTATAAAGACTGTCATTTTCAATATTTTCACTGGCCTCAAAGATTGTCTTGAGATTGTCTCCATTTCACCCAGTTGGAAGGGAGTAAGAGCATGATTGGGCATATGCAGGAATTTTTTTAAAACTTATTAAAAATTTTTAAAAATTATTTAAATTTTTAAAAATATACATAACATAAACTTTACCAAGCTAACCATTTTCAGTGTATAGTTCAGTGACATTAAATACATTCACATCATTGTGCAACCATCACTAATCATTCTCCACTTACGTACAATACGTCTACGTGTCAAAATAATACCAAACCATTATTACAATGCAAACACCAGTAACTCAAGGACAAACTAACCCAAAGCCCCGCATGATTATACTGGCTCCATAGTTCCTTATGGGTATGTGCTTAATTTTAGAATCTAGGACTTTTAAGAGAAAGCTCTAAAAAGGTACATGGTTTAAAAGGTAGCTGCTTCTTTGAGAAACTTTGCAAAATGTATTCTAGACATGTTATATCGCCTTATCAATTTTTGCGCCCTGCATACTTTGAAATGTTTTTTTTAATTGCTTGAGACATTTGCTAGAACCCAAGATTCTGTTCTCTAAGGCCTCTCCTCTCCTGAAGGCAGCTTTTTTCATCACTGTCTCATCACATCAAAGATGCCTGACGTGGAATTGATGGCCCTATACTATATGGCATCTTCTCTTTCCAGCTTGATGACAGCAGCTTCTGAGACAGGGGTCTCTGGGGAAGCCCTGGTCACCCTAGAGAGGGTTTTTTTCTTATTGCCAAAAGCAAAGTGCCCTTTTGGACCCATTTGAATCTTGCATTGCCTGAGATATGGCTAGCATGATTCATCCATTCCTTAAATCGCTTGTTTCCAGTACCTTCTAGAAGTGTGTTTTCATGGGAAAGTATCTATTGACGAAAGAAAGCAGAAAGAGCAGGAACTCTGTAATCTCTTGCAGTTTCTCTTCAAGCCACATATTAGAGTTTGGGGTGAGTGGCTCTGCAAATTCTCTGTCTGTGAAAAGTTCATTCTAAGGCCCACTGTCTTAGAAATTGCCAAATAGACTGAAATTTCCATTTCTATGTGGATAGCTGGCATTTGGAGCAGTTTTAGGTATTCCAGTTCTACTTCTCTGACTTTGGGCTGTGCCAAGGTGATATCTGAGCAACTATTCTTTTGAAATATATTGGATCATGGTGCTTGGCTGGGTGAAGTGAGTCTGGAACCCACTGGACACCTTCCTGGGGACAGAATCCTTGGCCTCAAGGGGTTCACAATCTAGGGAGAGAGACACAACTTCAATATGACACCATGCAGTGATAATAGGTAGAAGTATGCAGGGGTTGCTGTGGTGGCAGGGGATGGGAGATCACCTAATTCGTTCTGAGGGGAAGCCAGAGAAACTGAGTAGGAGTTATCCAGAAAGAGCAGAAGGGTAAACCATCTAAGGAAGAAAAGTCAACATGAGTACATGAGTAAAGTGAGAGATATGAGAATGTGGTATGTCCTTGGAATGCAAGTAGTGGGGGAAGGCAATATAATGGTGGCAATCATCAACTTTGAAGTCCAGAAGACCCATGTGCAAATCCTAGACCTACCAATTTATGCTGTAGGATCATGCACATGTTATTAAATTTCTTTTGCTTCCATTTTTTCACCTGTAAGATGGAGTAATGAACAAAATCCACCACATTAGGGGGGTTGAGAAGTGAAGAGAAATGTGTGTAGCATTGCAAATGGACCATATAAAAAACTGCATAAATGCTATTGTCTAGTAGGTAAGTATAAATGTGAATTTGGCCTTAGGAGATAGATCTATGTTAGAGAGGTAGTCTAGGAAATTATCAACATAAAGATGGCCACTGAGGCATAAAAGGGGGTGAAACTGTCAATTAGCTTTTGCTGCATAGCAAATCACCCCAAAACTTAATAGGTTAAAACAACCATGTGTAACAGTTCCAGAGTTTGTAAGTTCTGTGATCTGGGTCAGGCTCAGCTGATCTCAGATGTGCTTGTTCATATGTCTATGGTCAGCTGGGAAATTGGCCGAGGTTGGCTGGTTTTAGATGGCCTCACTCACCAGTTGTTTGGTTGGTTATTGGCTGAGACAGCTGGGCCATAGGACTCTCATTGTCCAGGAGGGTAGCCCAGGTCTGCTCACGTGACAGTGAGACCCAGGCTCGGAACTGGCACAATATTGGTTTACCATATTCTTTTGGTCAAAAAATCAAGGCCTGCTTAGGTTCAAGAAGTAGAGAAATCGACTCCATCTCTTCATAAGAGGAATTGCAAAGTTATATAAAAAAGAGTACAAATATAAGGAAGGATAGATCATTGGTACCATTTTTTTTTTTTTTGCAAATAATCTGTCACAGAATGCATCCAAGATTAAGGTATAGAAGAAAAGGAAAATAAATCCCAGCACATAACTCTGTCATTCGAGGTCAAGAAGAGGCAGACTGGACGGACAGGACAATAGCCTAAGAGGTCATGGGAAAATGAGGAGAGTGTGGTTCAAAAAGCCAAAAGGGGAGAGAGAGTTCTAGATGCGAGATGTGGTGAACAGCATCAAGGCTTCTGAGAATTTAAGAAACACAGTGACTGAAAGGTGACCATTGGAATTCCATATGGAGGTCATTGGTGACAACGGTGAAGATCAGTTCATGATGAAAGTAAGACTTCCATGATTTATGAAGAGAGTGGGCATTGAGAATTGGAGACAAAACCAGTGTTGACAACATGTTCAAAAAATGTTGATGAGAAGGAAGAAGAGAAATCTGGTAATAACTAGTTAAGAATAGAGAGAAGAATAGATTCTCTAAAAAATTTAAGATGGGGAAGCCCTGAGCAAGTTTCAATGCCATTGGGAAGGAGCAGGCAAAGGTTGAACAATATAGAGAAGAATGGGGATAAATAAAGAAGATTCCTAAAAAGTGAAAGGTAAAAAGAACCAGCTGAATAATTACTGTTAGATTCAGGAAGAAACATGTAACTGGAGAGGGATAAGAAATGATAGTTTTAGACTCAATACAGGTTGATGGGAGGAGACTGAGGCAGTTCTCCATTCTGATGCCTTGTATGTTCTCTGTGAAGAGTAGAAGGGACTTCATCTGCTCAGAGAGATGGGGAAGTAGGGTTTAAGAAATGGTTAAAATCTGAAATAGCCACCATGGAGAATGAGAGAGAGCTGACAAGGGAAATAGAGAAGGATTGCCAGGCAGCACTGAGGGTCCATTTGGAGTTGGGGACCATAAATTCAGAGGGGCACCAGTGATTTACAGGGACACCGATCTGTGTGGATTTCCAGCAGTGCTTAGCAACCAGAGACAGGCAATAACTGGATTCATCCAAGTTGGTGTTTTGCCAGAAGTTGAATTGGGGGGAGAGTGGGGCAAGGGTATTTGGTAAGAGAGAGGCTGAAGTGATGAGAAATGGGATCTAGGCTGGATAGGAAAGGAAGGAAAGACAGGAGTGGGCTGATATACAAATAGAAATGAATGCTGATGTCATGGGCCAGCAAGGTAACATCTCAAGTTCATCTTTAAGGAGTGCCTTTCAGTTTGCTAATCAAGCACTCCACATCCCAATTACCTTAACAACTCACAACCTGAGAAGAGCTGGAAAGGGCAGGTGCTCAGTAGAGGTGGTATAGTGGGCCTCCATATCTGTCCCTTCCACAGGCTCTCAGTAAATGAAACCAGCCAATCGCTTAAGACAAAATCTTAGGAGTCATCTTTGAGAAACCCATTTCTCTCACTCTCTGTCACTGAATCCATCTCCAAATCCTATTGGTTCCAGTTCCCAATAAGTCCTCAAGTCTGTTTACTTTTCTCCATTTACACTGCCAGCACCTGGGTCCAAGCCACCATGATTTCTCCTCAGAAATAACCTCTCTCCTGGTCTCTTTGCATCATCCTCTGCTCCCTCAAACTCACTCTTCACACAGTAGCCAGGCTGGTCTTTCAGGAATGTAAGTCATATCGTGTATAGCCATTCCTTTGCTTCCAAGACTTCCTATCACTCTTAAAATTAAATAAAATTCCTTACCATTGAGTTGAGGCTGAGTTCATGTGAAAAGTTCCTAGGATGGGAGTGAGTGGAGCAAACACAAGAGTACCAGAATGCCGTGTGGGTTAGGGAGGAAGGAGTGAGGGATTTTCAGTGAGGCAGGAGGGTCAGGCAGAGGCTGTACCACTGGGGCCCTGGAGGCACTGGTGGCAAGAAGTTGGGGAGAGTCACATTTTGAAAAGACCCCTCTGGCTGCAGAGTAGAGACCAGACAGACAGAAAGCAAGAGCGACTGCAGTTAAACTGGTTACGAGGACATTATAATATCCACGCAAGAGTTGATGGCAGTTTGTGCCAGCTGGTATTGGAGATGGAGAAAAATGACTTTGAGCGGCACTTTAGGAGATAAAGTGAAAGGCTTGGAGCACCCATTCTACATCCTGCTCCTCTGCTTGCTGGTTAATCCTTACTCATTATTCTGAGGTCGACTTCCACCTTCTCAGGGAATCTTTCCGTGATATTCCAGATGAGGTCATACACAAGCCCAATAAATGTCTGTGAAACTGACATGACAGAAAATAGTCTTATAAAGATAAAGAGACTTGAGCATGAATATGGATAAGAGCAAAGCTCTTGTAAGGAGAGAGTGAAAATATCAAATTGAAGAGGTAATCAGCAGTGAGATTCCTAAAATGGAGAGGGCCATGGAATCTGGAACCCAGATGGGGGTTCAGCCTTGAATCAGAGGAAACATCTAGCCTTGCACTCCACTGGGCTAGGACTACCCTCGAAACAGAGGTTCCATGCTGGTGACTAGACCCCTGGTTCCTAGTTCTTTCTGATTTGAAGCTCCTCTTTGAACTTCAAAATAGTTCCTAATCTGCCAGGTGTAGCTATACTTTTAATATCCATTGATTTACCCCAAAACCCAAGAGCACACTGTATGCAATGCATGTTAGCTAACTTAACAATAAATTATATTTTAGAAAAAGAAAAATACATAATGGCAAGAAACTCCATGAGTTCAGAAAAGCTTTTAGATGAATATTCTTTTTATTAACCACAGCTTTATCCGCTCTCCTTTATAGTAGCATACATATGTGTGAAATAATTTTTTTTCCTAGAAAATGCCTCATGCAGTAAAACTTTGCAAATCAGGATGCTCTCTGCCCCAGGATCCTGTCTACAGGATCCTGTCAGGATCTAGTCTAGACCATTGACAAATGGCAGCTCATACCATCTGTAAATGTCTGTCTTCCTCCTAGACTAGGAGATCCTCAGACAGAGAAGTTGTGCCTTTCAATATTCCCAGCACCTAATATAGGACATGAAACAAAATGGTTTTTAAAAATTCTGGTTGAATGAATGAAAATAGAATTATTTACATGATGATTTAATCATTATTTAAAGAGAGAAGCCCAGATAGTCTCACATTCAATTTCTTGAAAAAAAAAAAAAAACTGATTTTTTTTTCCTCCTAGTGATTAAGATAATTCAAATTCAGCCCATTTCCTTTAGGTCCTCATTTTGGATTCCTGTCTATTTAAGCTGAGCCTGCCCTGGCTCAGGTTCATTTTTCTGTTTCTAGACAGTCTTCGGCAATGCATCATCTTAGTAAAGTGCCTGGCTCATTCCACGGAGTAAAATGTACTAAACGTGCAGGCACATCCTGTCCTTCAGATGTTCCGGCTCAAAACTCAAATTTCTGCATTTGCACATGCTTATTTGGCTAAATGTATCTTGTAGGATTAGTTTAAGCCACTGCATGCAGCTGACTTCTTATTTTGAACATTAATGTACAAATCTGAAGGGAGGAATCACCTGGCCTTACATCAACGAAATAAAAAAGCATTTCGTCCCCTGGCACTTTAATTGGATCCTTTTGATGGGAGAGGCCAGCAGAGACACCACATCCCAAGATGTGATTCTTTAACTTCAAGCTGTCCTTGGAATAATGGAAAGAAAGCTGACTGTGTGAGCTCTTGGGGGCACTACTCACTAGGAACAAATTGACAAATGGATTTGAAAGTTCAATGGGAGAGTCAGCTGTCATTTCACAGATGGCCCAATGTTACCATTGAGTAAGTGTGGTTCTTTCAGCTACCAATCTGAAGTGGTGAAAATGTCCCATATAGGCTGTAGAAAACGAGAGTTATTGCTTGGAATATGGGAAAGGCTGAATGGTGGTCTGGAAATAGAATGTGCGCACATACACACATACACACAGACACACACACACACACACACACCATACACACATGTGTCTACATACACAGACGCTATAGGCCATTAATGTTGACTCCTGCTCTGATTGGCTAACTTCCCTGTATCCTTAGCCTCTTTTCCCAACATCCTGTCCAACTTAGGCCTTTGTAAAAATATGACTGATGCCTGAGGATATACCCTGCTCCGCTCAGACACACACATGCCTTGCTGCCACTGCTGGCCTGGCCACTTCTGGCCCCATTCACTGAAGACTTAGCTCCTGACTCTTCATCTTCCTCTGTGTCCTAGTTGCTGAGTACCTTAAGGTCCATTTAAATGACTCATCGGATACCCCGTTGTTAGGGGCTAAATTGTGTTCCTCCTCCAAGTTCCTATGTTGAAGTCCTGAGTGTCAGTAACTCAGAATGTGACTGTATTTGGAGATTTTTAAAGAAAAAATATATTCTTGACACTTGTTGAAGAATGCTAAGGCAGACTGTATTCAGGGGGACTATTTTGCTAGGTGTAGGGAGTGCCACACTGGGGTTTTGGAGTAAGGGAGAGAGATCAAGCTCAACTCCTAATACAACAAGGAAAAGTGGAGGTCCTATAGCTGAGAAGCAGGGTGGGTGGGGGTAAGTCTGTGGATAGAAAGTCACTAAGGTGGAGCCACAGGGGCAACGGGGGGGATTCTGGCTAAATAACCTAAAGGGATTCTCACTGGAGGCAGGGCAGAGTAATCAGACATCACCTGGAGGTGCTAGAGGATGAACAATTGGATTAGTTAGCGAGGGTGATCAGACATTGAAGGTGGGGCATTATATTAGAGTGACTTAACAGGATTCTTGCTAAAATTGGACAATGTAGAGATGAGTATGGAAGCCGAAAAGTAAGGACCTTTTTGAGAAGAGAGGTCAGAAGAGTAGAGTTTGGTCAAAGGAGAATCTTTGTCAAGATAGGGCCTTGAACAAGGTGAGTAAGGTAAAATGGGTAAGCCCTGGTTCAATACATCTGGTGTGCTTATGAGAAGAGGAGATTAGGGCACACATAAACCCAAAGATTGGGGGACAATTGTATGAGGGCACAGTGAGGAAGCAGCCATCTTCAAGCTAAGGAGGGAGGCCTTAGAAGAAACCAAATGTGCTGACACCCTGATCTGGGACTTTGAGCCTCCAGAACGCTGACAAAATAAATTCCTGTTAAGAAAATAAATTCCACCTCCCAGTCTGGATGGTGTGTGATGGCTGCCCTAGCAAACTAATACACCCATCTTTGGGTTTTGTACTTCCTCATCCTCCAATGACACTTGCTTCCATTCCACAACTGATGCCCAAAATGTCCCCCTGGATGCTAAAACATCCACCCCAAATGGTACTGCTACCTCCAGAATGATAATTCCAGCACCCTGCCTTCTGACTGCACCCTATCCCCAAATTTACTTTCTCAAGTGCTATTCATTCTAAAACCCAATGGTTGATTCTTACCTCCTCCAACACATGTATACTTTCCCTCCATCCATCAGTTCCCTTTAGTCGTCACTTACCTTCTTTTATCACTGAGACTTTGTGGTCTATTGCTATAACCACCCCCTTGTAAAGAGCCTCACTTCCTTTCTATTTTCTTCATTTACCATACTCTTGTGAAAAAATTCCAGCTACAGGTGATCTCGGCCATTTGTATTCTCCATGTCTGCATCTAAGCAGGTTAAATACCTCACACATCTGTGCTGACCATCTTCTCTTTGTTTCGTTTTTAAATTTACCCCTTTATTCACTGAGACTCACAATAAGAAATATCCTAGTGATACCACATGAAAATCACCCTGCCTTAAGGAGGAACTTCACCAGTAGCCAGCAATCCTATGGTTCTCCTGATACCTCAGTTCCCACTAAGAAACCTAATTCATGCTTTTCTTCTTGCAAACCTCCCATGCCTATTCTCTCAGCTTGTTCAAAGCAAAGTTTCTAGAAAGAGATGACCACATATACTTTATATTTGCTCAATTCCTAGTTATTCTTTTACTCATTGCAGTCTGGATTCAGCTACCACTGCTCCAAGTGTAATTGATTTTGTCAGGGTTACCAGCAACCTCCTTGTTACTAAATCCTGCACTTTAATGCTTCATTTTACTCTTGACCTCTGGGCTTCATTTAACACAGTTGATTATTCCCTTCTCAACACACTCTCCATGACATCACTTTCTTCCGTTTTCTCCCTTTCTCCTCTGGCTACTTCTAAAGTTTCCCCTTCTCTGATCAACTGCTGTGTGTCAGACTTCTGTATTGTCTTCTCTGTGTTCCCCAGGTCTCACCTTGGGACCTTTGCTCTCTCCTCATGTTCTCAACCATTTCTAGAGCTTTCAGTGGCATCCCAGGCTGCCGACTCTTTAATTCAAACCCCCACAGCAAACCTTTATGCATGCATAGCTGACAACCTTGGATTTAACATGTCCCAATGTCTGCAGGATCCTCCTCCTCTCCACGTCCCAACCTTCCCTAGTTTCGCACACCTTTGCAAATGGTGCCACCTTCTACTCAACCTCCTTGCTTGGAAACCTGGATGCCATCCTTCTTTCTCCCTCTCTTTCCATCCCTCCCCCCATGTCCAATCCTTTATCAAGTCCAATTCTTTCCATCTCCTGAACATAGCTGGAAACAACAGACTCTCCCTTCTCTGATGTGGCTGACTTTTAGTCCAGTGACTTTCAAATTTCTTATCCAGACAACTGCACAGGACTCTTCTGGCTACTGTGGATTGGCTCTTGGCTTTGATTTATTCCCCACCCAGCAGCAAGGGTAGTCTTTTAAAAAATACAAATTGGACCATGATGTTTCCCTGCTAAAACGTCCAGTAGTTTTCCACTACGCTTTAGAGAAAATGAACACCACTTATCCTGGCTTAACCAGGCATACATGATGTGCACGTGTCTAACTCAGTGATGTTCTCATTCCATTCTTTTCCAAAGTTCCAGTCTCCATGGACCTTTCACCTTCTCAACAGAACAATCATGTTGTTATAGTCAGGCTTTACAGATGCTGTTCTATCTACCTTGGCTATACTTCTGCCCCACCATGCATGACTGACTCCTTCTTACTTCATGTCTTATTTAGTAATTAAAAAAAATAGTTCTTATTTTTAAAATAAAATGAAACGTATATTGAAATAAACAAATACAAGCTGTGTAGTTTTGACAAATGAATACATCTGTGTTACCCACATCCCTATCAAGAAAGTTCCCTCATATCTTCTCCCAGTTGATTCCCACCCTCAACCCAAAGGCAAACACCTGTTCTGATTTTTTTCATCATTGGTTTTGTCTATTTTAAAATTTCATATACATGGACTAGTATAACATGAAAATTTTTGTGTCTGGCTTTCTTTTGCTCACTATAGTATCTATGATCATTATCCATATTGTGTATCAGTGGCATACCCTTACATTGCTGATTAATGTTCCATTATACTATACCACAATTTTTAAAGCCCATTCTCATACTGTTGTACATTTGGGTTATTTTTGGAATAACTTTAGGAATAAAGTTGCCAGTAACAACTCTTTGATTGGACATTTGTTTTTATTTCTCTTGATAAATATCCAGAACTGGAATTAGTGGCTCACAGAGTAGTTGTAGGTAGTTTTTTTTTTTTAACTTTATAAGAAATGTCCAGAACTACTTCCAAAGTAGATGTACTATTTTATAACCCCACTAGCAATGTAGGAGAGTTCTGGTGGCTCCACCTGCTTCTTAATATTTTGTTGTCAATCCTTTGAATTTCTGCTCTTCTAATGAGTATGTTGCAGCATGCATCAGATATTAGACATTTGTTTTTGTCCTACAGGTCCCTGAGCCTCTGTTCTTCACTTTTTAAAAACTTTTTTCTTCCTATTTTGGATTAGATCATTTCTATTGATACATTCTCAAATTCCTTCTTTCCATTCTGCTATTAAGCCCAGCCATTGAGTTTTTCATTTCAGTCATTTGTGTTTTCAGGTCAAAATTTCTTTGCTGAAATTTTTAATTTTTCCATTTGTTTCAAGAATGTTTACATTGCTTGTTGGAGAATTTTTGTAAGAGCTACTTTAGTCCATCAGATTATTCCAACATATGTGCCATCTTGATCGGCATCTATTGACTGTCTTTTACCACAAGGGTTGAGATTTTCCTGTTTCTTTGTACAGTGAGTAATTTTTGGGTAGTATTCTGGACATTTTGAATATTATACTATGAGAGTTTGAGTCTTGTTTAAATCCAGTGCAGATGTTGATATTATTGTTTTAGCAGGCAAATCAACCTGGTTAGCATCAGGCTTCAAGTTCAGGCTTTCTGTGGACTGTGGTTCCAATGTCAGTTCAGCTTTCGAAGCCTTCGCAGTGCTGTTTTAGTGTCCCCCCCGCCCCCCGCCCACCGCCTTGTGCCACCTTGAGGCTAGTCTTGGACCCAGATATTAGTCTGTATGTTAGTTTAATCCTCAAAGTCTTTGATATGCTGGTTTGGGTTGGATTCATACATGTGTAGCTGGAGGGAGAGCCCAAGAGTTCCAAACAACTTTATGGGATTTCTTTTTTGAGTTCCTCCTTCTTTGGGATTTGGAACACTCTGGTTCTCTGGGCAGCTAGTTGTAGCTTTAGTTAACTGACTCTGCCACATGCTTCTGTAGCTGTGCCAACATCCAAGGCCAAGCTACATGAAAATAGATAGATAGATGATAGATAGATAGATAGATAGATAGATAGATAGATAGATAGATAGATGATAGCAAGTGAGAAAGTAATGAGATTTTGCCCCCACCATCCTGAGACTAAACGAGAACTTTATGTGCTCACTCATGAGTATTAGAAATTTCTTTTTGTACTCTTTGATCCAGAGCTAGAGTGATTCTCTTGGAGCTCTCTTTTCCTGCAACCCAATGCTCACTTCAGAGTTTTGAGACTGTGTTGAGATTGAGTCAAGGATACTGGAAGAGAAAAAATTCTGGTCAACTCACCTCCAGTTGTGCTTTGCATTCTTGTCTTCTCCAATCTGCTCACTACTGTTTTCTTTCCAGAGTCTTCAAATAGCTGCTCCACATATCCTTTCTGGCTTTATAGACACATTCAGTAGGAGAGGCAGGGTGTAGGTGCTAAGTCCATCTTACCCCAAACTGGCACCTTTTTTAGAGCTTTTTAAGGTGCAACTTTAGATAATTGATTTTTGACCACGTAAATATAAGCACTTAAAGCTATAGATTTCCCTCTAAGCACCTGCTCTTAGGTGCATTCTACAAATTTTGATATGTTGTGCTTTCATTATCATTCATTGTGAACTAGTTCTATCCTTCTCTGTGATTTGAAATGGATTATTTAATTTGGAAATATTTATGGTTTCTAGGTATCTTGTTATTAGTTATCTCTAAGTTACAGAATATTCTTGGTAAGATTTCAATACTTCAAAACTTTAAGATTTGTTTTATGGCCCAACATATTATCTGTCTTGGTGAACACTGAAATCATATATTTTCTGTCATATTAGGTCAAAGGGTTTGGCTATATCACGTAGTTCCTTTAAAACTTTACAGATACTACATATACATACATATACATATACATATATATAATATACTTAAATAAAAATTTATATATATTAACCACATACATATGGTTATACTATCAATTCCTAAGAGAGAACTATGATTATGCATTTTCTCATTTCTCCCTTAATTCTATCAGTTTTTGCTTCCTGTATTTTGAAGCCCTATTAATAGGTGCATGTATATTTATGCTTCTTATATTTTCCTAAAATAGTGACATTTTAATCCTATGAGGTGTATTTCTGATAATATTCCTTGTGTTAAAGTCTATTTTGTCTGATATTTATAATGTAACTTCACCTTTTATTATTTTTTTAAGGAAACCTATTCACTTTTATTTTATTATTTATTGTTGTAATGTTTATTTATTTTTGAGAGAGAGAAAGAGCAAGCCGGGGAGGGGTAGAGAGAGGCACAGAGGATCTGAAGTAGGTTCTGCCAGATGTGGGGTTCAAACTTACAAACAGCGAGATCATGACCCGAGCTGAGTCAGGTACTTAACTGACTGAGACACCCAGGTGCCTTTTAAGTATATATTTGTGCTTGGGAAATTGTTTTCCTTTTTATTTCCTTATTTCATTTTACTTTTTAAAATTCTTTTTCTTTAAAAAAAAAAAAAAAACCAACTCTTGGAGCTCCTGGGTGGCCAAGTCGGTTAAGCATCTGCCTCTTGGTTTTGGCTCAGGTCATGATCTCATGGTTCATGAGTTCAAGCCTCGCATCAGGCTCTGCACTGACATTGCAGAACCTACTTAGGATTCTCTCTTCCTCCCTGTCTCCCTGCCCCTCCCTGCTTGTGCTCTCTTTTCCTCTCAAAATAAATAAATAAATAAACGTTTAAACGATTCATGTCCTTTCATTTAAAGTGTATATGTTTTTTTAAATTTTTTAAAACATTTATTTATTTTTGAGAGAGACAGAGACAGAGTGTGAGTGGGGGAAAGGCAGAGAGAGAGGGAGACACAGAATCTAAAGCAGGCTCTGGCTCTGAGCTGTCAGCACCGAGCCCGATGCGGGGCTTGAACTCATGAGCCACGAGATCATGACCTGAGCTGAAGTCAGACACCCAACTGACGGAGCCACCTAGGCGCCCCTTAAAGTGTAATATTTTATAGACAGCATATAGGTAAGCCATGATTCTTATAATCCATTTTGAAAATATCTGCCTTTCAACTGAAATGTTTAATCCATGTATATTTAACATAATTATTGATACATTTGAATTTAGGTCTACTGTTTGCTAATTGATTTTCTAATATAAATTTATATTGAGATCAATGTAGACTCACTTGGAGTTATTATAAATAATAAAGAAAGATCCCTTGTACTTTTTACCAAGTTTTCTCCAATAGTAATATTTTGCAAAACAATAGTATAATATCATAATTGGGATAGGGACATTGATACAATCCATCAATCTTATTCAGATTTCTCTAGTTTTACTTGTTTGTTTGTGTATGCTGTGTGTGTGTGTGTGTGTGTGTGTGTGTGTGTGTGTGTGTGTGTATCCATGTAAATTCCTGTATCCAGCACCATGGTCACGATACTAAACAATTCCCACACCACAAGGTCTCTTATGCTATCCTTTTATAACTACTCCCACTTCCCTCCCATCCTCCTCACCTCCACTTCCTAACCCCTGGCCACCACAAATTTGTCTTCTATTTCTAAGCTTTGGTCATTTCAAAAATGTTATATGAATGGATTCATACAGTTTGCAACATTTTGTGATTGGCTTTCTTCATTCAGCATAATTCCCTGGAGATTCATCTATGTTGTGTTATGTATTACTAGTTTTTTCCTTTTTATTGCTGAGTAGTATTGCATGGTATCTATGTAGCACAGTTGTTTCACCATTCACATGTTGAAGAAGTTCTGGGCTGATTCCAGTTTCTGGCTATTACAAAGAAAGGTGCTATGAACATTCATGTGGACATTTTTGTGTGAACATAAATTTCACTTCTCTGGGATAAATGCCCCAGATTGTGATTGCTAGGTTTTATGGTAATTGCATGTGTATTTTTTAAAGAAACTGCCAGACTGTTTTCCAGAATGGCTGCACCATTTTACATTCCCCGAAAAATGCATGAATGATTGTTTCTCTGCTTCCTTGCCAGCACTTGGTGTTGCTACTACTTTTAATTTTAGCCTTTCTGATTGATGTAGTTTTAATTTGCATTTGCCTGATGGACGATGATGTTCAACATCTTTTCACATTATTTTCCATCTGCATTTCTTCTGTGGTAGAATATCTGTTCATGCCTTTTGCTAATTTTCTAATTTTTAAAAAACGTTGAGTTTTGAGAGTTCTTTATATATTCCAGATACTGGTCCTTTCCTAGATATGTGTTTTGCAAATGTTTTCTCCCAGCTTTATATTTTTGTCTTTTTCACATGGCTTCTCACAGAGCAAAAGGTTTAAATTTTGATGAGATTCAATTCATCAAGTTTTTCATTTTAGGAATTATGCTGTTGGTGTCAAATTTAAAACTCTTTGCCTAGCCCTAGATCCTGAAAATATCCTCACATTTTTTCCACGTAAGGATGCAATAAACTTTATTTGGCAACTTACCTACCGTGTATTTAGGTTGCTTTAAAATAATTTGTTATTATTAATAGCTAAATATGAATGCAAGCATTTTTTCTCTATTTCCTTTGAGCAAATTCCTAGATATAAAATTGATAGGTTAAAGATGAAACAAGATTGTTTTCCCAGTTTTACTGAGAAGTAGTTGACATACATCACTGTATAAGTTTAAGGCACAAGGCATGATGGTTTGATTTACATCCTTGTATGTTTTTTTGTTAAGTTTTATAGCTTTACTTACCCCATGTAAGTTATCCATCTTAAGTTAATTTTTGTTTAAAGTATGAGATTTAGGTTGAAGTTCATTTTCTTGCCTAGGCATGTCCAATCATTCCAGCATTACTTATTGAAAAGACTATTTTCCTCCATTCAATTGCTTTTGCACTTTTGTCAAAAACCAGTTAGGCATATTTGTGTGGCTTTATTTCTGGATTCTCTATTATTTTCCATTGATTTATCTGTCTATTCATCAATACCACACTGTTTGGGTTACTGTGGCTATATAGTAAGACTTAATATTGGGTAATTTCTTCCACTTTATTCTTTTTTTTGGTAAAGATTGTTTAGCTATTCTAAGATTGATATATTTCCATATAAATTTTAAATTATCTTGTTTATGTTTATGAAAATATTTGCAGAAATTTTTAGAAAAATTGCATTAAACCTATAGGTCAATTTGGGGACAATTCACATCTTTATTATGTTGAACCCCAATCTATGAACATGGTACAACTCTTCATTTATTTAGGATTTTTATTTCATCAGCATTTTGTAATTTCGAGTATGCAGATTCTGTACATGCCTTATTAATTTTTTAATTTAAATTTTAGTTAACATACAGTGCAATATCAGTTTCAGGAGTAGAATTCAGTGATTCATCACTTACCTACCACACCCAGTGCTCATCACAAGTGCCCCTTTTAATACCCGTCATCCACCTAGCCCATCTCCCACCCACCTCTCTTCATCAACCCTGTTTATTCTCTATCATTAAGAGTCTCTTGTGGCTTGCTTTCCTCTCTTCTCTTCCTGCCTCCTTCCTTGGAGTTTCCTCAAACAACTAAAAATAGAACTACACTACAATGCAGAAATTGCACTATTAGGTGTTTACCCAAAGGATACAAAATACAGATTTGAAGGAGTACATGCACTCAAATGTTTATAGCAACATTATCAACAGTAGTCAAACCACGGAGAGAACTGAAATGTCCATTGACTAATGAATGGGTAAAGAAGATGTGTCAAGTATATATACGTGTGTGTGTGTGTGTGTGTGTGTGTGTACACACACACACAATATTATATTAATCAGCCATCAAAGAGAATGAAATCTTGCCATTTGCAATGACATGGATGGAACTAGAATGTATTATGCTAAGTGAAATAAATCAATCAGAGAAAGACAAATACCATGCCTTATTAATTTTATGTCTAGTTGATTTATTTTTTTTAGAGCAAAACTATTGTTTTTTTTAAAGGTATTGTGTTTTTAGTTTTTGGTGTCTGCGTGTTCATAGGTGTGCATGATAGCATGTAAAGATACAATTTCTTTTTGAGTCTTGATCTCATATCCTGCACCCTGTTGAACTTACTAGTTAACTTGAAGAGGGTTTTTTTTTGTATGAAGATTTTCGGGGGTCTTCCTTATATTTGATCATCTCATCTGCAAATTATTTTATGTCTGCCTTTTCAAGCCTGTATTCCTTTTATTTCCCTTTTCTTGCCTTTTTGCAGTGGCCAGAACTTCCGGCTCTGTTCAGTAAAAGTATTGAGAGTGGACATCTCAACGTCTTATTCCCAGTCCGAGGGAGAAAAGATTCAAACTTTCACCGATAGTATAATGTTAACTGTAGGTTTTCTGAAGATGCTTTGTATCAAGTCTAAATAATTTCCCTCTATTCCCATTTGGCTGATAATTTTTGTCATAAATGAGTGTTGAATCTTGTTAAAGCCTTTTTCTGCATCGGTTCATATGATCATATGATTTTTTAGTTTGTATTGTGGGTTACACTGAATTTTGAATATTGAACCAGCCTGGCATACCTGGGATAAGTCTCATTTGGTCATGGCATATATTGGTAATATACAATATATATATTGGCATGTAATTATTTTTATACATTGTGGGATTGAATTTACTAATGCTTTCATATTTGAGTGTCTAAATTCGTAAGAAATATTGGCCTGCTTTCTTTATTTGTACTGTGTTTGTTTGGTTTTGGTGTCAATACTGACCTCATAAAATGAGCCGAGAAATGTTTCCTCCCTGTGTTAGTTTTCTATTCATATTAGTCTCTTATTGCTGCTGTAACACATTAACACTAGCAATGTAAGAAACTTATTATTTTACAGTTTTGGAGGTCAGAAATCTGGAGGGAGATTCACTGGGCTAAACGGCTCATGGCCTCTCCCTTCATCTTCAAAGCCAACAGCATAGCATCCTCAAATCTCTCTCTGAATCTGACCCTACTGCTACCCTCTTTCACTTTGTAAGGTCCCCTGTGGTTACACTGAGCCTACCTGGATAATCCAAGAGAATCTCCCCATCCCAGAATTCTTAATGGAGTCCTTTTTGCCCTGCAAAGTAACAGAAACAGGTTTCAGCATCATTATCCTGCTTACCAACCTCCTCTTCTATTTTCTGAAGAGGCTCTGTAAAATTCATGCAAATTCTTCTTTAAATATTTGCTAGAATTCTCCAGTGAAATCATTTGGACCTGGATATTTCTTTTTTAGGAGCTTTGGAATAGGAATTCAATTTCTTTGTTGGTTTCAGGACTGATTCAGATTGTCTATTCATTTTGGCTGAGTTTTGGTAGTTTGGGGCTTTGGGGGAATTGCTTAATTTCTTCTATGTTGTCAAATTTATGAGTACCAAATTGTAATATTCTTCTATTATCTTTTTAATGTGTCTGCAGGCTCTGCAATGATAGCCTCTATTTTATTTCTACTATTGGTGATTGATGCATCTTTTCTGTTTTTATTTTTCTAAGTCTTGCTAGAAATTTATCAATTTTGTTGATTTTTTTTGAAGAGTGAGTTTTTGCTTTCTTGATTTTTTCTACATATATAGCAATATTATATTACATATATAATATATTAAATATTACATATATATAATGGGATATTATTCAGCTATGAGACAGAAGGTATGTGTCTAGAGTCATTGTTGTTTTTTTTTTTTTTTTTTTTTGCATGTGGATGTCCAGCTGTTCCAGCCCCATTTGTTGAAAAGACTATCCCTTCTCCGTATTACTGCCTTTGCTCCTTTATCAAAGATCAGTTGACTATATTTGTGGGGGTCTATTTCTGGTCTCTATTCTGTTCCATTGATCTATTCGTCTGTTCTTCACTCAACTCTGTCTTGTTTTTCATAGCTTTATAGTAAGTCTTAAAGCCGGGTAGTATCAATTCTTTGACTTTGTTCTTCTCCCTCAATATCGTGTTAGCTATTCTAGGTCATTTGCTTCTCCATATAAACTTTAGAACCAATTTGTCTGTAGCACAGAAGAACTTGCTGGGATTTTGATTGGCATTGCACTGAATCTATGTATCAGGTTGTAAGAAATTGACATCTTGACAATATTGTGTCTTCCCACCCATGTACATGAAATATCTCTCCACTTGTTTAGATCTTCTTTTGTTTCTTTTACCAGAATTCTTTTTTAGTTTTCTGCATACAAATTTTATATATATCCTGTTAGATTTATATCAAACTATTTAATTTTTATGCTAATGTAAATGATATTGTGTTTTAAATTTCAAATTCCAATTGTTCATTGCTTGTCTATATAAAAGTAATTGACTTTTATATGTTAACCTTGTATCCTGAAACCTTGATGTAATCTCTTATTAGTTCCAGTTTTTTGTTATTAATGATTCTCTGAGATATTCCACAGAATAATGTCATCTATAAACAAAGACAGTTGTATATCTTCCTTCACACTCTGTATACATTTTTTTCTTTTGTCTTATTACATTAGATACGACTTCCAGTATGAAACTGAAAATGAGTGGTGAAAGGGGACATCTTTGCCTTGTTCCTGGTCTTAGCAAAAATCATCTAGTTTCTTACCATTAAGTGTGATATTAGCTGTAAGGTTTTTGTGGGTGTTCTATATCAAGTTGAGGAGGTTCCCCTCTATTCCTATTTTGCTAAGAGTATTTATTATGAATCAGTGTTGGATTTTGTCAAATGCTTTTTCTGCATCTGTCAGTACGATCATATGATTTTTCTTTTTTAGCTAGCTGATGTGATGGATTACATTAATTATTACCAGGTGGTTTTAAATAACACTTAACCTAGTTATGCATACACACACACACACACACACACACACACACACTCACACACCCACACACATCATTACTTTTTCATTCTCTGTCATTTCCACTAAACTGTAAACTCAAGTACCTACTATATTATATACTCAATAAATATTAGTTTAATGAATGAACCATCACCCATTTATATTTATTTGTATCTATTGAGAAGCTATGGGAGGAGGACAGCATTTTACTGGAGTCCAGGTACAGGATAGAGATGGAAGAGATGCCATGATATTTGTTCCTCCCTAGTTTTTCCACGTGCTAGGTTTAAGCATTACTGGCTAGAGGACTAAAGCCAACAGCTGTTTGAGTTGTTTTGTTGAGAGATATTGTGGACTCAGGGGACAATCGGAACTGCTTTGGGTTTAGGTGACAGGGTATGAGGGAGTCGTAGTAAAGACTATGATCCGGTTTTATAAATGTTGTAATCCAGCAGGTGGGAGCTTGGAGCTATGGTAATTTGAGTATTAAATGTGACCTCCTTTGCATCTTCAGGCTGCATTTGGGGTATACACAATGAACAAAAGAATCAGAGCTCTGTTTGATATGCCTTAAAATATGTCTAGATTTTTTAAAAAATCAAACCTGTTCCCTTTCGTGGTAGCTAATCTTTACTCTGAGCCCTAGTCCCTAGAAACATCAATTCCATTTAACTGGTTTTATAGTTTCAAATGCATTGCCGGGGCGCCTGGGTGGCGCAGTCGGTTAAGCGTCCGACTTCAGCCAGGTCACGATCTCGAGGTCTGTGAGTTCGAGCCCCGCGTCAGGCTCTGGGCTGATGGCTCGGAGCCTGGAGCCTGTTTCCGATTCTGTGTCTCCCTCTCTCTCTGCCCCTCCCCCGTTCATGCTCTGTCTCTCTCTGTCCCAAAAATAAATAAAAATGTGGGAAAAAAAATTAAAAAAAAAAAAAAGATGCATTGCCTAACACTATTCAACCTGGGCTGGGAGATCCCTCTTCTGGATACCACCTCCAGAAGATCTGGACTCTTAGAATCCCAGAGGCTTCCAATCCATAAGGAGGTCTCCAGGAAGCCTGTTTCCCTCATTGGTAGCCATGATTTGACTTATTTTACTAATATTCTTCATCTAGACCCTTGCCAATCTGCAATTACCTTTTACTCTTTATTTTCAGAAAATCTTTGACCTGCAGCCTGGAAGGTTTCGGATTCTATTTCACATTTCTATCCATAGCTTCCTGCAGTGGATGCCTGTGGGCCTGAATTTCCTGTGGGGAGGCACTCTTTCTCCTAAGTTCCGGTGGCTTGGATGGGGTTGGCCCCTGCCAGGTCTCGGGGTAAGCCCTCATCATCCTAAGGCAATCAGTGTATGCAATATTTAGGCACTGGGATTGGTACAAGTATGATCATGTGACCTAATTGGACCAACAAGGGTCAGACCTAGAACTTGGTGCACTCTGTTGAGAGAGAGAGAGAGAGAGAGACAGAACCAGAGTCTCTCCCTTCCTACCCAGTGTATATTGTAGAGGATGAAAGATCTAGTGAAGTTTGTAGCTTCATTGTGCTCATAAAGTAGGATCCTGTCAATTACAACACATGGGGAGAGCAGGGCAGAGAAAACTGGGTCCTGGTAACATTGTTTCAACTCCTGCATGAAGCCATGCCTGAAAACAGTCCTTTCCTTGACCATTTCAGTTTTGTGATTCACTAAACTCTTTGAGATTCAGTCATTTGGGGTTGGATTTTCTATGATTTGCAGTCAAAAAAAAATGTGAACAATGCACTATTCATCTTGTCTTCAAACACTGCCTGCACAAGATTCCCTACTTACTTTATCCTCTGTTGTGCGTTCGTATTGGTACTGACCATGGGTGCGTAGTCCTTGACTGACTGGTGGCTCTCTGCTGGGCTTGATTTTGGTGTTCTCTCAAGGAATGCCTGATCCTGTCCTACAACCCACAGTCCTTCTGAGTCACCGACACTGCCTTGAGCCAGACTCTAGCTTTTGGTGTCTATGGCACTCCCTAAATACCATTTCTGGAACCCATTTCAGTCAAATTGTGAGAGTTCATTTGGAACTGTCCACAGGAATAATTGTACCCCACTCAACATTTATGCTGATCTATGTGTGGTCAGAAGCAAGCAAACAGCTCTAAACAACCTTCCCTTACAATCATGGTGTGATATGTTTTTGCCTGCCCAGGATCTCTTTGGGCCTGGGAAACCAATCTCACAAATAAAGTTTTATTAACCTATAGTGGAACCCAAGAGAAAAGAAGGTGGGGGCAGGATGCATCTTTCAATAGGATGCTTGCACATCTTTCAGGAGATGTGGTGGAGACTGCCTGGGTATCACATTCATCAGTTCCATCTCAGCCTCTAATATTAACTGAAAATCTGTGTGTTCACGTATGTTGATAAAACCTAGTGAATTATCACAAAGCCAGCATCTCAGGGTGTCTGTTCCTGCTACATAGACACTCAAATTCTTGAAAGTGTCTGGAAGCAGAGGTGCCACCGAGGAAATAACACTTCATCCTTTTGGATTATCCTGCAAGACAGAAAGAATTGTGAATTATCTTTTTCTTGCTTTACAGATGAAAGTAGGAGAGACTGAGAAGCATGGGACCACAGAATGTGTGTCAGAGCCTGGAGGCCTAAAATAGGCTAAACTTGCTCTTTCAATTTATAAAAGACTCAAGATCCAGAGATGTCAAGTGACTTGCCCAAGGTCACACAGTCAGTTGGTGGCAGAGTTCAGGACACAGATTTAAATCTCCTTGCTTCCTTGTGCTCTTTGACCACATCCTACTGGGGCTTTATAATCAGTAGTAGAATTGCTTCAGGGTCCCGTACAGACATCTGACTTGTAAAGACATATTACTTTCAGGAATAGGTCAGATTCTGTCCTTCATGTAAGGAAGTATATCTGTTAGCTGTTTTAAAGTAACAAGCCACCTCCAACATTATGACTTTAAACAACAACCACTTATTATTACTCATACGCCTGCTGATTGACTAGACAACTCTTCTGGCCCAAGCTGGGCCAGGCGACTTGCAGGAGCCTTTACTCATGTGCCTGTTGTCCTATGGGGACTGACTCGTCCAGAAGGGGCTCAGCTAGGATGGCTCATCTCTGCCCTGTGTGGTTCTTCATCCTCTAGCAGGAATGTCTCAGCTTGTTCACGTGGCAGCTGGGCAAGTTTCCAACAGGGGAAATGGGAGTGTTCAAAGCCTCTTGAGATATAGGCTTGAAACTGGTACAGTCTCACCTCTATCACTTCCTGTTGGCTAAAGCAATTCATAAAATCAGCCCAGACTCAGAAGGTGAGGAAATAGACTGTACTTCTAGATGGGAAAATGTATAAACTCACCTTGCCACCAGCATGGATGGAGGGAAATAACTGTGGAGTTGCAAACAACCTACCTCAGGAAATATGGTGACGCTTTGTTTTTTATAAAGAGACTAAACTACCCTAGTTCTTGGCACGAATACAGCAGAAACAGAATGCCTACTATCAAATGAGTCTTGCTATCTCACTATTCATGAGAGTGCGTGTGGATGAGTTTGTATTTGTGTCTACGTGTGTGTGTGTGTCTGTGTGTGTGTGTGTGTATACATACACATACACACACGCACATGTGAATTTGTGTTCTTCCAGGTATTTTGAGATGCAGGCTTCTGAGAGGACACAGTGTAAAGACAGGACATATCAGAACCAAGGAGAGCAGCCTAACCTGCGTGTACTAGTGATGTCCGTATAAATGAGACTTTGTTCCTGGTAGCAACAGCACATTGGGTAACACGGTTTTCATTTTCTGACATCAGCAAATGCTCTAATTCATCTGCACAGGCAAAGTGTCTTGTGGAAAATCATCTCAAAAGAAAGACACTAGCAGAGGGAGATCGGCTTCATACATGGCCACCTTCAGAAGGTCTTGGCCCTCAGGAACAAACATTACTTCAGCCCTCCAATCCCACAGGTTCCTACGAGAAAGGTCACAGCCTCCACCACTTCCAACATTCTAGTACATTGTAACCTATCCCAGCTTTGGGGCTGCAGAGTGAACCAACTCCATACCCCTTAGCTCAGCCACACTGAGATTACACACTTTCTCACAACTGATAGTTAACTAAGTAGCTGCTGAGTACCAGGCTCTTAGCTGGGTGCTAGGGATATAGAGTGAAAGTAAGTCATCGCTCTGCCCTCATATAGCTCACAATCCGGCAGGAAAGGAGGCACTAAATAAGAAAAATAGTTCAGTACATAAATACGCAAAATTGTGATACATGATACGAAAAGAAACAATATCATGTTTTAAAAAAGAATAAGAAGGGGGGCACCTGGGTGGCTCAGTTGGTTAAGCGTCCGACTTCAGCTCAGGTCATGATCTTGCAGTTCGTGAGTTTGAGCCCCACATTGAGCTGACAGCTCGGAATCTTGAGCCTGCTTCAGATTCTGTGTCTCCCTCTCTCTCTGTTCCTCCCCTGCTCTCTCTCTTTCTCTCTCTCTCTCTCTCTCTCTCAAAAATAAATAAATATTTTTTAAAAATTAAAAGAGAATAAGAAGGAGCAGACAGTTTAGATTGAGTGATTGGGACAGCCCTCACTGAAGAGGTGACATTCCATCTGAGGTCTAGAGGATGAAAAGGGGCCAGCCATGTAAAGGTGAGGAGGAAGGGCCATTCTAAGTAGAGGAAATAACAGGTGCAAAGGTCCTGAGGCAAGAAGAAGTTTAGAGCTGAAGCATCTGAAAGAAGCTCAATGGAACTGAAGTCTAGTAAGTAGAAGAGAAGTGTTCAAGATGAAAGTGCAGAGCTAGCAGAGGCCGAATGATTCTTGTAGGCTATACTACAGAGTTTGGATTTTATTGTAAAAGCAATAATAAAACAGTGAAGTATTTTCTTGAATCTTCTCAGGAAATTCAGATACGGCCACCTTCACCCTCTGTTGAGAGTTCCTAGGTTAGGAAATGCTTAAGGAAACCAAGAAGCAGACACCTCCTGTCCATCCTCCTGTCCCCCAAGGTGAACACATTTATGGACCAACTTCCTTGTCATCAGGGGTCAGCCAAGATGCAACCCCAGTCTCCATGGACTGAGCTGGGCAGCTCCAGACTGAATGTTGCACCCCCAGCCAGACCTGGTCAACTCTTTTTCCCTCCTCTATTTGTCTTCTCTTTTTCTCATGTGCCGTGAATCCAGGAAGCATTGCTCCCACTCACCTCAGCCTTGGTCAGTCCTGCTCTCATTCTCACTCATCTCTTCCTGCCTGGCTCCCAGATTACACCTCCCCTGACCAAAACTTCAAGCCCTTCAGCCAGCATAAACCTGATACCCACTTCTTTACTCTCCCTTTTCTCTTCCCTTGGGCCATTGATTAGCTAAATGGCCAAGTGACTCTACCTCTAGGAGGAATCTTTCTTTGTCATTGCTTTGAACCAATTTTAGTCTTTCCTCACTCCTTCCATCTCCTGATGTATCGAAAGACATCTCACAAACATGTGACATCTACTAACAATATCTAACCTTTATGAGCACTTTCTATATGCCAAGTGTTGTCTTCAGTACCTTCCATGCAATGTCTTATTTAATCTGTGTATAATTCCATAATGCAAGTTTGGCACATGATTTTTTCCAAAGGTGGCCACAATACCTCCTGTTTTACCTGCTCTTCAAGATCCTTACCCCATTAAGAGGCAGAGTGTAATTCTCTACCCTTAAACCTGGATGCCCCATGATTCACTTGTAATCAACAGAGTGCAGTGGAAATGACTCTGTGATTTCTGAGGCTCATGGATAAAAAGGGGGTGTGGCTTCCCCTTGTTGGAGGAGACTTCCTTTTGGAGCTTTCAGTTGCCATAAAAAGAGTCCAACCCTGAGACTGCCAAGCTGCAGAGGACATGTGTAAGTGCTCCAGAAGTAGCCTACCTGTGCCTTGAGCCCACAGCCAGTACTAGCTGCCAGCCATATATTCCCAGCCCAGTTGAGCCTTCATATGGCAGCAGCCCCAGATGACCTATGACTGCAGTCATATGGGAATCTCCAAGCAGATCTTCCCATCCTTGCCTTTCTTCAATGCCTGACCCTCAAAGTTATAAGTGCTTGTTCTAAACCGAGAAGTTTAGGGAGAAGTTTGTTACAAAGCAATAGTAACTAGAACATTGGGTGCTATTATTGGCCTTGTTTTACAGATAAGGAATCTGAGAGTCAAAGTAAATCCCTTGCCCAAGGTCAAAGAGCTAGTAAGTGGTAGGACCAGAATCTTAGGTCTTTCATATCACAGGCCAATGCTGTTAGCCTATAAGCAGTCACTGTCCATCTATTAAGCAAGGGTCTGTGAAGCCCAGTTAGGGATGATACAGGGTTCTTAGCTTGTGGATCCCCATTCAGGGACAAAAAACAAGGTTGAGAACTCTTGTTTTAGGCTCATATCAGAGATTAATTAACCTCAGGGATTGCCCTCTGGACTCCAACGTGGATCCACATGTCCCAAGCAGGCTATGCACCATGCCTGCCCTCTCCTGTCACTATCAGGGTTATTCTCTTCTTCAGAAGGTATCAGTTAAGAAAATGGACTGAGCTCTGCCATTGAGTGGGTGGCTGTATGACTTTGGAGCAAGAGGTTCCTCCACCACTCTGAGCCTCAGGTGTTTCAGCTAAAAAATGGGATGATGATAAAAGAACTTGGTTCATAAGGTTGTTAGGGGGTATTAAATGAAATCATGTATATAAAGCACTTACCACATTCTTGGCAGTTAATATGCTCCAGTTAAATATTCCTTCAAGCTAGAGACGGATACACATTGAGCCTGAGAGAAAACAAACCCCTTTCCCCACTCCCACTACTCCACAAAGCCCCTTTAACAGAACTTAATTTGTTAAAGAGACTGTTTTTTTTCCATTGGATACTCTTTCCTGCTTTGTCAAAGATTAGTTGGCCATACATTTGTGGGTCCAATTCTGGGTTATCTAGTCTATTCCACTGGTCTATGTGCCTGTTTTTGTGCCAGTACCATACTGTCTTGATGATTACAGTTTTGTAGTAGAAGCTAAAGTCTGGGATTGTGGTGCCACCCACTTTGGTTTTCTTCTTCAATATTACTTTGGCTATTTGGGGTCTTTTGTGGTTCCATACAAATTTTAGAATTGTTTGTTCTAGCTTTGAGAAGAATGCTGGTGCATTTTGATTTACAAAAAACCCCAAAAACCAAAAAAACAAAAAACAGTACTTAATTTACTGGGTTGTCCTCACAAAAGCAGTGATTAGAGGTAGAATACCTTCCAGAGTTGATAACAAAACATGCCCAGTCTGAGGAGGCTGCCCTAACACAGGGTTTATGTCCTTATTTCTCCATCTGAAGGCAGGATTGTCATAGGAGAATGATTGAGAATTTAGGTACCTTACTTAGCTGGCTCTCAGTCTCCTTGTATGAAAAATGGAAATTATATTGATTACCTCATGGTGGATATGAGCAGTCGATGAGATGATGAATGTCTGGCACCTGGAACACGGGACTCAGAGAAGAATCACAGCTCTTTCTTCTCTCTCTGATCTTCTTTGGGCCACTCTCTAAAGGGTGGCTAAGTGTCACATCTCTCTCTCCTCTTGCTGTTGCTGGTGACATCCAGGCTTGTAGCAAGGGCATTCAAGGGGTTGAATTCCTTCTATGGAAGCTCAAGCAAAGCTGGGGACACCCTCCTACTCCACCCCTTCTTTGGTACTTAGAAGTCCCCCTTCCATCGCTGGAAGACAGGAAGATCACAGTTTGGAGCTTCGGTGGGGCTCTGTGCTGTCACATGGACTTTGGCAAGCAGCTCACAAGGAAGCAAAATGATGGTAGCAACTTGGGGTCATGGGAAGAGTACTGGATTTGGGAGTCAGAAGACCTGAGTCTCAGACTCATGGATCTTTCCCTTTTTAGCCATCTTTCCTTGGCAGTGGCATTGAGCATCAGTTTCTTCATCTGTAAAAAGGGGACAATAGTACCTGTCTCAGTATTACAAGCTTATTGCGAGGCTTGAAGAGGATAAGTAGGCATGACAACTTCTGCTGATGTTCATTATTGCTGCTGGTCTTGGGCAGGGATCTAGTCTACTTATATAAAACCTAGACACTGTTAGGAGTGTTCAGAGAGAAGTGGAGGAAATAAGCTTAGTTCTGTGCATTGGGCCTGGAAGAAGTAAGCTTTCTGCAATATTCTCATATTTCTAATCTCTGGGAATGGCAACATCCTAACCAGCTCTGTAGAAGCAAGTCTAGACTCACCCTCCACTCACTGTCCATGTGCAATCATCAGGTCTAATGTATTGAATGAGAATAATCGGTCATCATGAGCATTTGCCATGTATCGGGGATGGTTCAAGTGCTTTACATGGGCCATTTCATGCTATTCATAGAACAACTACTAGGAGGTAGTTGCTTTTATTATTTTTAGTTTACAGATGAAGAAAGTCAGGTACAGACAGGTTAAGTAACTTGTCCAAGATCACACAGCTGGTAAGGGAGCCAGGTAAGCTTTGAGTCCCTGAGGTTGGCTCCAGAGCTTTTGTGCAAAACCAGTGCAGTAATGCTCTCCCACTGTATCTGCCACCATCATCTCTTGCCGAGATTCCTTCAGCATCTCCCAAATGGTAAAACCACCCTGGTCTTCCCCTTCTCTAAACCATCTCCCACACAGCTATCAGAGAACTCCTTTGAAAAGACAGCTCTGACCACATCATTCTCTGCTCAGAACCTCTCAAGGGCTCCCCATTTTTCCACAGGTTGAAGTTCAGTCTCCTCCAACTGGCCTATAAACCTCTGGGTGGCCTGACTCCTGCTTGCCACGCTTCAGCCTGCTTCCCACCGAACCCTGTTCATCTTACACTCAGGGACACTAAAGTGTTCTATGTTTTTCATTCCACTGCATCTTGGTGTGTTCAATTCCTTATTCTTCCTGACATGTCCCTTCATCATCGAAAAACTCCTACTCACCCAACTCCAGTATGAAGCCTGCCCTGCCCTGCCCTGCCCTGGCCCTTCACCTTTGCTTCTTGGGCATCTTGGGCTTGTTTGCATTACAGTGTCTATCACCTTGGAATATAGTAACTTGTCTGAGGACCTATGTGTCCCAACAGGCCATGAGTTTCTGGAGGCAGGATCCTTTTCAGCTTCCCAACACCTCCCACCAGGCCAATACCATACAGCATTAACAAACGAGAGCTAAAAAATTCTTTCAGGTGTGAAAAATTGTTGCTCTTACTATGATGGCACAATACCAGATGACAGTGCCCTTAGGACTCCAACCTATCACGTTGGCTTCCTACAAGAACACAGCCTCAGCAACTCCTCCCTTGTCCCTACTGTCCTTCTCATTGACACCTAAACCTAGAAGTGCTTGAATTCAGCATCCGGACACAGCCCTTCACCATTCGTCTTTCCTTTCTGATGCTTCCAGGCCCCCAGGCTCCTTTAGATGCTGGAGAAGAGAGCTCACTGCTTCTAACACCAACCCAGAACAGGAAGGGTCCATTCTTGGTCCAGCTTCTGGACCACCTGCTTTTCCAACTAGATTTAGTTAAGATAAGGCACAGAATTTTTAAGATATGCTTTTAACACTAGGCTGTGAGCTTCTCTGGGGCATCTTAGACCCTGTGGGAGTGTTTGTGGACTGAGTGAGTGAGTGAATGAATGAATGAATGACTTGTTGAACCACTCATTCTGGCAGATTTTTTGACTCAGTTCTTCCATCAAGACAGAGCTTAGAGCAGCCTTGCTATGTCAGGTGAGTAAGGGTTCCTGAAAACATTTTGCACTACATACCCTGTCTGGGGGTAGAGGAAAGTTGTTCCTTCAGGACTTCCCAGGGCACAGGATGCCTCAGGGCCAAGCCTCGGTCTGCGGGAGGAGATGCAGGAAAAGGAGCAACATTTTCCTTTGGCCCGAGACTGGAATTCCAATTCTCCACTTGAAAGGGAGCCCATCACCTGACTTATCTCTGCTCCAGCCCTCAGGGCACACCTGAGAGGCTGCCAGGGAATCTGCCAGGTGTTTTATTTTTCGCATTGGTGTGTAAATGACGTCTAGCTGCCTTTCCGGCCAGAGGGAGGTTTGTGCTTAATTCAGGCTCTGGAGACACGTCTCGGGCAACCTGCAGCCTCAGCGGTGAGGTTTATCTGATTGTGCATGCAGGCCCACCTCCCTGTTCTGCTTCAGGAGGCTTTGCTATTTATTGCACACCCCACAACGCGCGAGCTGTCACCTCTTTTCTGAAGCTTTGCCAGCCACGTGGCTCACAACCCCCACTAGAGCCCCCCTCTCCAGGACTGCATCACCCACACTAACTGAACCCGGGACCCGTCAGCTTTTGCTTCCTGACAACCACCCCACAGCTTGTGAGCTCAAAACAACAAGCATTGTGAGCTCACAACTGGGTGGGTGGCTGTGCTGGGCTTGGTTGGGGTTCTTCCTACAGCTTCAGTCACCTGCCCATCAGCTAGTTTCTGTCAGTGTGGACACAGATCCACTGAGCTGCATAGCTCTCATCCTCCAGCAGGTTAGCCTGAGTGTGTTCACTTGACAGAGGCAGGCTCCCAGACGAGGGCAGGAGCCGCAGGGCTTTTTGAGGCCAAAGCCTGGAACGGGCACAACATCCCATCTGCCCCATTCTACTGGTTAAAGCAAACCACAAAGGCCGACTCTGATCCCAGAGTTAGAGAAACAGGTTCCACTCAAAGGGAGAAGCTCTTTGCTGTGCAGGAGTGCGTATACAGAGGGAACAAACCACTTAACAAGCGCTCTGTCATTTCTGTTCCATTATTCCAAAGTGAACCTGATAGAGAGTGGATCTGAGGCTAAAATCCAGGAACACGGGTTCCAAGTAACTGTCGAGAGAAAGTCTAGTGTTTGGTATACAGCTTGTGCTTTGGAGCCTTCAGACCTAGGCTTGAATCCTGTCTCTTCCACACACTCTTTGTGTAAACCTTGGGCAAATCACTTGCTCCTTCAAGCTTTCCTTTCCTCTTCTGCAAAACAGGGACATTAATAATTCCAACCTCACAGAGTTGGTGTAAGGATCAAATGGCAGATGTATGGGTGTAAATGCCCCTAGCACAGTGTCTGGCACAAAGTAAGTGCTCAGTGAAGGTGGTTTGTATTATCAGTGTTATCATTAAAAACAACACTATTTCACCTGCTATAAACTCAAGTAATGGAATCCCCCTCCCAAATTCTAACACTGTGATTTCCTCAAGGGCATAGACTGTATGTCCAACAATATTCACTACAGCTTTGTTTATAATAGGAAAAAAATTGAAAGCAGTATAAACATCCAACAATAGGGGGTTGGTTAAATGAATGTTAGTATACCTACCCAAAGGATTGCAGTGCAGTCATTAAAAATGATGTAGGGCTAGGTGTGTTGACATTGAAACTGAATATGACATATTGTTAAGTGAAAAAGAAGGTTATAAAATAGCACATACAGTACAAAGCCATCTGTGTACAATATATTTATGTGTAGATATACACATAGATGTCTTGGTGGAAAGATATCAAAATGTGAACGTGTCTGTCTTTATGTTGAGATTATAGGATTTTTTGCCTTTTATCCCAACTTCTTTAATTTCTTAACAATGAAATGTACTACTTCACTAAATTAAAAAAAAAAATTGCAACAGGAGAGCCACTCTAGGTCACCACGAAGGCAAGCTTCAGAGACACGGCTATGTGTCAGGCCTTGAACTTGCCACTCAGAATTTTGGAGCCTGCCGCTGTCAGGCCCTGTGCTGGGTGCCCAGTGAAACTTGCTCCTCCCTTAGGCTTTCGGCTGTGCTCCCTGGGGCTCTTCTGGGGCTCCTGAATTCACTGCTGACCTCCATTATGTAACTTCTTTCCCCTGGGGGCACCTAGAGCTGCATTTGTCTGTCTCTCCTCTCTCTGCTGCTCACAACACTCCTGCAGTTCCTATAAAGTTGGTGTTGGAGAGAGAGATGGGGTGGCTGCCCTCAGAGGTTACCCCATTTCCAAGCAAGCAGGCTGGGAAAGGGAAGGAGAAGGGTCGGTGTCCACGCTGGCAGCCCAGGCAATGGCAGGAGCTGGGGGCTGGAGGGCTAGACATAAGCCTTTAGTGCCTGGGTCCAAGGGATGGTACCAGTCAGTGCCATCACCACACGCAAGACAGAAATCTGAAAGGGAAGGAGGCAGCACTCACCACCCTATTTAGATGGGCTGAGCTATTTAAAAATCAAAAACATCCAGTAGCCATAATTTAGCCCAGCAGACCCCTGGGGTCTTCGCGTAAACAAATGGTTCACTCTGGGCAGCCCTGCCTCTCTCCATCTCACCTAAATCTCCAGCTGACTTTGTTCTGGTGTTCTGTGCTCTTTCCTGGGCCCTGAAGCACCTCCATCATGCCCTTCTCTTCCTAACTGACCTATTTCTTCCTGTAGGAGTCTTATGGGTCAGTTTATCCTCTTAAGAGTGCTGAAAGCAAAATTAACAATTCCAACCACTTATACATGAGATTTGATGCTTTTTACCAAAAAGATATTGTCACATCAGGAACAGTCATGCACGGGAAAAGGTGGGTTACCTTCATGAAGCAGCGATGGCTGGATCCCAGCAGATGGAAAACATTTGGAAATAGCTGCTTAAAATGGCAAGATGGTCAGGGGCTCAAGGGGCACGGGAAACAGGGAATTAACACCATTGAAGGAAATAGGATTTAGGGGAATAATATTCTACTTTTTAAAATATTTAGGTGAAGCACCTCCTTGATATCTCTGGGTGGATGAAGAGGTCATTTCCCTGGCTACTCAAAGAGAAGCATGGTGGATATGGCGGCATCTGTCCTTGGAAAGCCAAATTGCAAATGTTTGTGGGTGTGTGTGGATGTGCTGTTGAGTCACAATATTGTTAATCATAAGGAAGTTTAGGAATCAAGGCAAACTTTCTCCCACCCCCATTTGCTGCCTATGAATTACCAGCCATCATTCTTTTTCCTCTCCAACTCTTGCAATTGGGGTAGAATGCCTCTGTTAAACAAGCATGCCTCCAGAACTTGAGCTAAGTTAGAGCCCTTTATAAATTAGGCAATAAATAGAATGTGTTTCCCCATCTGGTATCCAAATTTAGGAAATCTGTGATTTTACATGAGCCACCAAGATATATGGCAAAGCCCAGGGTTCTGTGGTTTTTGCGGGTGTTTGGGAGGCATGTGGTCATGGTAGAGCCTCTGTGCTTTGCTATAACTGCTGAGATGCCACTTCTAACTCTGTCATTTATTACTTGGCCTTGGACAAGTCTTCTCATCTCTCTGTGTGTCTCAGTATTTTCATCAGCAAAATGGGAGTAATAAGAGCACCTGACTCATAAGGTTTTTATTTCAGAAAATGGCAACTTGATTCTTCCAGCTGTTCAAATTCCACATCTTGGAATTATCTCAATGCCTCTGTCTGTCCTCTCGATCCAATTTGTGAGCCAATCCTGGTGGCTCTCATTTCAAAATCAAGCCCGAATAAGACTATTTCTCACCATCACTGACACCACCACCCTGGCCAAAGACATTATCATCTCCTACCTGGATTATTTCACTAGTCTTTGCTATAGGCTGAATACCTGTGTCCCTGAGTAATACATATGTTGAAAAGTAATCCCCAGTGTGATGATAATAGGAAGTGGGCTCTTTGCGAGGTGCTGAGGTCATGAGGGTGGAATCCTCATGAATGGGATTAGTGCCCTTAGAAGAGGGAACTTCCTTCCACCTTTCACCAGGTAATGATACAGCAAGAAGATAGCTGTCTATGAACCAGGAAGTGGGCCCTCATCAGTCACCCAATATGATGGTACCTTGACTTTGGACTTTTCCAGCCTTTGGAACTGTAAGAAATAAATTTTTGTTGTTGATGAGGCATTCAGTTTATGCTACCTTTTTAATAAAAAAGCAGCCTAAACTGACTATAGTAATATTTTAAAAGTTAATTATTGAAGTATAATTAACATACAATATTAATTTCAGGTGTATAACATATTGATTGAACAGTTCTATGCATTACTCAGTGGTCACCACAATAAGTGTAGTCATCATCTGTTACCACACAACATTATTGCAATCTTATTGACTATATTCCCTATGCTGTACTTTTCATCTCTGTGACTTGTTTATTTTACAACTGAAAGTCTGTAGCTCTTAAGCCCCTTTATCTATTCTATCTATTCCCCCCTCCTGTCTGGCAACTAGTTTGTTCTCTGCATTTGAATCTGTTTGGTTTCTGTTTGTTTGGTTTATTTTGTTTTTTAGATTCCATATATAAGTGAAATTATATGATATTTGGCTTTCTCTGGCTTATTTTGCTTAACATAATAACCTGTAGGTCCATCCATGTTGTTGCAAATGGCAAGATCTCATTCTTTTCTATGGCCAAGTAATATTCCATTGTGTGTGTGTGTGTGTGTGTGTGTGTGTGTGTGTGTGTGTGTGTGTCTATACACACACACTACATCTTCTTTATCCATTCATCTATTGATGGACACTTGGACTGCTTCCATATCTTGGTCACTGTAACTAATGCTGCAATAAACATAGGAGTGCATATATCTTTTTGAATTAGCGTTTTCATTTTCTTTGGGTAAATACCCAGTAGTAGAATTACTGGATCATATGATATTTCTATTTCTTATTTTTTAGGAACCCCCATACTATTTTCCACAATGGAAATTTACATTTCCACCAACAGTGCACAAGGGTTCCCAAAAGGAAATGGTTTTGATGAATAACAGTTTCGTAGCTGCCATAAAGGAGAAACTGAAGGTCAACATAAGCCTGTCCCAGACGAAATTCTGTTTTTTGGGTAACCTTGGGTAAGTTAAAATCACTGTACCTTAGTTTTCACTCTCTAAAATATTCTCTCCCCCAATTCCTTTTTCTACCAGTCCTGTTACACCCTTCAAAAGGGTTAAGAGTTTATTTATTTGCCCACACTTGGCTGGTTTTTTGCTTTTTCTACTGAATTCTACTGACTGGCCTATCTCACAACCTATGCTAATACTTGAGATTTACTGCACAGAGGCTTGGAGGAAGTATCCATCATGCTGCATTATCAGTCGTTGGGAGTGTCTTAGGCAAAGGCAACAGCATATCCAAAGGCCTTGAGGCAGGAAAAAGCCCAGAGTAGCTAAGAGCATCTATGGCCTGGAGGCTGGCTCCATGTGAGAGCTCTGGTTTCAGGCTGCCTGGGTCAACTTCTCAAGTCCACCTGTTACGTAGGCTTAGACAAGTCCTAGAATGTCCAAGGCTGTTTTCAGTTTTGTATGATAGAGGCATTGATCTCATAAGGATATTGTGAGGATTGAATGCGATAATACCTCTAGAGCGCTCAGAACTGTGTCTGGCATGTTCACCGCTATTATTGTTAATATATCACCACTATTTTATCATAATTTTAATCATCCTTTGCCTAGGTCCTTGGTTCAGAGAACTTATCCTTTCAGGCTGTTTCTACCTTTCTAATCCAGTGCCCAAATGGCAAAAATACAACCCCCTGGGGCTAATTGCATTTTTCTTATAGATGCTGCAGCTCAATTGAAGCCCAACTCATGGCCTTGTGGCCCAACTTTTCAGTTAGCAGTTGTTCTGAGTGCTTGAACTTTGATCAGCATCAGATTCATCTCTCCACTCTTGCCCTGCTTTTTCATAATTGCACTTGCTTTGTGCAGCTTGGGTCAGAGTTATATTCATTGGAGCAATTGTTCTGGAATCCTGACTTTGCCAGGAGCCTCATGTCCACCCATGATGCAATTGTTTTTAAATATCATCTCAGAGTCACACCCAGGAATCTCTCAGAAGCCTTTCAGAATAAATCCTTGTGAACAAGAAGTTGGCTAGAGTCTCTGATGCTTCTCGTCAGCCCTCCTTACCCAGGCAGAGAGGCATCCTTCCCTACTCCTCTGGGACCTACTCCAGACAGCCAGAGGTCAATAGGACAGCCAGAAGGTCTGCCAGATCAGGCCCTCTGGAAACAAGAAATCTCTGTACAGCCAAGGGAATCACTAGTCCCCTATCTGATGGCCTTTCATTCTAAGCAACATGCAATAAACAGACACTCCAATAGGACAAAGGGATTCTGACAGCTTGTAGAGTTCATTGTGGCAGAGATGTGAGCTCAGTGGAGCAGGTTTGCTGCCGACCTCGCTCTGCAGCATTCACCTACACACACAAAAGGAATAAGGATTAACTCTTCATGGAGCCTGTCTCCAATTTAGCTCTAATTGTTCATTCATTTAATCAGTTAATCAAGAAGAATTTAATAAACACTTATTATGCTGCAAGTACTAAGATCAGCATTAAGGACACCAGTATAAATAAAGCTGCCTCTTTTCTTGAAAAACCCATGTGTCTAAATACATAGCAAATTACATAATAGTATACAAAATGCTTCAGCGCAAGTGAGCATCAAGTATTATGGGAACACAGAAGACGAAGGGGCCCAATTTTGCCTGCCAGGAGATGTGAGCCAGAGATGGCTTCACAGAAAGAGGGACAGAGCAGTTTTGAAGAAACAGAGAATTGGGAGGGTGTTAATAAGGTTATTTTGGTTGCAAGTAACAAAAATGGACGGATTAGTTTAAATAAAAGACAGTTATTGTAAGGGCTCTGGTTGTTTCAAGGAATCCAAGGGAGAGACGAACAAGTAAATCTCAAGAATGGCAAGACCCCAGAAGTTTGGGAGACCTTGGTGGCAGGGATCTATGATTTTCTTTTCTAGAGAGCATACATGGACCAAACTCTCCTCCACCAACATCTCTACCCATGGGCATCTCTTTTCAAAATTCCAGATTCCTAGAAGAATCTGATTGCCCCACCTGGAGTCAGAGATTCATTCCTGGCTTATTTAGCTGGACCAGAAGAAGCAGCTCAGCTAGTTCAGACCCCACCACTTATCCAGGGCAGTTCTATAAGAAGCGTCATCATGGTCTTGATGTCCACCCCAAGAGATGGCTATTGCAATGAGACAGGACATTGTCTCATTGTCTCATTGACAAATGCATTGAGTCATGGAGGCAAAAAGGTCATGGTGTGATTGTAGAGAAACAAGTTTGGGGTGACTTTCTTTGTGCAACCTGTGCAATCATTATTATATGTACAACAAGTGTCCATTAATCATGTCATATTTCGTATGCATGAAGGGAACCTGTTATTTATGATCTTTTAGTTAAGGTTTGTTGGGTATCTTAAAGAAAAAAGACATTTGTCAGAAACTATGAGGGGTGCTGAGGGTCACAAATTGAAAGAGATGTAGAGAAGAAATCACACTTGGAACTGGCAGGACCTGGACACTTGGAACTGGCAGGACCTGGAGGAAATCTTGGTGGCAGACATCTCTCTGCCTTTCTCCGGTCACCATCACTGGAATGAATGGAGTTGAATGGTATACAGTATATGTAATAAGGTTTCCAGTGAGTTGGTGAATTGAGATCTTGTCATAACTTAGAGGATGAACATTAAAGAGTGACTCATCTGTACATTTGACATGCCTGTCTGTCTGTCTCTCTTTGCTGCCCAATGTTCTGGGCATCTCCGTTTTCTAACACCTCGGTTTCTTTTTGGAGGATTACCTCCTTCTGGTGGATCCTTTTGCTCAGTGCCTTGGTACAAAAATAAACCAATGAATAAAGCTCATCTTTTCAGACTCTGTCTCCCTAAACTTTGAATCCTGAGCAAGGGCACAGGGTGAAACACACTGTTCTTAGTGAGAGGTTTAATCCAGATGTTGGCTTCCCAGCACAGAAGCTGAAGGAGTCCCAGGGGGATGCTCCCATGGTTGATCTTCCTCTCATTGCTCTGGTTCAGACAAGGGCATGCCTAAGACTGAGGAGCAATGATTCAGATCCCCCCCACTCCATAGTCATTGGAGGCCCATATTAGGGAAAAAGGAAGACAGAAAATCACCCTTACTCAGGAAAACAGTAGTCTGTCCTTATTGACTATGATACAGAAATTAACTGGAACATTTTGGAATTTCTGTAGCAAGGAGCAAAACAAAATTTTTTAGGAGTTCATGCTAGCTGGACACCATTTATAAAACTACTGTAAGTGTTATAGAGAGAACCCATGGACGTTGGTTTGAGGTCGGTTCAGGCAGGCATCCATTCTTACTGAACAGTGGATCTACTCTGATTGGTCAATGCAGCACGCTGATTGGTTGGCACTAGTGCCATATTAGCTGGTAAATATTTTGGATCTCGCCTGTATTTACTATGTCTAAGCCACTCTGCCAGGTTTTACTGATCTTCACAGACTTCATTTAACAAATACTTTTTAGGTATGGGTCTTACTTTATGAATTTTATTTATCACCCCTCCCCTTCATTGATGGGGAATGGGAGATCAGAGAGGTTGGTTCCCTAGTATCATTTAGTAGTATGACTGGTGAGTGCTGGACTCAGGATTTGAACTCAGAGCCCACACTCTTCACTGCTTGGTTATCCTACCTCAATTACCCAAGATAACTCACTTGTGCAGAACGACCCTCACTCTGAATTTATGGCTCTTTGAACCATGGCTTGAAATGTTATTTTTACCTTAACTCTCACTTATCAGGTTGGTAAATTCAGGGAACACAGGTGCAGGTGGAATTTTAGAGTACTGGAGAAACTAGCTTT
Source organism: Acinonyx jubatus (assembly GCF_027475565.1). Taxonomy (NCBI): domain Eukaryota; kingdom Metazoa; phylum Chordata; class Mammalia; order Carnivora; family Felidae; genus Acinonyx; species Acinonyx jubatus. The sequence goes on from NC_069381.1 coordinate 25,866,611, forward strand.
CAACCAAGGGGTTGAACTACAATGATGATTTTTCAACCTTTATTCTTAAAAAAAATTTTTTTTAAGACAGAGAGAGACAGAGCATGAACGGGGGAGGGTCAGAGAGAGAGGGAGACACAGAATCTCAAACAGGCTCCAGGCTCTAAGCTGTCAGCACAGAGCCCGATGTAGGACTCAAACTCACGGACCATGAGATCATGACCTGAGCCAAAGTCAGACGCTTAACCGACTGAGCCACCCAGGCACCCCTCAACCTTTATTCTTAACAGTGGATCCTTTTGTTCAAATGCAATTGTATATGGAAGTTCAATGCTAAAAGCACAGAGGCTCTGGGAGTTGCATTGTAAAAACTGCCCCTGGCTCTGATGTTCACCTAAGTGACGTGAGCTGGGGTGGCATGAGTTATCACTCTCCTTGCATACAGTGCTCAGCGTGATCTCTGGGCTGGTATCTTCATTCCCCAGCCCTGCACAACCTGACCCAGGCTATAAGGCAACTGGTCCCTTAGACCGTGGGAGGTGTGGCCTGGGATTAGTTCCTGTGATGCTGTTCCTATTCTTCTACTCAAGCTTCTGCCTCCATTTCCTTCTTTCTCCCACAGTTACTACCGAGCTGGGAGACTTGTCCTAAATTCCAGCCTGCTCAGCTCAACCCTAACACACTGCTCAGGCCTTTCTAGGACCCTGCCCTGCCCCCTTTTCTCAATGGCTCCTCTTAACAGACTACTTGAATCATACCAGTGTCACAGGATGTGAGGTTGGGTCCCCCAAAATCAGACCCTGAAGATCCATGTGAAAGTGATTTATTATCAAGGGTTTCCAGGAAAATCTAGCAGGCTAGTGGGAAAGTGGGGCAAATGAAGAAAGAATCAGGCAAGGTGTGACCTCAAGCAAAATTCTATTTAGGGTAACTTGGGCTTAATTCTGTAAGGGGGTCTGAAGACAACCCAAGTCACACCTCAGAGCTGCCCTAATCAGGAGCTAGGGAGCTAGTGTTTATAGCCTTCTGGGTGTCTGTGTGCACAGGCAAATGAACTCCTGTGTCCCACAACAGCCCTTTAACAAAGAGACACAGGAGCTGGATGGGAGCAAACACACCCTGGCCTGGGTGCATTGAAATGGTGCAAGGATCTGGGGAGCTGAGGCAGAGCTGTGAGGGCATGTGCCTCACACACTCCGGATGTTACCCGTCATTAGCTGTAGCTCCTCTGCTGTGATCTACAGTCTTGATGATTGACTTCCTTTGGTATGAAGGTGAGCAGACTCTGTTTACTGCCTACTCAATATACATTCTTTCTTTCCTCCTTGCCCACTGAACTCTGATTTTGTTCAGAACAACAATGTGCCCAGTCTTTGGAGATGATCTCTAATTAGTCTCCAATCCAAATGTGCCAATACTAGGCCTAGCTTTCCTGGCAATTAGCCCTGGCCTTTGGACTTATTTGGGTTGTGAAATAATAAAAAACAAATATATAGTGGTCTCTGTCCCTGGTTTCTGGCACAGGAGCTCCTAAATCCCTTGGAATTCCCTGGGTTATAGGAGCCTCTTTTGTTCTAATGAGGTGACTCTTGGTGGGCTTCCACATGGGGGCCAGTCACCAGAAAGATCAAGTCATGATTAGAAGCTTGAAACTTACCGCTCCACCCCCATCTTCTGGGAAAGAGAGAGGGTTAGAGATTAAGTTGACGATTGATCATGCCTAAATGATGAAGCCTCCATAAAACCCCTAACATATGGCTTTTGGAGATCTTCCAGGTTGGGAACACATTCATGTGCTGGGAGAGCAGTGTACTTCAACTCCATGGAGACATAAGCTCCTATATTCAGGAGCCTTCTGGACCTGGCCCTATATGTTTCTTCATCTGGCTGCTCTCTTGTACCTTTATTATATGCTTTATTTTATAATAAACTGGTAAATGTGAGTGTTTCCCTGAGTTCTATGAGCCATTCTAGCAAATTATCAAACTGAAGGAGGGAGTCATGGGGACCCTGACTTACGACTGGTTGGTTAGAAGTACAGATGCCAACCTGGGACTTACAATTGGCATCTAAAATAGTAGGGAAGAGTCTTGTGGGACAGCCTTTAACCTGTGGCATCTGATGCTACCTCCATATAGATAGTGTCAGAATTGAGTTAAATTGTAGACACTTAGCTAGTTTTGGGGAATTATTGATGTATAGAGAGAGCCCCTGGGCATTTGATAAGCAATAGTGAAGTGTGGCAGTAGTGTGTCAGTATAGGAGAAACATAGGAGTGAATTTTTCTTGTACAAAGGCCAACTGGACCTGCATGGAAGTCTGTTGAATGGTTCTGGGAAGACTTCTACTTCCTGATAAAAGGGGAAAGGCAGGTTGACGCAGTCTCTCCCTTTTCCCTCTTCATCCTTATTCTTGACTTGAGCATGGGTGGCATGTCCAGAGCTGTAGCAGCCATCTTGTAATCATAAAGCAAAATGCAAAGATAAAGACCAAGAGCGTTTCAAAGACCAAAAGCATTTCTGACATCATCCAGCTATTAAGCTATTTCCAGAAGTTTTTTACCTCTAGGCTCCTTGTGGTGTGAGAAAAACAAACTCCTGTTTGTTTAAACCACTTTAAACCAATTTTTCTGTTGCTTGAAGCTGAATTCATCCTCCTAATCAGGGGCCTGTGGGAGTCCAGCCTGACTTCTCCATGCCCCTATCAGTACTACATAAAGGATGGATGGTGACCTCTTTAGGATGCCCGTCCCAGAGCACAGCCACCTGCTCAATCCTGGTCCCATCTGGTCCTATCTCCTTCCTGTTCTGGGTAAATCATAAAAATGCAAATCTCTTGCAATCAGTCATGAATGAGGAATAGTCAAGGTGGACCAACAGAGTTAGGAAGCAGAGCTTGGCAAGACTTTCCGAGGAGTAGACAGGGAGAAATTCTTTTGTTTTTAGACCTGTAGGCAAAGACAGAGCCGACATAGACACTCCAGAACTATGACAATAATATTGATTTAAAGATACAACTATATATCCAACTGTCATTTATTGAGCATCCACTATATACTTGGTGTTTTATACTCACTATATCATTTGCACAACCACTTGGTGATGTGATTATGATCTCATCCATGTTTCATATGAGAATCCTGAGACTCAGAGAAGTGAGGTAACTCACTTAAGCTCATTTAGTTAGAAAGGGCCTAAGTCCAGGGGTGCCTGAGTGGCTCAGTCAGTTAAGCATCCAACTCTTGATTTTAGCTCAGATCATGATCTGAGTTCCAGTTCGAGACTCACATCAGGCTCCATGCTGACAGTGTGGAGGCTACTTGGGATTCTCTCTCCCAAGGGGGAGATCCCAAGGGGGTATCCAACCCTAGCCTTGTGTGCAGTTTACTTCACATCTTCCAGGATCCACTGGACATCCTTCTACAGCCCTGAAATGACAGCCAGTTCTGATGACGACCAGTTCAGATGCCCCATGTCAGCACCAGCCTTTAATCTTGGCTCTCAGAACTGCCACTCCTCACAAAACAAATGTTCCTCTAAAGTGTGCCCAAGACAGTCCTTGGCAAGACATTCACCTGAGGAATTCTGAGTCCTCCCACCCACTGGCATTCTTGGGCAAGCTTCCTGGGAATGAGTGAACCCTGCCCCCCTTCTATGTCTGGCTTGTATGTCTCTGAGGGCATATGTATTAGATTAGTCCAACTGAGAGCAAAGTCAGTTTGGATTTGCTCAGACCAAGAGCTCTAGAGACTCCCTTCCTGGCTGGTAGTACTTTTAGGTCTCCCAGATCCCTTTACTTGTTCATTCATCTCTCCCTAAACTGCTGAAAGTGCTATAGCTAATGGCTTATAACTGTGACCTTCTCTGCATATAGCATCTGTGGCTGATAGGAACTTCCTGGCCAGGAGAAGCCTGGGATGTTACACTCCCTCCTCCAGGGGTGTCCAATGACTTAATTGGCTGACATGAGGACACAAATACCTGGCCCCTTTGTCTCACTGAATGACCACTCTGTGATGTGACACTCCAGAGTACCCTTTGGGTCAAGCAAGGTTAAACTTTCCCTGAGGCGACAGACTTTCTTGGCTCTTTCCCATTCCCTATCCTGCTTCCCTCCTTTGTTTACAGGATTTCCTAAAGAGCCCTCTCTCAACAAATGAGAGATTTTGCATCCAAATCTCTCAGGCTCTATTTCTAGGGAGTCAGACCCAAGACAGACACTCTACTAAAACCATGTTTTGCAAATGTCATTAAGCCCTGGGTGCCATTCAGGGACTAGCACTTGAGATCCATTTGAATTTCCCGGCCAGACAATCCCCTAACCTCACAGCATTGTCGTCTGTGGCTATGCACCTCATAGATGGAAACCTTTCTCCCCTCAAGGCTCTATCTCCTCCTGCCCTCACATCCCCACACTGCTCTCTGCTCCTTCACCCCTGATCCAGCCTCACCACTTCCACCCTGCCAGTCCTTCCCAGTCTGTTTCCCAAACAGACTTCCCTGCATAGTTGGACATTTTCCCGAATAGTCCTTGCACTCCCCACCTTAACAGAGAATGAAATCTCCCCAGAGGACACTGCCGCCTTCGCAATCCTCTCAAGTGGAGACTGCTCATTCTGCTTAGGTACAAAAACTCAGGTCAGCATTCTCTTCGCTCCTCATGACCACTTCCAAGCCGTTACGCCTCCACCCTCCTATTAGAGTGCGTCTCCTTTGTTTCTCACGCCATCTGGCTATATCATTAAAACTGGCCAATTGCATATCCTTTGACACAGCAATTCCCCTTCATACAAAAATATTAGTGCAAGATGAAAGGATATATGTAAGAACAATTGTAATGGCACTGTTTGAAACTGTTTTTAAAAAAGGAAATTGGAAATAATCTAAATACCCATCAGCAGGAAGCTGACAAAAAGATTGTAGTGCTATTGCACAGAGGGCCACCACACCCCTATTAGAAAGAAGCATAGGATTTTTGTCCCAATGTGGGGAGACGCACATGACATGTAATGGTACGTCGAGCAGAAAAACTATAGCAAATATAGTACAATCTCATTTTGATAAAGGAAAATAATGCATATGTTTTTAAGATTAGAAGGGTTATCTTAGGGTGAATGACCCTTGGTTAGCAATGTCCCTGCAGTTGCTGTTATGGTTATGGCCAAGGAAGTGCTCAAAAGAGCCACACAATCTTTGGAGTCATAAAGTGAGAGCAGAAGCCATGTAGCTCTTGGTATGATATACTGATGCTTGCTTCGATCTCCTAGCTGGGGTCTAATAGGTGGTGGTGATATTTGATGGCTCTGAAAGCCCCATTCATTAAGCTTTTTAAAAAAAATACTCCTCAAAGTTGTATATATGATGAAACCCTGTCTTACCACTCCAGATGGGAGAGATCCAAGTGGGACATCTACCGTGAGTGCCAAAATGTTGTCATGAAATTCAAGCTTCATTTCTTTCTCTTCCTATATAAACACCCCCTTCCCAAATATGAATCAAATCAGTCTAGCATCATCTCCTCCCTTCCTATTTCTTGTCAGTAGGGCATTGGTGGAAGTGTGTAGGGTAGATATCCATGGGGAGAATGTGAATTTAGAGGGCCGGGGGGAGAATTTTTACTTTGCATTGATTACTTTTGTAATGTTTGAATTTGCCACTGGGGTATGTATTATCTTTGTAACAACAAATAAAGATTAAAAATGAATTTAAAAACTACTGCCTGACCCGTTATGTCCTCAGTACATTTACCTGAAGAGAAAGCCCTGATGAAGAGAGTCTCATCAAGTGTAGTGCTTAAGAACAGGAACTCAAGAACTTTGTTTCCTGGTTCTAAGTCCACTTCTTAGTAGCAGTGTGACCTCGGGTAAGTTACTGCAGACCGCACAATTTGTGCCCTGCACAACTCCAAGGGGCACCATTCACATAGACCACAAGGAGAATGACACTTGGATGTGTGTGATGCAGTGGCACAGGAAAGCCCTGCCTCTCTGTGTATCGGCCTCCTCATCTGTGAAATGAGAATGACAGTACCCACCTTCTAGGCTTATTCTGAGTATTTGGCGAATAACCCATGTGAAGTACATGAAACAGTGGCACTGGAACATTGTAAATATACAGTGAGTGTTCGTTGTCATTACTATTACCATCTCCATCACCACCATCACCATCATGATGATCATCAAGATAAGTCCAGGAAAGGGGTCTGTGTCCCTAGGTCCCAATTCAATCTCTTGGGCACAAACTACTAGCCAAGCTGTCACTCTGTTCAGAAGAAAGACCCTTCCCTTTCCCCAGGAATGAAGTACTGATGGTCTAATGTCTGTGCTAGAGAACTCTCGTTGAAGGCCTGCAGGCAATGGTGGCTACAGAGATGATGCAAATCTGGAAAGTTTCCTGAAATTGCTACAAGCCAGGAAGGAACTCTCCATGGTTCTGGTTTTATGAAGTCCACGCTGACTGCTGTCTCCATCCTGCTATGTTCTGATTATTGGCTTTGCCACAGGCAACCTCATCAAGATGCCCCCTTTTTAAGACTTTGCCTGAACTCTGATAACATGTTGCCCTTATTAGAAATATTTTCACTTTAAAGGAAGCTTAATCCAAATTAAAATAAAATATCTCTGATGGTGGAATTTATAGAACTTTTAGAGACAAAAGGGAGAATTTTGGACTGAAGGGGCTTCCAAAAAGTCCACCCTACAGGTGGCTATTTCCAGCTAACCACGAGAAACGTGTGTCTCTGTTATTCTTGCAAAAGTCTTCCTTGTGCTCTTGTAAATATGTCACGTTGAGTCATATATTCAGGAGCAGAGAGGAAGGAGATATGCACATATAGCAGAGCCTGTGCAGAGAAGGTGATGGTACCAAATCACATTCCAGAATGAAGCTAATGGGAATAAGAGGCAGAACCCTAACCTTACACCCTGAAATGATACAGAGGGAGGGAGTAGTAGGTTGTAGGGAAACTTGGAGTTGCCCCACACATTGATTTCTGGATCTGGCTGGTTACAGAGGAGACTTAAGGCAAATACAAGAAGCCAAAGTTGTAGGCAGTCCTTAGATCTCAGGCTAGGAGTTGGATGTGACCATCGGATTATCCTGACCCTGGTTGGGGGCTGGAGTGGAGGTTTGGGACAGGGAGAAATCTGCCCCAGGTCATAACCCTGCAATAGCTATTATGTAGGTCTGAGATTTGTCTCCCTAGGGATGAGCTGACATGCTTTATATCACCTCCCTCACACCCTTTCACTCACTCATTCCCTCCTTCATTTCCCCATCCTTCTCCAGTGCCTGTGCCTTCACTCAACACATCTCTCCTATCCACTACTCCAGCTGTCAGACTCCTGGGTCACCAACCGCCCCTCCCATATTCCTTCCTAGTACAGGCAGACAACTAATTAGAAATGTTCTGTGACTGGAGACTCCTCCACCATCTTCTGTAATATCACTGTGTCTAGAATTATTCCATGCCTTGTATAGGTGCTATGCCTAATCTTTATAGCAAGTCAATAAAGTTTCTTGTTTTAAGACTAAAGGAATGGAGGCTTAATTCTCTTCATCTGTAAAGTGGGAAATATAAGACCTACTTTGTTTGACTACTGTGAGGCTTGGAGATCATATTAGTTTTGTGCACAATATAAGACAAGGTGCTCCACACACTTAGTCTCTGCACCATATCCAACTCTAGAACATAAGCTCCTCAAGGGTAACAGTGCATTTCTTAGTTTTAAACTCACTTTACTTAAGGGAAACTTTGCTTTTGAATAGGGTCCTCTAACAAGCTGTGGGTGGAGACCAGCAATCCATAGAGTAAGTCTCTTTTGAGATAACTTCTTTGTTATGATCTCCCAGTTTAATGTGCCAACTTATTGGGATAGAATGAGAATCATAATTATCATCATGATAATAATTATTATTGAGCATCAACTATAAGCCTGGGACTGTGCTGTGCATTTTACAAGCATGGTGATATTTAATTCAAGCAATGTTGGAGCCAGCCCAAGTTCAAGGTTGCAGAATAGAGAAAAGAGGTTACATCTGCATGCCCCTAACCTCTTCCTTATACTCAGAAATTTATCGACCCCTATCTCCAGGCTCCATTACTCTTGAGGTACATTCCTGAAATACCTTCACCATCCTGACTTTCTTGGCAGCTTAATTGCCTGACAACTTATTTGGAGCCTGCAGAAAACTCAGATCTCCAAGTGCTTCTGCCTCCCTCCCCTTCTTTTCCCAGAATCTCTAGCATTGAGTCTGAAACACACTATCAAACTCTTAATTAGATATTGACATCTAGAAATCTGTAATAATACTAATAGCAGTAACTGCTTATTGAGCCCTTACTAACTATATTAGCTCATTTGGCATCATAGCCACTCTGAGTTAGTACTATTACAATTCCCATTTTACAGATGTGCAAATGGGAGATTAAGCCATTTCATTGAGTGTCACCCAAATAATAAATGGCAGAGTTGACAGTTGAACTTATATGTGCCTCACTTCATGAACTAAACTCCATACCCTGACACATGAGTTATCCTACCTTTCATATACCCAAGATTACTGTCCCCAAAAGAACAGAATTTCTTCAAGCACATGAGCTTTCCCATGGAGGTAGTCTAAGGTAGAGGAAAAGGTGTGCATTTTCCTTTTGAAGACAGCCATGAGCTTGAAACATAGCCTACCAGTTCCTGGCTAAGAAATATGTCTAGAGAAGACAGATATGGACCATGAATTAAGGTCACATCAAAGAAATAAGGATGAGATATAAGAAACTGGGCTATGATGGTTGAAAGTTTGTATCCCCAGGTAAGAATGTCTGCAAGTAAATTATCTGTTCAGAGGCTGGATAAATTATAGTAAACATTACTAGAACTTCTACAGATCTGATTCTTTTCTTCTTCCTGGGAAGCTTTGAAGTTAGGTGATGCCATGTGGCTAATTCTGGTAGAGATTGTAAACAGAAATAATGTGTGCCACTTTGGGGGAAATGTAGTTAAAACTCCTAAAGCACTCTCTAGCCCTCTCCCCTGCCATGGAAAACATGTGTTGAGATGCCAGAGTCACTGATGGAAGACCATCAGATCCTGAATCACTCCTTGGAAGGAATGGCCCTGGAGGGCCCCTAAACCTGCTGCAGACTTTGCATGAGTAAAAAACAAATCTTTGTTGTGTTAAGACACTGATATTTTGAGGTTATTTGTTACTGCAGCATAACCTAATTTATTCTGATTAATGCTACTGTATAAGTCATATACTCACCTGGCCTGATGATTAAAGGGTTGAGAGAAGAATGGCCAGGCAAAGGCCAGTAACTGGCAATTGGCTGAGTGGGAAAGATAAGGTGTGGTCAGATTTCAAGCATAGGGACTGAATATCAAATCCTCTTGAGCAAAGAAGGAACAGTCAGGAATGAGCACCAAGAGAAAGTGCCATGTTTCCCCAAAGGGCCAAAGCCAAATACAAATCACAAAGGAAGAGGATTGGTTTTGTATTCACTGCACCCTCTTCTCAAGGTCCTATGCAAGAAGGTGCAGTTGCCTCAGCATTCAGCTTCCCTGTAATATAGTGAGCTCTTGGGAGAATGGTACCAATTCTTGTCCAGATTGGAGATCCCCCTCAGTACTTTGCTGCCTTCATCGTGTCTCTTGAGTTGAGTGGAATTCAAAAGCTTCCTGAGTTATCAAAGAAAAAGGTGCATCTTGCTTGAACTAATTCTGATTTCTTCCCTGAGTATCCTTCCTGTAGTGCTTGAGGTTGACCTAGACATTTTCTATAGCACAAATTATTTATTCATGACATTATTTGACTAATATCCACCATCCATTTCACATTTAACCCCGTGAGGGCAGCTCTATGTCCTGAAGATTTCTGGATCCCACCATGGGATCTGGTCTATGGTAGGTGCTCCATAACAGTGTTGAATGAGTGAGTAAACAGCTGTGTGTGTGAATTCAAGGTGGGATAGCTTTGCTTCTTGCCACCTGGTCTGTCTCCTGGGTCTTTGTTTTCCAGCCTTGCTCTTTGCCAGGTCATCAACAAAAGTCATCTAATTCTGACCCTCTTTGTCCTTAAGTCTGCTGACCTTTTTGAATTCTGAATAAAGCTCTTCATTTAAAACTTCTTTGGCTTTTCAGGACAGGAGCAGAGAGAAATGGGCCCTTCATTTAGCTGATTGAACCAACAAAGGAGAAGTTTGAGACAGAAAATGAATATAGATCCAGCTGCAGCAATTAGAGGGGAAATCGATAGAACATCATCAAGAGCATCAGACGCGTGTAAGTCAGCGTCTCCAGGGATGGGTTGGTGGAGCAGTGTTCATTTCATTTTTGTTTTCCTAACTTAATCCCCAGCAAGTGAAGAGGGATAGGTGTGGTGGATGGGGCGGAGGTGGGAGGTGCAGGGGAGGGGAAAAGATGGGCAGGACCAAGGAAAGAGGAACAGGGATCCCTTCTCTTCCCGCTACCACCCCTGCCCATGGTGTGCAAGCCAATAGTAGCAAACTGAACCTTTCACACTGCACTGCTTTGAGATTCAAGCAGGTCTGGGTTTGAATTTCTGACCACCATGTGTTACTAGCAAGTTGTACATGGGAAGGTTATAGAGCCCCCCTGAGCCACACTTTACTCACCTGTAAAATGGCCTTGTGAGTCCTGTGACACTCAGTTGTCATAAGGAGTAAACAAAAAAATGTATGCAAAGGCCTGACAGAATGCTGCTAGTGTTTAGTAGATGTTGGTTTCTCTAATGCTCCCTTGCTCAGCATGTGACCCAGTCAAGGTACCTTTCTACCTTTTCAGCTTCTTTACCTCATATGAGGCTCTTAGCCTTTGTTGGGACACACATATCTTTGAGTCTTTAATAAAATGTAGAGGCTAAAGGCATAGATTTGAGATCAGAAAAATCTGGGTTCAAATACCCTTTCATTTCTTGCTGGCTGTGTGATCTTGAGTATGTTACACAACCTCTCTGTGCCTTAGTTTCTTCATGAATAAAATGAGGAAAACAATAGTGCCCATCTTGTAGGGTGTGATAAGGATTAAATCACTAAATATGTCTGAGCTTTGAAGAGTGCCTGGGATACAGTAAGTTTGAGTAGATGTTTGTTGTTGTTAATAAAAGCAATGGAAGCCTCTAGTAAAATTCACACAAGCACGCACATGTGTGTAATCTTGTGAAGACAATTCCCAATTCTTGTTTAGTGATTTTTGCAGGGTAGAGTCCAGCCTGGCATTCACTACTGTGCATCACGTGGCCCCTCATCTACAGAATCATAGCTGTAGGTTTATGGAGGCCCCATCTTCTCCTCTGCAAGAGGGAGCTTCCAAACTCTCCCACTGAAAATCAAAGCCATGGTTTTCAGCTCTGTCTACTTGAAAGCCTCAATGAGAGCTCTGCCTGGCAGTAATTTAGGGCACAGACTCTACTTGGGCTTGAGAGAGGGGCCAGTAGTCCAACCCCAAATTTTCAGAAGCCCAATGGACTTTGGGCTGAGTCAAGGTCAACACCCAAAGCGTTGGTCCTGGAAGCAGGAATAAGGCAGCTGTTGGTGGCCCTGATCATGCCAGGCTGAGAATGTACTATGTGGGCCCGTAGGACCCACATAGTGGCTCAAAGCACAGGGAAATGAGGCAAGTCTGGAGAGAGGCATGGAGGCATCTTGGTGGAGGGGAGGCAAGACCCCAGCCAACAGATCTGCCATGATTCAGGAGTTAGAGGCAGAAGGAAACACCAGGGACTGGGTCAGAAGCCTGTCAGTAGAAACCAAGCACACACCCAAGACAAAGAGGCTGTGGCTTGGGACTTGTGAGACCTATCTCCAATCCATGCGGCAGACACGACTCCCTCTCAGGAGCCTCTGACCCCAAAGGGCTCCTACCCCACTAGTGGAACCAACCCCAAAGGACTGACCCATCTTCTCCAGATGCCCATGGAGATGCTACTCAGGGCTGCTGCTCCTCTAAGCCAGAGATCGTTGGGAAAGCCTGTGGCAGCCTGTGGGGTCAGGAGGACTCACAGCACAGAGTTGGTCTCTCAGATGTCACTATGCAAATTGGCTGATAAGCAGGGGAAAATCTGGTTCCACCAGATGAAGCTGCCACCCTCCTCCCAACGGGCAGGCAAACCAGCTACTGGGATGGGCCATCCATGGGGAACTTTAGCTTGGATTTGTTATGTAGGGGGCAATGGAGAAGCAGGAAATGCCTACATTGTCTGGGAGGTCCTATCCTACAGGGGGGCAGACAGTGATGTAGCTCCTGCATGAGGCAATGTCATGCACCTCATTAACCACAGATTCCAACATTTTTCCTTGGAGATAGTGGAGTGGGAAGAAGAAAAGACTTGAGCATCCACTAGGCCTGGGTTGAATCCCTGCTCTGTCACTTGTTAGTTGTGAGACTTTGGACAAGGGCCTTTACTTCTCTGGCCCTCAGGTTTTGTTGTTGTTGTTGTTGTTTTTTTATCTGTAAAATGGAGAAGAATCATGTCAACTCTAACAAGGATCCCATCTTGAGTCTAAATGAAATTCAGGTGTATGTGAAGTGAGCTTACCAGAAACTGGTTGGCATAAGAATTAATGTAACATCTCATCCAGTCAGCCAGTCAGCCAGCCACCCTTCCACCCATCCATCCACCCAAGCTTAGCTACAGTTTCACCCTCTGTTCCAGTAGTAAAGCTGGATCAATACAGTGTGTATTTGAGGCCTCAGGAGTTATGTGGCTGTGCCTTCAATCCAAGATTAACACAAAATCTCTTTGTGTAGAGCAATCAATTCTCTCTACCATGAGACTGATGTAGAGTCCCTAGACCGAGACTTAGGCAAAGAATGAGAGGAAGGACAGGCATGGGGAAGAGAACCAAGGTGGAAAGTGGCCTCCATAGAGCCACAACCTCTGTTCACAGTCAGGTTGCCCTGGTGACAAGGGCATTCTGCTGGTTCCCACAGGAGCAAGGAGTAGGGCTTGCCTTTTTATATGTAGTAAACTTCACATGAGAGGGGAGGGGTAGAGGCAGGGTTAATAATTATGCCACTCACTCATACCTTTATTCAACTCATTATCTGTCCTATTCAGATCACAGAGATACTTGGGACTTATCCCTGCCCTCAAACCACCAATGGTCTTATACCACCAATCACTTCACACTGGGCATCTTCTGTGGAACTCAGGTGAGTGTCTCTTTGGCTATCAGTCCTCAACTTCAAACATAAGACAGGTAGCAATGTGACTCACCTTGAAATTAGGGGTCCATTACTGATAGTCAACACTATATATGAATTTTGCTAATTCTATCAAATCTGATTATTTTGTTCATGACATTTTATTGTCTAAATACAAAAGTAGTTCTTGATTAATTCAGAAGATTTAGACAACACATAGCAAAACACAAGGAAAATAAAAATCAGTAATTCACCATCAAGTAAAACATAAATATTTGGAAAGTACATGTTTCTAGATACACACACACACAGGCACACAACATTTATGGAGTTATCTGTATTGTTTTGTAGCCTGCTTTTCTCACTCATCCATATGTTGCAAACATGTCACTAAGTATTCTTCTATAACTTCAGTTTAATGATTCCATAGTATCCCATAGTATGGATATTCCATAAATTGTTTAGCCAACTGCCTATAGTTGAATATGCAGATTGTTTCCATGTTTCATTAACATAAGTAATTCTTTATCAAATATACTTACACATTAATAGTTGCACATATATTTGCTTTAATCATTTAGATAAATTCATAGGAATACAATTACTAAGTCAAATATCTATATGCACATTTTTAAGGCTTTTGATAGGTATTATCAAATTGCCCTCTGAAAAGTTTGTACCAAACTACATTCCCTCCAGCAGTGTACAAGAATGCCCAATTTCCCATACTCATTGTGGATTTAATTTGCATATCTTTTGTCCCCAGTGAGGCTGAATGTTTTCTTCTATGTTTATTGTCTATTTGTAATTTTTCTTTAGTGAATTGCCTACTTATGTCAATTACCCATTTTTATGGGGGTGCTTATCTTTTCCATTTTGACTTCTGAGAGCGTAACCTATAGATCAGCCTTTTGTCTATAATATATGTTTATTACATTTCCCCCCCACTGTGTCATTTCCTTTTAATTTTGCTTATGATGATTTTGACCCAGTGAAGATTTTTCTATTTAAGTAATCAAATTCATCAATCTTTTCCTTTATTGTTTTTGTTTGGAAACGCTTGAATGCTTGGTAATGCTTAGAAAGGCCCAAACACCCTAAATTTATAAAAACATTCCTCTGGAATGTTTCTCTAACATTTTTCATGGTTTCAATTCTTTTATATTTAACTCTTTAACCTCTGAATTTTATTTTGTTGTATGTTACGCAGTAATTGCTGTAACTTAAACTTTTTTCCCAAATAGTGAACAAACCCTCCCAGAGCCATGTCATGTTTTCTTTCTTAATCTGAAGCACATCTATGCAATTTAAATGATACCTGACAGCTCTGGAGGGAACAGTGATTCCTCTGAAGGGAGTAATAGATGCAAGAGAAGATGGGAACAGGATGCTTTCATCTTTGTCTCAATTGGGTCCTGCGTGTCCATCATTATTTATCCAAGAATGTTTGCAAAATACCTACAATGTGCATTCTGGAAGGTGTTGGGAATAGAGGGAGAGTAAGAGCATTTCTGCTCAGCGCTTTCCAATATCTACATCAGATGTGTAGTGGATGCTGTGGTGTGCCACCCAAAGCCCCCTGTAGGATTAAGTCACTTATTCCCCAAGAGGTCAGGAATGTTGGCAGTGGATGGCTCAAACATCAGAGGTTTCAGAGGTGTCCTCCTTCCTTCAAAGGGTGCTGCCTCATCCAAGGTGATATGCCTTCTCCAGGGACAGCCTATATCCCATAACTGATCTGTGAGTAGGGTCAAAGACCCAATCCCCTTGCCTTAATTCTGGCCAACTTAGAAGGGCCACTCTAGTTTCGAAGTGCCCTGTAGTATCTGCTGAGATCTCAGACACAACTACCACACCTCAACTCAAACTTCCCTTCTGTCTAATCCTGTCTCCCTCATTCATTCCCTTCAGGGGTTCCTGACAGCACACCCTCCCATGCCCCCATTCCTACACAATAGATTTCCTGTGTGCAAGTCTCTATCTCCCAAGACAGGTATAAGGTCCTGGATTTTGCTTGGCTGAAAACAATGGATGGATGCAAGGTGACTCCAGGGGCCACAACATGCTGGCATGAATGAGGCTCAGTGAGGCAGGCTTGGTGCCATCTTCTTTACCTTTCTCACAAGAACTTTAATTCAGACAGTGTATATTTCTCAAATTACATGATGCGCTCCGAGCAAGAGAAGGACTTTTTGTATCAAAAGGATGAGCTTTAGTTTTAGAAACAGAATTATGTTTTCCAAATTCCTCTCTTAGATAAACTTATACCAATTAGGCCCACGCTCAAGGACAACATGCTAATAAATGCCACAATTTAATTGGCTTGTTCTCACCAAACCTACCTGGTGGTGCTTCATTTCCTTGATCTGAACAAAACTGGGCCCTTGTACTTTGGACTTTAAGCATAACTAGCTTCTTCTCATAAGAATATTTACATAATTGCTTCCATTTATTGGCTGATTTTGGGCACGCACATCTGTGTGAGTGTCTATGAAGTGTGTGTGTGTGTGTGTGTGTGTGTGTGTGTGTGTGTGTGTGTGTTTATAGGAGGCATAAAGCTTGACACTGAGGACTGGATTTCTTTTCAGATCAATCACCACAAAGGAGACAGATGTACAGCAGCTCCTCCTAAGATGTCTATATCTAATCACATATTTTGCTTTTTTCACTTTTGGCTGCAGCAAACTCAACTCAACAGCTCCAGACAATAAGAAGATTTATTATCTTATATTACAACCAGTCCAGAGGTAGGGCAGTTCCCAGGTTGATTAATTCAGCAGCCCATAGATGCCATCAAGGACCCAGGCTCCTTTTATACTTTCTGTCTGCTATCCAAAATATCTTTGCTTTGTCTTAAGTCTGGTTCTCCCCGACACCTCAGCCATTTCCATGCCTCCCATCTAGACCTGCTGACATTGAGAAAAAGACAATACCTTCTTTTCCATGGGTGTGATTTCAGGAGTAAATGAATCTCTCTCAGAAGCTCTTTTGCAGACTTCCCTTACACTTTACTGTCCAGAACTGATTCCCAGTCCCTGGAAGTGGAAATGGGAATAGCCAAGACTGGTTTAGACTCATTAGGACTTACAGCCAAGGCTTCTCCTCCGAGGGACAGGGCAACACAAGGAAGGTAGATTTGGAAGAAACTAAGGGTTCCATTAGGGAGGAACAAGGCAGAGGTGGCAATGGATACTGGGGGTAGGCAACCATTATGTCCTCCATACTTACCAACTCATGTGACAAAGTGGGAGCAAGAATGTTTTGCTTTGAGAAAGAGCTTGGGAGAAGTGCCAGGCAGGGAGGAAGATGAGAGGAGAGGAAGAGCCTCACACTCACAGGTGTGCAGGGACGTAGATTCCCTTGTGTCCAGTGAACAGCACTCACTGCTGGTCTGCTCCTCAGTAGCTGACATCCAAGCCCTGTTTGGCATCAAACCTTGACCACATTCCCTCTGCCTCCTTTCTTAAAGATTCTCCTATAATTGAGCAATCACAGAGAAGGGGCCAGCGGGGACCAAGATAAAGAGAGCCCTAAACAGCGGGGTTCTCTCTGAGCTGTCCACAGATCTTCAAAAGCCTTGGGTCTATCACACAAGGCCCCAATCCTTTGGACAGATCTTTAGCATAATCTTTAGACTGTAAAGGTTAGAGCAAATATTAGTAGGGATAAAAGACATCCAAAAGAGGAGGAAGAGGTCACTACAATCAAACACTGAGCTACTATGTTTGTCCCTTGCCTCTTGGCCCAGACAAATGACATGCTAAGGCATTTAAAAACACTTGCAAAGGCAATAATTGCCCAACTGTGATTTGTTGATCTTTGAGAAATCATGAAAGTCTGGTAGCCACTGAAAGCCTGGAAACAGGCAAACATCATTCATATTTTCAAAGCCTTGGAAAGGATGAGTTCTCTAAACCATTGTCTGCACCCAGGAAAGCATATCCAGTGCTGGTAGGGACTGGATGCTGAGTGCCCCGATGAGGACTCAAGGCTCCTGTCAGGCTGCACAAGCACATTTAGAACAAGTCATGTCATACTGACCTGATTTCGTTCTTTGTCAGGGACACTTGAGGATGAGAGCAGGGACATGTGGTAGACATGAGGTCAGGCCCTGGCTGCCCCAGCTGTGCCCAGCTACACAAAACAGAATGTCTCTCAAGCCAATCTCGCTCTATCTCAGTGGTGAATTAGGTGCTGCAGAAACATCTGTCTGCTTCAGGCATTTGCCTCCTGCTGGGATATCCCAGCACTACTCACTAAAAACACCAAACAAACCAACAGAGCTCCTGAGCCCAGCAGTCATGCATTCACCTATTGTCCTCTTCAGTTACTCACTCATCTATCCCTCTGCCAGACATTTATGTGTGCTCACCAAGTGAAAGGGTGATGCCAGCGTTAGAGACACAGTGAGAATAAAACAGACACAGTCCATGCCAGCATGGCACTTACAGTCCAATGGGACCTTATAGGAGGGCCACCAAATCCACCCCCTTGCATTTGGACAAGAAGAGTTCTTCTCAAACTTTGAAATACATACATCTTGTTAAAAATGCACATCTGATTGAGTAGATATGGGATGGACCTGAGATTCTGCATATCTGATAAACTTCCAGGGGGAGCTCATGCTGTTCATTATCAGACACACTAATTTTCACTAGTAGTGAAAAACTAGCACACCTCATATGGCAGGATGGTAATTCTCTGTCCTAAGAAGATAAAATCCCTGCCATCTGGGCAGAAGTCTTGTATCAGATGAGCTCCACTCTCCTCCAAGTCCAGGACTTCTTCCTACTACTGACATCACTCCAGCCAACTTAAGCCTGTTTCCTGGGGATTCCTTTGTATACACGTAGACTCTCTGAGTGCCAAGGAAAATGGAGAGAGATGATCCACATATAATCAATTCTACCAATTCCCACAATCTCTTCCCCTCCTGAAGCTGATCATCACCATCACCATTATTTTTATCACCATTATTACCATAATCAATCATGCTCATAATGGCAAACACTGATGAGACACTTAATGTTGACCAGGCATTGGTCTTAGCATGTTACACATTTAAATCTCACAAGCCTATGAGGTAGGTCCTGCTAATAGGTAGGTACATGTTAATACTCCCATTTTTCTGACTGGGGAGCATAGGCACAGAGTAGGTAAGTAACTTGCTCAAGTTCAGAAAGCAAGCATAAAAACCAGGCTTCCTGGCCCCAGGGTCCATGATTTCAGTCATTTTGTACTACATTTTACCAGAAAGGCTAAAGACTTTGTATTCCTCCATTGTGAATTCCAATGGAAAGTGCCAAAGCCAAAAGGGGGAGAGCCTCTGATCCCTCTGACAGGTCTCTGTGGTGATGTAGTTTAGGAGGAGGAGGAAAAGGAGGCTGAGAACAGGCAGAGAAAAACAGAGTTAGAATGCACTGGTGGGATAGACTTGAAGTCTTGGTGAGATTAGATCTCCCTGTTAAATTGCCTGTAACTTGTGGGTGGACTTGGGGAGCCAAGGAGAGGCAGAGGTTTGGAGGCAGGATGTGGCTGTTCTTGCATAAAGATCAGGCACCAAAGAAGACCATTTTCCTGCCTCTCACAGCAGAGGCTGGAAAGGGATACAATCTGGGCATGCAGACCATGGGTACCTAGGGGTCCAGATGGGGAGTTCCCTTTCTGACTCAGTGCAGGAACAGCCCCCTAAGGGTGTCCTGTGACTAGTCTGCCTGAAAAGGTACCCCAAGGAAGGCAGCCACATATCACTTTGTTCTCTACTCCATTTTCTCCATCCCAACCTTTTTCAGTATAAAAATGATGATGCCCTGAAGGTACAGGGGACACAGGAGATGAAAACCCCATGAAAAATGAAAAAAAATCATTTAAAATATATTAAAGAGGCAGCTTGTTTACATTATTATTGTCCCCAAACAATTTCATAAGCTTAAACTGACTTCTAAACTTAGCCTTGGGTTTCCCAAACCCACTTTGATCCATTGGAGTAATTGACAATTACATGGAAACAAACTTCACTCTAAATGCACTACCCCTAGCTGAAGCCTCAGGAAGATCAGGCTGATAAAAGACCCATTCAATCATCCAGACCTCAGTCTGGTGCTGGATGACAGGTGAGCACAGTGGGGTGGGCCATCTGAGCCCTGGCTATTGTTGTGTTACATGATTTGGAGTGAGCCCAGTACAACCCCCAGGCTTCTTTGACATGAATGTCCAGCTCTTACTTATTCTATGCCAGGAAAGAAGATAATTTCAGGGTCAAAAGAGCCATGACTTTTCTTTCCTCTTATAATTTTTCATGTAACCCAGTTGGTGACTTCATTATTCTGGAACTCCCTTGTCCACTCTTGCAAAATGGGGGACAAAATTGATCCTGGAGTAAGGTGAAAAAAGTCTTGGATTGTCAAGACACCCAGGGTCTCCTAGTTAAGCCATTCTATACTAGGTTAACTTGAGCCAGTGATGTCCCCTCTCCTGATACTTGCATCCTAATCTGTAAAATAAGGGAATTGGGCTAAACAGTCTCCAAACACACTCACTTTCAATGAATGAGTGAGTATCTTTAGTGGCAAAAACTTAGGATGAGGGTGGAAGGTGGCCAGAGGTCAAATGGTGATGGGGTTTGGGCTGCTGGGATATAGACTGTGCAACTGTACTTGAGAGCAATGTGGTGGGACCATGTCGACTAAGAAAGCATATACTCTATGACTCCACGATTCCCCAGAAAAATTCTCACATCAGTCCACAGGGGACATCCACAGTAATGCACATAGCAGCAAGGCTTGTGGGAGAGGAGTAAGAGGTCAGCTAGGTGTTCTTAAAAAGCATTGGAAGCAATGAAACTAGGTGCATGCATGACAGAGTGGACAAAAGTTGACCCAGTGCTGAGTGAAAAGACAGGAAATATAAAAAGACTTTTAGCACAGTACCACTTCTGTAAATTAAAACAATCCTTATTTTCCACGGATGCATAGGAATTCAAGAATACACACAAAATGTATTCATGCAGTTGCCTTTAATAAGGAGAGGATTAGTGAGAGAGGAGCATGCATAAATAAATGAAATCAAGAGTGGTCTTACATGGATCATGACATTAGCATCCCACAGAGCAAGGAGTATATGTGATAACTTGACCTCTTGTATCTGAGATCCAAAAAAGATCCCCAAACAAAAATCCCACTCTAATAATGAAAAGTATTCCTCACTTTATTCATGTAGGGGATAGTAAACAATTTTTTGGGTTTTTTGTTCTATGTTTTGGGTTTTTTAAGCAGGAAGGGGATGATAAAATTTTGTTTGGGATTTAAAGTGACTTCTCAGGTAGCTCTGGGGAGCTCTCTTCCCAATAAATTGGGGAGAGAATATCTGGGGTTGGTGAGACCAGTGAGGAGGCTGCAGCCAAGTCTGGGAGTAAATGGTATGATTGAATGAAGGTCATGGCTGGGTGGGGTAGAAGAGGGGGAGATGCAGGTGAGCCTTTGAGGAAGGGATGAGTTTGTGAGCTGGTGGGTCACAGGGGAGGCTAGCTCTGGTGTAAGGAACAGTATGGACCCATCCAGAATCAGGGGCAGAGGTGGTATAAAGAGCAGAGCCTCAATAGCCCAAACTCTTTGGAAGAGCTCAATAGGAGCTCCAGAGCCAAAAGGGTGTTCCCCAGAGGCAGTGCAAAGAGATGCCCTCAAATAGGATAGCTGAAGCTGAGAAATAGGGCTAAGTACAGCATGGGGGGTAGAAGGGACACAGATGTGGTGCAGCTGGCTCACATTGGCTCAGGTATTTTGCAAGCCATTGACAGTGTGAAATTGGCCATGGTGGGAGTATTTACACAGCAGAAACCAGCAAATGCTACCAGAGTTCTTTCCTTTTCCTCAGAGAGCTGGTTAACCAGCACCCTACTGGAGGCTGGTGAGAGAGAGGCTGATCTCAGACTCTTTCCCCCAGCATCCTTCACCCACATGTGGAGGCCACAGCCTGTGGGAGGGGGGCGAGATGGACAGGCCTGGGAAGAGCTCTCCCCTGCAGTGAGATGAGCACAAACAGGGCAGGCAGGGCAGATGTCTCCCTCCTGCTGGAGCTGCAATGGGGACTGGAGGAGAAGCTGAAGCACCTCACCTCATGCCCATTGGGCAATTTAAAAACTTGGGGTAGGGTAGGTGGCACCAGTCAAATGGATATAGATGTAACTTTTATTTTGTCATGTGATGGACAGTTATTAGTACTTCATTGTTGCAGAATATGTAGAACCATGACTTCTGCTTTGCAATTTCTACAGCCTTTCCTGTACTCGGGGAAATTTTTATTTTTCAAACACTCAAAAATGGCTCCCTTTTGGGAACTTGGGAGTGAAAGGAACATAGGCCCCTTTCTCCATCTCAAGTATTGTCTATAGTGACAATGATTATAATGACATCTTATAAATGTTTCCCATGTACCAGGCACCATGCTAAATACTTCACATGCATTTTGCCCTGTGAAAATTGCTATTATTTTTTAAAAAACTATCTTTAATTTTAATATACCATAACATGATAATTAGAAACAGGCACAACATTCAAACAAGATGAAAATACCTGAAAATATTAACAGTAGTTATATCTAGATAGTGAAAGTAAGGCTGGCTTTGTTTTTTTCTTTCTTTTTCCCCACAGTTTTATTGAGAAATAATTGACATTTATCATTGTATGAGTGTAAGACCTATGCCACAATGGTTTGATTTACATGTATTGTGAAGTGATGACCACAATGGGTTCAGCTACCATGCATCTTCTCATGTAGATACAATAAAAAAGAAAAAAAAAAGGAAAAAATACTTTTTTTAGGGAGGGGAGGGTGGGTGATGGGTATTGAGGAGGGCACCTTTTGGGATGAACACTGGGTGTTGTATGGAAACCAATTTGACAATAAACTTCATATATTGAAAAAAAAAACTTTTTTCCTTTTGATGAGAACAATACTA
This sequence comes from Acinonyx jubatus, assembly GCF_027475565.1. Classification (NCBI taxonomy): domain Eukaryota; kingdom Metazoa; phylum Chordata; class Mammalia; order Carnivora; family Felidae; genus Acinonyx; species Acinonyx jubatus. Next base: position 25,888,705 of record NC_069381.1, read on the forward strand.
GTTCTCCCAATCTATAAAAGTTAAAAGCCTTTCTATTTGTGTCTTCTTCAATTTTTTTCCTTCATCAATGTCTTGTAGGTTTCAGAATAGAGATCTTTCACCTCCTTCCATAAATTTATTTCTAAGTATTTTATTGGTTTTGATGCTATTGTAAATGGAATCAATTTCTTTCTTTTTCAGAAAATTCATTGTTAGTGTAGAGAAATGCTACTGATTTTTTATGATAATTTTGTATCCTGTAATTTTACTGAATTCATTGATTAAGCTTAAAAGTTTTTTTGGTTGGGTCTTTAAGATTTTTCTCTATGAAATCATGTCCTCTGCAAATAGACAATTTTCTTCCTTTCCAGTTCTGATAGTATTTTTTTTCTTGTCTGATTGTTCTAGCTAGGACTTCTAGTACTATGTTGAATAGGAGTGGTAGAAGTGGGCACCCTTGTTCTGAATCTCAGAGGAAACGGTTTTGACTTTCCATCATTAAGTACGACGTTAGCTGTGGGTTTGTCATATATGGCCTTTACTATGTTGAAATATGTTCCTTATATGCCTGATTTGTTAAGAGTTTTTATTATGAATGGATGTTGAATTTTGTCAAATGCTTTTACTGCATCATGATTGAGATGATCATGATTCTTTTCTTTCATTCTGATGTAATGTATCTCATTGATTGATCTACCTATATTGAACCATCCTTGAATCCAAGGGATAAATCTCACTTGATCATGGTGAATATTTTTAATGTGCTGATGAATTCAGGTTGCTTTTATTGAGGAATTTGCAACTATATTCATCAGGGATATTGGCCTCTAGTTTTCTTTTCTAGTAACACCATTTTCTGGTTTTGGTATTAGGATAACAGGGGACTCATAAAATGAGTTTGGGAGTGTTCCCTTTTCTTCAATTTTTTGGAAGAGTTTATGAAGGATTGGTGTTAGTTCTTCTTTAAATGTTTGCTAAAATTCATCAGTGAAGCCTTCTGGTCCTGAGCTTTTCTTCAGTGCAAGATATTTGATTACTGATTCAATTCTTACTAGTAATTGGTCTACTCAGATTTTCTATTGCTTCATAATTCAGTCTTGGTAAGTTGCATGTTTCTAAGATTTTTTCCATTGCTTCTAGGCTGTTCAGTTTGTTGGCATATAGTTGTTCATAGTAGACTCATGATTCTTTTAATTTCTGTGGTATCCATTGTAATGTTTTTTTTTCATTTATAATTTTGTTGATTTGGGTCCTTTATCTTTTTTTCCTAGGTTAGTCTAACTAGGGGTTTTTCATTTCTGTTTTCTTTTCAAAGAACCAATTCTTTATTTGGTTAATTTTTTTCTATTGTTTTTGTCTCTATTTCATTTATTTCTACTCTAATCTTTATTATTTCTTTTCTTCTGCTAACTTTGGGCTCAGTTTTTTCTTTTTCTAGTCCCTTCAGGTGTAGAGTTAGGTTGGTTTCTTTGAGATCTTTCTTGATTCTTAATATAGGCTTTTATTGCTATGAACTTCCCTCTTACAGCTGCTTTTGCTACATCCTGCAAGTTCTAGGATGTTGTGTTTCCACTTTTGTCCATCTCAAGAAATCTTTATTTCCCTTTTAATTTCTTCTATGTTCCACTGGTTGCTCAGGAGAGCATTTTTTAAAAATTTATATGGGTTGATAAATATTCCAGTTTTCCTCTTGCTGTTGATGTCTAGTTCCACTCCATTGTGGTTAGAGAAGATTGGTATGATTTAAATCTTTTTTAATTTACTAAGGCTTTTTTCACCTAATATACAGTCTATCCTAGAAAATGTTCCATATTTGCTTGAGAAGAATGTATATTCTGCTGTTGTTGGATAGAGTATTCCATATATGTCTGTTAGATCCATTTGGTTTATAGTGTTCACATCTGCTGTTTTCTTATTGATTCTCTGTCTGGGTGATCTATCCATTGTTGAGAGTAGGATATTAAAGTCCCCAACTATTATTGTATTACTGTATATTTCTCCTTTTAGCTCAGTTAGTGTTTGCTTTATATATTTAGGTGTTCCACTGTTGGGCACATAAATATTTATAATTGCTATATCTTCATGATGTATTGCCCCTTTTTCTTACATAATGACTTTCTTTGTCTCTTTTTACCATTTTTAGTTTAAAGTTGAAGCCCTGAAGACAGGGATGTGTATGTGTGCCACTGGATGAGAACAGTTGGATAGGACTGCTGGCTTGATTCCCTGCCCAAGTGAGGTTGTAGGATGGGCTCCAAGGTTGCCTAGATTCTCCAGTCAGGCTTACTAGATGGTCAGGTCTGGGTACTATACTCAGTACTAGATAGGGCTATGAGTTAGCTTTCCTGCCTTGGAAAGGCAACAGGATGCAACTCAGTGCTATTGTTTGGGGACCTGAATCAGGCCAGAGTGTACAATGAATTTCCTGGTCAGGTGAAACCACTGATTCTGCTCTGCAGATGGAGCAGGCCATGGACTATGCTCTCTGTTCAAATGTCACTGTACATAGGGTCATTGAATGGGTTATGGAATTTCCTGTGTGCTGTGGTTAGGTTTTTTGGTAGAATAGTCTGAAGGTTGTATTCATCAATGAGTAGGGCTATGGATCACATTCCCTGACTGGGTACAGCGGAAGAAGCAGCTTTAAAGCCGGTACAGCTCTTAGTTGATTGTCTTAACTCAAGTTGACCTACACCCCAAGTTCTCTGATTGAATAGGGTCATTGGCTTTGCTCTGCAAACTATCATCTCTGCCTGCCCAACTCTCTGCTCAGGTGCCACTGGGCCACACAGCTTCCAGAGGTTGTTTCTAGCCCTTTTGGTCAGAAGAGGCCAGAAGATATTCTTCACAGTGGGTGGGGTTATATCACAGTTCCCCCAGCTGGGTGGGAGGAGAAGGGGCTGATTGCTCAATTTCCCAAATAGACACTCTCCCAAATGCTCCCTTTTGTGCTGGAGGCAATCAGCTCTGCCTGTCTGTTTCTCCACTCGAGCACTGCTGGGCTACACTGCTTCCAGGACTTGTCATCAGCCCTTCTGGTCAGATGGGGCCAGAAGGTACTCTCCACAGTGGCTGGGACTGTGAGTTAGCATTTGTCTGACATGGGCACACACAACAGGCTCTAGGGACAGCAAAACTCCTCATTTGAGGATCTGAATCAGGCAGATCTGCTCCCCATCATGTTCCCTAGTCAGAGTACACCTCTGACTTGGTTGTGCAGATGAGTAAAGCCTATGGTTGGGATTACTTCTTGGTCACTACAGGTATGAACCTGGCCTGCCATGATCCACTTGCTGGTTGTTGCAAGCCTCTCCCCACTTCTCCTTCACAGTCAGATTCTCAGTGGTTGAACCCCATAGATTCCCCTCCAATGCCAGTGGTGTGAGATCAGAGTAAGGGCTCCTTCAAAGAGACCCACAATGCTGGGGAGGATGTTGGTTGTCCCCCCCTGGGTCTCCCACTGGAGGAGCTGGAGGCTCAGGGGAAACCTCTTGACATGGGACTGTGCTTGCATGGGGGAGGTGCAGTGCGGTCATTGTGTAAACACTTCTCTTACCCTTTTAATGCAGTCTGTCTTGGTCTCTGTGGTGCAGGGTGTGCTTCAGCCTCATTCCTGTATTCTAGGATTCCCTCAATGGTGTCTTGTTCTTGAATAGGTATTAGTCATTCTTCTTGTGAGGGGAAGTAAAGTCAGGAACAATCTATGTAGCCACATTGATGACATCACTCCCCACTCTGTGAGAATAATTATTCTCATTCTCTATTATTCTTACTTTATAGAAAATGAAATTGAAGCTCATAGAGGTTAAGTAACAGCCGAAGATCACACAGCAAGGAGAGGGAAGGATGGAACTGACCTTGAGTCAACTTGCTCTTAACTTTTATATTCTATCTGCCTCTTTTCCCAGATGCCCCTCACTTTGGGAGCAGGATAGAAATTTTTGTCAGACCAGCATACTTCCTTTTGTCTCTTCTACGATTCTTTCTTTCCAGCCCTGAAATTCTCCTTCTTTCCTTTTTCCTCTGATTTGAACAACAAAATCCAAGCTGCAATCTCCCAAAGCCTTTTGGGAAAAGACGGTATTGCCTGAGCAGGACAAGAAGTCTTGAGTCTGGCCTCACCCACAAACATTTATGTACCTAATGTGGAGACTGGCAAACACTTTCTGTAAAGGGCCAGATAATAAATACTTCTGGTTTTGCAGGCCATATGGTCTTTGTTGTAATGACTCAACTCTGCTGTTGTAGCATGAAAACAGCCAAAGACAGTATGTTAAAGACTGGGCATGACTGTGTTTTGATAAAACTTTATTTGCAAAAATAGACATTGGGTCAGATTTGGTCCACAGGTCCCAGTTCCCTTAGGAAATCAGATAAAGAGCCCAATACTACTTCAGGGGATGCTGATAGGGAAGGCTTAGTTTGGGTTGCTGCTTGGGGCAGGTCAGCTCTGGTCGCACTTGTCACAGGAGCCCTGAGGTGTCCAGGAGTCCAGCAGAGAATCCATGTTTCTGAGGCAGGGAAGATAAATTTCAATTCATTCTTTCATCCTTTGACTCATATTTTTCTTCTAACTCAGCCCATTTATCAAGCCCTATGTGACAGGACTTCCCATTCACTACCTCATGTAATCCTCATGCCATCCTTGTAGGGTCAGAGTCTCACTGATCGACCTTAACCCTAGACTTTTAAGCCAGATTTTCCCACCTCAACCAGGGATAGATAAACTTGGGCCTTGGGCATTCCAGACCCTCTGCCCCTTGCCTTTCCCATCTCCCAGCAAGCATGGGCCTTTTTACTTTTTCCACTCCCTTCTCACTCTGTACCCACCTCCACCCCTATTTTTCTTGCTCCTTGCACTCTACCTTGGGAAACATTGGCTCTCTTGTGCTAACTTTGAGGGTCCCAAGGACACATGTCCCTATCATCTGGCTTATCCCTATCCTGTCTACTTATCTCTGCCACACACTGGTGCCCCATGGAGGTTATCTGGTAATTGTCAGTCAAACAGGTGAATCTCCTCACCAAAGACCACAGAGCCAGGCAGGTGGGTTGAACCCAAGTACTCTAAGCTCAGTGCTCTGGACACCATCGGGCTACAGGGCAATAGCAAGGGATGGCCCCAAGATCAGGCTACTGATCTCAAGGGACTGATGTTTCTTCCCTGCCCAGAGTCTGGGAGCCACTGGAGACAGAGCTCAGAGGAAATGACTTTGTACAACAGATGAGCCTCAAAGTTGATTTCCCAGGAGGAATCCCACAAGGCCCTTGAAACATGGACATCAAGGAGAAAAATCAATCATCTTTTAAGTCTTCACCTTGATGATTGAACTGCTGCTGCCAGACTCTTTTTTCTTTCTCTCAAGTCCCTACATGTGGCCTTTCTCTTTCTCTCATGTCCACATTTTCCCTCTCTCATCTTTAAAGTGTGGGGTTTCTTGGTTCTGATCTGAAACCAAAATACATTGCTTTAAATACATTACCAGGTGTCAGTCACCTACTTCCAAACTTTGTATTTCCTCTAAAGGTAAAAGGCCCTGGTCAGTCTACTGGGAGAGAGGAACAGCATTTTGCTGAGTACCTGCTATGTGCCAGGCCCTCTTACCAGGATGACCAGAGTTAATTGCCACCCTCCCCCAAGTCTGTCCATGTGGATTTAATGGTCTCACATCTCAGGTGAGGACACCACATTCAGAGTGCAGAAGTAACTTTCCTGATGTCAAACATGGTTTGCAGATGGTGATGTAGAACCCCACTGGAAACTCTGCTATTCTTCCTCCTTTCTACAAAGCCTGGGAATGAGCACCCCAAGTGGAATAGTCACCCCAACTGGGCATCATGAGACTCTCTCTTGACCTTGACCACAAAGAGATGGAATTATCTAGGAAACCATCTCCTGAATAATTTAGGGGCCGCAGAGTACCATTTCTTCATTCAAGATGTACTGAGCGCTGCCTCTACTCTAAGTGCTGTGCTTGGCACGAAGGGCAGAGATGAACAAGATAGAAACAATCCCTTCTTTCTGGAAGTTACAGTCTGGTACAGAAACAGAAACTACTTATAGTACTTAAACTACTTATAACTACTAAGAAATTATAACACAGGGGGATGAGAGCTGTGACAGAGTAAGTGCGGGGTACTTGAGGGCATATACTCCCAATCTTGTCCAAAGTGTGGTTGGATAAAGCTTCTTAAGGTAGAGACTCGATGATCTGAGATTACCAGCCTGCTCTAGGATAGGTAAGAGGTAGCCTGGCAACGTAGGGCAATGAGGTGGGGTGGAAGTGCCCAACAGGGTGGGTACTAACAGCAAAACTTCAGTATCTCCTCCCATGAACCAAACAGAATGGGGACTGTTCTAAGTACTTTATGGGTCTTAATTCATTTGATATTCACAGGAGCATGTACAGAGGAAGAAAGGGAGGGACTGAAGGGCTTCATGGAGCTGGGGCAAAGGCTTATTGAAGATGGAAAATGCTGAGGAAGGCAGGGCCAGAGGCTTTGCAAATAGGGTTGCCAGCTAAAATTCAAGTTACTCAGTTTGAATTTCAGATAAACAATAAGTTTGTTTTTATTATATGTCCCAAATGTTGCACGGGACATAATTATGTCAAAATTACTTACCGTTTACCTGAAATTCAAGTTTAACTGGGTGTCCTATTTGATTTGCTAAGTATAGCAACCCTCCCATGTTGGCCACTTGGAAGGGTTCAGATTTTAACCTCAGAGTAATGGGGACTCTTGGAAGGTTTTAAGAAGGGGAGTGACATGGCCAGTTCTGTGCTATAGAAAATTGCTTTGGCTGCATTTTGGAGATAAGCCCAGAGGCAGGGAGGCAGCTACAAGGCCATACCTCCAAGTCCATGGCAGGTCATACAGGTGGCACATATCAACTAGTTGGGCGGCTACCTTTCCCAGTCCCCAACCCAATCAGCCCAGGTGCTCATAAAATAGGCACTGAGCACCTGCAGTATGCCAAGTAATGTCTGGGGAATAAAAAAGCCCATGACAGATCACCTGCCCTCCCCAAGCTCCCAGACTGGTTCTTTGACCTGCACAGATCAGTGGTGCAATAGTGTGTCAGTTACCTTGGGAGCCCAGAGCTTGGGCAGTGGGTGGCAAATAAGACCAAGGAAGGCCTGATGAGGTAAGATTTGAGTTGGGTTTGAAGGATGCATTGGGAATTTGGGTCTCTCTGTGACAGCAGTTAAACTAGATCCTAACTACTGCCCTTTTGGACGGGGCCCACTGCTACATCCCTTGCTCTGTGTAGTTAGCTGTATCCTTTAACTTATATTGAAGAAACTCAGTTTCTTTTCCTATGGCTGCTGGCATCTTTCTATCAATCCTATCATTGTCACCGTGAGACGGTTACATCCCAGGGAATGAGGGGAGGGCATGCAAGCCACGGAAGGCATGTGCATTGGCATGGGCTGGCAAGATGCCTTTGGGAACTACTGGTCCTCTGTGGAGTTAGAGGGATGGAATTGGTGTGGACTGGCAGACCCAGGAGGGAGGAGCCAGATCATGAAGGGCCTTGTCCTTTCAGCTAAGAAATGGGAACTTTTACTAAATATTTATAGAGAGCCGCTGAAGAGTTGTAAGCATGAGGCTGACATGATCAGTTAAGATGTTCAAAGACCAGCTGAGATGACAGCTCTAGCTATGTGTTGGAGAGTGGTTTGAAAAGAATCTACTGCTTATGAAAACACATGGGAATGGTGGGTCTTGGAGGGAACTAGCAACAAATCAGATGAAGCAGGCCCTCCTCCAGGCAAGAGTTGTGATCCACACCTTTTGTCTTTTGGTATAGAGAGAAATCAAAAGTTAGAGGACCCCAGAGAACCTGAGTCCACTCTGTCCATATTCACAGATCTGAATTCACATCTAGTGGATTCAAGGGTCTTTATCCACCCAAGAACTTGAAAGATGTTGTAAGGCACAAGAGGGGCTTCTTATCGTATCATATTGGCTAGGTTTTACTAAAATAATGCTACTTTAAGAAATCACCCCAAAATCTAGGAACTTAAAACAGTACTTGTTGATTTTCAAGCCTGCAGGTCTATTGGTCAGCTGGGGTGCCTCTGCTTTATACTCTCGGCTATTTACAGAAGACCTGTTCCATTTGTATCTTTCTGGAGCCCAGAATATTCTTCTCATAGCATAAGTGGGATGTTCCAGAGGGACAAGCAGAAGCATGGGAGGCCTCCTGAGGCACATTGTCTTAAGACTTGGACCTCTCATATTGTCACTTCTATGGACATTCTGTTGGTCAAAGCCAGTCACATGGTGAAGCTTAGCATCAGTGGGTGAGACTATCCCTCTCACAAAGGTGGGGGCGACAGGGAGAAATTACCTGTGAAACAAATATCTAACTATCACAGTTACTATCAAGAAGCACTCACTGACCCAAGGGCAAACTCCCCCAGTTATAACAGGGAAAAGTACCCCACACACACAACCGTGCTTCTTGCTGGGCTATGAGATGCCAGGTGGGGAAGTCCAATGTGCCTACAAGAAGCCACCGCCTCTCATCTTTCAAGGAGGCCACCTTGAAGGAAGGTCAGGAATGAGGAAGCACATATATTTCACATATAATAAGACTCATGGCTTTATCATGAACTGTATCCACCCTGAGACTAAAACGGAGCCAAAAACTGTTGGGGCTGGTCCACCAGGGATCTATTCTGATAGGAGGTGGAGGAGCCTATAGGGTGAGTCACCCTAGGAACGACTGGGTAGAGGTGTATGATGTGGTGAGTGAATGGTCAAGGGTGTGATTATCAGAACACAGCCTAGCAGAGTGCCTCATCTATTATCCAGTGTCACTCGCCTCCATGAACTCCTGTCTGGATACAGGATAAAAAGACTTCCATGGACACTGAGAAAAATCTCAGGGAACTGTCACTGTATGGTTCCCAGAAGCTTTGGAACCAGAGTTTTTACAGCAATGTCTGTGTATAAGTTAGCAAACAGTTTGCTTAAAACACAAAGACCCAGTGAAATAACTCAGATAGCAAAAGACAGATACTGCCTGATCTCATTTATATTTGGATTTTGAGAAAGAAAGAAAGAAAGAAAGAAAGAAAGAAAGAAAGAAAGAAGAAAGAAAGGAAGAAAGAAAGAAAGAAGAAAGAAAGAAAGAAAGAAAGAAAGAAAGAAAGAAAGAGAAGAAAGAAAGAAAGAAGAAAGAAAGGAAGAAAGAAAGAAGAAAGAAAGAAAGAGAAGAAAGAAAGAAAGAAAGAAAGAAAGAAAGAAAGAAAGAAAGAAAGAAAAAGAAGAAGAGAAAAACCTGAACTCATAGATACAGAAAACAGACTGGTGGTTGCCAGAGGTGGGGGATAGGAGGGTGGATGAAATGGATTAAGGAGGTCAAAAGGTAAAAAATTCAAGTTATAAGAGAAATAAGTCCTGGAAATGCAATATACAGCATGGTGACTCTAGTTAACAGTGCTGTGTTGTATATTTGAAGGTTGGTAAGGCAGTAGATCTTAAAAGTTCTCATCAAAAGGAAAAAAATTGTCACTATATGTGGTGGTGAATATTAACTAGACTTATGGTGGTGTTCATCTACAAATATCAAATCATTATCCTGTACACTTGAAACTAATACAATGTTATATGCCAATTATATATTGATTAAAAACAATGAAGATGATCCTGCAAGTTATGGTAGATAACACCTATTTGTGTTTTCTAAGAACTTATTTAATAAATATGAAAGAAATTACTTTGGCTTTTAAATGAATGAATGAACGAATACCAAAAATGAAAGTGGCTTACACAAGCTGGTGTGGTGGCTCCATGGTGTCATTAGGGAGCAAGATGCTATCATCCTCAGAATGTGGCTTCCATTCTCAAAGTCATGTTGGGGTCTTTAATGGCTGCTAGAGCTCCAGCCATCACATCTGCTGCATTTTGGGCAAAATAAGAAGGAAAGGAAAGGGAAGTGGCAGGGTTACCTTCATACTCTCAGCATTTTGAGAAGTCTCTGAAGTCTCTCACAGGATTTCTGCTTAAATCTTACTGGTAAGAACTTACTTTCACAGTTACATGTAGCCACAAGGAAGCCACAATCTTCTTGATGGATGGCAATATGTCTAGCTAAAAGTTTGAGTTCTTTTACTAAGAAAAAAGATATATATATAGGTATTGGGGAACCACAGTCATTCTCTTCCACAAGAAGAAAACACCAGGGTAGACAACCTTGACACTGGGTGACATCAATCTTGATCTAGAATTGGAGGCTATTCTGGATAGCAGTTGCAATATTGATGTCTTAAACATCACTATAGGAGAGGATGTGTTTGCTGTTGGTGGCAGGAGTCATTTCCAGTGACCTATAGCAGACAGGAGGAAGATGATGGCCAAAAAAAAAAAAAAAAAACAAAAACCAAAATCTAGAGTATACATGGACCCTGGCAAAAAGCTTCCAGGGAGTCCCACAGAGTCTATAAAGACAAAACTAGGTAAATACTGTGTGTGCCTGAAATTGTGATCTCTTCCCTATCCCAGGTGGGACAACCCCAGAGACAGGATTATGCATCTTTGTCTCATCTCATTGATTCTTTTCTTGGTCACGTAGCATCCCATGCCCTTGGCCTCCTTCCCCTCCCCATGGCTGTGCCCAGCTCCTTGGCTGCCTGTGTTACTGAGCTATGAAAATTGTGTTCTGATCCACAGGGACTTCTTAAAGCTAAGAGCTGCTTGTAGGACCTGAAATTGTCCTCACAGTGATTTCATTCAAAGTAATAACAGCATCTGATGCTATAGAAATCTCATCCTCATGATCATAAGCATTTATAATAGCCCATCATCGAGCAAGTGCTTACATTGGAGAGGAATTTCCATGGAGAAAGTCAATCTTTTCAAAAATGTTAATTTTTTTTGTGTGAGGAAATCAAATGAGATGCCAAATTGTCTCTGTTATTATGTTGCCCTTCCCTCCTGAGCACTTACTGCTCTGATCAGTATGACATTTTCACATGTAGCTATGCAGATGGGGACATTTACCTCCTGATGGAGACCCCTCATTTGCCCATCCATCGCCTGCTCTGGTTTTACAGTAGGCAGAGCATAAAATTAGAAACCCCCAGGCCTTAAAGTTTTGGCCATCCCTTGGGAGGGAAATGAGGGAGACCCTCCCCATAACAATGAATAAAATAAGCCTCTCAGAAACAATATTGGAATATGTGGATGAGGAAATCCACTCAAGTCCTGACCTGTCTGTCTCCCTTCATAAAAGGCCAACCCTGGGTTATATCCCTTGACTCTTTAGTTGTGACTCGCGTTCCTCTTTATGACCCATTCCAGTTCATACACTGCTCTGCTGCCTCAGACCTTGAGAAATACCAATTTGGGGACCCCTGTGAGCTTCCTGCCCAGGTACACCTAAATTCTCCTGCCCTTTCACCTCACAAGTGAGCCCAGGCAGTGACGAAGGGATAGTGGGAATAAGGCTATTTTCCCCTCGGGTACTCTACTCATCATTTCTAGGAAATGCAATCTTCTCAAAGCCCTAAGACAAATGTGAGGTCTGACAAAGACTACAATTGGCCTTAAAAAACAAAAAGAAAACAGCAAAACAAAAATGAGTAAGTGTTTATTTAAATGTCTGTGAAGAGTAACATTAGGTCACATTCATTGATTATTAAATTTAATATCCACAAAAATGTCATCACACTTAACAAACTATTTGCAGGTTACAGTGTCTCACTTTGTGAGAATTCCTGAGTCTGCATGATGATTGCTGAGAAATTGTAGTCAACCATAAATTAAATGAAGTTACTCAGAGCCAAATTATTTCAAAAGCAAAAATCATAAAAATCCTTTCAGTTTTTACGACAAAAATTTATATTTGATGTGGAATGTGGGTGTACTTCAGTGAGTACTCAGGGTCTATAAAAGTCACAAAATGCCCATGAATGTGTGGTCTTGGGGGAATGTAATTAAATATTAAAGAATCCGTTTTATTGTACACCAATCTGCCTTAATGCCATTGTGGCAAAAGTTCTAGAAATTATAGTACGGTGGACTACTACGCAACCATTACAAAGAATGAAGTGTATTTATATGTACCAACAGGAGAGGGTCTCTAAGATTTAACATGAATAAAGCAATATTGCAAAACAATATTTGCATAACAGTATTGCAGAACACCATGATTCATTTTGCGTCAAAATACTTTATGTGTGTGTGTTTGTGTGCACGTATGTCCATACACAAAGAAATATGTAAATGTATGTTTGTATACGTGTAGAAAAATTCCAAAAGAATCCTCAGAAATAACAGTCATTTATCTCTCAAGATCAGACATGAGGGTTGGGAGCAGGGAGACTTCTATTTTCTGTTATAAATGTCTCTGAATTGCAGGGAAAACATTCAGCAGGTGCATACATCAATTTATAATTTTGAAAAACAGCAACAACACTGCAGAAAAAAAGTGGTCTGCAGGCAGACTGGAAAGGGAGAAGCTCACAAACCATGAATTAGCACTGTGGATCCAGCACTGCTGGTGGGAGAGCACCAGTGAGCACAGGGACCTGAACACCTGTCACTACAGATGTGGGCAGGCAGAGCATCCAAGGATGGTTCAACAGACTCCCTGTGGTCTGGAAGAAACAGCCCTCCAGATGTGTTTCCTTCCTTCCCCATTCTTCAGACAACTTTCCGTTCCAATGTAATATCACAATTCAACCAATATTTATTGAGCACCGATGGCATTAGTTTTCTGTGACTGCTATAACAAACTACCACAAATTTAGCAGCTTAAAACGACACAAGTATATTACCTTACAGACATTCAAAAAAGATCAGAAATCCCAACTGGCTTCCACTGGGCTAAAATCAAGGTATCATTAGGGCTGTGTTTCTTTCCAGAAGCTCCAGGGGAGAATCTGTTTTCTTGCCTTTTCCAGCTCCTACAAGCTGCCCTCATTTCTTGGTTTGGGGCTCTCTCCAACTCCAAAGCCAGCAGAGTTGCATCTTCAAATCTCTCTCCAACTCTGATCTTCTGCCTCCTTCTTCCACCTAAAAGAACCCTCATGATTATGTTGTGTCCACATGCAAAATCCAGTAATCTTCCCTTCTCAAGGTCTGATCAACTTTAACCCCTTTGCCATGCATCCTACCATATTCATGGATCTCTGGGTTGGGACGTGTATATTTTGGGGGAGCCATTATTCTGCCTACTACAGCAACAGAGTGTCCAATGCAGTTTGGAGCACTGAGAAGATAGCTGTGGCTAGACACAACCCTTGTCCTCAGGACCCCTCCATCTAGAAAGGAGGCAGATGACTGCCCATGCAGTACTTGCTAGTGGGAAGGGGTGGCCAAACCAGTTTTGAGAACTTTAGCTCATCATCCAGGTCAAGGTTATGCAGGGTCCAGTTTGAAATGTTGCAGGGGGAGAGCCAGAGTGATTTACTAGAGAGTCCATGTGACATGCATCCACCACCACTACCCTATGGGAACAGGAGGGACATCTTCCTCACCTTAAGCCAAGTAGGGAAGAGGACTTTGAGGGGACCTCTTGGAAATCTTGAAATGTACTCCTTGGAAATAAGGGGAGATGATGACCTGGTGTCTGACACTCATCTGAGAAATCTACAGCAAGAGGTCAAATCTTGGCTGGTGGGGTGAAGGAGAGAGAGGGCAGGTTGCACTGGAGACTAGCTATACTTCCATCAGTGAGGAGGAGGCCACGTTCCCCGTGGGTCACAAGGACAGGGAGAGCACTGGCCTGAAGCAATCTTCAAAAGGAATTTACCCAAGGTGCCTGGTGGCTCAGTCGGTTAAGCATCCAACTCTTGGTTTTGGCTCAGGTCATGATCTATTTTGTGAGTTTGAGCTCCGCGATGGGCTCTGTGCTGACAGCATGGAGCCTGCTGGGGATTCTCTCTCTCCCTCTGTTTCTGCTCCTCCCCCACTTGCACTGTCTCTGTCTCTCTCAAAATAAAGAAAAGCTAAAAAACAACAACAACAAAAAAGGAATTTACCCAAGAAGTGTCCTTGAGCCGGCACAGACATCAGCCAATCCCAGAGAGAATCCATACTGATTGCAGCAGGACTAGTAAGGCCTTGCCCTAACTTTCTCTCCCATTCCTTGCTTTATCCCTGGAGGAGTCAGAGACAGCTTGCTGGGCATGGATGAGGCAAAGGAGATGTGCAAGCAGGGTAAGAGAGGACACGGCCCCACACCCTCCTGCACTTGCCCCTACTGTACTGAAGGAGGCCCAAGCTGGGGGAAGGAAAGAAGGAAGGAAGGAAGGAAGGAAGGAAGGAAGGAAGGAAGGAAGGAAGGAAGGAAGGAAGGAAGGAAGGAAGGATGCTTAACTAAAGCTTTGGGTTTTAACTATTATACTGAGCAGGGCACTTCAGTTACTACAAACAAGATAATTTGGGTGCCTGAAAGTGCCCAGAGGCCTTGATGGTAAAGGAGTGAGTGGCCCAGATTATGAGATCACCCCAGAGGTAGGAAGGCAGAGATTAAAAGCACAGGTGTGAGAGAAAGGAAGTTGTTTCCTACTTTCACCCTGGCATCCTGCTCATTTAGGGCATCATCTTACATGCTTCACCTTCCCAGTGAGACAGAAGCCCACACAGAACTCCCCACCTGGCAGCAGGCCCTGGCATCCAGGCTGCTTCTCACCAGGGCCTCTGCTGGGCTCAGACCCACACCAGGGATTCCCTCTTTGTTATGGGTACAGCTGCTTCAGTCCTCACCCTCCGTGTGGCCTTAGCTGCGTCCCACATCGATCCTGCCCTTGGACTCCCAGATCTCCTTTAGGAGTCAGCTCTGTGTATGAAGCAGGCAGGTCCTGACCCCAGCCAGGTTCTCCCACACCTCCAGGCTGCCCTTCAGACTCACCTGAGTTTGTCCTGTTTGAACAAAGCCACCTGCACTTTCTCCTTCAGGCCCCCATGACCAATGGGGGCATTTGTGGGTGATTCTGTCATCTTTGGAGCACACACTGAGCCCACCAGACGGCCAGAGCAGGGGTTGAACCTGGGGCTCCGACTCTGTGGGAGCTTCTGTTCCATGGGCCCAGGGTACCGGCATGTGTAAGCCTCCCCTTGACTGTGCCTCTGGCCTGCTCCGGAGAATCACCATGGAAGAGGAGGGTTGACACGCTTGCTGCTCTGCCATTCCCTCTCCGGTTCTGGTTTCTGACCACTCGTCCACCTCTAGCTTCACTTGAATCCACCCTGGGCAGCCCTTCAAAGATGATGGCAACAACAATAGCAATAATAGTAACAGCCACTACTTCCGTAGTGCTTAACGCATCAGACACTCACTCTTCTAAGAACTTCGTGTATAGTAACTTTCAAAATTCCCACTCCAATCCTATGAAGCCAGTACTATTATTACTATTATTACTGCCTTTTCTTTTAAATAATGAAGAAAAGGAGGCATAGAGAGGTTAAGTCACATGCCCAGACTCACACAGCTAGTAAGTGGCCATCAGATCCCAACCTTAGCAGTCTACCTTCAGAGTCCTATGGCTTCATCACTCTGCTCGTCTGTTTCTGAAACAATGAGGACACCCATGCCTCCTTGACTTTGTTTATCCTTTCCCTGCCTGTGCCTCTGATGCTCTTCCCCTTCCTGTTTCCTTGAAGTTCTATTCAACCTTCAAGGTACAGCTCAACTGTTTCCTTCTGTCTCAAATCTCCCTGATCCCCTGCCCCCAGCAGGAGGACCCCTGCCCATCTGTCCTGTCACTGCACTTGTTATCACTTCTGTCAGAGGATCGTTTCTCGGAAGTCTGTCTTCTCACACAGATTGTGGGTCCCAGAAGCAAAGACTGTGTGTCTCTGTACCTGCAGAACTTACAGCACAACTGGTAATGAGATGAATTGACTTCTCCCTGAGTCTCACACCTACAGTTGTGTCCCAGCTTTTTGATTCAGGCAAGGTGATTGCAAAGATGTGGGCTATGCAGCTCTTTGATGCAGCTGGGGCATTGAGAAGACCTCAAGTGTGAGTTAAGTGCCAAGGCCAGAGCAATATTTCTGGCTGAAGGGCTGCATGGACCTGGATGGGCTCCACTTCTTCTGTCCCCTCCCTGGGCGACTATGTGCTTCAATTTTCTTTGTCCTCATGACCCCAGCAGAAGCCTGGCTGGCCCCACAGGATCAGAGACTGTTAGGTGCTGACATCTCTGTGTCTGGCCTCCTCACCTCTCCCAGCACTGGCCCCAGGACTCAGAATCCTGGGGAATCAGGCCACCATCTGGAAGGCCAACTCTTGGCTAAGATTCTGACTGGAGAAAAGGCGAGTCCAGGTCAACTAGGGGGGTGGGATGGACGGAGGCCAGAGCCAGCACATAAGTTAGAGGTAGGGAATTCTAGCATGTTCTTTTCTAAGAGCCCCTCAGACACTCCTGGGCATCCTCTTGGGCTCCCCATTTGTGTGCTAGAGACAGAATCACTCCCCAACCCCGTTCATGTTTTTTCACGAGCCTCTGAACTGCAAGCAGCTGTCATGCAGGGCAGTTTCCAACTGCTGACACCTCACCCCATTGCCTAACTGGGAAAGTCATTGTGCTCCTAAAGTCTCCCAATGGCCGCCAGTGGCTCTTGGGACACATTTCAAAATCCTCTGTAAAGCCCTGTACGAGCTGGCCCCTGTTTACTTCTCCAACCATTCTCTCCGGTCATCTGCTCCACCTCACCGCACTCCAGACACACTGACCTCTATTCATACACTTCCTCCACCTCCACGTGGCCAACCCCCCTCACCCTTTCCTGGCCAACCTCATCTGTCAGAGAGGTCTGCCTTTTAATGGCCTTTTTAAAAGAACCTGCTCCATTGACTGGTCTCCTGCTTCACTGATTGACTTCATTCATTCATTCATTCATTTATTCATTCATTCACTTTTAGATATTCTACACATGGGTTGGAGCCCTGTGCCTGGCATTATAATTGGCCCATCAGCTGGGGAGAGAGAAGAAAATACTTGGGTCAGGAACTTTATGGACCCTGCTAGGGCCGAAGTACAGATGAACTTCTCCCAATGACCAATCCAGTGTTGAAGACCCTAGGAGCAGTGCAGCCCAGTGGTCAAGGGCATGGCCTCTGGAGCCAGAATGCCTGTATCGCAGTGCCTATTTGGTCATTACTGGTGTGAACTTGGGCAAAAGAATCATAGTATCTATTTCTTAGGATTGTTAAATCGAGTAAAGCCACACAAACCAGTGCCTGGCACATGGTACTCGTTATATAATGGTTTGCTATAACACTATGGGAGAAATTTTATATTGCACAATTATTGTTTTTATTTAAAGGCTATAAAATGTATATGAGGAAATTTTTTTCTCAACTACCCTAACCTACAAGCTCTTTTCCTTAGAGGCAACCTCCATTGCTACCTTCTTATGTATCCTTCCAGAGATATTGTATGCACCTCCAAACATGTGCATATACATCTGTATCTATCCATCCATATATCCACCCATCTATCTATCATCTAACTATTTGTACCAAATTACAGCATTCTACATACTCTTCTGATGTCTGGATTTTGCTTTTATTAAGTTAAAGATACATCTCAAAAAAAGGCTCCAGGGGCTCCTGGGCGGCTCTGCTGATTAAGTGTCTGACTCTTGATTTTGCCCCGGGTCATGATCTGATTGTCCGGGAGATCAAGCCCCGCATGGAGCTCCATGCTGGGTGTGGAGTGTGATTAAGATTTCTCTCTCTCCCTCTCTCTCCCACTTGTGCTCTCTCTCTCTCTCTAAACAAACAAACAAATGAATGCTCCAATAAGCATTCAGAGGTGTCTGTCATTCTTTCCAAGGGCTGGAAACATGTAAGGATGATGCAAGGAACAGTGAACCACCACCTGGTGATCCACAGGGTCCCTCTTAGCCTGGTCCTTTCATTTCAAGGTGCTCTTTTCTCTGGAGATTTCATGCGACTGACATAGTGGTTCTCACCCTTCAGTGTGTGGAGGAACCACCTGAGAGGTTCTTGATTATTCAGAGCCCAGGGACCCACTCCCTAGGGATTCTGATGCAGTACGTCCAGCATGGGCCAAGGAACATACAGGTGACTCTGGTGCAGACAGTCCGCGGAAGCCACACTGGAAAACAGTGCCACGTGGAGAGGCATGTGCAGGGAGAGGGAGCATGTTTGAGGTTTCCAGGATCCATGCATTATTCATTGCATGGCCCTGAAGCCCAAAACACAGACCCAGCCTTTGCAAACTCCCAGTCCAGTTGGGGTGGCAAGACTCACTTATGGAAGGTAGGGGCAAGGAGAGGAGAGCAGTGCAGGAGGCCTGAGCTGTGGCTTCTGGAGAGAGGTTACAGTGGGCTCATATACAGGAGAACTTCCTGGAAGAAGGAGGATTTTAGAATGATCTTGAAGGTTGGAGAAGGTATAGGTAGTTGAAGAAATATTGACTGGGATGCCTGGGTGGCTCAGTCAATTAAGTGTCTGACTCTTTTTTTTTTTTTTAATGTTTATTTTTGAGAGAGGGAGAGAGAGACAGACTGTGAATGGAGGAGGGGCAGAGACAGTGGGAGACACAGAATCTGAAGCAGGCTCCAGGTCCTGAGCTGTCAGCACAGAGCCTGATGTGGGGCTTGAACCCATGAACCGCGAGATTATGACCTGAGCCGAAGTTGTAGGGTCAACCGACTGAGCCACCCAGGTGCCCCAAGCATCCAACTCTTGGTTTCGGCTCAGGTCATGATCTCTCAGTTTGCGAGGTCAAGCCCCTTGTCAGGCTCTGTACTGATGGTACAGAGAGTGCTTAGGATTCTCTCTCCCTCTCTCTGCCCTTCCCCTGCTCTCTCTCTTTCTCTCTCTCTCTCTTTCTCTCTGTCTCTCAAAATTAATAAACTAAAAAAAATCCCAGTGGATTGTAATGTTAAATATATATATATTGATTGACTTGAAATACAAAGATATGCTGGAAAGATCACACTATAGGGGAGAGCTGGGGCCTGGCAAGCTGGCATCTTTGTACAAATTAGAAAAAGCTACCTTCTCTGGCAAATGCAACCTGTGGTGCAGGACTGGGCCAAAGAAAGGCACCCCTTCCTTTGGGGGAATCCAGCTTCGTGCCGGATGGACTGGATTACTGAGAGTACAGTTTAGGTTTCAGCTTCCACTCATCTTCTTGGCCTTTGTGCACTTCACAAACTGCTCAACCACACCATCGATCCTGCCAGAGACAGACACAGACCCTTAAAGAAACAAATGCTGAGATGTCACCGAAACAGGAAACATAGGAGGAAGAGCAGGCTTGGGAAGGGGGAAAGTAATGCATTCAGTTCTAGATGTACAAAGCACAAGGCATTGGGGGGATGCAGGTGACTTCATTCAGTGACCAGCTGCATCAGGGAATCCAGGACAGTACTTGGGAAGACCTCAGACCCCTTTGCTGTAGACTGACCAGCAGGATGTACCCCTAGCTTACCCACTGACTATGTAGCTTAGTGGAAGGGCAGGACATGTGTGTGTGTTGTGTGTGCATAGCCACCCACATGCATCTGATGGTTTGTGTGGCACAGTCTGGGTGCTCTGGGAAAAAGACAGCAACATGGCCAAGTCCTCCAGGGTTTCCCAGAGGAGATGGGCCTGGTGGACAGGCATAGGCTGGGGGAAATAGGAAGTCTTGTGCTGTCTAGGATGGCTGGCTTCTCCAGCTCAATCATCTCGGCTTGGCTGTCAGCTGGCCTGGCCTTCCATGGCCATCTAGAATGTGATCTCCAATCACTTTCATCTCATCACCTTGTTTTATTTTCTTCTGAGCACTTAGCCTTTTCTGAAATTATTGCATTATTTGAGTGTTGGCCTGTGTGTCTATGTATGTACATGTTTATTGCGTATCTAATTCTATCAGGCTATAAACTTCCATTAAGGCAGGAATTTTATCTGTTTTTGTTCATTCCTATGTCTCCAGTGTCTGGCACATTTCAAGGGTTAAATAGATGTTTTTTGAACAAATGAATGGATGGATGGATGAATGAATGAATGAATGAATAGGTGAATTTAAAGACCAAATAGAACCACACATTGCCAGCAGGAGACTTTTTGGTATTCTTCTGCCTTATTTGAGAAGGAGGCAGCCTTTTATTTCCCTGACCTGATGACCATCCCCTATAAGATTTCTGAAGCTCTGCCCTTCTGGAAGGATCCCTCCAGGCTGTGGGCTTTGGCCTTGGGCATACTGTGACCCATCCATTGGTAGTCATCATGGTGGCTGCATTTCCGAATCCAGCCAAACTTGACCTAACACCCCCTTCTATGTTTAAGCCCCTCTCTCCGCAGCCCACTTACCTTGCCACAATGACGGGACCAGGAAATCTTTGGATTTTCTTCCCTATTAGTGAAAACCATGGCTTGTGGAAATTCAGGAGATTATCAGTGGAATTTGTAGCTCCATCCAGACCAGCATACAGAGTTGGAAGCATTCAGACATATCACTATGCAACAAGACATATATATTTAGCTGGAAAATGCACAGGGCTTCAGCCTCAGAACAAAACCCTTAGCCAGAGGGAGGACTTAGTGATCTAAGGAGTGTCTTTTAAGTCAGAGTCTCTCTGGACCAAAGGGTAGAATTATTCCAAGGTAAATAAATCAGCCCTATTCTTCTTCTGGGCTCAGGTAGCTCTGAGAACTTTAGTGACCTGGCAACCCTGGATAAACCATTAGGGCTCAGCTATAAATCTGAAAACAATCCTGTTTCTCTATTAAAAAGACCTTTGAAATGACATCAATTATCTGCCCCCCTTAAATAAAATTCTATTTTATTTGAAAATTGCATGTGCACTGAAGAAAATTTGAAGACAAAGAATAATAAAAAGAAGAAAATTAGTATTATCATCTTTCTATAACCTTGATAGAGAAAACCACTGTTCACAGCTTTCTCTCCACCCATCCCACTTCCCTGTCTCACTGTCTCCCTCTTCCCCTCCCCCTCCCCTTTCCTTCTGTCCCCTCCCCATCATCCTCCTTCTTTACTTCTTTTCACCCTCCATCCTCATTCCTAGGGAGATACATATGTTCTATATATGTTTTTCCCCCACAGTCGTGGGCACATGTTTGGTACCCCACTCTCTCTCTCTCTCTCTGTGTCTCTCTCTTTCTGTCTCTCTCTCTCTCACACACACACACACACTCACTCACACACTCATTCCTAGGGAGATACATATGTTCTATATATGTTTTTCCCCCACAGTCGTGGGCACATGTTTGGTACCCCACTCTCTCTCTCTCTCTCTGTCTCTCTCTTTCTGTCT
Source organism: Acinonyx jubatus (assembly GCF_027475565.1). Taxonomy (NCBI): domain Eukaryota; kingdom Metazoa; phylum Chordata; class Mammalia; order Carnivora; family Felidae; genus Acinonyx; species Acinonyx jubatus. The sequence goes on from NC_069381.1 coordinate 25,909,942, forward strand.
CTCTCTCTCTCACACACACACACACTCACTCACACACATACACACACACACACACACACACACACAGACACTTACAAATGTACTGTGAGCATTTAATGATGCCCCTTTATATTCTCTGAGAAATATGGCTTTGCATGGCTATACTACACTCATATTAATTTTGTTCCATGGTACGTGTACCCATCCTCTTCTGGGCATTGAAGTCATTCTAATCCTCTACCCCCTCATCTATAAAACAGAGGTAAGGATGGGAGGGACCTCACATGGCTGTTTGAGAATAAAATGAGATAATGTGTGTGGAGGGCTTGGCAGAGCGCCTGGCCATTTTATGTACTCAATAAATAGGTGTTACATTTGTTATATCAATCCTGACCTGCCTCTAAATGGCTGTAAAGTTCATCCTTTCAGGTAAATCTTACTGCAAATCCTTGGACGTTTACCTAGGAGAAATTCCTAGGAATGGGATATCCAAGATCTTGAAGTTTATAAGGATTTTGATGTATATTGCTAAAACCTCCACCCATGGGTGTAAGGGAGTCTGTTTCTTGGAGCTTCTCCAGCATTCAAGCGTACAGTAATTGTATATATTTTAATCTTTTCCAATTTAATAGACATGTTGCTTGAATTTGAATATCTTTATTTACTATTGAGGTTGATATTGGTTGATTTTCATATTGATTGGCCACTTATGTTTCTTTATTTGTAATTCACCAGGTTGTGTATTTTTCCCAGTTTTTCCTGTTTGGTGCTTATATTTTTTCTAATTAATATTAATTCCTATATAGTCAAGGTATTAATGTGTGTGTGTGTGTGTGTGTGTGTGTGTGTGTGTGTGTAAACATTAGTTTTTAGTCTTGTTTATTCTCCTTTAGATTCACTTATGGGCTTTTTCAAAAAGAGGAGTTATTATTATTATTATATTTATATAGTATAATGAGGTTCTCCTACATTTTCTTCTATTGTGTTTTTTATCTTCCTTTGTTCTTGGGGTCTAGAAATCCCTTCTTTGCCCAGAGATCAAGCAAACATTTATCTTTGTTTTACGTTTATTTTATTTTAGTTGTTTTATGATTTTACCTTTACATTTATCTTTTAACCCATCTGGTCTTCAATTAGGCATGTGCTATGAGGTAGTGATGCAATTTTTTATTAATTTGCAAATAATTAGCAATTTTTCACTATGATGTATTGAATAACTTATTCTCTTTAAAATTTTTTTAATGTTTATTTACTTTAGAGAGAGACAGAGTGCAGAATGTGAGCGGGGGAGGGGCAAAGAGAGGGAGACAGAATCTGAAGCAGGCTCCAGGCTCTGAACTGTCAGCACAAAGCCTGACAGGGGGGCTTGAACTCACAAACTGTGAGATCATGGCCTGAGCTGAAGTTGGATGCTTAACTGACTGAGCCACCCGGGCACTGCTGAATAACTTATTCTTCACCCAACTGTATACAATGCTGCCTTATTTATGTGGATCTGTTCTGGGGTTTCTAGTACATTGCAGTGATATCTTCATTTTCATATCCATACACATTCTCTTAATTAATGTACCTTTAAAATATGTTTTAATATAAAAAATATAAGTGTTTCCTTTATTCCACTGCTTCATTTTTTTAAATTTTTACTTTGATTTTTCCCATGTTTATTCTTCTAAACTAACTTTAAACAATTTTGCCAAGTTCCAAAAAATTCTATTTGCATGTTTATTAGAAGGATATTTTATGTATGAATTAATTAGAAATAAATTGAATCTTTAAGATGTTGAGATTGCTTATCCAGGGACATGGGACATTTTGTCATTAATTCACTTTCTTTTACATCTTAGAGCACTGTTTTAACTTTCCTGTGGTGTAAACTTGATGGATTTCAATTCATTATTTCATTGAGAGTCTTTTAATTTTAACAAAGGAGCTGAGCTCATTCATAGCTGTTTTCACAATGAAAAAATAGGTGGTTTTATTTCTGTTATTTTAAGCTTTTGTTTTCAATGGTTGTGTATTATTCTTTGTTCTCTTTTGTTGTTGCTTTCTGGAAATGCATTTTTTTTCTGTTTTGTCTGACGAATTTGAAATTTCCACCCTGTTTTTGTCCTGAAAACTTGTTTTCCGATGTAAAAATGACCAGCTCCTCCCTACTTCAAGTCAAAAAAGAAACACTTTATCAATACTTCCTCGTGAAAAGAGGAAAAATCTAATAAAGTTTAGCTTCTTTTCTATCACCCCCATTCCTCAGTTTAAAGAAAGAACCTCGCTGATTGGTTATTATCAAAAAGTCAAGAAACAACAAGTATTTGTGAGGATGTGAAGAAAAGGGAATGCTTGTGCCCTGTTGATGGGAATGCAAACTGGTGCAGCCACTCTGGAAAACAGTATGGAGGTTCCTCAAAAAATTAGAAATAGAACTCCCATATGATCCAGCAATTCCACTTCTGGGTATTTATCCAAAGAAAATGAAAACACTAACTCAAAAAGACATATGCATCCCTATGTTCATTGAAACATTATTTGCAACAGCTAAGACATAGAAGCAGTCTAAGGGTCCACTGATGGATAAATGGATAAAGAAGATGTGACACATATGTCAATGGAGTATTATTAAGCCATAAAAAAGAAGGAAATCTTGCCGTTTGCAACAACATGGGTGGTCCTTGAGGGCATTGTGAAGTAAGTACCAATACCAAATGTACTCACTTATATGTGGAATCTAAAACAAAACCAAACTCATAGATACAAAGAACAGACTGGTGGTTGCCAGAGTCAGGGGTGTGGAGGGTGTGTGAAATGGGTAAAGAGTGTCAAAAGGTACAAACTTCCAATTATAAAATAAATAAGTCATGGGGATGTGCTGTAGCATAGTGACTATAGTTAATAATATTATACTGCGTATTTGAAAGTTGCTAAGAGAGTAGACTTAAAAGTTCTCAGCACAACAAAAACATTTTTGTAACTATTTGTGGTGATGGATGTTAACTAGATTTATTGTGGTGATTGCTTCACGATATATATACATATCAGATCATTATGTTGTACACCTGAAACTAATGTAATGTTATGCATCAATTATACCTCAATAAAACCTTTTTAAAAGAAATGCAGGGTTTTTTTCTTTTTTTAATTGAAATAGCCTTTTATTATTACTTTTAACTCCAGTATAGTTAACATACAGTGTTATACTAGTTTCAGGTGTACAATATAGAGATTCAACAATTCTACACGTTACTCAGTATTCCTCACAAATGTACTCTTAATCCCCTTCACATGTTTCCCCATCCCCCCACCCGCCTTCCCTCTGATAAACATTAATTTCTTCTCTATATTTAAGAGTGGGGTTTCTTTGGTCTCTTTTTTCTTTGTTCATTTGTTTTATTTCTTAAATTCCACATATGAGTGAGATCATACGGTATTTGTCTTTCTCTGACTGACTTATTTCACTTAGCATTATACTCTCTAGCTTCATCCATGTTGTTACAAATACCAAGATTTCATTCTTTTTTATGGCTGAGTAATATTCCATTGTGTGTGTGTGTGTGTGTGTGTGTGTGTGTGTGTATTCCACATCTTCTTTATCCATTTAACTATCAATGGATACTTGGGTTGCTTCCATATCTTGGCTCTTATGTCTCTGAAGGCAAGGGAAACAAAAGCAAAAATAAACTACTGGAAATACATCAAAATAAAAAGCTTCTGCACAGCAAACGAAATAATCAACAAAACAAAAAGACAACCTACTGAATGGGAGAAGATATTTGCAAATGACATATGCTAAGGGGTTAATATCCAAAATATGTAAAGAACTCAACACCAAATGAAACAAACCAAAAAAGCAAAACAAAAGACAAAATAATCCAATTTAAAAATGGGCAGAGGACATGAACAGACATGTCTCCAAAGAAGATACACAGATGGCCAACAGATGCATGAAAAGATGTTCAACATCATCAATCAAGGCTCAATCATCAGAAAAATGCAAAAGAAATGCGGGATTGCAAGCCTGAGTTAGTAGTAACTTATTTTCAGGTTTATTTCTTATATTTGCATATTGTGAAATGCTATTAAGGATAATCAGTTAGCTTTAACTCCATCTCATAGTTTATTTTCCTGTTCTTCAAATTATGTCTTCCACAGTCTTAAATTCTATATTTAATTCATTTCTTAAGCATTAGGCCATATCTTCAAGTGATTTTTTTATCCCAGTCCCATAAGAGTTGTACTTCTGAGTCTTTTCATGTATGAGAAAACCTTTCTGCTGCCCTCACAGGAATGATAATCTGGAATGACAATCAGAATTTTCCATCGTACATTTCTTCTGGTGTTGCCTCTCGTCCGCTGTTTGGTTTTGTGGAGAGATCTAAAGCAAGCCTGATTTTCTTCCTTTGTAATGAACTTCTTTTATATTTCTTTTACCTTTGGCAAATCTTTTTTCTTTGCTCTGCGATTCAAGACTTCTACGAGGATGTTTCTAGTCAGTCTGTTTTCCTTTCCTGTGGCTCAGTCAGTTCTTTCAATTTGCAGAAATAGCATAAAATGGTCTCTTATTGTATAAAAAATAATTAATCCATCTTCATTTGCTCTGTTTTCACCTACTCAACCTGCTCTCTCTGTCTTGTATCTACTGCCCCTGTGACTTATAGCTCTTTTTTTAAAAACACCTTAGTATTTTCATTTCTTACTACTTTTCCTTCAAATCAGAGAAGAGTCCTAAACTTGATTTCTACTCTGCAGTTGGTTTTCTACAGAATCTAACCCGCTGTTCTTTGTCCTCAGAGTGATCTATCCATCAGGCAGTCACATTCTGTTTTTGCATACTTTCTCAAGAGGACTAATGTGTGTTGGGTGCTTCTCGATGGCCTGGCATCGTGCTAAGAATGGATCCTACGCTAGTGTCTGGTTTAAGATGTGCAATGCTCTAGGAAGAAGCTTTATTTTAAATCCCCAATTCATGGGAAATTGATGAGTTCTGGAACTTGTCCAGGACCATAGACCCAGAAAACATGGAGCTGTTCTCAGCTGAGCCTCCTCACCCTCGCCCAGTGTGGTCTTCTAGCCCAGTTTGTCCTAATTTGTCCTCTCTTCATAGTTTCACGGCTGAACTTCTGCTTTAGATTCATAGATGCAATGACATTTTGAATCTCGTTGAGAGGAATATTAAAAGTTGTCTAAAATTATCTCCCACTTCTTCCCGTAATTTTACTATTTAGGAAGACCTGTTATCCAATGTCCCAGACGGACACCTTCTTTTGAACTTTAGTTTCTTTCTCTGTGTCTGGTTATTTTCAGCCCCTTTGCCTTTCCGGGGGCAAGTCTGGTTCACTCAGTACTGAGAGGTGAGATCAGTTCTGGCGGAGATGGTCAAGATAGGCCCCTGTTCTAATCTGTCAGGTTTGGGCAGAAAGAAGAAGAGGAAAGAACAGGTTGACTGTAAATGTCCTAGGTGATTAGAGACCCTGCATTTTGGAGGAGGAAGGGAGGAGAGACACAGGTGCTTTGAGACTCTTTGTCTAAGCTCCAAAAGGTGGTCTGGATGTTTCTGGCAAGGTGTCCCAAAGTAACGGGGCAGTGGCTCTTACTTCCTCGGACCCAGTCAGGAACCTCTATCACTTGTGACTTCGAGCACAGTGAGGCCCCCATGACTCTGGCATGCTTCCTGAGCCCTGGCTGGATCTGTAGAGGCCCCTGACACGCCCACAGTTCACCCTTACCTTCAGGCCTTCCTTTTGAAAAGGGGGAGGGGCTGATAATAGTGGGCTTCTGCCAGGATCTCTTGCTTTACTTAGGAGGGCACTAAATCTATCCTCCATAGACTGAGTGCTTGGTAAAAAATATAAACCAGTTATTTATTCTGTTTAAACCTTTCAGTGTCTCCCCATCACTCTTAAAATAAAAGCCAGATTTCTCACCATGGCCTGCAGGGCCCTACATGATTGGCCTGTTTACGTTCTTGGCCCTCTTCCTCACCTACCTCCCCACACCTCGGCCACTCTGCCCTCCCCTCTGTTCCTCCAGCACTCGGGCTGCTTCCATCTCAGAAACCACTGGGAATATCCTGCCCCTTGTTGTCTGCATGACTGGCTCCTTCTTATCTATCAAGTCTTAGCCTGAAGCTCACCTCCCCTGAAAGGCTGGCCCTGCCTACCCACACACTCTTTCTGTTAGGTCTCACAGAGCTTCTTACTCTGAAATACCCCGTTTACATCTTTATGTATTAGTTTTCTGTCTGTCTCCCCAAATTGGAACAGAACCTTCATGACAACAGAGAAGGTGTCTTTCCTGTTCCTGCTTGTATCCCCAATGCCTAGAGTAGTGCTTGGCATATATTAAGTGCTTGTTGGATGCGTGAATAGATGCAGCCCATTCCTTTGCAGGCACTATCAGCCCTCCTTCCATCTGGCCAGCCTGCCTTCTATTTTTCAAAAGTCTCCCTACATTTCCATCAGCTTTGCCTACTTTACAGCACCAGTGTATGTTCTCCCTGTTTTTATATTCCACTGGTAATTTTAACCTGACCAGGGCTGGAGGGAGGAGGCGGGGCAAGTGGAATCTCTAATGACAGCTCTGACTTTCTTGCCAGTTCAAACTGAATCTAAATCAAACCCTTCTCTCTTTGCCTGACCTCAAAGGTCACGTTCAAGAAGTTGTCGAGATCTTTAGGGAACTGGAGGAGGCACAGTTCTGTCTCGAGTGACACCTGCTGGGTCAGGTGACTTCTAGAAGGGCCCTCCACAGCTCCCTGTCACTGGTGCCAATCGGGAAGGTCCCACTGGCTGCTGAAGAGAAGTCCCTAGGTCACCTGGAGAAAACCAACCGTCGACACAGTGAGTTATCCTGTCAGATGCACCCAGTGTGTAAGCAATCACTGAGAAGTTGGTGTGCCCCTCTACTTGGTACCTCCCAAATGAAAGCCGCCCCCATTCCCTGAAGTCACCTGAGACACTGTCTTTTGAGCAAGGACTCCAGGTAGGCTTGCATGCAGATGCAAGATCTCTGCTCTGCCCAGTGGGGGGAGAGTGGAGCTGGGCACATATCTGTGTAGCCTGAATTCCAAATTCACAGATTAATAAACTCTGAGCTGAAGGGAATGTGCCCATCTTGCTCAGGCTCCTCACTTTATAGAAGAGGCAGCTCCAGTAAAGTGAAGGGAAGACTCCCCACCAAGGTCATATGATATGCAAATGGTGGAACCTCCACTTTATCCCCAGTCTCTTGATTCCAGTTCAGAACACTCCTGCTCAGTAGTGCCTCAGTTTCCCCAAGGATGCAGGATTCTAGGCTAGGGAGAAAGGAAAACAGCAACTGCCTGCTACCCAGCCCCTCCAGCCTTGCCACCCAGGGAATTCATTCTCCAGGAAGCAGGTGGGCTGCACTAACCTTGCCCTGCTCTGCTCAGGGAGGCCAGGACCCTTGCAAGGAGTGGGAGAAGCCTGCTCAGATGCTATAGGATGCAGCGGGGAGGGGCGTTGGTCAATGTCTCAAAAGGTGCAGCCTGGAGCCCGCCATTCCCGAGTGGCCTCGCCTGGCCTGCTAATGGGAGGGCTGACTCACAGAGACGGGGAGCTCTGGACTCAACTCTGGGCAGAGTACGATTAGCTCAGTGTTCTGACTCATGCAGTGATGTCAGGATAATTCCAGGGCACATAATCAGGCACTCCGGAGAAGAAAAATGACCGTCATTACCAATTGGAGAGGAATATTTCAAACACCTTAAATCGATAAGGCTTAAAGTTGGGGGCTGTTTCTCCTCCTTTGTAAAGCAGAGACTATCATGGAAAACCCCAGTGCTATAAAGTGTATCCTTCTCTTAGCAGGGCGAGTCCTGTAGGATCGTGGGAGATGAGCTCTGGGAGGAGTGCCTCATTAGGAAGCCCTGAATTTTAAGTGGGGCCTTACTTCTCAACCCACGGTCGGCAGGGCCCATCCAAGGAAACAAGCCACCCGTTAATCTCCGTCACAACATTTCATTTGAGGGGGTGCAAAAGAAAACCACCTGATTGGCAAAGAGTAAACTCACTTAATAGGCTCTCTCCCTGCCAGACATAGATTAAAAGTGATTTTTTTTTTTTTTGCCTAAATTACATTTTATTTTCTCACCAGCTGCTAACTCTCTGAGACAGATTGGGAGATAAATTATCACAGCAGTGAATGAATCTAATTTTTCAATATAATTCACGGTAATTCTATATTTTCCACACAAGATGGAAATAGCGCTGGCTCTTTGCCAAGAGCCAAACTTTAAAAAAAAAACAAAACAAAAAACAAAAAACCAATATCTTGGACTCCCAGAAGTCAATGAGTGTGGAGGATACAGACCGAGGGGTGACAGAGAGGAATCCTATAGGCAAAGGAGGGTATGGGGACAAGGGAGGTGGTGGTTAAAGAGAGGATGATGAAGAGGGCATGTGCTCCATGGCTTCACCCATCCCTCAGCCCACGACAGCTCAGCCCCCAACCCTCTCACTTCATCCCCCACATTCCTGGCTCATCTCTTCTTTCTGGACTGTTCTTCCCCTGGTTCACCCTTAACCACTCAATAGGACATAGTCTCCCTCCCTCAGTGCCCAGTGATCCCTCTCACACCAGCCCATTCTGTTTCCTCTGCAGCCTTTGTCACTGCAGAGTGGCAAGTTTGTTTTTCTTCGTCTGGGTCTGTGTCCCTCCAGAGAATGATAGAATGTAAGTATCACAGAGGGAGGGTCCTTCCCAGCCTTGGTTGCTATGTGCCTGGCCGGAGGTGCACACTGCATAAATATTTGTGGACTCTATGAAATAGGAACAGGAAAGGAAAGGAGAGGAGTCAGGTTTCCTGCAAACACCTTATCAGGTGCTTAGCCCCAACTGCACAGTGGGGATATCATGTAGCAATTTGTCATTGTTAGTGGGTTATTGATGGGAACTGGGGAGAGGGAATGGACAGAGCAGCTTTTGATAGGGCATCCTGGCATGGCTGTGAGCATGGCTGCACCTTGTGTCCGTGAATAATCTCTCGGGGTTCATTTTTCTCCCGCAGCCTTCTCCTGCCGATATTTCAGGAGAAATTTAAAACAGTAACCATTAGGAAGGTTTTTGACTAACAAGTCTTTCCCAATCAGAATCAGACCGAACGCAGTTGGGGCCAGCCTGGTGCTGCCTCACCTGCCTTCCTGGCACTCCTGGTGACCTGAGGCATCGGCCAGAGTGCCTATCTGGGTGGTTGAGCCCCAGCATCGGGTGCAAATGAGCTTAAATTATCGATAGAAGCAGTATCTGCCATAGGGGAGGAAAGTGGCCGTGCCGTTTGCTTTAAAGAGGCTGAGACCAGATCTGGCTTGGATCTGTAGGGAATATAAATGATGCAATTAATTCCCTGTAATTTACAAGTCATCATTTGCACAAAGCTCTGCGAGAAAGGGTTTGGAAGCCATATATTGAATGCTGTGGGCTCTGGGGTGTCATCACCATTCTCTCTACCTATGGAAAACCAGCTCAGGCTTGAGGGCTCAGTTGAAGCACTGCCCCTTCAGAGCTTTCCTAGATTGTCCCCCCCCCTGCTGGTTTATCTAGTCTCCCTGAGTCATTTCACCTGCATTTAGACCTCACTTCAATTTCATTTTTAATTATGGCTGTTTGTGTCTGCCTCTTTCAGGGAAAACTCACTAAGGGGTGAGACCATGTCTAAGAAACCCTGATATCTTCCTCCTTCCTCTCCAGCACCATGGTTATTTCTTTGCCTATTGTATATAATCAATAAATATATACTACATGGCATTAAACTGAAGACGAGGCTGGTTAGCCACTCTCTGTTCATGGCCAGCCAAGAGCCATACATGTTAGGAAAAGAGTCCTTGATGACTTCAGGTAATCTGAGAGGGTAGAGAGAGAGAAGGGCAATTTATTTCCTCTGTGGTAGAAGCTTCCTATTTTTGCTCCAAAGTGATAATAGCACCTCAATGTCCAGTTGGGACTCCCCATTTTCCTTTTCTCTGTCCATTTCAGATGAGGCTGCCTCTACCCCTAGTCCTAAGGGCAGAACACATGCCCCAGATCCAAAGTAATGAGAGCCCCACCCTCCCCAGGCTTGGATCGGGATTGGCAGCTTAGCCCTCAGACCCAATGGCATGCCTGAGGCTTTGGGTGGGGTTTCCAGGCAGAGACAGGTGCTTTTGCCAGCTCTACTTGATGCTGAGAGGAGTAAGCTCTGCCATGGCCACCACCACAGAGGTACCATAATGATCCTGAGACCAAAAAACTGAACACTGTAGAAGCCAGAACTAAAAACGACAGTGACAAATGAAGCCCAGAAAATATCCTTTGAGTCCTGAATCCAATTAGACCTGAATATGGCTTTTCTACCCTTGGATTTTTCGATTATGTTAGTTGGGTTGTTTGTCACTTGCAGTGGAAATGCCCTGCCCCCTCACCTAGTCTAGCCTTCATGCCAGCACAGGTGAACTGTGACCGGAGTAATGACTAGGGAAGAGTTAATCGATGCAGTCAAGGAAATGTTCAACCTCACTTAAAATCAAAGAATAGCCAATTAAAGCAATGAGATAACATTGTTTGCCTAGAAACCTGGCAAAGATTAAATGCAATGATAATACTCTGTGGTAAGTAGATAGATAATGCTTAATAAGGGTGCTATGGAAAGGGTATTCATAATCTGCTGATAGGAGGATAATTTGGAGGGTAATTAATAAATGTATATTAACTTGCAAACCATTTGTCTGCATCTAGGAAAGTATTCTAAAGAAATAAGTAGGAATGCATGCATTTAGCTAATAGAATAAACATATGTGGTAGGTGTTTATAAGACAGTGAAAAATGGGCAATAACACGAATGTCCAACAACAGAGAATGAGCGGAGTAAAGTTTGGTGCACCTCATAATCAAATCTTATGTATTAATTAAAATTGGGCTTTAGTATAGAACTTATTTATGTGGAAAAATGTTTGTCGTACTTGAGAAAGTAGCAAATAAAATATCGGATATATGTAAAAAAACAAAGATAGACATCTGGTAATAAGAGTTTTCATTCTGAAAGAAGCTATTAGAAGTATTATTAAATTTTCTTCTTTTGTATTTTTCCAACTGGCTTAACTCTCCAAATACATCCTGTATTTGATCACTACTCACTATCCCTATGGCTACCAGGCTGGTCACTCCATTCCACTCTGGAATGGATGACTGTGATATCTTCTAACTCATGTCCCTGCTTCCCCTGGTGCCCCTTCAGTCTGCTGAAGAGTAAACAACACATTTTTTTTTAAGTTTATTTATTTAATCTCTACACCCAGCATGGGACTCAAACTCACGACCCCAAAAGCAAGAGTCGCACACTCTTCAGACTGAGCCAGCCAGGCCCCCCAACAACATGCTTTTAAATAACACATGGGTCAAAAAAAGAAATATCAACAGAAAATTTTTAAATATGAACTAAATGAAACTGAAAATATAACACCAAAATTTGTGGAATGCAGAAAAAGCCATACTCTGCAGGTAATTTCTAGCAATGTATGTATATACTAGACAAAAATAAATATCTAAAATCAATAATCTAACTTCCACCCTAGGAAACTAGAGGAAGAAAGAAGAGCCAAATAAACTTAAAGTTTAAAACTTATGTTTTTTAAACATAAAAGATAAATAATAAAAATTTTAAAAGATACAATGAAAGAGAAATAGGAAAACAATGGGGAGCAAATCAACAAAACCAAAAGCTGTTTCTTTTAAAAGATTAATAATACTGATAAACCTCTAGCCAAGCTAACCAAGAAAAAAAAAGAGAGAAGGCACAAATTACTAATATCAGAAATGGAAGAAGAGCCATCAGTAGTGACCCCATGAATATTAAAAGAATAATAAAGGAGTATTATGAAAAGTCTATGCCCACAAATTTGCTAACTTAAATGAAATGGACCAGGTCCTTGAAAGACACAATCTACTAGAACTCACACAAGAAGAAAATAGATAAATTTAATATGTCAACATTTATTAAAGAAATTGAATGAATAATTAAAAATCTTTAAAATATAAAGCATCAGGCCTGGATGGTTTCACTGGTGAATTCTACCAAATATTTAAGGAAGAAATGATACCAATCTTCAACAGTCTCTTCTGGAAAACACAAGCATAAGGTAAAATTCCTAACTCATTCTATGAGGTCAGCATCATCCTAAAACTAAAATCAGATAAAGGAAAGTACAGACTAATATCATTCATGAACATCGATGCAAAAATCCTCAATGAAACACTAGCAAATTAAATCCAACTATATATATAAAGAATTATACACCATGACCAACTGAGATTTATTCCAGGTATGTAAGGCTGTTTCAGCATTTGAAACTCAATTAATGTAATCTGCCACACCAACAACAGTCTAAAAAAAATCGTTTGATCACATGGATAGATTCAGAAAAAGCATTTGACAAAATCCAGTGCTCATTCATGATCAAAATTCTTTAAAAACTAGGAATAAAATGGAATTTCCTCACTCGATAAATAACATCTACAAAAAACCTACAGCTAACATCATACTTAATGGTGAGAATCTAGATGATGCCCCCAAGATCAGAAACAAGACAAAGATTTCCACTCCCACCGATGTATTCAACATCATACTGGAAGTACTAGCTCAGGAAGTAAAACAATAAAGTGAAATAAAATGTATGAAGATTGGGAAGGCAGGAATAAAATTGTCATTGTTCACAATTGACATGATTTTCAATGTAGAAAATTCCAAAGATGCAACAAACACTGAAACTAATAAGTAATTATGGAAAGGTTGCAAGATACAAGGTTAACATACCTAAGTTAATTGCTTTCATACATGTAAGCAATAACCAATTGGAATTTGATATTTAAAATACAATACCATTTACGTTAGCACCTCCCGCAAATGAAATACTGAGATTAACTTAACAAAATAGGTACAAGAGCTATATGAAGAAAACTACAAAACTCTGATAAAAGAAATCAAGAAGATCTAAATAAATGGAGAGATACTCCACTTTCAAGGATAGGAAGATTCAGTATTGTTAGGGTGTATCCTCAGACCCTAGAACAGCGATAGGCACACTGTAAGCATCACACAAATAATTGTTGAAAACAATGAATGAACAAAGGTACCTGCATCCGTCATTTTTGTTCTACCAGTGCCTGGAAAAGACAGGTCAGGACCAGTTAGAGCAGACGCACAGTCAACAGAAACAAGTGTTGTGACTCTATTTCTTCCAAGTCTGGTGGTCAGGTAAATAATGCTCTATTAGTAATGTAAGTTAGAACAGACAAAACATTTTTAAAGCTTGCAAGAGTAAAAATCCTCTGCAAAATTGCATTAAGGTCAAATAATTGCAAATGCGGAAATCAATGAAAATAAAAACACTATATATAAAACCTCTGTAGTACAGCAAATTCAGACTCAGAGAAAATTAACTGTTCATTTTTAGTATCATATAATTACATTTATCTGATTATAAAATAATGTGCTCTTATTGTTTGCAGAAAATAGGAAAGAACAAAAGAGAAAATAAAAACTGCAGATAACCACTGATAACATTTTGGTATATTTTCTTTTTTTTTCCTATGTAGATTTAGATATATATTCACAGAGATGTAAGATTTTTTGCTTAATTTGATTTGTAATTCAGAGAGAAAGAGAAAGAATGAGATGAGAATCTGGTACTTTAACTATTTGTCAGAAACTTAAGACAATCATTATGAGAAAAAAACTGTGTCCTGCTATTGGCTGGTAGGTATATGGGAAAATGGGCAAAGCAAAGATTATCAAAGAATCATGGGGTATGAATGCTTCTGAATAATTAGTGTGAGAAATGATGGATTAGTATTACTTTAGGCTTTTAATTTTAAAATTCTTCTATTATTAAAAAAATAAGTCAAATAAGCATGAAGCTTTAAAGCATAAGAAAATCTTAAAATGTGTTTAGTTGCATGAAACAGAAATTCCAGCTTAAGGACAAAATGGAATTATATAAAAATAGGGGGATATCCTCATGGAAATTCATGGTGAGGAATAAAGTCAGGTCCTAAGGGGCTGGAAGAACAAAAGGCAGCTAGATTCTCTTCTTCCCCTCCCTGGGGCTACTTGGTCCCTAATCTCTGCTTATCTCTGCATGTCTCTGTCTTTTCCCCTACCAGCTTCCACAGCTCAGACTGGTATCCTTTTGTCCCTTAATTTTAGTTGACATGTCGCTTTGTTGGTGACAATATTGGTTCCTACACACTGATGTTGTAGCTCGGCTCCCTACAGTCAGCAATCACAGTCTTTGGGTCTCTTATTGCATTGCTAGTGAGCAAGAATATAATGGTTAGCCCTACCTTTTGGAAGACCCACGCTTGTATCAGCCAAACATCTGTGGCTAAGGAAAGGAAGTAGGGTCATATGGGCAAGGGCACTACTGGCAGAAATAACAGCAACTGAACCTCAAAGGAAGAAAGAAAGGAAAAACTAAGTAAATGACAAAATAAAGAAAACTAAACTAGTAAAGCTAATCAAAACCAAATTCAGATTAACAATATTAAAATCAGAAATCTGACGTAACAACCAATATAAACTATTTTTCTAATTATAAAGGCATATTATGCCAAATTGTCGGATAAACATAACTTCAATAAAATGGAAAAAAAAAAGGCTTTAAAACATGGCATTCCAAGCTTGATGCAAGAAAAACTGGAAAACATTGTTAGGCTTTAGTAGAAGATTATCAAATATATGACAAAGGTCACTGAGATGTGCTGCTAATTGTTCCTAATACAAGTAATTTCTGTGTACTATAAACTATTACAAAACAAAGAAAAGAATTTCAGGGTGCCCATATTAGTCTATGAAGTCAGTATGATACAAGGTCTGAAATCTGATAAAGATACCATAACAAAATAAAATCTATACCAACACAGTATCTAAATGCAAATAATACAAATAAAAGTATTGAAGTAAAATATCAGTAAGTAAATCAGCCCTATGAAAGAATAATATACCAGGAGCATATATAATTTATTGCAGCAAAATAAAGGTGGTTTATAATGAGGAAATCTATTACTCTCAGCCATACTTGGAATAACATATGCTGTTTGGGAAGATCTTAATAGTTATTAATATTGCCTATTTAATTATTTATGCACATATTCAATTGTAAACACAATATTCTTGCCAGATATAACACTTAATGAATCCTGGAAAAAATTCTTGAGAAAGTCACACAGTGTTGTCTGTGACTAAATACAGATGTCCAAGGGTATAAGCAAATTCTGTCAAAAGTCCATTCTTGTAACAGTCACAGAACCATATAGAACAAATCCTCTTAAGTTCAAAATAGATGAAATATTTAACATTACATATTATAGAAATGCTTAGGTTTATTTTCAAATGTTAAGTAAAGAAGCACTCAAAATGCATTAAATTCTTTTAACTAGGCACCTAGTTGCTAGTCATCTGTGAATGTCAATGTTAAAAAGTGAATAGAAGAAGTTTTCATGTGACCTCATTTGGCCATTAGAACTTTCATGTCACCTCACTTGGCCTTTGTAAATTTTCTCACCACTTAATATATGTATAGAGGCTGTAGGCAGAGGCAGTAAAAGAACAAGATCAAAACCCAAAAGACACCAAAAGGAAGAAATAATAAATAAACAGTTTGATAAAGACGCCGAACCTCATAAATTTAATTAAGAACAAATGGACATCACTTCAATAGTTAAGCAAGAAACAACACAACTGTTTTAGTAGGTGATACAAAGCACTTGATACAATCTAGCAGCTATTTCTTATGTTCAGAATTCTAACAAAAGGAACAAAAATATCCCCTTTTTATATAAAAAATGATATTCGCTGCATACAAAACCCCCACTGTATGCTTAATGATAACTGTAAAAATGTATCAACTTTAAGCAACAGAACAATTATGCCAAATAACCTTATAATAGTTTATTATTATTGTGGGAGTTTTAGAGAAAGCAATAAGACATGAAATTGAATTACTTGAAAGGATTGGCTCTCAGACTTTGGCAAAGACCAAGTATATTGGATTGAAATGAAACTCACAATGATAAAAATGATGACAACTACACATATAGCCCTTACTTACTGAATTCCTATGACAAACCTGTGATCTAGAATACTGTCATTCCCATCTTATAGATGAGGAAACTGGTGCAGAAAGGTTAAATAGCTTCTGAAGGGCTATACAGTGAGGTAGAGGTGAAGCTAGGATTCTAAGCCAGGAAGTCTGGGTCCAGAAACTATACTCTCCACTAATCCTGTGATGTACCAGGTGCTGGACGAAGCACCACACGTAAACCTCTCAACAACTCTGAGAAGTGGATATTGTTCTTTCCATTATAGGCTGTGACAGCTGTGTGGTAAAACACAGCACATAAATTCAACAGACTTTTGTGAAACTCTTAAAACTATAATTACAAAGATGTAGCTGCATAGAAAGATATTGGTAATAAACTT
This sequence comes from Acinonyx jubatus, assembly GCF_027475565.1. NCBI lineage: Eukaryota > Metazoa > Chordata > Mammalia > Carnivora > Felidae > Acinonyx > Acinonyx jubatus. The sequence goes on from NC_069381.1 coordinate 25,926,383, forward strand.
TGAAAAAAAAAGGTAAGATATCAAACAGTATGTTTGATTTAATTACAAGTAAGGAAAAATATATCCATTTGGACAAAGACTGAGAGTGATTGAACTAAAATAAATGTAGTTGTTGAGGCAGGGTAACAGGAGTACGAGTTATATATATTTTTTTCTTTACCAAATGTCCATAGTGAACATTTAATAAGCAAGTTGAGGCTGCAAAGATGATATGTAAATGATGAAAATAGAAAATGCTGCGATGATTTGTGTTGAAACATGTATTAATGCACTGAGTCAGAGTAAAGAGATTTTTAATTCTGGAATTTTAAGTGTAAATCAGACTATAGTTAGGATAGATGTTGGAGAGGAGGGGGAAAGAGAGAAATAATTACCCATGCAAGCAACTGTTTCCTCTGCCACTCCGGGAGCTGCCCGTCTTTGCTCAAAGCAATCTCATTAAATCACTGTGTCCAGCTCCCTAACCCAAGGCAGGACTGCACCTGAAGCAAACCAGATGGATTGGGAGCTCTCTGGCCTCCAGCATTCAGAGTCCACTTTATTCCTGGCAGCCAAGCTGTTGGCCACCAGTGTTTATGCTGAATTGCTTCATACACACATTAAACTTAGGTGCATTCAATTCTATCCACTAGAAAGAAAGAAAAAGTTGGAGAGAAGGGAAAAAAACAAGCATATTAAAAATATATTCTTTATACAATACAGTCCTTAAACGTCAGTCTTCATTAAGTTTAACCAAAGATAACCACATTTCAAAGTTTGAAGAAAATACTGCTATATTGGATGTATTGAGAATATTACAGCATATTTTGAGTGTTAATCATTTTTATCTAATGCCCTAACTTCAGAAATTAACCCCAATTTAAAATGCAATTGTACTGTATAGTTGAGAATAAAGATGAAGGAATAATCCAGTTTGTAATCCATGCAGTCAAAAAATCAAGGCTTATTCCCTGAAATAATTTTAATCCTTTCTGCAAGCATTATAAAGGCTGGTAAATCACTCTTTTGGTGCTGTGTATAGTGTAGATGTTAAGGTAGAACTACTCAACTTCTATAACAAAAATGCCCCAAGATAAGGCAACTTAAATGAAGGAGAAGTGTATTTCCCATTTATGTAGCAGTCCAGACAGTCTAGGCTGATGGGCAGCTGTGCTCCATGAAGGATGGATCCCAGACCCCTTCCATCCTGTTGCTCTTCCTGTAGGACCTTCCCCTGATTTGCATTGTGGAAGCTGGATTCACTGGCACATCAGCATTCAGATCTCAAGAAGGGAAAAACAGAGCCACATCCAGGAAAGACAGCTTGTCTTTGTTGGAGATGACCCAGAAGTTATACATATCACTTCTGCTCACACTTTATTGCCTTGTACTTAGTCATGTGACCACAACCACCTGCAAGAAAAGTTGGGGAAATAGTGTCTGAGCACATGTGTACTAAGGAAGGAGAGAATAAATTTGGGGGAGGGAGCAATGGAGCTTAGGAGGGGAGGACAGTGGATTTGGAGGACATAACTAAATCTGTCTCTTTTGGGGAAACTGAGTTGCCATTTAAACCCATTTTCTGCCTGCTCAGAGATGAGATATTTTCCTGGCCCATAGTACTGCCATTGCTAGGAAAATGTAATGGCCATTGCAGCTTCCTCATTCATTTGCAGCCCCACTCCTGTCTCCAAGCTTCATCAAGAGATCAAAGACTGCAGTGATCTCCATGCTTGGAACATTTGGCCAAGCCCAGTCATCATACAGGGGCTCACACAGGAGTCAAGTACTTACATATGTGATGTACAAGCACACACACACACGCACACACACACACACACACACACACAGGAACCCGTTGACAGCAACCCATCAGAGTTTGCTTACAGATACCCTGTGCTAGTTTCCTCTGATTGTAGAGGAGGCAAACCAGAAGGTTATCATCAGCAGATGGAAGAGGAAATGTTTGCAGGGGTGTTTGAACTGGGGAAGAGTCATTCCATCTTCTGAAGTCACAACTGTATTTTGTCTGGGAGTGTCCTGTCAGCATGCTTTAGTAACAGCAGGAAGATATTCCTCTTTCAGCAAACATAGCCAGTGACCATAGAACAGAGGTATCTCTTGTATTTGAGGGATAGAGATTCCTGGTGGCCATGTGGCATGTATAGAAGGAAGACCAGAGCTGAGTACTATGGAGGGAAACCTTCACAGATGTCTTCTCAGGAAGTGGTCATAAAAGAAGCAGAGATTCTGAGATCACATGAACCTTGGTTACAAATGCTTGCCAGTGTTAATTTCCTCTTCAGCAAAAAAGAGAAAACTATACCTAGCTGTATGGTTAAACAGAATCTTTGAATGGATCCTGGAACCAATAATAAAGTCTCAGTAGTAAGTGGTTATTGTACTATTATTATTTTTACATTTTTACATTGTACTATTATTTTACATTTGTTGTGAGGCTTAAATAAGATATGCGTGAAAGCACATTGGGCAGCACCTGACATATAATAAGTGTGATTTTCTTGGATTAGAGCTCCTGAGGCTCTCCTAGGCATCCTCACATTGGAACCTGAATTGGTAGATTGCCCCTTTGATAGAACCTAAAGGTAAGCCTGAAGGGTCAGCAGTGGGGACGAATTGAAAATGGGGAGAAGGGGAAGGGGAAGACATCTGTTAAACATCTGCTATAAATCAGGTACAATAGTAAGTGTGTGGAGTCACTAGAGACCAGCTTTGCCTTCTCAATTTTATTCTGAGTTGGCTTTGCGTATTAGTTTCCTATGGCTTGCTGTAACAAATCACCACTGACTTGGTGGCTTGAAACAACACAAATATATTATCTTATAGTTCTGGAGATTAGAGGTATAAAATAGGTCAGCAGGGCTATGTTCCTTCTGAAAGCTCCAGGAAGAATCTGTTCTTTGCCTTTTCCAGCCTCTAAAGGCCATCCACCTTCTTTGGCTAACGACTCCTCCTTGTACCACTCCAACCCCCTTCTCTGACTCTGACCCCTCTGCCTCTCTCTTATAAGGATCCTTGGGATTACATTGGGCCCACCTGGATAATCCAGGATAACGTTCCTACCTCAAGATCCTTAATTAAATCACATCTGCAAAGTTCTTCTTGCCACGTAAGGTAACATATTCACAAATTCCAGAAATTAGAGTGTGTATATATCTTTGAGAGGCTATTATTCTTTCTATCACGCTTATTCATATAGTCTTTGTACACAAAGACCCCATGAATCTCAGGAGTGGTCAAGACAGATGAAGACCAAGAACAATATCTATGTCCTCCAACATATCTATACAACACATACATCATAAATAAAATCAAAGTGGCCTTTGAGACTAACAGTGAGTAGAGCTGGAGGTGGCACATACCCTGTAACTCAACAATTCCACTCCTAGGCAGACCTACTGGAAGTCTTGCACATGTACTCTAGAACACAGGCTCATGAATCTTCCGAGCAGCATCCTTTCTACTTATGAAAAATTGGAAGATGATTCTCCATGCAAATGGATTTAGAAATTCACACAATGGACCACCATGCAGACCTGGAAGACCCAAAGCTATCTAAAAGCCTAAAAGCCTAAAGGATTCTGAGAAACATAACAAAGAAAGAAGCCACAAGAGAACACATACAATGTAATAGCATTTTATATACGTGCATATAAAAGATACAAAGAAATATTAAGTTTTGCTTAGGAATACATGAATGGATGGTATAACACAAAAACTATGCATGAGAAGGTAAATCTCAAATTTCAGATATTAGTTTCTCCTGAGGAAGGAGAGGAAGGCGTTATTGAGGAAGAAGAATATGAAACTGGAAAATGAGTACAGGAAAGTGCTTATTATATCACTCATTTTGTACATCTGATATATTTCACAATAAAAGTTTTCAATAGCAACCTTGAAATTTTTAAGCAAAATTGTAAATGCTTTCACCCAAGTATCTTTAAGACTTGAGGAGATGGGATTTTTGACAGGGACGCAGGGATTAGATAGGACTCTATTTCTGGAAAGTGCCTAACAAGGAGGCAGAAGGAGTCACTCTGTCAATGTGTCCAAAAGGAAATCTGCAAGGCCGAGGAGAGGCAGAGAGGAGAGAGTTTGGGGAGGAAAGAAGAGGTGGCATTGTTTTTGAAAACTATCAGTTAAGATTCTATTTTAAATCACAAGAAAACCAACTCAGACTGAATCAAAAAATAAAGGAAACACATTGGCTCATATAATGGAAAAGTCCAGATATAGTACTGGCTGTAGACCAGGCTTTCTCAATGGACAAGCACTGGTGACATTTGGGGCTGGATAATTCTTCATTGTGGGGGCCTCGCCTGTGCATTGCAGGATGATTAGCAGCATCACTGGCCTCTACCTCTGGTTGCTAGGAGTAACGGCCATGTTGTGGCAACCAAAAATGCCCCCAGACGTTGCCAGATGTCCTCTGGGGGGCAAAACTGCCACCCATATCCCCTCATTGAGGATCTGACATTAGGGAATGCTAAGCAGTGTCACTAGGACCTGCTTCTCATGGTCAAGGCACATGCTTTCTGCAGTCCTGGCTTCATCCTAGGGTCCACTGGTGGTCCCCTGGCAGCTCCACACTCTCATCTTGTGGTAGCAAAATGGCTGTCACAATTCCAGACCTCACTGCTTTACACCCCATTGTTCAGGCAGAGAGAGGTTGCTGATTTTGGTCCCTTGTACAGAACAGAGACCACATGCAAATCCCAGCTTGTGTCTCCTCCCCCTTCTCTGCTCCGATTGGCGAGGCGCCCATAGCTTAGCCAGTCCCTGTGGTGAGAAAGGACAGAGTAAGCTGATTGGCTTAAGCCACAGGACCCACTGCTGGGTTTGGGATAAAGTCAACCCCCACCAAGACACATGGCTAAGGAGGGAGGTAGGGTGGCTCCCCCAAAATGCCTGTGCACCATTCCCCAAGCAGGGCATGCAGCCCTGAGGCTGTCCAAATCCTGCCAAGGGTCCATTTAGACCCAGGCAAAGGCGCTCCAGTAAGATGATGCTGCATGGCAGAGACACTGCAAAACCAGAGGCTGAGGGGTCTGCAAAAAAAAACCAAAAAAACAAAACTGCTCCCACCTGAAAAACCATGCCCTTTCTGCATCCTGCCTGCTCCGAGCCAGACTCTGAAAGGATCAGAAACCTCAGCAACTACCAGTTCAGCTGGGAGAGAAGGAGAAACACTGGGCTCAAAGCTGAACAAAGAGCCTTCCCCTTCTCCATGGCAAAGGACCTCTGGCGTTGGCCAAGCTGGGAGGGGCGAGGGGGGGAACTGGCATTAAAACGAGTTCAGAATTTTTATTATCTCGAACTAGACCATTTTAATTACTGAACTGAGGCTGTATTTGTGGTTTAAAGTGACCAGAGATCTTTTTATTACTGAAAAGCCAGGAGAAAATTATGGGCCCTGCCTGAGACAGAGATCTCATCCTCAGGCAAGAAATGGTCCTCGCTGCATACATTTTAAAGGGAGAATGGTAGCAAAAATAAAACTGTACTTCAGCTGTATCCGTGGGTTGTGCTGGCTCAACATACGGCTGCTCCTTCAATGGAGCCCAGGGAAGAGGCTCCAGCAGGACTGGGGACACACACATAAGTGTCCGAAGGGTCCCAGAGGCAGGTAATCCCCATTCCCCAACCCCACCAGGGAATTTGGCCAGACCCAAGGATCTGCAGAACCCAGGGAAAGAGGCCACAGCAGCGATGAGAGAAACAATGGGTTGGATGGCAAGCCCCAGTGGCAACCTCAAGGTCAGGTAGGGGCAGACAAGTCCATAGGGGAGACAGAGGCCCCAGCAGAAACTGCCACCCTGGAACCTGCCATGGAACTGTGATTTCCCTCTCCCCCGAGGGCCTCATCTAGATGATCAGGCTAACACTGCTATTACTTACCATCTGCCCTGATTTTCTTGCCTTCTCCCCCAAAGCTGTGACTCGGAAAGCAAGGGTTACACAAAGTGCTAAACCAGAGGACTGATGGATCCTGGGCTGGGGTCTTCAGTTGCTCTTGCCCCAAGCAGAAAGTCACAGGCAGGCACTTACTTCCTCTCTGTCCTCCATGAAGAAGCTCAAAGGTCAGGCCTGTGCTGCTCATGAATGCTCCCCACTGACTTCCTGTTTATTGTACTGGTTTGGCCATTAATGGGGCAAAATGCAAATGGAATTGCAGGAATCAGCCCAGTCTTACATGGGGCTCACAAAACCGGCTCCCATTCTGACAAGTGTATGCTAATTGCATTCTGTCTCCTCGCAAATTACAGCTATTCCTCTGGTTTTAAAAAATTTGACATTTCATTTTGATTGCAGCAGCTTCTTGTTTCCTCCAGCACCGAGAAGGGGAGGGCAGTGGGGGATTGAGGGCAGGCACTGACCTCACAGCTTGGGTACAGATGCTACTGGAGGGTTCACGTTCTTTGAGTGGAGTAACCACAACAAGCTTGGACCTCAATGATACCTGGGGTCTTTCTGCTTCTGGCAGATTTATACAAATTGGGTCCAAACCCCTAAATCTCACAGCTGTCATGGATGCAGGGCTCTTCTGTGCTTTCTGCAAATTCCTGCCCATACTTCTTCCTAGGTCTGTCTGGTTTTGCTCCTCTGGCTGGGTGAGCCATCCTGACTTGTCTGCACATCAACAGATACCCATAGTTCAAGAAATCCAACCATGGTTGTGATTCCACTGCTCAGTGTCTTAGGGTCTTGTCCAGGGGCTTGAGAAATTCCATTAAGTACAACATTCTGTGTGTAGATCAGAGGTCCTCAAAGTGGAGTCCAGGGACCCAGAGAGAGCCTAAGACCTTCCCAAGGTGTCTTTGATATCAAAATTCTTCATAACTACACTAAGACACTATTTGCCTTTCCCCCCGAAGCATACAGTGGAGTTCTCCAAAACCCACCTGAAGTTTGATGGTGTCACTGCTCAGAGAGGTGAGGGAGTATGTGCCTGTGTATTCTGCTGTCCTAAAATGCTCTCAGCTTTGATTTCTAATATGCTAATATAATAAATATGATGTACATAACAAAAGCTCTTTGGGATCCTCAATAATTTTTAAGACACCAAACAGCTCCAGTACTTTCCCTCAAGCCCTGTTATCTTTCATAGCTGCTCCTCCTGCTGAGAGACCCTCATCCTTACATGCAGCCCCCTGGGAGTTGGGGTCCAACTAGCCCTGTGCCCCTAAACCAAGAGCAACGTGGGGCTGATTTATCTTCCACAGCAAAAGACTTGACAAGTTTTGTGACCTTCTTGGGAAGGGAGGGAGGTCCTGAGAAATCACCACATCCTTGAGATCATATCTAAGTCCTTCTTTGTGGCAGAGTCTAGAGTAGGGGAAGATGCATTACTGCCTATTTTACAGGAGGCAAGACTGAGACTCTGGAGACAGATGGTGGAGGTGAGATGAGAACACACTAACGTGATTGTTGGTTTGAACAGCCAAGCCATGGAACCTCTTGAAGTCTGTTTTAAAATATTCTCTTCCTCTCCTCCCCTGTTTTTATTTTTTCCCCCATCTTCTCCTCCCTCCCTTCTCTCCTTCCCTCTTGTGCCCTCTCCTTCCTCCCTCTCGTTCTCCTTCCTTTATTTTCTTCCTCCAAGATATTTAAGATGGGTCTGTTTGTACTTTTGTCATTCTCTGGGAAATAACACCAAATTTCAATAAATGCGAATGGCAGAGAAATCAGACAGTGATGCTTGAGCAGAAGTGGGGGCGGGGGTGGGGAGCCTGGATGGTTCAGTCGGTTAAACATCAGACTTCGGCTCAGGTCATGAACTCACAGGCTGTGAGTTCAAGCCCCGTTGGGGTCTATGCTGACTGTTCAGAGCCTGGAGCCTGCTTCGAGTTCTGTGTCTCCCTCTATCTCTGCCCCTTCCCCACTCACACTGTCTCTCTCTGTCTCTCAAAAATAAATAAACTTTACAAAAAAAAAGAAGTGGGGAGCCATCAGCCACATTTCATCACACCCCCAACTGGCAGAGCCTGGGTCCTTGTGTGAATTTTCCAGCTCCTCAGTGGGATAGCAGACTGCTGCTCTCCAGCCCTATCCAGCCAGCAGCTACGGACACATCCAGCCCTCTCTGGTCCCCTTAACCTTTTCCATTGGTTTTATTTCCACCCTATGCCACAGAAGGGGTTTTCCAACCATTGCTACAGATCGACTCACTCCATCATTTCTTCCTTTGAGTCAGGATCTGAGGAGAGGAAGGTGGAAATGCAATCTCTGCCCTAAAGGAGTCCACAGGCCCGTGAAGAGATGGAGACACATCAGATATAGACAGTGTGGTGAAGGAGAGAATAGAAGCCTGGGCCAGTGTCACAGGGCACATGAAGAGTCGCTGGACTTCTGTGGCTCCCGGAGAGCTGACAGGGGAGGGAGGTGCAGCTAAGTCAGGAGGGCAGGAGGCACTCAGATCACCAGGTCTGGGGTGCCACAAACTCCAAACTAAAAGTGATATCTCAGGGGCCTGAGTGGTGCGTGTGTGCATGTGGGGGTGGGAATGGCAAGAACTGAAACAGGAACAGAAACTCCTAGTTTGGGGGGAGGGGGTTGCTTATTTTTTAAGTTTATTTATTTTTGAGAGAGGGTGAGAAAGCACACACATGCCCAAGTGAGGGAGGGGCAGAGAGAGAGGGAGAAAGAAAGAATCCCCAAGCAGGTTCCACACTGACAGCGCAGAGCCCAATGCAGGGCTCGAACCCATGAACTGTGAGATCATGACCTGAGCTGAAATCAAGAGCCGGACATTTAACCGACTGAGCCAGTCAGGTGCCCCATAGACTCTTTTAATGAAGATAGCACAAGATAGTGGGTGAGGACATTGGCTGTGGAGTTAGATGAATTTGACGGTCACTCACCGATCTGTATGACTTTGGGCAAGACCTTTAAGCTCAATTTTACCATCTGTACAATGGATAATAGTACCTATTTGTACATTTATTTATGGGGGTTCCATAAATTAATATGTGACCAGTTTTTAGAAAAGAACCTGAAATACAGAAGGCCATACATCAACATATAAACGTCGGTTACTCTTAGTATTGTATTCTAGAATGAGTGAAATAATGCACATGAAGCATTCAGTACAGCGCCTAAAACATGGCAGACCATCCCCAGCTGTTAACATGTCCCTGGGTACCAGGCTCAGTTCCTCCCAGGCCTCAGTTCCTGGGAACAGGTTTCCAGCCCCCCCTTCATCAAAGGGAGTGGGGCTCCAAACACACCAGCATGCAGGAACATGAGTGTCAGATGAGTGCAAGGGCTAGAGTTGAGCTGGAGGTCGGGGCGGCTGAGGCAGGCAGCAAGTGGCAGAGGCTGCATTCCGATCGCCATCACCAGTGGTCACCCTCGGATGAGGCACAGAACCAGGCCTGGGAAGATGAGGACAGCCTTCCCCATGGAGGTGACATTTCAGTTAGACGTGAGAAGTGGGCGTTTTCCAAGATTATGTACAAAACGAGTCACATAAATGTCATTTCTGCCACACTTCTTGAAATAGCTTCACATAACTTTCTAGAATACTGGTCCGTGCTTTTTAAAGCTAAGCTTTCTTATTATGTTGTTGCAATCTAACATATAATACAACTACAGATGACTGATAATAGATGAGGAACACCAGTCTTATCGGGGAAGACATTTAGAACTGGAGGCTGGTACTTAGAAATTATTTTATCATCTCTATGAGAACGAAGCAGATACATCTGAGCAGTGCATTACCGCTTACAAGTTATTGCCGGCTTATTTAATCCTCAGAAACACCCTCTGGAGTAAGTATCAGGATTCCCAAGTTATACCGGAGGCAATGTGGGAGCTCAGTTCTTTGGGATTTCTGCCTGGAGGCTATGTAAATCCTTCTTTTGGACCTCTGGGTAGATTTGCATGATCCCGCAGCCAGACTCCTCCTTACCTCAGGTGGCGCTTGATAAAAAGCTACTTCTGGAGTTTGTTATACTGTTGTGGTCACCAACAAGCAATACCAAAGGCTTCTGTGTGCTTCTCTAGTGAATCTTCTGCAATATCAGTCTCTAGACAATGCCCTTTGGGATAGTCAGTTTTATGTGTCACTTTGGCCAGGCTACAATACCCAGTTATCCAAGCAAATGGTAGTTTAGGTGTTGCTGTGGAGGTATTTTGTGGATGTGATTCAACTCCATAATCAGTTGACCAGAAGTAAGAGAGATCATCCCCCAGAGAACCTGGGTGGGCCTGACTTAATCAGTTGAAAGCCCTTAAGAGCAGTTAGGTCTTCTTTGAAGAAGAAGAAAGTCTACCTACATGGGCAGCAACTTCACCTCATGACAGAAAGGACACAGTTATGAGAGGGAGCACAATGGTGCAAGGAACAGAGAAACCAAGAGAGCTTTCTCCAACACTTAGTCCTCTTGGGGACCAGGAACAAAGTCCTCTCCACCCAGCACAAGCAGGGGACAGGGAGGGTGCTAAGGGCTTCCCCACAGGGGCACCACGTGTGAACACATCTTCCTCTCTGCACAGTGTTCAGTCGTGGCTCTAAGTACTCAACTTTAACAAAGGTATTTTAGACTGAGCCCTTCCCACATCGCAATTTCTTTCAAAGTTCCCTCCCTTCCAGCCTCCTCCCTTTATGTTGGCATGGAATTCTCTAGAGAGATGGGAGGTGGCAGGCAACTTGAAACTGCAGCTGTATATCCTCTCCAGAGACTACTGTCCTCAGGAGTCTGACCACAGAAGCCTATTGCCCGCTCTTGTCTCATGGCGACGTGTGATCTATAGCCCTGAGAACGGCCTCTGGCACATCCGGGAGCTGCCCAGCTCTTGGCATCAGTGCATTCACTTGTATGTATTGTCTCCAAAGTACAACAAAAACCAAGATTCCATTCACCCTAAGAATCCCAGCTCAGACGGTCTAACTGCACCCTAGTCAAAACAGCGGGTTTTAAAAATCTTATACTAAAAGGGAGTGCTGGATGTTACAGAGTTATAAAAAGCATTATCCAGGGAAACAAAGACAATGAAGGCTGAGGCCAGCTGACTGCAGGCCCCTGCTTGGGAAGCTCAGTGCCCAATATAGCTCTCCCCAAATCCTCCCGGGTATTTCCCTTTTAAGCATCTTCAGTGCTGGGCTGCTGAACCATGCCTGCTGCCTGCACATTGCTGGAGGATAAACTCCTAATTCCCAAGCAAGACTCACAGGAAACTTCAGAGTGAGGCCACCTCACCCTCTTCTCTTCTCCCTTTTACCAGCCACCACCCCTGGGTTCCAACTTTGCTGTGTCCCCAGGGTTCCTGGAGCATGCCTCCCATTTTTATGTCTCCATGAAGCCTATGAGCCTGGAACATCCTTCCCTATTCTCTGCCTCATTATCTACATCGCTAAGCCCTGTCTCAAGATTCTACTCTGTTGAGTAGTTTCAAACATTCTGTTGGCCGTCATGAGTGCTGCTCATCAGATATTTCATTTTTCCTACATGCTGGGCACGCAATAGGATCGCACTTCTGGGCCTCTTGTGTATGAAGCCCTGTGACTAGTTCTGGCCAATGGGTCCTGAGCAGGATGACACATGTCCCTTCTGCACCTGAGCACCTGCTTGTCATGTGATGCTCTCTAGCGTCTTTCTCTTCCTGTGACATGGCAAGTAGCAACATTCCAGATAGCAGCTGCCCTGATAAACTGGATCCCAGTAAGAACGATCATGTGGAGCAGAAAGCCTCACCAACCCATAATGGAGAGACCTTTGCTCAAAACCTCCAAGGTACGGAGGTTGTTTGTTACTGCAGTATAACCTAGCTTGTGCTGACAGATACATGCTCCCTGACCAAGCTGGCTGGTCTTGCCTCCTCTAGGCTCAGACAGCACTCTGCCTTTTCTCCCATGGATGCATGTTTTATTTATGTGTTTACAGGTGGCCCTCACTGTCAGCTCTAGTCCGGGACCAGTTCAGGGACCATACCTCATGCACTTTCATATCTCATTATTCAGTACAAGACCTGCCACGTAGTGGGCATCATTACACGATCATTGTGTTGTTATTGGCTCATTTTTTTCTCCTCTTCCCTGTTGTGCGGGTGAGAAAATGACCTTGACAGTTTCCCGTTACTCTTGCTGGCTTTCTCCTGCTGCTCAGGTTACCAGAATTGATTTCACTTCTCCTGTTGCCAGTTCAATGGGGGGTCAGGGAGTCAAACTTGTTCTGGGTCATACATTCTCATCTCCCATAAATGTCCCAAAGATCTGGCTCCTGAGCAGTTGTTGTAAGTGAGGGATAGGGCCCCTGGGACCACCAATAAGTCTGAGCAGCATTAGCAGGCAGCTGGGGTAGCCAAGGCTGCTCCCATCCTCCTAGAAGGTGGAGGAAGAGAAAGGAAGCTCTCACCTAAGTTTCCAGGCTTCTGGTTCTTATTTCTGTAGTACTTATCTGTCCTAGGCCCACTGAAGTAGAGTGATAAGACCGCAAACACACACACACACACACACACACACACACACACATTTGAAGGCTTCGCCCCATGGCCCTAGGCCAGTGAGAGTTGGGTCTAGAGGCAACCAGGAGCTTCTCTGGATTTGGGAATCACCAAGTGCCTCATTTCCACACTTCTCATGCAAACATGGAGCCAGAACCTTTCTCGCTGCTTCTCCATTTGGTGGGATTTCTCTCTATCACGGGCTTGGTGCCTGGCTCTCACCCCAGCTCTCTGTGGACGTGGGCCCCAAGCTGACTTGCTGCCTGACCAGCTGGATTCTGACCCCTGGATCTACTTTCATGCCAGTCCCTCCTCCTTTCTTGAGACAAATATCCTTCTGGAAGTCCTCACATTGGCCCAGAGAGGCCTCCCTGTCTGACACTCCACCTGATGCTGAGAACCACCATGCCCAGAAGCCCAGCCACTGTGTCCATCCTACCCCACTTCTGCAGACAATCTCACTGAAAGCAGCCCTGCCAGGAGTAGAGTCTACCAGGGTCCGATGTGCTGACTCGGGCAGGTTGCCATAGAAAACACTGCTTTCTTGATCATTTCCCCCTGGCAGGTCAAACCCATCAGTTTCTCCTTATCAAGAGTCCAATGTGTCTTCTGGCCCCATGCCCTCTGCCATAAGAACGATGCAAAGAGAAGTCAAGCTTATCACCTAAGCTATATCCTAACACCCCACCTTGACTGGGAATTGTTTGGCTGTAAGGGAAGAAGGCCCCACTCGCAAACTAAACTACAGAGAGCACAACTAACCCTCACAGGAACTGAAAGTTTTCATGGTAGAGTGCACTCATGGCCCCAAATCTTCACCTCTCATTTCCTCACCCTTTGCCATGTGACTTGCTTTGGCCATTGAGATCAGGACAAGAATCATGTGCCCAAAGCTGCCGCAAGCATGTGTGTGATTGGACTTACTATCTTGTGCTTTTTAAAAAATGTTTATTTATTTTGAGAGAGAGAGAGAGAGAGCAGGCAAGGGGCAGAGAGAGAGAGAGAGGGAGAGAAAGAATCCAAAGCAGGCTCCACACTGTCAGCACAGAGCCTGATGTGGAGCTCGAACCCACGAACTCCAAGATCATGACCTGAGCTGAAATTAAGACTTGAACCCTTAACCATCTGAGCCACCCAGGTTCCCCTATCTTGCGCTTTGCCACTGCCATGAGGACAACATGCCTGGGCCAGTCCATTAGTCCCAGGAGAAAAATGAGAAACATTCAAAGCTGAGCCAGTATCAACTGAGCCCATCCCAGCTGACCAAGAGAAGCATAGGCTACATGAACTTGGCCCTTGACACTGAGATTTTATGGTTGCTTGTTACACAGCATTTGGGGGCAATTGTTAACCAGCCATAGGTGTCAAGCAGGATTCTCCCCATTTCGGTTTCTGCTCTCAGATTCCTCATGGTCTTTTGTCATTGCTTTTCTCTGCTCTTCTGCTTCATCTATTCTTTTCCGAAAGGTCAACTTCGTTGGTTTCTCTTCCTCTTACATGTGATTTCCTCATAGATTCCTGAGCTGGTTCTCAGGAATCTACCATCAGCCCTAGAATGTCTCTCAGCCTCAGACTGTGTCTTTTGTCAAATCTCAGGCACAAAGGACTTACCCACCTCTCCACTCCTCAGTGGAACTTGATAGCCAATCAGGAAGAAACACAAAGGAGTGTTCCATGTTTCCCAGGGGGTGCAGTGAAAGTGAAGGAGTACTGTTCCTTTCTGTGAGTCCCCCCCTAGGGAAATGTCTTGCTACAGTAATGAAAAACCAAAAAACAAGCTCCTTAGTAGGTCACTCTGTTATGCAAATAATCATCTGTCCTAGGGAAGGGAGCCTGCTAAGATTGCCCCCCTAGGTAGGTTGGGTGGGGAGGGAAGGGCGGGAGATAAGTAGCTGAGATTAAGAGGACCAGGGAAACAGGCAGAAATAAGTGTGGCCCTGATGGACCAGCACTAGAAATGAGGGAGGAGCCCCGTTACATTTGGAGCAAACTTAGTGAGGCCCTAGAGGTGGACTGGTATGGTGGGCACATCCCCAGACACAAGGACACCAGAAAACACAACTAATTCTGAGTTCTACTCATGCTGATGGGTGACTCTGATTAAAGAGGGCTACGTAAGTCAGGACAGGCAGATAAAGAGAGGGGTTCACAGACACCACAGAGCAGGCAGTGGCAGGGCCAGTGCATGGACACTTCTGGAGGCCAGCAGCCAAGGAGGCGCTGATCCTGAGGTAGGCGACTGGCTCAGTCCTGTGGTCTTGTAATGCCCTCCCTTGGATGCCAGCCAATCTCAAGGGAGTTACACATGTAGAAAGGTGGATGGAACCAAGCGTTAGAGAAAAAAAACAGAGAGACAGAGCCCCTGTTCATGACCACATACATTAGCAGAGACATCCCGGAAAGTGCTGTGGAAAGTCCGTAACCCAACAATCCTCTCCTGGGTGTAGAGCCTGACAGGTTCCTGACCAGATTCCTGAGACACGTGCACCACGGTGACCATCCTGGTGCTGCTTCGGGTTAGCTAAAGCCTGGAAGAATGGGCAAGAGAAAGGCAGTAGGCACGCCTGAAGTTAACTATGTAAAAAGCAACAGGAATAGATCTTTAAAATGCAGCGCAGAATGAAAAAAAATAAATAAGAAGAAACAGAACAAGATTTATGGCACAATACCATTAGTGTAAATTAAAAACACATACACACCACAAAACAACGTTATATTTTAACAAGGATCCATGAGGATGTTAGGCCATATATCAGACACACTGGAGTGAATACCGAGGGGAGGAGAAGGGACAGGCATGAGGACTGAGGATAAAGTAGGAAAAAGCCCATAAAACAAGAGAAGGCCTCGCACAGACTTTTTGTGATAATGAGTATCATAAACATAATTTCCATATCTGAGATCTGTTGTTTGTTTTTAATCTCAAGTGAGTCTACCGCGGGGCTGTTTTGCCTGGGACCATCTTAACACTAGCTGTTGGGATCCTGGGCAGGGGGGGGATGCAGCACCACAAAGATTCCTGGCAGGGGCTCCACTGTCAGGTTGGGGAGGCAGGGAATGGAGGGGCTGTTGGCACAGGCTTTGGAATCACACAGTCCTGGGCTTTAGCCTTGACTTTGCCACATACCAGCCGTGTGACCTTGGACAAGTTGTGTGACCATTGGAAGGTTACTTCATTCTGCAAACTTCCATCTCCCCATTTATAAAATGGAAATAACAATATTGGGTGTGGAGGTCAAATGAGCTGATGTCTACAAAGCACTTAGCACAGTGCTTGGCTTCATAAACAGTGGATCCTATTATCCTGGAGGGTTTTTTTTGTTTTTGTTTTAGGTTTAGGTTTATTTATTTATTTTGAGAGAGAGAGAGTACACATGCGCAAGCAGGGGAGGGGCAGAGAGAGAGGGAGAGAGAGAATCCCAAGCAGGCTCTGCGCTGTTAGTGCAGACCCTGACACAGGGCTTGAAGCTACAAACTGTGAGGTCGTGACCTGAACCAAAATCAAGAGTCGGACATTTAACTGACTGAGCAACCAGAGGTCCCTTCTCACCCAGTGTCCCCAAACCCCACTAATTCTCAGAATCAAAAAAATAACTTCATTTCCATGTTTCTCAGTCAGCTGCTTTCTGATGGGAGGGGGGCTGGATCAGCAGCCCCTGAGACCACTTACTGGGGTTGCAGCGAGTGCCTGGGGCAAGGTTGGGGGTCTGCTGGAAGCTTCCGGGGGGCTGAGCAGACCTGCGGGCTGCAGTCCAGGAGCACATAGGTCAGGCCAGCTGGGGGCGGGACATAAAAATCAGCAGCTCAGAGCATGGGGTGGGGGGAGGGCAGAGGGGATGGGAGGACGTTATGACCTCAAGAGAGAGAAAGGTCAGGTGGAATGGAGACCCAGAAGCCCTTCTTACTGCTCCGTTTCTGCCCATGCAGAGTCCCCACCTTAGCCCCAGTCTTAAAGCTAGTGCCCTGCACTGGACCGCTCCCCTTTGAAGCTTTCTTCCTCCAAATAAGGTCACAATTTGTGTTTTCCCCATGTTGGTGGAAACCTGACTACAGCTTTCTTTGAAGAAAGACAGGACCCTTGCCCTCTGGGCATTTCGCTCCACACTGTGTAAATGCTGTATGCGTTTTACATCAAAGCCTCAGACATCTATGTGCATTCCTTATGTGGGGGTCCCCCTCCTTCTTGGCATAAGCTCCCCTGGGAAGTATGATCCAGCCTCTCTGGAAATCTCTTGGGCTAGAGGCCTGCCTGAAATCCTGTCTGGCTTTTTCTTTCATTCCCCCATATGCCCTCAATCATGCAGTCTTGTTGTAAATACTCCCCTACTCATCTGCTCCTCTCCACTCCCTGTGCCTTGACTACAGTGTAAGCCATCGTCTTCTTTACCTTGGACCATGACCAAGCTTCCTCCCGCACCTTCCCATCCCCATTCCCTGGCTGCCTCTCCCATCAATTCCCCGTGCGGCTCCAAGAATGATATCTCTCTAGTGTAAATATGACTATGTCAGTCCCTCGCATAAAAGTTTTCAGTGTCTTCTCATAACCTGAGGACAGGATCCAAACCCCTTAACACGTGATACAGGGCTCTGCACCAAGCACCCCCTGTCAAGGTCTACCATGTCACTCCAACCTCCTATGACTGCCCCAGCCACACTTCATGCCCTTTACAGCCTTAGCGCTCCAAACCCTCTCCTGCCCCTGGACTTCACACATGGTTGTTCCTCCTCCTTCTTTACCTGGCTAACTTCTACTTGCTTTTAAAGGCTAATTTCACTTCTTCCAGGAAGCCTGCCCTGATGATCCAAGTCTATACTAAGGGTCCCGTGTGAATTGAATTGTGTCCCCTAAACTATATTCAAATCCTGAAATCCCCAGTACCTATGAATGTGACCTTATTTGGAAAGAGTCTTTGTAGATATAATCAAGTTAAGATGAGGTCACATGAGACTGACATGAGCCCCTAATTCAATGAGTGGCATCCTTGGAAGAAGAGGGTAAGGTGGACATTGACACAGAAGGAGATGCCATCCGGTGATGGAGGCAGAGACGTGGCTGGGAGCCTACGACACCAGGGATTACCAGCAACCACCAGACGCTAAGGAGGCACAAAAAAGGATCCTCCCCTAGAGCCTTCCCAGGGAGCACGGCCCGGCCAGCACCTTGATTTTGAGCTATGAGAGGATACACTTCCGCTGTGTTAAACTCCCAAATTGTGGCAATTTGGGACAGCGGTCCTAGGAAACTAACGCAGGCTCCAGCTAGGTGCTCCCAGAGCTGGTGCGCCCTCTCACCAGAGGATATGCCCTTTATGCTTTTATGGGATTGCTTGCCTGCTCCAAATTAGTCAGTAAGCTCCGTAAGGACAGGGACCTTGTTTGACTTGCTCATTGCTGGAGCCCCAGCACACAGTAAGGAGGCATGTACTACATACATACTATGTGAGTGGGTGAAGAATGCACGAACCTACAGGAGGGCGAAAAGGCTGGGGCCACAAAAACGTGGACATGGTGGGAGTGGGAGATGGCAGGCAGGTCAGGAAGTCTTCCCTCGAGTCCAGGGAGTGCTGGACCCAGACGGGGCCTGCAGGAGGCAGCAGAGTCTCTGTGCTTCGTGCAGACAGGAGGCTGGACCACATCTGGGGCATTCTGGGGCAGTTCACACCAGACCAAAGGTGTGGTCCTTGGTATGGGAGAAAAAGGCCATCCCGCAGACCTGTGGAGGTGTCTCCACTGGTACCTCTGAGAGGCAAAAGCTCAGGCCAAGGGAGCTGGCAGCGGGGCTGTGTTTCAGTGTTTAACAGGGTTTCCAAAGAGGGGAACAGCCAGCCAGTCGTTCTTGGAATGAAGGAACTGAGCTGTGACCACAGGGCTCAGCCTCACTCCTTGGGTCCCAGCACGGCCGCTTGCTAGAGAAGCTCCCCCACACCCACACCACAGCAAGCCCTGCTCTAGGGGGGCAAAGCAAGCCGGCTCAGTCCCCACCACCTCTCTTCTCTGTGTCTGCTGCCCTGCCCACATGAAGCTGCTTCAGTTCCTGGCTCAGTCCGTCTGAGGCTGCTCCCAGCATCCACTTGACCTTCTTTCCTCCCTGGTGCATTGACCCCCAGGATGGGTGCTTAACAAACCCACACTGAGAGTTCATTTGGCACACACTCTCTCAGCCCCACACCCTTCCTCCTGATCTGCACATCCTCTCTCCTGGCTTGCCCTACCACCCAACCCCCTGATGATGCAGAGGCTTCTCAGTGCAAATGCAAAGGGACAGTTTGGTACAGAGAAGGAGATTCCTGACATTTGACACATCTTCCTAAATGGCACGTGTGACCCAGCCCTAGTTGCGAGCAGGTGGGGGTTAGTGGGGGCTGGTGCAGTGGGACAGAGGAACTGAGTGGGTTCCTGCACAGCTCAGGGCAACCTTCTGAGGTAGGAGAAGAGGGTCTTCCTGGTAAGTAAAGATGGCTGTGATTCTTCTGCTCACAAGTCCAGGGACATGGAGCAAGTTCAAGTGCAGCCTTGGTTTTTAAGGATTCTGGCCTAAAGGGGAGGGGCGAGGGGTGGTTTCCAGAGTTCTAGGCAGTGTTTGGGTGCATTGCATTTACTGGAAGATACAGGAAATGTCTGAAAGCAAGGTCCAGCTTCAGCAGAGGGGCCACCAGGATCTGGGGGAGGGCCAGCATCCCAGGAGGTCCGAAAGCTACTTTCCCAGATTGCCAAGAAAGGGCCCTTTCCTCCTAAGAGAAGGCCAGTCCCCACTCTTGTCGCCCAAATGGGGAGAGTCCTCTCCCACGGTCAATTACTGTTGATGTCTTTTGCGAGCTACGTGTGTGTGCGCACACCTGCACTACATTTTTCACATCTCTTGGCAAGTTAGTTTCTCCAGGTTTTGGAGCCATGAAGGGTTATTCTGAAGGGCAGTGAGAGAATCTAGAGTGAAGGAGATGATACCCAAACCCAGGCTATAAAATGGGGGAAGGGAGAAAGGGAGGACAAATATGGCAAGACCATCATTTCCAGGGGAAATGCCTGCCCTGCCAGTGAGGTTTTAGGGCAGCCACTGCATCTCTGGGGTCTTGGGTCTGGCATGTGTCATTTTAAAAGCTGCCTCAATCTGTGCAGCCTGAGCAAGGGCCAGGCAGAGTTACGAATGACAGGAAAAGGTATGTTGCACGCATCAGGTGTGTGTTTATTTATATATTTCGCTAGGGCCTCAAGTCCATTTCCATCAGGAAGCAAATTGAATTCTGCAGAATTCTTTGCCTGGAGGCAGAGGGCAGGAAGCCTAGGGATGAGATTTTGGATAATAAGCCCCTGATAAAAGAAACGGCATCAAAGCTTCAGGGTTGGTCAAGTCTGGTGTATTGTAGGTGCCCAGTAAATAGTACTGAAATGCATACCTCTCCTCTTTCACAGACATTTGCCGACTCTAGTCTCCCGGCCTTGAGCTGACCCCTGTGGAGAATGGGTATTGGAATCGATGTTTAGGATGAGGGTAGAGAAGTGGTTTTTGCGTTTGGCAAATGGTCCAATCCCAAAAATGCCCTAATCTGCTCTGCTATGACTACTCCTTGTTAGACACCCATCTGGTTGACAATTGTCAGAGTGACTTGCAAACAGCAGATGGGGAGTGACTCCCACAGGAGAGCTAAGAATGCGGAGCAAGAGACCCAGGACTCGGGCAGAACCTGATCAGTTCCTCCCTGGAGCTGGGGGTGGGGGGCGGGGGATGTGGGTGGCTCACACATTACTGATTCCCTCTCCCCTTCCTCAACAATCAGAGTTTATTAGGATGGGAAGTGTAAAGAGAAGCTCCTTCCCTAAAGCGTGAGAATCATCTATGGCCTGATTCTGCACTCTGTCCATGAATTAGTGATTCTGAAAGGTGCCCTCAAAGAAGGAGGATTTAGAAGGACCAAGAGATCCACCTTTTTTTCACAATGGCCTTGTGCTGTTGGCACACTTGTTCCCAAAGTCAGGCTGACTTTGAGCAGGCCGTGTCCAGCTGGTCTGCATACCCAACCCAGGGCACTACAGAGTAGTGGGCATAATATAGGCGTTTGGTTGTTCAAAAAGTTGGAAGTATGACTACGCCATTTACTCTTTGAGTAGGGTCTAAAACTCTCTGAGCTTCAGTTTCCTTATCTGTAAAATGGGTACTATTGGACCCACGCTCTCTGGGCCGTAATGAACCTTAAATGAGGAAAAGTACGTAACCCACCGAGCACAGTGCCTGGCCCTGTGTAGAAGCTCAGGACATTCTAGCTAGAATTGTTACTATTTTCTAGATGAGAAATCAAACCTTAATGAGTGAACCCTTTTGACCATAGGTAATAGAAACTAACTCAAACTAGCTTTATCAAAATTGAGAATTTGTTGGTTTTATATAACTGGAAGTCTGGGGACTCCAGGTCTTGACAAATGACATTGTCACCATCATTGCCATTTTCCTCTGAATCTTCTCCATCCTCTCCATAGCTTTCCTCATGCCCTTTTTCTCTCTCCCACTATTTTCTGAACATTTGCTTCATTGTTACCTTAGTCAAAGTTGCTTCCATGACGAATGGCTTGGAGCTGCACTCTGGCTGTGGGTAACCTCAGGTTTACCTCATCCCAGTTACCCAACCCCACAGTAAAGAGGGAAACTTATCTCTTCTGTTGCCCATATGTTAGATCCAAAGGAAGAAGACTGGGTGACTCAGCTTGGGTCACTTGCCCATTCTTGGGCCAAATGTCATGGCAGGGCTTGTGGGGATGGAAGTACAAACAGGGAAATTTGACCATCCAGGCGTGGACCAATTGTCCATTCCTGTGGCCAGGGGGCTAGAGGTCTGACTGGCATCCCCACCAGGCAGTTTTCCAAAGGAAGGCATGGTAAACTAAAAGAGTCAAAATTTCTTTGGCATGCCTACCATTGAGAGGTGGAGATTATTTCCCTTTCCCTTGAATCCAGACTATTTTTAGTAATCTTCACACCTAGCATGGAGCCCCCGCAGGGCTTGAGCTCAAGACCCTGAGATCAAGACCTCAGCTGAGGTCAAGAATCAACACTTAACGAACTGAGTCACCCAGATGCCCCATAATCCAGACTATTTTGGGCTTGTTTTGACTAATAAGATGTAGCAGACATAGTGCTGCTTTACTACAAGGCTGGGCTTAACACACCCACAATTTCTGCTTTCATGTACCAGGATGTTCCCGCCAGGAGCCCAGCAACAGTGCTATGAGACACCTACACCACATAGAGGGGCTGTGTGGAAGAGAGCGAGGTGCTGGGCACCAGCCCCTGTGAGCACCCAGCTCCCAGCCAGAACCACCTACAAGCATGTGAGTGAGCCACCTTAGACCTCCCCACCCAATCAGGCCTCAGGTGACTAAAGCCCAGCCAATACCAGGAGGACAGGAGCCACCCAGCTGAGCCCAGTCAACCCATAGAATTGTGAGAGACAACAAATCATGATGTTTTTAAGCTGCTAAGTTTTAGAAGGATTTGTTATACAGCAACTGGTGAGTGAAAAGATGATGTGGTCATAAGGGAGAAAGGAACACGAAGTAGACAAAAAGAGTACTTCTGGTAAAGAAAACCAAGAACCTCTCCTTCCCAGTCCCATCGCCCATGAGGGTGAAACCCTGACAGCAGAACGATGGGGTCATCTGTTTAGGCAGGGCATTCCTTTTTTTTTTTTAATTTGTTTTAATGTTTATTTATTATTGAGAGACACACAGAGAGAGAGAGAGACAGAACATGAGCATGGGAGGGGCAGAGACAGGAGGAGACACAGAATCTGAAGCAGGCTGAGCTGTCAGCACAGAGCCCGACGTGGGGCTCGAACTCACAAACCGTGATATCATGACCTGAGCTGAAAAGTCAGATGCTTAACCGACTGAGCCACCCAGGCGCCCCTAGGCATGGCATTCCTTAATGGGGGCAGCAAACTGTGGCTGATTCCCAGGGCAATAAGGAGGCACAGACTTGCTTCAAAGTCATGTTCACTCAACTCCCAAGTCTGCACTGTTTCTGCTATTCCAGTGGCCCAGAAGATCCACAGACAGAGACTCTGAGCAGTTCTGAGCAGCTCCTACCTTGTGGTGAACGCAAGAGGAAAATGGAGTATCTTACCTGAGACCCCAGAGAACGTCAAGACTGAAAGACTGTACGAAGCAGAGAACAAAGCCAAAGTTGAATTCTGAAACACACAGAGAGGGATGGGAGGAGCCACCAAATTGCAGGGAGCAGGTGTGAGTACCGCTGGCCAGGGACCAGGCTCTGAGATCAAAAGGCTGAAAGCACAAGGGAGGTGGATCCAGCCAGCCCAGTGTCCAGTTTGTGGCCATGTCCCCTCACAGCTGGGCTGACACAACGCCTCCCCCCTGTTTGTACACTACTGGCCACTCCATATAGAGGTCACACGTGCTCAGGCTAGGCACCTGACTCCCAAGACACGACACGCTTCCAAATTCATTCCTTATGAGACCTTGTGGGTTAGAAAGATGAGATGCTTGCATCAGGCTGGGGATTGTCATATTGAGTTAAATTTGATCATGCTAGTAAAAGGATTTGTATTTTTGTACCAGCAAATGGATACCTCCAGAATTAGCAAACAAAAAAATGACTGGAAATAAATTCAACCAATGCAGTCTGTCGAGTTATAAGCAGGAGGGAGTCTGGGATGACTCCTGCATGTCAGGGGGGTATGACATGAAGTCAGTGTTGGCAAACGCTGGCATGAGAGAAGTTGCTGACACTGGATAAAGTCCCCACTATGAGCCACAGGTCACCTTTGTATACAGTCAGCCAGCAGCCTACTGTCTGTGCCCTCATGCCACGGCCTTCCTACTTCTCTTTAGACTTAGAGATATACCTGCAGGGTGTGGCCCCCTCGGGCCCAAGCCCATCCTGACCCAAGCCAGCCTGGGTGAGAATCCCAGTGGATCCAGGCTTAGCCACACTGCTGTCAGCCCAGGATCTCGTATGCTTAGAATGGATTTTGAAGCCCACTGCTCCTGCTACATGCTCAGAATGTGACCATTACCCCCATACTGGGGCTTGACCTAGACACAGAGAAGTCCCCTGTTAACGCATGCCCCTCCATCATCCAAAAAACAAAATCGCTCCATGCTGGGCATTGGTCGAGATGCACTGGAGCATGCAAAGGACACTGCTGAGACCCAAGGCAGAGGCCAGTGTGCCAGCCAGGCACACAGGCTGAGGAGGAGGAAAGCCTGGTTCCATGAACACAGGAGGCCCAGGAACACAGCCTGAGTACGGGCCTCTCTGACTGGTGGGAACAACCCGGGAGCCGGAGGGGTCAGCATGGGCTCAGGGGCAGTGTGGATATTGCTGTTGATGGGTTAGTTTGCTGCTCATCAGAAAATGGAGGAGCAGGAACCAACAAGGACCCCTGTTCATGGAAAGGGGGAGCTGTGGTTCCCAGTGGGGACTTCAGTGGTTGCAGCCACCCCACCCCTCCAGGTGTTTGCTGAAACTCCTTTGCTGTCCCAGCAGAGACTCCTTACGCTCTTATTGGATTGATTGGGTTTTTTTTTAAATCCAGTAATCCTTTCCTGTGTTCCCTCCAATGCTGTTTATTGTGTAGCAGGAAGATGGAAATCTATTTACTAATCTGTTCAATTTTAACTCAATGCCGCCATCATCCTGGGAGGGGCGGGGAAGGTTGGGGCTGATGTGGAATCCTGGGGGGAGCACAACGAGAGCCCAGCTGAGTCAACCTCCAAAGTAACTTTAACACAATACGGTTGGGTTTCTGTTTTTTCAAAAAGCAATTGAAATAGAGAAGGTAGGATTTTTAAAGGGAAGGTGCTACTAGCATTTTCTCCATCTCAATAGCTGCATTGTGGGACTTCTGCCTGAATAATCTGGCTAATTGCTTCAGTTCCCTGCTTTGCTCAGGCTGGCTGAGGAGGGGGCCTCCTGCTGGGTCTTCAAGGGGCCAAAGGAGGGGAAGGAATCTTCTTCTCTTGTCAGAGCTACAATCAGTGGACAAATGATGAGTCTACCAACAGCTACCCCCCCTTACACATCACTTGCCATAGATTTCTCCCAAACCACCAGCTGTGTGGGTGCCAGAGTCTATGGGAACACACTGCGTGGCCACCAGCTGGCGTGACACATCAGTCATTTGGGTTCAGGAGTTGGCAGCCTGCGACCAGAAGGCGAGACATTTGCTGAGGGTGGGGCCACCCAAGGACTGGAGCATACCCGTGGCCAGCCAGACCCAGAGTGGCCCAAGTGTCCTTAGGCCACCAGCTCTTCACCAGGGCCCAGGACTCACAGCACCTCAGCCTACACTGTGCATATTGGTGGGTCAGGTCTTCACCTCCTGCTGTCCCCATGGCCAAAGCCCTTCGAGCAGCCTAACCTCCAGGCTGCATCCTGGTCTCCACCAGGAGGAGTCCAGGGACCTCCCCTTTTGCCCTGTGTGGCCACCATGCCCACTCTGATCTGTGGTCAGGTCCATGGCCAGAGCTTTGCCCCACCTAATGTGGTCAGGTCCATGGCCAGAATCCATGGCCAGGTCAGGTCCATGGCCAGAGCTTTGCCCCACCTAATCCCCAGGGTAGACAGAAGCCGGCAATGGGCACTTCTCAGGTCCAAGGGCAGAGCCCCTCTGGACCCTTGCACCTGACAAGGACATTTGCATGATGACTCCTTATGGACACCTGTCTCTGGCCTTGGCCCTCTGTCACAGGGACACCATTCTGGCCCTTGCTCCCAGGCTCCAAACCCATGCACAAGAGAAACCCCTCCTTTCCAGTCTGCCCAAAGGACTTCCTGGCTGAGCTTATTTTCTATCTGCTTCCCCATTAGAAAAGAGGGTATGAACTTTTTGCAAAGAAACCGTCCCTTCACCAACTCCTGCTTGACCCAGCACCGCCTATTTTTTGCATCAAGATGATGAAGTCCCCTCCCTTGGCTGGGAGTCTCACTATCCTCACTGACATCTAAAGAAATGACCGGGCGGCGTTGGGGGGGCGGGGTGAGTTGCTCCTGACTGCTGGCTCCTTGACCCAAATAGGAATGCCTTTGAAGGGTCCTGAGCTCCCTGTTCACTGGCGGCATCAGGCTGTCATCTTAGGTGTGGTGGAGTTAGTAGAGACGGGAAGGTGCTTGACTTGTGAGGGGCGGGGAGGGAGGGTCTATCTGGCACTGAAGTGCCAGTGAGGTTGGCACCAAGGTCCACACAGGCCACAGGTGTGTGTGCTGAGCCATCCGTTTATAGAGCTCGTGGATGCCCTGAGTGGAAACGCTCCTGATTTCAATCACAGATCACATCCACACCAGATAAAACCAGCTTGCTAAATTGGGTTTCCTGCACCATCCTGATGTGTGTCCTGGCATATAAAATCAGTCGCTTAAAGGCAAATCAATGAGCCAGATGAGGTCTCCAGGCTCAGGAATTAGGCTCAGTGCCTCTGCCTCGATTTTTCAGATTCCAATTTAACTAACATTTATTGAGCAACTATATTTGCCAAGTGATGAGCTCAGTGCTTCCACATATGCTATTTTATGAACAGTTATAAAAGCTCTGCAAGGGAGGAATATTATGGCCACAGTAAAGAGGAGGATAAGTGACGGCCTCAAGGTCACCCAGCTGTCAGTGGCAGAGCTGTGGTTGGAGCTGGGAACTTTTCCATCGTTTCATCGCTACCCAAGACTGATTTACAGGATAGAGTCCATACTTCTCATCAGGGCCGTGGCTTCAGCTGACACAAGAGCTCCGGAGTGAAAAGTGTGCATCGTGAAGCTCAGCTCCTGAGGCCAAACTATCCACACTCACCTTGGAACCAGGCATCCAGCTGGCAGAGTGTGCCCCTAGTGGTGACCATGAGGAGGGACTGGCTCCTTTGGGGACAGACCAAGGCGTCAACCCAGAGCTGCTGCTGCTTGTGGCTCAACATCTCTGGACTTTGGTTTTCTCACCCTGAAGAGGGAGGGCTTATATCCATTCCACCAGGGCTATTGGAGGATCACACTGTAAACCTTCGGGCAGACAGTCCCACGGCAACGTGAGCTGCATGAGGGCAGAGAATCTGGCTGCTTTGTTCAGAACTATAGCTCTAGGTCAGTGCTGGCACATAGGCGCTCGGTAAACACTGGCGGCATGAATGAATTCCATGATGCTGGTTGCCTTCTGTGCTCCTCCCCACTGTGAGTAGACATGTTCTACAATGGTTTGGTACGTGCCTTGTGCCCAAGACACAAGGGGCTCGGCTCAAGGCTTTGTGGAGTTTTCCACACACAACCGGGAACAGCCCCTCACACGCAGCAGGCCGTGGCCACCTCATTTCCTTTCCCTCACTGTCACCCTCCACATGACACTGCACAAGCCCCAAGCCCTCCACCCTCTACATCAGAGTTTTTAAAAAGCGTGACTTACAATTTTTTTTTTTTTTTTACTTTGGCAAACAAGGGTATTTTTTTAAAAATCTACGATCACCATCATTTCATGGACATTTTAACAGCAAAACTAGAGGACATATCAGAATAAACGACAGTCCTTTCTAAGAACAAACAGCTGGCAAACTTAGATTAACATATCTTCCCCAAAGGTTGGGCTTTACACTTTTTTGGGGGTGCAGAACAGTGATAGTGTGGAATTTTATTTTATGATGTCACATGGCAGTTTTTTTTCGTTGATATAAATTTGTCAATTTGAGGATCTATATGTCACTATACTCATAGTGACAGCAATGGCAATAGAAAACATTCAATGAGTACTAACTGTGGGCCATATGCTCAATAATTTTCAAGCCTTAACTCCTTAAGATACAGCCCATGAGGTGGAATGATTGGCCTCAATACCCAGATGGGGAAACTAAGGCTCCTGCCTTCTCCCTGATGGAGGCAAGCTGTATGTGGCTTCACGAGGGCTGCAGGAAGGGGGCCTCCCAGTTTACACCCATCACAGTGCATCCTGGAGTACAGATCGGCCAACCCAGCACAGTCAGGAATGTATCAGGGAAGCAAGCCACTGCCAGGTGACTTATCCCAGCCCGACAAGAATCTACAGACGGCACCTGGGACCCACAGCCCTAAATCACCATCTACCAACAAAAAGCAAGGCACGTGACAGATCTTTTCAGGACCTTCAGAACATGATACCTCAAGGCCCAAGTTCCTCACAACGTCGAAATATCACTCCGAGGTATCCCGAGGTAAAAGCTAATATTTATTAAAGAAAAGCTGGTCTAATCTCTAGTAAAGGTATCACAATGGGTTTATTGATTTTTTTTTAAAGAAAAGTTACATTTTAAAAAGAAAAATGCCAATTTCACAAGAAACCTTCAGCCAGATTCCTGGCCCTTTGGGATAGCTCACAGCAATTCTAGTTTAAAAAAAAAAAAAAGAAGAGAGAGAAAGAGAAAAAATCTTGAAAAAAGGGCTTTTCATACAGACATACAAGAAAGTAAATAAAATCGATTGAAAATACTAACAGAGAGCCATTCATTTTGTTAAGTGTTATAAAAATGCCAAAAGTGCATCCTCTTCCCAGGCTCTAGGGCTTAGGATGTTTCCTTTTCTGAAAACTGACATCTGTAAGGAAGAAAATACAAATAAAGAGAAAAATGATGAACACCATTTTTTTTTTTTGAAGGCTCTGAGTGATCACGGAAATGCAAGGATATAATCTCATTAACTATATAGCCAGGGTCTCATTTTCTCACTGTCTCAGGTGCTGGGGCATAAGAGTTGTGACCTCTTTGTAGAGAATCTTCTGGAAGAAACAGTGCCCTAACTGGGTGGTATCCTGTGACTAAGATTCTCAACTAGTCAAAATACCTGGGCTCTGTGTACCAGTCTGGGTCTCAGCAGAAAATAGGTGGCACACTCAGTTTGGATAAGTAAAGAGAGTTTTCAAAGGGGTGGGCAGGGTGCAGGGATACCATAAAAGATGGTGTAGGACCTCAGCCCTGAAGGAATGAGGGGAGGAGAGATGTACAGGAATCTGGAGACAGAAAGAGCTGTGGTTTTCTTTCGTGGTGTCAGCTAGCTCAAGGTAACCCCACAAAGAGAGAAGCAGGGGAAAACAGTATCCTCCCTTACTTTCCTCCTTCCCTGGGATCTACTGGTGTTCCCTGTTGGCCAAACCCAACTGGAAATCAGAAGACAAAAACCTTCTTGGCCCATACCCATACCCAGAGCAAAGAGCTGGGAATCTTGGGGCAGAGTATCTTCATTCAGTGGAGCTTTGATTTATATAAGAGTTGAAGGGGTCAGATATTAACTAGACCCAGAAATACATACCTGAAAATGGATATGTAATTTTCATTTAAATAGAAGTTACAGTAAAACCTTGAATTGAGAGTAACTTGTTCTGCGAGTGTTCTGCAAGACAAGCAAACATTTCTAATAAATTTTAACTTGATAAATGAGCAATGTCTTGCAATATGAGTAGTATGTGATGCCGAATGTCACGTGATCACAAGTGAGCCAATGCTTCTCTCTCTCTCTCTCTCTCTCTCTCTCTCTCTCTCTCTCTCTTTTGCTGCAGGATTGTGGGTGATCATCTCCCATGCTCAGATGCTTGGTCTCAGGCCACGGCATTCAGCAGAAATCAGTGATTTTTCAGAATGTTGGAAGGTGCCCACACCTGACGCTAGTGTATTTTTTGTCACTTCAAAGCATCTATGGACAACAGTCCTTTGCTTTTCCATACAAGACTAAGCTTAGGAATACTTTGTTTCATTCTAGGTCAGACTGCCTGCTGATGTAGACCCTTTCCTCTGCTACCTTATTGCCAGTTACATTAAATACAGTAGATGACAATAGTTTATTAACACTGTACTATAGTCAACATCCATGAGAGCATGTACCATGGCCCCCATCCATTGAGCCAATAGGTAGCTCATTAGTGACTCCATTAGTGATAGTGAAAGTGGTCCTACACAATAACCCTCCTCTCTTGTCTCCCTCACACCAGCCATGAAGGTTTTCAAAGGTAAGTGCAAGTTAATTTATTTTTCTTTATATTTTGTATTTACTTTCCTATTTTATATTATAATACAGCATTGTAATCATTTTTATATGAATATTTTTGGGTTGTGGAACAAATCATCTCAGTTTCCATTATTTCTTATGGGGAAATTTGCTTTGATATACAAGTATTTTGCATTCCAAGCATGTTTCCAGAACGACTTATGCTCACAAACCAAGGTTTTACTGTATTTAAAATGTAGCTATTTCTGGTTAAATTCAGAGATGGTACTTTGGATCTGGTATGGTACCCAACAGTGTCCTCAAACCCACCCCTGGATAAAATTTACCCGAGTTCCTCAAAAAAATGGCCAGTTGGGCCTATGAGTTCAAGTCCAGTAGAAATATTAGAACATAAAGGGCACTCACACCACTGAGAGTTAGATGGGCATTCATATAGCAGTCAGAGGGGACGCACAGGAGCCTGATGACTAAGGTCATGATGGGGCTAATATCACTTAAACACAAAGGCTGTAGTGGGAAAAACTCCACAGCCATTAAGGAGAATGTATGGGCCCCAGAGACTTTCTGGGGGGGACAGGAGGGATATGGGAGTGTTCAACTTAATAAAGGGAAACCTCACTAAAGTGGACTGAGGAGGCTAGAAGGGGAGTCTGTAAGGGGGAGCCCTACCACTGAATGCCAATTACAGGAAAAATTGTCCATTACAGACCCTAACAGAGGAATTTCGACAGGAAAGAATCATTAAATACAGGCCCAACTGGGAAAGCTATACACAGTATCTTCAATAAGAAATTGACTCTCCCTGTAATTCAAGCTGGTGAGAAACCATCATCACCCTGAACTCTTGCTTTCTTCCATTGGGCTTTTATTCAAAACAACCCCTCTCAAGTTCTTTCTTCTCCACAAAGTAATAGTGTTCCTGTCCTTTGTTTATTGGACTTGCCTATGGTATTGCCCCAGCTTGCTTGTCCAGTACTGTAATTCTTTGCTATTCCCAAATGAGCCCATCTTTTGCTGGTCAGACAACTGGGAGCTTTATTTTTAAGGTTAACAAGAGTTTAGGGAACCAGACAATCCATCGGTGGGAGCTCATGGCCAAGCTCGTGCTCCACACCCACCCCCCCCACCGACCGCATGCACACTCATGCGCACACACACGCACTGATGCTGGCCTATTGGTCTGACCTTGCCAGCAGCTATGAGAAATCTACCAGTGACCTGACCACGTGTCCTGCTGTCACTAACTTCAGGGAAATTTGACTGCAGTCATGGAAATTTCAATGCCCCTGGTCCCAATTTCACAGCCTTCCTCTCTCACTCCTCAAGCCCCTTTGCCCACAGCTCGCCCTGGCCTCCCGTGGAGACCTCCCAATAAACTGGCAGCCTTGTTTGATCATCTCAAAAACAACGAAACACACATACTGTGGGCCACATGCTCTCGCTTCTGCGCCAACAGTGCTCCAGGTGGATCGTTATTGCCACATGTGAGATGAGAAAACCGAGGCGCGGAGTGACGGAGAAAATCTGACTGCAGCAACAGGTCCTTTATGATCCCAAGCTCCCATTAAGATCAGAAGAGGAAGTTCCTCTGGGCTTTGTCGTTCAGAACTCCCGGTCAAATTGTGTGCAGTGGAGAGGCGGCACGCTGCTCCCAAATTGCCAAATGGCAGAGCAGAATTTTGCACCCTCGTCTTTACATGTCTTCCACAGACTGCCTCAATCAGATGGGAACCGGTACTTCTAAGAGACAAGTAAAGAAGGGGATGCTCCTGCACCTGCCTTTTGAGGAGCAAAGCGGCAGCTCTCTCTGACAGCACAATGTTCCATTGTTCCTTTCAACTCAGGGACGGAGCTGACAGGTCCCCAGAAACTGTGCCTCCCCCATCCTTCCACACCCCTCGAGAGTGCGCCCGGGAAGAAAGAGGCCAGCTCCAATAGGGGTGGGGGGTGCACCAAAGAAGTCCTGAAGGTCAGGCTTAATGAAGGGCAGATGGGTGGGGCTGGGTGCCCCAGAACCAGACTGAGACAAGGATTAGGTCGCTTACGTGGGGCGTGATTCCGGGTGAAAGAGTTGGGAGAAAGCCAGGGAAGGAAAGGAAGCCAACATGCTTTCTGACGTGAGCACCTGGGTCTCAGCCCCTCAGGAAGCCCCTGGGAGACTGTGTGGAACATGCCTCGGAACTGTCACACCTAACAGAAAGTGAGCGTTGAGCTACTCATCCTCTCCAGTGGCTGCCTGAAGGCTGTTCCCAAGGGTGGGAACTCCCCAGCCATCCTGCCCCACCCCCACCCCCACCTCCCCCCCGCCAAGCATGCTCCGACTAGAGAACACCCTCAGGGAGAGGGCTTGCAGTTGCAATCTGTTACCAGGAAGAGGATGGTGACTTCAGAGGACAAGGACAGGGCCTCCACTATGTCTGCCACCCCGGGGAGACTCTGTTCTAGTATCAGTATTTCCAGGTCAGGAGAAGTGAGGGCAGAGGAAGATGGAGAGTACATGGTGGGACTGTCTGTCCATTCGGGCAGGATATTGTTCTCTTCACCATCTCTGCACCTGTGTCCTCATCAGTTCGGTGAGGCTGATCACATTCTCTGTCCCATGCAGTTGGTGTGGAATCACATGAGTTAATATGTGTGAAGCACTCAGGACAGTGGCAGAGTAAGTGCTCTCACTAAATGACTCTGCTTTGCCTGGTCCACAGGGTTAAGAACATATTGGAAGCCCCATTCCCATCCATGATGTAGAGACTGGAATCGTTTTTAATGCTTTTATCCTGGCACAAGAACCCCAGGAGACTCCTTCCTCAGTAAGTTGGACAGACCTCAAGCCCTGAAACAGGCCTCACCACCTAGACACCTCCTGGTCACTTGCCTTCCTGTAATCTCCAGTCCTGTTGAGTGGTCCGCCTCTAAGGCCAGCTTCTGCTTTGTTGCTCTGCCCAGGGTTTACGTCTTCCCCTGAGGCAGGAGTTTTGCCCTGCACCCCTGCCTTCTGGCCTGATGGGCCGACCCTGAGCTCTACCAGCCCCTCTGCTGGAGGGGTTGGAGGTGGACCTTAAATCCCACTCCCTGGCTATGCTGGGGTCCTGCTCCAAGGAGATAGCTGCACTCTCATCTTCCCTTTGCTGGGGTGAGACCTCAGGGAGTCAAGGTCCTGAGACACCCTTGGCAGCATCAGGGTATGCCTTCCTGAGCCACCCACCCAAATGGGATGGGGGAGGGAGCCCAGCATGAGCATCTGAGCACCATCAGCCTTGTCCTCTGATCCCATGACCAAAGCCCCCAACTACACAGAGGCTATGTGTGGACTCTGTTTCTGGCACCCCAGGTCCTGAAGACCCTTTGGCAACACCAGGAGCTCCCTCCAGCCTCTTGTGAGTCATACTTGACGAGGACCAGCTCTGGTCCTAGCACACGGGCCACCTCTGCTTTGCCTCCTGCATTGTCACAGCCCTGAGCCTGCCTGAGTTAGTCCTCTCCTTAGGGCGTTGTGGCTACCAGTAGTGGCTCTTCCCAGGGCAGGGGTGTGGCAGGGAGGTGCACCTGGGTCACCATCAGAAAACATTGCGTCCATCTTAGTGGCCCTTTTCCTACTCAGATTCTAGAATACAGGTTTGCTGATGTTAGTCTTCTTTGAAAATGCATTCACATTTGCTGGGACATGATAATGGACAGAAATTGCTGCAAAATTGACTGTTGGGGAAATGTAAGGGTGACGGATTCTCTTAGGGGCACGTGGCCAACAACAGGCAGTGCCCATACTCGATGCATTTAGCATCTTTATTAAGGATCTGGTTGAAGGAACATGAACAGTGTGGTTCATCATCTTTTTTTAACTTTAAAAATTTTTCACAAATAATTTATGTTTATTACAGAAAAAGCAGATGGGCCAAAGGAAAATTAAGAAAAATGACTCTCCATCCCACTATTCTGAAATAACCACTCTTTTTCACATTTTGGTGCAAATCTGCAATACCTACATGTGCATATATAAATATGTGTCAAGCTGAAATTCTGGACCTAAGGCTTTTTTTTTTTTTAAATCTTGATGTTTAAAGCTTTAATAAAACAGTTTTTGGTCCAGAAAGTGATACAGACTAGCATTGACCTTAGGAGTAAACTGTTTATTTGGGAAAAACCCTTTGAACAAAACATTAAGCAAATACCTCCCTCCTGCAGCTCTAGGGGAATGAACTGATATTGAACTATTGTACTTGATGCTGTTGTCCATTTGGAGGCCATTAGACAGGGCCCGCCCAGTTCACTGAAGGAGAAATGAGCATTTGTGCTGTCAGCCAGGAAAGAATAATCCTGAGAAAGCAAGAGAGGCCCAGGCAGGTGAGCCTCAGACAGGGGGAAGAATATCTTTTTTCTTCTCCCTAGGTCCTAAAACAACAAGGACCTCGGAAGCCTGGACATCACAGAGACTTCTGGCAGAGACAAAGATGGCCTCCAGCTTGGTTGAGGTGGCAGCAAGGCAGTGAGAGTCCATAGGGGTGCCCAAGGAGGGGCCTGGGGGAAATCAAAAGCAGTCATTTCTTCTGGGACTTGTCAGTTTTGCTTGGAGGGGTGGTTCCCTTTGGTTATCCCCAAATTTAGTGAAAAGGCAGAGACCAGTGCTAGCTGTGCCACGTAACTAAGGGAAGAGCTCTTCCGGGCTGGAGTTAGAATGGTAAAAGAAGAACAATGCTGGTCCTCTTAAGGCCAGCCTGGAGGTACCAGCAGAGTCTGGCAGAAGATCACCAGTCCCAGATACAGGACGCTGAGCCTGTCTCCTGGAGCTTGCAGGGAAGCAGAGGCAGGGCAATGCATGCAGACCGTGCCCTGGGGGACTCTCAGAAAGGACCACATGACCCTCTGAGGGAGGCTCTGTTCCTGACATCAGGCAAAACCAAGATGTGAAGCCTTTGTCATTTACAGTATTAGCTGAAATATGTTCTCATCAGCTGGTGAAGTCTGAGACATTCTATTTGTAGATATGTACTCTACCTGCTCTCCTGACATCAGGCAAAACCAAGATATGGAGCCTAGTCATTTACAGTATTAGCTGAAATATATTCTCACAAGCTGGTGAAGTCTGAGACATTCTATTTGTAGACATGTACTCTACCTGCTCTTTTGAAATGGGCTTCCCCACCACCACCTCAACAATATATTGTGTGAAACTGTCCATATCAGTAGATATGGACAGTGCCACTTTAATAGATGAATCATGTTCCTCTTCACACATGTATTAACTCTAATTTATTTAAACATCCCTTTTTGTTGAAGCAACTTGAAAGCAGAGTGGTTCTGAGATAAGCAAGGCAGGGATGTGGAGAAAGGTGAGCACTGGCCTTTCAGGGCAGTGATTTGGAACTCCTGGGGCAGTGTCCATTTGGCTTGTCCTCAGAGTCAGGATCCTGTACTCATGTATCCACTCTCAGCCATGTCCCTCCCGTGCTCTGATACTGCCCATGCTGGTTTGCAGCTAGAGACTATGCCACTTTTTCCTTGGCTTCTTCTTAGAGAAGAAAAGGATCAGAAAAAAGTGGCGTGCCATAACATCTCTATAAACCCCATCCGTGTTGAAGGCTTTCAGTTGAAGATGGTGGATGGAACGTAGTGTTTATGTCCTCTACTTCTCCGGGGTCCACTGAAAAATAACAGTGATAAAATCTTTTAAAGGATAAAGAGAATTGGGGAAAGAACAGCAACAAGCAAGAGATTTCAACAATTTTTAGAGGATGCAAAGCAGAAGGAGGGGTGGTAACTGTTTTTTCAGAGAGGAAGAAGTGACACCTGCAAGTCCTTCTAGAGAGAAAACAGCTCATGTGCTCTGCCCAAGGGCCCCTGGAGAGGTCAGGGCTTGGAGGCACTGGGTACCATGGAGAGCAGAGGTGAAGCTCAGGGCTGCACACAGAGACCCAAGTGGATACACTGGGCGAATAGACTCTCCAGTAAGATGTGAGGAGTCTGCACACTTTTCAGTTTCCTCCTTCCTAACAGAACCCTGCCTTGTTAGACCAATCTGTCTTGCACACAGCATGTGCTTCAAGGGGAGACCTAATCCCAGGTCAATCAGATGAGACCTGATTGGCCTGAGCCAGTTAGCACAGAACGGTTCACATGGGCTCCAAGAGTGGCCTGTTGATGCAGGATGACCCCATCAGAGAAAAAAAAAGCACTAGCAGAGAGATTTTCTCTCACTTTCTTCAGTTGGATATTGAAGTATATAATAAAAAGAGTGCTTCTCAAACTTTCATGTGCATATGAATCACATGGGGATCTTATT
This sequence comes from Acinonyx jubatus, assembly GCF_027475565.1. NCBI lineage: Eukaryota > Metazoa > Chordata > Mammalia > Carnivora > Felidae > Acinonyx > Acinonyx jubatus. The sequence goes on from NC_069381.1 coordinate 25,962,055, forward strand.
AAAATGCAGATTCCAGGGGCGCCTGGGTGGCGCAGTCGGTTAAGCGTCGACTTCAGCAGTCACGATCCGCGGTCCGTGAGTTCGAGCCCCGCGTCAGGCTCTGGGCTGATGGCTCAGAGCCTGGAGCCTGTTTCCGATTCTGTGTCTCCCTCTCTCTCTGCCCCTCCCCCGTTCATGCTCTGTCTCTCTCTGTCCCAAAAATAAAATTAAAAACGTTGAAAAAATAAAAATAAAAAAAAATAAAATGCAGATTCTGATTAGTAGGTCTGGGAACTAGCTTTGGATTCTGCATTTATGACAAGCTTTTAGGTGATACTAATATTGCTGGTCCAAGGACCATGCTTTGAGTAGTAAAGGCATAGCTCATTTCCTTGTGGCACGATATTCTGGTCATGAAGGGAACCAACTCATTTGAATCAGACGTTGAGAAGAGCAAGGCGAAGAGCCTGAAAAACCCTAAATCCTGGATGGCATCATTGAACTACTGATCCATACCATATATAGAGCACTCCCTCCTTTTGAACTTCTAGTTATATGGAATAACATTTTTGCTTAAAGTAGTATAAGTCAAGGCTCTATCCATTACAGCTATACCCTGGAGGTGGTGAGGAGAAGATTATTCTCTAAAGAAGGAAATGGGAGAGGAGAGGATTCAGAGGCATTGAGTGTAGGGGAAGGGGAGGCTGGGAACCAGGTACAACACTGAAAACAGGAATTAATTAACAGCCTGTGCATGAATGAGGCATGAAGGAACTTTCAGAGTGGCAGAAATATAAAAATTCATTCAACATACAATGAAGATTTTTACATTTTACTATGCATAAATTATACCTCAATAAAAAATATTTTTTAAAGCTGCACATGGATATTTTGGCCCCTTCCCATGTCCCATGTCCAACCTTTTAGATGCCAGAACATGACAACCAGGCAAGGGATTGAAAGGTTCTTTTCTGGGTAAGTGGAATGGCCCCAAAGAGAAGACTCACACATTGTCATTTGAGACTTTCCAAAAGGAACAGTTTGGCATCTGATCACCCTATGGTGAAAACCTACCAGTTGTTAATCCTTCTGCCCAGCCCCACACACAGAGATTTCAGTCATCTATTTAATACCTATTTCATGATTACTAGACTCTTGAAAAAATGCACCAACATAAAAAAAAAGCATTAAAAAAAACCTTGACAATTCTGATATCAAAACTAGTGTGGGAAGAACTGAAGAAAGTAGAGATAATGCAGGACTCAGAAGAAAAATTAAAAATGAAAGAATTAGTACACTTAGACCCACAAGAGAAGACACTTCTTTCGTTAAAGAATAGGGTTTATTAAGAAAGGAACAATTAAGGAATAAGAAAGAACTGTTAGAAATTAAGAATAGGGTAGAAAAAATACAATAATCTAGTAAAAGATTTGGAGGGAAAAGATAATGAAATTGATTATAGCACAGAACAAAAAGAGATGGAAAATGTGGAAGAAAATGCAAGAGCCTTAGATAACCCATCAGCAAATCCAATATCTGACAAAGAGAAAAATTAGAAAGAGAGAACAGAGAAAGGAAATGGTCAAAGAATTGAGTTAAGAATATTTCCTGGAACTAGACTACATTTTCTACCTCAGGGCTTATATAAATTTGGGGGACATCAGGGGTAAGAAATAAATCCTAAAAGATTCCAAAGAGAAAAAAAATTATGCAAAAGATAGATAATCAGAATGTCATTTAACTTCCCAAGCATAGAATTGAAAGCTAGAAGACAATGAAACAATGAATGCAATAACATTTTGAAATAAATACTACTTTTAGTCTTGAATTTTATATTCAGCCAAACTAGAAATAGTGTGAGGACAAAATAAAAATATTTTCACACATAAAAGCTTGGAAAAAAATACTTTTCATGCATCCTTTCTTAAGAAGCTCTTAGAGGGTGTGTTGCAGCAAAATTAGGGAGTAGTTCAAGAAAGAGGAAGATGAACAATTAAAAAATGGTAGATCCAACCCAAGACAGGAGTAAAGGAAATCCCTGGAGGATAGCTGTGCAGGAGGTCTACAAATTAACCAGCACAATTGGAAGATAGAGGAAAGAATTCCCTACAATGGAGGTCTCCAGGAATAAAAAGGGGCATAATAAAATATGTGATATGATGGAATTTTTATAAACACTAATGCTATGCGGATGACAGGTCTGATTGATTTTTTTAACTTTAAGGATATAAATGTAGAAAAGGATGCAAGGGAATACTAGGCAATTATAAACTCTAAGGAAAAACAAAAACTTCAAGAAGGAAAATATAATTGCAATAAACTCTGATCATTACCTAAGTGAAAATGATGATAGGACTAAATGCTACGATGGGGTTGGGGGATAAGATAGGGAGAGCTTCTGTAAGAAAGCTACATTATCCCAACCCACAAATCATGAAATAGAAGTACAGGCATAAATGTAGAGGTAGAGAATTAAAGTTAAGGAAATATGCAGAAGAGTTTTAAATGACCTCCTCTGGGGAGAATAGTTCAGCGACTGCTCTTATTCATTATAAGCCTTTTGTTATTTGATTTATTTTTAACTATATGAACATATTGTTTAAAATTTTTTTTAGAAATTAGAAAATATCTTTAAAGTTGATGAATGAATGAATGAATGAATGAGAAGATCACCAGGCACATGTCAGAGATTGGGGTTCTGTTTTGGTCCCTCCACTAACCAACTGAGTGGCCATCAGGAAGGCATTGAATCTCTGAGGTTTAGTGCAACACAGAAACTCTAGGCTTTCTTCCATGTCTCAATGACCTGAAGGCCCACCAGAGTCAGACAGGTCTGTACCCCAGACCTGGTGTCATCTCTGGGTCACCAGACCCCAGTCTCTCTTCCCATCCCCCAGCCTCTGCTTCTGCAACATGGAGGAAATGATACCACCTTCAAAGAAGGCATCAAGGGGTCACACATGGGGTTGTGCCCATCATAGGGCCTTGTAAGTGTTCAGTAGATGTCAAGGACTTTACATGTGGACTACAGGGAGATTAGATCAAAACAGGCAAGATAGGGTCAGGCAAGTTGTGATGCCAGGCAAGACAAGTCAGATGTTGGCTGGTTATGACACCTGTAATGGCTCCTATTCCCTCCCTTCTGGGGACTTCTCTTGTGACCGTGACCGAGCCCAAGGATCCTCCACTAAGTGGCCAGAGCAGAGGATGGGCCTGTTGGCATGGAGTTCCTTGGGCTATATGTGCTCCAGAACTGCCTAAACTCAGAGGAAAAATTTCCCCAGCCCCCTCATTTTTATAATCAGCATATGCTTAACACGGTCAAAAAGATTTTCCTTTCTGAAAGTTCAGTCTGTGATTTCCATGCCCCCAGTGGCCTCTGGGATCCCGTTTGCTCAGGTGAGAGTGCTCTTTTCAAGCTGTCAGTAGAGGAAAGATGACAAGGCTTTAATGAAGTCAAGCCATCATTTTTTCATGGCACATGAAGCTGCAGGCTCAGCTGGGGAGGAACATGGAGATGGTTCCTTTGGCCTGCTCTCTTCTCCGACCCTCCCCCACTACACCCTGTCCTCAGCACTGCTCAGGAGCCACTCCACATAAACAAGCCAGTGCTGCAGGGTTCCCTGAGGCCACTGGCTGGACTGCTAAGGAGGGCACTGAGGTCTGATGCCATTAATCACCCAGACACACACTTGCGGATTCTTGGCTCAGCTGGGAGCTCCCTCCCCTCCCTGCCCCCAGGAGAATGAATCTGTCGATTTTCTTCCTATGATTCAACAGGCAGCTAATATTAATAGGGTTTAAATCATCGAGACTCCCAGAAGTCAGGTTTCTGCTGGTTTTCCTACAAATGAGCCACCAAATTTAACCAGAAATGCTTTCTATTTAAATAAAGACTACGCATCCATTTGGAAAAATATATTTCAAGGTCTAGTTAATATCTGATCTCCTGAACTCCTCCCACAGTCCTGTATAATTCAAAAGCCCCAGTGAAAGGAGATACTCATCTGCTGATATGAATTCACATCCCTGAAAGGGGAAAAAAGCCTCCTTTCATACAGAGGATTGCTTTAGCTACAGCTGTGAACATCTTTGAAAAATCTGCCACCTGTGTGGCATGGGGAGAAAATGCAAAGCATTAGGCTATGACCCCAATCTTCCTAAGGGAACCCAATGATATCCTAGTTGGTGCTGTAGGCCAGTGGTTCCTAAACTTCAGCCTGCATTGGAGTCACCTGGAGAGTTTATTAAAACACAGATTGCTGGGACCCAATTCCAGAGTTTCTGATTCAGTAGGTGTGGGATGGGCCCCAAGAATCTACATTTGTAACAAATTCCCAAGTGATGATGATGCTCCCGGTCTGGGGACCACACTTGAGAAGCAGTGTCCTGGATCTTCCTGAATGGTTACACCAGGAATTCCCTCTGAGGGGACTCTGTTGCCAGTCTCCCCCCTCCCACCCCCCCTCCCCACCCTGCTGTCCCTCTTACCCAACCAACCCCTACACCCCCCCCCACTCCCTGGCCCAACCAGTTGATTGTGAAAGTCTCCCTTGAGCTGGAACTAATGAACTCCAGCTGGGCAGAGCTGGGAACTAATGAAGAACTCCAGCCTCTCCCTTGCAGGCTGAGCTTCTGCTGAACTTGGCCCTGCGTCGGCAGAATCTAGTGGCCTGAGATGAGCCCTGGGCATGTGCCTGCCCAGTGAGTCACAGCTTTCCCAGACTCTGCAGAGTGGGTCGGCCCAAACAGCACCTCAGTCCCCTTGCCACTGGAGCCCTGTTTCCTATCCCATAACACTTGATGGAGGTCCAAGCCCTTATCCACTCTTCCCCTTACCAAGGGCTTAGAGCTGGTATCTTGCCTTCCTGTCCCCTCAGACAGGGGCTGGGCAATGCTCCCTCTGGATGAGAAACGCTGTACCTGTCTGACCTAAAGGGCTGTCGTCACACACACATCCACCCCATCCCACAGTGAACTCCTCTGGGAAATAACACCTTTAACATTGCCTTGGTCATAACTGAGATTCCCATGGCAGTTTTGATCCCTGGCACCCTTTTGAGGGGTAGCAAACTTCAGATCAGTAACTCTACTCCCAACCTTGCTCTGCCTGGCATCCCAACTACCTCTGCTTCCCCATGGCAGACTCCCATCTACTTCTTCCCACCACTGGCAACATCTTGATTATGACACCTATAACTGCTCCTCCTCCTTCCCTTCTGGAGGCTTCTCTCCTGACAGTGACCATGACCAAGGACCTTCCAGTAAGTAGCTTCAGTCACAATTCCATGATTTCTTAGCCCAGCTTGCAGAAGCTGCCTGATTTGCTAGCCACCTTTACCATGGCTGATACTGAGTTGTAGCTGCAAGTCACATAGACTCACAGTGAAGAGCATGAGCTCAGGAAAGACTTGAGTTTGATTTCCTGCTCTTCTACTTGCTAGCTCCATAACCTTGAGCAAACCTCTCAGCCCCTCTGAGCCACAGCTTCATCTGCAAATAGAGATTGGAATAGTACATGGTGCAGAGGATAGATGAGGGTTGAATAAGTGAAGGTATAGAAGGTATTGCATTGGTTTACTACTGCTGTTGTAACTAACTACCCAAACTTAGTGTCCTAAAACAAAAATGTATTCTTTGACAGTCCTGGGGGCAAGGCACTGGAAGAGTCTTCTGGGGCTCAAGTAAAAGGGTCAGCTAGGTTGGTTCCTTCTGGAGGCTACAGAGGAAAATCCACTCCTTACCTCTTGCAGCTTCTGGTGGCTGCCAGCATGCCTTGGCTTGTGGCCACATCACTATGGTCTCTTCTGTCACATCTCCTTCTTTTCTGAACTGACTCTCCTTCTACCTTCCTGCACTACCTTTAGGGTTTACCCAGGAAATCCAAGAAAATCTCCCCATTTCAAGATCCTTAATGCAGTCACATCTGTAAAGTCCCTTTGCCATCACAAGTTTCCAGGGATTAGGACCTGGATGTTTTGGGAAACCATTATTCAGCCTAGCACAGGTGCAAAACAGAGTGCCTGGTGTCTAGAAGCTCCATAAATTACTGCTTCTCTTCACCTTACTGCTAGTGTTACCATTAGGATGTCTGTTTGTCACCTAATTCTGCCCCAGCACAATTGCTCTGATAGCCACCCAGTCAGCACAGAGTTGGGTTTCTACAGCTCCAAAGAGCATGATTATGTGAGGCTTAAATAATGCTCAGAACATTTAGCCACTTATACTCTCTATAAAATTCTTCCTTCCCAATAATATGTGTCTAGAAAGAGGTGGGAATTCTCAGTGGGGTGCAGTAAAGCCCCCCACCCCCGGTGACTTATAACTAACAACTTCTCAGAGCAAGATGATGCTCTAATGAGTCCTCTGAGCTCTCCAGATTAATTCCTGAGCACAGCTTCCTCTGGTCATTGCATCTGAGATTCCTTTCAAGAATGAGGCTGAGCACTACTCTCCTTCCAACCAGCAAGAGCTGAACAAGAGCCCCCAGGCTCTTACCCTAGGGGACAGCTATGAATGAAAGGTCTCTGTCCTAGGGGCACCTGGGTGGCTCAGTCAGTTGAGTGTCCGACTTCGGCTCAGATCATGATCTCACAGCTCGTGGGTTCAAGCCCTGCATTGGGCTCTGTGCTGACAACTCAGAACCTGGAGCCTGCTTCAGATTCTGTGTCTCCCTCTCCCTCTGCCCCTAACCCACTCATATTCTGTCTCTGTCTCTCTCAAAAATAAATATTTTTAAAAATTAAAAGAAAGGTCTCTGTCCTCACATCTGTCCACAGGCTTCATCTTACTGGATCAAACTTTACCTGAGCCACTCTTAGAGCCATGCAGCTTATTATCTGTTTGGACACTGGACACCGATAGCAGTGAGTTTCAAGTGCAGGGAGCATATAAAGCCACAGCACAGGTGACTGAGGCCCAGGCCCAGCCTTGGTCAATTCTGGACCAAGTTCAGTTCATGATTCCAGAAACAGAGCCATGGAGCAACCAAGGCCAATGAGAGGAGATCATCAGAGAGACAAAGAGACCAAGAGGTGCACCAGTCAAGGCTAGTAGCCACGATCAACCCCTGGAGAAAGAGCCAAGACAGAAAGAGACTTGTGAGACATGGGAGAAGGGGCTACAGTCATTTGACTAATTCTGGACCTTTCTTACCAGGGTCTCTTCTGAAGGGTTGATTCTTACTCCCAAGGGTTTAAAGACCGTGAATACTTGGTATTGGGAAACCTATATTCAGTCAGTTCCCCATAGCTGGAGCTGACCAGTGGTCAACTGTGCCAAGATAAACATCTACCATTAATACCCCCAAGGGCACATTCTTAGGGGTCTCTCTCCAGAACTAACAGCCTCTTTTTTCCTTGGGATCTTGTCTCAGTCATCATGGGCTGCTATAACAAATACCACAGACTGGGTGGTTTAAACAATAAATATTTATTTCTTACAGTTCTGAAGCCTAGAAGTTCAAAATCAAGTTTCCAGGATGATTGGATTCTGGTGAGTGTCCTCTTCCTGTTTGTGGACTTCTGACTTCTCATTATATCACCACATAGAACGATCCTGCCTCTCGTGACTTCTTCTATGGGCAACAATCCCATTCATGAGGGTTCCATCCTCCCGAAGGCCCCACCTCCAAATACCATCACATTGGGTAGGGAGGGGGGAACTCAAATATTCAGTCCCTTGCAAGTCTCTTCTCCTTGTACAGTCCCTTTTATCCATCAGATGCTCTCAAAGCTAACATGGGGCCCACCTGCTCTTGATCCCTGAGACTCAAAGACACATGATCTCTAGCCCTGGGCACCCAGCTCAGGCCCAAGGCTGGGCTCTCTGCTGAGGACATGAAGGGAACTTCAAGCTGGGACAGAGCAATTGCCACTGGGTCTGCCTTGCTGCCCACTCTTTGGTCCCTGAGCCCTGTTCCCACTTCCTGCTCTCTTGAAGCCTTCCCACCTCCCTTCCTCCTTAGCCTACCTTCCAACCCCATACCACCTCCAAGAAATTCCTTTACCTCCACCTTCAAGGAAACATGGATGCCAGCAGGTAGGAACTTCCCACCTCTGCTCCCATCATCCTTCACACCATATTCTCACTGAAGGAAAAGAAAAGTGAGGAACATGGGTCAAGTGTTGGGCTCTGGAGTCTGTCCATCAGAGTCAAGAGCAGGTGTTGCCTCTTACTAGCTGTGTGACCTCAGGCAACCCACTGCATGTGCAGAACAGGACAGCAGCCATACCCTCTACTTCATAGAGCTGCTGCAGAGGAAATGAGGAGTTAGCATATGTAAAACAGTGTCCAGCACAGAGTATGAACTGAAAAATGTAAGCAATGTCAATGTAAGAAGCACAACATGTAAACACAGATATAGCAGTGTTGGGCACATGAACTCTAAAGTCCTGGCTGTGCCATTTTTTACTTCTGGGACCTTGAGGAAGTCACTTAACCTCCTTGACCTTCAGATTTTTCACTTGGACAATGAGGACATGACAGTGCCTGTCTGAGGTGGGAAAGGACACAATTTGTGTGAAGTTTTCAGCATGACAGCTGGGACAGGACGAGCTCTCCATAAATAATGCTTCTTTTTGGAGTCTACCCTCCTTCCTTTCCCTTATCCAGGGGTGCCAGCCTCCAGCACAAGCACCCAGGACCCACCCTTATCCTGAGGGAGCCTATCCCCTGATTACCACCCATCCCTACTCCTGTCCCTTCAAAACACTTCTCCTCACACTGCCCCTCAAAACACACAGCCCCTCAGGCTCCAGACAGGTGCAAGTCTCCCCAAAGAAAACCCTCTTTCAATCTAGGTTTTTAACCCCCCACCCTATTCTCCTCCTCTTTCACTGGGAACTTCTAGAAAGGGTGGTCTACCCTTGACTGCAGGCTTCATTTGCTCACAATGGGGCCATTGCAAGCTTTTATTGCTTCCTACCAGATGTCTGGGATCTCTTAGGGACATCTCAGGATAATGAAGTCCTGAGTGCTTGTGAGTTCTCCATTGAGATGTTTGTCTTCTGTCTGCTGAGTTTTTTTGAGCTGTGGAATATCCCATATCTTCTCTACAAGTGTAGGAAGTGATTTACCATTGGTGGTTAGTACTGCTTTGCTGGGTGACTGCAATCAGCCGCAGGATACAGCAATCTCTCCAGGCCTCTCTTGGGAGCTCCCTGGGGATGAACCAGCCCATTCAAGGAATCCTGGGTGGGAGCTAAACGTGGGCAAACAGAAGTCGGCTGACTGGGGACGGCAGAAGACAAAGGCAGACCCAAAGAAGAGATAGGACTTAAACCATGAACAAAATGGAGAAGAAAGCCGCAGTCGTGGTTTTTCCACTAAATTCTGAGGGGAAAAAAATCTACAAGACCTCAAGCTTCAACAAAGATGATGAGAAACAGATAAAAGAAAGCCCTTTCTGGTGCTGAGGTGGGAGGGCAAGAGAGGGCAGGGAGGAGCATGGCTGCATCCTTTGGAAGAAAACCTGGGAGAGGAAACAAGCCTCATTCTGGGGTAGCAAAGACCTTCACACCAATGTCCACTGACCCAATGAGCTCCGTCCACACACTGCCTCTAGTGCCACCAACATCTTGGTGAGATTATTCCCTTGCCAGGCAAGATGCCCTGTTGCTTGGGGCACCATGACATGTTGTGGGGTCTATGGCTCCTGGGGTCCTGAGGGGACAGTGCTTCATGTGTCCCCAGTTGAGAGATGCTTCCCTATCCAGCCTAGTGTCCTGTCACAGACCAGGGGGCTCTTCACCTTCAAGATTGCCTCAAGCATAAGATATAACTGAGACCTCCCCCTCCACCCTCAGGTAGCAGCCCTATATGCAGCCCTCCGGGAGGGCTGGGGTGCCTGTCCCCTGTCTATCCTGTTCACACATACCCAGATCCCTTTGAATGGTTTGGACCTGCTCCTGCTTCCTTTCATACTGGCAGCTCCAGACATGCCCTATTCAGGCTTTGTAGAGCCTGACACATAGTAGGTTCTTAATAGCTGTATCTTGAATAAATGGATGAATAAACAGCTCTTTGGCCACAATCAGTGTGTGTAATACAATAGCTAACATTTACAGAGTGCTTCTTATGCACTAGAGCTTTTTTGTAACATTTTACATATAATGACTCATTTTAGTCTCACAAAAGCCCTAATAGCAGGCATCGCTATTATCCCCATTTTACAGATGGGGAAACCAACCCCCAGAGAGGTTCATTACCTTGCCTTAGGATGTACAAGTACAAAATGACAGAGCCAGGATTTGAATCCTAGCAGTCTGACACCAGAAGTTGGGCTGTTCACTGATACATTAACTGCTCCTTAAAATATTTAAAGCAAGTTTTCTCACCAGCATTACCAAAGGCACCTGTGAGCAGATTGGTGGAATACTTAAGATTTGGGCAGATGGGATTCTTGTCTGGAACGGCTTATTGCTCAGGGAGGTCATGGAGTCTGGTCGGAAGCTGACATGAGGAAAAGAGGAAAGGGATGGAGGAGACAGTTGACAGACCAGGAATGACAGAGGGCACTGGGGGTAAGCAGAGGGCTTGGCCCAGAGTGAGCAGAAAGAGGGAAAGAGATGCTCATCAGACCCTCCCAGGACCAGAGGGAGACTCGTGAAAAAGAAAAGGTAAGAAAAGGAGGTATCCTGGCCTGAGCAGGCTTCATGCTCAGGGAGGCCGATGGCTCAGTGAGTCACCAAGGAAAGGGGAGAAGCTGGACCACATGGGTCTGGCATCTCAGGTGCCTAACTTGGCAGGCAAAGGGTGACCAATGGCCAGTGCCAGTCACTGGGATCTGGGATGTAAAGGAGTATGGCAGACGTGGGCTGGAGGTGCAATGATGGATCCAATGTGATACTTAAAGGGAAGTGGCAGGAGCCCAGAGATTATGATCCCAGAGGGTCCAGCCTAAAGCTGGAATTACAGAGGCAGGGCTCAGCCCCCGAGCAAGGGGGCTGGAAAGAGCCAGGTGGGATGGCAGGGTCCTAGAAAGACAGGTGGGGGGGGTGGGTGATCAAGGCAAGTTTCAGTCCATGCAAGAGACTGGTGGGAAACTGGGAAACTGAGTCAGGCATGCACTCATACAGAGAGGGCTTGGCTGGGGGAAGGAGGCACAGTGGAAAAGGAGAGGGTAGCAGCTCAAGGTTGATGAGGACTCAGGACCAGCCACTCCTCCCCCTCCAAAAACTGCACTGAGAGCAACAGAGCTTGCCCCAGATCCTGCTGCTGATGTGACTGGGATCCTCAGATGCAGCCTGGCTGAGTCAGAGGCTGAATCTGTGTGTTGGAGGTCATTAGTGTCTGTAGCTAAGCAGGCCTAGGCCAGCAGGGACAGAGGGCAGGGAGTTAGTATCTCATTCATTCACTCACCCATACAACCATCTATCCATCCATCCATCCAACATTTACTGAAATCTAAGTGTCAGGCACTCCGCTGGGTACTGCAGAAATTAAGAATTTTAAGATCCATTCAGTGCCTTCATGGAGGCCCCAAGCAGCAGACTCCTGACACTGAGTTACATTGACAATGCACAGTAAGCTAAGGACACGTATCGATAAATGACAGGGAGAGTCAGACTGTGGCTGTGATGATGGCCTGTGTAACCAATAGGGGAAAGTTTAGCACGCCATCCACATGGGTGTTCAATAAGAATTGTATAAAGATCAGGCTGATGGCTGCTTTCTAAAATAAGCTTCATGTCAGGCCCCCTCACCTGTTCACCCTGTGAATGAGTTCAGTGAAGTGGCTCAATAAACCATTTCTCTTTACACAGTGAGTATCAGATGATCTTTGCCCGGACCGAGCCATACAACCACGACAGGGCTGCAGCTTACCAAAGGACTAAGGAGGGAACTGAGTGGCTCTCTGAGGGGGATGGATTTGTTCTGGGGGTAGGGGGTGATTACTGCTAATCCCAAGACTGGGCCTGCCCCCAAGCTCTGCCTTGCTTCCAAGAACTGCAGGCTCCTACCCACTGACCTCAGCTGGGAGCACCGAGGGGGTGCCAACGACCACACTGCCTGCTCTGCACCAGGAGCCCTTCCCAGAACCCTGACTACATGCTGAGTCAGGTCCTCCCTCACTGTGGACCACAAAGGAACAGCTGACCAAAATCCACGTGCATCTTTAATTTACGAGCCATGTCTTCCCTCTTCCTCTTGAATTTAAGGCCCATGGGAGTAGCTGTCTACTCTGCCTCGTTCATTGCTGTATCATTAGACTTAGAATAGTGCCCATAACATAGAAGATGTTTAATATATTTTTGTGCAATGTATTTATTATGTGTAAATGAACGAATGAATAAATATTTTAAGACCATGACTGGCTTGAGTTCCAGTCCTAGCTCAACTACTTAGTAACTCCATGTTATGTGGCCTTGGATCAGTTACCTAACCTCAGTTTCCCTGTGGGTAAAACAGAAGAATAGTGCCTTCCTTACAGGATAGCTGGGAAGATTTGGGAAGATAATGCATGTAAAGCACTCAGCATGGTGTCTGGCTCATAGTCAGGGGTCAGTAAGGAGAAGCTTGAGCACGATCAACATTGTAGTTGAAGTAACTTAAGAGCCCCCTCCTGGGCCCTGAATCCTCAGATGACGAGAGAAATAACAAACAAAACAAAACACACCAAGCTGACTCAAGAGTGGGAGGAGAAGCAGCATAAAGCAGTAGTTCTCAAATGGTGGTTCCTAGACTGGCAGCTTCAGCATCCCCTGGGAACTTGTCAGAAATGAAAATTCTCAGGCCTGCCCCAGACCTACTGAGTCAGGAACTCTGGAAGAGAGGCCCAGCAGTTCTGTATTTTAACAAGCCTTCCAGGTGACTCTGATGCACACAAATTTGAGAATTCTGGGCCTACAGCACAGGGCAGATGGAGAAGGCCAGATTCCTGGTTGGAATGCCAATGGCTTCCTGTGATGTATACAGAAAGGCAGAGAAGGAATCTGGGCAGCTCTAGGTCCAGTGCCAGGGAAGCTCCCCATATCACAGCCATGAGCCTGGCCTTGACATCTCTGTTGCTGGTGGAGAAGTTTGGCCTCCATCTACTGTAGGGCAAGTGCTGTTGGCTGCAGGGAGAGCAGTGTTTGCCTGTGTACTGTCATGGGGGCTGCTCTCTATTCAGCATACCAATACCTGCACCACTGGGGCCCTGGGACAGAGCTACAAGGGGAAGCAGGACTGGAGCAAGACACATAATACCACAAGACCAAGTTTTCCCGAGCATTCACGTATGCTGGGAACCCTGGGGCAGGAGCTTGAAGAGCAGTGAGAAGGTCCTCATGGTCTATCAGAAGGGTCACAAGACTTGAATGACAGGAGCCACAGGCCATTGCAATTGTCTGCTTAGTAAACAGCCCTCAGCTGCTACTAGGATCTCCAGGATGTCTGTGGGAGTGAAATTTGGAGCTGTACCTGGGAGCAGGTAATGTCAAAGAAAGATTAGGACATAGAGACCACTGGGGCCCCCTGTGGAGGCAAAAGTATGTGTGAGCCTTTGAGTGTTGGGAGGTGAGTCTGCTGCCCATTGACATCACAGGGGAACTTTCAAGATTACCACTGCCTGGGCCCTCACCCAGTGGATTCTGATTTAGTTTGTCTGGGGTTGGACCCAGGCCTCAGCATGCATTTGTCAATCTTCCAGGTGATTCTAATGCCCAGTCAGGGTTAAGAACTGCTCTTGTAACCATGAAGGTACCATCTCATCTATGTGCCCATGCTAGTGCCTTTGAACATCTGTCCGTGTCTCTGTTTTTTTCTATCAGTAGGAATGTCTGGTGTTGGAACCAGGGAAAGTGATTTTGAAACCATCTGAGAAATAAGACCCATGAGACAGAAGATGGAAATCAGAATGTCAACTCTACCAGGTAAAGTCAAGTGGAAAGTGTGACTGTATATCTGTAGCTAAATGGGTTTGCAAATCCTTTGCCAGTGAAGTAGATGGACTTATTCAGCACATCAGGTAAGTCCCGAAAGGGAGCTGGGAGTATTACCCTGGCTACCCAGTACCAAAGAACTGGCAAGAATGCCATTTCCTCTCTGCAAGTGGCCAGGGCAGAAGACAGAGAGGCCCTAGGAGGGGATAAGTTGAGCATGCTCACTTCTTCTTCCAGCTCCCCAATCAGATAAGTTATTTCTCTGAGGAGAAATGGGAGAGGGATGGAGCAAAGTGTAAAGAGTTTCTTCCATACTTTTCTTTCCTGGATGGTGCAATAGAAATGTCTTCCCCTTCTTGGAAACACGAGTTGTGGTGTATAATTGTTCCTCCCTCACATCTGGGCATTTATCTGAGCATTTTTGTCATTCTCTCTGAATATCTGAGAGTTACTATCTTCCTGTAGGTATGTCTATAAGTGTGGCTGTGTGTCTGGGAGCATGTTCGTATTAATAAAAGTGCCAGTGTGCTTCTGTGTATCTGTCTGATTCTTTGGGTGTCTGTGTAGCAAAGCTTGAATCTGCACGCTTCTTGCCACCCACTCCCTCAAAACTCAGCCACCTCACCTGCTCCCTGCAGGCTTCCTGCATCTGCTGCTCATACAACCTGAAAGATCTCACTGACATTCCCAGTAGTCACGGCACTCAAAGAATATGCTGTCCTATGTGGTTATGACCACCCTTTAGTCAGCTAATATGATTCATCATCATTGTCAATACTATGACAAGAGAGCAATGAAAATGGTTTTTGCCCAGATGGGACTTCTCTGGGTGGGGCTTATCTGAGGCACTGTGCTCATGAGCTCCTGGAGGGTATGAGAGAGGCAAGGGGAGACCAGATCGCCATCCCTTGGTACATAAGGCCTTAAAAACCCTTGGGACAGACTCAGCCATGCATTGGTTCTCCCATGTACCTAGCCTCTAACTAAGCCTTGTTAGTCCTTCTCCCCCATGTAGAGCCCCATGAAGGGCTGGCCATGGGTATCCCCAGTCCAGGTCCAGGCCCTCTGCAACCTTAGAGAGTCATTCTAGTCTCCAGGGTTTCCCATGAAAACCTTCCTTCTCATCTTCAATAACTTTTGCTAAGGACCCCCCACAAACTACATCTTTCAAATAGTAATGCTTTGAGAGCAATGACTTCAAGAGAGGTAGAACAAGAGTAGAGACCGTATCCTACTACATATTCATTGTGCAACTCTGGGCAAATCACCTCTCTCTGCCCCTCATAATTCTCATCTGTGAAGTGTAATAATAAAGATAGTTCATATTTAATGAGGGCTTACTACGCACTAAGTACTACTCTAAGAATTGTACATATATCATATTAGTCATCTATCACTGTCTAACAAATTACAAAACAGTGGCTTAAAGCAACAAACACATTATTTTGATCTCTGTGGTTCAGGAATATGGGCATGAGTTAGCTGGGTTCTGTGATTTAGAGTCTCACATGGGTCACAGTTAAGGTGTTGGGGGGGCTACAGTCACTTCCATGATCAAGGAAAAGGATCTTGATCCAAGCTCATTCACATGGCTGTTGGCAGGATTCAGTTCCTCACTGGCTGTTGGACTGAGGGTCTGGTTCCTAGCTGGCTATTGACCAGGGGCCACCTCAGGTGCTTCCCAGATGAGCTTCTCCACTGGGGAGCTCACATATGCAGTGACTTCCATCAGAACAAGAAAGAGAGAGAGAGAAGGCATGCAAGATGAAAGTCACAGTCTCTTGTACCTTAATCTCAAAGTGACACCCATCAGTTTTGCCATATTCTCTTATTAGAAGCAAGTCACTGAGTCCATCCCTCACTCAAGAGATGGGGATTACACAAGGATGTGGCTACCTGGAGGCAG
The DNA here is from genome assembly GCF_027475565.1 of Acinonyx jubatus. NCBI lineage: Eukaryota > Metazoa > Chordata > Mammalia > Carnivora > Felidae > Acinonyx > Acinonyx jubatus. The sequence continues at coordinate 25,977,805 of NC_069381.1, forward strand.
GGATCACTGAAGCCATCTCAGAGGTTGCCCAACCTGTGCATTAAGTCACTTTATCCTCACAGTAACACTATGTGGGAAGTATTATCAATATCTTCCTTTATTACCATTCTTCAAATGAGGAAACTGGGACACAGACTTTCCTAAAGTCATAGAACTGGTATATGAAGAAGCCTGGAAGCTACCCCAGAGGCTGTGCTCTTAACAACTCAACCTAACTCAATTGTTGGGATCATCAAATGTAACACTATAAATAATGACACCATTGTCCTCACTAATGCAGTCTTCTTTCACAGCACCTCCCTCCAGCTCCACCTCACTCAGTGTTACGCTCCAGAAGAATAAGTATAAACCCCCAGCTAAGCGTGTAGCTTTTCATAAACTCTGGAAATTTACACTCAGCTTAACCACACCTTCTCTCTGACCAGTCACCATGCTTTATTTCTAACTTCTGTTTGCAGAACAAACTAACAACCATGATGAGAGGGAAGAGTATAAGAGAGCATTTAATTTAACACCATGAATTCAAGTCTCCTGACCTATATGCACTCCATCCTAAGAGGTGGCAAGCATATACAGACAACTTCACCAAACACACGTGGCTTTGTTCAGTTAGAAATGGGAGAAGACTAGGGTTAAGATTTGGAATGAATTTAGGGTGGAGTTAGAATGTTCCCCATTTGGACTTGGCAGCGAGAGTTGCCACAGCATGCTAGACATGGTACAGTGGCTCATCTGTAGCAAGTGGCATAGAAAGCCCTGTGCTTTCTGACTCAACAATGGCCCCTTCTATATAAAATCACCCTTATTCTATGAGCCATTACAGCCTCTCTACCTTTCTCCCCAACTCCTTCTGTTCCATGTAACAGAAATGGCTTCCCTCTCAGAGGAGGTGGGGAGGAGGGGAAATGGTTCCATCTTTCCTTCCACCTTTCACACCCTCTTTAATGTGGGTGGAGGAGAGATTGGCATGATTTTCAAGATGACAAAAGGTTGACACCCATTGGTCCATGTTTCTCTAAAGTGTAAACACCGTTCCAAGGGATGGCCTCTCTCCTGGCCACAATTGCCCATGCATCTAGCTAAAAATCTGTTATGAAGACCCAGAACTACCCTCAGGTGGTATTCAGAGTCCAAACGTAGAGGAAGGTATCAAGAAAACCTTCAGCTTCAGATCCAAGCTATTCTTAAATTTAGCTTTGCCAGTTATAAAAGTCAGTATTCTCATCCCCATCAAACTGACATGTATAATTCTAAATTGGTTTCGGAACTTTGAGGAGGGAGGGGTATGATTAATTATGACTCTTACAAAATCCAACACTGAGAAGTCATAAAGGGCTTGCTAAGGTCACCTGCACACAGCAGAGCCAGGATGCATGACTGTGTCCATGCATAAGTGCAGACTGTCCATGCACTTTACATTTAATTACATCCTTCCTTCAGTACTGCTGTGGGGAACATAAGGCACCACAGAGGTGTCGGAGGAAACTGCTGTTCTTCAAGTCTCACTTCCAATGCTATCACCTCTGCCAGACCCAGAAGCACAATTCCTAAAAGTACAGAGGTATCTAACCAAGCACCTAAGTCAGGGTTATGACTACAAACCCTCTCTAAGTGTATCATGTGCTATTCATCAAACATTGGCTCCTTTCCCCTTGACTTTCATTGGAGAAATGCACCTCCCTACTCCACAGAACTTGGGCTCAGCCATGAAACTTGCTTTAGCCAGTGGAACACAGGTAGAAGCAACAGTGTATGCGTCAAAGCCAAGGTCTTAAGGGGAATCCTAAAGGACATGCACACAGTAGCATTCTGGCATCAGAAGAATGAGACACGTGTGAAGCAGATCTGAACCAAACCCACAACCAAAGCCCAGCCTAGATCAGCCAGTCTCCAGCTGACCAATAGACATGAGATGCTGCAGGTCAAAAATGCTTATTGTTATTTGCCATTGGGTTTTTTTTGTCAGGGGGACAGTGATTACACACCAGACTGTCATAAAAGACTGACACACTCTCCAAGATGATGTAGAAGAGAAAAGTTAGTTATGCCTACATGGTCAGGAAAGACTTCAGAGAAAAGACTACAGTGAGTCCAAAGTGGTGGGCTGGTCCTTGAGGTTAGGGGCTTTCAAAGTGGACCTCTGGCAGTCACACTTGTGGGTATGTGAATGGCAGCGTGTTATGGCACATGCACAGACATGCGTGTGCTAAAGAGCACTGCACACAGATTCTCACGCCGGTGTGGAGTGCAGTCCTGCAGGAAACGCCTCCAAGTCTTGAGTGTTGACTCTTTCTAAGCTGAGGCCATGTTCCCCTCTATTTTTCCCCAAAGAATTAATCTTTTTGTATTATTATTATGTTAGGTTTATCTTGAGTGAAATGTGGATGTGAATTTTATCTGTGGTTTAAGACATAAATGTGGGATGAAAAATTCAAACACCCGAGAAAAACATTGCTATCAGCACCTCCTTGCTGGAGGTACCCACGTGCAGCCAGGCACACAGCGCTTCCTCAGGCACCTTCTCCTCCTGGAAGCTTATCACCCCGGCCATTTGGATGAGGTTATTTGTCCAATTTAGGAAATCATTACAAATTGGCTAAGTGGGACTTTTGTGTCACAGAGCTCCACAGCATACTCACTGGAGCACAGGGCAGGAAGGAGCACCGAGGGTGTATTCCAGGCCCCTCTTCCCCAGCAGAGTTTCAGTGTAATAGTAGTTCCATGGAATGTTAAAAACATTACTTGAAACACATGTTCACTAGTCAAATAAATGTGGGAAACACTGGGTTCAAGAAAGTCAATCATTCCTCTCTCAGGATGTCTCTGAGTACTTCATGGGCTAAGGTGCATTGTGATCTTCAAGAAGGAACATTGGATATGGCTTCTCAAACTATTTGATATCAGAATTCTCTACCTTGCTCATACTATTTTTCCCCCAGGGATATAAGTCTAAAATTCCCTGGAACATAATTTTTTAAAGTTATTCAATAGCATCCATTGATTCCATGTGGCCCCGCTTTCATTATTGGTAAGTTCTCACAATGAGTTAACATCCACCTGCTCATGGCTCCTCCCATTTACTGGAGCACCACAAGACTGCTGCTTCCACTCTACGAACTTGCAGGCATTTCAAACACAAAGATTCTGCCCTCTCATGTCAGATTACCTGGATTTTAATTTCTAGTCTCCAGTCTAAGTACTATCATTAGTGGAGTAAATGAAGGAAATAGGGAAAAAAAAAAGTGCATTCATCTGGCTCCACTATGTACTGATTTATGAGTTGTTTGATCTTTAGCAAGTTACTTCACTGAGGCCTCAGTTTCCTCATCTGTAATGTGGGGATGATGGATAATGCACGTTATGGGCCTTGCTCAGAGGCTGACAAACTATTATTGTCATTACTCCGGAATCCTTATCTTCCAGTCCCTGCCCCTCAATTTATCCCACAGCGGTTTCTAAGAAGTGTCCTGTCTTTGCAGAGCTGCAGATCCTTGCTAAATTCAATTCACATTGACATTTACTGACACCTACTATGTGTCAGGCCCTGGCCAGAGCTCCGTGAACACAGCGATGAATAACATAGTATAATGGCCCTCAAAGTTCTCACCACCAGGCAGAAGACCCAGTAAGGAAACCTCAGCTCAAAGTTCTTGTGGGAAACCAGGTCCAGAGTTACCACTGTCTCAGGTTAGGAGGCAGAGACAAGCTTGCCAGGACGATTCAAGAGCATAGACACCGATGCAGCCCTCTGTAAGACGCTTTCATTATCCTTCTGCAGTCAGTGTTTTTGTCCAGAAATGGTGTGCCTCGAACATTCTCTGCCATTTGTAACATGCTGCGTGCTATTCCCTGGTGGCTGCACTGCCTGGGAGGGCAGAGAATCAGAAATCCGCATTTCCAATTACCTCGAGAAGGGTACGTGGAAGTAGAAGCCAAGGACTTAGTATGAAGATCCTCTCATTTCCCTCCTCCAACCGTTGATCCTGGGCGAAAAAAGACAAAATTCTGAAGGCACAATATCTTGTTCAAGAGCAAGAGGATGCTTTCAAGCTGGGTCAAAGCTTTGCCCCCTGCCTTTTCCTTAAATATAAATGAGCAGCATTTGTTTTTCCTGGATCATACTCACTTGGCTCGAAAGGGCTGCCTCCGTAAACCATAATCACCATATTTTTTAAAGTGCTGTTCTTTCCTTGACCTGGCCCTGAAGACAGAAGCCAGTGTGGTCTTGCACATTCAGCAGGTTCCTTTTCGGAGGACACAGAGAGTCTGGTCCCAATCGCTCATCTTCCCCAGGGAATTCAAGTCACACAACAGAAGCAGAGTCCAATGTCCAATATCTGAGAGAGCTTTGCCAATGTCAGGGTAGGAAACACATTAATGTGCACCAGCTGAGATGGCTCATTCAGTCAGTGTTTATTGACTGTGTGTTGTGTGCCTGGCACCAGGCTTGGCACTAGGGGTATTTATGATGACAGCAGCAGCAATACTGAATGCCTAAGGCCTGGTACTCATTCAGTCCTTCACTCTTCACAACAACCCTGGGAGATTAGTATTTTTCATTTCTTATGCATAAAGAAACTGAGGCATAGAGAAGTAAAATAACTCACCCACAGTCACAGCTAGTAAGCGACAGAGGTGGGATCAGGGTGCTACAGTCCAGGTCCAAAGCCAGCGTTCTTCATCACCGCACATACCATCTCTCAGTGGTAGCTGAGGCAGATTTGGCCCCAAGTTTCCCACAAGCTAGCAAGGGAGACAGTCAAGTACATTGGCAATGATAACAGGGGTAAAGGCTGCACGAAGGGTGCCAGGGCTTCGCAGGAGGGTACCACCTCATAGGGAACGCCAGAAATACATCTGATCCCTCCCCCCTAGGTGCTTTAGTTCGCTGCTTCACAAGACTTAACATCTACACAATCACCTGGGGTTCTTGTTAAAATGCGGATGCTGATTCAGTAAATCTAGAATGAGCCTGAGACCCTGTATTTCTTCAAAAAGACCCCATTTCTAGCAGTCAGTGATATAAGGCTCTAGGGCAGGGGCGGCGAACTTTTTTTTTTTGCTACTAGGACACTCTAATGAGGACAGCTGGCCTCTCCCTTCCTGATGCCAAGCCTAGATAATAATATCTTAGACAATGATGTCATGGTTGCTGCTATACCCGCCACATATCCCGCCACACCACGCATGGAGTCAGGAGATTACTAAATCGGCTGAACTCAGAGCTTATTAGGAGCCAGCCCCTATTCTAACTGCCTGACAGACAGAGCCAACACAGGAACTTGAGGAGGACACTGAGGCCTAGGGATTGGGTGACTTAGTGACTCACCCAAGGTCACACCACCAGTAACTGGCACAGCAGGGATGTGAACTCTGCCAGTTTTGAAGCATGGACACACAGGGCCCTTCTGGCAGCTTGCCCCCTGGATCTCATTTAGTCTCCCATTTCCCTAACAAAGAGGCTCAGGGTCAGAGAGGTTGAATTATTTGGGCAAGGCCACTCAGCGAGTGAGGGTCAGAGCCAGGATTCAGACCGAGGGGCGCCTGACCCCAAGTTCATTCTTTTAACGATTCTACAGCAAAATAGAAATTTGAATTCCTGCTCAGACCCCAAGTGGTCATTTTCAGGCTGTAACCAGAATAAGGGATCCATTTATGACCATGAAATAATAGACCCATTAAGGATTTAGGCCACAATCTGGGCCCCAAGCTCCTTCTGAAGGGGGAGGGTTGTGTCTCCTTCACACTTTAGTTTTTCCATTTCAAATACGTGAGCGGGATTTTGTCGTCTCTGATCGGAATGTGCCTGTTCTCCTTCCCCCATCCTAGAGAAAGAGAACAAGGAATCATTCTAGAAACATCACCCTGCTGCAGACATTAGAGGAAAAAGTCTCCACTGAGACCAGGGCAGCCTGAGACTCAGGGACTTGGGAAGGGAGTGGATGTTGAGACAATCCCCCGAAGCCACACCCCCACTCACCAATCCCCTGTCCAGTTTCCCAATTGAGCAGCCCTGCAGTCCTGGCTCTCTTCTGGCTCAAGAAACCGAATGAGGTTCCTCATTGTTCTCCCACCTCCTCCTCCTCCTCCTCCTCCACTTCCTCCTCCTCCTCCCCCTCCACTTCCTCAGCCCGCCCACAGGGCGAGCCACCTCTCACACTCTCCTCAGTGCCTCCCACTCTCTGCCTCCCCTCCCACTCTCCACCGGCCCCTCCCACCCTCTGCCGCCCCGCCTTCTCTCCGCAGGCCCCTCCCACTCTTCGCCGGCTCCTCCCACTTACTGCCGCAGACCTCAGCACTGCTGTCCGCGCACTGATTGCTAATAAAAGAAGTGCAATTGTTGATTGGGGATAAGAAATAAAAATAAAGCACTCGAGCTGACCAACCACTGCATCAGGTCATCTTTCAAGATTGTCATCTTGAATCCAGGGGAACAGGAAAAATTGCTGTCAGGTCAGACCGGCTCCCATACCGCCCACCCTTGCTCCCCAAACCAGCATCTATTACCTTTTCAAAAGCAATCCTTCTTCCCGCGCCAGCCCCCTGTGCTCCTGAGCTAGAAATGCTCAGACCCCACTCCTATCTCTGTGAGTCTGAGACAGGTTATACCCACCACCACGTGGAAGCCTTTATGTGTGTTTAGCTCACTGTGGTCTGGAGTGGGGTAGGGTGGGGGAGTCTGGAACCACAGATGTTGGGGTGCAGAGGTGGGGGAGGGAGAGAACACAACTCAGGGCACAGCCATCAGTCATGGTGCAAGCACAGATGTGTCCCAGAAGCCCTGGGCTGGGGTTTGCTGACATCCAGGCAGGCCCTTACCCTCAGGAAGCTCAGTCCACATGCAGCAAATCCTGGGCACAGTTCAGAACCAGGCAGGCAAGGCCAGTCTCCAAGCCTCTCAGGATCTGGGGAACCAGGAGAACCCCTGGAAAGTTATTTCAAAGGGGATCCAAGCTGAGGCCTAATTATATGTCATGGTGGTGAGGACGGTATTAACTATGGCAAGGACCTTGGAGTCTCCAGAGGAAATGATCTGTGACTCAGGTAACAACAGTTCAGGGCTCTGGGGGAGCTCTGGGTCCCTGAGTCAAACTAGAAGGTGGCCTAAGAGTGATAAGAGTGATCATTGCTCCCCAACCTACCTCCACACCCCTAAGATTGAAAAGGAGTCAGATTTCTTAAATGTTTCCTGCTTCAGCCCAGACTGGCCTGGGATTTGGGGGGAGACATGAGGACTGCACCTATGGGTGACAGGACCAGTGGGCTCAGTGGTCAGGATGGTCAAGGGGCAGAGGCAGACACCCAAAAATAGAAGGGAAATCATGCTTTTCTACTCCATTTGCAAACCCATATTTCTTCCTCATGGGTTCATTGCCTACCATTTGAGCAAAAAGGTTTTCCAGCTCTTTCCTTTAGATATTTTATTATATACCTAGGTATATATAATATTCACTACTATTACAAGTATGAGACTTTGAATAAAATCCTGGGATTTTCTCTGATTGGACCAATTTGGGTCACTTGCCCATCCCTGAATAACTAACTGGAAGAATATGATGTGCAGATGTGAATGAGAACATGTTCTTAGTTTCAGCCAATCAGGGCCCACTTCTGAACAGGAAGTAGGTTAAGTCCATCCCACTGGACAAATGGAAAATGTGTGGAGGGGGTCCTTTTAGGAAGAGGAAAGGGGGAAATAGGCACCAATGAGACAACTAGCAAAGGCCACGAAAGTTGACAGATATTGAGGACTGACTCTGTGTCAAGGACTCTGCTGTATGCAAACTCTCTCATTGAACTACTATCTGTAAAATGTTGTTAGAGATGATTGGGCCCAATGATTCTCATCAAATCTACACTCCACTTTAGGGGCATATATAAGAATCTCTGGGGGCAGTGTGAGATTTCCACGTCTAACAAAAAGGGGTGGTGAGCTTTTAGAGATTGGGAAGCACTGCCCAATTACATCAGGAACAGCCTTCCAAAATTCTGACGCAGCAGTCAGGCATGTCAAAAGGTCTGAGGACAGACAGACTCGAGTTCAAGGAACCCTTGTGTTACTTGTATTACTTACCATATTTCTGGCTGTTATGGACTAAAATTTTGGATCCCCCAGAATTCATATGCTGAAGCCTAAGCCCCATTAAGATGGTATTTGGAGGTGGGGCCTTTGGGAAGTAATTCCACCTGAAGGTGAATGGAAGTCATGCTCTTATAGAAGAAACAAGAGGGAGGTGATCTCTCTCCACTGGGTGAGAATACAGTGAAAGGTGGGCAATCTGCCAACCAGGAAGAGAGCTCTCACCAGATGCTGGATCTGCCCCCACCTTGATCTTGGACGTCCAGCCTCCACAACTAAGATAAATGTTTGTCGTTTAAGCCACTTGGTCTATGGTATTCTGTTATAGCAACCCAAACTGGCAAGACATTGCCCTTAATTTACCAAAGTCTATTTAATTTACCAAAGTCTCAGGATTCTCATTTGTAAAATGGAGATGATAACAGAATTTCTCTGTGAAGGTTGTTGGGATCATTAAATGAGACAAGGTGCAAAGCATGCTCAGCATTTGGCTCAAACCAAGGAAGTGCTCAACACTGGGTAGATCTCTGACTAGTATTATGTGAACGTTGACAACTTGTATCCCACGTGCCACTGGGAAGAAAGGGAAGGAAGCCACCAACACAGTCCAACACCTCATTTTATAGATAAGAAACTGCAGCCCAGTTGAGAGAATGATTCCCTGAGACCCCATGACTGATGAGGATTGAGCCAGAACAAGAGAATATTCCAGCTCATTACATTCTCCTGTCTCTAGTCCAGGGCTCACACTTTGCATCAGGCAGTGTCTTGTTCTTCAATCACACCCACCCCTCTTCTCCCCACCACGAACGCAGCATTATATCTGTCACATAACAGAAGTCTGCTGCCCCTTTGGAATATCTGCATGGTTGGAGGCAGGGAGACAGATCTCATTATTTACCAAAGACCCTTTCAGGAAAAACATTTCCAAGAATACAGCATCGGCATCTGACCACCTTCTGTTTATTCTCTTCAGCCAGGTTCTAGTCCCGACTGTCATTAATTGCTTTGGGCAGGAGGAAAACTGCTGGAGGTATCACTCCACTTCTGAAAGCAGCTTCTGCAGCAGAAACAGCAGCCAAAACCCAGCTCTCTCTGTGCTGGCTAAGTGACTTCAATTGGGTGGTCCTGTTACTGGGAGATGGGAGTCCCTTAATGAGTGTTCTTCTGTAGGTACCCTTCTGATTGGGCTTTCAGACACATGGTAAATGCACCTTTAAAGACCTCTGCATCTGTTCTTGCCTCTCCACTACATGCACGTGAATACACACACACACACACACACACACACACACACACACACATCTTCCTTGAATGTTTCCTTTCAAAGTGATTCTCACAGCCTGATAGGTAGACAATCCTTCCATGCTATGCTACTGACAATCCTAGACAGTGCTCATTTATGCAAGTCCCTGCCAAGCTGACTAGCAGACACCTCTCTGCACCACTTCAGACCCTCCTGGTCTCACACACCTCTGATCCCAGCCCCTGGTCCTGCAACCAGTTGGGCACAGGTTTTGGCCAGCTTTATGAAGGTGCAAAATGACAGCACCTTGATCAGGCCACACTGTGCACCTCTCACCTCTTCCCTTGGGCTTCTCTGTGACACCTAGGTGTGGGGTACTCTGAGGAACTTGCCCAGCACCCCACATATGCCCAACCTGGATGTGCAGGGGAATTAATCCCCCTTGAGGCAAACCTTTCACCAATGGATGATAGAAAGCAGTAGATAAATATCCCCTTCTATCCCTAGGTGCACTGTCCAAGGTACATTTCTGGGGGCTTATCAGAAGGTCTTGTGGGATTGAGCAACCAGCTGCTCATGGCTGTAGCCAAAGCAATGCATCCTTGTTTTGGCTCACTCTCCCACCTTGCTTCACTCTCTCTACTTCTGCTCCCTGGGGTCAGTTGCCCACAAAGTACTTGTAGGTAAGCCTTTATCTCAGGCTTTGCTTTTGAGGGTTCTGAGCTAAGATGGTTGTTTCCCACAGTGGCCTTGAATACAGACCTGGAGAATAGGATTTTAGTGCTGGATCACTCACCAGCCACATGGCAATAGGAATGTTTGTGCTAGTGCTAAGTGGAGGGGTGATGATCCCCAGAATTCAGTGGCATCACAATATCTAAGACTTACACCTGAGGCTGATAGAAGGTGTTGGAAGGTGAGGGTGAGTTATGGTGACTGTGGCACTTGAATGTATAGAGACAATATTAATTATACAGATTATAGAATGGTGTAGCCTTTTGTAAACCACATTAAACACCTTGAAATAAGACAGTAAAATGCTCAAGATATCAAACTGCAGATTCAAACCATGCTGTAAAAACCAGAAGGCCTCTATGAAATTTTCATTTCCTGTGGTGATAAGACACACTGGGCCAAAATCCTGGCCAGCATTATCTGAAAGGGTGACAACGCTGCAAAGAAAACTGAATGCACAGTCTTAATAGGTCTACTATGTCAAATCTGTTGCCCTGATGGAAAGGAATGGACACTTGAGACGTGGGATGGGGACATTTGTGTGGACAAACCTGAGAATCTTAAATGCCCAGATTCCCCTGAGCCCTCTAGACTGACAGAAGTATCCCTTTCCCTTTTTCTCTGGAGAATAGTCTCCAGTCAGGAGATGTTGCAGTAACTTTACCCAGTGCAAGTGCTTGCAGAATAAAGCTTGTCCTTCTCAATACCTGCCCCTTACAACTATCATTGTCCCAGACTAATAACTGGGGTCAGGACTCAGCACAGCTTCTTCAAGTATGATCCCTGCTCCTGGAGGAAACAGTGTTCAGATTGTATATAGAAGCAGAAATTTGAGAACATGTGTGGAATTGGATGTGAAAGATGCTAAACAGGAGGGAATTGGGGTTATAATGTGGAATAGGGGAGAATTTATTGGCATGGAGGAAGTCACATGTGACTTGGGATTTAATATTCTGGAAGGAAACATGGAGCCAGTCCTAATAGTCTACTGGAATGACTACTTGAAGCTTGGAAATGACCATAGCTTCCAGTAAATGATATGGAGATTCTGGAATTGGCTTGGCATAGTATCAGGGAAGAGGTTTGAAGGCTCAGAGAGTTAGGAATTTTAGAATAGTAAGAACTTACCACTGGCCCCAGGGTGAACCAGAAGATACTCTTTCCAGTAAAGCAACAAGGAATGCATGGGGCAAGCATAGCATCATCAACTTGGAGACTGTGGTTTTCCTCTTTAGGCCTGGTTGGACAGTGAAAGATAATGCCATGAAACTTGGATCCCCAGGATCTTTGGGGATGATGGGAATATCAGAAGCCAAATGTCAACACTTAACCATCAGAGAAGCAAGGCTAGAATGGCAATTAGTGTGCCTTGATCCACAGGGATCTGTGTGGATACCTAATATAACAAGGTGTTCTAGGGGCAAATAGGTGGACAGGCAACTAATGTACATCTTCATTTGTATGATTTTTTGAAAAATCAAGACTTTATGAGCAGAAGGTTGATACCAGCCACTGTCATGGAGACCTATTAGTTGAAGAGGAGGTCAAGTCCTCTTGAGGAAGGATAGTGCAATGCTTTTGCTAATACACATAAAAAACATATCTCTGATCATTTCCCAAAGATCTTATGGCTATTTGTCAGGGTAACTGTGCACTGATGAAAAGGGAAATAGACCTTTAGATGACTATTTGGGTATGTAGACTGAGGTGATACTAACAGATGATCTGAAACACTATTATGGCTCTCCAGTTAAAGCAGAGAACATCAGAAGGCAGGTAATCAATGAAGTTCTGGTCTAAGTCTTTCTCATAGAGGATCCAATGGGTCCCGGATTCTAGGCTCACCATGTAGTTAGTTCCCCAAACCCCAAGTTTATAATTGGAATAGATATACTTAACAGATGAAATATCCCTCTCACTGGTCCTCTATCCTGTAAAATTCCTGTCGCAATAGTCAGAAAAACCAAGTGGAAGCCCCTAAAACTGCTACCCCATTCCTCCTGTTACAATAGTAAATTAGATGCCATCCTGCATCCTTGAAAAAAATTGCAGAGATCAGTGTCACCACAAAAGACTTAAAGGTGTTTCTTTCTGCAATTCTACTTTGTGTCTACTTTGTGGCTCATACAAAAATCAAATGGATTGTGACAGATAAAAGTAAATTGCCATAAACTCAACAAGGAGGTTGTCCTAATCACAGCTGTCATGTGATATGTTTACCGAGCAGATCAACATGTTATCTGGCAATTGTATATGATTACTGATTTGTCAAATGAATTGTTCTTCATATTTATCAGTGAGAATGTTCAAAAGCAGTTTACCTTTACATGGGAAGGACAACAGTACACATTCTCTTGTACCAGGACTATGTTGACTCTCCTGCTATCTGCCACACACATAGTCATCAATGAAGGAGATCCTATTTGTCTTAATATCCCACAGACCACTAACCAGATTTGCACAGGGAAACTTAAGAGTGTCTTATCTCAGGCTTACAGCATATACTTTTTGCCTCCCCTCTGAGGGTTCTTTTTTGATGCTACAGTGTGGGATATTGTGAAAACATGCTCAGTGTTTATGTCTCTGTGATCCAAAAGTGTGGCAGAGTTAATGCCTTATAGGGCCAACTTTTGACCGATAGATGACAAGAAGATGATGTATAAATACTTTCTTCTTTCTATCCCTGGACACATGGTCTTAATGCATTTCATATAGTTTGTTGATGATCTTGGAGGATCCACCAACTAGTCAACATTAGTGATAATCAACTGAATAATGCATCCATATATTGACTCTCTCTTCTTACCTGTTTCCTTCCCCTGTCCCTCACTTCTGCTCTCTGGGATTGCATTTCTCAAGAAAGTACGCATAAACATAAGCCTACTTAGGCTTAAGTACTCATAAACATAAGACTACTCAGGCTGGTCACTGACTTCTCTGTAACAGAGAATTATGAAGAAGATAGTCTTCTATTCCCTGAACTCTGTTCTCTTATTTTAGGGAAGAAACGAGGGAATCCTGGATTTGAGAGATCCAACACCACTAGAAGACTCAAAAAGTGACCAGCTCACTTAGTAGAGAGAAAGAATTTAGGTAAAGGTATCTCTCTTTAGGAGGAAGGAAATAATTTTTACTTCAGAAGGTCCATGAGAAGCAAGAATAGCTACAAATAACAAGAAGTATGTATCAGCAGATTTGTCTGATTCACAAGTGATCTCTATAGTGCAATTTTAGGGAGTTCCCTTTTTCTAATGGTGACTGAAATGCCCTAGTTAATAGTTTTCTTTCTTCAATCAAGCATTGCCACTTTTTAAATGCACACCTCTTTAAAGCAAACATCACCAACTAAAGTGCCCAGTGGAACTAGACAAGTAACACAGATGAATGGAGTGCATGCCCCAGTCAGGTACAACAGCCACTCACCAACTCCAGCTGATGCTGCCGGATAGGATATGGACGGACCCAGTCGCCTGCTCTTCTGATTTTTTAAAAGAAGTTGGAAATCTGGACATTAACATGAAATCTCCAAATTTTTTAAGTTAGAGGCTAATTAAAAATTTTTGAGAACATCAAGAAAGCAGAGAAAATATATTTGTGGGCCCTGTATAAGCTCTCTGTTTTGAAGGATTTGATCTCAGAAATTCTCAATCTGTCTTTAGTTCCTGACATCCAAGGAATAACATCAAATTCTGCATTGTTCATTCAGAAGTACTGACAGAGTACCTACTATGAGTTAGAAATAAAATTCAGGCACTAGCTCCCTGCCTTCCAGTGACTATCAATACTGGACAAAGTAGCACACAGAAAACTAAAGAGACAAATTGCAAAACAGTGTGAGAAGAGCTATACTATGAAAAGAACAGGCATTGTGAGAGCACAGAGGAGAGGTACTCAAGCCAGTCCAGGGAAGTCAGGGAAAGCTTCCTGGAGTAATTGACCGGCGCTAAGATTTGACAGATGAATAAAACATGTTTGACTTCAGCAGGCATCACTGACCGGGAAGAGGCATTCCAAATCCATTCCTTCTCCCTTCCCACTTTTTTGGGTTTGGTTCAGACCTTCCTCATCTTGCACTAAAGTTACTGGATCAGCCTCGTCTGTGGTCTCTTTGATTCCAATCATTCTCCACCCTGCTGCCAAACTCACCTCTCTACAACAGAGATGTGTCCGTATCACCTTCGTATATTAATTCCCCTTAAGATGGCCCCATTGCCTATAAGAAAAATTTCCATATTTCATGATCAATACATCATCAGTAAAAACTTTCTGAGAATGCAGCTTTACCATAAATTTATTTATTTATTTCCAAATTATATACCTTGTGGTGTGCTAATGTATTGTGGAAATTTTATACAACCAGCAGAAAATGCTTAAGAATTAAATATGTGAAGCCGAAAATTATAAAATACCCCTCATATAAAATTTTTGTACCACTAAGTAAAAGAAGAAGACTGTTGTTTTTTCATTGTAAATGCTTTGTTACTTTTTTAAAAATCTTAGTTTAACACTTTTTGATATAATCACTTTAAGGTCAAGTTGAAGGCATGCTTATTTTGTACATGGTTTTAGTGTGACAGACATCAAAATGGGGAAAGCATGTTACTGGCTACATGTTCCACATATTAGACTCATTTTTCCAATCCCATATACCAATTATTACAGAGGATGTGGGCACTTGGTTAGTAGATTTCCATATTCCACATGCCCATCAGTTGTTTTTGCAAATAAATCAGAAGGTGTAACATTTTTACATTTTGAACCAATGTGTTCAGAATCTTCTACGATTTTTTATTTGGAATATTTTTTAACACTTTAAAAAATCCTGTTTCCAAGTTTTCATAGAGTGTGGATGTGACAGTTTTTGCAAATGACACACTGACAATATTATAGGCAGTAAGATCACATAATGGTGGAAACACTTCAAACATCAATTTTTAAATGTTCTTTCTTTCGTGTAAACGTCTTCCAAAAAAAAAAAAAACAGTGCTTTTCTCACTTATTGTTAAAAATGTCACCTTTACCTTGAAAGGGCGGATTACAGATGTTTACTTTTTTAAAATATCTAAGAGCAAGAGCCACCTGTCATCACAGAAAGGTCAGCAAATTTGGAAAACTTGTCTTTTTTTGTAAAAGAAAATTATATCTCTCATCATTAAGCTCAAGAAGCTAGCAAGAGACCCTCTGAGTGGCACAGTATCACTCCCCTTCTCATTACAAACTATTGAAAGATTCTACCACTTAAAATATACTCTGCCAGCCCATGTCAACTGCTATGTGACTCATCAAGCTGAAGGTGAATGAGGGAGTTGCCTCTGTAGCCTTCAGCATGGGGGACCTCACACTCCTTCCTCAGGAGACCTCATGCACCCTAGGAGACACAAGTGTCTGATGAATGGTCAAGTGAGGGTAACCATGGTGCTTCATTTATTAAATACTGGTAATGCTTAAATTTTTTGTCATCTTCAAAATGAGAACTCAAAACAAAGAAGTGTTCTGTTATTTTCTTCCCACACCCTAGTGGACATCTGGTTCTTTGGAGACCACTGGCCTAAAGGGATTGAGTGCTATTAGCTCAGCTTCCTCACTCCCACTTCCTTCTGCCCACTCAATGGTCCATTCATAATAACAATAATTACATTTAATGAACATTTACTATATGCCAGGCACTGATTCACATCTTTGATGTGGATTAATTCATTCAATCTCCACCACTATCCTATGGAATAAATCCTATTGTCATCCCTTTTCACAGATGAGAAAACTGAGACACAAAGTGTTGAGCACCTAACTCAAGGTTTCAGAGTTAGTAGGTGGTTGAGGCAGGATCCAAACCCAAGCAGTTTGACTTCAGAGTCTACACTGTCAAGCACTGTGCTATGGTGGACAGTCTAATTTAAAGATATGCAAAGTTCTACACATCTGCCATGATCTTTAATTTTTCCAGGATTTTGCACATACTATTCCTTTTGTCTTTCAAAGTTTAATGCTAATGCCAGAACCTCCAACAGCCTTCTCTGATCCTGCAGAAAACATTAGTTGCTACCTTGTCTCTGCAGCAGCTGGCTTCCTCACAATGATGGCCCTTTCTCTGGGAACTGCTCCAGTATTCAGGGGACAAAACCTAAGTTAAGCTGGACCAATCAGATCCCGTCTCCCAGGATTTGGAATTTAAACTGAATGACACAGAAACTGGGTGGGGTGGGGCTGGGGAGCAGGGATGTCATTGGAAGAGAACCCACAAATTGCCACTTTCTAGAGAGGAGTCTATGAACTACCTTTGTTGAGTTGCCCAGAGCCATTCTGTCCTGTAAGCTTAGTGATCAAGATGGTCCTTGATTCCAAAAGACATTCGAGTGTCTTTCACTAACCCTATCCAGAATCCACTTTCATTTCCTTCAATGAATAAAGCCAGCTTACCCAATCCATGGAGCTCCCATAGCACTGTTCCCACACCTCCATCAGTGCATCTATCAGCCTGCAATGTAGACTTTTGTTTGCAGGTCTGACTGCCCTGGGAAAGCTGTGGGTGCCTTGAATGCACAGGCTGCATTCACATCTCTGGGTATCCAGTGCCCTGAACCTCATGTGACCCAGCGCTCTCAGCAAATGCTTGTCAAGTGACTACTCAGAATGGTGTGTTTCCCTAGGATGAGGCAGACACATTTGGGTG
Source organism: Acinonyx jubatus (assembly GCF_027475565.1). Lineage (NCBI taxonomy): Eukaryota > Metazoa > Chordata > Mammalia > Carnivora > Felidae > Acinonyx > Acinonyx jubatus. Next base: position 25,994,536 of record NC_069381.1, read on the forward strand.
CCGCCCCTGGTTGTGATCCATTTTCTGCTGATATTCACAGCCAGAGCATTGAAAATACTATCTCTGGAAAGAAAACCTAGGCTGGAATCATTAGAAGCATTACAAAATGACCTTTACCTGCTATAGGCATAATCCATTAATAATGCACCTTGTACTAGAGAGATAATGGGAGTCTCCCACAGGGGGATTACAGAATGACGGGAATTTAAGGGTTGATACTCCTTCTCCAAAATTGCTTTATCCCTCCCAGGTGCAAACAGCAGGGTACACACCAGCCCTCCTGAGGCTGAGGCTGGGAGGAGGAGCTCCAGATGGAGGGAAGGACCTCCCTCAGGAAAGAGGCCCATCTAGGGCATTCCACTTGCCACCTTCCTTATGACAGTCCTGCTTGGTTAGTACCCAAGCGTCAGACGTCTCTAAGTCCTCAGCTCTCCCAAGGACTGAAGGAGGCTCTGTCATCCCTGATTCATGGAGTCATTGAGTCCCCAAGTTGGAAAGACCTTAAAGGTCATCTTATGCTTGAGCACCTTTTGTGACAGGAGATTTACTACCTCCGGAGGCAGGCCACTCCATCTCGCAGAGCCCTGACAGTTGGCACGCTCTTCCTCCCACTGAGTTCGTTCTTTTCAGGGCCCTCTAATCAGAGCACATCAGGAGCAAGGTGTGATGGAGGGCGGGGCACCCAACCGGTTGAGAAGCAATCCTCAAACCAACTAAAAGTCTCTCTACCTTTTCCTTATCAACATCACTGGCAATTCTAAACAAATGTCAGTGGTAAAATGCTCCTCCTTAACAAAAGTTTTTGTTGGTCAACTTCTAAGCAATTGTTATGGTTACTGTTAAGTTTTAATAATAATGATTTGTATGTAATAAGCGTCCATGTAGCACATTTTGATTGCTTATCCTTGAGTGAACACTGTGTTCTACATGGGCGCTAAAAATTTGGAGAAATTCCAGTTCTACGAGTGGCCAACACATACAAGACTGTGTTCATTTCAAGAATAAATTCTTAAGGTTTGCACCACCCCAGCTTGCTTCCATCCAAGCCCATGTCTCCAACCCCAGAGGTACTACATGTCCCTGTGTTTAAATGGCAAACTTGCAGAAATAAACACAATAATGGTAGAAGCACACAAAAAAATAGGAAGCGAGCTGCTTCACTTCTGACATTCTATATGACCACTTGACGTTTTATTTGCATTTAAAATTTAAAACACTGAAACAGTGAAAACTGCAAGGTGCAGTATTTTTTCCTTGGTAAGTGCAATTTCTCGTTCATCTGTATTGCATCTGAATAATATCTTTAACATGGAAATTCACCCTCTTTTAATTGTTAATGTTTTTAAACTAAAGAATTAAATCAGGAAAATAAAACTGTAATGTTATTATTTCTCTGCAGCATATTGTATATATGTGTTTTCCTTTTTTCTCAAAAGCTATACCAACATAATAAAAAATATCAATCCATTGCTTTTTTCCTTTTTTATTCTGTAATATTTGCTTTATTTTTTTACTGGTATGAATATATATTTTTTTTTAATAAAAGAAAGTTTTGAGTCTTCTTTTCCTTTGTGATCATTGTTACTGTTTGTTTCATTTTACATTTATCACTGAGAATAATTTTGTTGTATAGAGGAGAGGGGAGTTAAAAAGTGAGCCTCTCTGGAGGTCAACTACACCAGATACTCTACTGATTCTAATCCCTGTCATTGAGGCAGTGCCAATATTTGAAAATCCCCATCATGTTCACCCCAGACTCTTCTAGGCTGATCATCCAGAACTCCAAACATTTCTGATAAAAATGGTTTTGAGTCTTTCTGCCATCCCCACTAAATGGTTATCATTTATCAAACACTTACAGAGTGCCAGATGGTGTATATGATCTCATTCAATCCTCACTGCAACCCTGTGAAGCAGATTTTCCTCTTTCCATTTTATGGCTAAGAATACTGAGGCTCAAAAGGATGAATGAACTTGTCCAAGATCACACAGTTGTGCCACAGAACTGAGACAGAAGGTTAGCACAGACCGTCCATGTGAAGGTTCAGCATAGAGAGTCACCTCCTTCATTCCAGAAGCTGTATGTGTGCTAATGCTGCCTCTGAACTCACTGGTTTCATGGGCATCTGCAGCAGACAGAGAGTGCTGAGAGAATGTTGACTTGAGCCATGGAGGTCCAGCATGCAATGTCTAGATTCCGTCAGACCTGAAAGAGGGGGAGGGGAGAGAGCTAACACTGAAAGGGAAGAGGAGTTCTTCTTTGCTATTCCAGTGAAGGAAAAAAATGCCCAAGCCCCAAGGAAAAGGTCATACACATGCCCTCAACTGTAGAGAAGTTTAGTGTCTAAGGAGCCTTAATCCAGAGTGGAACCTGGAGACAGGGCAGAGGTGATGAGCAAACCAGGATCAGAGCCCTTCCTCAGCAGGCAAGCCTGTAGGAATCAAGGGAGGACTGGGACAAGGCTGCGTGGCCCTGGGGGAAATGACAGACATTAAGCTAGGAACAGTGGTTGGGCTTCCACCATGGGGTCAGAAAACTGAGCTGGAGGACTCCAGATGCTCATGCCACCCCCTCTACCTGTCCCCTTTGGAGAGGCTCAGAGAGATGCTACCTTTAGGCACCTGATTCATTCTCTCTTAAAACCTCACTTCTCAAAGAAAAAAAAAAAAAAACAGTTAAAAGTATCTTCCCAAGGCCATTTGCTAGAAGGACAGAGAGTTTTGGACAGCCTGCTAGGTGGATTCTTCTCCCATTATCCCTGACCTGAGGTGGGCAGAGCCTGAAGCTAATGGATCCTTTCCAACCAGCTGGATGGACTCAGGTCTGAATCAGCTCGTTCCCTCATCCTGGACTTGGGTTGACCTCCAATCCTATCTTCGTCTCTTGTTTCTGAGTCACCTCATTTTAATCATGCACATTTGGCCTCCACGCAAGACATCACCTGAATTCTTGCTCAAGGTCACTTCATTCAGTGCAGCCACGGATCCAGGCATTTAGGGCCCCAAATAAGTGGTGTTCACGCATTCAGTGGGATACCGAGAATCAGCTGGATTCTCCACCTTCAGGCAATGCCAAAATGTAGACTGGTGCTGCCCGCTGAGAGCAGGACTCGATCCCATGGCCAGGAGTGGGGAACTTCCCCCAGGGGAAGGAACAAGCAAGATCAAGTAGGAAGAAGTTCCCTGACAGCTAGACTGAGAGTCAGGGGGTTTTAGGGGCTCCAGCCTTTCCAGAGGGTTTGAGCACTGGCCAAGTCTCCACACAGAGGCTAGTTCTACATTCTGCTCCAGTAAGGTGGGGATGAGGAAGGAAGTTCATGGACAGGCAGTAACTTGGTGATTTGTGGACACCCAGGCCTTAGCTTCCACTCCCATGGCCTAAGCCATGAGACTAGACTAGATATGCTAGTGGAGACTGGCCTTCTAACACACAGATCTGGGTGGGGTATGGGGGGCTGGGCCTGGCGGTGAGTGCCCTTGGGGCTTCTGGCTGAACAAGGACAGGAAAGGATTGAGAGGTATGTGGACACTCTTAAGCACCCCTTGGTTCAGGAAATTAGCATCCCTTCTATGGAGTCTGGCATAATGGATCGGCCAAACTCGGAGTTGCCAGGATTGACATTGTATCTTGCTGGCAATGTCCCTGCCATTTCCTTCAGATTAAGTGTAGAGAAATGAGAGCATGATGATAAACACTGATTAACCACAGCCTTAGCAGGGGAGATAAGTTTCTCTTTCCGATCTCACTCTTGCTCCCTCCCTTCCTCTCTCTTCTCTCTCTCTCTCTGAAGAAGCGCTGCTCTTTGTCCTAACCTATGGAACGGTGGGTTAATTGGCTTATAGAGCTGCTGAATATGGAACAGAGCCCTAATGGAGATTTAATCAAAGGAGACAGTTGTGTCGAGTGAGGTGTAAAAGCCATTGAAGATGAATGGAGACGGATACAATTTTCCCCCCAGAGTTATTCAGAGCAATTTTAATAAAGTGCAAGTTTAACTATGGAATGGATTGTGTGACTAAGTGTCATTTTGCTGTAGGGCACAGCAGGGCAAGCAAGGGAAGGATAACTTGGAAAGTCACTTCAAGAAGATGGAGCCTTTCCCTGCCTCAAACAATGGGCGTAGGGCCAAAGATCAATGCTCCCATCCAAGTCTACCTGTTGCCCAATGGTCCATCTGTGGGACTCATGCCTGCCAGTGAAGTTTTCTGCATCTTCTGAGGCTTGTGACCAGTGATCTCAGTGTCTAACGGCAGAAGGTCTAGGTCACACCTATGATTTGAGGCCCATATGCCCAACCATTTGCCAGACACGTCTGCTTGGATCTCTGCAACTTCCCCTTCCAATCACTCTTCTCCTTATTCAATTCTTAGCTTGGCTGTCACTCTGGGTCTCTTAAATTCTCTTCCCTCCCTTTCTCTAATGACCATGCATTCCATAATTGTCTTTTTTGTACATGTATATCAGTCCCCACCATATATATATATATATATATATATATATATATATATATATGAAATCCATTTACTGGGATTATCTTAGACAAGCTATTGTGCAAATTCTTTCATTACTCAGCAGTATGGCATGGAAATCTTTCTACATCAATGCATGTGACTCTATAACAAGGTCTTTAACCATATTCCTTTCTATGGATGTCATATAAATTATTTAACAAATCCCATATCTTTTTCTGCTATCAGGAGCATCACTGAAGGAGGCACTCTCTTACATATATGTTTTTGAAAAGTCATCCAACTAATTCCCTGATAAATTCCTACAAGGCAAATCATTGAGGTCAAAATTCTGATACATATTTTCAAACTACCCTCCAAGAAAAGTAGAAAGGTATGCTAATGTATACTCCCAAGAATGCTGAGAGTATCTGTTTCCTAAACCTTTCCTAAGCATTGTCAATCATGTTCATTTTGGCCAATCTTATGGATAAAACTTGATGTCTCATTCTTGTTAAATTTGACAATTTAATCATCCAAGAAAGGCCCCATCTAAGGAGATGATATAGCTACATCTTGGCAAAGCCACGAGGAATCCCAAAAGCCCATGTGGAGGAGAGAAAAGCTAGCTGACGCTTTTCTTGGAGAAACTACCCAGGACAAGAGAGCTAGTTCCCTGAACGAAGAGGTTAGCAGCCCAAACCATGTGTTCCAGAAGGTATACTCAGAGGTACTCTGATTGATGTGATATCATACCCAAGGAGTCTGGGTGAGTTTTCTAGATAGCAGCACTTTCTTGCATCTGACTGGCACCTAAGTTGTAAACATGAGAGGGACACCTGAGTACATGTGAGAGGTCTGGCAGAAACAATACACAGGTCAGAAAGATGGTATGGATTACAAGTAAGATATAAAGTATGTAAGGTACAGACATAAAAGGCTTGAACAACCAGCCCTAAGGTAAAATCAGAAACCAGGAAGCAGGACAGAGGGCAGTTAGACTCAGTGCAGGCTAGGGAGCCTACAGTCTGATGCTTCCCTGAGCACCCAGCTGGCTAAACACTCCCCATGCCCTGAGCACACGAGATCTAAGGGGAACTGATGATTGGAAGCCTACTGACTGGTGGGCAAGGGGTTCCTGAGGGCCTTGCAGCCTGGGTCCTCACTGGCTCAAGGGCTGGGCAGATGGTGCAGCGGAAGCCGATATGGACTATACTCTGACAATTGGGTCTACCCAGCAAGGAGATACCTTCCCTAGAAAATGTGTAGGTGATTCCTTCCAACCAAGTCCTCTCCCAGTCTAGAGGTGGGAGTGAAAGTGGGCACAGCAGCACTCTCCTCACAGATCAGAGATGGGGAGTCTGATTCTTAAAGGAATGAATTTGCACTAATGCTATTCCTCACTGATGGCACAAAGTCCAGACCCTGTTCCCTGGAGGAGGCCTCAGTGAATGAAATCCAAGGAGGGTGCCCAACTTGGATTGGAGGAATATTTGGCTCACAAGGGAACGAGGCTGGCCCAGGGACTCTGGCCATGCAGGCTGACACTTGGGGCTGGATTCAGATGGTGATTCCAAAATCAAAACCATGAATCTATTCAAATGAGGCCCAAGCAGCCCTTACATTTAAGAGGTAAATGTGGGATTTGGGAGCGGAAGTCAAAAAGTCAGGGGCTGAGGAAACAAAGATGCCGAGCAAGAAGCAAAAAGCAGTTAGTGAGTTGATGCCAGTGGGTTAAGAACTTTGCTTTCAACAAGACTGAGATAACCAGAGCACCCTGGTAAAGGTCCCATGGGACACAGGAGTGTGGCCTAGCCTGACTTAAAGGCCCAGACTTAAGAAGGTGTTTGCTGCCTTTTTTCTCAGCAGCTGGGCCTGCAAGTTGGTGGCCAGCTCTTTGTGTGATGGGAGAAGAGGGTGGGTAACTCCACTGGCTTCAGTATTACCTGCAGGGCCACCAGCTCTCCCCTTTGTTATGGGTGGCATGTCACTATTCTCAGCTGTGCTGGGAAAGCTCAGTGAGGATGCTTCTGGGCGAAGTTTCCATCCCACTGCCTTTGTGTGTAAGGTGTCCAGAATAACCAGTCTTGCCACATACCAGAATCTCAGAGACCTGCCTTCCAAAGGGCAGTTGCTTTAGCTGGAGAGAAAGGCCTGGGACTTCTGAATGGAAGAGTCACCCCCTACTCCAGGAAGTCTGCTCACCTCCCACTGGGATCATACTCCATTTGAACTGACCAGGGACTGTCCCACAGATTCTGCATCTTGCTTTTGCCCACCCCCACCACCTCCACCCCCCACCGTAGCTCCTTTATGTCTAAATAGATATTGAATCCAGGTCATTTCCTTAATTTCTTCTCAGCCCAACAAGCTAGACTTAGCATCACATCCACAGTCACACACCGTTTATGGCTCTGTCTGTCCATTGGCCATCAGCTGAGCTGAGAGACAGCATGGCACAATGTTTAACAGCATGGACTGTCAGCTAAGCTGCCCGGGGTTCAAGTCCAGGCTCTGCCACTAGCAAAGTACCTGATCACAGGCAAGCCATCTCTCTAGCCTCCTGTGTGCCTCTGTGCTGTCACCCCAAATCTGTGGATAATAATAGAAATATTTCCTAGGTTTGTAAAGACTGAATTAGCATTGCTAAAACCCTTTAGACAGTATAACTGGCAGCATTTGCTATTATTATCCTTCTCCAACAGCACCTGGCTAAGGATTATGACCTTGGGTAACTAGGAAAAAGAGCAAAAAACATCTGGGTATATCTCAATGATTTATTTTGATGAAAGTAATTCATTCATTTTTAATATTCACTAGTACTAATAATGGTACCAGCTAGGATCTGCTGAGCACCTACTATGTGCCAGATACTGTATGATCCCACTTAATCCCCACAACAACCATGTGAAATCCATGTTATTAGTCCCACTTGACAGATGCAGAAACTGAGGCTCAGAGAAGTTAGTCAGCTGGCCTCACACAGAGTAAGCAGAGGAACTCAGATTTCAGTGCATGTCTGGTTGACTCCAAACTTGTACACACTTTTTGTTCTCTCAGTTCTTTTGTTCAAAGTAAAATGAGAAGAGACTTGGCAAAAGATTAAGTCCAGTATGGGATTGTTTAGACATTGTAGCAGCCTCTGTTCTTTGTGTTTATTCCCTCCCTGTCCTTGTCACATTGCTGTAGGCAGCCCTACTTCCTGCCCCTTTGACTTTAGGCTGAGCCATGTGACTTGCTTTGCCCACTCGTGTGCCAGCAGATCTGACTTACACCACATGTGAGCAGAACATTTTGCTGGGCTTGCTGGTTGACCTCTTTCTTCCTTGAGCTTCTGTTCTCTGCCATGAGGACAGCACGCTGCAGATGGGCGCTGCCTCTTCTGCCAGGATCCCAGAGTAGGAGACCTGTGGAACTGAGCCAAGCCCAACAGAACCCAGAAGAACCCAGCATAGCTACTGCTGACCAGGAGCCCTCACGTAATGTGAGCAGGAAATAAATGTTTGCTCTTGTAAGCCATTGGGATTTGGCAGGTGGCAGTGGAGGGTGTTGCCACAGCAAAAGCTGGCTAATACAGCCATGGTCCCAGAGGCAGGGGGTTAATCCAGGCAAGCTCCACTCCAATGGAATAGGCAAAGGAGAGGATAATAAAAGCTCCCTACTTTGCAAACTAGTAACCCATTTGTAAAGATGGGCTTTATACCAGCCCACTGCATTTTTTACACATAACTGATCATTGAAATATGTTCTCTAAATTAAAATCAAAACAATGAAGCCACAGAGGACTCGGGAGTATGAGGGATGAAGGAGAAGGTGGCCAAGGTCTTTTGAATCTCCCTTCCATGGTGAGAAAGTTGGTGGGTGGCTGCAGCAGATGCAGAGAACAAGCCCAAGTTGAAACTTTTCCCTGGAGAAGAGCAAGTCTACAGGATTGGCTTTCCTGCAGGGAGATGAGGCGTAAGCCAGGAGAGCCCACATGACTTGTGGGTTGGGCTCCCACCGTGCCCTGGAGGCTTTAGGCTCAATGGGACCTCTCCCATTGCCAGCTAGGAAGTGAAGCTCTCAGTCAACCAACAGAAGCAAAAATCAGGTATTGGTCCTCTAAATCCTGGTTGCAACTTGACGCTTAGCTGAAGGCTGGCACAAGTCAGCTTTATGGAGACCCTTGTGCACAGCTGGGAGGTAGAGGGAATTCTTTCTTGGCTGCATTGTGCACAGAGATGCTTGGTAGTCTTTTGAGAGTGGGGCTGATGGTGTCAATGAAAGTCACAGCTGCCCAAACCCATGCCCAAAACTGCCCTTGAGCTCCAGATAACCCTTTGTGTTTCTGCCCCTAGCACTTCCAGGGACAGCTGGCTCAGGCCTTAGGAGAGGACAGGGGGTTTCTGGGGTCTCTGTGAGAAGGAGAGAAAGGAAATGTGGGGCCACGTCATCAGGCTTCTCTTATTGGTCCTAGGCCAGCTGAGAGCCAGGAAAAGGCTGCAAACAGCGGCTGAGGGTTTCCATGGCAACAGCAGGCAGCTCTGCTCTTTGGGCCCGGAGTTAGTGAGAAGGCGGAGGTGGTGGGGGATGGAAGGGAGAAGAAAAGTCAGAGGAAGGGAAGGAGCAGTCAGAGGAGGCTCAGAAGGGAAGGGGAGGAAGAAAAGAAGCCAGGGAGAGGTGAAGGGAGGCTTATGGAGAGGAAGATGAGGGCAAGAAGAATAGGAGAGGAAAAGGAACAAAAGAAACCAGGGGAATGGCTTATGTCACCTCCCACATGCCCTGAGCCAAGGGTGCCTACTGCCTGGGACTCTTCGGACCCTGCCCCACTGCCCCTTGTGATAACTCAAAGTCAAGGGACCCAACATAGGCCCAGCTTACTGGTGGGAGAGCAAGAAGTTTCAAAAACAAATTTCAGCATCTGGTAGACTCTGCCTCTGGCCACAGGAGCTTGAGCAAATTCCTTAACTTTTCTCTAAACTTCAATTTTCATATCTAAAAAGAAAAAAAAATGGAGATAATAACCGCCTCAGTGAAGTTGTAAAAATTAAATAAAATAACGCACGTAAGGGCCTTGGTATGGTGCCTGGCACATAGTAAGCGCTTCATAAATATGTTTTATTATTGTTTAGTGTTACTTGCCCATCATTTAACTTCTCTGTGCCTCTTTCTCTTCATCTGTAAAATTGAAATAATCCCCACCTCAGAGGGGTTTTTAAGTGTATTATTGTAAGTACTCAATAAGTGTTAGCTATTAAAATTATCTTCTTAATAACAGCAAACATTGTGTAACGCGTGGTCCTTTTATCAAAACACATTCTCCATTGTTGCTTCATTTAACACTTGAAGCAACCGTGTGCAGTGGACAGGGTGGTCTCATTTTCCTTATTGTATCTGTAGTTTAGCCGTAAGTGCTGTGCTGACTGCTTTACACCCATCAGCTCATCGAATTCTAAAAACAAGCCTTCAACATAAGTAGCATCTCATTTGACAGTTGAGAAAGCAAGGCACCAAAGGGTAAAGGAATTTGCCTGCCACTTGCTAGGAGGTGTTGGAACTTGGACTTAAACGCAGAATGGCAGGCAGAGGTAACACAACTAATTTGAAACAATTCATTTAACTCAGCATTTTTGCCCCAAAAGAACACTCGTGATTTGTGCTGTGACTCTGCAGAGCACAGCGGAAATAAGAAGCCTTGGGTCTTTAGGGAGTCTCATCTGCATAAGACAAGTCCTAGGACATACCCAGGGGACCCCGGTCACTGGGTGGGCTCCCTGGGGACCTCCAACCGCTTGGTCTGGAGCCTGGAATGGAATGACCACTCCTAAAAAAAAAAAAATACACTGGGGTTGTCCATCAAAAACAGACAAGGAACAAGGAAGACCTTTCTACAGGTCTTCAGGGAGCCTCATCCAGGACCACAGAAGGAAGAAGCAAGGTAATGTAGATTCCATCCCCCCTTGTTTTATTTTATTTATTTATTTATTTATTTATTTATTTGAGGAAGGAGGCACATTGAAGATATTTCACTTTCCTTCTGATAAGATTTAAAATACCTTTGTGCTTGTTTTAAGAAATTGTGCATGTGTGTGTATATCAAGGTGCTTCAATTCAGAAAGAAGAGAACAGAAGATGAGGGGAAGGGAGAGGAAGGGAGGAGAGGGGAGAGGAGGGAAGAGGAAGGGAAGGGGAGAAAGAAACTGGGGAAGAGAGGGAACGGGAAAGAAGAGGATGAACAGAAATAGAGAGACAAATAAACCACAGAAGTAAACAGAAAGACAGATGCCAAAAGACATGAGAGGAAGAAAATGAATTGCCAGAGAAAGAGGAGAGAAAGAGCAGCAGAAAAGGAGTGGCAGGCGGATAAACAGACTGTGACAGAAAAGCATCCAAGAGAGATGGGCAGATGGGCAGGGAAACAGAGACACACAGAGGTAAAAAGGCAGACACCAAAGGAAGCAGAGAGAGCCAAAGAAGAAAGCTTTCCTTCTTGTCAAAAGAGAAACACATGTGCTCCATGCATGAAGACATACATAAAGTTATGAACATACATTAGTGTTTGCAAAGCTGGGAAAAAGAAATCCCTCTCTCTCTCTCTCTCCCCCCCCTTTCTCCCTCTCTCCCCTTCTCCCTCTCTTCTCCCTCTCTCTCTCTCTCTCTCTCTCCCCCCCCCTTTCTCCCTCCTTCTCTCTCCCTTCTCTCCCACACTTCCCCTATCTCCTTTCCTTTTCTCTCCCCCTTTCTCCCTCTCTCCCCTTCTCCCTCTCTTCTCCCTCTCTTCTCCCTCTCTCTCTCTCTCTCTCTCCCCCCCCCCCTTTCTCCCTCCTTCTCTCTCCCCTTCTCTCCCACACTTCCCCCTATCTCCTTTCCTTTTCTCTCCCCCTTTCTCCCTCTCTCCCCTTCTCCCTCTCTTCTCCCTCTCTCTCTCTCTCTCTCTCTCTCTCTGTCTCTCTCCCCCTCTCCCTCTCCCTCTTCCTCTTCCCCCCTCACTTACCTACTCCTCTTCGGGAGGGAGGGCTGAATCAGCTCTCTGTATTCTAAAAAGCTATGCTCAGCCAGAATTTGTGATAAAGGTGTTTTAAATCAGAGCTAAAATTTGGCAGCGCAAATGTTCTAGAAATTCTCATCTCATTGTGAAAATAAAGAAACCTTAATTTCATATTCTGGGAATTAAGATCATCCCACCTCGTCTATCAAAGAAATGGGCTTTTTATCGCCACAAATCATTCCTATTGCCACTAGCCTTGTAAAATATTGGTGTATGTTTACTGTGATGGTCCTGCTTCTGACATTGCCTCAGTTGGGGTGGACTTGGTGTTTGCTCAATAGGCATTTATTACACAGCTACTAGGTGCAAGGCCTGGACTGAGCTGGGCTGGATGCTCTGGGTAAACAGTAGGTCTTGCGTTGGCTCCGGGCCTTGTATTTGTATCCTAGGCAAGGGTCAGATTAATACCCACTGCTTCCAGATAATCACATCAAGGTGAATTTGTTTGTGTTCCCCAACTGTCCCCAAGGTCAATCTGGGAAGTGAGCTTCCCCAGGTAGGGTGAAGCTTGGACTCATGGCACCATTATACCTGCCCCTGTGTCTGATGCCTTTGGTCAGTGGTAAAGGCAGGCATACTTGGAAGCCCTGGCATAAGCTCTGTAACTGTGCCCAGTTCTACTGGGGCCAGTGAAGCTGTGGGAGATGAGGTGAGGGCAGAATTTCTCAGAGCACTTTTAATATGCATTTGCATTGCACAGAAAGCGTTCCTTATGTAGTGGTCACTGAAGGCACCCCACCCACCCTGGAGGTCAACTGTAGACAGTTCCCTTACAAATAGCTCCTGGCTTTGCATACCTCTCAGCTTGAGGATGTTCTCTGGAGACCACAGAGTGAATGCCTGGGAGGTGAAGCTCCAGGTGTAACCCTCAAGCAGTGAAACATAGGAGGTAGTGAATACATAACCCAGTTGGAAATTCCAAGGTGTGTTCCAGATAGTTTCTCAGAGAGTCCCCAGCAGGACTGAGCCCCAGTTTGTCACAGTGAGAACCAACTCATAAACTCGCCCTTGATTGGTTTTACTCCCCACATGGTCTCACCTTTCCACCCCTTCACTGTCCTTATTGGGATCACAGTCAAATAAACCTTATTTGTATCTAAAACCCTGTTTGGGGGAGGTCCAAGCTAAAACATCCTTCTATTAACTAATTCAGCCATCCCAACAACACTGGAGAGGTAAGCATCATTACTCTCAGTTTTGGGATCCATTCTTTGAACACCTACTCTTTGACAAAGACTGTGTGAGGCACTGGGCACACATGCATGGTCCTGCCCTCATGGGGCTTGTGCTCTACACTGAAAGAAGATGCTAAACAAATAATCACATAAATAAATTAAAATCATTATTGTGGCAAGTGCTCCCACAGAGAGGTATCTGGGTTCTAAGAATGTAAACTGGGCATATTTGAACTAATTGAGGAGGTCAGAGAAGTCCTCCCTGTAGAAGTGACTCTTCAGTTGAGATCGGAAAGAGGAGTTGAATCTAACTAGGGAAGATAGGAAGGAAAAATATTTAGAGCAACAAGAACAACTTGAATGACTAATGAAGCTGAGGCAAACAGAGGATAAGATCACACACATATAAAGTGTTTAGAAGAGGGTTTGATTTCAGGCCTATCTGACTGCAATGTCCAAGCTCTTTATGTCAGACTCAATAGCTGGAATGGGGATGGGTGTCGAGGACAGGGAGGTGACTCATTACTCTCATTATTCATATTATGAATGGATTAACTACAAGCTTCCTTTAAATAGAAAACTCCCATAAGGCATTTAACAATTAATCACAAGAGAGGGAATTACAAATTTACCTAAATGTACCTGTTGGGTATCAAAGGGAAGTATCTGAAAATGTACAGGGTGGATGCTCTGAAATCACTGAGAGGTTGGGCATCTTCCCAGGCCTATTTCATAACATCTAGCACCAAGGTAGCTGCAGCCTTTGCAGGAAGACCAGGGGAGGAGAGTCAGGTTTTCCCAGGTGGCTGAAAGATGGGAAGGGATCTCTGGGCATCCAGGCTCACAGGCCTCCCTTCAAAGCAGAAATCCAAAGAGTGTACTTGCTAAGGGAAAATAACACTCTGGAAGTGGTGGGGGGGGTGCCATTCTTATTTCTGGTTGGTATGTAAATTATATGTAAAAGACCTATAACTTCCATGGTAACAACCAGGAAAAAGCTAACAAAAAATACTATGAAAATATCAAAGAGCAGTAGATGCAAGGAAGCCTTGATAAATTGAATTCCAGAGAGGAATGAGCCCTCCTAGATGCGTGTAAAGTAATGGCAGCTTCCACACCTTAAGGCAAGAAATCTAGGAATCTGGGAAGAGCCCAAACATAAGTATCAATCACCTGTCTCATTTAGGAATTTTGCTGAGTAGCCACCAGAGAAAATGTAGCTGGAGAATAGGGAAATTTGTGCAGCCTAGTTTCTTAGACTTTGCAGTCTTGCTGGACTCAATTTAATCCAAAAGTGATTCAAGTCTATTTGAACCTGCAGCACAACTCTCTCTCCAGTAAATTCTGAAATCTCAATGAGATCAACCCCTTGGTCAAAGTCAATGGCAAGGATTCAGATGAAAGGCAAAAAGGCAATAACAAATAAATACATATATACATACAAAAATCATACCTTATTATCCACTTTTTTATATGCAATATTCTGGCACACAATGAAACAATTACAAGATATATGAAAAGCAGAAAAATGAGACACATAATCAAGAGAAAAAGAGTCAGAAGAATCAGACTCACAGAAGACCAATATATCGGAATTGGCAATCAAGGACTTTAAAAGAACTATTATAAACAGAGAATTTGGTAGGGAAAAAAAATGAAGATAATACAGGAAGAAAAATATAATATCAGGAAAGAGATAGAAATTCTAAAACTTTGAAAATTAGAAAGAACCAAGTAGAAATCATAGATCAAAAAATTTATTTATTTGAGGGGCTCCTGGGTGGCTCAGTCAGTTAAACGTCTGCCTTTAGCTTAGGTCATGATCTCACAGTTTGTGAGTTCAAGCCCCGCATTGGCCTCTGTGCTGACAGCTCAGAGCCTGGAGCCTGCTTCAGATTCTGTGTCTCCCTCTCTCTCTCTGCTCCTCCCCTGCTCGCTCATGCACTCTCTTTCTCTCTCCATTTCTCTCTCTCTCTCTCAAAAGTAAATAAACATTAAACAAATTTTAATTTATTTATTTGAAATTAAAAGCTAACCTGAAGGGCTTAATAGAAATATTGGGTAGAACAGAAGATATGAACAGTACCCTTAAAATCAAGTCAGTAGAAATTATCCAAATGGAAACACAGAGAGAAAAGGGCTAAACAGAACATCAGTTACCTGTAAGCTAACATAAAATGATCTAACATACATGCAAGTTAGTCCCAAAAGGAGAAGAGAGAGAAAACAGATGTTTTTAAAATACATAAATACTGGAGCGCCTGGGTGGCTCAGTCAGTTAAGCGTCCAACTTCGGCTCAGGTCATGATCTCACTGTCGGTGAGTTTGAGCCCCGTGTTGGGCTCTGTGCTGACAGCTCAGACCCTGGAGCCTGCTTTGGATTCTGTGTCTCCCTCTCTCTGACCCTCCCCCAGTCATGCTCTCTCTCTGCCTCAAAAATAAACATTAAAAAAATTTTTTTGAATAAAAAAATAAAATACATAAATACAGGGGTGCCTGGGTGGCTCAGTTGGCTAAGCATCCAACTTTGGCTTGGATCATGATCTCACGGTTTGTGGCTTTGGGCCCCTCATTGGGCTCTGTGCTGACAGCTCGGAGCCTGGAGCCTGCTTCAGATTCTGTGTCTCCCTCTGTCTCTGCCTGTCCCCCACTCACGCTCTGTCTCTCTCTGTCTCTCAAAAATAAATAAATGTTAAGAAATTTTTTTAAATACATAATTGCTACATTTTTTCCAAATTTGAGTTTAAAAACTTAATCCAGAGATGCAAGAAAGCCCAGCAAATGCTAACCATAATGAATATGAAGAAAACCACATCTAAATACATGATAATGAAGCCAAAAGGAAAAGAAAATCTTTAACCATTTTCAGCAACATGGATGGAGTTACAGTGTATTGTGCTTAGTGAAATATGCCAATCAGAGGAAGACAAATATCATATGATTTCACTTATATGTGGAATTCAAGAAATAAAACAAATGAACAAAGGGGGGAATAAAAAAAAAGAGAGGGGGGGACAAACCAAGAAACAGGCTCTCAACTGTAGAAAACAAACTGACGGTTACCAGGGGGAGATAGGTGGGGAAATGGGTGAAACAGGTGATGGGGATTAAGGAGTGCACCTGTGATGAGCACCAAGTGTTGTATGGAAGTGTAGAATCACCATATTGTACACCTGAAATTTACATTACATTGTATGTTAACTAACTGGAATTTAAATAAAAACTTTTAAAAAATGAAACAGTACCTGGCAAAAAGTAAGTGTTCAACATCAGCTATTATTATTGCTAGTTTCTCGTTTGAATTATTTTTTTTTACCAAATGGTTTAAATATATGATTTTGTACAGCACCCTATGCAAACTGCAGAGATTCGACACTTCTTGTTTAGTTCAATATAAACCATTGTCTTAGGAAAGAACTTTTTTTTCACATATGAGGAAAGAATAAATGAAAATTAAAAAGTAAAAGAAATATTCTCTGATAGAGCTTTTAATAAGACAGTATTGGCTTGTAATAAAGAGGGAAACAAGTCAGAAAGAAAAAAAAATTTAAAGGAGCCAGAGGAAAGACAGGAAGACACACACACACACACACACACACACATGCACAAGCACACGCACACACACCCGTAGGACTTTCACTCTAGCCAGACTGAGATATTTCAGATTAAATACCTGTGCCAGCCTCTCCAGTCCTCTGGGCCTTTGAATATTCTGCCCACTATGTTTAGCATTCTGTATTAAAATCTTGTAAGTTGGACGTTCTTCTAAACTTCCTGCAAAACCCAGCCAACAGGTTACACTATAATGGACATGTGTTATTATTTGGACTTACTAGATCTTTGAACACCTTTCCTACATTTGGAGAGTTACCCACCTTCCAAATCCCCTAACAGAAGCCACATTGCTCTCCACTGCCCCTGCAGCAAGGACACAGGGATGACTTAGTCTTCACCAATCAGACACATCACACTGGGCATTGAACAAGAAGATTGTGACTTGTAGAATCAAGTACTGTGTGGAATCTAGAGGCCGCAGCAGCATGAGCCGCCAGAGACATTAGCAGCAGGAAGTGTGACAGGAGTGTCCAATGCCCGGCATCGGCAGAGTGGGTCATGGGCTGCTGTGTCCATGCCCTGCCTGCTGCCAGGACATCTCTACTGAGCCGGTTCTACAGTGTTATTTTGGGTGTTGCTCATGAATGCATAGCCTAGGCCCTCCTAGAAATTCCCCAAGTTCTCTAATATCCTCTCTTAAATCTCTTTGCTGTTCAATGAGCCAGGGTGGGTTTGTGTGTTTGCAACTAAGACCTCTGACTGATACAGTTTCCCTGCCCTGAAATCTTCAGGACTCCCTTTCCTGTTATCTCCTGCATGCAGAAAAGTCATCCCCAGTTCCTGGCTCCCACAGCACCCTGTGCTGCCTCCTCTCCCAGGAACATTACAATCTCCTAGGGTTGTTTACTTATGTGCGTCTCCCCACTGGACTGGGAACTACTCGAGGGCCACGTCATAGTGTCGTTCATTGCCACCTCTTCACTGAGTGCTTAGCAGAGCACCAGGCCAGCAGAGATACTCAAAGAGAGTTGACGTTTCACATGTTAGGTGAAGACAATGTCACCATTTGCCCACAGTAGAGAAAATGTAGAGCCGCTTTTTCTTAAAATCCCTGTAAGAAAAACTCCAACAGGCCCAATCTCGTCTCTCTAACAGGGCCTTGAAGCTGTTGCAAAAAGCAGCCTGTAGACAGTTCTGTCTGTAACTCATTGGCAAGGTCACTGGTGCTGGCACAGGAGTAGGCTGGACAAGGGTGGTACATCCACAAGCAGCTGGGTGTGAGTGTCGGGATCTTCCTACTGAGTTCAGCGTATGGTTCTATCTGGCACAACATTTCCAGGTGGGGCCAGACCTCACAAATCCATTTGTGCAAGACAGAAATTAGGACTACTTTATGGACAACTCTGAGCAGCGGTTTACTGGTAAATGTTTAGCAACTGGCTTTTCAGGAGGAAGAAGGGCCCACATTTCTTCCACTGCCAGTTTTCATGGTGGAAACGCTCCCACCATGGCTCATTTCAAGGTGCCAGGGTAGTGGTTTCCAATGTGAAGTTGGGAGGAGACACACTATAACACACGGTCATGTGGTGTTTCCATCATAATGATACCATAGACACAAATAAACAACTGTAAAAGCATAGATTATAGTAAAGTAGACTGTATCTTATGTTAACTACAATTAGAAATTACATATATCGTTAGAGATAATTATTAGAAATAACTAGAAATTGGTCAGGTTTTAGTAGTTATTATCTTTGCTTGGAAATATAATTAGTTATCAATTTATATAATTTTGTTAAGTGGCTGCATTTCCTAACAGGCTTACAGAATTCCTGAAAATTTAGCAATAGTCTCCTGTGAGCTGGTGTCCTCTGCCTTGGTATGCCACTGACTCCGTGCCACCTCTGGTGACACCATCCATTCTTCACTATTAGGCTGATCCGTTAGTACAAATGAAAAGAAACCAGAGGCTCCAAGTAGATGCAGACTTGTCCAAGATCATCCTGCTGATTCCTGATGCCACCAAAACAAATCAAAATAATGGCTGAGGTTTGGAGATGCCAACCACATGTCAGGCACTGTGATAAGCATTCCACTAAAATTATTTTGTCCTCACCATGACCCTATGAAATAGGTTCTGTAATGATTCCCCCCTTTTAGATTAAAAGAATAACAAGGACAGTGATAATAATAAACTCCAGAGAAGTTAAGAGATTTGCAAGGATATACAACCAGGAGTACTGGAGCCAGGATCTAGACCCAGGCAGTCTGACTCCAAAGGCCATGCTCTTCTTCATTACCTCTAGTACTTCAGGTTTTCTGACTTTGTACCACATTACTGTCCCCCTTCATTTTGAATTCAGCCAAATGTACCTGCTTAGTCTCACAATGCTTAACTGCACTCTGTACACATTGGATCATTCGACGCCTTTTGCTAAATATCCACCAGGACCAGGCTTTTTTAGTTTTCCAATGGGAAGGAAATACTTGGCCCAAGTCATTGTGATCCCTTAGCAACCAAAGACCTCTGCTTTCAAAGAGTCACAACTGAGATATGGAATGAAATCCAGAGCCATGCAAATAGTCTCTTGATTCATGGAACTGGAGTCTGTAACACATGGTATCATTATCTTATATCCTCAATCTCTTTATTCATTCATTCATTATTTATGAAGAGCCCATTGGGTGCCAGGCACGATGTGAAGTTTCGAGGGCTGTGTAATCTAATAGATTACACCATCAAAGCAGTCTTCAGGGCCCAAAAGCCTTTCAAGGGTTCCTGGAAATATTTGAGACCTGAAAATAATTAATATCACCTCCATAATACAAAGACTGCAAAATTAAATCAACAAGCATCTACTTGAAAGTCTATAAAGTCTAACCTTATGTCAACCTGTCAACTGCTTTTCAGCACAACTCTTATATGGTTATATAAAATTTATATTTAATGTGGCAGTGACATTATATTTGATTTTAAATAAGGCAGGTCTCTAAAACTAATAGTTTCTTAATCCTATGAATGTTGTAAAATAACCTAGAGGTGCTAGGGAAACAAAAATGCCTAAAACCTAATCTCTGGCTTCGTGGGAGCCTAATCTTGTATTTTGTTTATTTACTTGTCTATTTTTATGTTCTAATCATGAGTTCCCAGAAGGCAAGGATTTTGTCCTCTGTTTTCTTGGTAAACTCCATATTCCCTGGGTCTAGAGGAGAGCTGAATTTACAATAGTCCCTAACGTGTTGGCTAGACAAACTCGATCAGGTTAGTGTAATGATCTATACTCTAAATTCTGAGCAATCCACAAGGACTCAGAAGTCATTTTCTTACCACCTCTTGCATGGATGTGGACACACCACACACACACACACACACACACACACACACACACTCCATCCCCTACCCACTAAATTCCACAAGGGATAGAAGGAAGGAAAGAAATCAACATTAGTGAGTAGCTACAAAGCACTAGCTACTGTGCTGAATACTTTTCATACATCAAATATGCAACATGTAAATATTCCCCATGCCTGCTACATTGTAGTGGGCATTGCAGATTACTAGGAATTTGGAGTCATTTGTTCTCGAACTGTCTATGCTTTTCCCAACTTCTGTTTGTGATGCTTTTTGCATATCCTCTTACATGCCAAGTGCAAAGATGCATGATTGTGAAAGGGAGCGACAATTTCAGGCAGATTATAAAACAAGCCAGAAAGAGTCGCCAGCAGAAGGGCTAAATTTCTTGAGATTCTTCCTGCTGCCCATTTAAATGAAATGTTTATCTCTCCTACACTTATCATCAATTCATTCCGATTCCTGGACCAATCTTGTCACTTCAGGCAGCTTTAATGACTTTCATTTATGCGAGCTCAAGGCTGCCACTTCTGAACTGGCTGTCCACCATCAGGTACCCTTAGCTTTCCTCATTCTCACAGAGCAGAAACATTTCCATGGTCCAGAGAAATCGTGCTGTGGGGATCTGCACTACTCCCATGTCAGCATTCCATGGACTGAAAGTGATTATTTCAGAGGGACGGACTTAAAGCTGCCCAAAGCTCAGGAGGAGATAAAGAGGGGTATGAAGGACTCAGAGACACGGGAAAGTGGTTTAAGGCCTGGAGTCCATTTGCCCCATTTCAGATTTGACCCATACATCCCAACAGTCTGAGTTTGAATAATGTGGTTTTAAGAAACAGTTGCTTAGTGTTATATAAATATGAATTTACATGTACGATTGAGGGCTTTTGCTTCCCTGACTTGAAGGTTAATTTTTTAAATTTAGCATTCATTGCACTAATTATGTTGCCATGCACTGTGCTAAGAGATTTCTGTTCATTATCTCGATTGAGCCCATCAACAAACCTATGCAGTAGGTATGAATATTTGCATTTACAAATTGGAAACTGAGGCTCAGGAAGGGAAGTGACTTGCTCAAAGCCACATACCTTATCAATATCTCAAGCTGGATGACTTATTTTCAAGACTTAACACATATTATTGAGCCCCTTTGTAGGACCAGAGGGAATGGCAAACATAAATTTGTAAGTTCTGATGAGGAAGAGATATAAACAGGTTTCTTTGGGAGAATGAGGTGGGGGCAGGGGGAATGGAAGGAAGGAATGGAGGGGTTTCAGGGAAGAGGTGGCAGCAGAATTGGGCTTAATGCTGGAGCTTGAGTTTACCAGATGGAGAGGAAAGGGAGTGTCATTGGAGGCAGAGGGAAGCTTAGGAGCAGTCAAGGTGAACGTGGGGAAAGGACCTGTGAAGTCCAGGGAATGAGTGAAAGGACATGACAATGGCTGGGATCCAGGATCAGTGAGAAGATCTCATAAGACAGGAGGCTGGAGAGGTAAACCAGAGTCAGAATTTGGAAATCATGGCTATTTAACATGAGCAGAAATAGCACAGGAGGGGACTGTGGCTGAAAGACAAGACATTAAAGACTGAGGACCAGTAAGGAGATGCCTAGAAGAGCCCAGCAGAGACACGGTGGGTCTTGAACTAAGGCAGCTACTGTGGACGTGGAAAAGATGAAATAGTATTGGGAAATAGTTCTTAAAAGTCAGTGTACAGTTTTTAAACAATTTCTTGGGAGACGATCTAAAACTGCAAATTCCAGGACCTACTCCAAGATAATAGAATTCCCATCATGTGGAATAGAACCCCAAAACCTGCATGTCAAGAAGCACTCCAAGAAATTCTGATTCAGGTGCTGTGCAGATAATTCCTTGTGAGATATTTCTAGGACAGGCACACTTGGTGATGGATTGGGTGTGAAAGTGAGGGAGGGGGAAGATTTGAGTTGATGTCCTCCTTCCCTGACATTGCTCCCCATTTCTTCTGATAACTGCCTGATTTTCTTCTTTTTTTCCCCCTTTCTTTGGCCCACTCTTGGCCCATGTGGTTTGTGTAGAGCCCCATGTGACCAGGCCTAAGCAAATCAGTTCTTCACTCCTTATTCAGAGATGGACAGATGATTCAATCAGAGCCAATTCTGAGACTACGGAGAAAGAAAGCAAGTAATCCTCCTTGTTAGCCTTGAACTTGGCAGGATAAGATGTTGCGGCTGCTTTACCCAGGTAGAGCCTGAGAACAAAGCCAAGAGAAGACAGATGTGAGAGATGGGAAAAAAAGCAAAATCTCAGTGTCATTGTTTGGGTCCTGAATCAAGCCACGTCTAAAGCCAGTAGACCCCTAAACTTTTTGCTTCCTGTTGTTGTTTTTCACTTATACCATTCTGTGTTGGGTTTTGTATCACTGGAAAAAGAGAAACTCTGCTGATCACTTTAAGAAAATCTGATATCTAAAAATCTTACCTTACAAATCAGATAAATGAAGAGTTGATTACTTCTATTAAAAAGGGATTCACTCACACTTCCTTTGAAGAGAGAGTCTCCCCAAGGTATGAAGTGTAGAATTTGATTTATTAAATTTGATTTACACATGACCTTTTCAGGAGGACGATCTTAAATGCAAAGTGAGAGCTGCTCTACCAGGATAATTGCTCTCAGAGCCACTCCAGTGTGACTTTCAGAGGCCAGCCAGGGTGGCTCCCCCAAACACCAGCTTTCCTGCCCGACCTTTTTGGGTCTAAATTTGATTTCACAGCTCCATGGTCCCACCCAACTGCAGCAGGACCTGATCTAGCTGGTACACAAGTCTAATCTGATGTAAAAGTTGTTCCCAACTATAAATTAATGGTATTTGTATTGTTCTTCTTGGATTCCTAATAGAAAAGAAGCTTAGTATGTGATCCCTTGGTGTATTAATTCATATGTTCATTATTCTTTACCAATAACCCAGATGGAAAGACTTTCTGGTCAAGCATGTGTTTCTCTGGGTTGACAGTGAATGAGTCACTGGGTTTCTTGTTCTGTAGGTAGATGATTTCCTAGGGCCAAAGCTAAAAGAAATTCTGCACAGCCCAACCCCAGTGATCACGGCAAAGCAAAGGATGCTTTTGTCATCTATATGACCCCTGTCTGAAGCTAGGGATTGGCCTCACTTTCCCATTACCCAGACCATGGTTGAAGCCCACTGCATGGCTCTTCATTGGATGATTCAATGATTTGATCACTATCTGGGAAAGTCTGAAAAGGAGACCTTAGTCATGGGGAAATATTTTCTTCTGAAAACTGCTTTGTTCTGAAACTCAGGTGTTAGGAGGACCAGAACCCACACATTCCTCACCTGGGCAGCAGCAGACATCCCTGAGTCTCCCACTTAAAACTCCCTTCCAAGTCTAGAAGTGCAATTTCTTAGCTCATATCTTTACATTTCTCCCCCTCTATCTCAGGGCTTTTGTAAACGCCTTTATTTCCGGCCTAGCAAACTTCTTTCATTGCCTCTCCTGATTCACTGTGGGGAGTAATAAAGACAGATTTTTCTTTCCAGCCCAGGGTAGGTTGCTGGTTCTCTTTCCTGGTTCCCAAGGTCTCTCATTCTTCCCTCTAGCTTCTCCTGCTCCTACCTGTGAAACACTCAGAGCTTGCTTCCCTCCCTCTCTCGCTCAGTTGTTCTGCCTTTGGAAGGAGCAGAGAGCTAAGCTAATCACACTCTTCGGTTCAAAGCACATACCATCAGCATCTGCCTGGTTAAGGTCCTGCTCTTACTAGATTTTGTTTCATTATTTGCCCCTTCATCCCCTCTGCCCAGTCTCATTTCCCATAATCACTATACTGCATTTGGTACATGCCCTTGGATATGAATGTCTCCGTGAAAAATCTGCAGTATTTCTTTGTGAATGAGTTTGTTTTAAATGAACATAAGTGACATGAGCTTCAGATTTCATGCTGGCCCCTGTTTTCTTTCATCACTGTGTTACAGTTCTATTCATGTTCCTGTGTATATACCCATTTTTCTGTTCTAATGTCTACACCATAGTTTATAAATGCATCCTCTACACTTTGCTTGTCAATTTTTAGTGACAGATGTCTTCATTGCTTAACTCCCTGCCATCACCAACAGTGCTGCTCTGAACATCTTTGTCCATGTTCCAAGATGCACCTGTACTTGAATTTTTCTGGGTAAATACATACGAGTGAAATTTCTGGGTCCCAGGGCACGTGCATAGCTAATTCCACTAAATGAGCTCTAGAATGGCTGTACCAGAATTGAGACCCTTTCTGTTGTTTCCCTAGCCTCTTCCAACCATATATTAATGCTAAACATTTTCATTTGCAATTCTCAATGTTCACCTTATTTTGTTTAATTATTGTGATAAAGTTTTTGAGATAAATAAGGGCAGCTAGTATCCCCACTCTACATTTAGGGGAGGTGAGG
The DNA here is from genome assembly GCF_027475565.1 of Acinonyx jubatus. NCBI lineage: Eukaryota > Metazoa > Chordata > Mammalia > Carnivora > Felidae > Acinonyx > Acinonyx jubatus. The sequence goes on from NC_069381.1 coordinate 26,018,522, forward strand.
TTGCCATACTGGTCTTAGCATTGTCTATGGTGAAAATCAATAAGCTAGAAATGGGATTCAGTCTATGTCCCAACAGAATCATGAGTAGGAAGTTGCAGTGAACTCTGGTGAGGTATTAGGCGATACAGAGGTCTGTCTCTAGACCATGTAGTGGTTCTCAACTTTGGTTACACATTAAAATTGACTGTGGCATAATTAAGAAGTACTTAACAAATAACTGTGCCCACACCTTATCTAAGACCAATTAAATCACATTCTCTGGAGTGGGGCCTTACATAGGCATTTTATGAGCTCATGAGGAGGTTTTAATATGCAGCCATAGCTGGGAATCTCATCTTGGACTAAGGGCCAGACTTAGAAGGAGGAGCGTCTGGCATTTATCACTGAGCACATCAGTGTAATGGGTTAGACACTTGATGACAACATGGAGGTCCTGGAGGGAAAATACACTGAGAAATGATGAGAAGCTGACTGCAACTATGATAACCCACCATTCACTAGACGGATAATGCGACAGGAACCCGGCACCACTGGCTCAAGGCCTGAAGGGAAGTGAATTACAGAGGATATTTTAATTTGTGCCTAATAATTAGAAACTCAAAACTTCCAAATGATTGAATAATTACAGAAATATGTGAAACCCTAAGGCCATTAACAAGACTGCCATGGATCATTACCCAGGCCTAGTGAGTACCCAGCTGACAAACCTGGGACTCTGACAGGCTGTTCAAGGTGCCGAAGCCCAACAGACTTACTCACTGCTGGCTCCCCTCTGCCAGCAGGAAGCAGATTCCCAGGGGCACTCAGCAGGCAGCCCAGCTGGCCCCCTGCAGAGTCAATTTCTCTCTGCAGTCTGTAGGTAAATCCCTTACCACACTGATGTTCTCAAACCATGGAGAAAATTTAATCTCCAAATTGGCAGCAATGGGGCTGTCTCTGAAAATGACTCTCCCCTTACAGGCCTGCTTCTGTTTTCCTTCCTGCTATATTTCAAAATAATCATAATATCCAGTGGTAAAGTGGCCTCTCTTATGGGGTGGGAGGAGGACATTAGAAGGGAGGTAATTAACATTAGTTGAGCATCTACTATGAGCCAGGCAAGGTGCCAAACAGTTTACTCTCTTTATTTTCCTTAAACTTTACAAAAAGCCCTGGTAATCCTTATTTTATATATATAATATCAGAAGCTCAAAGAGCTTAAGTGACTTTTCCAAGGCAAATTATCTAAAAAAAGAGGCAGAAAAAATTATTCAAACCATGTTCTCTGATTCTAAAATTTGAACTTAGTCTACACTGAAGAAAATGTAACTTGTTTCCAATTCTTGCCCAGACAAGATATACCGTAACTTTTGTTGTGTCCCCTGAGTGCATTCAGTTTTCATTATACGTAGATTCTTCTTGGTACCTAATCTATATCTTTCCCAGGATAATTGCAACATCCTGGAAGATGGAGATGATTCGATGAATGTTACATCTATGAACTGGCCCATTCAGTTGCGAAGGGGAACTTCAGTCTATAATAGATGGACCATTGCGGCGCCTGGGTGGCTCAGTCAGTTAAGCATCCGACTTCAGCTCAGGTCATGTGATCTCATGGTTTGCGAGTTCGAGACCCACGTCAGGCTCTGTGCTGACAGCTTGGAGCCTGTAGCCTGCTTCCGATTCTGTGTCTCCCTCTCTCTCTGCCCCTCCCCTGCTCATGCTCTGTCTCTCTCTGTGTCTCAAAAATAAATAATAATGTTTAAAAATATATATAATAGATGGACCATAACCTCAAATTCCAGTGGTTTTGGCTATAAAAATCTGACCTCTGAAGGCAGGCCTCCCCAAGAAAAATGTATGGATATATGCCAACATGCAGCCTTGGGTCCTGCCATGGGCAAAAAAGATGTAGCTATTCTTAGAGGCTACTCCTGGGCCCCATACTGCTGCCTGCATCACATTAGTGAACAAAGGTCATGAGAAGACCCATCTGTCATTCTTCGAAGGAGTGGTTCTTCATGTGTCCCTGAACCAGCAGCATCAGTATCACCTGGAATTTGTTAATTGTGCAAATTCCCAGGCCCCATGTCAGACTGACTGAACCAAAAACTCTGGGGGGTAGATCCAATTAATCTGTGTTTTAACGGATCATGTGCATGTATGCACACACACACATAGACAAACATACACTAAGGTTGAAAAAACCTGCTTTGAAAGCTTCTGCTACGCAATAAAGAAATGCCAAGTGCCAAAATGAACATCTGTTTGGCTGTGGGAATTCTGGAAAGTCCCCTGGTCCGATCAGAACCATCTAAAGACAGATAGAAAACATGTAATCACTGCATCACAGCTCTGTTTAAAATCTTCAATGGTTACCCACTGTCCACTGTATTTAACTAGCATGCCTTGACCTGTTTTCTAGGCAACTTCTGTCTGGCTGCACACCACTCATCCAGCTTTAACCCCTTCTTTTTCCCCTTAGGCACTATGTGCTCTAGATTGAGATGTGGATATTTGGGGAGGGGAAAGGGTTGATGGAGAGAAACGAAACCAAAATATTATTTTTCTGAAGATTTTTTGCTTGTCAAGAAATAACACATTTCCCCCCAACTTTTTGCTCCTTTACAAGCTCTTACATCCCTAAATATACACAACGTGATCATTTTCTGAGCAGACCAAGTCATACATAATGTATTTTTATTGGCTCCTTGAATAAAGATATGGCAGACATGAGTATCAAATGTGTAGATGAAAGAGCTGACAGGAACCCTCACAATGGGTGAACAGGGAGCAGGAGAGCACCTGGCTGCTCTTGCAAAGCCAAAAAAGATTGTGCTGGAGGAACTGCACCCCACAGTACTGGGAAGACTTGCAGATGCAGTCACGAAACCACTGTTTTCTATGAGGTGTCAAGGAGAACAGGCGAGATGCTGATGGAGGGAGGTAGTTACTTTAGAAAAAGATACATTCATCACACTAGCAGCTACTGAGAAGTTTTGTGAATGCTTCGGAGATAACAGCAAAAAGCCTGGAAATCAGTGTGGGTTTACCAAACACAGAACTTTATTTAAGGAAATGGGGGTGTTTGGCTTGAAAGGGACTTTATATATATGTAGGTCTTTCTATATCTGTAAATCTGTCACATGAAGAAAAATGTTATGCTGGGTGGCTTTCCAGAGCAGAAAGTATTGAAGATACAGTGACCTTGAGGATCATCCAGCCTTTCCCTTCATTCACGGGTGGACATCAAAGCTGAGAGAGGTAATGTGGCTTCAAAGCTAAGATTAGCACTCCTGGTTCCTGGGCTTTTTTCATCATACTGAGTAACTCATAAAGGAAAGGTCATGAAAGATGAAACTCATTTCCTATTTTTCCAGTATCCCTAAACTGGCAGAAAGCTCTATAACCTGTAAAGTTCTATACAGATGTAAGTTGTTACTGTTATCATTCATAATATCAGGTTCAGTTCTTGACCCCTACCCACTCAACATATTTATGAAATGTCTGAAGAAGGGCATTGATTTTCTGATAACAAGCAGTTGGGGGCAGACAGTGAGTGTATTTGGATGGTTTGAAAAATGAGGCAAATCTAACATGATGAAATCTAATCAGACCAATGTTAAGTCAGGCACTTAATGCACAGTGCCAATGAATGTGTGAGCAAAACCTATGAGAGAGTGGATTAAGTTGTCTGAAGTTTATCTGAGATCAGAGCTGTCAGAGCATTAGTCTCCGGTTGTATTATTATGAAAATAATATCTATGGAACAAGGAAGGCGATGGTCCCTCTGTTCTGACCAGTATCCACCATATTTCACTATGGTATTATGTTCTGTTCTAGTCATTACCCTTCATCTAATGGGCATTTCTGTTCTCATGAGGAGGAGTTGAAGAAACTAGAGCCACTTTGCATGAATAAGAGAAGTTTACAAAGAATCTTCTCTGTTACCTGATGTGTACAAAGACCGCTAGGGCTCCCATAACAAAATACCACAGAATGGGTGGCTTAACCAACAGAAATTTATTTTCTCACAGTTCTGGAGGCTAGAAGTCCAAGATCAAAGTGCCAGCAGGTTTGTTTTCTCCAGAGGCCTCTTTCCTTGGTTTGCAGGTAGGCACCTCCTTGCTATGTCTTCACGTGGTCTTTTTCCCTGTGCATTCACTCCTGGTGCATTCTTTCTCTTCTTAAAAGGACATCAATCCTATCTGATTAGGGCCTCATTCTTATGATCTTGTTTAACCTTAAGAACCTCATTAAAGGCCCTACCTCCAAACACATTTACACTGGGATCAAGGCTTCCACATTTGAATTTGGGGAGGGGACGTAATTCAGTACATTACTGACTGACTATTAGTTGGGATAAAGTTTTAGGCTCACTCTGGGATGCTCCAGAGAGCAAAACAGGGACCATTAAACAGCCAATTCAGGGCAATTTGTGTTCAGTATAAGGAACATATTTCTGATAACCAGCTTCTAAAATTTAAATGGCCTTCTCTGTGTGAGAGTGAGTCCTCTAGTGTTTTAGAAGCCACCTTTCAGTTCCCTGGTAGTGGGCATTCCTGCCCAGGGTAAGAAGGTTAATGAATGGGATAATAATAATAAATGTTTTTAGATTTTTAGAGGCTGTTAAAAGAAACCAAGTATTGCACATGGCTTAATTATACACAACATTCCTAAATTCTACCCCCAAAACTATTAAAAATCAATTCAGTGTTTCCAGGCATTTTAAAAGTCTCACTCTCCCACAGAAGTGCTCCCCTTTCCCCATTACCACACCTTTGTCAGCACAATCCCTCCTTGCACCCATCTATCCTAATCCTACCATGGACCAGCTACAGTCCATGAAAACTGCAAGCCCAGCAAATATTTCTCTTCTCTGATTATCCACTGCACTTCAACGCTGTGAATACAGTCAATTCTAACAGAGGTTAGTACAGTCAGGAGGTAGTCAGGGATTGGGGTATGATGACAAGGAACCAGGATCTTTTAAACCTTGCTGACTCTGACAGATGTTCACTGAAATGAGGCTCCAAATCTTCCACCAGGCACGTAGTGCTGCCATAGTTTGGTGAGGGAGGCAAACCAAACTCGGAGATTACCAAAATCATGGCCTTCATTAACGGTTCTGGACCTCATTATGATCTTGCGGCAAATTCAGCTGGACCAAGGGTTCTATGAGAAACCCTTTTACCTAGGTAGGGGCAGACTTGGACAACTTGTTCTAAAACAAATAAGTTGTCTGATTTCATTAATACTCTCAGCAGGCACTTATTGTGCCACAAGTGATTCTAAGTACTGAAGTTATAGCAGTGAACAAGGGAGATAATGTCCCTACTCTCAAACTTACAGTCTAGTGGGAAGAAAAAGGGAGACAGAAAAAATAGCAAGATCGATATCACATAGTGAAAAGATGCTATGTAGAAAAGCAAAATAGAGTAATGGGGTAAAAACCAGCCAGCTAATTTATATCTGGTGGATCTTCCTAAGTTGTTGACATTTGGACTCAGGTAAGGAAAGAAGATGGATAGTCTGTCATGATAAGACTAGGGGGTAGTCGGTCTAACCAGAAGGAACATTTAGCAGAATTGCCCCAAAGTGGGAACCAGTTTGGCAAGTTTGAGTAACAGAGATCAAGCCAGGATGGCACAAGCACAGTGGAAAAGGGGAAAGGAAAGTGATATGGGGCACACTCCAAAAGGTAAGCAGGGTTCAAATCACATTAAATTTTTAAAACCAGGATAAAATGTCAACTGTTGCTCCATGTTATGCGGAGAGGTAGGAGAATTTTTAAAGAGAGGCAGACACGATCAAATTTGTACTTTACAGATCTAATTCTGGCTACCAAGAAGACCAGTTATGAGACCATTGTAGTGTCCAGGTGAGAAATGAAAGATGCTTGAGCTAGAATAGATGCTGGAGATGGAGAGAAACAGGTAGACGGTAGAATCTGCAGAACTCGCTTATTAGTTGAATAGTTGGATTTGGGAAGTGAAAGAAGTTAAGAATAGCATTTCAATTGGGGATTTGCTTCCATTTTTCTGATATGAGGAAGAAGGTGGAGGAATTGAGGGACACAACATGAGTTTTATTTGGGCCACTTTTAATTTGAAAAGACTTTATTAGATACCTATCATATATGTAGGCAATATAGGAATTTGAAGTCCCATGGGAAGGACAGGACTACAAAGATTCACAAGTCATCAGCATATAAGTACAATTTAAATCTATGGAACTGGATGAGGTCACCTAGACAGAGTACATAATCAGAGAAATGAGAAAGCATAATTCTATGATGTTCCAACATTTAAAGGCAAGATAGAGAAGGGGGAATCAATCAAGGAGATTGTGGTATCATGGAAGGCAGCAAAAGCAAGTGATTCCAGGAGGAGAGAGGATCAACTACACTAAATGTTGTGTAGAGGACAAGTTAGAAAAATAGTGACCATTGAATTTTACTGATGACCTTGAAAAGAGTAATTGGGCGGTGGGGACAGAATGGTGGGTATTGGTTGAAAGGAAGGGGAAATGAAGATAAGGGGGCAGAGATGAGAATCAATCTTCCAAGGAGTTTGCTGTACAAGGAAGCCAATAAGTGGAATGGTAATGGGGGAGTTTGGAGTCAAAGATGGTTTTGAAAATAAGATATATGAGATAGAGAGGGAAAAACTGATCATTCAAGAAAGGGACATACTCTAAAAATAATCTTACATTTCCTATTTGGACCCTAATCCTGACTGTGATCTCACAGTCTTACCACTGAACTGGACCTAAGGAAGAGAAACCTTTCTTCCAAAGTCCTGGAACATGAGTCTTTCCTAGGATGGGCACATCTTTTAAACTGGATATAATTCCAGGCCCATGTTAGTGCACCAGCCCCGCAGGAGATAACTACTCCAAGGGAAAACCAAAAAGAGATTAAGATCTCACAAAATATGCTATATGAATACAACTACTTTTAATCTTTATCTATTCTCATGAGAAGCTGCCCATACACAGGCTCCCAAGCATCCTGACCTGATAAATATCTGTACTTTCTATCCTGACCTTTCTTTGGATGGAGTACAGGGACTGTAGAGGAGCCTTGAGTTATCCTTAGAGGTCATACAATGATATGTCATCTTATATAGTTAACATTTATTCACTTAAAAACTTCTTGAGAACTCAACAGAGGCCAGTCACTGTGCAATGGGCTGGCAATACAGCTGTGAACAAGAAAAATAGCAACTTTTTGAGCATCCTGTGCATCTCTCACTCTACTGGGGAATACAACCTGAAAAAAAATTATTATGCAAATGAATATTTATTACAATTGAGATAAACTGTAGGAACGAGTACCAGATGTTTTAAGAGTGTACAATGGATGAAGAAAACAAACTGAACTTGGGGTTAGGAAAAGACTGATAAATATTATCTATGGTTGTATAGTACTAGACAACTTACACAGGGCTTTCTCATTCATGAAATCATTAAACTTAATAAACAGAGAGATAAATAACATATCCCAATTTTGCAGATATGAAAACTGTCAGAAAGGTTAAGTAAAAATTAAATGTCTCCTTATTTTTGAGCATTTGTTTCCCTCTGTCTATTGACTAATTCTATCAGCCAAGACTCTAAATTACAAGGGAAGAATACTCAAACACAAACTGGGACACATAAATGAAAAGACCAGGAGTAACAACAGCATACAGTTCCCTCTTCCTCCATGTAATGCAATTTTAGCTGGGTACATGGCCACTCAGCCAGACTTCATTACCCAGCCATGATTGTAACTAAACGTTGCTAGATGACTAAGTTCTGACAATCAAATGTTAATAGAATTAAAATAGGCTACTTCAGAAGTTTGCCCTTTAACTTTTTCCTCTGGAGGACCTCTGCTTCTTTTGTGTATAAATTGCCTTCTCACTATAAACAACTAGAAAAAGAGACAAAATATATAAGACAACATTTATTGGACAACAGACACCACAGCACTGTGATCCCTGAGAGAAGGAATACAAGCAAGGTTAGCACAAGGTAGCACTTGCCTACTGTCTGGAGGCAGTTTCCAAGATAAAGTGTATAGAGGTGCCCAGTGGTCTTGCTGAGTTGAGGAGACAGAACAGAGATTAGGGAAGCTAGAGGAACTAGAGTTCATGGACCAGAATGTCAGAAAAGTGGAAACTGTACTCAGAAAGAGTTCCAGACACCTGAAAAAAGTTCTTTGTAAGTTTTTGGCTGACTACTAATCTGTGAATCCATAAGTAAGACTCCTCAAGACCAGAAAAAGAACCACTCATAATCAGTAAGCCAAAAAAACAGTCAAAGTTCACACAGGGCTGAGGATGGTTTACATCCCAAAATCTGGAGTGGAAAGATCATGGGTAGTAGAATCCTCACAAGGTTCAGACTTTCATTGTGTGATTGAATTAGTCTTAAAGTAAAGGCTGCTCTGGACTTTCAAGAATAAAGTTTAAAAGAAAGCTTCAAAAACATAAATTGATCCTCAATAATTTAAATGTGCATCAGAAAATTCCAAAATTCTAAAGAAAAACAAAAATCTAGCACTCAAAAGTATTATTTACCCAATTTCCAGAATTGAATCATAAGTTCCCAGGCATGTAAATAATAAGTAAATGGAACTCATAATCAGAAAGAAAATCAATCAATTGAAAAAGACCCATAAAGGACAAGATATTATGGATTTGGGAGAAGAAGGACCTTAAGATAGCTATTACAAATCTTATAAATATACTCAGAGATATCAAAGGGGAAACACATAAAAAGAGAAATAGAAGGCATTTTAAAAAGACTCAAATGGAACTTCTACCAATGAAAATTACAGTATCTGAAGTAAAAAGTAAACTGAATAGGATTAATAACAAATTGGACTTCAGAAGAAAAAAAAATCAGTGAATTTGAAGATCTAACAATAAAATCTATCTCAAATGCAACACAAAAAGAAAAAAAGACTTTAAAAAAAGAGTTTGGTGGTCTGTGAGACAATAGCAAATGGTCTAACATACACAACCCACCTAAATAAATAAATAAATAAATGTATGTATGTATGTGGGGTGTTAAGGGGAAATATATGAAAATATATGAAGGAAAACATATGAAGAATAATAGCTGATTGTTTTCTAAATTTGAAGAAAAATTCATAGAACAAGAAGCTCAGTCCAAGTGTTCATCAACTGAGGAATGGATAAAGAAAAAGTGGTATACATATACAATGCAATACTACTCAACCATCAAATAGAATGAAAGCTTACCATTTGCAATGACATGGATGGATCTAGAGTATATTATGCTAAGTGAAACAAGTCAGCAGAGAAAGACAAATACCATAAGATTTCACTCATATGTAGAATTTAAGAAACAAAACAGATGAACATATGGGAAGGGAGGAAAAAAGAGAGAAGGAAACAAACCATAAGAGACTCCTAATGATAGAGAACAAACTGAGGGTTGATGGAGTGAGGTGGGTGGGAGATGGGCTAAATGGGTGACGGTATTAAGGAGGGCACTTGCTATGATGAGACCTGGGTGTTGTATGTAAGTGATGAATCACTAAATTCTACTCCTGGAACCAATATTACACTATTTACAATTTAAATAAAAATTTGAAAAAGAAAAAAAACCTCAATGAATACAAAGAAATAAGAAGAAAACTATACCAAAGTGCTTAATAATCAAATTGCCTAAAACCAGTGAGAAAAAAAAAAACAACTTAAAATCAGTCATAGCACAGGGAAGAAGGAAGACATTATGTACAAAGAATAAAGATTAAGAATGACAGCAGACTTCAATAGAAAAATGCAAGCTATAAGACAGTGGAACTACATACTTAACATACTGAAAGAATGTCACTATACCAGTGAACACATCTTCCAAAAATGAAGGCAAAATAAGGACTTTTTCAGGCATATAACAACATAAAAAACTCATTACCAACTAATGAGTACTACAAAATGCTAAAGAAAGCCCTTCAGGCAGAAGAAAAATAACAGAAGTAAACCTGTATTTACACAAAGTTAATAAAGAGCCACAGAAATGGTAAATACATAGATAAACATAAAGGCTTTTACTATTTAGTATTTATTTATCTTGTTATTTTAAAAATAACTTTAAAAGATAATTGCCTATTTTTTAGCATTCAGTTATATATTTTTTTATTGAAATATAGTTGATACACAATGTTACATTCACTTCAGATGTACAACATAGTGATTCAATAAATCTCTACATTATGTCCTGCTCACCATAAGTGGAGCTACCATCTGTCAGCACACAACACTATTATAATATCACTGAGAATGTTTCCTGTGTTTTACCTTTCATCTCCCTGACTTATTAATTCCATATGTGGAAGCTTCCACTTCCCACTCCCCTTCACTCACTTCGCCCATCTCCCAGCACCCACCCTGGCAACCATCAGTTTGTTATCTGTGTTTATTAGCATATAATTCTTGATTGTTACTTCCTCAGACTCTTTACAGTTACTTCCTCAGACTCTTTACACTTTATTTCAATATTTGTTGATTTGTATCATTGCTGAGGCTACATACATACATACACACATACATAAAAGATAACTGACTTTTTAAAGCAAAAACAATGAATTTATGGTCCATATCACATATAAAAGTAAAATGTATAACAACTGTAGCACAAAGACCAAAAGTTCATAAGTTATATATGAAGTGACATAATATTACTTAAAGGTAGCCTGTGACAGGTAAATATGTACACTCTTAAAATAATAAGTAAAACAAAAAATATGTATTAATAAGTCAAGATAGTAAGTAAAATGGAACTGTAACAAAATATTTTATCTGAAAACAGACAGAAGAATAAATGGGAATAAATAACAGATGGGGCATATAGAAAACAAATAACAAAACAGCAGATGTATATCTAACCATATTGATAATTTTATTAAGTTCAAATGGACTAAACATTCTAATTAAAAGGCAGAGACTATCAACTTAAATTAAAAAGCAAGATTTGATGATATGCAACCTAAAACAAATTCACTTTAATAGTAAAGACATAGGTTAGAAATTTAAAAATGAAAAAAGTTACACCATGAAGACTTTAATTGAAAAAAGCTTGGGTGGCTATATTAATATCAGATAAAGAATATTTCAGACCAATGAATATTCCATGGGCAAAAAAATTAAAATTAATTGTGATAAAGGGATAAATTCATTAAGACAATATACTAATAAGTAATATTCATGTACTTATTGCTAGAACTTCAAAATACATGAAGCAAAACTGATATAACTGAAAGGAGAAAAAGACAAACCCACAGATACAGTTGGAAATTTCCATAAACCAATTTGAGTAATTGAAAAGACAAATAGACCACTTGGAGCACCCGGGTGACTCAGTCACTTAAGTGTGTGACTCTTGATCTTAATTCAGGTCTTGATCTCAGTGTTGTCAGTTCAAGCCCCATGTTGGGCCCCATGTTGGGCCCCATGCTGGGCTCCACTCTGGGTGTGGAGCCTTCTTTAAAAAAGTAGAAGAAGTAGACCATAAAAAAGGCAGTAAGTTAACCTCACTTAGAAATTTGACTTAGTTGCCCTTTATTAAATAAACTCTCCATTCAACTGCAGCATACAAATATTCACAAATATGGACCATATTCTGTGCCACAAAATGATCAATAATAAGTTCTAAGGGGCTGATCCCATTGAAATTGAACTAAAAATCAATAACAGAAGATATCTGTAAAACCTCAACTGCTTGGAAATTAAACAACACATCTGAATTACACATACATCAACAAGTAAATTACAAGCATGGTAGAAATTATTTTGAACACAATTAAAATGAAAATAAAATATATCAAAATGTGTGGGGTGCAGATAAAGTAGTGCGTAGAGAAAATTTTACATTAAATGGTTACAGTAAAAGCAGAAAGGTCTAAAATCAACAATCTGAGCTTCCATCTCAAGATTGTAGGAAAAGAACAAAAAAAAAGTAAGAGCCAAAAACAATGAAAAATAAAATTAGAAAAAAATGGAGAAAAATCAATAATATTAAAAGAGCAATACAGGGGTGCCTGGGTGGCTCAGTCAGTTAAGCATCCAACTTTGGCTCAGGTCATGATCTCATGGTTCATGAGTTCAAGCCTATGTTGGGCTCTGTGCTGGCAGCTCAGAGCCTGGAGCCTGCTTCAGTTTCTGTGTTTCCCTCTCTCTCTGCCCCTCCCATGCTTGCTCTCTCTCTCTCTCTCTCCGTAAAAAAAAAAAAAAAAAAAAAAAAAAAAAAAAAACATTAAAAAAAAGTTTTTTAAAAAGAGCAATACAATTAACAAATTTGGGCTATAATGATCAAGAAAAAATATTTATGGGTACATAAATTACCAATATAAGGAATAAGAGGGCATTACTACAGATACTGGAGACATTAAAAGGATAAGAGATTATTATGAACAACCTTACGCCAATAGGTCAACAACTTAGATGAAATGGACAAATTCTTTGAAAGACACAAAAGCACACTCAAAAGAAATCATGTGTCCCTGAAAGCCCTGTATCTATTAAAGAATTTTACTTTGTAATCTAAAATTTAACCACAAAGAAACGTCCAAGTCCAAATGGCTTCACAAGTGATTCCATTACACACTTAATTTAAAAAAATAATACTAATCTCACACTAACTCCTTCAGAAAATACCAAAGAGAATAACTACTTCCTCATTCTGAGACCAACATTATCCTAGTATCAAAATCTGAAAAAGACATTATGGGGAAAAAACTATAGGAGAATATCCTTCATAACTACAAATGCAAAAATCCTTAACAATATAGTAACAAATCTAATCCAGTAACATGTAAAAGGATAACACTATATGACCGAGTGAAGTTTTCCCAGAAATGCAAGATTGCTTTAATAGTCAATCATATAATTCACCATATCAACAGACTTACTATTATCATACCAAGAGATTCAGCAAAACCTTTCACAAAATTCAGCATCATTCCTAATAAAAAATGTGCAGCAAACCATTAAAGAGAACTTCCTCAACTTGTTAAGGACATCCAAGGAAAACCAAAACTAATAAGCTTAGTATTGAAGGATTGAATGCTTTGCCTCTCAAGTTAAAGACAGGCAGAGCGAATATTTCCATTCTCACAATTTCTAGCCAGTGCAATAAGGCACAAAAAACAAAACAAAACCAAAGTCTACTAGAACTAATCAGGAAGTTTATCAAGGTCATATGATACAAGGAAAATGTGCAAAAATCAATCATATTTCTATATACTAGTAGCTAATAATAGAAATTATATTTTAAAATGTCATTTACAATAGCACCATAAAATCTAAGATATTTAAATATAGGTCTAACAAAATATGTGCAAAACCTACATGTCAAAAATTATTAAAAGTTAACAGAACAAAAACAGGAAGATCTAAAAATGGGGAGATATTCCATATATATGGATTAGAAGTTTTAATATTACTAAGATTTTAATTGTCCCAAATTGATCAGCAGAGTCAACACAATTTCTTTTTTTATTTTTTGAGAAAGAGAGAGAGATCATGAACTGGAATGGGGCAGAGAGAGAGGGAGAGAGAGAATCCCAAGCAGGCTCAATACTCAGTGCAGAGCCCAGTGTAGGGCTCAATCCCATGACCCTGGGACCGTAACCTGAACTGAAATCACGAGTCAGACGCCCAACCAACTGAGCCACCCAGGTGCCCCAACACAATTTCCATTACAATTCCAGGGTAATTTTTATAGAAATCCATAAGCTATTTCCAAAATTTACACAGTCGGCTGTGGAGCCTGCTTAAGATGATCTCTCCCTCTGCCCCTCCCAAGCTCATGCATGCACTGTCTCAAAAAATGAATGGATGAATGAATGAACAAACAAATGGATAAACAAATAAATAAATAAAATTTCTATAGAAAAGCAAGGGAAGTATAATAGCTAAAATGATATTGAAAAAGGAGAAGAACGTTGGAGAATGCACACTACCTGACTTCAAGCCTTACTATAAAATTACATTAATGAAGAACTGTGGTATGTAAATAGATAGACACATAGATCCATGGGACACAAGTGAGTCCAGAAATAGGCCCTGCATATATGATCAATTTATTTTCAACAAAAGTGCCAAGGAAATCCAACAGAGGCAGGACAGTCTTTTCAACAGATGGTACTGGAACTACTGAAAATCCATATGATCCATTTTGAGTTCATTGTTACATATGGTACAAGGTATGGACCAAGCTTTATTTTTAGTATGTGGAAAAAAGATTTGAACACCAAAGAGACATGGATAGCAAATAAGAACATGAAAAGATGTTCGAGATAGTTACTTTTAGGGAAATTAAAATTAAAATTAAAACTAAAATGAGACACTACTACGTAACTATTAGAAAGGCTAAAGATATATTGATGATAGAAATGCAAAATTGTGCGGCCATTTGGGAAAACAGCCTGGCAGTATCCTACAGAGTTCAACATACACTCAGCTTACAAGTTAGCAATTCCATTCCTAGGTATTTACCCAAGAGAAATGAAAGCAAATATTCACAAAAGGACTTTTACTCAAGTGTTCACAGCAGCTTTATTTATAACAGACAGAAACTGGAAATGACCTAATGATCATCAACTGGTGAATGGAAAACTAACTTATGACAGATCCATACGATAGATGATTTCTCAGCCGTAAAAAGAGACAAACGATAAATGACACATGCAAAAATATGGCTGAATCTCAAAAGCATTATGTTAAATCAAAGAAGCAAGATGAAAAGCATCCACATTGTATGCCTTCATTTATATGAAATTCTGGAAAACACATAACTATAGTTACAGATAATGGGCTTGTGTTTCTTGGGGCTGGGGTTGGGGTAGGAGATTAACAGTAAAGGATGGAGATGTTCTATGTCTTGATTGTACTGGTGGTTCTATGACAGTATACATTTGTCAAAAGTCATGGGACAGGATGCTTAAAGTAGGCTGATTATATTGGCTTAAGTTGTATCTCAATAAAACTGATTAAAAACAAAAAATACTTTCCCTGCTTTCCTTCCCCCTCCAAACAAGGAGAAGACAAGCACTTGAGCAGCTGTCTTGAACCTAGAGAAAGAGGCCATGAATTGAGGATGCAAGGCCATCCTCTTGTCCCTGGACCACTTATCTCTGGGCTGTTACCTGAAAAGAAAATGGGCTTTGCTTACACCATTTCATATGTCCATCTCTTCATTATAGTATTTAGTCTGCCACTAATTAATATGCCAGCTACAGGTTTAGCATAACTGGTTTCAGAGGCTCCAACAATGCCACCAGAACCTGAGCTCTCTCTCCAGGACTCTGGTCCTCTCTATGCATTGGCTCCTTTCTCAGGCTCCATCTGGTAGACCGCTCATGCAGCCTCAGCCTCCCATATTCTCTGCCAGTTTGTGTCCAGTCCAGAATTGAGCACCGCCCCCCTCCGACTGTTCCAGACAAAGCCTCCTTATACCTCTGTGGCTCCACCTGGGTCACATGCCCATCCTGTGCCACTGTGGCCAGGTGAGCACAGTGTTGTGAGCAGCCAGGTCTGAGCCACTCACTCTATCCAGACACCAGGGCATATCCAGACACACAGAGAGTGCCCTGTGAGGAGAGCGGAGTGAGTCCCCCGAGGAAAGCTGGGGTAGAGCTATGAAGGAAGGGTAGCTGCTCAAGAGCCAAAGTAACAGATGGCCCTGTCAAGGAGAGTAAATGAACAAATGACTTACCTACTGTCACCCAGCAAGACAGTGACAGGTCTTTGAAGCTTGCCTCCTGTAGCAGGTCATAAATAAAGGCCACAATTTCTTTCTTCTTACTGATCACTTTACAAAACCTGGCTCAGAGCACACCCACGGCAGCTATCCCCCGGCAGCTCCTGATGACTTTTTGTCTTGATTTGGGGGCTAAGGAGAGATTATTTAAAAAAAAAAAAAAAAAAAAAAAGACAACACACACACACACACACACACACACACACACACACACACACAAAATAGAAGAAAAAGCCCAGGGATTGAGTGTGGATGTGTCTGTGGAGGGAGAACATGCCTCCATAACAAGCTACAGTGACTTTTTACAAGCTGCTTAAGTCTGAGACCTTACTTAGATCACACAAGTTTCATGCCACGGCAGAGTCCTATTCTCCCAAATTCAAGTCCAGTTCCGGCAGTTTACAGCTGTGTGACCTTGGGCAAGTCACTTAACTTCTCTAAGTCTTGGATTTTTCCCCTATAAAACATGAATAATGCTACTCCCCAGGGTTGTTGTGACAATAAAGTTTGATGTTGTATGTGAAAGCACTTCATAAACTACAACCAGAGCCTGAGGGATCACTGCCTAGCTGCTCCCGCAGGCATAGCACTTAGCACTTATCCCTCTCCATCACTTCCTTGCACTCCACGCCCTCTGCCCGACATCTCTCAAACTCACCGCAGCTTCACCCTCCAACTCCCCATTAGATCTACAGACTGGAGAAAATGCCCTCATTTGGAAAATGGGTAACCTGTTTGCTGTCCCCAGCTTGATTGCAAACCGCTAAAATGGGCCACAGGTGTCCAAGTCAAAGCCTTTACCTCCTCCAAGCAGCCTTGTGATCCTTTCTGATCTTTTCCTCTCCAGTTGAAAGAACCTGGGGCATACCATTTTAACATATTGCAAAACGTTGCAGAGTGAGACAGCAGTGATGGAGGAATCAGACCCCAGGTCCAGCCTCTGATGACTGAACCCCGAGGAAATTGATGAAGACTGTGTTCCTTTGCTTGCTGGGAGGCACCTGCTGGGAGGCACCAGCTGGGAGGCACAGCCTTTGCGGATCTGGTGTGCACAGCAGTTTCCCAGGCCACAAGGCCTTCTGGAAGGACTACTGAGAGCACTCTTGCTAAAAGAAGGATCTAAATTCAGCTACACAACCCTGGGGCTGGGAGATAAGGAAACTTGTGGCCCATCTGTCAGGATCTTTCGCTGAATGGCCTTGTTGTTTGGGCATCATTGAAACTGTGCCCGGGAGGCTCGGTCATAAAACACCAGGCTCTGCAAACACAGGCTGGAGAGGCAACCTTGGTCTGTTTAGCCAAGAGCACTCACTGAGATGCAGAAGCACAGAGGTGCAGAACACACACACTCATTCACACCATCACGCACACACACGAGTTCACACTCGGGTGTGTATGGTCACACAAACTGCTTTCTCTCCCAGATGCACATGCCACTATTCACACATGACACACTCACCTGCTTTTGTGAAAACATGCTCAGGGCACACTCATACACATGCACAGACGCACCCATGCACACACTCACACTCTGAAACCATGACCCCCTTACTGGTTCATATAACCCTCAGAATCGCCACATTTCCCAATGTGGCACACAAGGATTCATGCAATTCACACCTGAAGGTGGCCACACCTTCAGATATACTCCAACATGCACAGTCAAGCAGGCATCACACACATCTACATACACACACACACACGCACACACGGGGAGTTCTACATTTGAAGGCTAAGGGCTCTTCTGTGCATATTCCAGTCTTCATTTCTTTGCTGAATTATGCTTTCACTCAAAATTTTGGTTCAAAATGGGTCCCCACTGAGCATGTTATCTGAGGGTTCCCAGCCATATGCTTACTACAAAAATTCTGCCCATGTGTCAGATTCTGGCATGAATGAAATACAGCCCACACATGTGTATACATTGCAACAAGAGCCAGAATGTAGTTCTCACTGTAGGGTGGATGGGAACCTCAGGGGGAGCCCTGGCACCTAGCCATGAAGGGCATTCTGGTTGGGCATACCTTCCAGATAGCTCTCTGGAGGCTGGCCTCCGTGATTATTTTGTGGCTTAAAACAGTACATTTATCCCTCACGCTTCTGGAGGTCTGAGGTATGAACTGAAATTTCCCTGACTAAAAGTAAGGTGGGGGCAGGGCCAGCTCCTGTGGAGGCTCCAGGGCAGAATCCATTCCTTTCTTCCCCCAGCTGCCAGAGGCTGCTGGCATTCCTTGCCTCACAGCCACATCACCCCAATCTCTGTTTCTGTCTTCACATTACCTTCTCCTCTTTTTGATATTCCTGCCTTCTTCATATAAGGATATTTGTGATTAATCTGGGCCCACCCAGATAATCCCCCTGCCCCTCACATCAATATCCTTAAAAGCCCATCTTGCCATAAAAGGCAACATATTCACAAGTTCTGGGGATTGGAACATCTTTGGGGAGGAGGAACGGGAAGTATTCAGTCTACCACAGTACTCAATAAACATTCATCATTGTTATAAAACCCTCCCAGCTACCTTGCCCAAAGTCACACAGATAGTAGGTGCCAGGGCGGTACCTTGGTGGTAACACTGAGCCACCCAGGTACCCCCATGCTTTACATATTCTATAAGTCACCAACTATGAAGCAGGTTATACTCATCCCATTATACCGATGGTGAAACTGAGGCTTAAAGAGTCTCATCCCCCTTCCCTCCCTGTTCCAGGTACACCTGCTCATCCTAGCAGCTACTTTAGCCTTCTAATTGGAGGACACTTGGGAGAAGTCTCCTCAGCTTCCTTCCCGTGTACCAGGCTCTCTGTGTGCTGCATTTTTTATTGGGATTCTTTCAGGGCTGAAGGGAGGCTGGGGTGTGTGTGCGTGGTGGGGGGCAGTGAGGAGGGTTTGAAGGTATTCCTGAGTCTATAGCCATTTATCAACCACCTTCAAAGAGCTGTCTCCCCTTTTGCTGCTTATTATTATGATTATTTTCCAGGCTGCATTGCCCACAATGGTTATTGCTTCCAACTCCAGAGGGCCACATCAGCCGCCACTGACTTTTATTCCTGCAAATAAAAATGTAAGCTCCACAACAAGGAAACTGCAGGCGAAAGAGACAAAGCCCATAAACTCGAATTTTAAATGTGCAAAGATGATGCCAGTGATTCTCTGGGTGCTGTTGCCCACATTCCCTCTGCACCCATTGCACAGCACACGACTCTCCTCCAGAAAGTCCCTCCAAGCTCAGAAGGGCCTTGAGGAGGTAAGTGGTGGGGTGACAAATGGGGAAGAATTAGAATGAGCTTCCAGTAGTTTGTGCAGCCCCTCCCGCAACCAATATATGCAGACTTTGGTAAACCTCCTCCTGGTACAGAAAATAAAAGGGGGGGGGATATAAAATCCATTATGCTCTTTGGATATTATGTCTTAGAGTGTTTTCTGTGTGTATCGACACTGTCAACGAATCTCCTTTTTATTGGCCTCAGTGGGGAGTCTGGTCCCTCCATGAAGTTGACTGAGCTCCCCACTGGAGGTCTGGAGACTGGGAGCAGCTATGGGGCTGGGTTGGGGACTGAAGCAGAATTGTCTTGCAGGCAGGGGGCACCTCCCTGAACACCCTTCCTACAGAGCCGCCCTCTCTCAGCATGCCTTATTCCCCATTCTACTCCTGCCACCACCCATGTGTATTCCCATAGCATTCACCACTGTGAAGGTGTCTTTACTTGCTAATTCCCCTCTCTTCTGCTAAAACATAAGCTCCGTTAGGTCAGAGACTTTGTGTGACCCATTTACCTTGATGTTCCCAGCACACAGTAGGCACTATATAAGTGCTGTTGCTGTTGTTACACACACCTTGTCGCTAGCTCCTAGAACACTGCCCAGCCAATAGTATGTCCTGAATAAATACTATGAAGATAATTGAACAGAGAAGAAAGTCCCCCTGAGGTTTGGTGGAGGATGTGGTTGAGCACAGGCATCCCCCCAAGGCCAAGGAATAAACCAGACCACCTAGGAAGGAGTGACTCACTGACTCCACTCCCTCAGCTGGAGAGGACCCAGGCACCTTTCAAAATCTCATCCCTGAGCCAGAGAGCCCCAGTGATTTAGAAATTGGAAGGACTTGTAAGTATCAGGGAGTTAAAGCTCCCACCCAGCCTGATACCCCTCCAGTGTGTCCAGTGTGTCCTGAATCATGTCTCCTCTTGTATGTTTCCAGGATGAGGGTTCTTTCCCACACAGAACGATCCAGTCTTCTATTCAAGACCTTCATTCCACTGCTGGAGCCTGGGCTAGCCCTGGGGACACAGAGATGAAATTGGCCACACTGTCATTCCTGTCATTGCTCTGAGACCCACCGTTATCCCACGATTGGAGCAATGAAAATGGATAACTCCCTAGAAGCAGCCTCTCAAGCTCAAAGGTGTTTCTTCTGTCCAAGTAAAACATTTCTAGTTCCTACTTTTTTTTCCTTCATGACCCCATACGAAGTCTCTTGCTATCCTCGTTATGACCTTGAACACGTACTAATTTTTCATTGCTCCTTTAGAAATATGCTGCCCCAAGCTGAGAATATTACTATCAGTGGGGTCTGTCTACAGAGCAGGAATATCACCTCTCTTTCCCTGTTCACTAGACTTGTATTAATGTAGCTCTGAGACTAACTAGAATTACCAAAGGGGAGTGGCGACATGAAGAAGAGCAAAGGGCAGCAGTTGAGGAAAACCCTGTCATTGGGAGATGGGCTAACAAGGAAGGGTCAGAGAAGGAGTAGTCAGAGAGGTGGGTAGAGAGCAGGAGAGCACACTTTCGCACATATAAGAGGGATGGGAGAACATCCCAAAGCTGCAGTCGGATAATAACTATACAGGTCCTACAGGAGGCCAAGCAAATGAGACAGGGGACCGTGGACTTCACCTAATGATCCAGCTTGTCACAACCGTCAAGGAAGATGTTTCATGAGGTGGAAGGACCAGAAGAGAGACCTCACGGTGCAGAGGAGAAAATTAGGAGTGGAGAAACCAAGGCAGGGAGGATAGACAACACTTTCAAGATCCAAGGGCTTGGACTTTGTTGCTGGGAGATGGGGTGGGCACTATGATGAACATCATGGTTTGTATGTCCAGCCACTGCTTTCTTCTAGAAACCACATTCCCACTTCTTTTGGAGTCATATCCCTCCCCCAACCTCAACCATTTAGTTTTACTGGGACCTGGATCCAGAAGAGGCCATGAGTCAATGCGAAGCCAATCAGAGCCCTTCCTTGGTATTTCAAATTAGAATCAAGGAAATAGAGTATTTTCCTCTCTGGTGATGAAAGCTAGGATTTGTGAGTCCAGGAGTAGCCCCAGCCTGGTGGAGAAAGCCCATGTGGGAGAATTCAGCTGACATTCTGAGAAACAGAAGTCCTGCCCTGACAGCATTTGAGTGTGTGACACTCAACTCTGCCCCCGCCTGGCCTGAGATTTGGAAACGTGAGTCAATAGAACCTCCTGGAGCATACACTAAATCAGACTGGGTTTCTGTTACTTTCCACCTAAAGAATTCTAGTATCAGAACCGTAGGCCAAAGGGTGAACTCACAGTGAGTCTGGGACCCAAGATGGTTGATGCTAAAGCCACTCACAAGTAGAGCCAGAGCAGCCCTCAGGGACCTCTTGTCCATCTTGAACCTGACGTCCCCAGTCTGGCACCCAGGGTGATTGCATCCAGCATTGGCCGCTGCTATGATAACAGAGCTGGGCTGGCTGCCTTATGGAGACGGTTATTTGTTTGCTTCATAAGCAGGAGGGCCTGAGGCATATCGTGGCAGGGCCCAAGCTTGCCTTCCTTTCCTATTTCATATTATATTTCACCCTGGCAAGAATGATTCTTCTTGGCTGGGAAATTGATTTTAAATCACCCTTCTTGCTGTTGACAGCCTTGCACAACCCTCCCTTCCTGGGGCCTTTGCCCTCTCTTCCCTCCCTGCAAAGCTCTTCTACTCACACCTTCCAGCATGCCAGCTAGACAGACAGACAAACAGACACATACACATACACACAGCTCTTCTCTACGCTGGGGATTTTATCTTTTGCCAGTTCCATTTATTGATGAATTTTTATAACCAGGTCCATCTGTGGCTTCAAAACCAGTCTGTGGTGGGACCCCGGGAGAGGAAGCCGGCTGGAGGAAACGCAGGCATGAATTCTTGGCACCTGCCTGGGGGGAGCCAGCTGGCACTGGACAAGAGGAGGCTGACCAGTTGTTCCAGAAGGAACTTAGTGCAGAGATGGAGACTTTGATGCCTAGCCCATGAGTCTAGAAACCAATAGCCTCAGCTGAGACACCAGGCACCTAGTGGGGCCTTCCTGCCTTCTTCTGTGTTTTATTGCTCATTGAGCATTAGCCATCCCAGCACCTGGCTGTAGGAGAGAGGTCTTGGAAGTGGGTTCACATTTCCCCCTCCCAGCGCTGCCACTTCTTAGCCATATGGGATTGTCTGATGGGGATCTGCCAACCTTTTCTTAAAGGACCAGATGGTAAATATTTAGGCTTTGCAGACCATGTCTTCCCCACTACTCAGTTCTGCCACTGTAGAACCAGAGCAGTCAGAAACAATATGTAAATGAATGGGCGTGGCTTTGTCCCAATATAACTATTTACAAGAACAGGTGGCTCTCTCTCAAGGCATAATTGGCCCCTCCCTACCTTAGTCCTTGCAGTTCAGGGGCGACTCCTACCATCCTGATAACAGCTGCTAGGGACCAGCCCAGCTTCTCAAAGAAAAATTGCAAAATTGTGAGAAAGCAGAACTGCCTACCAGTCACTTAATGCATGTGGTACAGCCAAGGGTCAAGAATGTGGGCTAGGTTCAAGCCTGCCTTTGTCACTTACAAGCTCTGTAATCTTGGGAAAGTTATTTAACTTCTCTGTGCCTTGACATCATCATCTGTAGAAGAACATGCTAAACAGAAGGTAGGTATAAGGATTTGAATGGTCAGCTCATGTGCTAGAATGTCTGTGCTGGACTAGCAGAGATGAGCATCGTTATTCAGGAGTCTGGTGAGATTGCAAGGTGAGTAATGGAAGGAGGCTTCCATGTGCTGACAGAGGAAGGCCTCTAAATTCAGCCTTAGGAGGGCTTCCCAGAGGAGGTGATGCTGGAGCTGAGGTTCTGACAACAAATAGGAGTGCTCCAGGGGAAGAAGATGGAAACATGTCCGAGCATCTTACTGAAGGCAAGAAAAAGCTAGTTTTTTGTAAGGATTCACAAGGAGATTTGATATTCCCAGGGTTTGGTGCAAACAGACCAGGGAGAGAGCAGGCTGGATTGATAAGCAGGGGCCAGATCATACAAGACTGTGCATTACACAGTAGAATGTGGATTTTATCTTCATGAGAATGAGGGCCCTGGAAAGTTTTATTTTTTAATAAATGTTTATTTTTGAAAGAGAGTGTGAGCAGAGGAGGGGCAGAGAGAGAGGGGGGCAGATGATCTGAAGTGGGCTCTGTGCTTACAGCAGCACGCCTGATGCAGGGCTGGAAGCCATGAACTGTGAAATCATGACCTGAGCTGAAGTCATACACTCAACCGACTGAGCCAACCAGGCACCCTTGGAAAGGCTTTAATTGGAGGAGATGTGTACCTAGATGTTTGCTTACTCTGGCAGCTGTCTATAGGATGGATTCGAGAGGGTGAAAGTGGAGCCAGGGGGACAACTAGGAAGCTGTTGCATGGAGTAGGACAGGGAAAAGTTGACTGTTCCAAGGCAGGGGCCCTGGGAGGAGAGGAGAGGCACACAGTGGAGAAGTTAAAGAGACAGAAGCATCAAGATATGCAATCCTACTGGACCAAGGGAATGGGAAAGAGGGAAGAGCCAAAAACAACTCCTAGGTTTTAGCCCAACTGAAATCACAAGGTGCAGAATTAGCTGACATCACCACTTTCCTTTATATGTCTGAGAGCTTTATCACAGACTAATTTGGGGCTGGAACCCAAAAACCACCATGCAAGTGTCTCTTCAAGATCCTTGGGCAAGTCTTTTGGACATATACCCAGAAGTGGGATTGCTGGATCATATGGTAGTTCTATTTTTAATTTTTTGAGGAATTTCCTTATGGTTTTCCACAGCTACCGAACCATTTTGCATTCCCACCAACAGTGCACAAGAGTTCTGATTTCCCCCACAACCTCGCCAACACTTGTCATATTTTAATTGTTGTATTTTAATTGTTTACATTTTTTAAATAATAGCCATCCTAACAAAGTCAATGTGGTATCTCATTGTGGTTTTAATTTACATTTCTATGATCTCATATGCCTGTTGGTCATTTGTAGGTCTTCTCTGTACTCCCATGCTCACTGTGGCATTATGCATACTGGCCAAGATGTAGAAGCATCCCAAATGTCCATCCACAGATGAATGGATCAAGAAAATGTGGTAAATGTGGTATGCACATGTAATGCAATATTACCTAGCCTTTAAAAAAAAGGAAATCCTATCATTTGTGACAACATGGATTGACCTGGAAGATGTTATGCTAAGTGGCATAAGTCAATTAGAGAAGGACAAATATTACATGATTCCATTTGTATAAGGAATCTAAAGTAGTCAACTTACAGAAGCAGAAAATAGGTCAATAGTTGCCAAAGGATGGGTGGGGAGTGGGGGAGTGTGAGAGTGGGGGAGGGAGAAAGGGAAGTTGTTCTATGAATATAAAGTTTCATTTATACAAGATAAACAAGTCCTAGAGAGCTGCTATACAACATAATGTCTATAGTTAACTCTACGGTGCCATGCACTTAACAAGTGAAGAGGGTAGATCTTACAGTGAGTGTTCTTACCACACACACACACACACACACACACACACACACAAGCAAAGGGGCACAAGGAAACTTCTGGAGGTGATGGGTATGTTTATTACCTTGATTGTGGTTATGGTATCACAGGCATATATATACTGAAACTTATCAAATTACATTAAATACATGCAGTTTTGTGTGTGTATCAATTATACCTCAATAAAGCTAGAAAGAATTATCATGCAATCTTAACCTGTGGCAGGAAAGAGCCTGTCAGAGGTCATTTCACCCACCCCCCTGCCTCTGGACCTGTCTGCATTTAACCCCCTAAATAGTCAGCCATGGGTGCCATGAAGGACAAATGCTCTGTACAGTGCACAGGAGGGAAGCTGCCCAATGTGGAGGTGAAGGTTTCCAGGCTCTGGAGAGTCAGAGCTTTTAGCTGTTAAGTAGACTGGACCCTTTCTTCCATTCTCTTTTTAAAGTTTGCCAGCAGGGTCAGTTTCCTGGCTGTAGAGGAGGGAGGGTCTGGCAGATAGCCACCCAACCACATCACAGCTAAAGCTCCATGGCCCCAGCCACGACAGGTGCAATTTATCTGCAGCCAAGGGAAAGAGGCAAAGAAATGCCATTTCTTCCCTTCCTTGCTGTTTGGGGTCATTCATCACCTTCGTTATTTTTATAGCAGTGTGGTGTGCTCAGCTCTCTCCACCAGCCCTCCTCCCCAGGAAATGTGAGCAGATGAGGAATTTGGAAGCCATGTTATCAAGGAAGGCATCAAAGCACAGAGGGGTGATTAAGGATGGAATGTCACATTTCACCCCTCTGCCCTCCTTACTTCTTATTTTAACTCCCTTCCATGTCCCAGAATTCCCCAGATCGGACCTGAGACTATCTGAGTTGTGCAACAGAATGGAAGACTTGCTTTGAAACACCTGGACTTGGAAAAGGGAGATCATTGTAATGCTCATTCCAGTGATCTCTGATTTAAGCCAGCAGAGTGAACAAAATAGTGACTCAATGAGAAAGTCAGTGTGAGGCCTGTAGGATTTAATGCTTTGCTGAAAAGATGGAAAGGGGGAGAAAGAAAATAGAACCCACTCTCATGAGGATGAGAGTTTCTGTGTTGCTCAAATCAAAGCAGGAAGAAGAGCTTTAATTCATTGAGTTATGCTATTTGCCTTGCTATAGTGGGGAAGGTGTGTTGCAGAGTGGAGTTTGGGAATTATATTGAAACTCAGTTTGAATCTTGACTTCTCCATTACCTCAATAATTTATAAACTGAGGATAGTTATATCCACTTCCTTGGGTTGTTGTAAAAAAATTTTTAATTAATGTATATATTTTATTCTCTAACTTTAAATCCAGTACCAGAATTATTTTTTTGCACCTCAAATTGTTCCAGCCTTCACCATTAGAGGCCCCATCAAGTTGGCTCCTGGTTTCTTTCAACAAGCCTCCAGATGTTCCAAACTCATCTTGTATGTACCATTCCTCACCACTGGAATCAACCAGTTCACTTAGAAATGTCAGTTCCTTGCAATGGAGAATGGTGCTTAGAGGCCATGAACTAAGTGCCACGTGTGCTCATTGTTACTGAGGTGTCACTGCTTCTAGGCCCTGTCATCAGACAGAGCTAGGAAATGTAGGTATGTGCACCAACCAATGCAAATATGCACATCTGTATTTCTGTATCTATGTATCATACAGGGTTGATAGCACTGGTTGATAGCACAGGTTGTAGCACTGTAAAGCGAGGTGAGAAATATAAAAGAATGTTTTATCTTATTACTGCAACTTTTCTGTTAGCTGAAAATTATAAGTTTTTTAAGTATAAGAATCTAGAATGTAATAGGTGTGCACTAGCTGTAAATTCCCTTTCCATCCCTCCAATTCCTAAACTTGTTTGCTCTATCTACCTTGAAAATTTATAAATGGAATAGTAATATCTACCTCATAGAGTTGTTATAAAACACACTGGATGCGTTTCAGGATATGAACCTGAAAGGTGCCCTATAGCAGCAAATTGGGGAAAAGATCCACTCCTGCCAAGCTGAAGTTTGAAAGCAGAGTCTCTTATCATATGAAAAGGGAGGTAGAGTTTAGGTTCCCCTGGAAGTAGACCCTGAGATAGGGTTAGGGTTCTAGTGCTAGTAATTTATGGCGGGGAGCATCAGAAACACTATGGGGGAGTGGGAAAGAAAGACAGCCAAAATGTATGTGATAATATGCCAGATCCTCCAGTGAAGGACTGCTACATAATCTCATGACAAAAACTCTAGGAAATTCTGTAAAACACATATCTCAAAATTATCCACACACACCCCAGAAAAGTAGCTGGGAGATTTTATATACAAATTTCCATCAATCAATAATTGAGGGCTGCTCCCAGGGGTTGTTTTTCCCCCAGAACACACAGAGAAGCCTCCTGTAGTTCTGGGGAAAGTCCCAAGCCCAGAGCTGCAGAGACTGTAGCTGGGTCTTAGCACTTGGCCCCAAACAGACATCAGTGGCCATGCCATACTCAAGTTCAGTCTGTTTGACCCCATTTCCTGACCTACTCCCGTTCTCCTGAATTTCCTTGAGAGGCCCATGCAATGGGAAGAGAATTATGGCATCTCCTGAGCTTGTGGTTTAGGAGGAGAAAATTTGTCAAGGAAGAGCCAGTTTCATCTAACCAAATATTCATTAATCTGTGACAAGGTAGCCAGGTCTACAAATTTCCTCAAAGTGATATTAAAATGTATTTATATAGAGAGCTAGATGGCATTTCTCTATATATGAATATGTAAATTTCTGGGTTTGTAAGTATCTGTGGTTGAGAATGAGAATGAGACATGGAATACAGAGCCATGAATTCATAAAATGTTTTAAAGGAGCTCTCTCCAACCTTTTGGTGTGTTATGTTATTAAGGTACAGTAGACTTGCAAAGTATGTTGTAAATCTAAAAGTTTAATGCATCATTTGCAGTTTTCCACTGAGTTTGCTCTAAGAAAGGGCAATGAGGAGAAAGGGATGTCATCTCAACCTTTCGCCTTGAGAAGAGCTGCATGGTTGGTTTCCCCAGCCAGAGCTGGCATCCTACCCCACATCCTGAGGATCCAGAGATTCTTGCATGAATACGGTAGGGTCACCATGGGTAGGGTCACCATGTAAAGATGCAGGTTGTGCCCAGCACAAATGCACGCAGCCTAGGGGTGATGGAGCACTGGAACCTCACCCATGCTCCCTCCACCAGACAAGGACCCAATGTAGGACTGTGACTGCCTGGGAGAAAGGGTATCTTTTCTTAATTTGCACAAAAACACCACATGGGTCAATAGCATTCTTATAAGCACCCAAGACAAGGAGCTATGCGAGACCAGGACACCGAGGGGAAAGACTTCTCCAGAGTGTATTCATTTGCTAGGACTTCCATAACAAAGCATCACAGACAGGGTGGCTTCAGCCATTGCAGTTCTAGAGGCTAGAAGTCTGAGTTCAAGGTGATCAGCAGATCAAGGTCATTGGCTTGCTGATGGCTGCCTTCTTTCTATGTCCTCACTCACTTCTCTCTGTTGTCCCTTTGTGTATGCCTGTGTCCTAATCACCTCTTCTTATAAGGACACCAGTCTTATTGGATTAGAGCCCACTATAATGACCTCATTTTAATGTAATTGCCTCTTTAAAGACCCTATCTCCAAACACAGTCAGATTCTCAGGTACTGAGGGTTAGGACTTCAACATATGAATTTTGGGGAGGACACAATTCAGCCCATAACACAGAGCAACACAGAAAGTCATTGATGATGCCAGAAATAGAGCTTGATATTTTCTGACTTCCCATCTATAAAACTCTGTAGCTTATTCCAAAGTCATCGTGTCCCTGTCAACCCTTGTTTCTGACAGAGGTGTAAATGGAATTGCAGCCGTTAAGTAAAAAAGCAGTTCTGCCTCACTGTTGTTCCTGCTTAGCGAGTCATGTCACCATCCTCAAATGGAGCCAGGGTCTCCTGTGACACCCACATAATACCCACCTCCACTGGTTCCCTTAGTAGAAGGGAGTGTCATACCAGAGCCAAGAGCTCACAGATGCCAGTTAGACCCTCACTGGGCAGCCACCTCCCACCTAATCTATACAGAGAATGGACTTACATAAACCCAGTTTCCAGACACATTTGGGTCATTTCCGCATGATTAAGAGTTCACTATAGTGAAGCCCCTTCCATGTCAAACTTCTGCAGAGAAGAGGCTGTGCTCATCTCCACTGAGGGCTCTAAATGATCTATGTAAATGGTGCCTCCTAAAGTAGCGCAGTGCACAACAAGAATAAGTGTATGGGGCAGCCCTGCTGCCCTAATCCACACCCCTTACTCCATAAGCTTTTCTGTCTGTTCCCTTCTTTTAGCCTCCTCTTCACACCTTTCCTCTTCCCGGTCCTTAGCTATATTAAAACTACTTCTCCTTTACAGCCAGTCTCCCAGTCTTCCCCCAGTGTCTGCTGCCTCCTGGTATTCACACCTTGTATAATCACCTCCCACATTGTACAGAGTGATAGAACACTGTAAAAATAATGGTACGTGACTTCCAAGATCAGGTTGCAAAGACATTGTGGCTTTTGTCTTTGTCAGTTCTTCTCTCTCTCTTAAATCTCTTGTTCTGGAGGAAGCCATGTCATGAGAAACCCTATAATAAGATCCATCTAGCAAGGAACTGAAGCTTCCTTCCTTCCACTCACACGTGAGCGAGCTCGGGAACAGACCCTCCAGACACAGGCAATCTTCAGGTGACTGTAGCCCTGGCTGACCCACAGCTAAGCTACTCCTGGATTTCTTCCCCAGAAACTATGAGATAATAAATGTTTGTTGTTTTAAGTCAGTAAGTTTTGGGTCACTTGTTATATAGCAGCAGAAAACTAATGCAGGCAAACTACATGTTGGGTTAAATCAGGTCAACTCCTCACAGAATCACCTCCATGTGCTATGCATGGATGTTCTGCCCCAACTTATATCAGAGATGGTTACAAGAAACAGCCATGTAAAATGTGCCACCAATTTTGCTGCACGCTTGCTATTAAGCATACTGCTTACTGCTTCATTAACTTTGTGTTTCTCTTTGTAAGGGGCCATATGAGAAAAACTTTAAAAGTTTAGTACAAGATTTGCCTTTATTCAAATATTCATACCTCAATCCCTACAGTTGCAAGTTTGCTAGGGAAGCAAAAGTCTCCATTTATAATATTAGCCCTCCCTCCTTGGCATTTCTCCCACATTCACCCTAGGGTCTATTCCTTCCTATCCCATAGAAGCTTTGCTGCTCTACCTCTCACTGGTTGACAGATGATCAATACACTGGGAATACAATGCAAACTGATTGCAAAGTATAATTGCAAATACTGCAGTGAAAGGGGGCAGAATTTCATAAAGTCCATGAAAGTGAAGTTGAAGAACTACTGACATCATGTGCAAAGGTTTGACAAATATGTATTTGGGAGCATTAGAGCAGTTAACAACTGAAGAGGGGAAAACAGCAAGGACGATGATACCATGAAGACTTTGAAAGAGATCAGTCTGAATATCAAAGGAATAAGAGAGGCTCTTGAGAAAATTGATAAAGTGCTCAAAGAGTTTTTGCAAAAATAACCCTTTTGATGATCGTGCTGCAAAAGTCAAACATGAATTTGAGAATGATATTTCATTCTATCATATACGTTTGTTGGGAAAATTCCACCGAAAAGGTCAGCCCATGCTTCACACTGTTCATTCAAAGAGCAGGTGGCTAGTTGCGTGTGCAACTTCAGTTCTGTTAAGTGTACAATAAAATAAACTTATTTTAATACCTTTTGTTTCACTTTTCAAGACGTAGTCTAGCAAAGCTCCTTTATAAATATTCACTGTGAAATTTCTGTCCCGTCTTTAAGAGCAATTTAAACAAGTCTTTTTCTACTTTCAAGAATACCAAGGTATCGAAGGCCAATGTCAGCAGAAGGAAAAAAAGTACACTTGCCCTGAATAACTGGCCTGTGACCCCCTTTCTGATTATCTCAACTTTGCAACTCCCATACTTGACCTTTTGCCTGGACTTCCAGGAAGCTAATTACAATTCTGCTCACAATTCCAGTATGGGGTTTTTCCCCACACCACCAAGCAATTCTCAGATATTAGCTGGGTGTCCCACAGTTCAACTGAATTCTGACACTGTCTACCTGGAGATCACTTCAGATCCCTCAGGCTAAGGGCTCAGTCCTATATAACTGCTCCCTGCTTCAGATGCCAATTGAAAATCCAGGTTATCAACTTGTGCTTCTGACTGACCGGCTAAAGATTGGAGGTTCCAGTGGCCCCACCCCTGGGTTCAATTAATTTGCTACAATGGCTCACAGAACTCAGATAAATACTTTACTTACTAGGTTATTATAAAAGAATATAACTAAGGAACAGCCATGTGGAGCTTCCATGTCCTCTCTGGGTGTGCCATTCTCCCAGCACCTCCACCTGTTCACCAACTTGAAGTTCTACAAACCCCCACCTTTGGGGGTTTTTATTAAAGGCTCCAGTGCATAGGTATGATTGCTTAAATCATTGGCCATTGGTGATTAATGCAACCTCTAGCACCTACACACGCCCCCAGAGGTCACTGGGGGTAGGACCAAAATTTCCAGCCTTCTAATTGCATGGTTGGTTTCCCAGAACCAGCCCCCATCCTTAGATGCAGTCCCAAAGTCACCTCATTAACATAGTAAAGATCCTCTTTGCTATGGGGGAGGATCTGAGACCTCCCCAGCCTACATCAGCCTACCACAAACTAGATTCTCTTCTATCAAGAGACGCTCGGTTTGGGAATGTACTTTTTCACTTCTCCCAAGCTCCACTTTCCCTTTTAACTACATAATTAGATTTTTTTTTTAATCTATGGCCTCTTTCTAATCAGCCTCCTGCCTTGGCATTTGCCCACAGAGCTTATAAGCAATACGAAGCACTGGGCTAGGTTAGGCCTTCACACAAATGCAATTGCACTTTTATTGCTGCCATAATTTTGAGTTGCTGAGTAATGAGATTGATTTCTCAAAGAAGTGAAAGGCAAATATGTGGCCACTCAGCAGCCAACTCTTATTTCTTTGTAATTTGGTGCTACCAAGGGCTAGGTTTTGTTTTTCCTCATTTCTGGTCATGGAAACCTCAACAGTTAAGAATTTCTGGGTAGCATTCTACAAGCTACGCGTAGCCCTGTTTATTCTTTTGAAATTTTACATGGAGGGGCAGGACTTCCTGAAAGGTGTATAAGGAGCTTGGCAGACTCCCTCTCCAGCAAAACCACTATTTAACTGGTGAAAATTATTTTTTAAAAAATCAATTACCATCTCTAGAAATTGTCTTGAGGACATACAGCAAAGGGAGAAGTATTCTTTGAAGAAAATTTACTAAATTTCAGTAAGAATGATGACAGGCTTTGGCATTTTAGCCACAACTCCTTCCTTGTCCCCTACCCCATACCCCCATTATTATAGGAGCTCTACCCCAAGTCAGTGTGGCCAAAAGGAAGACAGCTTCCTCTCCCATCAGCTCCCAGTCTGGAGCTACTGCTTCATCTTGGCAGGGGTAAGCTACCAGCCTTTCCCATCCCCCTCCCAGCCTCAGGTTGCAGAAGTCCCCTTTGGGTTGATGCTGCAGAGAGTACCAGTCTCCCTTCCCTCATTCTACCCTCACCCCTAGGGCCGAAGCTCCACTCTAGGCACAGTAGGCCAAGATTACTGGAATCTCAACTGCTCCATTTCATTTCTCTTATAAGGGAGAGGATCCATGTTACTAGAGATAAGGGACATTTTTTAATGAAAAAAAATCTCAACTCATGAGAAAGATATAACAATTATGAATATACATGCATCTAATAACGGGGACCCAAAATACATGCAGCAAAAGCTGAGACAACTGAAGGAAAAAATAGACAATTCAACAATAATCTTTGGAGACCTCAATACTTTTCTTTCAATAATGGATAGAACAACTAGAAAGATACTCAATTAAAAAAAAAAAAGTAGGAGACCTTGACAACACTATAAACCAACTAGGCCTAAAAGACATTGATTGAACACACCACATAATGGAAATAGAATATACTTCTCACACACACGTGGAACATTCTCCAGCTATCATGCTGGACCACAGAATAAACTTCCATAATGAATCAATAGCAGAAATCAATAACAGAAGAAAATTTGAGGACTTCACAAATATATGTAAACAACATATTCCTAAATAACTAATGGGACAAAGAAGAAATCACAAGGAAAACTAGGAAATACCTTGAAAAGGAAAATGAACACACAAAATGCCAAAATGCATAGAATGTAGCTAAAGTAGCACTCAGAGGAAAATTGATAGCTGTAAACATATACTCAAAACTATAATAAAGTACTCAAATCAATAACCTAGTCTTCCACCTTAAGAAACTAGAAAAATAATGGGGCACCTGGGTGACTCAGTCAGTTAAGTGTCTAATTCTTGGTTTCATATCAAGTCATGATCTCATGGTTCATAGGTTCCAGCCCCATGTCAGGCTCCATGCTGGCAGCACAGAACCTGCTTGGGATTCTCTGTCTCCTTCTCTCTCTGCCCCTCTCCTGCTTGCACTCTCCCTCTCTCTCTCAAAAATGAATAAGTAGGCATTTAAAAAGAAAGAAAGAAACTAGAAAAATAAGAATAAACTAACCCAAAGGAAGCTGAAGAAAGGGAATAATAAAGACTAAGTGTGAAAGGTAAAAGAGAATAGGAAAAAACATAGAGAAAATGAAAAAAAATTGTTCTTTGAAAAGACTAATAAAATTGACAAAACTTTAGCTAGAGTGACCAAATGAAAAAAAGAGAGAAGACAAAATACCAAAATACTATATGGGGCACCTGGGTGACTCAGTAGGTTAAGAGTCTAACTCTTGATTTTGGCTCAGGTCATGATCTCACAGCTCGTGAGTTCAAGCCCCACATGGGGCTCTGCACTGACAGTGAAGAGCCTGCTTGGAATTTTCACTCCTGTCTGTCCACTTTCCCTGTCCCTCCCCTGCTCTCATGCTCTCTCTCTCTCTCAAAATAAACTTTAAAAAAGAAGAATATAAAGTACTAAAATACTAAAACCAGGATATCACTACTGACCTTATGGAAATAAAAATAATTATAAAGGAGACCTGTTAATAACTGTATGCCAACAAATCAGATAAATTAGAAGAAATGGGAAATCCCTGGAAAGATGAAAATTATCAGAATTGACCCAAGAAGAAATAGAAAATCTGTAACAAGTAAGAGACTGAGTTAGTAATATTAAAACTCCCCAAAAGGAAAGCCCATGCCCAGATGGCTTCACTGTGAACTCTACCAAATACCCAAAAGAGAATCAACACCAAATTTTGAAATTTTCCAAAACCAGAAAAATAAAACTTACCAACTCATTTTACAAGGCCAGTATTATTCTGATATCAAAACAAAACAAAACAAAACAAAACAAAAACATCACATAAAGAAAAAAAACCCTGCAGACCTTTTATGAATATACTTGCACAAATATTTAACAAAATACTAGCAAAATGATTCCAGCAACATATGCAAAGGATTATATAACATGACCAAGTGAAATTTATCCCAAGAATGTACATTGTTTTAATATCTGAAAATCATTTCATTTAATAAACCATATTAATAGAATAAAGAACAAAAAATTATTTCAAAAGATGCAGGAAAAGCATTTGATGGAGTCCAATTTCCTTTCATAATAAAAACATTCGAGAAATTGTGGATAGAAAAAATAAAAGAAATTGTGGAGAGAAGGAAACTTCTTCCACTTGATAAGCCACCTAAGAAAAACCCACAATTAGCACACATTTAATGGCGAATATCTGACTGCTTTTCTCCTAATATTAGGAATAAGACCGGGATGTCCTGTCTTGTTACTTCTATTCAATATAGAAGGGGCTTCTAAGGTTTTAGTCAATATGATTAGGCAAGAAAAGGAAATAAAAGTCATCCACATTGAAAAGGAAGAAGTCAAACTGTCTCTATTTTGGATGACATGGCTTTGTATCTAGAAAATCCTAAGGAATCCACTAAAAAAAACTTTTAGAATTAATAAAGTTCAGCACTGCATGATCAATTTATCAAAATAAGTTGTATTTATGTACACTGGCAATAAACAATTTGAAAAATGAATTTAAGGAAATAATTCCCTTTAGAACAGCATGAAAAAAATAAAATAAGAATAAATTTAACAAAAGTTCAGGACTTACACATTGAAACTATAAAATATTGTTGAAATAAATTTAGAAAGATCTAAATAAATGGAAAGACATCCTATGTTAATGGACTGGAAGGCTAAATACTGTTAAGATGGTAATACTTGCCAAATCATATACAGATTTAACAAAATTCCTATCAAAATCCCAACTTCCTTTTTTGAAGAAATGGAAAAGCTGATTTTCAAATTTATGAAGATGTCCAAGGGATTCAGAATAGCTAAAACAATCTTGAAAAAGAATAAATTTGGAAGAACTCACACTTCTTGATTTCACAACTTGCCACAAAATTACACTATAATCAAGTCAGTGTGGTGCTGGCATAAGGATAGCCATATAGCTCAATGGAATTGAACTGAGATACTAGAAATAAACCCTTATATTTATGGCCAATTGACTTTCAATAAAAGTGCCAAGACAATTCAATGGAAAAAGAACAATCTTTCAATAAATGGAGCTAGGACAACAGGATATCCACATGCATATAATGAATTTGAACCCCTACCTCAATTATACACAAAAATTACTTCAAACTGGATCATAGGCTTAAATATGAGTGCTAACTTATAAAACTCTTAGACTAAAACATAGGATAAAATCTGTGACTTTAAGTTAAATAATGGTTTCTAAATCCCATAACAAAAGTAAAGCAACAAAAGAATAAAAAGATAAATTGGACTATACCAATATTAAAAACTTTTGTGCTGCAAATGATACCACCAAGAAAGTGAAAAGATAGCCCACAGAATAAAGTAAACTATTTGCAAATCATATGCCTAGTAAGAGATGTGTATTCAGAATATTTTTTCAAGGGAGGAGTTAAGATGGCAGAACAGCATGGAAGCTTTTTGTGTGTCTTGTGTCCATGAAATATAGCCAGACCAACACTAAACCATCCTACACACCTAGAAAACTGACTGGAGGATTAACACAACAATCTGCACAACCTGAACCACAGAATTCAGCAGGTACACGGCATGGAGAGCTGAACTTGGGGAGGGAGAAGCTGTGAAAGGTAGGGAACTGCTTTTGCAGGCAGAGAGAGGATGGAGACTGGGGAAGGGGGGAGAATACGGGAAAAGCACCCCTCCCCAAAAGCAGCTGGAGAGAAAGTGGAAAATTGGAAACAGCGCACAAACTAAAAAGGGAGAAAGGAGAAAGGAGAGGGTTTAAATTCCATTGAGACTGTAAACAAGGGGAGCACAAAGGCTGGACCTCCACAGCTCAATACCTGGTGGTGCTCTGGTGGGAAGGGTGAATCCCCAGGAACAGAGTGGAATCTGGGAGGTTCTTGGGCCACACGGGGAAAAGTGGTTCCACTGCTGGAAGGACATTTGGTATAGACTGTTGAATCCACCTGGTACCAGCAGACGCCGGAAGGCAGCCACATTCACTGGTGCTGGGGCAAGGTCATTAAAGGTGAAGCCTGGTGCCAGATATGTGTTGTGATTTTCCATAATCCCTGAAGCGCTGCTGCTACACTGTCTCACGAACATTTTCTGGGGCGGGCTGGCTCCTGGCCGCAGCCTCGGGGCATCGGAAACAACAGGGTCCAGCGGGCATTCCTGGGTGCAGCTGATATTCAGCCATTGCTCATTCAGCCATTGCTCGGTGAGACCCTCCCACAAAGGGGCAGAACAGGTCAAAGCCGCAGTCCTTCAGAAGTAAGGGGCCAGGGAAAACAACCACATCTGAGACAAAACTTGGGAGAGAGGTACTTCCTGGGGCCTGGTCACAGAGAGTGAAAAACCCGAGAGTGGACAAGAGCTGAAGACAGAGGATGGGTGCACAATTGCTGATCCAGGAGAACAGACTGGGTAGCTGGGTGGTGCCACTTTCACTGCTCCCGCGCATGTGCATACGCACCAACGAGCACTGCAACAATCCACCCCTGTAGGCTAGCAGCGCCATCTAGTGGAGAGCAGAGCTGTTACACTAAGCCCCGCCCAACTGGGCCAACTTCGCTCTTCAAGAACACAAGTCTCACCACCGGCTTAATTTATGGACCAGAAAGAGCTACATAGACTGACTTCTAGGGGAAAACGAAGCAATTTCAGTCCTACTTCAATCTGTTAGCAGGTTCATCTATTAAATATTCTTTCTCTTTTTTTGTTGTTTTTTTCTTTTTCCTTTTTCCTTTTACAATTCTTTTTCTTGAATACAGAAAGAGACAAAATGCATTTTTATTTCTAATTTTTATCAAAAATATCTTTCTTTAATTTTTATTACTGTATTTTTTACTTTTGTGTAATTTTTTCAAATTCTGCTTTACTTCCATCATTTTATTTTAGCCTATTTTACACTGTACTCACTTTTTCAAATTTTCAAACGATTTCTTCTTTTTTATCTTTTTTCTCTTTTTAGTTTCTTTTCTTTTTTCTTAAATACATAAAATGAAAAAATTCATATTTATTTTAATTTTTATTAAAAATATTTTTCTTCATTTTTTTCTACTATATTCTTTACTTTTGTGTATATTTTTTCAAATTCTAGTTTACCCCCATCATCTCATTTTAGTCTACTAAATGAATTTAGTCTACTAAATGAATTGAGAATTTTTCAAATTCTCAAACGATTTCCTTTATTTTTCTAACCCCCCTTTTTTTTCTAATCTGTCAAACCACTTTCAACGCCCAGACCAAAACACACTTAGAAATAGCATCATCTATTCGATTTGTG
Organism: Acinonyx jubatus; assembly: GCF_027475565.1. Classification (NCBI taxonomy): domain Eukaryota; kingdom Metazoa; phylum Chordata; class Mammalia; order Carnivora; family Felidae; genus Acinonyx; species Acinonyx jubatus. Next base: position 26,055,983 of record NC_069381.1, read on the forward strand.
TGTGTGTAATTTTTAATTTTAATATTTTTTATTTTAATTTTTTTAGTTTCAATTTTTCTACCTCATTAATTCCTTTTCTCCCTTCAAAATGATGAAATGAAGGAATTCACCCCAAAAGAAACAGCATGAAGAAACGACAGCCAGGGATTTACCCAACATAGATACAAGGAAGATGTCTGAACCAGAACTTAGAATCACGATAATAAGAATACTAGCTGGAGTCGAAAATAGATTAGAATCCCTTTCTGCAGAGATGAAAGAAGTAAAAAATAGCCAGAATGAAATTTAAAATTCTATAACTGAGCTGCAATCACGGATGGATGCAGCGGCGGCAAGGATGGACGAGGCAGAACAGAGAATCAGCGATATAGAGGACAAACTTATAGAGAATAATGAAGCAGAAAAAAAGAGAGAGATTAAGGCAAAAGAGCACAATTTAAGAATTAGAGAAATCAGTGACTCATTAAAAAGGAACAACATCAGAATCATAGGGGTCCCAAAAGAGGAAGAGGGAGAAATAGGGGTAGAAGGGTTATGTGAGCAAATCATAGCAGAAAATTTTCCTAACCTGGGGAAAGACACAGACATCAAAATCCAGGAAGCACAGAGGACCCCCATTAGATTCAACAAAAACAGACCATCAACAAGGCATATCATAGTCAAATTCACAAAATACTCAGGCAAGGAGAGAATCATGAAAGGAGCAAGGGAAAAAGAAGTCCCTAACCTAAAAGGGAAGACAGATCAGGTTTGCAGCAGACCTATCCACAGAAACATGGCAGGCCAGGAAGGAGTGGCAGGATATATTCAGTGTGCTGAATCAGAAAAATCTGCAACCAAGAATTCTTTATCCAGCAAGGCTGTCATTCAAAATAGAAGGAGAGATAAAAAGTTTCCCAGACAAACAAAAATTAAAGGAGTTTGTGACCACTAAACCAGTCCTGCAAGAAATTTTAAGGGGGACTTTCTGAGGGGAAAAAAGATGAAAAAGTATATATATAACAAAAGATTAGAAAGCACCAGAGAACACCACCAGAAACTCCAACTCTGCAAGCATCATAATGGCAATAAATTCATATCTTTCAGTACTCACTCTAAACATCAGTGGACTCAATGCTCCAATCAAAAGACATAGGATAACAGAATGGACAAGAAAACAAGATCCATCTATATGCTGTTTACAAGAGACCCACTTTAGACCTAAAGACACCTTCAGATTGAAAATAAGGGGATGGAGAACCATCTATCATGCTAATGGTCAACAAAAGAAATCCAGAGTAGTCATACTTATATCAGACAATCTAGACTTTAAAATAAAGACTGTAACAAGAGATGAAGAAGGGCATTATAGCATAATTAAGGGGTCTATCTGCCAGGAAGACATAACAATTGTAAATACTTATGCGCCAAATGTGGCAGAACCCAAATATATAAATCAATTAATCACAAACATAAAGAAACTCATCGATAGTAATACCATAATAGTAAAAGACATCAACACCCCACTCACAGCAATGGACAGATCATCTAATTAAAAAAATCAATAAGGAAACAATGGCTTTGAATGACACACTGGACCAGATGGACTTAACAGATATATTCAGAATATGCCATCCTAAAGCAGCAGAATATACATTCTTCTCCAGTGCACATGGAACGTTCTCCAGAATAGACCATATACTGGGACACAAATCAGCTCTAAGTAAGTACAAAAAGATCAAGATCATACCGTCCATATTTTGAGACCATAGCGCTATGAAACTCGAAATCAACCACAAGAAAAAATTTGGAAAGGTAGCAAATACTTGGAGACTGAAGAACATCCTACTAAAGAATGAATGGGTTAACCAAACAGTTAAAGAGGAAATTAAAAAGTATATAGAAGTCAATGAAAATGATAACACCACAACCCAAAACTTGTGGGACGCAGGAAAGGCGGTCATAAGAGGAAAGTGTATAGCAATCCAGGCCTTCCTAAAGAAGGAGGAAAGATCCCAGATACACAATCTAGCTTACGCCTTAAGGAGCTGGAAGAAGAACAGCAAATAAAACCCAAGACCAGCAAGAGACAGGAAATAATAAAGTTTAGAGCAGAAATTAATGCTATCAAAACCAAAAAAAAAAAAAAAATACAGTAGAACAGATCAATGAAACCAGAAGCTGGTTCTTTGAAAGAATTAACAAAATTGATAAACCACTAGCCAGTTTGATCAAGAAGAAAAAGGAAAGAACCCAAATAAATAAAATCAAGAATGAAAATGGAGAGATCACAACCAACACAACAGAAATAAAAACAATAATAAGAGTATATTATGAGCAATTATATGCCAATAAAATGGGCAATCTGGAAGAAATGGACAAATTCCTAGAAACATATACACTACCAAAACCGAAACAGGAAGAAATAGAAAATTTGAACAGACCCATAACCAGTAAGGAAATCCAATTAGTAATAAAAATGTGCCAAAAAACAAAGAGTCCAGGGCCAGATGGCTTTCCAGGGGAATTCTACCAAACATTTAAGGAAGACTTAGCACCTATTTTCTTGAAGCTGTTCCAAAAAATAGAAATGGAAGGAAAACTTCCAAACTCTTTCTATGAAGCCAGCATTACTTTGATTCCAAAACCAGAGACCCCACTAAAAAGGAGAACTACAGACCAATTTCCCTGATGAACATGGATGCAAAAATCCTCAACAAGATATTAGCCAACCAGATCCAATAATACATTAAAAAAATTATTCACCACAACCAAGTGGGATTTATACCTGGGATGCAGGGCTGGTTCAATATCCACAAAACAATCAATGTGATTCATCACATCAGTAAAAGAAAGGACAAGAACTATATGATCCTCTCAATAGATGCAAAAAAAAGCATTTCACAAAATACAGCATCGTTTCTTGGTAAAAACCCGCAAGAAAGTAGGGATAGAAGGATCATACCTTGAGATCGTAAAAGCCATATATGAACGACCCAAAGCTAATATCATCCTCAATGGGGAAAAACTGAGAACTTTCCCCCTAAGGTCAGGAACAAGACAGGGATGTCCACTCTTGCCACTGTTATTCAACATAGTATTGGAAGTCTTAGCCTCTGCAATCAGACAACACAAAGAAATAAAAGGCATCCCAATTGGCCAGGAGGAGGTCAAACTTTCACTTTTCACAGATAACATGATACTCTATATGGAAAACCCAAAAGATTCCACCAAAAAACTGCTAGAATTGATTCATGAATTTAGCAAAGTTGCAGGATATAAAATCAATGCCCAGAAATCAGTTGTATCCCTATACACCAACAATGAAGCAACAGAAAAAGAAATCAAGGAATCGATCCCATTTACAGTTGCACCAAAAACCATAAAATACCTAGGAATAAATCTAACCAAAGAGGTGAAAAATCTACACACTGAAAATGATAGAAAGCTTATGAAATAAATTGAAGAAGACACAAAAAAATGGAAAAAGATTCCATGCTCCTGGATAGGAAGAACACATATTGTTAAAATGTAGATACTACCCAAAGCAATCTACATATTCAATGCAATCCCTATCAAAATAACACCAGCATTCTTCACAGAGCTAGACCAAATAATCCTAAAATTTGTATGGAACCAGAAAAGACCCCGAGTAGCCAAAGCAATCTTGAAAAAGAAAACCAAAGCAGGAGGCATCACAATCCCAGACTTCAAGCTATGCTACAAAGCTGTAATCATCAAGACAGTATGGTACTGGCACAGGAACAGACACTCAGATCAATGGAACAGAATAGAGAACCCAGAAATGGACCCACAAACGTATGGCCAACTAATCTTTGACAAAGCAGGAAAGAATATCCAATGGAATAAAGACAGTCTCTTCAGCAAGTGGTGCTGGGAAAACTGGACAGCGACATGCAGAAGAATGAACCTGGACCACTTTCTTAAACCATACACAAAAATAAACTCAAAATGGATGAAAGACCTAAATGTAAGATGGGAAGCCATCAAAATCCTCGAGGAGAAAGCAGGCAAAAACCTCTTTGACCTTGCCCGCAGCAACTTCTTAGTCAACACATCTCTGGAGGCAAGGGAAACAAAAGCAAAAATGACCTATTGGGACCTCATCAAATTAAACACTTCTGCACAGTGAAGGAAACAATCAGCAAAACTAAAAGGCAACCAACAGAATGGGAGAAGATATTTGCAAATGACATATCAGATAAAGGATTAGTATTCAAAATCTATAAAGAACTCAAACTCAACACCGAGAAAATAAATAATCCAGTGAAGAAATGGGTGAAAGACATGAATAGACACTTCTCCAAGGAAGACATCCAGATGGCCAACCGACACATGAGAAAATGCTCAACATCACTCATCATCAGGGAAATACAAATCAAAACCACAATGAAATACCACTTTACACCTATCAGAATGGTTAACATTAACAACTCTGGCAACAACAGATGTTGGCGAGGATGCGGAGAAAGAGGATCTCTTTTGCATCGTTGGTGGGAATGCAAGCTGGTGCAGCCACTCTGGAAAACAGTATGGAGGTTCCTCAAAAAGTAAAAATAGAACTACCCTACAACCCAGCAATTGCACTACTAGGCATTTATCCACGGGATACAGGTGTGCTGTTTCAAAGGGACACATGCACCCCCATGTTTATAGCAGCACTATCAACAATAGCCAAAGTATGGAAAGAGCCCAAATGTCCATCGATGAATAAATGGATAAAGAAAATGTGGTATATATACACACACACACACACACACACACACACACACACACACACACACATATACAATGGAGTATTACTCAGCAATCAAAAAGAATGAAATCTTGCCATTTGCAACTACATGGGTGGAACTGGAGGGTATTATGCTAAGTGAAATTAGTCAGAGAAAGACAAAAATCATATGAGTTCACTCATATGAGGACTTTAAGAGACAAAACAGATGAACATAAGGGAAGGGAAACAAAAATCATATAAAAACAGGGAGGGGGACAAAACAGAAGAGACTCATAAATACAGAGAACAAACTGAGGGTTGCTGGAGGGGTTGTGGGAGGGGGGAGGGGCTAAATGGGTAAGGGGCACTAAGGAATCTACTCCTGAAATCATTGTTGCACTATATGCTAACTAATTTGGATGTAAATTTTAAAAAATAAAAAAATTAAATTAAAAAAAGAATATTATTTTCAAACTCCTTCAGCCCAACAATAGAAAAAAACCCACATTTTTAAATGGGCAAGGGATCCAAATACACATTTCTCCAAGGAAGATACACAAATAGCCAATGAGTGCATAAAAAGACATTTAACATTATTAGTGACTAGGGAAATGCAAATCAAAACCATGAGATACCACTTCACACACACTAGGATGGCCATAATTAAAAAGACAAGCAATAACAAACGTTGGCAAGGATGTGGGGAATTAGAACCCTCATACACTGATGGTGGGATTTTAAAATGGTGCACCCACTTTGGAAAACAGTTTGGCTGTTCCTCAAATGTTAAATATAATGTTTCCATGTGACTCAGCAATTCTACTCCTAGACATACACCCAAGAGAAATGAAAACATTCATGCACACAAACACTTTTACAGAAATCTTCATGGCAGCATTAGTCATAATAGCCCAAAAGTGGAGACAATCGTAATGTTTATCAACTGATGAATGGATAAATAAAAACTGATATATCTATACAATGAAATATTATTCCACAGTCAGAACAAGTAATGTACTGATAAATGCTACTACATGTGTGTGCGTGAAAGAAGCCAGTCACAGAGACCACATATTTATATAAAATATCCATTTTTGTAAAATGTCCACAAATGTCCAGAATAGGGTAATCTGTATTTAGAGAAAGTATATTAGTGCTAGCCCAGGGCTGGAGTTAGGGGTGGGAGGAAATGGGGAGTGACTGCTAATGGGCATTAAGTTTATTTGAGGGACACAAAAAAAATCTCTAAAATTAGATGGTGGTAATAGTTATGACTCAATAAACCTGTTTTAAAATTATCATGGTTCATGGATAGGAAGACTCAATTTTGTTATCAGTTCTTCCCAACCTGAGCTATAGATTCAACACAATCCTAGTCAAAGTCCAAGCAAGTTATTTTGTGCCTTTCAATAAATTCATTCTGAAGTTTCTATGGAGAAGCAAAAGACAAAGGACAGCCAACATAGTATTGAAGGAGAAGAACAAAGTCAGAGAATGACACTACTTGCCTTAAAGACTTACTATATAAAGCTACAGTAATCAAGACTACGTGGTATCGGTGAGAGAATAGATAGACTAATAGAACAAAATAGAGAGACCAGAAATAGATCTACGCAAAAATAGCCAACTGATCTTTGACAAAAGAGCAAAGGCAGTTCAGTGGAGAAAGGACAGTCTTTTCAACAAATGGTGCTGGAAAAACTGGATATCCACATGCAAAAAAAAAAAAATTTAGACACAGACTTAAATCGTTTGCAAAAATTGACTCAAAATGGATCATAGACATAAAAGTAAAGCACAAAACTACAAAACTCCTAGAAGATAGCAGGAGAAAACCCAGGTGTCCTTGCACTTGAAGATGACCTTTTAGATATAACACCAAAAGCATGCTCCATGAAGGAAAAAAAAAATGTATCACTGAGACTTCATTAAAATTAAAGATTTCTGCTGTACAAAAGACACTGTTAAGAGAATGAAAACACAAGCCAAATTTTGCGAAATATATACCTGATAAGTGATTTGTATCTGAAATATTCAAAGAACTCTTAAAATTCAACAATAAGTAAACAAACTACCCAATTTAAAAATGGATGAAAGACCTGAACAAACCTCACCAGATAAGCATATGAAAAGATGCTCAATATCACATGTCATTAGGGAATTGCAAATTGAAACAAGATACCAGGGCACACCTATTACAATGGGAAAAATCCAAAATACTGACAACACTAAATAATGACAAGGATGTAGAGCAATAGAAATGCTCATTGATGGTAGGAATGTAAAATGGCACAGCCACTTTGGAAGACAGTTTAGTAGTCTCTTTCCAGACTAAAGACACTCTTAACCTATGATCCAACAATTGTACTCCTTGGTGTTTACTCAAATGGGTTGAAAATGTATGCACACACAAATGTTTATAGGATCTTTATTCATAATTGCTGAAACAGTAAAGATGCCTTTCAACAGGTGAATGGATAAACAAACTATGGTACAGCCAAACAATGGAATATTATTCAATGATAAAAAGAAATGAGATATGGGGTGCCTGGCTGGCTCAGTTGATAGAACATGCGACTCTTTTTTTTTTTTTTTAGAACATGTGACTCTGGATCTTGCAATCGTAAGTTTGAGCCCCATGTTGGGTATAGAGATTACTTAAAACTAAAGTCTTAAAAAAAGAAAAGAAAAGAGATATTAAGACATGAAAAAACATGGAAGGACCTTAATTCATGTTGCTAAGTGAAAGAAGCCAGTCTTTAAAAGTCTACATACTATCTGGTTCCAACTAAATGATATTCTGGAAAAGGCAAAACTATGGAGATAGTAAAAAGATCACGGGTTGCCAGGAGTTTGAGGAGAGGAAGGGATGAATAGGTAGAGCACAGGGGATTTTTAGGGCAGTGAAACTATTCTGTATGAAGCTATAATGGTGGATACCTGCCATTATACATTTGTTGGAACCTGCAGACTAAACACAAAGAGTGAATCTTGATACAAATTATGGGCTTTAGTTTAAAATAATGTATAAATAATGGGTCATCAATTGTAACAAATGTATTGAACTAATGCAATACATTAATAATAGGGGAAACTGGAGATGGGGAAAGGGGATATACAGGAACTCTGTACTTTCTGCTCAATTTTTCTATAAACCAAAATAGCTCTAAAAAATAAAGTATATTAATTTTTTTTTAAAGTTACCCAATTACTTGTGTGCAGTCCTGTTGCACATCACCAAGCACACAAAGATTCTTTATTCTTCAGAGCTAGCATTTGCTCATGTCACTTTCCATAAGGAAATAAGTAAATATATTATTTTTAAAAAATAAAGTGTCATGTCATGTTTGGTGCATCCAAAAAATACATATAACCAACATGTGAGTTATATACCATGTTAATCAGGTGACTACCCACTTAAAAATTAAAATATCATCAGTATTGTTGCATCCACAAATATGCTCCTCCCATATCCCATCTCCTTCCTTCCCTCAAAGAGAATAACCTTTTTCCTGCTCTGTGTTTGCCTTTCCTTTGCATCTTAAGAGACAGCATCTCTGGTTTTTGGAAGGCCGCTCTGGAGCCTCACTGCCTAGGTCACTGTTATTGTGACAGGCAGATTCTAAAATGTCACCCCCACCCAGTGGTGTCACCAGTGTCACTGGTGTCACCAGTGATTCTGGCCAGCTGGTATCTATGCCTTGTGTAATCTCCTTCCCTTGAGTGAGAACTGGATGTAAAAACTCGATTCTCTTCTGAAGGTTATGTAGTGATGGGATATCACTTCCAAGATTGGATTGCAGAAAGATTCTAGCAGCTGTCTTGCTCACTCTTTCTTTTTCTCTTGAGCGCCCTCATAGAAGCCAAGAGCCATGTTTTAAGCTGTCCTCATGGAAAGGTCTACATGGCAAGAAACTGAGAGAGAACTTCAGTCCAACGAGCCCAAGGACCTGAATCCTGCCAACAGGCCCATGAATGTGCTTGGAAATGGATCCTCCTCTAACTGAACTTGAGATAAGTTTCAGTTCTGGCAGACACCTTGACTGCAGCCTTATGAAAAACCCTGAGCCAGAGGACCCAGCCAAGCCACACCTAGATTTCTGACCCACAGAACACGTGAGATAAATTTTATTGCTTTAAGCTGCTCAATTCAGGAATCATTTGGTATGCAACAATAAGCAAATGATATGGGCACCATATTAGCTGTGTGGTCTTGAGCTAATAACTTCTGTGCCTCAGTTTCACAGCTATGAAATAGGGATAATAATAATGATATATCCTGTGATATCTGGAGAGGATAATAGAAGTTAATACATAAAAGGATTAAAATAGTAAGTGCTCAGTAAATGTTAGCTATCTCTTTTTGTTACATGATGTATGTATAGATTCTTCATCAAATATGTGTCCAAGACCCAATTTTTCCTCACTGAAGCACAATTACACACTGCTGATGCTGGAATACTAGAAAAGGAGCTATGAGTCTGCATTAGGTATGGCTGTTTATAGGAAGTCTTTTTTTTTTTTTTTTTTTTTTTTTTTTTTTTGGAGGTAGGGAGCTTTAGAACTGGCTTTAGAAACCAATCCCTCACTGACTCACTGACAAGATGCAACTTATTGGAGTTTGTCTAAACTGACTATATTTAATGTTCAGAGGGCTCCTGTGTCAAGAACTTGGTGAGTCTGCTAAGACATTTATGTTGCAGAGAGGGAGCCCATATTCCTGTTCAACCTCTTGTTTTCCTGACTGACAAACACAGGTCATTGTAACTTCTTATGGGCTAGATCAACCATTCTTCTGGGGGCATTTCTAGGTCATCTCAGAACAGAGATGACAAAAGCAATACACAGGGATCTGAGTGCAGACATGCAGAAGTTGAACAAGATATAGAGATGTGTATTTCCAAAACTTAATGATTTACTTATTCTTCAGTCATTGATTTATCCCTACTGATTTATGCCAGGCACTGTGCTAGTCCATTGGGTTCAATACCAAATTTAGAGGCATTGGTTAGGATTTGGGGATTCATACAGATCACTTAAGTGTAGGGGTCTAGAGTCCTATCTACTTGGGTTAACTATTCTTTCTTTCCCCAAGATTGGGTTCCATTACTCCATTTTCCTGTATTTCTGCCTCTGTTAAGCTGGGATTCCTGGAAACCCACTCTCTCTTAGAATGGTGTTTCTAGGCTAGCTTGATGGTATGAGTCACATGGGTGCTTACCAAGTGCAGATCCCCAGGTCTCATTCGAGACCTTTGAATCCATGTCTCCTAGGGGAGAGTCTGAAATCTACTTTAACAAGCACCTCCAGGTAATTTTTATCATCAGTGAAATTTGGGAAACATTGTCTAAGAAAATTTACTTTCATCTTTCTGGGCTAGTGAATAACTGCCTGTGGCAGACATCACTAATTGATCACAGAGATTCTTTCATACTGAACCTGGCTAAGGCCTCAGAACCCTTAACAAACACTTGAGGCAGCTGCTATTCATCAGGTAGAATTACACTGGAGATGAAATGTAATTGCCAGCCCTGCCTTAGTTTATATGTATTCATGTGCTGTTGACATTTTCCTGATCTGTTGATGATAGAAATGCAAGAAGTGCAGGTGCAGAGACTAGGGAAGAACCCAGCTCCATCTGAGACTTTGTGCTCATGACTGGTTGACACCTCCACAGATACATGTCTTCAGAGAGAGGTCAAAGGTCCTTACCATGGGCATTTTCCTCCTGTTTCTCCAGATAATAGGCCCACCTGGCCATAGGGTATGGTAGACAAATGGTGCTGTGAGTATATCTACTTGCTGTCCTGAGAGGAGAGTAGGAAAATGTGAGGTGGGGGAAGGTTTTGTAGGCTTTTAAAAACTTTTGTAAGTCTTGATCAAAATAGAGCCCTTTGAATGGAGCTTAGCTGCCTGTGGTGGTGCAGGTCCATACAACTTCTCTGATTTCTGGGAATCACAGTGTCTCTATTGATGATGGAACTAGGCCAGACCAGGACCAGGTAACAGAATAAGAGCTTCTGCCCTCAAAAGACACTGAGGTTAGTGGAGGGGACAAATAAGCAGGAAATTATAATGTTGCAGAATGGGATGCCCATTAGGAACCACAGGGAACCATGAGGGCAGAAAGCACAGAGAGACTAACTCTGTCCTTGAGTGGGGAGCAGGGGAAGACAAAAGAAGTGTGGATACAAAAGAAGTGATTCTAACAGACTCTATTAGAGAAGTAGGAGTTTTCCCCACAGGGTAGCTGGGGAGTGAGAAATGTGTTCCAGCAAAACATCTGCACAGAGGCCTATAACCACTCATTTCTGGGAGTCAGTAGAAAGAAGCAACATGGCTGCAGGGCCATGTGTACTTGGCTAGGGGAAAGAGTGGGGAGAGCAGGGTATGGCTACCCATGGGACTGGAAAAAGTAGCTGACCTATCCAAGAGAAAAGACTTTATGGTAATGCCATTAATGGCTTCCTACTTGAACACCTGCAACCTATCAAGTCATTCTAGAGGAACGTGCCAGTGCATAAATCTACACAGATGGAGCCTCCATTGAGCCTTTGTTGCCTCCCTCTTAAATATGAATGGCAACAAAATTCACCATGTGTTTGAGGAACCACTCTATTGTGGGAGGAAAGACTAACATAAGCAAACAGGAAAAAATATCACAGGAAATAGCAACAATAGAGAAAGGGGGAAAATAACAATCCTATTAACTGATATTCTCAGAGATATGGGGGGGAATATTGTTTCCTTAAACAAGAATATATAATTATTTAAAGAAGAAATAATAAAAAGGGGATCTTAAAATTTTTAAATGTAACATAAATAAATAATTCAATGAAATGATTGTAAGAATAAATTAAGAGAACCTCCAAAGACAAGCACAGAACTCCAAACAATGAAAATTGGAGAAAATGTAAGAAGTGATAACGTCTTGGAATGCAATCTGGTGCAGCCACTCTGGAAAACAGTGTGGCAGTTCCTCAAAAAACTAAAAATAATACTGCCCTACGACCCAGCAATTGCACTACTAGGCATTTATCCACGGGATACAGGTGTGCTGTTTCAAAGGGACACATGCACCCCCATGTTTATAGCAGCACTATCAACAATAGCCAAAGTATGGAAAGAGCCCAAATGTCCATTGATGGATGAATGGATAAAGAAAATGTGGTATATACATACAATGGAGTATTACTCGGCAATCAAAAAGAATGAAATCTTGCCATTTGCAACTATGTGGATGGAACTGGAGGGTATTATGCTAAGTGAAATTAGTCAGTCAGAGAAAGACTAAAATCATATGACTTCACTCATATGATGACTTTAAGAGACAGAACAGATGAACATAAGGGAAGGGAAACAAAAATCATATAAAAACAGGGAGGGGGGACAAAACAGAAGAGACTCATAAATATGGAGAACAAACTGAGAGTTATTGGAGAGGTTGTGGGAGGGGGATGGGCTAAATGGGTAAGGGGCACTAAGGAATCTACTCCTGAAATCATTGTTTCACTATATGCTAACTAATTTGGATGTAAATTTTAAAAAATAAAAAAATTAAATTAAAGAATTAATTAATTAATTAAAAAGAAAAAAAAAGAAAACAATTATAGAACCTGAAAAAAAAAAGTGATAATGCCTAGGAGGAGAGCCAATATCTGAATAGCAGAAGTTACAGAAAGAGAGAAACCAAGAGGGGAAGCTATTGAAGCAATAAATCCAGACATGAGTTTCCAGATCAAAAGGGCCACCAAGTTCCAGAACAAAGAATGAAAAACATCCCTCACTCACTGATATTCAACCAATCAGGAGGAAGAACAACATAAGTCTTCCCAACATCAGCACAGCAGGCTAGAAACAATGGTGAGATATGTTCAAAATCCTGAGGGGCAGGGAGATGGATGATTTCATTCTACACGTTTATATTCAGCCCAACGATTGATCAAGTATGAGGATAGAATAGAAAATCATCTCACACATACAAGATCTCAAGAATATTGCCTCCCTTATGAACCCTTACTCAGAAAGCTACTGAAGGATGCTCTCCACAGAGACAAGGGAGTAAATCAAGAAAGATGAAGCCCAGGATCCAGAATTTAATACAGGAGAAAGCCAAAGAAATTCCCAATTCGATGATGAAGGGAAGTTCCAGGATGAAAGATGAATAGCAGAACAAGTTGGAGTGGGCAGACCAAGAAAAGAATTAAACCAATATGTAATTTTATATATGTCAACATATTTAAGAGAAAATCATAATTCTGCCAGAGAGCTCAAGGATGAAGTCCTGATAGATACATAGAAAACAAAGTAAATGACAATTCAGGGCAATTACAACCCAAGAGAACCAACAAAGTTGTATGAGAAAGAAAATATAATCATGGTACACTGTGTATCTCAGGCTGAGAATAATATCATAATAACATAAATACTGAATACTAATATTACACAAAAAATGATGATATAATCATTTTGGGAGGATGGAAGGAAATGTGTTTGTGGGAGATAAGAGAGCTAAATCGTCTTACATAAAAAGAAGTTAATAAATGATAAATATTTTTAAAAAACAGTAGAGTAAACATGCTATTTAGAATTATGGAGTTAATACTGAAAGAAAACAGCTAAAAGAGTTGCCCGGGAGAGAAAGAATCTGGAGAAAGGAAGAGTTCTTCCTTCACTCCAAAGCCTTACATAGATATCTATTCTTTTAAATTAAGTTCATGAAATTTAGATATGGACACCATGTTAGATGACAGCATTGAATGAAAGTGGCATCTCTTAGTCATAATAATGGTATTATGTTTATATAGGAGAACACCTTTAGTTCTCAGAAGATCCAGGACAGAGTATTTAGAGATAAAGCAGTACAATGTCTGCTTTTAAATCCTTCAAAAAGAAAATAAGATGATAGATTGATAAGAAAATAAAGAAATGTGTGGGAGCCTGGGTGGCTCAGTTGGTTGAGATGCCAACTCCTGATTTCTGCTCAGATCATGATCTCACTGTCATGGGATCGAGACCCATGTCGGGCTCCATGCTGAGCATGGAGCCTGCTTAAGATTCTTTCTCTTTCCCTCTGCCCCTCTCCCCCACTTTCTCTCTCTCTCTCTCTCTCTCTCTCTCTCTGTCTCCAAAATAAATTTGAAAAAAAAAGAAAAGAAATGTGACAAAATGTAATTAGTGAATCTAGATAAAAGATATATAGATGTTCATTGTACTTTTCTTTCAATGTTTGTGTCATTTTAAAAAACTATCTCAAAATAAAATGTTTAGGGGAAAACTAGGTATCTGTGTTATTCTGATGAAAATTAAAAATTAAAAAAAAAAACCCAGGCCCAATGCCTGATATATATAGGCATGGTAGCTATCATTACTATCCTATCATCATCATCATTTCTCACCAAGTGATTCAATTTAGTAGGTAAGATAGAGATTGACCACTGATCATTATACCTAATAATTATAAGAAAAAAAAATTACACGAAGACAATTTTCACTCAACTGTCCTATCCACCCAGCTTCCAGGGCCTAGGGCCTGAGTGTAGCCCTGAAAACATAATCAGACATGCTCCTCCTTCATTTATAATGCTCATGGGCACAGCTAGGGGATAGTACTGGTCACATCTCATTTGCAATGGTACAGAGAATGGCCAGTGGCCTGGTTAAAGAAATATAAAGGAAGCAGAATCACAAATCCTGAAAGGAGAAGTAGTTCAAGGTGCCTCTTAGGTGTGTAACTTGGAGGATTTGAGTGAGTCATGGGGGTGTTGTCTAGACCAAGTGTGGCCCCCTTGACCTTTACAGATATTGCACCAGAGTTTTGTAGGGGTCGCCACTGACTTCCCGCCCCCAAAGGCCATCCCAAGGCCTGGAACCTGTTGTTTTATAACTATTCATTCCTAAATGTGCTACATTCACATCTGGTCCTGCTTCATGTTACCATTTTCTATCCATCTAAGAAGAGTTGATGGTCGTGCCAGAGCCTAACCTACCAACTTCATGACTTAGCTCTTAATAATCTCCATAGGACTGCAGATTTAGAAGTATCTGTGTACCTCCCCAACCTGGGACGCTCACAGATGCTTCAAGAAACTCCTACAGAGATGATCTCAGAGGAACTCATCTTCATACGTCTCTGAAGTATCAGGTCATTTCTCTTTTTTAAGTTTATTTATTTATTTTGGAGAAAGAGAGTGTGTGAGTTGGGGAGGGCAGAGAGAGAAAGAAAGAGAGAGAATCCTAATCAGGCTCCACGCTGTCAGCACAGAGCCCGATGCAGGACTCAAACCCACAAACCATGAGATCATGACCTGAGCCAAAGTCTGATGCCCAACCAACTGAGCCACCCAGGTGCCCCAGTACCAGGTCATTTCTCATCAGTGTTTTCTGCCTCTAGGCTGAGTCCTTAGCTTTAGAGTAACATATCAGTGTGTGTATGTGTGTGTGTGTGTGTGTGTGTGTGTGTGTGTGTGTGTACACAGATATACATGCAGGTGTATATACAGTCAACTCTCATTACACATGATTCCATGTTTGTGATTTCACCTGCTTGATAAAATTTATCTGTGACCCCGAAATCAATATTCTCTCAGTCATTGTGGGTAAGCCTGGAGCAGCAAAAACTTTGAGTGACCTGATGTACACATTCCCGGCTGAAGTGGAACCAGACCATGCTCTGCCGTTTTATTTCAGCTCTCATACTGTAAACAAGTGTCCTTTTCACAGTATGTTTAGTTCCACTCTTTTTTTTTTTTTTTTTTTTGCATCTGTGTGCTTTTTGTTGGTGATTTTGCTGTTTAAACTGGCCCTTGAGGGTAGCACTGAAGAGCTGTCTAGTTCCTAAGCACAGGGAGGCTGGGATGAGCCTTAGGGAGAAAACATGTGTGGTAGATGAGCTTCATTCCTATGAGTTATGGTGCATTGGCCATGAGTTCAACGTTAGTGAATCACCAAATATATTAGATACGGTGTCTTTAAGCAGAAACATGCATAAAACAAGTTTATACATTGATCAGTTGACAGAAATGTCGTGACCTGAGGCTCACAGGGAATTAACCCTGCATTTGCCCTAGAAGCAGTGATTCAGTATTCACTAATTCAGAACTGGTGGCGACTCTGTAGGACACAACGACCATAAATAAAGAGAATCAACTGTATATGTGTGTTTGTGTGCATCTCTTTATGTAAGTTTCTATCTTTCCAATGGCTTTTTGAAAAAGCAATAGTGACAGTTCCTCCTTTGTTGATTTATGTTTTCAAAACAACCATCAAAAATGGACTTCCCCCAACGCAACAAAGTAAAATCTTAGGGTGTGGCTGAAAAGGGGTAGGAATGATGTAGAACAAGGGTGGAGTACTCATCCGGCTGACTGACTGAGGCAGAGTCATTTGGGCCTCCTCAGCTCTGAGCTGCACCTCTGAGAAACCAAAGCTCCAGTTCACAGTCATGGCACCCTACTGGGGTCTTTCATTCTGGCCCCTGAAGTGACCCAGCTCTGGAGGCGGGGGCCCTGCAGACTGAGGGTGAAGATGGCTTCCCATGAGAAGAAAGGATGAAGGTGAGAGCCCTCCCAGCCCTTCTGGCCTCAGCCATGGAGGTCTCACAGAATGTACAAATAAACAAATAACTCTGGAGACTTCATCTCAAGCCCTGATCACCACTGCTAAGTATGATTATTTGTACTATACCTGGTACATAGTAGACAGTCAACAATTATGAACAAATAATCATCTTAACGTAAATAGTCATTCTTTCCCCCCCTTGAAAATATGATTCTGAAAGATCTGGCCCATTTCTAATGATGGTTTTATTATTCTTAAGGACATTTTCTTTTCTTCACATCAGAGAAACACATCTTCAATTCTGCAAGAAACGTGATTTGATTCAGTGACCTTGATTTATTGAAATTGCTTGAGGAGAACATCAGTGCCATAAACAGCAGCATGTGCAGCGAGCAGCTGAGATGGGGTCCTGTCTCAATTGGCTCACTCTGGCACCCCTATTCTCACAGCTGGCACCCCAAGTGACACAGTTAGCTGGCATTCCAGTCAACACAGCTAGAACTGAGTTTTACACAGCTGGCTGTTAATCTAGTTCCCACAGCTGGCCCAGTCTTCACACCTGGCGGGCACCCCAATGCACACAGCTGGCACTCAGGTCCATACAACTGGCTGGCACTTCAATCCTCACAGCTGACTGGTAATATAGTCCACACAGCTGGCACCCCAGCCCACGCAGATGGTGACCCAGTCCACACAGCTGGCTAGAGGCCAGGTCCTCACAGCTGGCACCCACTCTACACAACTGGTGTCCCCAGAATGGCTGTTACACCAGCTGGGAAGCTTTGCTCCTTGTTCCTTGCTCTTTATCATGGAGTCCATAACAGCTTCTGAACACACCTCAAATGACACTTCTGTTCTCACTAAACAAGACAAGCTTCAATTAGACTGGAAGGGAGTTGGGTAAGATACCTAGTAGACATGTCTAGCCTGAAGAGTTTAAGATACAACCACAAGGAATCTCTTTCTTTGAAGATTCCCATAAAGGAAAAACACAGGTTTCCCAGATGAAAGTTCTATTCAGGGGCTCCTTGGAACCCCTTTGACCTGGGTTGGGAAGGCTGTGGGTCCCTTCAAGGTGTCAGTGAGAATCCAGGCACAGCAAAGTCAAAAGCATGGTCCAGGCGTATATCAAAAACAAGAGCCCTGTGAAGTCAGGCTCTGACCCTCATGAAGATAGAGTGACAATGGTGTGGGGACTCCACATTGTCCAAAAACCCAGTAGGCAAGCCTAGCAAAGATGAATACTGGAGTCAAATTGCAGGTTGAGAGGAGCATCACGGGAATCCAGGATGCTGGACCAGACAATGCACAATGGATTCAGCAGAATGTCAGAAACAGTGTTCTTCTGGGATGGAACATACTTTGAAGGGCACACATGCACCCATACCTAACTCTGTGGTCTTAAGTTGGTCTCTGATTACTTTGAAAGAGACACTTAGATGCAGCATCTATTGGAAACAGTTGGGGAGAGAGATCTAGCAAGTGTACTCCCAAACCCAAGCCAGGGATGTCCCTAAGAGAATTTCCAGGGAGGGCAGCTCACTTGAGCTCATGGGTTTTGGTAATTTATGGCCCAGTGGCACTGCCACTCATTATCTGTGCTACCTTGGGCATCCATCTTCCCCTCTATCAACCTTAGTTTTTTCATCTTGAAAACTGAGATGATGATGCTTCTCTCAAAGAAGCTCCTTCTACTGTTGCCTCAGCCTGAGATACCCCAATTTCAATCCTCTCTCTCAGGCATCTGAAAGTGAGATGGAGAGCCCGCATGAGTGGCTGTGGATATTCTCCACGTGGTCCTCCAGATCCACTCTCCATCCTTCTCTGCCCTGTTCTGTGTCCTGGGAGGCTGACCTCTGTCTGCAGATCTCATCAACTGGCTTCCCCAATCTCCTGTATTCCAATCCTATTTGACCAACATGAGACACCAGCAGGAGATTGAAGAGGAGAGGGAGAAACAGGTAGGGGGATCTGTTCCCACAGCTCCCTTTCTTTCAGGCTATAGTTTGGCAGTGGCTGAATTTCTCCACCTGAGACCATGATTCTTGTCAGGCAGCCCTTCTCCCATTGCTACAGCCCTTTCCAGGTTCAGTAACACCACTCCCTCCCCTTAATCCTTCTCATCTACCAGCAGAAATGGTTTCCTACATTGTCATGTGCTTCAACGTCCCTTGTTGGTTTACCTTGAACCTTGCCCTAACAAATGATACCTTCCTTAAACGTTCTTTGACACCCCTTTTGAGCACGTCATCTGTGTCTTGAGGGACCCCTGACAATATAGGGAGCCAAGCCAGAAAGGCCCAAAGTTGTAATGACTTGAGCTGACAACTTGGGGGCAGTTAGAATGGTCCTTGCAAAAGTGAGACCATGTGACTGTAGAGAGCACCAAAGGGACACAGCCTGATGATTTTCCAAGACCCGCAGGGCCTAAGTGTGCATCCCACACAAGAACGCATGAGTTTTCTTGGCAGAGCTCACTTGAGTGGGCTTCTGATTCTTGTGCTCATTGACCTCTGATTGAAACATGGGCTTATCTTTATCCCCCTTCAGGAGAAATCTTACTGGTGAAAGGGTCTGTCAGTCCTTAGATACCAAGTGCTGGAGAGGCAGGTTCTGCTTCTGATCTCAAGCACACTGTTTCCTCAGTACCCAGCCTAGTACCTGGGCACTCAATACATCATATTTAATGAATAAAAACAAATCTCCAGACAAATGCATTTGTTGGTTGTACAGGCACAATATCATTAAAGAAAAGATGCTCCACTGAGAAGAATGGCTGGACGTTTTGCTAATTAGCTGAATACACACCAGAGTCACTTTTCTCTTCCATCCAATGATTTCCAACTACCTTTGATTTATCAATGTTCTAAGAAGCCTGATGCCCATGGCCAACCAGGAATTCCTTCCCAGCCTCAAAAGGGTACTAGAGGAGAAGGAGCTTGTTTCTGGGTACACAAAATCTGAGCATTTTGCTTTCTGGTTTCCAAATACAAAGAGAAAAAATAAAATGTGAGAGAAAGAAATTTTGGCTGTATGTAGAGAATAAATATTTCTAAAACTATAGCTTCTCAGACTTGGAAGGGATGCTCAAGGTTGACATGTCTAATCTCCCACAACGGTAAAACAGCCTTCTGTAAAGGCTGGAGACCTCTCTTGGCCAGCTCAAAGTGGTTCTGTGCCTCCTCCAAGGTCTCTGTCTCCCACCAAAGGCCTGGCAGTCCAAAGGAGGCAGGCAGATGTGTGCAGCTGCTGACACCATGGTGGTAGTGTCCTCACTCTGGGCTCCACAGGACACAGGCAGCACATAGAAGTGCCAGGGACAGGGGTCGGGGTGGACAGTTATGGTCAAGCTCTTCCAATGGCCCCGTGAGCATGGGATCTCCAGGCCAGGGGCTTTGGCCATGCAGACCCAGTCATGGATGTCTGCCCAGAGCAGGGTCCTCCTTACAGAATCCAAGGGCTCACCAAACATTGCCACATCTGTTCTCTTGGCTTACAGTAGGTGGGTACACTCTGAACTGGGGTGTGCTGCTGCAGAACACATCTCCACCAGCACATCCACCCAGACTAAGCCTGCAGGCCAGGCCCATCACACGGGAGGCCACTACTGCTGAGAACTGCTCTCTCAGAAGTGTGTGCTGTATTACATTACCTCCATTTTACAGATAAGGAAACTGAGGCCCCAAAGGGGTTAATTAACCTGTCCATGGCTAGGAAGAGGGGGAACAAAGATGTGAATCAAAGTTAGCTCAGAAGCACATGATCTTCCAGGAGTGACAGGTGTTTTAACAGAGAGTGAGGGAGGAAGGGGGGATGGAGAGACCAAATCTGCCTGGAGGACAAGAGAGACTTTGAGGAAAACACGGGCTGAGACTTTAGGTTTAGGCAGAGGTTCTCCTGGTGTCAGGGACACAGCATTCCAGTCAGGGGCACAAGAAACACAGGACATCCAGCTGGGCCAGAGAAACTGCAGTCACTCAATAAATGCTAGCCCCCACAATGGCAGCACCCATTCTGCATGGGACCCTGTGCCAGGCACTCTAAATTCATTGAGCAAGTGTTTATCAAGTACATTCTAGTGCCACACTCTGTTCTAGGAGTTGGGCATATAGCCTTCAACAAGACAGATGAAATTCCCTGCCCTGAAAGAGCTTACACTCTGGTGAAAAAGGCAAATAATAATTTAATCTGCAGTATGTTAGGTGAAAAAAGCTCTGCAGCAAAATAAAGCAAGGAAAGGAAATTAAGCAGGGAGTTCTGGAAGAATAAGATGTCCAGGGAAGTCTTCATAAGAAGGATATTTGAAGGAATGAGAGAGAGTGAGCCATTTGGATATGAGCATTCGAGGCAAAGGAAGCAGCATGTGCATTGACCCTGAGGCAGAGACATTCTGGGTGTTTGGGGAGCATCTAAGAGCCAGTTGAGGGAGTGGGAAGAAAGTAACGGCATTGAATGGACTCTAGTCACCTTACTGGGGACCTTTCTCAGTCTATTCATCTGTATAAGAAGGGGTGCACCCTCCCCAGGCACCCAGTGACCAGAACGCTCCTTGCCTATGGTTTCCACTGCCCTCTCCCCAAGGGTCTATGTCTTGTTCTGTGAAGGGGATCTTAAGAAAAAGTCAAGGGGAAGCTGGCTGGGAAGCCAGAGCAGGGCAGCACAGGGAAAGGGCAGGACAGACAGAGAAGTGAGGGGGTAGAGTGTGATTTGGGGAGATTGGGGCATCAGACAATCCCGTGTTGTCTGGACAGGACCCACGGGCCAGGAGAAAGAAGTGAAAAAGAGTGTAGGAAGGAGGCCTAGCCAGCTTCTCAGTCCCCAAGGTGCCATCTCAGCCAGAGCAGAAGTCCTACTAGGAAAGCCAGTATCAGGAGGGGTTTATCCATGTAAAGTGAACACTCTTCCCCTCCTTAGGCCAAGACAGAAGATGGGAGCACAGACCCAAGAGAGTCTTTCAGAAACTCCAACTGAGCCCCCAAAACTCTGATTACACCTGCCTTTGTTCTACCCATGTCTATCCCGGGTCCCTCCCCAGCCTGTTCCCAAGCCACCAGGCCCCTCTCCCACCACCAGTGTGGGGCCTAGTTCACTAGACACAGCCCCACAGCCAGCCCTGGGATTGGAGAACAGACTGTCATTTCCAGCACCCTGACCCTGTGGCTCTTAGAAGTGCCCCCAAGGGATGGAGCATTTCTAGAAGGGGAGGATGTCCCAACAAAGTGTGGGGTGGCGCGGTTTGAGTTATGCTCCCCTGTTTCCCCTCACTCCCCTTAGTCTCCTAACAGAGAAACTAAGAGACCCATGTCCTGCACAGAGAGGGGAGACATCTGGAGAAACAGGAAAGACAGACCAGAAAGGTGGAAAACTAGCATGATAGATAGAATAAGAAAAAGCAAAGTGGGGACAGAAACCAAGGCAGGGGGTAGGAGGGACCCTGAGACAGAGAGAACGGAGCAGAAAATTGGTCCAGAGAGAGTGAGTGATGCAGAGATGGGGGAGATGGAAAATACAGAGACAGAGATAGGGACAGACAAACAGAGGGAAGGACAGAAGAAAAGTGGTAAGAAAGCAGTGAAACAGGGACAAGGACAGAGAGATGAAGAGGACAGACAAATTCAGCAGGAGAACCAATGACAGCTGTCCCTGCCATGGGGACACTTCATCTTTCTGTAGGGGCCACAGAAGACATAGGAGAAGTTTTCCCCACCCAGGGCTGCCAGCAGGTCCTCCAGAGAAAAATTCTCACCTAAAACTGGGGGGCTTTGGGCCTCCCCCCAAATCCAGGTAGATCCCATCACCTGCCTCTCCCAAACCTTGCCCCAAGCACTCACACAGGCTCTGGGCTCACCACGTAGTGGGGCAGGGCAGTGGGGGCAGTCCACCCTGGCACGGCCGACATGGGCACGTGCTATCTGTATGGAATCTCCAAGCAGTAATGAAGCCAACAAAAAGTCTGTCTCTTTATGTTGCCATCAGGTATTGACAATCCTAAACATTGAAGTAATAAAATACCCTTCCCTCCAAAATTCTTGGTTGGTAAAAATGCTAATAATGGTTGTGGCTACTGTTGAGTTTAATATATATGATTAATATACATACTATATATTCAAATTAGCTATTTTTTAATGTTAATTTTTGAGAGACAGAGAGAGACAGCATGAGCAGGGGAGGGGCAGGGAGTGGGAGACACAGAATCAGAAGCAGGCTCCAGGCTCTGAGCTATTAGCACAGAGCCTGACATGGGGCTCGAACCCACAAGCCACAAGGCCATGACCTGAACCGAAGTTGGACACCTAACCAACTGAGCCACCCATGGGCCCCCAAATTAGCTCTTTTTTTTTATTGCTTATCCTTTAGTGAACATCGTATTCTTCATGGAAGTTAACCCTGAGTCCCTTTGATCACACAGGTGGCCCCCGCACTTAGGACCTCAGCTACATGTGTTCATTTCCAGAGTGTTCCAAGATTCTGGATCATTCAAGCTCACTTCAGGTGCACTTTATGTCTCCACCTCCCATGATACCATATAACCTTGTGTTTAGACAGAAGCTTCTAAATAAACAACCACAGCACAGTGAAGGTAAAGATACTTTGAAAAACAAAGAAACTGAGCTTGAGTTACTTCCATTCTGTCCTTCTATGCACCCACTTGGAATTTTTATTTGTGTATAAATTTTTAAAACAGTGAAACAGAATGCAAACTGCAATGTGTACTATCTTTCATTTGGAAAAGTGCAAATTTTAGCTGCACTGAACTATCTTGCTGAGTTTAGATACTATCTTTAACATCAAAAAACAGAAATTATAATGTTATCATTTATTATTGCAACAGACCAATAAGTAGATATAAGCTTTTCCCCTTTTTTCGAGACATACTTTAATGTAACTAAAAAGCATTAATCTATTAGTTTCTAAAACTTTTGTACTGTAATGTTTTATTTATTTTTACTTTTTACTGGCATGATGATATATATGAAGTTCAATACCAGATAACATTTTACTGAGTTTCTTTTCTAGCCATTATTAGTATTGGTCTTGTTTCATGATTAGTACTGAAAATAATTTTATTGAATAGTGGAGGAGACTGTTTAAAGATTGATCTACTCCAGATGTCAGAATGCACCATTGGCCCTGACCAAACTTCAGTGGATTGGACCGACCTCCCCTGCACACCCCACCTGCATCCTCTCCCCTTCCCAGGTGCCCCCTCCACTTCCACTCTGCTACAGGCCTCCTTCCCTTAAGCCCCCTGGGCTCCAGGGCAGAGGAGTGGGAGCTCAGGAGGAGGTCTCCACCTTGCTTACCTCGGTTACCATCTCGAATGGGAATGCCTTCTGGGGGCTTGGCATTCTGCCCCTCCTCCCTGTGGCCACACCTGATCTCAAGGTCACACCTCTACTTCCTCAACTGGCCCTGGCTCAGGGTCTTCCTCTCTGCTCTGCCTCAGCCAGTCCAACCTCAACATGCCCATGTGGGCTCAACAATTCCCGTGACTTTCCAGCAACCTGGCAATCAGAAATCTTGGGAAGGTCTGCCTTCCATGGGATGCATCTCAGTGAATGGTGCCCCCATTCACCCAGAAGCTCAAGACAAAACTCACATTCTCCCCCACATCTAATCCAGCAGCAAGGCCTGGTGGCTCTACTTTCAAATGCACCCCCAAAGCCAGCCCATCCATTCCATCTCCCCCAATGCCTCCCAGCCTGGTCACAACCCTCAATTCCTGCATTGCCTGGATTCCCTTCTTCCACTCTTGCCCCTTCCAGTCTATTCTCTGTATGGCAATGAGGGTGACCTTTAAAAACATTTATCAGATGAGGTCACTCCCCTGCTTAAAACCCACCAATAGTTTCTCATTACACTTAGAATAATTTCCAAGGGGGCGCCTGGGTGGCTCAGTTAGTTAAGCATCTGACTCTTTATTTCAGGTCAAGTCATGATCTCACAGTTCAGGGGAACCATCAGCATGAAACCTGCTTGGGATTCTCTCTCTCCTCTCTCTCTGCCTCTCCCTGCTCGCACACTCTCTCTGTCTCAAAATAAATAAATAAACCTTAAAAAAAAAAAAAAAAGAATGTCTAAGTTCCAAACGTTGACCAATAAGGGCCAACCTGACCTCTCTGCCTATTTTCTCTAGATTTCTACAGGTATCCCTGCTACTTGCTTTGTTTCTGCTACACTAGCCTTCTTGCTCTTCCTTAAGCATCCCAAGCTTTTCCCACCTCAGGACCTTTGCACTCACTGTTTCCTCTTTCTGGAATGTTCTTCCCACAAATTTTGGTACGGTTGGCTTCATCTCATCTTGCAGGTCTTCATTCAAATGTTACCTGCATAAACCCCTTTCCTGACCACCCTGCCTAAAATGTACCCCATGCCCCCCTACTCTTTATCCCTCAACTTTGTTTTGTCACTTTTCATACTATCTGAACTATGGATTTTTTTTAAGCCTGTACAATTGTTTAATCTGACTCCTCTAGTTGAAAGC
This sequence comes from Acinonyx jubatus, assembly GCF_027475565.1. Classification (NCBI taxonomy): domain Eukaryota; kingdom Metazoa; phylum Chordata; class Mammalia; order Carnivora; family Felidae; genus Acinonyx; species Acinonyx jubatus. Next base: position 26,080,744 of record NC_069381.1, read on the forward strand.
AAGGACTTTGTTTTATAGGCTAGGCCAACAGCCTATAAATAGTACCTGAAGCATAATAGAGGCTCAACAAAACTGTCCAATATCTTGAAATCTTAAATTCCAACATCTCAGAATCTGGCCATAGCCTTTGATTTTTCCAACTCTCTCCTACCCACTTCTGCCCTTACATGCACTCCTCCAAAGTTCCATTTTCAACCAACAGACTACAATTCGGTAGTTTCAAAAGTTAGACACCTGGGACTCATCATTGACCTCTCCCCACTTCACACCCTCTACTTCCAAACCTATTTCCACATCTGCCAATTCTACCCCATCCACAACATTTGAATTAATTTGCTTCTCTCCATGTCCACTTTACCACCGGGGCCCAAGGCAGCACTATCTCCAGGCTGGAAACCAGTAGCCCCCTAACTGGTCTCCGTCCCTCCACGTTCTCTGTCCCAGCAATCTTTCTTTCCACTGATTCCAGGAAGAGCTTCTAAAGTGGAAATTTCATACAATGCTCCACTCTCAAATATTCAGTGTCTTTCCATAGTTCACAGAATGGAGACAAAATTCTTGAATAAAGTCTACACTGCTCTACAATGCCCTGGCCTTCAACAACCTGTCTCACTTTTTCTCCTGCCATCCTCCCTTTTACTCATTGAAGTCCAGCCACACTAGCCTCCCTTCCATTCCTAAATATATCTTGCTCGTTTTAATTTAATCATTTAATATGTATTTGTGGAGGCAAACCTATACACTAAACACAGGTGGATCTACAGTGGTAAACAAAGGAGACAAAATCTCTGCCCTCATGGAGCTTATGTTGTAGTAAGAGAAAACAGATCATGAACAAACCATCATACGTTACAAAAGTAGGACTAAACAGTGTTGTGAAAAAGCATTAAATAGGGAAAGGGGATAACCAATGTCCAGGGATACTTTGCTAGCCAGAATGCTAGGGAAGCCCTCTCTGAAGAAGTCATCTTTGAGCAAAGAGTGAACCATCCAGTAATCTGGAGAAAAGAGCTTTCTAGGCAGAGAGAAGAACACATGCAAAAACCAGAGGCAGGAAGGTGCTGAAGATGTGTATCTGAAGAACAACAAGAAACCTGAGGCATTTGCAAGAGTCTAGAACCCTTTTCCTATCCCAAACTTTTCCTATTTCAATTCCCAAATGCCCTTCAGATGTCCAATCAAAGTTCATTTCCTCAAGCTGTTTTTCTGACCCCAAGCCTAAATTGAATCCACTAACCTAAACATTCATTGTTCCTTGTTCTCTTCCTCAATAGCCTTAAGCACCATTTACCATGTACATGTGGTAAATTGTTTAATTAATGTCTGTCTACGAGATTACCTGGCTCTCACTTAACATCATGCTACCCTGTGCTTTGGTCGTTCTCCCCTGGCCACAGCAGAAGAGATGTTGCCATTTCTTGCTCTCTGATTGACCACTTTCTATCTCCTCCCTGCTGGTTAAAACATACTATTTTCAAACATGGTTCAATATAATTGATCTGACTATAACTCTCTTCACCGTAATCACATCATCCTGAGACTACTGCCTCATTCCCTTGATTGGACTTGGATGTTTTGTCATCACTCAGGGTAGGTCTCTACCTTCTCAAGATGCTGATTTATTCTGTCAAATGTTGAGTCTTCCTACTTTCACTCTAGGAGATTCTTCTGAATTTAGTAGCCTCCTTATTTGCCCTTATTTGGAAATTACTTCCAGAACTCTGCTGGCCACCTTCCATGTTTTATCTTACCAGACCATTTTTTTGACCCGTCATATTTAAGTGGGTTGGAGAGTGGACACCTGATCAAAGGTCAGAATCACCTTAGATCTAGAAGCAGCCACTTCTTTCAAGCCTCACGGAGCCCAGCCCACTCTTCCTCCTGTCCTTGGATTGCCTTGAGAGTTTCCATCTCTCTATCTTCATTCTTAAAATCCATGAATAAGTCAGAAATTGTGTGGCCAGGCTTTAAAAAAAAACTGAATTAATTTAATCTCCTTTCTTGAGACTATGTACCAAGAAAAACAGTTTACAAATTAGTAACTAAGGGAAATTTTGAAAACAAAACAAAAACATTGGGTGGGACAATGGCAAACCAAGGCCAAATGGGATAGAAAATTATAGGGAAAAAGAGGAAGCAGACACTATGTGGAGGTAGCTGATACATATTAGTGGCAGAGCAGAAGGATTCTGATGCTAAAGGAAGAATCCAGAACTACCTTAGATCCAAAAGCAGTCATTGTATCCCACCCTTCTGGAGCCCAGCCCAGCTACTTCTGTTCTTAGATTATCTTGAGAGCTCCCATCTCTTCATGTCTTAAAATAACCACCTCTGCTTAAACCAACTGAAGGAAGTCCTTGTTCATGCACTCAACAATATTTATCAAACGTCTACCACATGCAAGATACTGTTTTAGGTATTAGGGATATAGCAATGAACAACCCAGTCAAGATTCCTGCTCTTGTGGTACTTGCGTTTTAGTGAAGAAAGACATAGCAAAAACAAACAAATATGTAATACATTAGATGGCTCTTAAATGCTAGAAGGAAAAATAAAACTTTGTAAGCAAGGGGGTCAAGACAGTGAAAATGCTTCCACTTCTGGAACCATGGCCAGCGAGATACACTGTGGGGATCTTCTACTTGAAAACAATTATATGTTGCACAACACATAGTTTTTGCCACATTACTGAGCTCTCGGGAGATGGAATAAATCTCCAAAAGGTGGAAGAAGAAGGCCATGAACTATAAGCAATAGTGAGGCATGGGGTTGCAGTGAAAGAGCAATCTAGGGACTGAGTCTTGAGCCAGTGGCACAGCACAGTAGGAGAGCTGAGCCTGAGACTTGGATTTAGCCAAGAATCTTGAAAGAGGCTAAAAAGATTTGTGGCTAATGGTAACCTCTGGTGCCCTGCACAAGTAAGTGTAAATCTTCTCTGGAGGAAAATATCCTCAACTCATTGATTATTGGCTAAGATCTACCACATGTAAGCTCACATTCAAAGAACACCAAGCACACAAGGAAACAAAGCACTATGAGTACAAACAGGAACAACAAACACCAGAGTTAACCCCTCTGGGCAACGAGAGAAGTGCCGACAGAATAGATGGTTCCTGAGCTGTGCTGTGCAAACCAGCAGGAAAATGGGACGGAAAATCAAAGGAGATGAGAAGGTCAAGGCTGGCTTCTAGCAACCACAAAGGGACTTGACTTAAGTAGAGGGTAATTGATATCCAAACCCCAAGGTTCCCAGACTTAACAGCCTGCGTGCTAACTGCTGAGCTCTTAACCGACTTGTTGCTGACTTAGGTGGAGTGTGAACTCCGGGACTCGGCAAGCTCCCACTCTCCCACCTCACCTCTGCTGCTTGGGCCCCGAGAACTCCAGAGCTGCTGAAGTGGCTTGAAAATATAATGGAGTCAGGCTCTGCGGTTGAAATTAACAGCCAGCCCAGGCCCCACCCCTCCTTATCCTTTGTGATCCGGCCAGGGAAAACTCTGCTCGAAAGACCTGTGTAATTGATAAAGTGATGTCATGTGGGGAGACTGCTATCTGGGGAGAGGACTCATTTTATTATTTCATGGCTCTTACCAGCACCTCAGAGTGAAGGCAGAGGAGACCAGCTGCGAAGCAGCAAACAATCTAAGCTACTCCCCGAAGGATCGACAAAGCAAAGGACCAGCCTCGAAATTTTCAGCAAATATTTGCAGTTGATAAAAACATCTGGCACTTGCTCTTACACAGACTGAGGAAAAGGGAAACAGAAGCAGGCCCAGGTTGAGCACCGTGTGCGCGCTGGGCGCTTGCTCATCACTACGCTGCATATTCTGCACACGTTTTGTCACTTAATTCTGGCCACCATGCCCCAAACTCTATGCCAAGGGCAGCATTATCCTCATCCTGCAGATGTGGCCCCTAAGTGAAGGGTTACCAGTAATAGGGGAGGTAAACAATGCAGGTACTGGGCTAAGACACTGTGTAGTGTCATTAATTCACACAGCAGTTCCATCAGTTAAGTGCTATGATCTGCATTTTACAGATGAGGAAACAGAGGCACAAAGAGGCTTGCCTGCAGTCACACAGGGACAGAACGTGACTCAAGGAGACTCAGCCTAGTACAAAGATTCCACGGCTCCTAAAGAGCAGAGTTTGGGGGTGCCTGGGTGGCTCAGTCGGTTAAGAGTCCAACTTCGGCTCAGGTCAGGATCTCACAGTTTGTGAGTTCGAGCCCTGCATCAGGCTCTGTGCTGACAGCTTGGAGCCTGGAGCCTGCTTCAGATTCTGTGTCTCCCTCTCTCTGCCCCTCCCCTGCTTGCTCTCTCTCTCTCTCTCTCTGTCTCTCCCAAAAATAAACCCAGAGAGCTCTGGACTCTGAAACTCATGCCATTTCCCTGCATTGTGCCACTTCCTGCCATTTGTCCCTGCCCATCTGTGTTTTCCCACAACCTGACTCCCAAAAGGGCCAACACATGTGATGGCCAAGCATGTGGGCCAGTGCACATCAGAGCTCTTGAGCCCAGCATCCAGCAGGCCTGAATTCCATCTCCTGTGCGGCTACAGGAGGGCAAGGGAGTCTGTGGCATCCCCAAGGAGCTGGAGAGAGCTCACTCTCCCAGGACCAGCAAGATGGTGCCCTGTGTCCCTATAGTTGCCCTCATCTTAGCTCCTTTGTATCCCCAAGCAGCACCCAGAACAACTCTCCAAGGCAAGAGAAGACTTTCTTAGGCTTCAGGAAATGACTTAGCAGAGCACACCTGACCTGTGGCCCTATGACTCATGGGAGAGGGGGTATCCCAGGTGTACTGCTTGCTTGTTGTTCTTGGATGAATGGCTTCATCTCCAAGGTTAGCTTCTTTTTCTTTAATGAGGAAAACAGTCCCTATCTCCTAGATGTTCAGGTGGGATTATAAGGCCAGCCCCAAGCTCTTTACCTGGAATGTAGAAGGCATTCACAAGGTCTGTTATCCACCTCTTCCTCTCCCCATTTATCTCTAAAATTAGATTTGTTTTTCGCATGCCTCAGAAGGCTGCTGTGAACATGACAGGACATAATCCAGTCTGGCAAGATGTATGCACTCGGTAAATGTTCATTAAAATCCAACACCCTACGATGATTGACTTCATGTTGTTACCATAGGGCCTCAGCCTGTGCACAGTGAGCTGGAGCCACTCAGAGGAGAGGCTGGCCCATTCTGTGCGGCCCGCCTCACCCAGGCCTGTGATCTTGGGTCCTGGCTGGGCTTTGCTCTTTCATCACAGAGGCTCTAAAAGGGAAGGACTCACATGCACACTGAAGCCAGAGTGATCTTTCTAGAAGGCAAAGCTAAGCATGCCCTTCCCCCAAGCTAAAAACTCTTGGATGGCTCCCCATGGCCCTCAGCATCCAGTTCAAATCCTTGAACATATTTGACAAGGCTTTGTGAACTGATCTATGTCCATTCCAGCCTTGCCTCTGTCACTCTATCCCTCCTCTGAAACTTCAAATAGGTCCTCAAGGGCTGTGTTCTTCCCCTTCTCAGACACCCCCAGAGCATCCCAAGTGTCTCTGTTTGTGACACCCATCTCATGTACTAGGCCTGTTTTATGTCTGTCTACATCATAAAAACATAGGCTCCAACCTGCCTGGCTCCAACAGGTTGTGATCTGTGCCTCCTTATTGATCACAACCTGTTGGCGCTCCTGGATGACTAAGTGTCCGACTCTGGATCTAAGCTCAGGTCACAGTCTCACGGTTCATGAGATTGAGCCCTGCGCTGTCAGCACAGAGCCTGCCTGGAATTCTCTCTCTCCCTCTCTCTCTGCCCCTCCCTTGCTCTCTCTCTCTCTCTCTCTCAAAATAAATAAATAAACATTTAAAAAGTTAAGAACATAGGCTGCATGAGAGCAGAAGAGTCGAGTCCATGCCTGCTGTGCCCGTTGTTATATTCCCAGTACCCAGCACATAGTACCAATTGAGCATATTACCTTTACAAGCAGAAAAACATGTCATTATTCCTTAGATGTTAGAAGTGAATGAGAAATGTCACTTTCTATATGTACCATCTTGCTCAGTCCAGTCAGCCAATGCAGAATTCTGGGCCTTACTTCCCCAGACATAGCAATTCTGAACCCAGCCTGGTCTCATGACATGGGGAGGGCAGGGAGGCGGGGAGAGGAAAAGTGGGAGGGGTAAATACAGACGATGTTCGCAGAAGGCTTAGACAGCAGCTGTCTCCAGGGCCAGAGAGCACGTGGCACATACACATGCACATGAATGCACTTACATGCACCCAGGTAACTCCTTGCCTGCATGTGAGAGTGCATACGTCTCAATGTAACATCTCTACTACAAGGGTGCATCTCTGTGTGTGCACATTTATAGGAGCAGCTCAACTGTTTTAAATCCCTCTTCAATATTTCCATCCTTTCCCTAAAGACTCTTCTCCATGGGTCCACCAATTGGCTCTTTCTTCTCTCCACTAGCCCCATTAACATCCCTCTCCCCGACTGTTCAGGGTAATCAGGTCTGTTCCCAGACTCACACGCCCCACTCAATCTCTTTGCTGAGGGAGACAAAAGTCCTGTGGTTAATCAGACCCACCCTCTTTAGAGGGCAGTTTAGCTCTAATCTGTTTTACTTGATGATAATACCAGAGGTCTCACCCAATCCCCAACGCAAGTCATTCATCAAAGCAGCTCTACCACGCACATCTATCATGTGGTCCAAGAATCTTTCATTCCAGCTGCTCAGAGGATAACATGAAACACAACACCTCCTTTTTACAGTTATAAACCCATACATAAAATCAAGGTGGGGTTCTCTCTCACCCAGCAGTGCTACAGGTAATGAGGATCATGTGGGTCTGGGCAGGAAATTCATGCTGGGTGAGCACCTATGTCTGCCCTGCCTATTTCCCGACGATTTATGACACTGCTTAATTTCATCCTCCCAACATTATTCCTGGGTTTACATAAAGAGACTGGGGGTCAGAAAAGACAAGTAACTTGTCCACGATCCAGTGAGGGAAGGGCAGGACCAGGACCAGGACTCTCCAGCCCATACTCTTTCCACTACACCAGGATGCCTCCTCTCAGGATTTGAAAACACACTGAGGTCAACATTGTGATGAGGGGTCTGCAATGTGCATGTGCACAAAATAGGCAAGTCCTATTTGGAGAGGTAAAGTCTTAGGTTTGATCAATAAGAAGGCACAGATTACAACCTGTTGGAGCCAGGCAGGACCTCAGGCCATTTTGTCTAACCACCTCAGTTTATAGGTAGGGAAATGGAGGTCCAGAAAAAAATGATGACTTCCCCATGGCCACACAGTAAACTAGTGCCAACTCAGACTAGATCTCGGGCCGGGTAACAGCTTGGCCAAGGTTTCGACCACATCCACCTGCTGTCCTGCAAATAATTTACATCGTATTCTGATGTTGCTTTGCATAAAAGCCTCCAGTGTCTTCCAGAACTTGAGATCAAAAATTTGTCTGTCCCATCCAGGAAAACCTGCTGAAAGAGCTCTTCCTTGGCAGCCCCCACATATCATATGCTGTCTCCTAAGAACATCCCTCAAGGACTGGAAGCCCCACCTGAAAAGCCACATCTGCTGCAGCCTCTGGATGGCCCAGCCGCTGAAGGTCATGGCTGATGCCACAGCTGCTAAGTCTTTGCCAGCATCCTGAGATGCGGGTACCACGTTTGGCTTTCCATTGGAAAAGGCTGGCATGTTGCCCACGCTCAAAGTCAAATCTTTTCCACCTTCATGGGGCAGATCTAAGGCTTGCTCATGGGAGGGTTGGTGATAAGATGGAGGTTTCTACTCTCACAGGCCAACTTTGGAACCAGCCCAGACCTCTCCATCTCTGGTGCAGTGCAGCACCCCTGAAAACCCAAGACTGAGTGCAGAGAGATATGCCTTTGGCTCAATATGTAAAAACTCTCCAGCAATAAATTTAAGCAATTCCATTTGGGGCTCTCACAATTTCCTCCACTCAGGCAAACTGCTTTTTATTTCAAACGTTCCTGAAGGAAATTGGCCAATTGCTTACTTCAACTGTCGATGCCATTATGCTGATCCTGATGGCAAGACACAAATGCAACCTGGGAATTTCTCTGCACTGGATCTTCACAAAACTGGCCACTACAACAGGGGTCTGGCCCAGAAGGGCTGTGGGTGTTGACCCTCTAGGAACTTCTCAGCACTCCCACAGAAGAGAACAAGGTGGCTGGGGCCAAGGCAGGGCTCTGAACGACTAGGAAGGAGAGAGTTTAACATTCAGCCTGGCCCTTTAGATTGACTTTACTGTCTTCAATCCAAGGGGGTGAGGTCAACTCCAGCCACTTTGAGATGGTGTCGGCAGTCAAGGAGACTGACTGGAGGAGGTAGAAGGCAGCATTAGTGCCCAAGGAGTCTGATATGATCAACAGCAGCTCAATTTACTGAGCGCTTCCATATGCCAGATGCTGTGCTAGGCATTTTACGTGCACAACTGCAGTAAATCCAAACTCCTTACCATGTTCTCTGGAACAGTGCCTGGTACCTGGTAAGTAGTATACAAGTGTTGACGAATGTCGTGGTTGTTAACAAGGGGCTCCTAATGAACCCCCAAGCCCACCCTCACTGGCTTGGGATAGACAAGCTGATTCTACAACTTCCTGTCACCTTAGCATCAGAGACGGAGTTGGTGGGAGGCACTGATCACTTGAACTGTTCTCAGTTTGGGCAAGGACCTGATTGGTCAGTTGTGTGTCCCCTGGCTTCCTAACCCTGACAGATGATGCATTAGGAGCATGTGTCTCCCTAGGAGCCCACACAGGCTGGCTCAGAAATGGTGCATGTGGGTCTGGTCACCTGCATGCATAGGGTTGCCTCCTCCACCTTCACCCCACAGCAAAAAAGGTTTCACCAGACACATCAAGAAAAAGGAAAAGGAGGAGTTTACTTTTTACAGCCAAAGTAGAGTTGTGGCAAGCAACTCCTGACTCCAGCATTGCCATGACAACACCTGGAAGACATTTTGGCTAAGAGCTGAGGTTTGTGAAGCTGAGTGGCTGTCTCAGGTGAACAAGGTCTGGCAAGGCTTCTCCAGGCCAGGGAGAAGGGAGCCACCAAGGGCTTCATGAATTAGTCACTCCCCTCCACAGGGTTGGCCTGAGGACCTAAAGGCAGGTCTCTTGGTGACCAATCCCTTTTGAAATGTGCTGTATATAGGGCTTCTGAGTCCCACTACCCCCACCCCCAGCCCAGAGGGCACCCACTGTTCCCTTCTCTCCATAGCCTTCAAGCTTTCAGAACAGGTCTTGGGCCCCTCCAATACCACTGTGACACCCCCACCCCCCCAATGCCAAAGCTGGATCAGTATCACAAGGATTACCGAGCATCTACTATTTTCTGGCACTAGCCAACATAACTAGGGACACAGTGATTTAAAAAACGGGGGGGGGGGGGTGTGCCTGGGTGCCCCAGGAAGCAGAGCTTAAGGCCAAAACAAACACCAGTGACTCCATCAGTGTAAGCATCCAAGGAGAGAGTAGAGAAGAGAAAATGAACAGGGGGCGGGCCAATCAACTCTAGCCCAAAGCATTAGAGACATGGAGACAATGGTGGCTATGCAATGATAATGGAGAAAACTGTATTCACAGAATGCCTCTCAGGGAGAATATTCTCTGTGCTTAGCGATTTTGATAGATTTTGATACGCCAGTTGTGAGGTGGAGCCTCAAGGCACCTGTTTAAGATATAATAGGTGCCTTAGTGTCTTCAAAGGAGGCTGGGTCTGGTTAGCTGTGGCACTTTGGTGATGTTGGGTGGGGCTTCCCTGCTCAGGACAGGAGGGAGCAGAGCCACTCCTCCCCCACCCAGACCCCTGCCTCGTTATAGATTCTGAACAAGCATGGGAAGGGTGTTGATTTGAAGAGTACCATTTTTCACCCCACCTGGAGTACTCACAGTCTGACTCCATTATGGAGAGCTCCACCAACACTAGGAAACAAAGTGGCTATAAGGCAGATATATGAAAAGTAACGAGCTTTCCACTCCCTGGGGAGTGAGGTGGCCTGGAGCTGAACTAGGCCTTCTCAGATAGGCCATGCGGCCCACAATGCTTCAGATTTTAGCCTTGCCCAGCGGCAAAGCGTGCAGGGTCTGCTCTGGGCCAAGGAGGCACCAACACTGAAGGAACCAACAGCAGTGACCAGAATTGCTGGACTTTCCAGCAAGGTGGCCTGCAGTCCAGCTCACAAAGCATCTACACTGTCTTCTCCATCCAGGGCACAGAGTGTGTAAAGTAAGGACTCCTCTGCCCCTGAGTTGCTCAGAATGATTGGAGAACGCAGCTATGCAAACAGAAAATTAACACAGCCATTAAGAGCTCTGGCCAGAGCACAGAGAAGCCCTTTTTGGAAGGACAGGTAGTCTCAGGGAAAGCTTCTCAGAGGAGTCAAGGCTGTGGTAGAGGGAAGGGCACAGGGGAGGTGAGGGAAGGAGTGTCTGAGTGAGGATAAATCAGTCCCAAACAAAAGGAACGGGATGAGCAAGGAACAGGGGCATGAAATACCACAAACATACAAGGAACAAGTCATTCTGATGGAGCACAAATCTGTACCAGTGAGTGACGGAAGATGATTCTGCCAAGACAGGAAAGACTGGGAAGACAGCAAGACTGGGAAGGGTCTTGGATGCTGTGTGTTACCTGGAGTTTTATTGTGAAAGATGATGGAGGCCACTGAAGGATTTTCAAGTTGGGAATGACACAGTCCCATTTCTAAATTTCTTGACCCTAATGCCCTGTTCCTTTTTTCCACATGCCTGCACCCTGGCTATTCTTCAGGGCTTCCCCGAAACCTCACCTCCTTCAGCATGTCCTCAGGACTTAACAGAAAGCTCACTGTTTTCCATTTGACCTTCACCCCAGTCACAGTGGACCCATTTTTGGACCTGGGCCCCTCACCAGACTGTAAAGATCCTAAAAGTCAGAGCTTTGTCATAATGATTCCTTGTGCCACCCGGAGAAATCCAAAACACTGCCTAAATGTCTACTGCACTCACTACTATTAAGACGACTGTTATTTCTATCAGCATTATTTGCATGATTGGAGTTATTTAAATACTGAGTAATCCCTTAGCTGTAAGGATGCAGTCTCTGCCAGTGAGCCTCATTAAAGTTGACTAACCTGAATGGAAAGAGTTCAGGATTTTTAGTCTGAGGAGGTGAATTAAAATCCTGGTTCTACCACTAACGGAATGAGGAGACCCCACATCACAAAATGTCTGTTGAAGGAGAACAGAGGGTTAAGAAGGCTCTGGGAGTCAGATTTCCCAGGAGTAACACGTGGTAAAACCTGGCCCCTTATTCCAGCTGGTCAAGAGGATGTTTACACATCAGAGGCACTTTGGGCAGCCAGTCCCCAACCCCAGCAAAGTGGGACGGACTCTACCCCAGCACCTTACACACACTGTGTGTCTGCTCCAGTACACCCCTTTAGAGGTCCCAAAGCATGTAAAATGGATGCTATGGAAGACTAGCTGTGAGTTCCCAGAGATTAGGCTAAGACAGGTCAGGTCAGAAGTGTCCACAGGATCAGGAGAGGCCTAGACATCAAGGGGTCCCTGTGACCTGTGTCTTCTTCAGCCTCCCAGAGACTAAGCCCCTGGGAAAACCAAGATTTCACAGTGGAAGTGCTGACTCGCGAACCCTACAGGAGGAGGTACGGGATTGCTGATCAGTCATGCCTGCAGCTCCTAATCATCATCACAGGGCAGCCCTGCCTGCAAGGATGGAAATTGTCTACAAACACCAACACAATCCTATGAAGCATCATCTGGCCACAGTCTGTGTCTACCTCCATTGACCATCAAAGTGGACACAGCTGAGCTGGCTGACCCACCAGTGACCTGCCCTCCCTCACCCTTCCAAAGATGTTAAGCCATCAGAATCTGAGGCTTACTCTAGTAGAAGAGGGTACCCATTACCCCATTAAGATGAAAACAAGTGCATGCAATATGGACTCAGGGTAAGGAGCATAGTAAGAGACAGAGAAGTCATGGCCATTCACATGACCCAGGGCCATGAGGAACATACCCACTCATGGCTCCTCCTCTTCACCATCATCTCCAGGCCTCCTTAATGAACACTTACTTAATTACAAGGGGCCTTATCAGACTGCCTATGAATTTGAGTACCATTCACATTTAATCTTTGCGTTGTTTTTTTAGGTGAAGGGTCTCAGGAGAAGTCTAATTCTTTTTCTGAATTGAAGTGGTCCTGATTTGGTGTCTGATTCTTATACCTTCCCTGGTCTGGTTAATATTTTGGGGCTCAAGTTTGGCACAATGACCCAACTGCAAAGGAACCTGATGAACTGATCGGTGCCAACCTGGAAGGGTGAGAGATTACGGGCCAGTATATGGAACATCTTTCTAAGCATCAGAAATTCCTGAAGAAAGAGCATGCTGACTCACAGATAGTGAGCTCCCTGTCACTGGAAAGATCCAAGCAGAAGCTGGAAAACTACCTGGTGAAGAGGTTGTGGAGGAAAGGCATGAATCTGTAAAGGTCTGTGTCTCTTTCAGCCTCTCTACTTAGAAAGGCTCCTCCTGCTGAAGTTATGCATGCCCTTGCCACTTTGAGGATCTATTTCCTTGGCAGAAAAAAAAAACTGTGCCAAACGGTAGCAGAAGTCTGCCTTCTCTCTGTTTTCTTTTGCATGATGCCTCCCCAGAGACAGGCAACACCTCCCTTGTTCTTCCTGCTCTAAACACAACTAGAGTTTAGTCCAAGGAAAGGAGTTGTTTTTTTAAAGGTTTGTTATACTCCAAGAAATAAATAAAGATGATGTGAGTAAGCAGAAGAGGCAGGGATCCAGGTAATCTGCAGCTGTCCCCCAGGATTTTACTTCCTAGGGAGCTACCTGGTGGGATCACCCTAGGCTGTCCCTAAAGATGCACTGACCCACTCCTTTCAGTGGGTCCTGTGTCCCTGCCCTCTAACAAAGATAGGCCGACTGCTAAACAGAGAGTCTTTCCTGACAGAGAAAAGCAAGGATTCAGCCTGGATGCCAGCTACCCAGCTACCAACTCAGAAGTTACTGACTACATCCCATCACCAAAAGGGATTTAGACAATTTCAGAATGTGTGCAACTTTCAAAAGTTAGATTTATTATCTCCTCCCAGTTGCTGTTAGGAATTAGCAGTAAAACCCTTAAAATTTAAATGCCCTACTTGTTTTAAAGGACAGGAAGACTGTGTCCCACCAGAAGGCCAGTCTTAGTGGAGAGAATCCCAAGGAATAGAGTGGCAGCTTAAAGACAAATGCTACGGAACGAATTCCAGGGCTCAAGACTCAGATGCCTAGCTGCAGCAGTTGAGAGGAGTGAACTCACAGACACCTGCTGGTGCATCCAGCAAGCTCTTCTTATCTTTGGACTGTTCCCTGGTACACTACAGTTGCCCTCACGCAGCCAGGCCTGCGCTATGTGGCTCCACCCCCTGGCCATAAGTGACTGGATCATAGGAGGACACATGACTAAGATGGACCAATCCATTTTCCATTCAAAAATGTGAACTGGAGGACAGAGCGGCAAGCTGAGAGCTGAGTCAAGCTAGTAGCCGTGCTCTTCGGTCAACCACGTGGTGGCATCACTTAGGAACGAAATGCAAATTCTTACGGCTGTTGGGGGAGAGAGGTTGGGTCCAGCAAGTCCACGAGCGGTGGTTCTACCGTCTAAAGTTAGAGAAGCTTTGCCCCAGAGGGAAGGAAGTCTATGAATTCAAGTAGATTGTTCAATGTTTCTGTGACTTCTGTGAGACACTGGAATATACTTCTGGTTAATCAAATATATTTTGCCTTATACTACTTTGAATTGGTTTCTGTCACTTGCAAACAAGAGCACCTTAACTAATATGGCTGGTTGAGCCTGGGATGACAGAAGCAGACCTTCATTCCCCAAATCCTCACCACCGCCTCCCAATGCTGGCCCACAAAGGAAGGCATCCTTTCCCATCCCACCTCCTGTTCCTTCAGTGGGAATCCCCCCAATCCCACCTTCCTCACCTTTCTACCTGCAGTTCTTTGGATTTGCCATTTTGTGAACTTGTTTTTCAAGTCACTCACCGCCCCCCCCCCATCCTTTATTTACCATCTCAACTTAGAATCTAACATGTTACTATAACACCTTGAATTCTCTTCCTTTAGTCGATGCTATAAACGCTCCACCCAGATTGGCCCTCTATTCTCCAAAGCAGAGGCATCCCCCACTTCTTCCCAGGAATGCATTTCTTTTAGGAAATTGGAAGCTTCTTACAGTAGCACCCAGGGTCACACAAATAGTAAGGGACACATTCAGATATCAGACCAAGTCTGCCTGCCTGCAAAACTCGTGTTCATTCCACTGTATCACTGCTTTTCATCTGCAAACTGTCTCCTTAATCCTCCTTCCTTCCCCTGAGTGAGGAGCGGTAGCTGAACTGAGAGCCTCCCTTTCCCTCCCCCAACCTGAAGACTGTGCTCTGCAAAGCAACAGATTCTGCTCTTTATTTCTCTACCCTCCTTTATGTATACATGCACACCCATATGTATACAAGCACACACACATGTACACAAGTGTGTGCACATATGTGTGTTAGCAAAAATTTCAATTCCAGACAGCTGTTTGAAAGTCCATTTGTTTGCAAGTCCAAAGAACCTACTGAAGGTTAAGCTTATAATCCCCAGGTACATTTTCCACCAAATAGAAGAGTGAGTTGGTGCTTCGCATAATCTTCTGTTTTGCTCTGATAGGTGTTCTTTTTCCAAAATATCCCTAGTTCTCCCACTTTGAAAATCTGCTGAGACAGACAAACCCCTCCTTCAAGATTTCTCTGAGAGAAGTCCTTAGCAGCTACAGTACCAATATCACTTTGACCTTGTGTAGATGGTAGGGACCCTGAACCTGTGGAATCTTCATGGCTCACAACAGCTGTAGCACTTCTGCAACGGCCATGTTCTCAGACTCCTCAAGCATCTCCTGGGCTCACATAAGGCTATGGGGTATCCATTAATGATAGCAATTAATGATATTGCTCCTGTCTAGCCATATACCCAAAAATTTTCCTACTTTTTTGATTTTTCAATTGCTTCTCATCATATTTTGCTGACTCTTGTCAATGGCATGGGCACAGAATTTTTTACATGTTTCCTGATTCACTCTTGGTCCTTTACAATAACTCATTGTCAAAAAATTGTATCCCATTTTCACTTGCAACATCCATTTTCTCACCACTTCCAATTTCTGAAATTATTATGCCACTTTGGTTTCCATCGTAACCATATGTCTCTTCTAACTAGCATTTCCAACACGCTCGCTCGCTGTGTCTCCACTTATTGGTCATGATGATAACAACGTTTATAAAACACCTTCAGTCTGAGCACAAACACAGCAAACGTGCCCTAATAAATCAAGCGACAACTATGCCAACCACAGCCGCCACCTGTTGGTGGCAGGAAGAATTGACATGCTTTTGCTGTGGAGCAGAAGTCAGCAAACTTTATTTGTAAATAAAGTTTTATTGGAACAAAACCATGCCTATTGTATATGTCAGCTCTCAAACTACAACAGCAGCATTGAATAGTTGTGACAGACATCATGTGGTCCTCAAAGCCTGAAGTATTTATGATCTGGCCCTTTGCAGAAAATGTTTGCCCACGCCTGCTCTGAAGCATTTATGGAAATTAATAGCTTTAAAGTTTGTAAGTAGTGGAATAAACAGCTTGAGACCATGCATGACTCAGATAAATGACTCTCATGAAGCTCATTTGCATGACAGCTTTTGAGAGAATTCATCCTAAGGATGGAAGGGACCAAATTCAACTGGCCTGACCCAGTCAGAAAATTTTAGTCAATGCATAGAAGAAACTTTCTCATTACTGTATAGGGGCTATCACTCCAACCCATCCTTAGCTAATTTCCATAGATTCACGTCTGGATCTAGGAGGAAAGAGGGCTTACTTATATCAGACAGCTATAGTCTAAATGATGCTGCATAACAAACCATCTTAAAACTCAGTGGCACACAGCCATAAGCATTCATTCCTCTCTCTAGCTTCTGCAGGTTGAAAAGGAAGGTTCTGCCTCAAGCCACAGGTCTGCTGTGTCTGGCTCTACCCCCCATGACCCTCATTCTTCCAGGACAGCAGTCTACCCAAGAAGGGCTGTTCTTCCCCTTTTCACATTCGTCTCCTATCGATGGCAGATGCCTAAGAAGGCAAGTCCAATGGCACAAGCACATTCCAAGCCTGTGTTTGTTTTACATCTTCCAGCATCCCATTAGCCAAAGCACGTCACATGGCCAAGACCAACATTTATGGCTGGGAAATACACTCCTTTCATATAGGTTCAGGAGAAGGAAATTAATATTTGCTGAATGATAAGATAGTTAAGTAAAGACTGAAAAGACTGTTTCATCAAGCTGTATAGAATTTTGGGATGTCTCCAAGACAGTGCCACACAAAAGAGAGAAAAGCTTCCTCCTTTTCTCTCCACCTTCGCCACACGTATCATTCTGCTTGGGCACTTAGAACTACGTCCCTTGAGAGATAGCAGCAGTAATCCAGTGAAGCAACAATGAGGCAGTGGTGGGGCCTGGGGGACACTGCTGGACCTGGCAAAACAGCAGAGGAGCTCAGTCGGTTATACGGAGTGCAGAGCGAGAGGCTGCAGTAGCCCAGCAGAGCAACACTGGAAGATTCCAGCACCTGCAGAGCAGCCGAGGTGTCTACAGGGGTCAGCCATGCCCAGTGGAGCAGCAGCACCCCCTAGAGGAGAACATGGTACTCAGTGAAACAGCAGCATACTTGTCCAGACCATTCAAACACATGTAAGGATTCTCAGGAAATCATGAGATTTTTCTTTTCTTTTTTTTTTTTTTAAAGAGAGAGAGAGCAGGGTAAACGGACAAAAGGAGAGGGAGAGAATCCTAAGTAGGCTCCACACTCAACGTGGAGCCCGACACAAGGCTCAATCCAGGAGCCTGGGATCATGACCTGAGCCCAAATCAAGAGTTGGACGTTCAACCAGCTGAGCCACCCAGGCACCCCAGGAAATCATGAGCTTTTTCATAGGAGACTAAGGTGGGAATGCAAGGCAGTGAAATCTCTGAGTCAGCTCACTAATACCCACAGACTGATGGATCCTGGAAAAATGCAAATTGGGATCTCTGACTCCAAATAGCAGGCTCATCCGAGCAGAGATTCCCTTAAACACACATACATGCACGCGTGTCCACACACACACACACACACACACACACACACACACAACACAAACACCCTTAGGTCCCACCCATTAGAAAGAAGCAGAGCATTAGACTCTCATAAGATTTCCTTCCTTCCTTCTATAGACTCATCAAACAGATTCCTACCAATTCTAACCAAGACAGGTCAGTGAACTGTAACCAATCCTGCACCCAGGGACTAAGCAGCCTCAATTCTGGAGTCTCTGGAGAAGTGCTTTGAAATGCCTCTTTGTAGGGGAAGCTCCTCCCTGCTCTGCATCTGTCCAGCCCCACCAGGCCCTGTAGCTGGTGATCATTAAGCAGTAAGTGCAGTCTTAATGGTGGCTAATGGTGGGCTTAAATACTCAATACTCGAAGGAACCCCAGGGGTTGACTCACTTACATGTATTGAGTGGTCCTGCAGACCCATGGAACGGCTCCTCTTAATGAGATCGACCAAACATTGAACTTGAGCCCAAGAAATGGCTGAGAAGAGGACGCGAGCCCTGCTAAGGCCCTATGTAAGAGGCCAGTGTGAGAGCACAGCCTCTTTGGCTATTTTCTCTGAGGGGTCTGTTGCAAGGGCCACCCTGCAGGGATTGAATAGCTAAGGTGTTGTTGTAGTTAATAGCTAAGGCTGCCTTGACCTCCACCTCTGCTCCACCTCCATCACCATTCCCACAACAACACCCTGTAGTTCACGTTCACCCAGAACTTCCAGGCCTCAGAATCCATTCTGCCTGCTCACACCACCTGCCCTCCAGCTCTCTCCCACCTGTCTCCTAACACCCTGACTTTCCTCTAACATTCTCTATTCTCACAATGACCACATGTTTCTCCCCAAGTGTGCAAGCCAGAGACCTAGTAGTCATTTGAAACACCTTCCTCTCCCTGGATCACCTACATCAATCCATTCCAGGTCCTACTGACTTCCTCCTAAATGTCTCTTTAATCTGCCCACCCCTCTCCATTTTCTTTGTCTGACTTCCTATCATCTCTTGCTTGGATTGCTTCAGTGGACCCCATGGCAAGGACCCTGTAGTATCAATCTTTGTATCTCAAATGCTGCACCCAGGTCTGGCCCAAGATAAGAACTCAGAAAATGTTGGCTGAATGAATGGATAAAAGGGCCAAAACATATTTATGAGTAATTGTTCTCAGCCAGTACTGGCTGAATGTACTTAGCTGCACCCAGGTCTGGCCCAAGATAAGAACTCAGAAAATGCTGGCTGAATGAATGGATAAAAGGGCCAAAACATATTTATGAGTAATTGTTCTCAGCCAGTACTGGCTGAATGTACTTGGACTAGTCACTTCTATGCTTTGAGCCTGTTCCCCCACCTGCTAAACGGGACACCTGCTAAATCCCAACAGGATTGTTGTAAAGATGATAGGAAATAATGCTAAAAGAATTATGTTCTGCTGCTAATAATAACCTGAGGAACAATGACCTAACCCAAGTGGTATTTTTTCTTTCTTTTCCTGTAAGAAGCCTGGAAGCTGCTGTTCCTAGCATTGGTCCAGAGGCTCAGGCACATCTAGGCCAAGATTTCTATGATATTCTTGGCCTTTACCTTATGATTAGCTTATGTTTACAGAAGGGCTGCGATACCTCCAGCATCAGCCCACATTCCAAGTAGAAAGGGGGAAACACCAAGGGCAAAGAGCAAAAAGGGTGCATGCCAGCTGAGGTGGCTCCTTTTAAAGAGCTCCGCACATCTAATTTGATTAAAAAGTAAAGCTTTGGAGTGGATATCAAATATATCCTTGAATGACTGTCAGTCAATGTTCTTGGATGCAAGTATTGGAAATATCACTGGCCATATTTATTTTTAAAAAAGAATTTCTTGGAATAATATTGAAGGCTCACAAATTACTAGGAGACTGAGGGCTGGAAAATAAGCAAGAACCAAGGACTCTCCCGAGGGCCAAGCATAGGAAATGATCTATCCAGGAGGCTATGGCCACTACAGCAGGACACAATTGACTATCCACAGCTCCTATTGCCACTAGGCTACCACATGGTTGCCATTAGGTAACCATCATGGCTACCACAAATGAATTCCCAACATGGTTCCCTTTTCCTTTCTTCCTTTCTTTCTTTCTTCCTTTCTTTCTTCCTCCCTTTCTTTCTTTCCCCTTCCTTCCTTCCTTCCTTCCTTCCTTCCTTCCTTCCTTCCTTTTCTCCTTCCTTTCTTTTACCATTTGCTCCAGAGTCAAACTCCTGGGCAGAGCCCAGTACATCAGTAGGGATCTTGGCAAGGATTGAGTGACTTGAGAACTTAATAAAGGAGCTATTTATAAAGAGATGGGTAGGGTATGGGGAAACCACAAGAATGTCAGCATTCTGGGGTTTGTAACGGCAAGGTGCTGTGATTGACCTGAAGAGGCAAGAAAGAGAGTGGTTACTGAAGCCCAGGATATCACATTAACTCTAGGCCATTAGGTCCAGCTTTCTCTTTGCTAAACTAGTGCATCAGTACTTCTCAAAATGTGCTTCCCCCAGAGCAGCAGCACCCGTGAACTTGTCGGAAATGCAAACACTTAGGGCCCACCCCAGACCTCCTAAGACAGAAACTCTGGGGGTGGGTCAAGCAATCTGTGACTTTCAAAGCTCTTTAGGTGATTCTGATCCTAAAGTTTGAGAACCACTGTAGCATACCAAAGGTTGGCAAACTTTGTCTGTAAGGGACCGGATAGTAAATATTTTAGGCCTTGAAGGCCATACAGTTCCTCTCTTAACTACTCAACTCTGCCTCTGTGATGTAAATGCACTCTAGACAACACATAAGCACAGCTGTGTTCCAATAAAACTTTACTTACAGAAACTGCAATTTGAATTTCATATAATGTTCATGTATCACTCAATATTATTCTGCTTTTCAATTTTTTCAACCATTAAAAAATGTAAAAACCATTCTTAGCACCAGAGTTACATACAAACACACAGTGAGCTGGATGTGACCCACAGGCGCAGTTTGAGGACCCCTGGAGTAGACCGTTAACACCACCCACGGTGCTCAAAGCTGGAACTTTCCATTCTGAATCCCAGGGGAACACACCCACGGCAATGAATTGCAAGAAACTTGCCAACCTTATTCTCTTCCCTCCCTCTATCTCTTGTCAGTGGTCCCCAGTGGCTGAACTGCTTCCTGGGACACAGAGTAGGGTGGAAAGGTGGGAAGTAGATCTGTGGAGGTGGGGGTGGCATCTGGAAGATTCTATCACACACACTCAAGTCAGGAGCGAGAGAGAGGAGGGAGATTGCTCTCCTTCAATTCCCTAGAGGGGGCGCTAGCTCGGAAAGGAAGGGAATGGGATATTGCAAAAATATAATGCATCAACTATCTGCTACAATGGTATGTTTTCATCAAACGGGAATCTGTTGTCTTAGCGTCGTGTTGATACTGCCCAAATTTCACTCAGATTGGATCTAAAATACTCGGCAGCCACCACTTGAGTTAAGGTAGAAAGATAGGGGGCGCCTGGGTGCCTCCGTCTGTTGAGCGTCCAACTCTTGATTTCAGCTCCAGTCATGATCTCTCGGTTCGTGACTTCGAGCCCCACGTCCGGCTCTGCACTGACAGCGTGGAGGTTGCTTCGCATTCACTCTCTCTCCCTCTTTCTGTTCCTCCCCTGCTTGTACTCACGCTCTCGTTCTCTCTCTCTCTCTCTTTCTCTCTCTCTCTCTCTCTCTCAACATAAATATATAAACTTAAAAAAAAAAAGATAAAAAGATAGCCCAACCATGTACCCAGGAAGGGTTCACAGAACACACATCTTCCCACAGAGAACCCCAGGGCTGTCAGCACTGCTGGCTAAGCAGACTCAGAACACTAAAGCATGGGTGTGCATGCATCCAACCTTCCACGTTGCCCAACCTCAGCCCAAGGGGCAGAACAGGGTTCGGCACATGCAGCCAGGCACCTGGACACTCTACACTGAAATCAACCATGTGCTTTCACACCAGGCCGGGGCGGCGGGGGGCGGTGCTCCTTCACAGCAGTTCGTTTTGGAGCATTAACCAGCCCTCGAAGCTCCTGTTAGTCCAAGGCCACAGTTGTAAACAACCTGTGGACACCTGTACATCACACTCGGCACACAATCACCATCATCAACTTTGTCCGTCTTAAAGGTCCCCCCAGACAGCATAGCACAAACAGCACTACACATGCTCGTACACAAATCCAGACATGTGTATCTTTCCTTCAGAGAGAATTGTGCTGCAGAAAACACCATGACCTATCTACTGAGAAAGCCCAGAGGCCTGTGTGGGAGGCAGGTCACGGACTGGGTGAGAGGAGGAAGCTTGAAACCAGACATAAATGGAGTGGAGGCAGGCAGGTTTATCCTAAAGTTGTTTTATGCCTCAAACAATAACTATTGACATCTCAGAAGTTAGGAAATGTGGAAGCAAGCATCTTACACTATCCACTTAATGGAGTCACTATCTGGAAATGAGTTCTGAGAGAAAGAGAAAGGGAACAGAGGAGATAGACTAAGAAGGATCTCTCTGTAATGAAGACAGCCCCAATGCTAGAGACACCCAGATCTGAGTCCCCACTGCACTGATTAGCTGTGTGGCCTTGGGTAAGCTACCTCACCTCTCTGAGCTGTTTCCCAGGCTATAAATAGGGTTACTGTGCAAGTTCAATGCGATGACCAATAAGAAGTACTTGGCATGGAGTAGGCATTCAGCAAATGCCATTTCTTTTTCTCCCCCTTCCTGTGGAGGGAAAGAAAGAGACATGAAACTCCTTCTCCAGGAAACACTGAGCCTTATCTGCCACACTCAGTCTCCACATCCTGGCCGTTCTACCATAATTTCATTTCTGTTTCTAATTTGATCCACCCTGGAATGCTGGATCTGCTTTTGTCCCTGCTATTTTGGGTTCCCTGCCTAATATTTAGCTCCAATACTGGAACTTCATTTTCTGTCTGTGAGCCCCTTTTGCTGACTCTATGTCCTGACTCAAGTCCCCCTGCCTTTTTCCTGTTTGCTTCTCCTTCCCTCTCTTATTCCTTCTATCCTTCCTTCCTTCCTTTCCTCCTTCCCTCCCTCCTGACTTTGATAGCTATAGAGAATCCACAGCATGTCCAGTGCCACGCTAAGCATGCAGCCTAATGGGTTGTCCCAGAAACAAGACAAATGTGGTCTCTGATCTCAAGGGCCTTCAGTCAAGTAGGAGAGACAGACAATGAACAAATATATAACAGGATGTTTAAATGAAAGTGTTAGCCAGGGCACCAAGAGACAATAGCTCTCATATTTCAAAGAAGGTGCTAGACTATATGTAGAATTTACAAAGGAGGTTGTCAAAGCCAGTTGCACATCAAGTGTACGTGCAGGTCAAAAGATGGATTTGGGGCAAGTATTTCAGCAAAGAATTTCTTGGGATGAGCTGTGCAGTGAATCCCATGCCCTCCCGGGGAGGTGAGGGAGGGGGGGCTGTGGTAATCACTGCTCCTATTCACCAGTGTTTGGTTTTTCTCTATGTCTGGGCACCAGAGATCTTGTACCCTATCTACTCACCTTGAAATTAGAGATGACTATGGTGCCAATGAATTTCATGGCAGTGTGCAGCCCTCCAGCCCCCTCTTCCTTCACCGTGGCAACTGTAGAAGAATTTTTTCTTCTTATTAAATTCTATCGAAGCTCTTCAACTCATCAATATTTATGCCAAGAGCTCAAAAGAGAAAATATTGACAATATCTGAATGCATATCTAACATCTAGTTAAGTTAACAATTATTTTCTCAAATGAAGCAAAAGTTAAGTTCACTAAAAATGCTTTTTTTCCCATGTAACATTTTTAAAATTGTGATGAAATATACATAACATAAAATTTTCCGTCCAAACCATTTGTAAGTGTTCAGTTCAGTGGCATTAAGTACGTTCACACTGCTGTGCAACGGTCCCCACCATCCATCTCTAGAACTTTTTTGTAGATGCATTTTTAATATAGAGATGCATGGAATGTCAAGTCAACAGTTAGAGGACAACTGCCCACAAAGGGTTTCTGGAGCCACAGGGGACTGAGAACCAGAAATGAACTTGCGTGGTATTAAGCACTTTGGTTGGATGCTGTTAACTCAGTAAAACCTAGCCTAGGCTGATGAATGCATAGATGCTACATCCTACCCCAGGGTGATAGGAGAGTGGCTTTGAGAGACCACTTGGAAAGCTGAAATGGGACCCCTATAGTCTCACTTGAGAAATCCAAATGTCAAGAGGCTGGCTGCAGCAGCCTGTAGCACAGAGGAGAGGGCTACAGTTTGGGAAGTAACTTTCTTTGAGAGTGTATCAGAGCACAGGAATGACAAAGGTTTAACCAGACTCTGAAGTAAGTCAAGTGTAAGAGTAAGCCAGTGTGGAGGTCATGTAGGTCCTGTCAAAAAGAGAAAACAGTGACTGCTGGGTACCCAGGAAAAAGCAAATAGCCAAAATAAAGATGCATGTGCTCTAGACTGGCAACTGCAGGTGAAAGGTCCCCAAGGATGAGTTAGGCATCTCAAACACCCCACAAAAGCACCCAGCAGAGAAACAGTTCACTTTTAACATCTGCCAAGTCCAAAGAGTGTTGAAGCTGGTCACCACCGTGAAAAACAGTCAAGTGAGAATTCCCTGCTTCCCTTACCTCTTCTGGTACTCCTCCCCCCATCCTGGAGGTGTTATAAATATGGCTAGCAGGATGGCAGGGGAGTAGATGTACCTGGTGAAGAAAGGAGATGATACCAACCGTATATGCCCCTTCCCCACAGCTTCCAGACTGCAGCAGTCCCCAGGGGAGGAGGGAAGATGATGTGCCTTTAAGGAAGATGGCAGTCAGTGTTCCATATTTTAATTACTAAGTTAGAAATAGAGTTGAAAGTTAAAGAATGCATAGGACTTTTTATTGCTTTGTAACAACCATAGCTTTTAGGGCACCTGGGTGGCTCAGTCAGTTGAGCATCCAATTCTTTTTTTTTTTTTTTAACGTTTATTTATTTTTGAGACAGAGAGAGACAGAGCATGAGTGGGGGAGGGGCAGAGAGAGAAGGAGACACAGAATATGAAGCAGGCTCCAGGTTCTGAGCTGTCAGCACAGAGCCTGACGTGGGGCTCGAACTCACAAACTGCGAGATCATGACCGGAGCCGAAGTCGGACACTCAACCGACTGAGCCACCCAGGCGACCCTGGTTGAGCATCCAATTCTTGATTTCGGCTCAGGTCATGATCTCAGGATCATGGGATCAGGCCCCACATCAGGCTCTTCACTGAGCATGGAGTCCCCTTAAGATTCTCTCTCTCTCCCGGGGTGCCTGGGTGGCGCAGACGGTTAAGCGTCTGACTTCAGCCAGGTCACGATGTCGCAGTCCGTGAGTTCGAACCCCGCGTCGGGCTCTGGGCTGATGGCTCAGAGCCTGGAGCCTGTTTCCGATTCTGTGTCTCCCTCTCTCTCTGCCCCTCCCCCATTCATGCTCTGTCTCTCTCTGTCCCAAAAATAAGTAAAAAACGTTGAAAAAAAAAAAAGATTCTCTCTCTCTCCCTCTGCCCCTCTCCCCTTCTTGAGTACTCTCTCTCTTTCTAAAATAAAAAAAAATTTTTTTAATTAAAAAAAAGAACAACCATGGCTGCCAAGGGCCCAGCTGAGTTTTCTTCCAAGGGCAGAAGAACTAGCCGCCACAGAATGGTTTAGACTGGGACAGCGGGAGACAAAAATAAAGTTGCTTTATGATTCCATCCCACAAGTCGTGCGTATCCAACATAATGATACAAATAAATCTACAAATATTTTCCAAGATCAGCAAAGTCAGGTAAAAGATTTGATGGGAGTGTTATAGCTAAAGAAACTATTTGTGAGTAAAAATAGGAACTGGTCAGCCACAGTCACAGAACAAGAAGAGAACCACCAGAATGTCCATGCTAGCCCCAAGGGTTCAGATCGCAGTATTCCATGGCCTTGATCTTTCAGTTTCCAATGGCCTATTTGTGGCAAAGGCAGAGTTTGATTCTTCAGGATGGCTTAACTTTACACTAT
Source organism: Acinonyx jubatus (assembly GCF_027475565.1). Lineage (NCBI taxonomy): Eukaryota > Metazoa > Chordata > Mammalia > Carnivora > Felidae > Acinonyx > Acinonyx jubatus. The sequence goes on from NC_069381.1 coordinate 26,105,996, forward strand.
TCAACTTTCAAATCACATAATTAAATCATGTTATTTGAATTCCTCATGTGCCGGGCATGATGGAAATGGTCATTTGACTTTCTGCATCCGTTCCCATCTCCTTCTACTGGGCATTCCTATTACCAGAAAGGTTGGGAAAAAATTTTTTTAACTTAAATTTCCCAGACTCCCTTGAAGGCTGGGTTCTGGGTAAAAAATAGGCTTCAGCAATCAGGTGTACTTAAGGGAGATACATATTTGTAGATGAAAGTAAAGAAGACACCAAGACACCATCGTCCTACTGACAAACAAGGGAGTTGAGACACCAGTTGGCCTTTGTCAGACTATGTCTCAGTGTCAGGAAAAGTGGTGGCAGCAGCAGCAGATACCGAGTCCTGGGTCATAGAGCTCTGTGCTCTTGGACTCAGTGATTTCAGGGTCAACCACCTGAGCTCCCAGAATCTAGGTTTATCAAAGGTAATAGCTCTTCTGACAGATCCCTGCTACAAGAAGTCACTCCTAGAGGCCGTGCTTAGAGTCTCTCCTCCAACCCTTCCAACAACTTGAGAAGCACCTAATTCCTCATAATAAATAAATCTCTTTCTTCTTAAAATATCCAGAGTTTCTATTTCCAGCACCGATCCCTGGCTTATGCACCTTCTGAATGTAATCTCACTTCTCATTTGGCATGGCCACAAAGGGGAAGGGGTCTTGTCAGAACACCAGACTAACAATTCCCCTGAGTAGTAACGTTTCTCAGTGAGACCTAGTGTCATACAACAGAGTCTTATACAGTTCATTGACATAAGTCAGCATTCTTTTTCTTTAATTACTTTAATGTTTATTTATTTTTGAGAGAGAGAGACAGAGTGTGAGCAGGGCAGGGGCAGAGAGACAGGGAGACACAGAATTTGAAGCAGGCTCCAGGCTCTGGGCTGTCAGCACAGAGCACAACACGGGACTCAAACTCATGAATCATGAGATCATCACCTGAGCTGAAGTCAGACACTTAACTTAGTCACCCAGGTGCCCTGCCATAAATCAGCATTCTTAAGTTTGGGTAATTCCAGGGCATGGACTAAACTGTGTTTCTGTATGTAAGATTTGGCCCAAGTCTGGACAGAGGTGAATTCACCAAGGCACATGCCACTTTGTAAGGTCTTGGGGGAACAGGACACTTAGCTTTCTCTGGTAGCACCTCAACTTGGTTCACACCTCAACATCCAAACATCCCAGAAGTCCTTGGTCCCTTCCATGTCTCCATATTGCCATTCCACTCCTGGTAAGACCGGCCCTACCAGGCTCTACTGCCCGTAGCAGATCTGGACCTGACCATGTTCTCCATCCTTCGTCTGCCTCCTCCTACTGCTGCTGTTCCCTCCTGTAACAAAATCACCACACAGCACAACAGCCCAGTTAGTGGCTCATCAGAAAATCCTATCCTTTTGGTTGGAAAAGCCCAGCTCTTGGGCATTTCCACCCAGGCATAACACAGCCAAGAAACAAAGCAAGTTGTGCTTCCCTCAACCACAACAGGGCGTCATGTATCAAAGTCAGTGAGCTAGCAGAGATCACCCCGACAATTTTCTCTTAACTGTTGCATTGCTGTTTTCCATTTGAGCTCCCTGAACAGTAGATAATTTTGAAAACAGAAACTGTCCCATTTGTCTTTACATTCCTAATACCCAGCTCTGGACCATGCAGAGGGCAGATGATGCTTCGTGACAGTTTGTTGAATGAATCAATGAATGACACTTCTATTTCTCTGCCTCTTTTCTTCCCACTCTCCTCTTGCACTTTACATACCAGCCACACAGGATAGCTTTCATTTCCTGCTCTCTCCCACCCTCTGTCTTTACATACTCTACACACATACCCACCTGCAAGTCACTGCTGACATCTCCCTTTCTCCAGGAACCTTCCCTGCCTTCTCAGACTAGTTTCTCCCTTTAGACATTCTCCTAGCTCCCTGTACTTCCTTCCTCACCGCACTCATCATCCCTGAGTGTAACTATTTGTCCCAGTGTCTATCTTCCCCACTGTACAGTAAGCTGCAAGCAGGCAGTAGACCAGACGCTCTGTAAATACTTGTTGAATGGATCATAAATTTCTCTTTCAAATGCACGCTTTGAGAGTTAAAACCTTTCTCTCAAGTACTGTCAGCCAGATTCTCTAATGATAGAGCATAGAAGAGAATGCCAGTCTACATCTCTGCCCTTCTAGAAGATAGCCCACCTTGTCCCTGACCTGCTACTAGGTTTGTCATGCTTAACTCACCTACCAGGTACCACTGATCCCTTGGGTACAGATATTTGTGCTGTCTTTTATGCTGTGCTGAAGACAGCAGTTTGCCTTGACTCTTTCTCTATTTCCCTTTTATTGTGCCATTTTTAGCCTATTTCATTCCTGTTTATTATGTTTTCTCCTGTTTTCCTCTTTTCTTTATTACTATTTAAGAAGAAATTCCACTGTAAGAAGGGATAGCTCTAAGCAGCTGACGTGTCCTAAATCATGAACACTAAATGTCACTCCTTATCTCCTCCCAGCCCTCCCTAGCAGCTCATATTACAGAGCCATTACCCGTGTCCAAAGGAGATTTCCTGGTCCAGTCCTGGGAGAGTCCCTAGACTATAAAGACTTTTCAATAGGATAGTTAAAAGTTTCCCCTACACACGTCACTACATCTGATCACAAAGTTTAGAAGGCCAGGATTCTCCGGCCCAAGAACGTGAACAAGTGCAGCCTCCAACTACTACCCTATTGTCTGTGTAACCATCTGTGTTTCCCCACAGCCAGGCTTGGGAGCTTTCATCTCTAAAGTGTCAGAAAATCTCTAAAAAGTGGATAAATTAACATGAATTAATGAATGAGCAAATGAGTGAGGGAATGAATAGATAGATGAGTAGATGGTAGACAGACAAATTAATGGGCAATTGAATAAATAAAGGAAATGAATGGATCAGTGAGTAAGTAAATGGATGAATAAATGGACAAGATGGGCAAAGATATGGATGGATGGATGGTTGGATGGATGGGTGGATGGATGGATGAGAAAGTGAATAAATGAATTAGCATATCAATGGTTAAATGAGTGAGCAGATGAATGAGAATGAATGAGTAAATAATAAATGAGTCTGAGCCCTATAACTCAGGCATAAACCAGGAATGAGTTCCTAGCAGGAGCCATAAACCAGGCAGTTCCAGAAAATGGAACTGGGTACTAAAAATACAATAAAGAAATTAAAAACAAACAAACAAAAAAATATCCCAGTGTCAATACAGCTCTCATTGATCAGTGTCCAGAATCAATATTCTCATAAACAAGTCTCCTGCATGGCCTCTCAGCCCCACCCACTGACTGTCACCAGAGCTGTGGACGTTCCTGAAAAAAGGACTGAGAGATATAATGTGTGGGTGTTGAGAGGCTGTACACTTGATCAGGACCATGGTTCTTTACTTTAGTCGTGCTTTAGAGTCACAACTGGGGAGCTTTCAAAAAATGATAATGCCTGATCCTCACCTCCAAAGATTCTGATTTACCTGAATTGGGGGCAGAAGGAAAAAGGGAGGCAGACTGCTTTGTTTGTTTGTTTCAAGCTCCAACAAGATTCTAATGTGTGGCCAGGGATGACAACCACTGGTTCCCCGGTAAATGGAATTTTGATGTGAGTACTTAAAGAAACTCATTTTGATGCCACTGACATCTTCATGTCAAACAAAAAATTAGCCTTTATGCTGTTTTTTTAAAACCAAGCAAGATGTGAAACTTACATCTACACTCTCAAGACTTCTTTCCTTGCCCACCCTGCCCACACCCTCTGGGAGGAGCAGATACACTAAATGAGTCTTCCTTCCTCACCCAACACTTTTGGTTTTATAGGCGTGGATGTTCCAAGGTAGAGCTCAGATGAGATAAGAATCAGGAATGGAGCACAATTCCAGAAATGGGGAAGACAGGGTCAAAGAGACTCAAAGATGTCTGGTCATTAAAAATATATTTTTACATTTTGATGTACCCATTTTGACATAGTAGCATCATGATCAACACAAAATGTCTCCTCTGTCAAGATGTCTTGCTTAGGAGACAAGATGGCAGATGGGGTTTTTCCATGCAAGGAAACAGCAAAATCCCCAGCCAAAGGACAGGCAGGAAATCTGGTGGAAAGCAAGCCAACCACTCAGAAAATAAACACTGTTCTTGGTGCCTGGGAACCAGAGATGTAGGGAGGTGCCTCTCTGCTTCAAAGAAGTGGCTTATGCTTGGGCCATTGGACAATTTCAACACTATAATTTCTGTTTCTTTCCTGTCTGGGCTGCCTTCGTTTTTAGGAAAGTTCTTTCTGAAAGGCCATTCTACTATTTCCACCATGCCAAAGAAATGAAAGTAAAAGTATGGAGGAAAATGAGAACACAGAAAATCTCGAGATCTCTTGGGATGAACAGTAAGATCGATGCAAGGTAGGAGTGGATCATGGGAAATTGCTCACCTAGCCCCAGGTACTAGTCCCAGGGAAAGATAAAGGAGCGGGGAGGGGAGGAATCTTGGAACTTGAAATTATTGGGATGTAAATTCAGGACCAATAAAAGGAAGTGCTCCTTCACACAGCAGGGAACAAGCTTACAGAACTCATCATCCCACGAGGAGATACAGCTGGAAAAATAAACAGGATCCCCAAACTTGCAGATATATATTGATTGGGTTATTGAAAGAGTGACATTGACATCTAGGGGAACAATCCTGTTCTTCTCTAATTTGCTTTTTAACATCCTGGACTAAGACAAGATCCTGGACTGTAGGCACCATGGAAATGACCTAGTGTGGTGATCCAATGATCTCACGTTTGACCTGGGGTTAGCAGTTGCCTAGGAAACTAATTTCCTTTTTTCCTTCATCCTCCTGAAAAGTGCCAGTGACAGATTCCATCTGTTAAACACCTTCTATTTTCCAGAAACTATTACTTTACACCCACTGTTTAAATTTAAATCAAGCATCCCAAAGCACTTATTGAGTACTTTCTTGTGCTCACCACTCTACAAGGTACAATGGGTGGTAGAGGATGAAAAAGCTACATCTAGGTCTTTAAGGAGTCTCTGATACCTGTGAGAAGGCAGAATAAATATGCATAATATATTAAACAAATGACAGACAAAACCACTAGAAATGATTGATAGATACAGGAAACCACTAAGTATTTGAAGTGCATAAGATAAGGAACCAGTGGGGGTGGTGGATTAGCCATTGTGTGTTTAATGGAGTTATAGCAAAGTAGTTCAGAGGAAGGTCCTGGCTCCACGCTGGCTGATTTCAAATCCCAGCTGTTCCATTTACTGGCTGTGGAATTTGGGTGAGTTACTCAATCTGTCGGAACCTAGTTTCTTTATCTGTGAAATATGGATAACAATACCTTCCTCTGGGCACCTTGATGGCTCATTCAGTTAAGCGTCTGACCCTTGATTTCGGCTCAGGTCATGATCTCACAGTTCATAAACTTGAACCCTGCATTGGGCTCCGTGTGCTTACAGCAGGGAGCCTGCTTAAGGTTCTCTCTCTCCCTCTCTCTCTCTCTCTCTCTCTCTCTCTCTCCTAAAATAAATAAATAAACTTAAAAAAACAAATAGCTTCCTCATGAAGTTGTTGCAGGATTAAATGAATCAATGCACCTGAATCCCTTAGAACAATGCCTGGACATAGTAGGTGCTCAGTAAATGTCGATTATCACTGTTTTTATCTCTAGTAAGGGCCACCACAAACAGAGTGGTGGCAGAAGTCAGGCCAAGGACTTCCTCAGCTGTCAGTTGTGGTCAAGATGAAACTCAGATTCCTTAAATAGCCTGTGAAATGCCAGATGCTGTGCCCCTGACCTACTCCTACATCTCCCCTGATACCCTCTCCCCTGCTCACCATGCCTGGGGCACACTGCCCTTCTCTGTCCCCTGCTTCTTGAGCCCAATGCCTTTCCACCCCTTTTCCACCTCCAGGTTTCACACACGACTTCCTTCAGCTGGGAGCCTCTCCTCCCCCCTCCCCCCAACCCCGCCATTCCTCACACGGCTGGCTCCCCTCATCCCACAAGTCTAGCTTAAATGTCACTTCCTCAGAAAGTCTTTCTGTTGCCATCTGTATCTGTCAGGGTGCTGGCGGGAAACAATGGCACGCTTGCATGAGGATAATTCAAGGAGGTTTGATAAAAGAACTATTTATAAAAAGCATGGAGCAAGACAAAGGGAGACCACAGGGACAGAGTAGAAACAACCCTGGAAGGATGAAGGAGTAGGACAGTGGCCACAGCTGACCCAGGGTGATCCTGCACAGAGAATCTAGGAGAGGAAATACTCCAACCTCATCCCCCTCTCTGTCTCCTGCTAGAGATGCTCTTTGGCTAACCCTGCTGGAATACCTACTAGATACTGGGCACACCATCCCACCTGAAGCAGGTTTTCCTCACTGCCCTCAAAGTTAGAACCTTAATCTTTTTCTTAATCATAGTTAGAACAATTCATATTCATTCATTGTACCATTTTTCCTTCAGTTTAGACCAGGCAAAACTGAAGAGACTCAGTTATGCCCCAGAAACCCCAGTCTCACCCATTTGTATCTAAATGAAGTCTGCATGATATGGACATAGGAGGAGATGTGAACTCTCTCCAGATCGTGGAGCTCTGGAATAAATCCTCCTGACTGCCTTTCTTCTCCCTTTCTCCTTTCACACATCCCTGGCAAATTATGTCAGAAAAATCACGGTTAAGAATTGGGTGGGCCATTGGCAAGTTGTAAGGTCACATTATGGAAAAACATGGGCAAAGGTCTCAATTTATATTTATTTAAGATCCATCTCTCATGATTGCCATGAGCTCTAGTATCACATTGGCTTTGCTTACCACTGGGTATCCACTTGGAGACATCACACTAGGGACACAGTATGTAGTAGGTAAATGTTTGAATAAAATTGCTGCTACCCAAGAAGTGATGGCAAAAGATCCAAACTGTATTGTCCAAAGATGTGCAGCCATCCCAAGCTTGACCCAGACCAGTAGCCAAGAATATCAGTATACAAAAGACCCAATCAAGTGGACAGTGCCCCCATACAGGTAGAGACTTAACCTGGAGTGGTAGGATCCTGGTTCCATAGGCAGGGGGAGGGGCAGTAAGACCAGGCAAGGCAGACCTCAGCTGGAGGTCAAACCCTGGGAAAACAGCATGTTTATGAGAAGAAGCAAGGCAGACTTTCTATCATTGCAATCAACAAACCAGCCTTCCTCCATTCTCCACACCAGAGCCAGTGTGATTTTTCTAAATTATAAATCTGAGCATGCCATTCCCCCACTGAAACACTCCCACTCACTTTCTCAACAAACATTTATTGCATGCCTGTGATATGCAAGCCCAACCTTCTTAACACAGTATATAAGTCCCTGCATTTCTCGCCCCTGCCTACCTCTCCAGCCACATCTCACACATCCACCTCCAATATGAGTGCACACGCCCATACACACACTCCCTCTCTCTCTACTCAGCTTTCTAATACACCATCCCCTCTTCTACTGCAGTATCCTCTCACATACAGTTCCCTCAACTGGAATGCTCTTTATTTATAATACCCTTTCACCTGGCTAAATTTTGCTTATTCTTTGAGTCTCAGCTTAGACCTTGTTTCCTCTGGGAATTCATCTTCCAAGGCAGAGTTAAGAGCTTCTCCTTTGGGGTTTTGGGTTATCTCAGCACTCTGGACCTTCCTCATCAGAACATTTGCCACTCTGTCATGGCTGTCTGTGTAAGTGTCATCTCCCACCTAGACCATGACTTTGTGAAGGTGGAACAGAGTCTGTCTTGTCCAGAATGGTACCCCCATCACCTAGCATAGTGCCTGGTACAAAATAAGCATTAAAAAGTATTGCTGAATAATTGAATAGATGGATGCATAGATGGGTGGATCGGGTGGGTAGATGGCATGTGGTTGATGCTAAGAGAAAGATGTATTCAAGCCAGTTTAGCAGAAACTCATCAAAGCATACTAAATACTGGGCCAAAGAGGAGCAGAAAGCACTTTTCACTCCAGGCCCAGCCGTGGGGTCAGACGCTCTAAAGGGACACTGCTGAGATCCATCAGGTGAGGTTTTTATCACCTGCAAGTGAGCGAGGTCAGGGAAGACCAGGCCAATTTTACTCAGGAAACACCTCTCGAAAGAAGTGACTAGTGGCACTTGAAGGAAGTGATGCACAGGGGTAATAATACTGTCACAGCCTGTGCTGCGGAGCATTTATTTTAAGTCAGGCTCTCTGCTAAGAGCTTTATGTATTCGATTTCATGTAAGTGACAGAGACAGGATGTGAACCCAGAGAGTGTGATTCAAGGGCTACACACTTAATGAATACACTACAAAGCTTGGGTAGAGAAGAAATAGGAACATGTCCGAAGCAGGGAGAGCCAACAAAGACAAAGATGGCAATAACAAGCCTTGGACAAGATCTAGCAGAGAGTTAGCCCTCACAGGTGTAGAGACGCAGAGGGTAGAAGACAAGAGAAACACTGATGCATAAGACTGAGTATCAGGCTAAGAGGACTTTAGAGTTGAGCCCATAAGCAACAGGATGTCGGATAGAATCGTAACTACCTGGTGCTTGAAACATAACTTTTGTGTGTGTGGTAGTGAGAGGCAGTGGGCTGCCCCATTCAGCCCTGTGATTCTGTTTTTACTCTCAATGTAAACTAAAGTACTAACTCAGTCTTGGCTCCTGCCCCAGACCCAAAAGTGGCTTCTGTTTCCATTTGTCAACTGTAGTGGAACAAAAGTCACCTACATTTGGTTAACTGCCTTGCTACCGCGTGGAGGGGTCTGTGGATCTCAAAGTCATGGGCCCAGTCTGCTTTCAGAGTCACTTACCTCCAGTCTCTCCAGGATACTAAAGGGTAATCTTAATTTAAGTGACCTGATTAAAAACAAACAATTTCTGTGACGACTTGCATGAAAATAGGCCACTAGCAGAGAGATCTTGGTGACAAATAAAAATTCAAATGGCTGAAGAGCTTCAATAAACAACAGGTCCACCACTGTGAGCCTGATTTTCCCCTGTGGTTCGGCAGGCAACCAAGAGTGCCAACTCTCCTCCCAGGAGTGCCTCCTTGGCCAAGTGGAAACAGCCCACAGAGAAAGGGCAGAGCTTCATGGAGATAAGTGGGAACATGAAAGAGAACACCCAAACCTTCCTCTGAGCTCCCTGTTAGAGTGGAGAGGACCAGCCCTTGCTCCAATACACAAGCCAGAAACTTGGGACACCTTCCTCTTCCTCACCCATCACACCCATCACTTGCCAAGTCCTGTCTATTCTAACTCCTTATCATCTCTCAGAGCACCCACTCTTTTCCATCTGGACTACCATCTCTCCACTGGTTACTACCAAACAGCTTCCTACCCATATACTCTTAGACTGTGAGCTTCAGCCACAGTGCGTGGCTTTCACATGACTCCAGAGCACCCTCTATGCTCTATCCTTGAAACAGGGAGACCACATGTGCACTGGGCATCTGGACAACGGGGGCAGATGGAGCAGTGGTAGACGTCAGTGATGTCACATGTGACTTTGGAGCCTTGCATTCATTTCCTAGAGCTACTGGAACAAATTACCACAAACTTGGTGGCTTAAAACAATAGGCACTTATTTATAATAGCAAATAACATAACAATAGAAATGTATATCACAGTTCTGGAGGCCAGAAGTCACAGATCAAGGTGGTGGCAGGACCACGGACTTTCCAAAGTCTGGAGGAGAGAGGCCTTCCTTACCCTTCCAGCCTCGGTGGGGGGGGGTCTGTCAGCATTCCCTAGCTTGTGGCTGCATCTGCCTCTGTCTTCACAAGGCTTCTCTTCTTCTCTCTCCATGTCTTCTCTTCTGTCTCTTATAAGGACATTTGTCATTGGATTTATGGCCTGTCCAGATAATCCAGGATGATCTCATCTTAAGATCCTTAATTACATCTGCAAAGATACTTTTTGCAAATAAGGTCACGTTCACAGGTTCCAGGATTAGAACATGAGCATATCTTTTGGGGACCTGGCCAGAGAAGGGCATGACAGTGGTAACTCAAGCACAGAAGAAATGCTGTAGACTGAATGTTTATGTCACCTCAATATGTTGAAACTTAATCCCCAGTGTGGTGGTATTTGGATTGGAGGGCCTTTGGGAAATAATTAGGTCACAAGGTGGAGCCCTCATGAATGGGATTAGTGCCCTTATAAAAGCAACCCCAGAGAGCTCCCTCACTCCTTCTGCCATGTGAGGACGCAGTGAGAAGATAGCCATGTATGAACCAGGAAACAGGTTCTAACCAGATACCAAATCTGCTGGTGACTTGATCTTAGGATTTCCAGCCTCCAGAACTGTGAGAGATAAATTTCTGTTGATAACAAGCCACCCAGTCTATGGAAGTTTGTTATAGCAACCCAAATAGATGAAGACAAGGACCTTTCTGGATATATAAGCAGCAGAGAGGGTATGGCAGTATGACCCAGGGAGGTGAGAGGAAGGGCAAAGGTATCAACCAATTTGCCCTTTAAAACGTACCCCAGTTTTGCACTGAGGCCCTGACCCCTCGGGGACCTTGGAAGGGAGCAGAGTAGATCAGAACCTACAGCCCAAGCCTGTCCCTGCTTCCTCTGGAATTGGGTTCCTGTGACACAGCCTGCCAGTCATCAGCCCTTGTCCTAAGGGCTCTGAGGCCCTGCGTCCTTAAGCCTACCTTTATGACCTTAAGGAAAGGAATGGTCAGAGGAGAAAGACCATAATCTTGAGAGTCTGCAGACTGGGTTTGAATCCTGGCTCGGACACTTCATAGTCGCTTCAGCTTCCTTTGCCATTGAAAAGGATAATGACAATTACCTCTCCAGGCTGATAGGGCATATGAAGTATGAGCACTGTGCCTGGCACATAATGGGGACTCTAAAAATGGTTAGTCTCCCCACCACCTTTAAAGATCACCCATTCCTTTTGTTGTTATCCAGGAAGGATGGTCCCACACCTCCCCAACCCTGCAGGCATCCCATCTGATGGGGAGGCTTAAAAAGATAGATAATCGATGAGAAAAGGGAGCTATAACAGACTCTCCATTTAAGCAGCACCAAGCAACCTTGGGAGAAACTCCTCCTTTGTTCTTTAGAATCAGACAATGCTTCAGCCCCTGCCATCCTGCATTAAGCATTGTTTCAACTCTCTGTCTTTCTTTATCTAATAAACAGGGCTACTGGGTGAAAGCCTGCACTCCCTTGGTACCTTAGCATGCTTTTCACTTCCCTCCTGGTTGTTATATAGGATATAGTTTCATTCACCTAATTCACATTTGCTGGACCAAGACAGAGCTGTTCAGGTCATACTCTTGGTGTCGAAAACGTCAAGCAAAAGCTCATATCCTTCAGGTATGACAGGAACCAAAGATCCCAAGATCCCATAAGATACTTGTGAGCAAAGAGACAGAAAACGACCAGTGAGAACAAACATCACCAAATTGGGGATGAAGTCCTCTGGCATCCTAACACAACTTTACCAGCCCCATTCACTGCTATGCACTGGGAAATGTCACAGCATGGAAAGATGGCTGCTATTAGAAGAGAGTGTGCAATGCTCGGCAGTGACTATAAAATGTTGCCTGGGGCAGGGGGCCGGGCAGGGGGGGGCCAGCATTCTGTGTAAGTCTTGGGGAGGATCATCCTTCCTTGGATTCAAAGCTTCACACTGCTTGCCTCCATGCAACTGGCTCTTTGGGCCCCCTCCAAGTCATCAAATTTCCCAAGTTACTGCAAGCTAGAGAGTTTTTGTCATCATTAAGCTACCCAAGTGCCCCACAATTCACAGTGACTGAAAGATGTCCTGGTCTAGCTGACACAATACACCTTTATTAAAGAACACTCTAATCCAGAGCAGTGGTTCTCAAGGGAGGGCAATTTTGGTGACTTCTGTAGACGTTCTTGGTTTTCACAACAGGGGAGGTACTACTGGATCTAATGTGTAGAGGCCAGGGATGCTGCTAAATAACCTACATTACATAGGACAACCCCTCACCACAAAGAACTATCCAGCCCGATATCTGTAACCTGAGACAGTAGTCTGGACCCTTCGCCCAGAACAATGCAGAAATGCTTTTCTGAGTCGGACCCAACTCCCTCCAACAACATGGGTCATGCCCTGGCAAGGCAAGCTTGTTGGGTGAGCTGGTTTCCCTCCCAGCGTTGGGCCCACCCCACTCTCCCCACCCCCTGCAGTCCCACCCCCTCTGGGACAGCACTCATGTGGCTCAGATGAAAGACTGGTGCCGCAGGCCCCCATGCCAGCTCGCCACTTGATTGCTTTTAATTAATTCTGCTTGATTACAGCACATGGGAGTCGCATCGGAGAGATAAGACAGGCTCTTTATATTCTGTCTTCATTAAAAAGTTTGGATCTGGAAGCTTTTTCAAAGAGCTATGTGTCTCCTTTACTTTTGTGTCATTTTTAATTGAGGAGGGCACAGGGAGATAGTTGAGCTGTGCTGAGCAGAGATTTTGCAAACGAAAGAGAAAAAGTCTGCGACCCCTTTGGCGGAAAAGCAGCTAGGATTGGGATCGGGGTGACACAGTCAAGACACAGCCAGTCCACCATGGCTAAGAGAGGCACGCAAAGAGAAGCATCCCCAGTGGTGTGTTAGCCCAGATCTATGTAACAACATGGCTCAGATTCTCTGCAAGTTGCCGAGGACTCTAGGGAAGGAGTTGGGAAATTGCACAGTGGTGATAAGAGAAAAGGAACAAGGAGACTGGCTCACCACCAATTATCTGCACCCATCTTCTCTAGAGAGAAGACCATCCCCTCCCCAGGGAAACCTTGCCCAACTTCCCCATGCAGATTTAATCACTCCTGCCTCTGTATCCCTACAATACAGACTCATCTCTCCAGAAAAGCATCATGTTGTATTAGTTATCTATTAATTGCTGAGTAACAAATCAGGAAACGTTTGTTATCTCACCATTTCTGTGCATCAGGAATCTATACATCGTTTAGCTCAGTGCATCTGCTTCACAGTATCTCAGGATGCCGTAATCAAGAGGAGTAGGACCCATTTCCAAGTTAACTCAAACAGCTGTTGGTAAGCCCCAGAAGATCCACTTCTGAGCTCATTCGTGAATGTGGCTGTTGATAAGTCTCAGGTCCTCACTGGCTATTGGCCAGTGATATTAGCTCCTTGCTATGTGAGCTATCCATAGAGGAGCTCACAACATGGCAGCAGGCTTCCCTTAGAGCAAGTGAGCCAAGATAGAGAGGGCAGCCCAAGATGGAACCAGAGCCTTTTTGTAACCAGATTATATATTCCATCACTTTTCCTATATTTATTAAAAGTGAGTCACTAGGTCTAGCCCACGCATAAGGAGAAGGAAGTACATGTAGGCTTGAATACCAGGAGGCAGGGACCACTCAAGGCCATCTTAGAGGCTGCCTACCACATTTGTTGCACTGTAATAATCTGCCCCTTTTTCTAGGAAATTGCTTCTTGAAGCAGGGACCCCTGTTGACTTATTTATAGTCTCCAACACCTCATTCAGTGTCTAGGATGGGCCAGGTACCCAAAAGGTGTTTGGTAGAATGAACAAATGTATAAATGCACGCATGAATGAATAAATTACAAATAAATGAAATAATCTTTTCTTATACCTTATTTACACTCATCAAATCAGTCCTTGGAAAAGAAAACTTGTTTGTCTCCAAAACTATTGCAGCAGGAGCAGATATATCCAGGTCATCTAAAAACCCAGTTACTTAAATACAAATTTGAAATAACAGAGTGCAATCATATGTTATTCCATTTAACATAGGACCATTACCATCCTCTTTTGTTATGGTTTAGTCTGAGCCCACTCTTAAATATTTTCTCCCTGGGGACTAATGACTGATCGTAAATCAATAATGTTGAAAAGACAGAGCTTTCCATTATTTTAAGCTGCTATCTGGGTGACACTAAACAGTACAGAAATGATCAGGAGGGAAGCAGCTGTGTCCAGACCTAGTTAGTTTTCATGCAAGATCAATTAGCAGAGGAGCTAAAAACTCAGAAGCAGAAGTTTGAATGGGTCCAGGAGAGGCTGCATGCAGCCTGAAGACCTAGCACATCAACTGGGCTGAGGCCAAGGACAGAAGGTAAGCCCAGCTAAGCTGATTGAAATAAATCAACCCATGCCAGTTGTGGTCCAGGAACTAGAGAAGGGCTAGCAAGTAATCAACAGATGAACAGTTGTCCAAGCAAGTTCAGTACAAGAAGGCTTAGGAGACAGTGCATTTTAAAGGTGAGTGGACAGGCAAATGCCAAGAAGGAAGGAAGTTTAGGGTTTCAGACCCTGGGCTCAGAAACAGAGAGTCCTAGCCCATAAGGAAGATCTGAACCAGATAAGGTCCTAGCATTAGTAGGACTAAGATACAAAGCCAGAACATAAAGTGGGGAGGGAGGGACATGCAAAAGAATACTCAGATACCAGAGGCACGAAGTAGGACTTCAGTTTCAGGGTTAAGCAGAGAGTTTGTCTCCAAGATTGGACTGAGTCCTTGAGATACTAAATGCTAAATGAGAGCTCCTTAAATTCTTCCTTCCCTAGAAATGAATTGGGCCCATGGACTGGAGGCAATAGGAAGGGAGATACTGGGTTCTAGGAAGGATTAAAGAACCTGTACCTTCCTAACTGCCTGGTTCCTCACCTTCTAGAGGAAGGGCACTGCTCTACAGTGCTCAAATTCAGGACCAACATATTGGGACACAGTTCCACTGAATGGGGCTCCAACAAAGTCAAGCAAATATGGGTGTGGCCATTTTATGGATGTTCTCTCTTCTCCCAAAAGATTGAGGAAGAGGTGCTCAAAGAGAACTTCCTCATGGGAAGAAAGCCTTCGTCTGTGAATTAGGTGAACTCAGCTTTAAGAATTGAAGTAAATCAGGGACACCTGGGTGGCTCAGTCAGTTGAGCATTCAACCTCAGCTCAGGTCATGATCTCACAGTTTGTGGGTCCAAGCCCCATGTTGGGCTCTGTGCTGACAGCTCAGAGCCTGAAGCCTGCTTCGGATTCTGTGTCTCCAACTCTCTACCCCTCCCCCACTCACACGCTGTCTCTGTCTCAAAAATAAACATTAAAAAAATTTTTTTAAAGAATTGAGGTAAATCCTGTCTCAGTCCTTCTTCTGGTTCCACTCACCGACACTGAAGCTTTAGACTAATGTTTCATACCACTGAATTAGTAAGAGCTGAGATTGGGGTCCAAGCTTTAGAGTAGAAGAAGATGAACCAGATCAGACATTTCAGGACATTGATACCAATATAGCTAAGGTGAAGGTAGCCTCTCATGGCTAAGGCTAGCTGGCTCATGCACCTTACCAGGTTTGGAGCCAAGGCCCCAGTGGTACAGCATTCTTGTGTGTAGAACACCTTTGGATTGTCCTGGGTTCATAGCCTATCACCATCACATTAGCATATAACAGCCACAATGCAACATTACTTCCAGGAGTCAATGAGCCCAAACTTCATGCTCAGGAATCAAGCTGAGACACAAGGGTGGGAGGCCAGGTGGGGAGTTGAGCCAGCCATTACAGTTCAGGCTGGAGAGACCTGCACAAACAGTTTGTGGAGAAGACCAATGGTGTAGAACCTGGAGTGGCCATAATTTGGTGTAGAAAAAGGCGACGGCTTTTAAAAGATGGGAGAAACCACATATTGAATCCATCCTGCGGGAACTACTTCCGAGGAGTTAATTAGGATAAATCGTTCAGTGCGGGTTATTTATTTATTTATTTAACAACCCTTTATTGATGCCTGCCTGCGATGTGGCAGGCACTGTGGGGAATACAAACATGTTCCAGGTATGGTCTCTGGCCTCAAAGGAGCTTGTAATCTGGCGGGGAGACAGATGCCTACACAGTTAACACAAGGGAGGAAGGAAGGAGGGGAAGGGGGTGAGCCTGCAACTCATCAGCCTCCCAATTCCAATTAGAACCCTTGGGCTCAGATGCCAGGGACCAATTTAGAATTCCAACTCGGTAGCACAGTTGATAAGACAAAGCTCTCCCAGGTCTGGGGGTAGGGGAACACCCTGATTTACAATAGAGCTTGAAGGCAAAGTACCATGTGGTCCCAGTCTGAAATCTGATTGTTCCTCGTAGATTTCTAAGTCATGTTGTCTGGTTTTGTGTAGTGTGGCAAGGTCTCATCTCAGGCAAGAGAAGCTGTGGGTAAATTTAATTATTGAGCTGCTTTAAACACTGGATGTGGGGTAGGCATGCAGGAATAGGGAGCAAGGAAAAGGCTATTCATCTATTCATTCAAAAATTATTTCTTGTTTTGTGATATAAAAATGAGTTCTGGACACGGGTGGTGATGGTCCCATGGCAATGTAAATGCACTTAGTACCACTGAGCCATACACTTAAAACATGGTTCAAATGGCAAATTTTATGTTATATGTGTTTTACCACAATTTTTAAAATTGAAAAAAGATTCTTAATTAATATGTGTCAAGGGGCACCTGGGTGGCTCAGTCTGTTAAGCATCCAACTTCAGCTCAGGTCATGATCTTACAGTTTGTTCGAGCCCCATGTAGGGCTCTGTGCTGACAGCTCAGAGCCTAGAGCCTGCTTCAGACTCTCTCTCTCTCTCTCTCTCTCTCTCTCTCTCTCTTTCTTTCTCTCTCTCTCAAAAAGTAAATAAACATTTAAAAATTTTAATTAATGTGTCAAGCACTATGTTATATGCTGTCTCTGATGAAAATACAAATGACACAGAATCCCTTCCCTTAAGAAGCTCACAATCAGAGGTGGAAAGTCAAGAACTAGGTAAATCTCAGCTCAGACATCACCTCTCCCAGGATGCCTTCCCTGATTCTCCCACCCTGGGTTAGGTCTGCTTCTGGTTCTCCCTCAATAGCCTGTGCTGTTTTGTTTTATAATTATCTTCATTTATTCAGCAAACCTTTATTAAGCTAGTCATTAGGGATATAAAACCAAATGAGGCTTTCCATGTAAAGAAAGAAACAAACATGCAGATGAATCAGCACAAACACACACACAACACACACACTCACACACAACCATTACTGCACTTTTCTAATCCATAGAGCTTCTGAAGGTAGTGTTCAGTAAATGTTTACTGGATTGATGGATGGATGGATGGATGGATAGATGGACAGATGGACTAATGAGTATCTGTGGTATAGAGGAGTGAGTTATAAACTATGTGCCCAGGAATATGAATAGGGATCATCTAAACTGGATTTCAAAAATGAAAAGGAGCCTGCAAGGAGAAAGACAGGAAATGCACCCAGACAGGAGGGTGTATGTGGTAAGAGCCTGCAAATTTGGGAAGCAGCAGAGTTTAGTGCTTGGAGCCCAAGGAAGAGGCAGAGAGACCCTGATCAGGAAGGCCCACATAGGTCATTCTAAGGAGTGTGCAGTTTGTTGTGAAGATCATCAAAGACTATGAGAGGTTTTTAAGCAGAAGAACGTGGCCTAAATTTTTATTTCAGCTTGCTCACTCTGCCATGGTTTGCACAAAGTGAGAGTGGGTCTACAGAAGTAGGACCAGGGACCAAGTAAGGAATTATTATATTTACTTACATAGTAGAGATATAGACAGAAAAAGGTGGCTGAAATTAACATATGTTTAGAAAGTATGGAAGATGAATTTGGCAACAAATTGGACTATAAGCTTTATTCATTTATTCAACAAATATTTATGGAACATCTACTATGTAGTGGGCACCATTCTAGACACTGGGAATTTAACACTGGACCAGAGAGCATTGTCTTACCCCCATGAAATTTATGTTCTGGTGGGGTGGGAAAATAATAATAAAATAAAGAAACAGACAAAAGTAAACATGATAGAGATGTGTGAGCTTGGTCAACTCAATTTTTCCATGCCTCAGTTTCCTCATCTGCAAAATGGGGATTACCAATAGTATTGGCCCCATAGGGTGGTTGTGAGGATGTAATGAGTTAATACCTATAAAGGTCTTAGAACTGTGTCCAGCCCATAGTAAGCAGTATGTACTACTTATTATAATTACACAGGGGAATGCATTTAAGAGGGATTTGATAGGTAGAAGTAGGATAGGACTGTTTTGCTTAGCAGGTTAAGGAAACCTTCTCTGGGTTGCTTACTCTTGAGCTGAGACCTTAAAGAATGATTGAAGGAGCCAAAATTCTCTAAAAGAGTGCTCCAGACAAAGGGGAAAAAAACTGTATATGGAACGGGCTAGGAGCATCCAAGAAATAGCCAGCGGGCCAGTGTGTCCAGAGCACAGTGAAGGGTAAGGGTGAGTAGGGGTGAAGGATAAAATTAAAGAAGCTGACAGGGGTCCAGATCAAGAAGGACCTGCAGGGCCATGAATTTATATTTCAGTAGCAACAGGAAGGAAGCCATCACCAGGGTTTGCTAGGAGATGTCCTGTGATTCCTACTTTTAAAACATCACTCTGGCTGCTTATAATATGTGTTGCCGAAAATGGCTACAGTTCCCTGCAATCCCCATATACACATCCTCCAGGTGATATTGCCAGTCCCCCATCAAGAGGAGGAGTGTGTTTCCCCACACACTTGCATGCAAGCTGGCCTGGGGACCCACTCTGATCAACAGAATGCACTGAAAGAGATTTTGGGGAGTTCCAAAGCTAAGCCTCAACATAGACACCATACAGCCTCCACATCTACCCTCTTGCTATCCTCTGTATTGATTATATTTTTATATAATTAATTTCTGGCATCTTTGGCGTGCCTTGCTGGCTGGGAGAGACTGCTCCTCCCAGGGCTAGCTAATTCCTAGAGACAGTAAACACTTCCTGAGTGGGCCTCCCTCTCATATACAAACCAAACAATCCCAAGCCCACACCCCCAACCACCTCCTTTGTCTCTCTCACAACCAGGCCAATATTTCCCCTGCCCTAAATCAATCTGTCCAATGTCCCAGACCATTGGGACAGCCCCTATGCCTCAATGCCCTCCAAAACTATTCAAACTAGCCAAACCTGAGCTGTTTGCTCTGCCCTGCCTTGCTTCCCACAGAAACCCCAATACAGTCTGTGGCTTTTGCCTTCCCCTCATGCCTTTCTGCCTCCTGATTGACAGGGGTGCTTCCCCTTGTGGCCCTGCATGGAGCACGGTGGGTCTCATTTCAAGAAGAAATGCAAGTAACATGAAATTTTCTTCCTGTGTGGTCATCCGATCATCTTTATAAATTAAGACCCAGGCCCAAATCACCCTGCCATGTGAAGAAACCCAGGGTAGCCTACTGGAGCCTGAGAGCAAATAAAAGAGACAAGCCCTCCCAGCTAAAGCTCCCCTGATCTGCCAGCTGACCACATCAGAATGAGTGACCCTGGGTGAGACCAGCAGAAAAACCACCCAGCTGAGCCAGGCCCAAACTGCTGGCCCACAGAATCGCGAGCTAATAAAATGGGTCACTGTTTTATACCACTTAGGTTGGGGTGACTCGTTACACAGCAGTAGATAATGGATACACTGATCTATGGACAAAGGACTCTCTGCAGGACTAGCGGTACAAGCCAGTATTAGAAGGCATTGGTCCAGGCAAGAATTGCCATGACTCTCCCTAGAATGGTAGCAGTGGAGATGGACAGAAGTGGCTGGAACCAAGATGCAATCTGGAGGCAACCAGCAACACTCACTGGCTCCGTGTGGGTGTGAGAAGAGGAGAGGACTCAAGAAAGAAGCCACATTTTTAGCCTGAGTAATTGGGCAAACAACTGTGGCATTTACTAGATGTGAAAACCCGAGGGAGGAGTGGATCTGGGTTAGATGTAGAGGGAGATCAGCAGTTTACTCCTGGATGGGTTTAGATAGAAGTTTCTATTGGCTGTCCCAGTGGGGATGGTGAGTTCCAAGTTGGACATGTACACCCAAACTCAAGGGAGAGATTTATGCCCAAGATACAAACGTGTGAGTCACTCTTATAGAAGCTTATAGAAGGTACTTGTAGAAGCCACGGTGTTCAAAGCTGAGTCTAGATCACCTGAAGAGAGTGTAGAAAGTGGGCGCAGAATTGCCAGGGTTTCAGTGTGGAGGAGAGGAGAGAGCGAGGAAGACTGAGAAGGAACAGTGAGTGGGTAGGGGGGAGGGCCAGGCCAGCGTGAGGGAACAGCGTGTCTCAAGGAGAAAGGAGTCAACAGCATTTTATGCTGCTGGGAGGTTGGGTAAGATGAGAAAAGAGAAAGAAGCATTGGTTGGACAGCGTGTAGGTTGTTGACAGCGATAAGAGCCATTTCAGTGGCATAGTGAGGACAGAAGCCAAGTGCAAGTACGTGGAGGAGTGACGGGGGCGGGGGGGGGGGGTGTGCAAGTGAGGACAGTGAATCCAAATTACTCCTTTGAGAAGTTTTGTCATGAGTGACAGTAGAAAAATGGGCAACACAGAGACAGGCTGTGGGGCCCAGGAGAGGAACTTTTGTCTTACTTTTTTGTTATTGTAAAACATATCAGACATCCAAAAGAATAACACAGCATCTATGTTCCGTTTGAAGGGACTTTGCTTTTTTTTTTTTTTTTTAAGATGAGAGGTACTATAGCATTTTGTATGCTAATAGGACTGATCCAGTGGAGAAACTGATGATGCAGGAAAGAGAGAGGATATTTACAGTAACAAAGTCCTTGAGAAGGTGAGAAAGAACAGGATCCGTGGTGGAGCAGAGGGGTCGGCCGCTGTTAAGAGTAGGGACACGTCTTCCATTGTAGCAGGAGGGTGTTTGTCAATTTAGTGATGGGAAGACACAGGGGTTCTTGTGAAGTAAAAGGCAAGGTCATCAGCCAAGGGGGAGGAAAGGAGAGGCAGGGCTGGGGGTGGAGGAGAGAGAGGCTGCCGCCTCAGGGTGGGGAAGGGGACATAGGGAGGCAGTGTCCAGGCACTGCTGGGCAGTGCCCAATGCCCATCTGAGGTTTGTGGTCATGAGTTCAAAGCAAGACTGACTGGTCAGCAGGTTTATATGGGTTTCTTCAGATTAGGTGCTGATTCGGGTAGGACCAATGAGCGGGGTTAGCCAGGATGGAGGTTTTGTTAGGAAGGCCATTAAGGACATTTATGATAAAATGATTATAATACATCTTGGGCAGGCTAAGGAGAGGGGCAAGGGAGACGAAGGCAACTCCCAGGTTTTTGCAATGTACCTACAGTACCTACAGGTAGATACCATTTGCCAAGATGCTATTTGCATCTAGGAGGAAGCCCCGGTTTGAGGAAGGAGGGACTCTGAACAGAGACAAAGACAGTTGTGTCTGAGGAGATCCCAGTGAACAGGACACCTCCTCCCCTTTGCTGGCTCCTCTCCCCTGCCCTTGGCCCCTGGCTGGGAAAGTGGAAATCCAGCTTGCCGGCCCGGCGCCCACTGCCCTGCCCAGCCTGCCCCAGCTTCCTTCCTTCTTTAGGAACCTGTCAGGGCCTGTTTGCTGGTCTTTTCAGTTTAATACATTTTAATCAGAAAATTAATCAGGAAACACCAGTTCAGCAGATAATTGAACAATGAGAAGACACGATAATTGCTGTTTAGTCTAATTAACTTTGTTAAGTCTTTATTGGTAACAGAGACTTCCTGAGTGAAACTTATTAAACGTCCTTCCCTGGGAAACGATTCCTATTCAAAGGAAAAGCTGTACGGTCTGTCTTTGTCTGCATTATTTCCAGAAGAAGGACGTGAGTCCTGCAGCAGTTCCTGTGGGCAGAGGAGACCTGTAAATCTCTCTTCGGGCTGGGTCTGGCTTCCTTCTCCCTGGAACCGTGAGCAGCCTGGCTCACAGGGCAGGATGTGCCACAGGGCCCGTTTGGAGAACCACATTCTGGGCCACCAGCTCTCTCCCAACCACATATGGCCTGCAACTGGTTAGTCCTGCTCTCCAATGCTTATGCTTTGGGGCTCTTCAGTAGGGCCACCCAGAGTCATGGGGAGAGCACCAGGCCCCCTCCAGGACCGCAGACCACCTGTGCAGCTCACCTATAGATACAAGCTGGCATACGTTATGCACCAACAGGCGTCTGGCCCCATGTTGTGCAAATGTAAGATGCTGGCCTGAATTTTCCAAATCAGTTGTTTTACCCCAGCAACCCCTTTGCGAAGGAGGCGATGCCTTCAAATGCTCCAAAGGTGTGCAAGGTGGTTGGTTTCTGCACTAAATGGTTTTCTCCTTGGGGTCTCTTCTTGCTTTCCTCTATGATCATTTCTTATGTAGGGCCTCTCAGAGGGGATTGGCTTCTAATCTGCTGCCTCACCTGGCACAGCCAGTTCCTGCCTGAGAGCAGCCCCCATTTCCCCCATGGAGAATGATCCCAGCACCAGCTCTGGCAGACACAGCGGGGTGTGTGGCTCACGGAAGCCCAAGAGATTTTACTGAAAGACCCACTGTGGGAACTAGAAAATAGGGATTCCCTGCCAAGCTCCAGAGTGGACATTCAGAGTATGCTTGGGTGCAAGAGAGAAAGCCACCTTCTCCCCATGCAGCTTTGCACCCTCACCTTTGGTGTCCATCCCTGTCACCACTAGGACAAGCCCCAGGAGGGCCACCTGCCATTGTGACCACAGTCCCAACATCAGGGATGCTTGTCCTTCTTCTTCCATCCTCGTGAACTTGTTGTCTGTGACCTGCAGAACCTGTCCATACGTACTGAAGGGCTTGGGTTGCTTTGGACGGTCTGTCACAGTGGTATTATTTTAGTGCTCTCTGTCATGCCCCACATCAATAGGCCAGACAGATATTAAATTTCCTTAGATCCTGCATGTCAGCCAGGGGAAAGGTGGCAGGGAACTAACTATTCCAAGACACAAGAAAGAACAGGTCATCACCAGATGGCTTTGTGTAACAGGCACAGAAGTGAAGGGTGAGGAGTGGCTGGTTTCACCTAATCAGGGAGAACATCCCCTAAACTGCTGGAAATTAACTCCTCAACCTGTCCTCTGGCTCTCCCTGAGTTTCCTAAGGCACAGCCTGGCGTGTTACAACAGGAGCTGCTGCTGTGGTCTCCAGTGAGGTCACAAGGCTGCAGCACCAGCCAACCTACGTACCACCAGATGTCCACCTCTGATGCCCCCACTCAGGATGTGGCTGTTCCTTCCGTGCAAAGGGTTGCCTCCTCCCCAAGTCTGCCACCCCTGATTGCCTACATCACTGCTACTGAGAAGCTAGAACCTTAGCAAAATGTAACTGAACATTTGGGACTAACTAAGGAAGTACACAGCATAAAGCATAATTTGGAGCTACTGTTATGAGGGGCAACACTTAGAACCTCCGGACCCAAACGTGATCTCCAAACCTTTTACCAGACTGGTTCCCTGGCCAGCCTTCCCTCTTGAAACACAAATCTGCCTCAAAGTCCTCAAATCTTATCCCAAAATGATAGACAGTGTAGATTCCCACCCCGCCCCCCGGAAACTGACCCCCACCCACCCACAGGAGCACAGTCTGGCATCAGATCCCCAAGTCAAGATAACCTTGAAAGAATCCCACAGCACACCTCCCCAAGCCTGGGTCTCCCAAAGTCCAGCCCCCATCCCATTCTCCCCCTGTCCCTTGGGCAGTGACCCGAAGGCAGGCTGTGTGTTCCTCCTGTGTTCTCTGCCTTGCCAGCTCCTGCCTCCTTCCAACAACAGCTCAAAGAAAAAAAATCTCACCATCTTGGTACAAATGCGACAATTTACAGGCACGGGCAGTGTGAATCCAGAATTAGAAAGAAACATTTCTGTAAAGGAAACATCATTTGCAGAGGCAGCTTCCACTAAAATGCCCTCCTGATTTACATTACTAAGCAGCATACCTAGCATCTCAGGCTGAAGCAATTGCATTTAGGCCTTCTCCAGGAGTCAGGGTGAGCAAGGCTGGCTTCTCATTTACATAACTACGAGGGCCCACTCACGAGGTTCTGCCAAGAACAAAGAGACAGTCTGCCCTAAAGGTAAATTCCAGTCTCCACCCTTAAAGACAGAAACTGTGTATAATTTTTAAAATAAGTTTTTCAGCTTCGAAAATTGTAAGGTCCCATCTTCCAGTGCCCCATTAGATAAGAAGCAGAAGGAGGAGGCTGAATTTGAGGACAGGGATGGTGTCATGTTTATCTCTAGTCATGCTAATGCCCAGCTCAAGACTCTGCACATGTAATAGGTTCTCATTAAAGAAGAGTCAAATGGGATAAAGCTGACAGAGGCAGATGTGATACCTAGGACTGGAACAGCCTGGAAATAAAGACTAGAGAGACACGGCATGCCTATCTATGCAAACCAGAAGTAGCCAGAAGGAGGTCTTCTCTGGCAGGAAGATGTTATAGGTTTAGTTCTTCCATCAAGGCTTAGCACTTGGGTCTTTGGCCTGATTACACCCTCAGCTGAGAGCACATGGCTCCGGGTCCATGGACTTTGGCTATGGCTTGTGTAATAATACTAACAGCCATGTAATAATAATACTAATAGCCAATGCAACATCATATGCATCAGCTCATTCAATTATCCCAACATTCTAACAGGAAGAAGGTACCATGAGGACTGTATCATTACCATCTCCAGTTAATAAATGGAAAAACAAGACACAGGGGAAGAGCCAAGATGGCAGAATAGCATGGACTTTTTTGTGTCTCGCATCCATGAAATACAACCAGATCAACACTAAACCATCCTGCACACCTAGAAAACTGACTTGAGGATTAACACAACAATCTGCACAACCTGAACCACAGAACGCAGCAGGTACAAAGCACAGAGAGGTGAACTGGGGGAGAGAAGGCAGAGAGCTGTTTTTGCATATGGAGAGAGAACAAAGATGTGGGGGGGGGGGGGGGGAGAGAATACGGGAAAAGCACTTCCAAAAGCAGCTGGAGAGAAAGTGGGAAAGTGGAAACAGCCACAGGGACTGAACTAAAAGCGGAGAAAGGAAAGGGTTTAAATTCCATTAAGACTATAAACAGGGGGAGCACAGAGTTTGCAACTCTGCAGCTGGATACCTGGTGGTGCTCTGGTGAGCAGGGAAAATCCCCAGGAGCAGAGTGAAGTCCAAGTGTCTTTGTGCCACATGGGAAGCAGCAGTTCCCCTGCTGGATGGACAGCTGGTAGAGGCAGTGTAGCTCCCCCAAAGGCAAAAGCCCCAGTGGCCCTGGGAGAACAACCACATTCACTGGTGCTGGAACAAGGTCGCTGGGGTGAAGCCTGGTGCCAGATGTGTGTTGTGATTTGCCATAATCCCTGATGCGCTGCTGCTACACAATCGTGTGAACTTTCTCTGGGGCAAGCTGGTCCCCAGCCACAGTCTCTGGTCATTGGCAGCAGCACGGTCCCACGAACGCTCCTGGGTGCAGCCAGCACCCGGCCGTTGCTCAGTGAGACCCTCCCACAGAGGGGAGAAGCTGGTCAAAGCTGCAGTAACTCACAAGTAACGGGTTGGGAAACAGCCGCATCTGAGATAAAACTCAGGAGGGAGGTCCTGCCTGGGGCTTGGTCCCGGACAGTGTAAAAGTGGGAAGCGGAGGGAAGCCGAGGACAAAGGATGGGTGTGTGATTGCTGACCCGGGAGAACAGAGTTCCAATACTAGAGACTGGGTAGCTGGGTGATGCCATTTTCACCGCTTCCGCGCATGTGCATACGCACCTACAAGAGCCACAACAATCCACTCCAGTAAGCTCAGCAGCTCCATCTAGTGGAGAATGGGGCCATTACACTAACCATGCCCAATTGGGCCAACCTCGCTCTTCAGGAACACAAATCTCTCCGCCTGCTTAGTTTACCAACTATAAAGCACTGCATAGTTTGACTTCTAGGGGAAAACGAAGTAATTTCAATTGTATTTCAGTCTGTTCGTTGGTCCATCTACTCAATTTTCTTTTTTTTCCCTTTTTGCTTTTTCATTTTTTATTTTTCTTGGATACAGAAAGAGAAAAAATTTATTTTTATTTTCAATTTTTAGTAAAAATATTTTTCTTTAATTTTTTTCCTACTATATTTTTTACATTTGTGTAAATTTTTTCAAATTCTATTTTACTTCCATCATTTCATTTTATTCTATGTCAGTGTATTTTTTCAAATTTGCAAATGATTTCCTTTTTTCTTTCTTTTCTTCTTTCCCTTTTTTACTCTATTCTATCAAGCCCCTTTCCACACCCAGACCAAAAAAACACCTAGGATCTAGCATCATTTATTTGATTTGTGTCTGTGTGTGTGTGTGTGTGTGTTTTAATTTTTTTATTTTAATTTTTTCAATTTTAATTTTTTTTATTTTTTTACCTCATTAATTCCTTTTCTCCCTTCAAAATGACAAAATGAAGGAATTCACCCCAAAAGAAGGAACAGAAAGAAACGACAGCCAGGGACTTAACTAACACAGATACAAGCAAGATGTCTGAACCAGAATTTAGAATCACAATAATAAGAATACTAGCTGGAGTCGAAAATAGATTAGAATCATTTTCTGCGGAGATAAAAGAAGCAAAAGTTAGCCAGGATGAAATAAAAAATGCTATAACTGAGCATCAATCTTGAATGGATGTCATGGCAGCAAGGATGGATGAGGCAGAGCAAAGAATCAGTGATATACAGGACAAACTTACTGAGAATAATGAAGCAGAAAAAAAAGAGGGAGGCTAAGGCAAAAGAGCACTATTTAAGAAAGAAAGAAATCAGTGACTCATTAAAAAGGAGTAACATCAGAATCATAGGGGCCCCAGAAGATAAAGAGAGAGAAAAAGGGGTAGAAGTGTTACGTGAGCAAATCATAACAGAAAACTTTCCTAACCTGGGAAAAGACACAGACATCAAAATCCAGGAAGCACAGAGGACCCCCATTAGATTCAACAAAAAACGACCATCAACAAGGCATATCATAGTCAAATTGACAAAATACTTGGACAAGGAGAGAATCATGAAAGCAGCAAGGGAAAAAAAGTCCTTAACCTACAAGGGAAGACAGATCAGGTTTGCAGTAGACCTATCCACAGAAACTTGGCAAGCCAGAAAACAGTGGCAGGATATATTCAATGTGCTGAATCAGAAAAATCTGCAGCCAAGAATTCTTTATCCAGCAAGGCTGTCATTCAAAATAGAAGGAGGGATTAAAAGTTTCCCAGACAAACAAAAATTAAAGGAGTTTGTGACCACTAAACCAGCCCTGCAAGAAATTTTAAGGGGAGAAAAAATTAAATAAATACATACATACCAGAAGCAACAAAGACTAGAAGGACCAGAGAACACCACCAACTCCAACTCTACAAGAAACATAATGGAAATAAATTCATATCTTTTAGTACTCACTCTAAATGTCAATTGACCTTCAGATTGAAAGTAAGGGGATAGAGAACCACTTATCATACTAATGGTCAACAAAAGAAAGCCAGAGTATCCAAACTTATATTGGACAATCTAGGTTTTAAAATAAAGACTGTAACAAGAGATGAAGAAGGGTATTATATCATAATTAAGGGGTCTATCAACCAAGAAGACCTAACAATTGTAAACATTTATGCTCCAGATGTGACAGCACCCAAATATATACATCAATTAATCACAAACATTAAAAAACTCATTGATAATAATACCATAATAGTAGGAGACTTCAACACCCCACTTACAGCAATGGGCAGATCATCTAATCAGAAAATCAACAAGGAAACAATGGCTTTGAATTACACCCTGGGCCAGATGGACTTAACAGATATATTCAGAACATTTCATCCTAAAGCAAAAGAATATACATTCTTCTCCAGTGCACATGAAATGTTCTCCAGAATAGACCACATACTAGGACACAAATCAGCCCTCAACAAGTACAAAAAGATTGAAATCATACCATGCATATTTTCAGACCACAATGCTATGAAACTCAAAATCAACCACGAGAAAAAATTTGGAAATGTAACAAATACTTGGAGACTAAAGAACATCCTACTAAGGAATGAATGGGCTTACCAAGAAGTTAAAAAGGA
The DNA here is from genome assembly GCF_027475565.1 of Acinonyx jubatus. Lineage (NCBI taxonomy): Eukaryota > Metazoa > Chordata > Mammalia > Carnivora > Felidae > Acinonyx > Acinonyx jubatus. The sequence goes on from NC_069381.1 coordinate 26,133,926, forward strand.
AATTAAAAAGTACATGGAAGCCAATGAAAATGATAACACCACAGCCCAAAACCTCTGGGATGCAGCAAAGGCAGTCATAAGAGTTAAGTATATAGTAATCCAGGCCTTCCCAAAAAAAGAAGAAAGGTCTCAGATACACAACCTAACATTACACCTTAAAGAGCTGGAAAAAGAACAGCAAATAAAACCCCAAACCAGCAGAAGACAGGAAATAATAAAGATTAGAGCAGAAATTAATGCTACCAAAACAAAACAAAACAAAAAAAAAAAACAGTAGAAGAGATCAATGAAACCAGAAGCTGGTCCTTTGAAAGAATTAACAAAATTGATAAACCACTAGCCAGTGTGATAAAAAAAAAAAAAAAAGGAATTGACCCAAATAAATAAAATCAAGAATGAAAGAGGAAAGATCACAACCAACACAGCAGAAATAAAAACAATAAAAAGAGAATATTATGAGCAATTATATGCCAATAAAATGGGCACTCTGGAAGAAACGGACAAATTGCTAGAAACATATACACTACCAAAACTGAAATAGGAAAAAATAGAAATTTGAACAGACCCATAACCAGTAAGTAAATTGAATTAGTAATCAAAAATCTCCCAAAAAACAAGAGTCCAGGGCCAGAGGGCTTTCTAGGGGAATTCTACCAAACATTTAAGGAAGAGTTAACACCTGTTCTCTTGAAGCTGTTCCAAAAAATAGAAATGGAAGGAAAACTTCCAAACTCTTTCTATTAATCCAGCATCATCTTGATTCCAAAACCGGACAAAGGCTAGAAGTACTATAGACCAATTTCCCTGATGAGCATGGATTCAAAAATCCTCAACAAGATATTAGCCAACGGGATCCAACAATACACTAAAAAAATTATTCACCACAACCAAGTGGGATTTATACCTGGGATGCAGGGCTGGTTCAATATCCACAAAACAATCAATGTGATTCATCACATCAATAAAAGAAAGGACAAGAAACATATGATCCTCTCAATAGATGCAGAGAAAGCATTTGACAAAATACAGCATCCTTTCTTGATAAAAAGAAAAAAACCCTCAAGAAAGTAGGGATAGAAGGATCATACCTTGAGATAACAAAATCCATATGTGAAAGACCCAACTCTAATATCATCCTCAATGGGGAAAAACTGAGAGCTTTCCCCCTAAGGTCAGGAACAAGACAGGGATGTCCACTCTCGCCACTGTTATTCAACATAGTATTGGAAGTCTTAGCCTCAGCAATCAGACAACACAAAGAAATAAAAGGCATCCAGATCGGCCAGGAGGAGGTCAAACTTTCACTCTTCAGAGAAAAACAGGACACAGAGAAGTTAAAATGTTTGCCTTTTTCCATGGCAGACCAGATAGTAAATGTTTCCAATTTTGCAGGCCAGTCTCACTTACAGCGATGCAACTATACACTGTAGAGTAAAAGCAACCATAGACAATATGTAAATGGATGAGTGTGAGTGTGTCCCAATAAAACTTTAGAAAGTCAGGACAGATATGTCCCACAGGAGGTAGTTTGCCTATCCTCGAGCTAGGAGGTAATTAGACATTATAGTCCAAGTTCTTTTTTTTTAAGTTTATTTATTTATTCTGGGGGGGGGGCATAAAGAGAGGGAGAGGGTGGGGGACAGAAAAAAAGGGAGCACTCTGTCAGCACAGAGCCAAGCACAGGGCTCAATCCCATGAACCATGAGATCATGACCTGAGCTGAGATCAAGAGTTGGTCGCTCAACCAATTGAGCCATGCAGGCACCTCTAGAGTCCAAGTTTTTAACCATTACCCACAACCTTCTCTAGAGGCTGAGGCAAGCAAATCCCAGAAGACCATCAAAGATGCAGGAAGTAGACTTCACTTATCAGCCTGGACCTGCAGTGTGCACACCTGTTGATCCCAACCTTTGTCACACCATTCACTGATGATCATTTTCTGTCTTGGGATGGCAATTGAATCCACAGGTCAGTAAGTATGGAAGGCAGATGTTAGGATGGGAATTAATAGGATAGGAATCCTTAGGGCACAGGCAGAATATTGAGGCTAAAACATAGCATGAGATGGGGTTGGAGATTAGGAATTATGCTGGTGACAATGGTGATGATTTTCAGCATGCCCACTTTGTTCCCAGTACTAAATGTTTTGCATGCAATATTTGCATGCATTATGAGTTGAATTGTGTGCCCCACCCCCAAAATCCATAAGCTGAAGGCCTAACCCACAGTACCTCGGAATGCAACCTTATTTGGAGAGAGGGTCTTTGCTTATCTCTATCTAAATTAAAACTGAGGTCATTAGGGTGAGCCCTTATCCAATATGACTGGTGTCCTTATAAAAAGGGGAAATTTGGAAACAGACACATATACAGGGAGCATGAACATGAAGGCAAACGTGGACATATAGACGGCTACCTACAAGCCAGGGGGAAATGCCTGGGACAGATTCTCCCTCATGGCCCTCAGAAGGAACCTACCCTGTTCCACCTTGATCTGGGACTTCCAGCCCCCAGAACTGTGAGACAATCCATTTCTCTGGTTTAAGGCACCCAGGCTGTGGTAATTTCTGAAGGCAGTCCTAGCCAATGAATACAATCTCCTCAACCATCACTATCATTCTGGGAGGTAAGCTCTGTTATTATCTCCATTTTACATAAACTAAACTTCACAGAGATTGAGTAACTTGCCTCCAGGCACACAGAGAGGAAGAAGTGGAGTTAAAATTTGAACCCAGCCTTGCCAGATTCCAAACAGATAAAGGTTCATAACAGAATGTGTAACCCAGATTATGCCTCTTTGACCTAATGATTATTTTGAGTTGAAGCCAACTGAGGAAAAGCAGATACAAGAAAAGCTCTCTCCCATTTGCCTAAAATCAGGACATAAATTTACAAAGATGCCCCTCCTCCTCTCTTTATCAGGAAGGACAAATCCCTGGAGACAGCTTTAGGCTCTCGCCAGTGAAGAAGGCACCACCTTAAATCTGCATGACAAACCAGATTCTTGTTTACTGTGCTTTTCCTGCACCTCTCCCCTCCCACATAACTGACCTCCCCACACCTTGCTTTTGCCTTTATCTCAAGAAGGTATTTAAGCCTGAGTTCTAAACCATGTCTCAGAGTTACTCATTTTCCCCTCGAGATCTCCTATGTAGACAAGAGGTATACATGTTCATAAACTTCTGTTTGTTTTTCTCTTGTTAATCTGTCTTTTATTACTGGGTCTCAGCCAAGTACTCAGAAGAGCGGAGTGAAAATTATTTCCTCCACTATACATAGTTTACCACTAATCTATCCCACACTGTATGGGGTTCTGAGTGGGAGAGAGGGTTGAATGGCTTTTATCACCTCTCACATATATCTGCTACCCACACCCCCTACCCTTGAAAGACAGAGCTTGACCTTTCAAAACTCTTGAAACCCCACACTTGCCCTCCCCACTCTATTACCCATGCTCTGTCTTAGGGGACAGCTCTGCTCTGAACTCAGCAGAGTTGGTTCCAGAGAGTAGGGAGCTTGGTGATTATGCAGTGTGCTATGTCCCCACAGGAAGAAGGTAATTTCCCCTCCAGCACCAAGGGACCGGTGAGGCGGTCAGCCTGCCCAGGGAAGGACCCATCCAGTCCCCTTAGACACTCCCATTCCGCCAGCCAGCAGAAACTGAGGTTGGCCTGTCTCTTCTCTTTAGGCCTCAGGGGACAGGAAGCAGCGTAGTCAGTGGCTTGCTGTAGAAGCTTCTGTCTGGACCGGGCTCCACTGTGGAGATGCTGTGGCTGCTGTCCCCAAGTCACCTTGTCTGCTCTGAAAGCCTTGGCCTCCCTAGCTAATTAGCCCAATACTGGTGCTGTCCAGAGGCCTTCTGCACAGAGACGGTCAAACGCTTTGCCATTCAGGGACAGGAGGGACCTGTTGAGGCTCTTTTTAAAAAACAGGATTGTCAGAGTCCAAGAGATAATTAGTATTTAAGAGACACAAGTTAGCAAGGTTAAAAGCTGAGAAATAAACACATACACACACACACACACACACACACACACACACACACACACACAATTTCAAATGATTCTTAAAGCTAAATGGGAAGATATGGCCTCTGCCTGGGAAACTATTTTTAAAAGATAAGATTTCACACCAAGGAAGACCAGGGCCCTCTCAGGCACCACTGCCTGGGATAGCTCATCCAGGCACCCTCAGGCTGTAGAGCTCTCATCTTCCCTAAAACCTGTTCTTCCTCCACCTTCCTTACTTCTGCGAAGGGCTCCACTACCCTGTAGCACACAACTGACATCCTCAGAACCTCCCACCCTACTGTGCACTCAGCCCCCACATTGCAGTGATTTGCCCTTGGCAGTGTAGCTCACACCTGTGCCCCACTCCAGGCCTATGGACTCTGCCCTCACTGTGGCCTGGACCACCATGACTTTTCCTATGTGGTCACTCCACCACTGTCTCCATTCTCTGTAAAGAATCTCATCATGTCATCCTTCTACTTAATACTTTCATGGTGCCCCACTTCCAAGATGCCCCATGGGATAGTAATTAGTATTTAAAGGCACAAGTTAGCAAGGCTTGTCCTTGATCTTCAGCACTGGGTTTGATCTGAAGCTCTACCTAACTTCCATGTGGCCATGGGCACATCTCTCCCACTCAGCTACCCCATTTATAACACAGAGATAATCTTACTGAATTCAAACATCCATCATGAAGGGTTAAAGTGATCAGCGCCTTGAAGATGATTATGACTCAAAAATAATGTGGCTTTTATGATTATCAACCCAGGAAGGAGAAGGAAGGAAGGGCTACCAGGTCAATTAGCAGCAAGTCCAAGTCTTCCAACCCCCATGATACTCCAAGCTCTCAACAACGATTTGTTGGGTGAATGATTGTCAATCAGTCAATCTCAGCCTCTTGTGCTCCCCATCTAGACATTAAGTCCTGTGTCTATTAAGGCTACTAAATCTATTACAATCCATGCAAGACAAAGATAAGGAAACCACTTCCTTTTTTGGCTCATGCTAATCTAGACTCAAGTGAGCCCCCTGGTGCTCATATCTGGGATTGTGTGAATAAACCCAAACTGGCTCAGACCTCCTAAGCCCGGTCCTGGCTCAGCTGGGCTTTTGGGACTGAGAAGATTCAGTCCCTCCAGTTTCCACATGAAGGTGACGTGTTCTGCATTGTAGCTCAGCAAAGATTTCCTGAGCTCCTGTAGCTGACCCAGGTGGGATGTTAGGTGGGCACAGCTGGACCAGAACTACTAGCTATAATGGAATAAATCTATGTGTTGAGGGTGACAACCACTGAGCTCTTGAATGCAGGCAGTATCAGGAGCCAAGCCCAAGGGACTTCTTCGAGAGGTGTGGACGTCCAGAGCCTGGTGGAAACCAGGCCTCCACCCTGCCGCAGTGAATTAGCCTCTACCCCCCACAGTCCTGCTGAAGCCCTCAGCCTTTTGCTGTCTAGGCTAAAATCCTGAGCATCTTTCTTGACACCTTTCTCAACACCTCCCAACACCAAGTCTTGTCCATCCTATCTCCCAAATTTGTCCATTTCTCTCCAACACCACTGCCACCATCCTATTCTGAGTCAGCCTGGCTTCTCTCCTTGGATATTGTAACAGCCTCCTTCCTGCTCCCTGCTTCCAGTCCCACCCTATGCTACAACCAAAACCATCTTGCTGAAACCCAATTCCTACCTCACCACTCCCTTAGAAGCTGGCAAAGTCCAAATTCTTATTGCACCTGGGAGAAAGTCCAAAATCCTTAACTGGGTTGACAACATCTTAACTGTCTATCCTTTGCCTTTGGCCCTGTCTGACCAGACCCTTGACATGCCTGCTTTGAGAGTGTCAAGTTCATTCTCTGCTCTGGATCTTGGCATGTGCTATTCTCTCTGCCTGAAACACTTTTCCCTCTCTTCTTCACTTGCTGAGTTTATTCAGTGAGTGTCTATAGAGTGCCAGGGATGTGTCAAGCACTGTCTTCACGAGGTTCAGAGTCTCATGAAGAGTCATAGATTAACCACACAGAGATATAATTTAAAACCGAGATCAGTGCAGTGGAGACTGTCGCAGAGACCTAACCTTGCAATCTTGGAGGGCTTCCCTACAGAGGGGGTCTTTAGGCTGAGAGGTGCATAGTCATTCAGAAGCTGTCAGGATAGGAGCCTGGGGCTCTGAGTGGCCCCATTCCTCACGAAGTGGAAAAAGCTGGCCTGCCTAAAGGAAGCAAGCAGGTGGAGAGGAAAAGAGGGTCTTAAAGCTCATTGTGCCCCTGGTTCCTGGTCTGAATTTCCTGAAGCTTCTGCCTCTTATTTTTGGAGGCACCCCCATCTTTCTTTCATAGGCTAGTAATGAGCAAACCCTGACCAATAAAATGATGAGGTTCCAAACAGGTGTTGGCAGAGTCTCTGACGTCACAGGGACACGGATTCAAATCCTGGAGCCTCCACTCTTCATTGCATCCCTGGGCTAGTTATTTCCCTGTGTGAGTTTCAGTCACCTTAGCTGTAAAATGGAACAATATTCTTCCCCTAGCAGGGTTTTCTTGAGGGTGAAATCAGATGGAAGTCATGTCCCCTTCTATAATGAGCTGCAGAGGGATCAGTGGGCTTGTGCAATTTGCAATCTGAGTAGGGGTAAAAGAGTGAGGGGTGTCTCGTGCTCTGGGCCAGAATCCAGTCACAAAACCTGGGTGGGTTCAAAGAGGTAAAACCAGAGAGCTTGAATTTCTCATCAGGGAGAGAAGCTGGCAACATCATTTAAATTGTTGATGTATTCCATTAAAATTGACTAACTTTCTGGTGGAGAAAAGTGTAATTGAATCCCTGGACCACTCAATATTAAATAGGTTCCCCAATTTCTGTCCCCCACCCCCACCCCCACCCCTCCATCTATGAAGGAAAAACAGGCTGTATATAAATGTCTGCTACTTAGCACTTGATCATCCCTCCAAACTGATAAACCCTTGGCTCTGGGCCAGCAAATGGAGCAAGAGAGGAAGGTTGAAAAGGCCATGCACAATCTGGTCCCTTCCCTTAGGGCCCATAAGTGACAACCCTCTCTTATCCTGCCCTAGGGGGTCCAGAGAGTGTGCTGTTGGGGACTGCGCTCAGCCCAACGTTGGGCTTCCTAATTCCACCCTCAGCACCAAGCAACCTCACACAGCCGGCCACATGGAGCAGAACTGCAGGCTTCACCCCACAGAGGCAGAAGATCCCTTAAAGAGACAAAGAGAGTGGCTGAACCCAGTATATTCACTAGTGAGAATAATTACTTGTGCTCTCTGGGAGGAGAGAGAAGAGGCAGAGAGAGGTCAGGAAACACCAGGAGTAAGAAATAAACACATCCCCCTAACATCATTAACCCCATTCTGTGCCTTGTCTACACTGGTCTTCCTTTGGCTCTATAAAAATGCCATGCTTCTTTCCACCCCAGGGCCTTTGTACATGCTTGCGTTTGGGGGTGGAGACATACTTGGAACACTGTCTTCTTTTCTCCCTTTGTCTGGTGGCCCCTTACTCATCTTCTAGGTTTTAGCTTAAGCATCACTTCCTGATCTCCCACACAAGGTCACATGCCCCTCTTATACGCTCTCCTGGCTTCTGGATTTCCTCTTTGCAGCATTTGTCATGATTTAAAGTCATAATTATTTATATGATTACCTGACTGATGTCAACTTTCTTGACAAGGCTCTGTGCACTAAGGGCAGAGACACATTTGTGAGGGTGTCCCCTGTATCTCCAGTGACAATTCCAGCACTGGCACACGGTAGGTGCTCAAAATATTGTTTTTACTATTTACTTATTTTAATATACTTTCATATTGTTTTGAGTTTAATTTTTAACAGCTTTATTGTGGTATCCTTGATACACAAAAATACCCTTAATTAAGGTAAACAATTTGATGAGTTTGGACATAGGCATACAACCATGAAACCATCACCACAATCAGTATGATAAACACATCCATTACCTTCAAAAGTTTCCTCATTTCCCCTTGGGTTTTTTTAGGGTTTTCTGGTTTTGGTTTAAGAACACTTAACATGAAATCTACCCTCTTAAGTGTTTTTTTTAAGTGCACAACACAGTATGATTAACTATAGGCACTATGTTGTATAGCGGATCTCTACAATTTTTTCATCTTGCTAATTGAAATACTGCAGCCAGTAAACAGCAAAGCCCAATTCCCTCCTCCCCAGCCCCTGGAAACCATCTTTCTACTCTCTGCTTCTATGAACTTGACTTTTTTTTAAGTTTATTTATTTTTGAGGGAGAGCACACAAGCGAAGGAGAGCAGAGAGAGAGGGAGACACAGAATTCGAAACAGGCTCCAGGCTCTGAGCTGTCAGCACAGAGCCCGATGCGGGGCTCGAACCCACTAACCACGAGATCAAGACCTGTGCTGAAGTCGGACGCTTAACTGACTGAGCCACCCAGGCACTTCCAAGTTTATATATTTATTTTGAGAGTGAGAGAGAGAGAGAGAGAGAGTGGGAGAGGGGCAGAGACAGAGGGAGAGAGAGAGAATCCCAAGCAGGCTCCACACACTCAGCACAGAGCCCAATGCAGAGCTTGAACTCAGGAACTGTGAGATCATGACCTGAACCAAAGTCGGACGCTTAACCGACTGGGCCACCCAGGTACCCCTGAATTTGACTTTTTAGACACCTCCCACAAATGGAATCATGCAGTATTTCACTTAGGATATACTGTGACTGGCTTATTTCACTTAGGATGATGTCCTCCGGGCTCATCAGTGTTGTAGCATATGGCAAGATTTCCTTCTTTTTTAAGGCTGAATGAGATTCTATTGTAAGTATACACCACATTTTCTTTATCCATTCCTCCATCAACGGACATTTAAGTTGTTTTCATTTTCTTGGCTATTGTGAATAATACTGCATTGAACATGGGAGGTGGGTATCTCTTTGAGATCCTGATTTCAATTCTTTTGGGTAAATACCCAGAAGCAGGATTGCTGGGTCATGTAGTATTCCTATTTTTCATCCTCTGAGGAACCAGCTGCACCACTTTACATTCTGTGGGTGCTTAAAATATTAATGAAAGAAGTAATAATAGTTAACTCACAAAGTCATTTTTAAGTACTTTACACACATTAACTCCTGTAAGGTTTATAAGAACCCTGAGGTAGATACTTTCAGTACCTCCATTTTACAAGTGGGGAAGCAAAGGCACAGAAAGGTTAGAAACCTTGCTTAAGGTCACACAGCTGACAGCAGAGCTGGGATCGGAAAGCAGGCAGGCACACTCCGCCACAGGTATTCACAATGTGCTATGTCGCCTCTTGAGGAGGGGTGTGGAAGGTTCCGAGGACTGGAGGGGTGGAAGAGGACAGTGGTACGGAGACCAGCCAGAGGGAAACAAAGGCTGGAAGAAAGGTCAGAGAAGAACGTCCCAGCTGCCACAGTGAGGTGTTGAATCAGGGGACAACTGTGATCTGAGGGTGAAATGTGGGGGCACAGAGATCCCCACTTCTGCCTCTGGAATCTTAAGCTTGGCCATCAGTTTCCATCCTGGGAGTGGGTGCAGGGGCGTGTCAAGGCAACTGGCTCTCTCGGCCCCTCAGGGTTGTTCAGCTGTGGGCACCTCTGCCTCCCTGGGGTTCTCGGCATGACTGAGGGATAACCCCTGCCTCGTACCAGGTATCAGGCGATGCTACACACAAAAACACTCCACACAGTGCCCGATACGGTAATCATTTGATAAATGTTCTTGAAACCTTTCAGAAGGGCCCACATGTGTGTCATAGCCTTCACCAAGTCCTAACAGATGCCACGGGATGCCTCTCCCCAGAGGGGATCTCCCAGGGGACTAATTGTTAATTGACTCCACCACTAAAGTCCTGCGAAGAAGGAACGCGGCCACCTCCACCTGCCGCACCTGCGTGGTCAGCATCTGGCAGGCTCATTGTTTTAAGTGATGAGCAATTGTCATTTTCTGTCGCCTGCATGATAAATCACTTTAAGAACTCCCTTCTCTCGACAGCATAAGTAATTACAGCCCTGGTGTCTGGGGCCCTGGCACCGATTAGGAGGGAAGCAAACAACATTGGAGCTGATGCTGACTCATTTTTCTTTTTCATAAGGGCCTGGAGGCCACAGGGTCAGACCTGCTGGCTGGTCCCTTCCTGGGCTGGACAATACCCCCCGCCACGCATCCATTAGCACCTCCAGACCTAGAGCCTGGAGACAGAGCCCCTCACTAGCCACCCCTCAAAGCTCTTCACCCCCCTTTTCCCTAGCTGCTTTCGCATTGTGATTCCCAAGTAGGCCAGTGATTAGGAGGAAAATATATCGTATTATAATAGGGAGAAATAATTCAGCTAGATAATAAAGAAGGGAAGAGTACCTTGTAAGAGGTCCTGCGTGTGGTAGGTAATGCATGCTTGGGAAGATGTTATCTATTATGTTTCCTTGGTATGGAATCGGTAGAATTAGCAAACATCTTGGTCAGTATGCATCTCAGTGACCCAGAAATGACAATGAGGAAAAGACTGAATGATCCTGACGTTCTTGTAACCTGAGATGGAAATCCCGGAACAGAATTTAGGAGCCATTGGTGCACAGGATAGAGAATTAAAGCACACAGGAAGCACGCTTGGGAAGCATAAATGATGTATGAAACCCAAACGTGCAAGAAGGTCTTGGGCGCGGTCTCTGCTAGCATTTCTCTTACCGCCATGGGCTACAAGCATAAATAACCCCAGAGACCCCACTCCATGCACCTGCATGCCTACCGCTGGCCAAGAGTTGGGGAAGGTCATTCTCCTAGCAGCCTCTGTGATTCTGCTTGGAGGCTAGCTATCGTGACAACCTCCTGTCTTGATGACTCTCCCAGCCCCTTAGCAATAGCCAGAGAAGCATGAGCTTTCCCAGAAGTGATTAGCTGGAGAGTCAGCAAATAGTCCTGGGCAGTGATACCAAAAAAAAAAAAAAAAAAAAAAAGGCTGGAGAAACGCACATGATTAAATAAGGTTGGGAAATGCTGCATACTGGTAACCTTCTCTAGGAAAGTCGCAATACATTAGCATTTTAAAAGCTCTGAGAAGTCCTGCAGTAAATAACCTGTTTCGTTTTTTTAACCCACTGTTTCCCAAGCTGCTTTGATTAGGGGACGTTTTTCATGGACACCTCTGAACATCCTGCAGAGCAGTCTTTGAGAAAAGGCTTCTTGGCACAGCTAGGACCTTTGACGGCAGATAAGAGAGGAGAGCTAGAGCCGGATTCACCCCTCAGTGACCTGATCGGAGAGAAGATGCTGAAGCCGGCTGTGTTCACCTGAGTAGCTTACATTTGTTGGGCACTTATTTCGACCTCATGGGTTTCTTCTGGGTGCAGAAACTGAGGCTTAGAAGAATCAAAGTCATGCACGCAGTGATATGTAGGCAGCGGTCAGGCCAGGATTAGACCTTGGCCTTCCTGAGTTGGTCATATCACATAAACCTTCTGGGCTTTAATTTCCTGATTTATAATACAGGGAAGATGACCACTGTATCTACCCTTATAAAGCCAAGATGAGGATTAAATGAGATAATAAAGGGCTTAATGCAAGGCTTAGCACATAGTAAACTCTTAAGAAGTGTTAGCACAACAGACTCCATACAAGCCTGTACTTACCCTCTCCAGTGATGGGGAGCTCATTATCTTACAAAGCCCTTGACACTTTCAGGCAGTTCTAGCTATTAGAATAGTCACCCTGCTCTTAAGCTGAAAACCTGTCTCCCCTTCCCCTAAGTCCTGACTCTGCCCTAGAAGCAACCCCCAACCCTCCTCCCCTTGCAGCTCAGAGACCACTGACTAGTATGGCATCCCTGAGTCCCCTCACCTTCCCTCTCCCACACCCAACCCCACCCCCAGCACAGTGAGCTTGGAAGACAAGGTACTTTGCCATCAGGTCAGGACCTCTGAGACCTTCTCGCTCCCCCCTGCTCCTCTGGGCAAGAACCCTGGTTTCTCTATGTGGAAAGGCCGGCATCTGCCACAGAGCATTCAGCCCATGGAGGCTGAAGGAAGACAAGCACACCCAGCCCACCCGACTCACATGGATGATCGGGATGGGGATGGGTCAGGCTCGCGCCCTACTCAGCTCCCCAAGAACCAAGGCAGGAGAAGGGGTGCTGCCCAGGTCTCACTGTACATTTCAGGCTAACTCAGGTCCACTAACCATTGTCAAGGGCCCAAGGGAAGGTCCAGTCTGCCTGCTGAACCCGGAGCCAGTGGGCACAGGCTCAAGGAGGGTGATGGCAGGACAGGACGCACGTTCCCAGGCAGGACCCTGAAGGTGAGAGGTCCTCGGAGGCACAGAGAAGATGGTCAGCACGGTGATGCTTTCACCTTCAGGTGACACATACCAGCGCTGTTTCGTGTGCATTATGTATCCATTAACTCCTTTATCCTTCCAGGACCCTACCTGCTCCCAGTTGAGAGGTGAGCAAACCAGGCCAAAGAAAGATTAAGTAATTCGCCCAAGACCACACAGCAAGGGAGCAACACAGCTGGTGTTTGAACCCAGGCTCTAAACCTGTGCCCTTAATCTCTGAACTACACCATCTTCCCGACGCTGTAAATCTGGCACAGTCTGGGGAAGAAAGAAACAGAGGAAGGGAGGTTAGAACAGAAACTAAAAGAGTGCAGATAATTCAAATATTTAGAGACAGAAAAAGGCCACTGTCCAGGGAACAGCAGGGGGACCATAGCGGGGATGGCAGGGGGACAGCAGGGTGATGGCCCAGCACATGCAGTGGGCAGACAGGATGTCAGCTGCCTGAAGCAGAGGCCAGGGGTGGGGAAAGAGTGATTTCACTGTCACAGAGGAGACAGGGCAGGGTGCACGGGAGGCAGAGTCCTCGTCACCCCGAAGAGCTCACGGTCTTGTAAATGAAGGCCACTGCAGGGGCCATAGCAATAGGACAGGCTTGAGAGGCCCCTCCACAGGCCTAGCATCTTCCCAGGAAGGGAGTCTGGTAGCTGCCGATCTTCATCCATAAAGCAAGTCAGGCTCCAGTGGGAAAGCTTCTGGAGTCCCATTAGTGCTGAAATGGCCCCACGCCACCCCCCTCCACCTTCGCAATGAATTAACTCCGTGGCGGAGATGGAGGAGATGCCAGAGTCCCCCCTCGTCTTCCCTAACCTTGGGACAAATTAAATCAAATTCCACTGCACGGCCTGAAGGCATAAACTTCGTTAGCTGCACCAATATATTCTGCCAGGCAGGCAGGCTCCTAGGTACTAATTACTTTATTCAGCAAGTTAAACAAATGATATGATATCTAAATTCGAAGGAGAGGCACCCAAGAGTTATGGAGCACATGCCTGTGGGATTTGCCAATGAACAAAGAAAAAGAGAATTGCTAAACCCGCAGCTCAAAGCATTTATTTATCTGTGTATCCTTCAAGATGGAGTTCAAGGCTTCTGTTCACCCCTCCTCCAGGAAGCCCTCCTTATTTAGGCCATCTCTGTGAACATTTTCTCCCCAGAAGGCCATGTGGCCTGGTGGTTAGGGCACAGCTCTGGTCTTGGCTAGAGGGGGTTCTCGCATGGACTAGCTGTGCAACTTGGCTCATTGCTTAACACCCACCTCACTCTAACCTTCCGTTTCCTTAACTGTAATGTGGGGATAATAATGGCTCCCACCTCCTAAGGTGGTTGCCAGGGTTTCTAGGTAATCCGTGCAAGGATGTTAGCACACAGCACAATCTCCATAAATGGGGACTATTTTTATTATTATCCTTATTGTTGTTATGGCTATTTATGTTGTTAGTAGCATTTGCAGATGGGGGGTCTCCAAGAGGTCCCCAGTAAGTAGCAGCCCTCTTGACCTAGTCCTGAAAATAATTTTTATATGAAACAAATAGATGGATGGGCACCTGGGGGACCTTCAGTCAGTTGAGCGTCCAACTCTTGATTTCAGCTCAGGTCATGATCCCAGGGGTCATGGGATCGAGCCCCCTGCTTGGGCTCTGTGCCGAGTGTGGATCTTGCTTAAGATTCTCTCTCTCCTTCTGCCCCTCCCCCTTCACACTGACTCTCTCTTTCTCTCTCCCTAAAATTAAAAAAAAAATAGATGGAGGTCAAAATATTGACATTATTACTGAGAGATGCTGAGTTTGAAAATGTAGCTTAATGTGGAAGAGAATGGGCCGGGCTGGGAGTGTATCCTGGGGTAGGAGTCAGGGCAGCGCTGACCAGGGCAAACTTCTGTGCTGGAGGCGACTCCATCAAGTCCTACATCAAAGCAGAGCCCTCAGGTTCTCCTCGGTGCCAGATCACTCCCAGGAGGCAGGAGGCACCCCCATTATTCTTCTTAAATTTACTAATCGGAAAGATGTCATCCCATCTCCCCAGGGTAGCAAAAATAAATGGGGTGGAAAGGGACGCAAAGCTACACTAATTGAACTCCCTTTACAGGAAGAACCTTCCAGAGCTTGGGGAAAGCCTTTCCCAATAACACATAGGAGACAATGAGAGGTGGTGGCTTTGAAGTCCAACAGGATGGATTTGAATTCATTCTTCCCTCACTTACATGTTATGTGATTCGAGGAAAGAACCTTAATCTCTTTGATTAAGGCCCCAATAAAATCTGGCTTTACTAGCACACAAATCATTAAAAAGAAGTTGCCTGCAATTCCCTGTACTTGATCCTTAGTCCTTTATTTCCAGAATCCAGACACTTCTATGACTCCTGAGCCTGGCATCACCTTGGGACTTTGTGTGATCTTCCTCCATTCATGTCCTCAGTGCTGACCCTGCTGTCCTATTCTACAGCTTCTAGAGCAGAGACAAAGTTCACACTTACCCATGCAGAGCAATGACAGAACCAGCCACCCCACATCCATGGATATCTTTCATGGTTGACCATGGCAGCATTAATTACAGCACATGACTTCCCTCACCCTCCTGGTTACAGTTGGTGGATAGCAGTGAGCACATGACTCAACCTGAGCCAATCAGGTTTTCTCCTCCCAGTAATGTGTGGTATTCATACTTCACACTTCTGGGGAATTTGGAAATTGTGGGGCAACCATCTGATGCCAAAAGCATAGATAAAATTGAACCAGAGAGAGATTGGTTGGAAAGTGAAGCACAGTTCAGAGAAATGCACAGATAAAAGACCCTCCAGCTCCAGAGAGAGCAAGACATATAGACGAGGTGACGACTATGGTTCTTGGTGGCTTCCTAGTCGATGACCCTCTGTATTACTGCAAAAAAAAATATCTATTTGTGTTTAAGGCAAACTGGTCTCTGATATTTGCAAATTAATGAATCTTAACTAAAATACTGTAAATGGTTAGGAGTCAAGCCACAGAGCCTAGAAAGCATACCAAACCCATCTAACCACCCATCTGCTCTCTCAGCTGGTTATGGAGAAGGTTCTGGAGGGACCTGGGGCCCCTTCCCCGGAGAGAGGAACAAAGTCTGAAAGCAAAGCTAGTGAGGAGGCTGACTCAAAGCCTACTCCCCATGTCCCAGACCTGTTAGAATCTGGAGCCCCCAACCAGGGGACAATCCCCTTCCATGACTCTTACTGTGGCATTTCTCCACTAGGGAGGATGGCGATTCTCAGCTCTACTGGGGGACTTTCTTCTAACTAGTTTTATTTGAGTGCTACCAATAGAGACACAATTCTGAACTTTTTGTCGGCATGCCTAAGACAATGAAGCACTCTTGCTCGCCCACACTGCTGGTCTGAAGTCCTTCTCATTAATGTACCAGAAAAAGAGGATCTCACCTTTTCCTTGACTGAATTTGGCATCTGGGTGCTTCCAGCAAGACGGCAATGGAGCCACTGGGTCACCTGCTCCCCAGGTGTGCACACCAAGAGTGGATGTTGGAGAGTGTACTCAGAGTTATTTGTGGAGGCAAGTCAGAGGCCATGGGAGGGTTCTGCCCCCGGGCAGGGGACCCAGAAATCCTGACCAGGCCCTGACACATGGTACTCAGTAAATGTTTGATCAATACGTTAATCCGTCAGTCACCCTGGCCCTCATCCCCCGTCAGCCCAATCCCCACCCACACTCACCCCCTAAATGTCCAGATCCTGTCTTGACTCCATAAGACTTGCCACTGCTCTTGACTCAACAGATCCTTAACCCTTCTACCAGACACTAGCAAATATAATTCTCCGGACTCCCTGTTAACCCATCTCTCTGCCCTGATCTAGCTTCTACGACAGTGGCTGCCCAGTAGTCTTCCTCAAAGATCCTTAACACTCCCCAGATTAGTAGCCTTCAGGAGTTCCCACCAAGGTCCCCAGAGACCTGCCCCTGCCTGGCTCTGAAGCCCCATCTCTTACCTCCCAGCTTGCACTGGAGAGGTGCTGGCTCCATGCCCTTGGGCAGGCAGCTTCCCTCACGTGGAGTGCCATATCTCCTCCTCTGTCTACCCTTTGCCAGTCCATCTTCTAACTCCTGCATGGCCTTCACGACTCACCCCGGCACACGTCCGACCCTGCTCCCCGCTGTTCTCAACCATGGGCCCATGTTCATCTCACTCGGTCCCCTCTCCAGCACTGCTCACTTCCTAAGGTAACTGATGGTGTACTTGCCTGTGTCCACCACACAGCTGTGAGCACCTGGGGGGCAAAGACACTTCCTATGCCTCTTTGGTACCAAGAAGAAACAATGATTGTTCTTCAAAATAAGAACTAACTGTAGCTGCTTTTACGTCCTAGAGGAATGGCAAAATTCCTATCAGAGGAGATGGCTTTTTATTTAGGAAAATACATAGAGGCACTTCTTTGGAGTTAAATGTAATACTCCCCAAGGCCTGGTTGAGAAGGAACAGGTATATCAAAGTGGGAGGTAAATTGCATAACAAAGTAAAGAAACATTGAGTTCCAGGGACTGTTCAGGAGAGGAGGCAGGCAGCTCTTAGGAAAACAGAAGGAAATGTGTGAAAAGGAGAGGCCTGTGGGGCATCCCGATTGGATGGGGAGGCCACCAAATGTGGGATGCTCTGATTGGCTGGAGGGCAGTGAAAGAATTCACCCAAGGCAGAACAAAGGAGATAAAGGTTTATTGAATGCATCTCGAGGAATTGGGCAGGACAGCAAAGGAAAGACTGTCTGCCACCGGGCAGTGATGAGAGGCCACAGTTACAGGGCAGAGTCAGGGAGTATGGGGACATATGGAACTTCCCCTTTTTTGGTAATCTTCGGAACTGTGCCTGGCTGCAATTGGTCAGTTAGGGTCTGTGGTTATGTCAAGATGGGTGGCTTAATAACCTGTTTGCATTCAGCTCAGTGGTCACTGTGGGCCCTTTTGCCTTGACCAAGGTTCCATTGCTCAAGTTTGTGCCTAAAAGCTGCCTCTACAGGCTCCAGCAAGTAGGCTGAGGGCCTGAAGAGGAAAGGTAGACAGTGGACATCTCTTGGGCCTTGAGGGCTAAAGGGACTTAGAGAAACAAGATGTGGAATATTGAGGTTTAAAGTATTTCTGATAGATTCGAAGGGGTACATGCACCCCCAATGTTTTTAATAGCGTTTTCAAAAATAGCCAAACTATGGTGAGAGCCCAAATGTCCATAGACTGATGAGTGGATAAAGAAGATGTGGGGTGTATATATATATATATATATATATATATATATATATATATATATATATAATGGAATATTACTCAGCCATCAAAAAGAATGAAATCTTGCCATTTCCAATGACATGGATGGAGCTACACTGTATTATGCTAAGTGAAATAATCAGAGAAAGACAAATACCATATGATTTCACTTGTATGTGGAACTTAAGAAACAAAAGAGAAGGACATATGGGAAGGGGGTGGAAGCAAAGAGAAGAGAGGGAAATGAACCACCAGAGACTCAATGACAGAGAACAAACTGAGGGTTGATGGAGGGAGATGGGTGGGAGATGGGCTAGATGGGTGATGAGCACTGTGTGTTGTATGTAAGTGATGAATCACTGAATTCTACTCCTGAAACCAATATTGCACTGTATGTTAACTAAAATTGAAATTAAAACAATTTTTTTAATGTTTGAAAGAGAGACACAGAGCATGAGCAGGGGAGGGGCAGAGAGAGGGGGAGACACAGAATCTGAAGCAGGCTCCAGGTTCTCAGCTGTCAGCAGAACCCGCTGTAGAGCTTGAACCCAGGAACTGTGAGATCGTGACCTGAGCCGAAGTCCGACGCTTAACTGACTAAGCCACCCAGGCGGCCCAAATTAAAAAAAAAAAAATTAAGAGATACAAACAGGAATAATAAAATAAAGTATTTCTGATACCGTGCTGCCCTGTGCTGCCACCTCTGCCCCCACTACTCCAAACCTTCAGGAAAAGTCCAACGGTCATGGCAGCCATGTGGCGACAGTGCTTTGAGAGGAGGAAGGAAAAGAGACCTTGTCCAGCCGTGGGGAGAGGCAATGCACAGAGGGGCAGCTGCAGAGGGGAGCTGTGAGTGCGTGACTCTGAAGGCAGGGGAAGCACAGAATCAGAATTCAAAGGGAACCTTGAGGACAAAAACCACATCAAGAATCTGCAGAAAGCTTGGGGAAGGCATTGAAAGAGAGGGCTTGCCATTTTCTTTAGATTAAAGGTTTTCTGCTCAACGCACGCTCAAATGAATTGAATCGAAACTCTCTGGTCAGTGTGGGGACGTCTGAGACTGGCCTGTGTGCATTTGGGGCAGCCCTCTTCCATGACACGTGGGAAAGAAGAGGAACGTCCAAAATGCTTAGCCACGACTGTTTCCCACATTGTAACGAGGGTGGAAGAGGTGGGAGGCTTCTGAGAGAGCTCAGCCCTGACAAGGCTTCTCACCAACAAGGACTGGTGGGAACAGACAAGGAAACACCATCTTCAAATGCCTGAGCAAGAGGCATTTGGTCCTCAGATGGTAAGCAAGTCCAACATAAATGCCACCTCTGTTCGAATGGTAGTGGCTGTTGAGAGCACTGCCTAAGGAAGAATTGGAAGGCTCTGCCTGAAGTCAGCAAGAAAGAATTCACTGATCAATGGATACTGTCTGCCATGGGTACGGGAAGGGGAACGAGAGCATGTGAGCCATCTCTAACCTCGCCCAGCTTCTATAGATGGACAAAAAGAGACACTTTCCCAAAGGCACATAGTTAGTGGCTAGAGTCAAGTCGGTGTCGAATTCTCTGGGCTCTTCTCTGCCCAGCACCAAGACCAGGAACCGGAAGGGACCCTCTGAAGGACTGATTTTTGCTCCTTCTCCCGCTTCTATTCTTGCTAGGACCTGCACCCCCACCCTACACACACCTCATCGAACAGGGAGCACATGTCCTCCTTATAAAGGTCAAGGAGCTAATGACTTCTTTGGAGTCTTCCACACAATAGTTAACGTCTGAGGAGTGAGCAGGCAGGGTCATCATGTATGTTTTCCAGACCACTGACTCACCACGGCCCCTGGCTCCAGGGTGTAAGTGACTTATAGTGATGAGGGAGCATAAGGCAAGCTGAAGACAAAGGACAAGCTAGCACACAGCTCCCCTCCCCCCCCCTGCCCCCACGTGGGATATATGTGTGCTATTTCTTGGATACTCCAGGCTGCCCAAGAACAGGGGAAAGGAAAGAACGCAAATGGTTGACTGATAGAGATCACAGTCATGCAGCACAGGCATCTCCTTCAGTTTACTGAGAACTTAGTAAACTGCAAGAAAACGGCAATCTTATCCATAGCCTCATCTCCAGAAACCTATAGACTCTGTTTCCTGGAGCCTTAACATCACCCTCATCAAGATGTAAGGGGGTTTAAGTGCTTGCCAATGTGATGTGGGAAACTAAGGCAAATGAAAGATTAAATTCCCTTACTGCCTATAGCTCATTGGCGAGTCCTTGAGACAGGCAGAGTGACCTCCTTGTAGAAGCTCAGCTGCCTCCATGATGACACTGTGCTAGGGCAAAAGGGAATCTTGGCTTAACATTATCCTGACCCCCATCCCCCACCATGATCCTGCCAGTCTCCTTAAACACATAAAAATTCCTTTGCAAACCTCCTTTACCTTTAAACCCCAAGTATATGTTGGCAATTATACTCCAAGCATAATGGCCCCTGATATACATCTGAAGGGCCTCATGACTGAGGTTTTACTAAACAGTTATAAATGACGTTTTTGTAACAACAGCTAGCCCCTCAAGTTCCTGAAAACCTTGCTTCCAAAATTTCTTAGAGACTTATGCTGTCCCTAACCCCCTCCCAACCTGAAAGTATATAATCAGTCACTCTTCACAACCCCAGTGCAGCTTTTTCTGCCCATGCGTCCTGTTCCCGTGCTTTAATAAAATCACCTTTTTGCAACAAAAACATCTTCAAGAATTCTTTCTTGGCTATTGGTTCCGAACCCACACCATCACCCCAAAACCTCAACACTAGGACACTTAAACACTTGTCTTTGTTATTTTTTATAATTTTTTAAGTTTATTAATTTATTTTGAGAGAGATTGAGTGTGTGTGTGTGTGTGTGCGTGTGTGTGTGTGTGTGTGTGTGTCTGTACATAAGCAGGGGAGGGGCAGAGAGAAGGAGAGACAGAATCCCAAGCAGACTCTATACCATCAGCACAGAGCCAAATGCAGGGCTCAAACCCAGCAACCCACGAACTGTGAGATCACGACCTGAGTTGATGTCAAGAGTTGGACATTTAACCGACTGAGCCACCCAGGCGCCCCACCACTTGTCTTCGTTTTAACCTTTTCCTGGATCCCTGAGAAGACACATATAACAGACCATAATCCTCAGTAAAAACCCCAGACCCCAAGCAAAGATGAAGCTTACTCTCCTTTCCTTTCTGAGTCTCCCCGATGTTCTGTCTGCATCTGCACTCTATGTCCTCAGTAACCTCTTCTCTCACCTCCTCTCTGCTCAAATTTAATTTCTATCCTGCACAAAGTCAAGGACCCCCTTGGCTGGTCCTGCAGGACCCCCTCTGGGTCTTTGGCCCCAGCCAGTCTGCATCAGTACCACCACCCTCTACACAAAACACAAGACAAGGAAGCGGGAAGGTTATTATCTTAGCTAACCAGTGCAAAACTAACCAGGGCAGACGGTGCCAGAGGAAGGTGGAAAGGGAAACTATATTTGGTTTCTATCAGGAACAGGTTTTGGCCACTCTCTTCATTCACTTTGAGATCACCCAGCTACAGGAAGCATCAGAAAAGCTACCGTTCGGGTTAACATAGCAGCATGACTGGGACTCAAGCTCAAGATAGAGGGATAGAAATCCTCATCCTCGACAGGAAAGAAGACAGCTTGACCTGGATAGCCCTGGGCAGTGTCTTCTTTATAATCTTATTTATTTATTCAACAAATTCTTTCTTGAGCACATTGGAACAAATTAGCGAACTAGGATCTGGGGCTATAGTTTTTGAGGCATTTACATCCAGGAGAGGGTGGAGATAAGCATGGAACAGCTCATTATGCAATTAGTTATTTAATTATAAACGGTGATAAATGCCATGGAGAGGGACAGGGAGCTCTGGCAGCAAACAACCCAAGGATCTGATGTAATCTGGAGAAGGAGGGAAAGCTTTCCCCAGGAAGTGACATTTAAACTAAGATTTGAAGAATTAAAAGAGGACTGAGTGATGGATCGGGAGGGGTGTATATAGAGAGAGGCAGCAAAGGAAGACAGAAGACAAAGGGCAGACAGAAGAACCTGTTCAAAGGGCCTGAGGAGTGAAGAAACATGACATGTTTGAGGAATGGAAAGACCAAAAGGCCAGAAGGGCTGGAACACAATATATGCGTGGTTTTTGTTTTTTTTTTTTTCAGGTTAGGAACCAACAAAGGAAGAAGCTGTAACAAAACGGGACTTAGGACTCGGCAGAAATGGCCACGCCTCCCCCACCCCCAACCTGCAGCCCAGGTGCAGCAACCTTGGCGTGAGTCTTTTTTTTTTTTTTTAATTTTAATGTTTACTTATTTTTGAGACAGAGAGAGACACAGAGTGTGAGCAGGGAGAGGAGCAGAGAGAGGTGGAAACACAGACTCCAAAGCAGGCTCCAGGCTCTCAGCTGTCAGCACAGAGCCCGCCCTGGAGCTCGAACCCACGAACTCTGAGATCATGACCTGAGCTGAAGTCTGACGCTTAATCTTAACTGACTGAGCCACTCTGGCTCCCCAGCATGAACCTTTAGAAGGCACTCCTGGACTGACAGCTGGGGCCACACAACCGGATGAATAGAGCCCAGGCTGGCTTTCAGCCACCCCCACCCCCCACCCCATCCCCTCAGCCAGACACAGTCTGGCTAAGCAGACACAGGGCAGTGTGCGTGCCCACCTCCCTCAACCCAGCCCTCGCGCAGCAAGTAGGCCAGAGCAGGGCCTCAAAGGAATCCCCTAGAGATCCAGATAAAATGCAGAGGCTGATTCAGTAGCATGGGGCCTGCAGTTTCACATTTCTACCACACTCCCCCTTGCTCTGGCTGGTGATCTCTACACCACATGTCGAATAGCAAAGAACTGGCAGATGAGGTGCGGAGGACTGGGCAGGAACATCCCAGGGTAAACAGGGAAGAAAAGAAACCCATGGAAAATGATTCTGTTTGATGAAATGAAACCCTTTCGGACTATTTCCCACTGTGGGCCAGTCCTCTTCCTGCTGGAGACAGACAGACATGATGCAGACCTTGTCCACAGGAGAAGGCACCCAGAACCTGGTGGGACAGAGAAGTGTGCCTGCCACACCCAGGGCAAAAGAGCCCTGGAGCCCAGAAGGAATAACTAGAGCTAAATAAGCAAATCAGGGAGGACTACTTGGGAGAAGTGACATTTGCAGAATCAACAGTATTTCGACAGGTGGAGGGCAGGAAAGCTAAGCAAAAGAACCAAGGTATACCTCAAATCATCGAGCATTAGGTTATTCTGGGCCTTGAATGCCAGGCTAAAAGAAGAGAAATTTACCAAAAATGAGAAAGCAAAATCTCACCAGGCAGTCAGGGCCCAGCCTCGCGAGCTCCAGTTCTGTGCGGCCCCCCATCAAGGTGCCCAGGCCTGACAAGTCCCATGCAGTTGGTGGGGCCTGGGAAGGATCAATACAGAACAGCTTTCCAGTGTCTGGGCTTGTGTCATCCACACGGGAAGGTCAGGACGACAATGCGGGAGGGCAGACATCTAACTCCACCTGTGGGGAAAACAGGCAGGGGAAGCGCTGGAGAGAAAAGGTATTCAGCCACAGAAAAGGAGACCTGTGAAAAGGGCTCACTGAGAAGACATGAAACATAAAGCCCAAGCCCCTCAAAAAGAAACACGTCAAGTGTTTGCAAGATTGAAGCCCATTGGAGCCGCTGAAGAGAAATGGATGGCTGGAGAGAGAGCAGTGAGAGAGAGCTCTTTAAGGAAATAAATGAGCCAGCCCAGGAGCCGAACCCTCTCCTCAAGCTCCCTGCGCCTTCCGAGAACCTCCACCTCACCGCAGCCCCGCCAGAGCCAAGGTCATGTGGCCCACATCTACATGCCAGCCAGGCAGCTCTGGACCCCACATTACAGTCCTGTCCCAACTCTGGCCCTGTGCCCCCTTCTGCCAATGGCCTCAGCCTTGCCCCAGAGATGAAACCTCTCTACCTTACATTCTAGATCGCTTGACTTGAGTTCTGACATGGTGGCCTACCCAGGTCTTCCCAGGCTGAGACCCCACTGAGCTCTCCTTCCTTCTGGGAGTCCTCACCCCAAACCACCCGGGCTCCCCTTACCTATGGTTATTCCCTCCTGCCTGACGTGTGACAAGAACGACCTGAGCCATGTGAACCAGTCCTTCCTGAGTCCAAATACTGAAAGGGGTCAAGGATTTGTTCTCAAGGCAAAGAAATCAGACTGGACTTAGAGCTAGAGCCATAGAAATGTGGTCTGCCCGCATCCTTGGGTGTTTCTTGTGCCGTTCTATTCCTCAGATGCTTGCTCAGAGTCGACCTTCAAGCTGAGGGTTCAGCGGTGGTGCAGGTGTGGTCCTGGAAAAAACTTCATAAGAACATGAACATCATAGTCTCCTCGGTTCGCGACTCCAGGCATATCCTTTTCTGCCTTCTGGGTGGCACCGCTCTGCAGGGTGCACTCTCTCCCAGAGCAGCAGCCAGGCTCCTGGTAGGTGGCAGTGCTAGCTAGCCCTGTGGCCCGACCCTGCCATGAGGCCGCAGCAGGAAGCATTAAGGGAGAACCAGCAGGCGGATGGCCCACTACAGTCAGCTCTGTGCAGGAGAGAGCTTGAACGCTTCCCCCAACGTGACTCCTGCTGCTGAGTCTTACACGGTCCCGTATTTGTTCACCCCTCATTGCCGAGAGGCCTCTGGGCTTCCTGAGCACCCTCAGTGGTAGCAGACCTTGCTCCCAGACTGCTTCCCCCCTGAGTCAAAGGTAAAGTGTCAGGCCCTCGAGTCAGGTGTCAGGACTAGCTTACAGAGGTCACATTGTGTTGTTGCAGACTCCCAAGTTGGGTGTAAGTAAGGTTCCCCATGCCATTCACAGCCACAGTCATTTCTAGCAGCTTAAACTGCATGCCCTGACAATTTCTATCCTGACAGGCTGGACTGCAGCCCCAGCCCATGCAGAGACTGCCGCCCGTTCATATCACAGCTGCTAACGTGCTGTTGGGCATGCAAAGGAGGGAGGCTGGAATGAACCCTGATGTGTTGGAGGTATCAGGGTGACCCCAGAGTTTGCAATATGCAGATAGAAATATGAATATAGAAGTGGAGAGAGGGGCTCCTGGGCGGCTCAGTTGGTTAAGTGTCTGATTTCGGCTCAGGTCATGATCTCATGGTTTGTGAGTTCGAGCCCCGCATCAGACTGTCTGCTGTCAGCACTGGCCTGCTTCAGATTCTCTGTCCCTCACTCTCTATCTGCCCCTCCCTCGCTCATGCTCTCTCTCTCTCTCTCTCAAAAATAAATAAACATTAAGGGGAAAAAAAGAAGTGGATGGAGACGTGTGTGGATACCTATACATGCAAGTATTTGTATATAAAAACACCTCATCCCCAGCTCTGTCTGCTAAGACAGCCTAGAAGCAAAGAAACCACTGTAGCACATAACTGCACACCGTAGCACCTAGATCTTGGTTCCTAAATACCATTCTCCATCAAAAGAAGGACTGAGAACAACCTAAGAGTAGACGGGGGTATGGGGGAGAGCGGAAAGTGGGTGATGGGCAGGGAGGAGGGCACTCGTTGGGATGAGCACCGGGTGTTGTATGGAAACCAATTTGACAAAAAATTATATTAAAAACAAAAACCAAAGTTATTTAAAGAAACGGCCATCCCAGGACTGGGCAGGGAAAACACAAGCTGAGCCTGGGACACCTTGTCTTTGCCCAGGCTGTCCCCTCCTCCTGGGCTGCTCTTCCACACGCCCTCCTGCGACGTCCCATCAGATCAACAATGCACCCAGTCTGCCAATGCTCAATCTTCTGTCGCTGATCAGGGATGTGGCAAAGTACCACGGGCCAGTGCAGCCCCTTGGAAAATCCAACGCACCTCATGCAAAGCTGGGCTCTGTCTGGTTACTAACTTAACCCGTATGAGACTCAGTTTCTCCATGCAACAGGGATACTGAGACCTGCCCCCTGGGGTACGGGGGAGCCTCAGACAGGTGACCCAAGCTGAGCCACGAGGCTGAGTGCTTACCCAGCAAACACTAAATGGCAGTATTTTATTCACAGTGATGTGTTCACCTGCTCTGTGAGATCCTGAGCTCTGCCTCATCTGTTCTTCCCATCCCCCACCACCCAGCACTGCCTGCCACCCCAGGAGTGGTCAGTCTGTGTTTCTTGGATTGTTTCATGGAATTACTAGCTGATATTTACTGACAGGCCTTTATTGACTGGAATGTACAGACCGGTGCCATCCTGCTGACACTGGAGTGCATCTATACTTATTGATTGAACATTTCCTACCAATGCCCGCTGACTGACACCTACCTGGGACCATCCCTCATAGCACCTGCCGGGGCCCCCAACCTCCTGAATAAAAGGAAGGAAAGCTCTCTGACACTCCCTCCGCCTGCCTCTTTTTCATGTCCTGACACGCCCATTTCTCTGCATCTCTGTCCCACCTCATTCTCTGTCCCGATTCCTTGTCAGCATCACCGTGTCTGGTTTTCTCCTTGTCTCTGTGATCCTGTTCTCCCACCGGCTCTCTCCCTACTTCCACGGGCCCTGCTTTATGGTTTTCCCCCTGCCACCATCTTTCTGTCCCACAGGAGAGTCGTCTCCCCTCACCCCAAACCGATGACCCTCATCGTCCACACTCAAGGACATGGCACTTGATAGCACAGGTGCATATTTATTGTTACATCTTTATTGTTCTCCTGGCAACAGACCATCTTCTCTAGTCTTCGGGGATCAGATGCAGATGGTTTTCTTTATCTGCACCATCTGGGACTCCTGTCCTCCCCATCCCTCCCACTTCCCCCAATCTTAGAACCCCCAGAAGAGGCATCATCTGGAAATGTCAGAAGCAGCCTGAGGATTCCCCAGCTAGCACGTGTGGGGAGGGAAGGATGAGGTGACATGTGCCACACACATGGGAAGATGTGCTCCAGCAGAAGAAACACATGGTCAGACTCCAAAGTCATCATGGACAGTTCATACATCATGTGTCCAGGCCAATTATTTGAGGGCGCAATGGACCCAGCCTGAGCAGGGCATATACAGACACTATCCGAGTTGGAGGACATGGTGTTTGAGGGTGCAGATGTGAATTCTGGGGGGAAAGGAGCACATACATAGAATTAAGTCCTTTGCTCTGATGAAGCCATGTGACATGCACCACTTTGGAACAAAAGCTTCTACTGCTGTCCCGTTGTTCTGCCCTTGCTCTTTCTCTCTGCCCTGCCTAGACAGGGGCTGCTCCTTCAGCCCTGCTGCCAAAATGAAGAAGACAGGCTGAGCACAGGCATGGCCTCTGATCTGCAGATGGTAGGTAAAGGGAGGGGAATAGAAGCACGTTGTCATTTATGAACCACTGAAGTTTAGGGGGTGTTTGTTACTGCCACACAACCTAATGAAAGTTGGGGAAAACATCTCGCATAGTGCCGTGGCTTTAAATACTACTCCTGTGCTGATGGCTCTCGTCCGTACATCACCAGGCAGGCACTCTTCTCTGAGCTTCCAACAGGTACATCCAACTGCATATTCCAGTCTCCACTTGGGTATCTAACAGGCATATCAACTATAACATCCACAATGTAGCCAAATAAAAATTTGAGAACATCTGCTTTTCCGCTTGCTGCCGTATACAGCAAGCCCTGTGCCATCATTTAAAACGTACCATGTGACATTATAGATGTCTGTTGTCAACTCAGTATCACCCCCACATACATCATGCCGCATGCAGTTATATCAAAGTGGACCTATCTTTTCATTTTACTTTCAGGTTTTTTATAGGATACTTTTCAAATTACAAAAGTAACACACTGAACAATTGAAATGTACAACAGAGCAGTTGAAATGTACAATAGAAAGGTTACAAGTATGAGCAAGGCAAGGTATGAAAATACATTCCTGGTTTTCATCTACCAGCTAATGAATCTCCAGATGTTGCCTGGGTCTCCAACAAGGAAGAACGCCAGAGCTGACTGGTGCCACGCATGTTAAGTGGATGGGCAAATGGATGTTAAATGGATGGGCAGACCCTACCTCTACAAGGGACACCCACGGTGAGCGTGGGGGCTATAGTTGTGGGGTGGAGCAAGCTTCGCATGTGGGAGGTTGTGAGCAGAGTTCAAGTACCTGGATGTCCAGTCTATGTTTGCAGATGACAGAGTCTGGTGATCAAGATGATGCAGCAGGCAAACCTGGGTCTAAATCCCACTCAGCCATTTTCTTTTTTTTTTTTTAATTTTTTAATGTTTATTTTATTTTTGAGAGAGAGAGAGAGCGTGCGTGTGAGTGGGGGATGGTCAGAGAGCGAGGGAGACACAGAATCCAAAGCAGTCTCCAGGCTCTGAGCTGTCAGCACAGAGCCTGACACAGGGCTCAAACTCACAAACTGCGAGATCATGACCCAACCAACTGAGCCACCCAGGCGCCCCAACTCAGCCATTTTCTATGTGCACTTGGGCAATTCGCCTCTGTAAACCTCAGTTTACTCACCTGAAAAACAGAAATAATAAAACTTATGTATTGGTCAGGGTCCAATCAAAAACCACAGAAGACATTCTGTGTGTTCCAAGTAGAAAGGGCCTTAATGTAGGGAATTAGAAGCTTCCACAGCTGTCAGAAGGGCTGGGTAAACACCCGCTGAGGAAGCCACAACCCTCCAACTGCTACTTCCCTGGGACATTCCCAGTGACCCTCTTAGGATGCAGGAATGCAGCGTGTGAAGCTCAGAAAGCTTGTCTGGAAGATGCTTCAGATCTCATGTCTATGTATCTGCCTGCAACTGCTTCTGGAGAATAATGGCCTCACCGTCTTCTCCCCTTTCCAAATCTCCCATGAACATCTGTTTTGGCCAATGCAAACCAGAAACCATATGAGGAAGGGCTTTGTGGGAAAGGTAGGTCCCAGCTTCTCCTCCGCAATGCAAAAGACACCTAATGACAGGTGACAGTCAGATGCCAGGCAGACAATACACAACCCAGCACAACCTGCCATCTAAGATTCTTACAAGATTAAGTGAAACAATGCAGTTAAATTCTTAGCTTCACATATAGTTAATGCACAGTAAGTGGCAATTATTACGATTATTTTTATAATTTTGATCCTGGAACTGGTGGTTCTCCACCCAGCCCAACACACTCACTCCCTTTCGTGTTAGAGAAAACCCTAAGCATTTGGGTTCCTGTCAAAAGATACATTCCCCGTTGCCTCACATCACTCAGCAGGTTCTATTATTCCTTTTTCAGATCCGATTATAGTGGCAACATTTGTAAATTGCTGATCCTTTAATGCCCCATAAGCACACATTCTGGCTAAACGTATTCAAATCAATTACACTGAGAGACATGAACTAAATTCTCTACTTCTGTGTCTCCCGGTTTTGTATTCCATGGCAATTGTACTCAAAATCACCACCAAAAAAAAAAAAAGAGAGAGAGAGAGTATTATGCTACAGGTGTGTCTTCTCTATCATCCACCCATCGAGGCATGAAAATACCCAATAATAACCCCTGTTATGAAGCAAGAAGTTCTAGCCTCACAATTGCTATCGCCAAACAAATACATTTCAGGATGATGAAATGTTTCCAATCGAAATTAATTTTAAAAACCCAAACCGCATGCAAACTTACTTCCATGAAACTTAAATTCAAACCATTCCATGGGTAACAAAATTATACTTATAAAGAACTCAGAATGATTGGATCTCAAAATTCAAAATCCAATTGTAGAAAATAAAATCTGTTATATATAAACCTCCAGGGCCTTTGCCAAGCCATCCTCTGCTCTGAAGCACAATCCAAACATCACATGGTCACAGGTCAGTGATTCCTGCAGAGAAATCCATTTTACAAACAAACCTAGGGTAATAGCACCCAGATCTGTAAATGCCTTTTCCTGATTAATGATGGGCCCACACACTGTCAAGTCCACGGCAACCAAGAGTAAAGCTAACATTCTTAGGGGCAGCATTACCCTTAAAATTGCAATAATCTCCAGGGAAAGTGACCCAGTTTAAACTTACTCTCTCTTTAGCTTGAATTTGTTTAGCTCTTTTGAACTTGTTCTATGCTGTCACCTGTGTCCTTCAAAGACATGCCCCTTGTTATTCCCTGTAACTCGCCCATTCAATCAGATGTCTCCGATGATTTTTTTAAGTTTATTTATTTTTTTTTAATAATCTCTATCTCCAACATGGGGCTCGAACTCACGACCCAGAGATCAAGAATCGTATGCTCTCCTGACTGAGGCAGTCAGGCACCCCAGAAGTCTCTGATGATTTTAAAAGCAATTTAACTCCCAGTTTACCATGATACTATTAAAGGGCAAGTCAGTGACACAAGCTAATTAATTCAACTTACAGCTGGCTTTTTTTTTAAACCCATATGTACAAATATCCATTCAGTCTGTCTAGGTGTTGGGTGAATGAGTCAGGAAAAGTCCCCAACCTCGGGGAGCTTACATTCTAGTCAGGATAGACAGATAAATGATTAAACAAACAAGACCACTTCATAATGTGTAAGTAAGGATCTGAGAGTCTCTTTGCTTCACTTGTCTGGGCTGAGGTGAGACCAAACCCATGGAGAGCAAAGGAAATACAATTCTTGGCAGACGTTATAGCAAGTGCAAAGGGCCTGTGGCTGAGAAGAGTTTGCCACACTCAGGAACTAGAAGCACACTGCCGAACAGAAACACACACACAACACATATGTCAACACACACCAAAGACTTTCTAAAATGTATTATTAAACTTAGTTGAGGATGCCTGGGTAGCTCAGTCAGTTTAAGAGCCCAACTTCAGCTCAGATTATGATCTCACATTTCATGGGTTCAAGCCCCAAGTCAGGCTCTGTCATGACAGCTCAGAGCCTGGAGCCTACTTCAGATTCTGTGTCTCCCTCTCTCTCTGCCCCTGCCCTGCTCATGCTCTGTCTCTGTCTCTCAAAAATAAATAAATGTTGAAAAAGGGGGGGTTCTCTTTTAAAAATATATGCCTACCATATAAAGAATAACAATAAAGGATCACTCATGTATCCCACTATCCAATTTAAGAAATGAAACATGACCATTGAATTTGAAATCTCTGTGTGTTCCTCTTTGACCCCATTCTCTTTCCACTTACCCAGAGGAAACTTAATCTGAAGTCTGTGTAATTCTCCCACATTTTTTTCTTTGTGAGTTTCTCTATGAGTTCCAAATATTCCAGCAATATGTTAATACATTTTGATCTTTAAAAAGAATCATGCAGTTATTTATGATTCTACGACTTCTTTTTTCTTTATAGCCAAGTCAAAACTCTTAAGTTTTTTTTTATTTGAGAGTAGGAGTTAAACTTTTAATTGAAAATTTTATTGAAGTGATTGTAAATTCACACACAGTTGAAACAAATAACACAGATAGATTCTGTGTACCCAGTTTCCCCAGTGGTAACAGTTTCAAAACTATAGTACAATAGCACATGCAGGATATTGACATGAGACAATTTAGCAATCTTATCCAGACTTGCCTAGTCAAGTCATTTGTATGTGGATATTTAAACTCATTTGTATGTGGATATTTAAATCTATGATTGTTATCACATGTGTAGGCTTGTGAATCCACCACCACTGTCAATGTACTGGATAATTTCATTACCGTAAGGATCCGGGAGGCAGTCTCCCTCCAGTCCCACAACATTTCTAACCCCCAATAACCATTAATCTGTTCAACATTTCTAATATTTTATCATTTCAAAAATATTATATAAATGGAATCATATAGTATATAACCTTTATTGACATATTTCATTCATAACAATTCACTAAAGATTAACCTAAGTTGTGTGTCTCAATAGCTTGTTCCTTTTCATTGCTGACTAGTATTCCACAGTATGGGTACACCTGTTGGCTTAAGAAGGCATCTGCTTAAGGGCATCTGGGCTGATTGTAGTCTTTGACCAATATTACAAATTAAGCTACTATGAATATCTGGCTATTACAAATAAAGCTTCCCAGGCTTTTCTGTGGACATAAATTTTTACTTCTCTGGGATAAATGCCTAAGAGTGTAATTGCAGAGTCATATGCATGCTTAGTGTGATAAGAAAACTTCTAGACTAGCTCCAACATTTTACATCCCATCAGCAATTTAGGAGTGAGCCAATTTCTCCACATCCTTGCCAACGGTTGTCACTAATTTTTTTATTTTAGCAATTCTGATCAATGTAGTGATATATCATCATGACTTGAAGTTTCTCAATGCATTTCTCAAGCCGCCTGGGTGACTCAGTCGGTTAAGCATCCAACTCTTGATCTTGGCTCAGGCCATGACCTTGGGCTTCATGAGTTAGACCCCCATTTATGGCTCTGTGCTGACAACACAGAGCCTGCTTGAGACTCTCCTTCTCCCTCTTTCTCTGCCCCTCCACCCCAACAAAATAATAAATGAATAAACATTTAAAAAATTATAAAGTTGCATTTCTCTGATGGCTAGTGATGTTGAACGTATTTTCAATGTGCTGATTTGCCATCTAAATAGTCTCTTCACCAAACTATCCATTCCTGTCTTTGCCCATTGTTTGGATTTGTTACCATTGTCCTGAGACATTTTCATACGAGTTCTTTGTCAGATTTGTGGTTTGAAAATATTTTCTCTCACTCTGTAACTTATCTTATGGCCTGATTTTCTACTCAGAATTATCATCCTCAGCTTCATCAGTGCTGATGGATTTTTTTTAATTTTCATTGCTGTATAGTATTTCATTGGATCAGTTGCATCCATTCTACTATTGATGAACATTGTTCATTGTTTTTCTTTCACAGTGTTACTAAGGGCGTTTCTTGAGGTGTCTCTTGGTGCACCAGTACAAGTTTCTCTCAGGTATAGACCTGAAGTAAAATTTCTGGGTCATTGGATATGTGCATTATTAGCTTTACTAGACAAAGCTAAATGTATTTCCAACTTCCACCAGCAATTTAGAACTTTGTTACTCCACGCCTTTGCCAACACTTGATGTTAGCAGATTTTCTTCATTTTTGCAAATCTGATAGGTGTATAATAGTATCTTGTTTTATTTGTACGTCTCTGATCACCAGTGAGACTGAGCATTCAGTCTGGACATTTGGGTTTCATTTTCGATTAAATGCCTATTTGATTTCTTTTGCCCATTTTTCTATCGGGTTGCCATTTTATAATGGATTTGTAGGAGTATTTTTCACATATTCTCAATACTAATCTTTTGCCACATATGGATGTTGTGGGTCATTTCTTCCAATGTTCAGCTTATCTTTCTACTTCCGTTAGGGTGTCTTTTGATAAACAAAAGTTCTTAGTTTAAATGTTGTCAAATTTTTCAATCTTTTTGTTATGATTGCAAATTTGGGGTTTTAAGAAATCCTTCCCCACCCTGAAGTCATAAAGATATCTCCTATACTGCTTCTGTATTAACAGTATTTAATAAGTACACAGGTTCCCAAGCCAAACTGCCGTGGTTTAAACCCTGGTGATGAAACCCTGAGCAAATTACTTAACCTCCTGTGCCTCAATATACTCATCTAAAAAATGGAAATGATCTTAATACCTATATCACATAGTTCTTCTATAGACTAAATAAGTTAATATTCAAAAAGCAGTTAGAACACTGGCACATGGTAAGTATTATATGCCAGCTATCATCGCCATCACCGTTATCATCACCATCATCATCACCATCGTCACCATCGTCACCATCATCACCAACATCATCATCACCATCATCACCACCATCATCAACATCACCATCATCACCAGCATCACCACCATCATCATCACCATCATCACCATCATCACCATCATCAGCAGCATCAGCAGCATCATCACAATCATCACCATCATCACCAACATCATCATCACCATAGTCATCACCTTCATCATCAACATCACCATCATCACCACCATCATCACCACCATCATCACCAACATCATCATCACCATCATCATCACCATCATCGCCATCATCACCATAGTCATCACCTTCATCATCAACATCACCATCATCACCACCATCATCACCACCATCATCATCACCATCATCATAACCTTCATCACCATCGTCACCATCGGCATCACCATCATCACCATCGTCATCATCACTAAGAAGTTTTATAATATTGTCTTTAAAATTTAAATCTATAATTAACCTGAAATTTTTATATATGATGTGAGGTATTGGTCCAAATTTTTTATGTGAATAATCAATTTACCCAGCAAAATATTTTAATTGACTCTTTCCTTACTGAACTCTAATATCAATGTTGTCATATATCAGGTTTCCATTTGTGTCTGGGGTCTGATCTGAGATTTCTGTTCTCTTCCATTGCTCTGTCTATTCCTAACCCAATGCCACTCTGTCTTAATTACTATGTTGTTATAAAGATATTTGATAAGACTACTTCTCCACTTTACTATTCTTTGGTGGTATTTTTGGCTATTTTTGAGCCTTTATTCTTCCACATACACTTCAGAATCTGTTCATTACAATCCTTGAAAAAGAAACTTATTGGATTTTTATTGGAATTGCATTGAATCTACAGATCAGTTTGAGAGAACTGATATTTTTACCTTTTTGTTTCCAAATCCATGAACTTAGTACGCTATTACTTATTTTTAAGTTGACTTAAATCAATATATTGATTTCCAATTTTCTGCATAAAGATTCTGCATATATTTTTTAGATTTATTCCCAGGTATTTAATTTTCTTGGAGGTATTATAAATGGTATCTATTTTTAAGTACAATATTTACTGCTTATTGTTGATGTAGAAAATGCAATTAACTTTTCGTACTACTTTTATATCCAGTGACCTTGATAAATTCTTTTACTTATTCTAATAATGTACCTGCATATTCTTTGGGGGCTTCTATGTTATAATTATATCATTTCAAAATAATAACAGCATGATTTTTCTTCCCAATCCTTATGTCTTATTTTTTAAATCTTTTTTTCCCTTGCTTCACTGGCTAGGGCCTTTGGTATATTGTTGAAGAGATATGGCAATACCAGGCACCCTGGTCCTTTTTTTTTTCTCATATTAATAGGGCAATGTTTTCAATGTTTCACCTCTAAATATGATACTTGGTATAGGTTTCTTATAGGTTCCCTTTATCAAGTGAGGACATTTCATTCTATTTCTGGTTTGCAAAGACTTTTTTTAAGAAAACCATAAAAGGGTATTGAATTTTATTAAATTTTCACATCTCTTAAAATGATTATATCACTGTTCTTCTTTGTTTTGTTAATGTAGGGAATCACATTAATTTTTTATGCTTTAATGTTTGCCCAGTCTTACATACCTTGAATAAACTAGGTCATGGCATATTACCATTTTTCTATGTTGCAAAATTTGCTTACCCATATTTTGTTTAAAATTCTGTGTCTGTGTTCTTGAGTGAGATTAGCCTATTATTTTCTTTTTTCAGACTTCCCTTGTCAAGATATGGTATAGTATCAAGATTATGCCAGAATGGGTTGGGGCATGTTTCCTCTTTTTCTATATTACGAAATAGGCTGTATAAGGTTGGAAAGATCTATTTCTTGAATGTTTGGTGGAACTCAACAGTAAAACCACTTGGGAGGTTCTGGTGTTTTCTTTAGGGTATATTATTAAACTAATAATTTAGTTTATTTAATAATTATAGGACTGTTCAGTTTTGACATTTTTCTTGAGTTAGTTCTCACAGTTTATATTTCACTAGAAATGTTTTCATTTTGTCCAAGTTTTCCAAAGTATTAGCATAAAGTTGCTCATTACACCTTTCTCATTCTTTACATCTCTGCTGAATCTATAAATATGTCCCAGTTTTCACTCCTTCCTTTCATTGCTTTGTCTGTCTTCTCTCTTTTTTCTTTGATCAATCTCACCAGAGATTTTTCAATTTTATTGGTTTTCTCAAAGAAACAACTTCTGGCTGTGTTGGCCTGTACTGTACATTTCATTTCTGTTTCATAAATGTTTGATTCTGTTTTTTATATTTCCTATCTTCTATGTTTTTGGATAATTTTCATATGATTCGCTTGTAAATCCTTAGGTTGGATATTTAGTTCAGGGCTTCTCAACCAGGGACAATTTTTCCCCATAGGGGACATTTAGCAATATCTGGAGATTTCTTTTGGTTGTTTTGACATCAAGGAGGTAGCATCCAGGGATGCTACAATGCACAGAGCAGCATCCCCCCTCCCCCGCAACAAAAAATTTCCAGGCCCAAATGTCAATACTAATGAGGTTGAGAAAACCTGTTCTAGCCCATTAATCTTCAGCTTTTCTTCCTATCTAATAAGAGCACCTAATGCTAAAAATTTCCTGCTGGGTACCGCAGGTCAGCTGTGTTGCATTAACAGTTTTTTAATTTAAATACAGTGAAACTGACTTTCTCTTCGGTGTACAGGTCTATGAGCTTCAACATGTGTATTGGCTCTTGTAACAACCACCACAATCAGGGTACAGAACAGTTTCATCACCCCAGAAAATGCCTTCACACTGC
The DNA here is from genome assembly GCF_027475565.1 of Acinonyx jubatus. NCBI lineage: Eukaryota > Metazoa > Chordata > Mammalia > Carnivora > Felidae > Acinonyx > Acinonyx jubatus. The sequence continues at coordinate 26,169,998 of NC_069381.1, forward strand.
CCCTCGGTAGTCCAGCTTTCCTCCTCCCATTGGCAACCACTGATCCACCCTCTGTAAGTATAGTCTTTCCAGGATGTCACATAAATAGAATCATACAGTATATAGCTTTCTGAAAATGGTTTCTTTCACCCAGCATAATGTCTTTGGTATTCATCCATACTATTGCATGAATCAATAGTCCATTCATGTTTATTGCTGAGTAGTATTCCACTGTATGGATGTACCACAGTCTTCTTGTCCCTTCACACATTGGAGAACTATTGGGTTGTTTCCATTCTTTTGACAGTTATGAATGTCGCTGCCGTCTGTGTGCAGATTTTTGTGTGAACATAAGTTTTCCTTTCTCTAAATAGCCCAGAATGGGATAGTTGGATCATACAGTAAGTGTATATTGAATTTTATAAGAAACAATGTATGAGAGCTCCAGTTGCTCCACATACTGTTAGATGTTGTCCAACATTTGATGTTGTCAGATTTGGTGTTTCATTTTTGTTACAGTCATTCTAATAGGTGTGTAGTAATTTTGGTTGTAATTTGCATTTCCTTAAGGGCTAATGATGTTGACATCTTTTCTTGTATTTATACACCATTTATATAGCTTCTATAGTGAGCTGTCTGTTCAAATCTTTGTCCATTTTTTATTAAATAATTTGTTTCCTTGGGGCACCTGGGTGGCTCAGTTGGTTGAGTGTCCAGCTCAGTCACGATCCTAGGGTCATGGGATCAAGCCCCGCATCAGGCTCTGTACTGACTGTGGAGCCTGCTTAAGAGTCTCTCTCCCTCCCTCTGACCCTTTCCCCCACTTGCACTCTCCCTTGCTCTCTCTAAAAATAAAAAAAATTAAAAATAAAATGATTTGTTTCTTTGTTGTTGAGGTTTTTTATTGAGGTCTAACTGATATACACTAAATTGCAGATATTTAAAAATTTACAGTTTGGTAAGTTTTGCCCTATATATACAATCATGAAACTATTATCAAAAGCAATATAGTAAACAAAGCCATTTTTCCCCAAAATTTCTTTCGAATCCCTCCTTCTCTTCTTCCCTCCTTCAATTCCCGGGAAACCATTTATATGCTTTCTGTCACTACGGATAAGCTTCCATTTTCTAGAAATTTGTAAAAATAAATTCATGTGGTATGTACTCTTTTTGTTTTGTTTCCTTCATTTAGTAAAATTATTTCTGAGATTCATCCAAGTAGTGTGTGTAGTTCATTCCCTTTTATTGCTTAGTATTATTCCACTGTATGGATTTACCATAATTTACTTATCCCTTCACTTGTCGATGGACATTTGGGTTTTTCTACTTTGGGACTGTTATTTAAAAACAAAAACTGTTCGGGGTGCCTGCATGGCTCAATCGGTTAAGCATCTAACTTTTGATTTCAGCTCAGGTCATGATCTCACGGTCCGTGAGATCGAGCCCCACATCGGGATCTGCGCTGACAGCATGCAGCCTGCTTGGGATTCTCTCTCTCCACTTCTCTCTCCCTCTCTCTGTCCCTCCCCACCTCAAAATAAATAAATAAACGTTTTTTAAAAAGCTGCTAGCTGGCATGAACATTCATGTACAAATATTTTTATGAACACACTTTCTTTTCTCTTGGATAAACACTCAGAAGTGAAATGTGAGATTACACGGTAGATGCTTGCTTAATGTTTTTAAGAAACTGCCACTGTTCTCCAACGTGGCTCACCATTTTACACTGCTGCTTGACATCTATGACAGTTCTAGTTCCTTCACATCCTTGCCACACTTGAGATGGCTGGTCTTTTTAGTTTTAGAAGCGGTATCTCACTGTGGTTTTAATTTATATTTTCCTAATGATTAATGATGCTGTGCGCTGTTTGTGTGCTTATTTGCATACCGTATATCTTCTTTGGTGAAATGTCTGTTTAAATCTTTAGCCAATTTTTAATTGGGCTATTTGTTTTCTTATTGCGTTTTCAGAGTTCTTTATATCTTCTGGACACAAGCCCTTTATCAGATATATCCTGTGCAAATATTTTCTCCCAGTTTGTGGCTTGTCTTTTCATTCACTTAACAGTATCTCTTGAAGACCAGAGGTTTTTAATTTTGATGAGTCCGATTTGTCAATTTGTTCTTTTATCGATGTGCTTTTGGTGTCTTCTTTAGGTATCTTTGCCGAATCCAAGGGCACAAAAATTTGCTCTTGTTTTCTTCTGGAAATTCCGGAGCTTGTGAGATTTTACATTTGCTTCAGTGATCAGTCTGGAGTAAAATGTTTATATGGTGTGAGATATGGATCGAAGTTGTTTTATGTTGTTTTGTTTTGTTTTGTTTGTAGATGGGTGATCAAAGAACAGCCTTACTCCCTTTGATCTGCAATGCTCCTGCCTGTAAGACGACAGTGTGAACACTTGTTTCTTCCTACTTCACATGGTTTGAATGAAGACAAAATGTTATGATGGTGGTCATGAGATGAATAGCTCTCCAGGGGAATGTCTGAGGCACACTGCCCAGCGGTTAGATGTGTGAGCCCTTGAGCGGGTCAGACCTGGTTCCAATTCTGGTTTCAACGTCACACTGCATGAGTCGTTATCTTACCCCACCACTCCTACTATTTAATTGTATTCTCAGATCTTGGGGAAGTTGTTAAGTCTTCCTGTACCTCAGTTTCTCATCTGAAAAATAGGTCTAATAGATCCTTCCCTGAAGGAGTTGCTGGAAAATTGAATGTGATAAGATATGTAAAAAGCTAAAAACTGTCTTGGGATATGCAAAGTACAAATAATAGCATCCACGTTAATTTTTCACTGTTGCACCCTCATTGCTTAGCATAGTGCTCAGTAAATATGATTTAAATAATAAAACCTGTCTCTGGAAGCATTTGTAACATGTAACCAACCCCCAGACCTGGTTCCAATTCTGGTTTCAGAGCCACACTGCATGAGTGTTTATCTTACACCACTGATACTATTTAATTATATTCAGGAGTCCAGAGTGTTGCTATTGCCATTTCTGTTGTTCCACTAACACTATAACCTCTCCCATGACCCTCACCACACCTGTGCTCCCATTTTCAAGGTGTCTGTCATCAGACAGGTGCTGATCTGTTTATAATTTGCCTCTTCCCCATAGTATGAGCTCCTTCAGGGAAAGGACCTGCTGGGCTTTGTTCATCTCTGCATCCTCCACTTGTAACACAGTTCCAGACACACAGTAGCCGTCGAAACACGTTGGGAGAGGTGCCTGGGTGGCTCAGTCAGTTAAGCATTTGACTCTTGATTTCGGCTCAGGTCATGATCCCAGGGTCATGGAATCGAGCTCCATGACAGGCTCCACACTGTGCATGGAGCCTGCTTGGGATCCTCTCTCTCTCTCTCTCTCTCTCTCTCTCTCTCTTCTCTGCCTCTCTCCCCTCTCTAAAATAAAATAAAATAAAATAAAATAAAATAAAATAAAATAAAATATTTTAAAAACATGTTGAAATGAAGGAATAAGTCTGGAAGGAAGGAGGGAGAAAAAGGATTCTAATTTTTTGCCAAATGCCTAAGCAAATGGGAAGCAATTTTCCAAGCCCAAGCCAAGTAAAATATAGGAAACTTCAAAGCTCTGATAATTCCATGAGGTCTAATTTTTACCTGTATCCTTCTCTTCATCATATTTATCTGCAGAGCATCGGTGCCAGGCCAGGCACACAGCAGCGCTCCTCGGGGACAAGACTTTGCCAGCCCTTGAGCCTGACACCTAGTGGCCAAAGTAGGGAATGCAGGCTACGTTTTAAAACCTCTCCTAGGCAAAGGGTCCCAAAATATTTTCTCATACCCTCTCATACCCTCTTAGCTGAAGCAAAAGACCCACGACTTTCCTCCCTACCTGTTACCACTTTCCAGAGGGGGGAGGGAGTTGGCAGGCCCTTTGATATCAAAAAAATTGGAGAAAAGTAATGTTCTTTTATGTGTGTGAATATACTAAAAAAACATAGCATAGCACACTTTAAGTGGGTGAATTGTGTGGTGTGTGGACTGTAGCTCAATAAAGCTTTAAAAAAAATTCTTTTAAGTAAAAGGACCAAGAAGTTTACAGGGCTCCATCACTAAACAAATAAATAATTTTTTAAATGTTGATTCTGATAACCTTTAATAACTCAGTAAGTAAACTTAATGCTACACAAAAAACCTAGGGCGCCTGGGTGGCTCAGTCAGTTAAGCGTCCAACTTCAGCTCAGGTCATGATCTCACAGTTCGTGGATTCTAGCCCCAAGTCAGGCTCTGTGCCGATAGCTCAGAGCCTTGAACCAGCTTCAGATTCTATGTCTCTCTCTCTCTCTCTCTCTCTCTCTGCCTCTCTCCCGCTCACATTCTATTTCTCTCTCTCTCTTTCAAAAATAAATAAACATTACAAAAAATTTTAATGCTATACAAAAAACAAAAGTCAGTAGACTTTTTGTCTCTTTTTTTAAGAAAGGCAAAACAAAAAAACCCACAAGATTTTGGGTTTTTAGAGCAGTCTGCAGCCACAGGAGGCCCTGTGTGGGCCGAGGACCACACCAGGAGAATTGTCAGTCCAAGCCCCTGAAAAGATTCTAAGTGTCTCTAGGTACACAGAAAGGGTACACAGCACTTGGGTGTCCAAGTGCTTGGAAAGAGTTTGAATGTCACACAGCAACACATGACCTCAGACCCAGCTTCTCACATGGAGAACATCACTCTGAGAAAATAAGGAAAGTTGCTATAAATTGCTATTTAAAATCTCCTACTAATCAGAAAGGAAAAGACAAAGGACTCTGCTTGGAGCCTTACACATACCATCTCATTGAATGCTTGTGACACCATCATGTCCTGGGCATTATTATTATTTCTTCTTTCCCATCAAGGAAACTGAGGCTTGGAGAGGTTTATTTGCCCAGAGGCACAGCCAGTCGTGGCACAGGTGGGATTTGTCTCTCCTCGGTACCATTCTGCCTCCCAACACATCCATTTTATATCCAGTTTATGGCGTATTTGAGGTGTCTTTTACTTCGTGCACACATTATAGTACAGAAGGGTCTATTCTATAATTAATGTACATGCGCTCATTTTCTAGAACTCAGCACTTGTATTCTTGTTTTAAAATCATTGTTGAAGTTTACGGTTATTGCATCTTTGCTTTATGTTCAGTGTGGGTTATATCTGTGATTCTCCAACGGTCCCACGGAGGGGACTGCTTCTCTTTAAAGACAGCTCATCGCAAAAGAGGCTGTACCTCATGAGAACAAGCAACAGGGAGGTGGCTGAGCCATGCTCGGCTCTGCCGGGCGAAGAGGGATGCTGGAGAAAGCTTTGGCTTGGAACAACAGAAATGCAGGGAGAAGGGGTGCAAGCAAAACCGGGTCCGGCAGGAAAGGCTTTCTATGACCGGCCAACGAGTCAGGAGTCACTACTTTACAGGCAAGGATGCTTTCACAGAGGGGAGTGTCATTATCACATCTGTGTTTTAAAAGCACCCATGTTGGGAGGCACCTAGGTGGCTCAGTCGCTTGGGTGTCCAACTCTTGATTTTGGCTCAGGTCACGATCTCAAGTTTCATGGGTTCAAGCCCCATATCGGGCTCTGTGCTGACAGCATGGAGCCTGCTTGGGATTCTCTCTCTCTGCTCCTCCCCTGCTCACACTCTAAATCTCTCTCTCTCTCTCTCCCCTCCCCCCATGGCCAAAATAAATTAATTAACATTTTAACAAATAAATAAATTTTAAAAAGCACTCATTTGGGGGCTCCTGGGTGGCTTAGTCGGTTGAGCATCCAACTCTTGATTTCAGCTTAGGTCATGAGCTCATGGTTTGTGAGTTCAAGCCCCATGTCTGGCTCTGTGCTGGCAGCACACAGCCTGCTTGGGATTCTCTCTCTCTCTCTCTCTCTCTCTCTCGCTCTCTCCCTCTCTCATGCTTGCACACTCTCTCTCAAAATAAATAAATAAACCTTAATAAATAAACAAATAAAATACCCATTTTGCTTTGGACAGGCCAGGAGCCACCCTGAAGAGGGGTCCCTCTGGGTGCTGGCATCTGGATAAAATATGACTAAAGCCGGACTTAGATGTATCTCTGACCTAGCACTGTCTAGGGCCTCTTCCGTCTTGCTCACATCCTGCTTCTCCAGCTGATTGTCCTCTGTATCCCATGCCCGTCCACACTGAGATAGCCCAGGGAATGAATCCTGGCGGTGACGCTCACCTGCTGTGCACCTGTGGTCCTGTTTGCTCCGTGCCTCCATTTCCCCATCCGTAAAAGGGGAGAATGAACGGTAGAACTCAACCTGGTGTGAATGTGAGCAAACATACACGAAGCCCTTAGGAGGGAGCCTGGAGCTAAGTAAGCTTTATGCAAGCTTTTGCTCTGATCCCTATTGCTCAGACCGAACAGCCTTGAATGGGGCCTGACAGAAATTCTCAAGCTCTCGACCACCTCTTTTTTTTTTTTTAACGTTTTATTTATTTTTGAGACAGAGAAAGACAGAGCATGAACAGGGGAGGGGCAGAGAGAGAGGGAGGCACAGAATCCGAAGCAGGCTCCAGGCTCTGAGCTGTCAGCACAGAGCCCAACGCTGGGCTCGAACTCACGGACCGTGAGATCGTGACCTGAGCCGAAGTCGGACGCTTAACCGACCGAGCCACCCAGGCGCCCCTCTCGAGCACCTCTTGATCGAAAGGTTGGACTTCCGGAGGAAGGCTGCACCCCTGGTATTTCCGTAGCCCTATGTCCTTTTTTCTTGCCGCCACTAAAAGTTGTTCATGTAAATGCCGGGGCTGTGCTTCTGTTCAGAATTCTGTGCGTGAATCTGCACAGCTGTCTAGAAACTCTTGGGGGTACCTTGGTCTGACTTTTTCTCTCTTTATGCTGCGGAAGGAGAGGACTTGGAAGACTTCTGAGCTCTTAGTGGAAAGAGAACTTTTTTTCTAACCAAGGGGCTTCTCAGAAGCCAGCCATTCCAGACTGTTTCCCGTGGATCTGTAATCCCTCCCAAGACCTTGGCAGATTCATAAAAAGAAGGAAAAAGCCTGTCCCTGCACAGCTTCACTGGGTGGCTGCTTTTTAACTGTTTCCTGCCCTCTCCTGGGTGAGTCACAACAGGCCTTCCCCGGCTCCCTTCTCGGTGTTCAGGCTCCTTCCAATAGGAAGGCGGTTGCCAAGGGAACCTCAGGTAGGCCGTCCCCCCAATCAAGGCATAATCTACATTGAAAGAAATTTTCCATTCCAAGAGCTCAGCAGATTTCAACAGTTTACAACCCGCTTCAACTCTGGTGGCAGTCGCTTCTTCCTTAAAGGGGCCGGCCTTCCTCCACAGTAGGTAGAGTCCACTGTTTTGCCCAAAACGTTCGTGGTGCTACTGAGATTTGCTTAGAGGATTAATTCGGTTAAGTGATTCCCTACTGAGATGTGAATGATACGGTAGAGAAGCAATAAACCTGTTCGGCAGAGTCGTTTCAGGAGCTGAATGAGACAATGCAGGTAAAGGGGTTGGCACACAGTAGGGTCTCCAAAACACAAGCCTTTCTGAGGGTGAGTGCCCAGGGTGCAGGGTGCAGTTATCGTGGGGAAGGTGTAGGGGAGCAGAGGAGGTATCTGGGAACTCAGCTGGAGGATGCAGAATGCACCATGTGGAGGCCTCCCTGCAAGAAGGGTCCCCCCATCCTCCGACCCTTCTTCAGAGTTCGGACTTTCTACAATTATCTGGTTTCCAAGTGGGGAAAAAGAACGGGTCACCGAGTTGCAGATGCCTTTCTAGAACCTGGAAATGGTGCGGTGTCTAATTTATAACTGGATTCAACAAGGTCTTCAAAAGTGTCCCCCCCCCCCGCCCCCCGCCCCATGTTACCACCAGCCCCAGGCTGCTGCCTCACTCCTATAGCCCCTGTCTGTAGAGATACAGCTGCTTCCTCTCCACCCCAAAACTCCAGGAGGCTGGGCTGTCATACTCTCTTGCATAGTGACTGAAGGCTTTGAGAGCAGGTATCGCTACAAGCCAGGCAGAAGCTTTATCACCTTCCTTGGTGTAGAGGCAGCTCTCAGGCAACCCACTTGGGCAATGGAAACCCGAGGAAGGTAAAAGGGCCCACAGTGACCCCCAGCACTGAATGCAAACTGGCCCATTAGGCAACCTACCCTACAGGCCCTAGCTGACCAGTGGGTTACTTACAACGGGGCACAGGTACCAAAAAAGGAAAATTCCATACGTTCCCAGCTCCTTTGCTGTCTTGCCCACTGCTCCCTTACAGTGTATTCAATAAACTTATACCTCCTTTGTTCTGCCTTGGGTGAATTCTTTCCCGCCAGCAGGCAGCACCACTGGCCTCCACCCAATCAGGTCGCCCCACACAGGGCCTAGCCTCAGAAGTCACCTGGCGTCACTTCTGCTATATCCTATTTGTCCAAACAGCCACAAAAGCCACCTAGTTTCAAGGGGAGGGGACACAGACCACACCTGTTAATGATAGTGTTGTGAAGATAAACTGTATTCGTTTCCCAGGGTCACATAACAAAATACCACAGACCGGGTGGTTCAAACAGCAGGAATGTACTGTCTCACAACTTAGGAGCTAAAGTCAAGATCCTGGGGAGTCAGCAGGATTGGTTCTTTCTTGGGGTGGTGAGGGGGAACCTGTCCTGTGCCACTCTCCTAGCTTCCGGCGGTTTGGTGTTCTTTGGCAAACAGCAGCACTGCCCAGTCTCTGTCCTCATCTTCCCATGGTGTTCTCTTTCTGTGTCCAAATTCCGCATTTTATAAGGACACCAGTCATATTGAAGCAGGGGCCCATCTATTACCGTACGGCCTCATCTTAACTAACTTTATCTGCAATGACACTATTTCCAAACAAGGTCACATTCTGAGGCACAGGGGGTTATGACTTCAGCACATCAATTTGGAGGACACAATTAAAACCATACCAGCCACATCATAAGAGGAACAGGAGGGATTGGAGACACCAGATCCATCTTTGGGAAATACAATATGCCACAGGCATCCACCTCAATGGCCAATTAATTTCCACGCCTTGTAGGAAAACTCTAATCACACAGAGAAGTCATTGCAAGTGGTAGAAATTTCTCGACAGCTTTCTTACCATCTCAGGATTCTCTTTAATTAAACAGAGATGTCAGGACCCCTCCCATTCTAAAATCTGCACGATCTGTACAATCAGCATGTTAATTTGAGATACGTTTGAGTGGGTGTGCTCATAGGCACTTTTAAATAATGAAATGAAATCCAAATCAGTCATTTGCAGAACTCCTGAGGCACCTGCTGAATGATCTGGGAGCCCCAGATCTGTGCCGGCAGGATACCCAGAAACACCTGTGCAACCACACAGTCATTGATCAGAAGTAGATGCTAAGTCCAGTCTCCCAGAGAGTCCCCGGGCCTACCCCAGCCAGGACTCCCCACCACCCCATCTTCTGTCCTGGAAACGGTGGGCTCCTTTATCTACAAAGCAGCCACCACAGCCCCACCTGCCCTCATTCCTGCTGACAAAACAAACATAAAGTGGGGGTAAAGATTGGGGTATTGTATGGATCCCCTTATATGAGGGACCTAGACCAGGCAAATTCATAGAGACAGAGAGTAGAGGAGTGGTTACCCCAATAAAGGGACCAGAGTCGGGGAGCAGGAAATGAGGAGTTCATGTTTCATGGGCACAGAGTTTCTGTTTGGGATGATAAAGAGGTTCCAGAAATAGATCAACATTTTGAATGGACTCAATGCCACTGAACTGTGTACTTAAAGAGGTTTAAAATGATCAATTCTGTGTTATGTATATTTTACTACAATTAAAAAAAAGAAAAAACGATCTCATTTAGGACAGGTGGTGAGCTATGAAATTCCAAGACAAACAAACAAAATTGCTAGGATCCATCAACGACCAAAGCACTTTTGTATGTCTTCACTTATTGAATCCTTTTTTAAGACCCTAGAAATTAGGTGTGAATGTTGTCATTCTACAGGTGAGAAAATAGAGGCCTGGAGAGGTGAACTGCTCAAGATCACAGGCTGAGTTAATGGCAGGACCAGGTCTGTCTCTAAAATGCAGGCAAAGGAGTCCCCTGTAGGTGGCTGGCCCTCCGAGGGATGGGAGTGTTTTCACTTCACAGACTCCCTGGACATCAGCACTGGAGGGACTCAGGCCTCAGAGGCCCGGATTAACGCCTGCAGAGAAGGAGAAATCTGCATTCCTGGCTGGTCTGCTCTGAGACCCTGGCCCAAGGCTCTGCAAGCCTTTCAGGCGTCTGCTCTCTTTGTCTCCCCTTCTTGAGGGGTGGTCGTTAGGTTGTTACATGGGCAGGTTTTGCTCTTCTCCCACGTCCCACCCGTGTGACCTTGAGTATGTCACTTAACTTCATACCACATCTACTCAATGGGCACGGTCAAACAGGACCCGCCTGAAGAGGACTGGCCAGTGGAAGAATTAAGCCATGTAAAGTATCCAGCACAGAATCGGCTGCTCTTGTTGTTCAGCCTGGACAGACATACAGCCAGCCCCGCTCTGTAGTACACAGCTGCAAATTCAACAGTAGATAAATAAAAGCTCTAGAGACAGACTGCCAGCTGGGTTTGAGGGGTGGAGGGGAAGGTGGTTATTATTATTAACAGCTTTATTGAGGCATAAATGACATATAAAAAACTGCATGTTTCAAGTGCACCATTGATACAGATGGACATATGTATATACCCTTGAAATCATCACACAATCAAGATAATGAACATCTCCACCCCCTGTACCATTTCCTTGTGTCCCTTGTAATGCCCACTCCAGGCGCTCCCCATGCCCCATCCCCCCATCTCCAGGCAACCACTGATCTGATTCCTGTCACTAGAGATTAGCTTGTATTTTCCAGAATGTTATATAAATGGAATCATACAGTATGCATTCTTTTATATCTGGCTTCTTTCACTCGGCATAATTGGTTTGAGATGCATCTATGTGGCTGCACATATCGATGGTTCATTTCTTTTTATTGCTTTGTATTATTCCATTGTATGGGTTGGCAACTATTTGTTACCAATTCACCTGTTGACTGACATTTAGGTTATTTCCAGCTATTACAAATAAAGCAGCTAAGAGCATTCATGTGCAAGTCTTTGTGTGGATATATGCTGTCTTTTCCCTAGGGTAAACACCCAGGAGCGGAATGGCAGTGACTATGATAGGTGTACGTTTAACTTTTTAAGAAACTGCCAGGGGCGCCTGGGTGGCTCAGTCAGTTAAGCGTCCAACTCTTGATTTTGACACAGGTCTTGATCTCACACTTTGTGAGATCAAGCCCTGCATCGGGCTCTGCGCTAACAGCAAGAAGTCTGTTTGGGATTCTCTCTCTCCCTCTCTCTTGCCGCCCCCCCCCCTCAAAATAAATAAATAAACATTAAAAAGAAGATGAAGAAACTGCCAAATTGTTTTTTCGAGTGGCTGCCTCATTTCACATTCCCACCAGCACTGCAGGAGAGTTCCGGTCCCTCTACATCCTTGCCAACACTGTCTATGGTCAGCTCTTTTTTATGTTAGCCATCTTAGCCAGTAGGTGTGCAGTGGTATCTCACAGTGGCTGGAACCTGCGTTTCCCTGATGACTAATAATGCTGAGCAGTTTTTCAAGTGCTTATTTGCTGTCCTTATATTCTTTGGTGACATGTCTGTTCAAATCTCATCCGTGTCACTTACCAACTACATAACTGCAAACAAGTGACTTAATTTCTCTGTGCCTTTGGTTCTGTAAAACAGAAGAGAGTGACAATCCACACCTCACGGGTTGTTGTGAGAGTCCCTCCCACCCCCGTGCACCATCTGCCTGTCCCCTCCCTTACTCCATGGAGCCTGACACCAGGCAGGAGCTCTACGTCTGCTCCCTAGCTCCCTCCCCTACCAAATTCACCTCTCACCACTTGTGCATACACTCACATCCCATGATCCTGTTCCCCTTCCAGCTGTAGAGACAAGAGACAGGCATCAGGAGCAGAGGTATATTGGTCTAGGTATCCAAGGACTACATTTGACAGTCTGTCTCTCTGGCCCTTTAAAGCATTACCAAAAGACACTTGATATATAAAGATGTTTTTCTCTCTGCTTAGAATTCCCACCTGTCTGTCTCCCAGGTAAAGGCTGTCTATGCAAGGCAGGGGGAGAGGGGGAGCCACTGAGCTCTGCAGAGGCCATTTGAATCCCCGAGTAGGCACACCAAGCCCCCCAAGCTCCACACCAGCTCTTAAATTTTTTTCTTAATGTTTATTTATTTTTGAGACAGAGAGAGACAGTGTGAGTGGGGGGAGGGGCAGAGAGAGAGAGGGAGACACAGGCTCCAGGCCCTAAGTCGTCAGCACAGAGCCTGATGCAGGCCTTGAACTCAGTGACCACAAGATCAGGACCTGAGCTGAAGCTGGATGCTTAACTGACTGAGCCACCCAGGTGCCCCTCCACACCAGCTCTTAGAAGGAAGAAACAGGTGGAGCCAACGCCCTCCAGTCCCTCTAGCTTCAGGGCCCTGCTTCCCTCTTCCTCCAGCCAGTCAGGTCTCAGCAGCACTGCCATAGCCCAAGCCACAGATGGCGTGAAGGCCCCTACAAGGAAGAGGGGAGAGCCCAAGACCAGACAGGGCTGGGGAGCTGCTGGCCAGGATGACAGGACAAGCCCTCTAGAACCCAGGCTGAGAGGATGACAAATCAAGTCCTATGCAGCCTGGATCTTTGGCAGCGGAAGGATCACACAGCAGAGCACAGCACGTGACTTGGGGACACCAGCCAGATTATCTAGCAACTTAGATCAGCCTAGCACAGTGCTTCTCAACTGTGGTCCTCAGAGAAGCTACTCTGGTTACCTGAGAACTAGTCAAAAATGCAAATTCTCAGGTTCCACCTGGGGACTCGGGGTGAGGCCCAGCTCTCTGCTTTAACAACCCTCCACGTGACTGGTACAGCTCAAGTGTAAGATCCTCGGGCTTTGCAGGAGAAAGTTCTAGGCCAAAGGATGGATCTAAGAACCCATCGGTCTTTTCTAAGGACAAAGTTAGAAGCCACAGTGGTCACAAGCCAAGCAGGGGTTAGAGAGAGGGAGGAATACTGCAGTTCCTAGCTGCACGACCTTGAGCCTTTCTAAGCTTTGCTATATTCCTCCATAAAGCCTGGACAAGGACTTTATACAGTCGTTTGAGGATTTAAAGAGGTGATATGCATTTAAAAAAAAAGGGGGGGGGCCTGGGTGGCTCAGTCAGTTAAGCGTCCGACTTCAGCTCAGGTCATGATCTCACAGTCCGTGAGTTCGAGCCCCGCATCAGGCTCTATGCTGACAGCTCAGAGCCTGGAGCCTACTTCGGATTCTGTGTCTCCCTCTCTCTCTGCCCCTCCCCTGCTCATGCTCTGTCTCTCTCTGTCTCAAAAATAAATAAAAACATTTAAAAAAAATAAAATACATAAATAAAATAAATAAAGAGGTGATATGCACGGAGGGCAGGACATGTATTAAACACTCAAAAAAGAGCAGCTGTATAGACCCACCACAAGCCCAGATGGTGGCTCTGGGCATATTAGACCAAGCAGTCCCTTCCTCATGCATCTTTATGGCCATCTGTGGGCAAAGAATCATACTACCTTGTCAAATCTAAGAGAACAACTTTGAGAAGGGCACCTACTGCACAAAGCCTGCCCTGGAGATGTGCAAAATATCACCATAAGTGGCCCTGGCTGTGTTTATCATCATGAAGTGCTCACCCTTTAAGGTCCAGGAGTGGGATACAAAGCACTGGTAGGACACGGCACCACCACCTGCTGGAGCCAGTTCCCCAGAAGGCAATGCATGGTACATTACCTGGAACGTTCTCTCCTCTCTTATCCACAGAAGTAACCTCTGCCTCCATCCCAGCCATCTGGGGGAAGAACAGGCTTCTCTCCAATAATTCCTACTGTTTTCAGGGGCCTCCCCTGATCACTTCTTGCTCCCCTGCTCTCAACTCAGTCCTCAGACTGTAACCAGGGCAGAAGGTCAATGAGCACCTGAGCCCTGGGGGTTCCAAACGGACCAAGTTTCACCACTGACCACTAATCCAGAGGCAGACAGAGAGGCAGCAATGGAACAAGAAGGGAATTTATCTCAGTGAGGCCAACAGCACACTCATGTCCCAAAGCCTGTCTCCAAAGTGCTGAAAATACTTCCAGGTGTATATAAAGAAAATGTGCAACAGAAGTCGGTGGGTCTGTGTAGGTGGGCAGTGAAGGTCAGGTGGATCATTGTGTTGGGATCCATCACGTGGGGTCCCGCTGGCATCAGGACAGAACTTGTTGCTTGAGAGGGTAGTTTCAGTTCCCAACGGGATATTTTGCCCGCCCAGTCTTTTGCCTGAGTTGAGAAAGAGGCTGGAGAGGAGGCACCTGGCTAGCTAGATGGATAGAGCCTGTGACTCTTGATCTCAGGATTGTGAGTCCGAGCCCCATATTGGACCTGGACCCTACTTTCAATAAATAAATAAATAAATAAATATAGAAATAGAAATAGAACTTTAAAAAAAATAAAAGAAAGATGATGGAAAGAAGAACTTAATCAGAAAGCACATTCTGAGGTCAAATGGAGGCAGGGAAGGTGACAACTGGGTCCTCTTTCAAAGCTCCTCCCACCTGGCACTTCCCCTGCTGTCCTGCCCCTCCCCCCACCACCACTTCCCAGGAACCCAGCCCCTCTACCTTCACCCCCTAAAAGCAAATCTACCCAGAGCCTGTGGGTTTTGTAGAGAATGAGGCACATTACAAAACAGCAAACAACTGGGAACATTTAAAAGTGAATCTTGACCTTCTCAGAGTCCCTCCAACCAGCCCAACACAGGGAATTTGTCAATGCCCCTTCTGGGGCCAGAGCTTGCTGCCCTGTTTGAGGGCACTACAATTGAAAACCCTACCATGAGTTTTCTCTAATCTCTTTTCCCTGGGTCCTGCAAGATGCTAAAAACTCCCTGCCTCACAAGCTGCCGGTGGACAGTTTCTGATTCCTACTAGTTTGTTTTGTTGAGCAATCTAGTATTCAGTGCAGCCCCTTCCTTCCAGACTCTGCAAGGTGGGGGGAGGGAGGAAGCTTTCCTTTGAATAATCAAAAAGCCTATATATAGTGTTTTCTTAAATAAAAAAGTAGCCTTCCTTCTGTCAGGCACCCCTCTCACCCGCACCTGGAGCATAAAAGTGGCTGTAGGCATTTCTGTTTTTAAATAGCAATTTTTTCCCTTGCCATTACACATGAGCAATGTGCAGAAACCCCTGGAAATTCCTCAAGTTTTTATTAAAAATTCCAGATGGCACAGCTGAGATTTCAGACACTATATATAGCTTCTATTAACAACAGGAAATTAATAACCAAAGTGACTTGGGGTCATCATCATCTGGATTGGTGATAATATGTGAAAAAAAGGAAGCAGGACAGCATCACATTTGACACAAATTGTGCAGTTGGCAAGGCCTGGGTTTGAATCCTGGGTCTCCCATTTATTGCCTGAGAAACTTGTTGGGGGCATCACCTAACCACTCTGTACCTCAGTTTCCTCATGTGCAAAATGGAGAAATAAGGGTACAGTCACATAATGCTACACATGCTTTCCTGAAAATCACCACTATACAATGGGTGGTATAATACAAAGATATATTTGATTGGTCCTACGTTCCTGGTACAAAGCTCCTAAAATACTTGGAATTTCCTGACTGTGAGAAGCATCTTTTGGTATTCATGAGCCCCTTTCAATCACACCTGAGTTCATGCTAATGCAGTGACTTAGGATCCTAGATGCTCTCTGGAAGGGGTTGGTCACCAGAAAGACCCAGTGATTAGAGGGCTGGAAATTTCAGCCCCACTACTGACCTCAGGGGAAGGGAAGGGAGTTGGAGATTAAGCTTTAGAAAAGCTCTTATTTGCAAATGACCTATCAGATAAAGGGTTAGTTTCCAAAACCTATAAAGAACTTACCAAACTCAGCACCCAAAAAAGCAAATAATCCAGTGAAGAAATGGGCAAAAGACATGAATAGACATTTTTCCAAAGAAGATATCCAGATGGCCAACAGACACGTGAAAAGATGCTCAACATCACTCATCATCAGGGAAATACAAATCAAAACCGCGAGATACCACCTGATACCTGGGAAAAATTAACAACTGAGGCAGTAACAGATGTTGGCAAGGATGCAGAGAAAGGGGATCTCTTTTGCACTGCTGATGGCAATGCAAACTGGTGCACCCACTCTGGAAAACAGTATGGAGGTTCCTCAAAAAATTAAAATAGAACTACCCTACCACCCAGCAATTGCACTACTAGGTATTTATCCAAGGTTACAAAAATGTTGATTCGAAGGGGTACATGCACCCCAATGTTTACAGCAGTGCTATTGACAATAGCCGAAGTATAGAAAAAGCCCAAATGTCCAGCAACTGATGAATGGGTAAAGAAGATGTGGTGTATATATACAATGGAATATTACTCGGTGATCAAAAAGAATGAAATCTTACCATTTGCAACAACATGGATAGAACTAGAGTGTATTATGCTAAGTGAAATAAGTCAGTCAGAGAAAGGCAAATATCCTATGATTTCACTCACATGTGGAATTTAAGAAACAAAACAAATGAACATAGGGGAAGGGAGGGAAAAATAAGACAAAAACAGAGAGGGAGAAAAACCATGAGAGACTCTGAAATACAGAGAACAAACTGAGAGTTGCTGATGGGGTGGCGGGTGGGGGGGGATGGGCTGAAGGGGTGAGGGACATTAAGGAGGGCACCTGTTGGGATGAGCACTGGGTGTTATATGTAAATGATGAATCACTAAATTCTATCCCTGAAATCATTATCACACTATAGTGTGTTAAGTAACTTGGATTTAAATTTTTAAAAAATAAAAAAGAAAAACTCTTACTACATTTTGATGAGCCTCTGGACTAGTGAACACATCCAAGTGCTGGCAGAGTGGGGCCCTGGAGAGCATGGCATCTCCGTGCCCTCGCCCCCCCTACCTGCCTGAAGGCTCTCTTCCATTGGCTCTTACTGAGTTGTACCCTTCATGGTAAACAGGTAAGGGTAAGTAAAGTGACTTCCTGAGTTCTGTGAGCCATTCTAGCAAATTATCTAACCTTAAGAAGGGGTCATCGACACCTCCAATTCATAGCCAAGTCAGTCAAAAGTGTGGGAGGCCTCAGACTTGCAACAGCCATCTGCAGTGAATGTGGCAGGCTCGTGGGACCAAGCCCTTAAGCACTGAATTGAATTGTTGGCCACCAGCGTAGTGTCCAGAGAATCAGAATGGGTTGCTCTGTTGGGAAACACTCCAGACTGGATAAACAAAGTGTGGTGTATGCACACAATGGAATATCATTCAGACTTAAAAAGGAAGACAATTATGGCACAGGCTACAACATGGATGAACCTTGAGCACATTACGCTAAATGAAAGAAGCCAGTCACGAAAGAACAAATACTACACTGATCCCACTCCTACGAGATACCTGGAGTAGGCAACTTCCTGGAGACAAAAAGAATGGTGGTTGCCAGGGGCTGGGAGGAGGAGGGGGTGGGGAGCTACCATTCAGTGGGGACAGAGTTTTCGTTTGAAAGATGAAAAGAGTGAGGATGGAGGGTGGCGATGGTAGTGAGACAGGAAACTAAAGGAATCCCGTGAAAATCTACATTTTTTGCTCCTTTTCCTGATTCTATCCTTGTTAGGACCTGCATCCCCGCCTTACACAAGCCTTGCAGGGCAGATCATGTGTGTCCTCCCTGAAAAGGTCAAGGATTAATGATTTCTCTGGAGACTGCTGGCACAATAGTTAACATTTTAGGAGTGACTGTGTGGCGTCATCAAGAACGTTTTCTAAGACCAGGGACTCACCAGGACTCCTGACTCCAAGGCATAAGTGACTTACCGAGGACACCTAAATGCTTGTCTTTGTTTTAACCAGTTCCTAGACACCTGAGAAAACAGTGCACCTGACCACAGTCCTCAGTCAAAACTCCAGACGCAGGCAAAGACAAGAAGACTCACTCTTCCTCCCTTTCTGAGTCTCCCGGACACTCTGTATCTGCACTCTCTCTTTGTCTTCAATAAACTCCTCTCCACTCACATTTGATTTGTATTCCTTGTATGAGGCCAAGAACCCTGTTGTCTGGTCCTGCAGGACGTCCTCTGGGTCCTGGGCCCCAGCCTGCATCAGTAGCACAACAATGTGAATACACTTAAAACAGAGAACCGTACAGTAACAAATGATTAAGATGGTAAGTTGTATGCAATGTGTGTTTTATCACAATTTGTTAATGAAAAATAAAATAAATCACCACTTGGCAAAACCCACAGAGCATGGAACAGTGGAATTAAGACACAACACTCAAGGGGCACCTGGGTGGCTCAGTTGGTTGAGCGTCCTACTCTTGATTTCAGTTCAGCTCATGATCTCACAGTCTGGATCGAGCCCTGTGTCGGGCTCCATCCTCAGCATGGATTCTCTCTCTCTCTCCCTCTGTCCCTCTCCCCTATTTGTGCACTCTCCCTCTCTCTCTCTCTCTCTCTCTCTAAAAAAGAAAAAGACACAGCACTCAAGAATGTCATCAGTGACATATTAAAAAAGAAAAAGCAACCTAATTAAAACAATAGCACAATTTTACACATGTTCAGTAGTTAAGATATACAGAGGTACTACAAAAAGCTCGACACTTAACCTTCAAAAACATCTTCCGTTTGCTTGTGGAAGTGGAAGTGGGAAGGGGGACAGCTCGAGTCACTGTGACATGGTATAAGCAGGGTCATCTGAAATGGAGAAAAAAGTGCCAGCACCAGGTGTGTGGCCCATAGCACACACAACACACAGAGAACTGAGTGCGCTTAAGATGTTTCAGGTGTATGTTTATTCTTATGCGGCGTGGTTCAGCCAGTGGGAGCAATAGTGGGCTCACTAGTGTTTCTCACACGAAATCACACATAAGCAAGTGCAAAGTTAATTTTATGCTCTAATCATCCCCTAATACATCTATGGCATTGCCACAATTTGCATTTTCTTTTTTTTTTTTTTTGAGCTTCCTAAAATAGCATTTTTATTTATTTTTTAATTTAAATCCAAGTTAGTTAATATATAGTGTAATAATAATTTCAAGGATAGAATTTAGTGATTCATCATTTACATATAACACCCAGTGCTCATCCCAACAGGTGCCCTCCTTAATGTCCCTCACCCCTTTAGCCCTTCCTCCTACCCAACACCCCATTAGCAACTCTCAGTTTGTTCTCTGTATTTCAGTCTCTCATGGTTTTTCTCCCTCTGTTTTTGTCTTATTTTTCCCTCCCTTCCCCTATGTTCATTTGTTTTGTTTCTTAAATTCCACATGTGAGTGAAATCATAGGATATTTGCCTTTCTCTGACTGACTTATTTCACTTAGCATAATACACTCTAGTTCTATCCATGTTGTTGCAAATGGTAAGATTTCATTCTTTTTGATCACCGAGTAATATTCCATTGTATATATACACCACATCTTCTTTACCCATTCATCAGTTGCTGGACATTTGGGCTTTTTCTATACTTCGGCTATTGTCAATAGCACTGCTGTAAACATTGGGGTGCATGTACCCCTTCGAATCAACATTTTTGTAACCTTGGATAAATACCTAGTAGTGCAATTGCTGGGTGGTAGGGTAGTTCTATTTTAATTTTTTGAGGAACCTCCATACTGTTTTCCAGAGTGGGTGCACCAGTTTGCATTGCCATCAGCAGTGCAAAAGAGATCCCCTTTCTCTGCATCCTTGCCAACATCTGTTACTGCCTCAGTTGTTAATTTTTCCCAGGTATCAGGTGGTATCTCGCGGTTTTGATTTGTATTTCCCTGATGATGAGTGATGTTGAGCATCTTTTCACGTGTCTGTTGGCCATCTGGATATCTTCTTTGGAAAAATGTCTATTCATGTCTTTTGCCCATTTCTTCACTGGATTATTTGCTTTTTTGGGTGCTGAGTTTGGTAAGTTCTTTATAGGTTTTGGAAACTAACCCTTTATCTGATATGTCATTTACAAATATCTTCTCCCATTCCATCAGTTGCCTTTTAGTTTTGCTGATTTTTTTCCTTTGCTGGGTAGAAGTATTTTTCTTGATGAGGTCCCAATTGTTCATTTTTGTCTCCGGAGACATGTCAAGTAAGAAGTTTCTGTAGCCGAGGTCAAAGAGGTTTCTGGCTGCTTTCTCATCTAGGATTTTGATGGCTTCCTGTCTTACATTTAGATCTTTCATCTATTTTGAGTGTATTTTTGTGTATGGTGTAAGAAAGTGGTCCAGGTTAATTCTTCTGCATATTGCTGTCCAACTTTCCCAACACCATTTGCTGAAGAGATGTCTTTTTTCTATTAAATATTGTTTCCTGCTTTGTCAAAATTAGTTGCCCATACATTGTGGGTCCATTTCTGGGTTCTCTATTCTATTCCACTGATCTGTGTGTCTGTTTTTGTGCCAGTACCATAGTGTCTTGATGATTACAGCTTTGAAATACATCTTGAAGTCCAGAATTGTCATGCCTCCAGCTTTGGTTTTCTTTTTAAGGATTGCTTTGGCTATTTGGGGGTCTTTTCTGGTTCCATACAAATTTTAGGATTGTTTATTCTAGCTCTGGGAAAAATGCTGGTGTTATTTTGACAGGGATTACATTGAATATATAGATTGCTTTGGGTAATATTGACATTTTAACAATATTTGTTCTTCCAATCCATGAGCATGGAATGTTTTTCCATTTTTTTATGTGTATTCTTCAATTTCTTTCATAAGTTTTCTATAGTTTTCAGTGTGTAGATTTTTCACCTCTTTGGTTAGGCTTATTCCTAGGTATTTTATGGGTTTTGGTGCAATTGTAAATGGGATCAATTCATTGATCTCTCTTTCTGCTGCTTCATTGTTGGTGTATAGAAATGCAACCAATTTCTGTACATTATTTTATATTCTGCGAGTCTGCTGCTGCTAGCAACTTTTGGTGGAGTATTTTGGGTTTTCCACACAGAGTATCATGTCATCTGCAAAGATTGAAAGTTTTACTTTCTCCTTGCTAATTTGGATGTCTTTTATTTCTTTGTGTTGTCTGATTACTGAGGCTAGGACTTCCAACACTATGCTAAATAACAGTGGTGAGAGTCACAATTTGCATTTCAAAGCAAGCACAGCAGAAGAACCAACCATACATAGCTGATGGAATTATTACAAAGATTACATGATAAAATGCACAGGAAGCTTTTAATAGTGCCTAGTATTTAGTAACTGCCAAAAGTAGTGTAAGTGATTGTGGTTGTTGGGATAATGGCAGTGGTCATCGAGGTCCCATGGTTATTGGTCATACAGTTACTCCAAGGACAGTCACCCAGAGATGGACCAATGGAGGCTATATGCCCATTTTACGGAATGCAGGACTGAGGCCCAAAGAATCTGAGAAATCTCTCAAGAGCAAACAAAAATCTGATACAAGATGTGTAATTAAAATGCACACACACACACACACACACACACACACACACGCTGCTCCAAAACTTTTACCCTGGGTACCTGGTGGTTAATCATTTTACCCAGGTCAACAGAGCTGTGAAGAAAATGCTCTCTACCTTCAGGGAATTTGAGCCCTTTTTAAAAGGCAAAGGGAAATGGGTAAAACTTTCAGTTCTGTATGAGAAAGCAAGCCTAATTTTTTTGGTGGTTCCTATTGACTTGGAAAGAGAAGATCTGCCCATCAAATGGCATTTTACCAGTTGATCAATTTGGTGTCATTCTCATTGAATTAAATCAAATTGAAATGTAATTCCCTTCCCAGAACAAATCCCCTTGCAGGGATTCATTGTGCAGAAGTGATTGACCTTGTGCTGGTTGCCTAGAGGGCTTTCCAGAAAGTTACAGGCACAAACAAGGCCTGTAGAGCTCACACCTTGCCAGGCACAACCCTCTCAGCTGACCTGGACTTGACCACCGATGCTCCTGGGTCAACAGAGATGCCCAGATAGCTTCCATTGACCCCTGCAGGACTATGATCAAGTACCTGAATGTGGGCTTACACCTCAGAAAATGAGCTGGCATATACAAAGAACAAGGAACCATCACACTGGAGAGCTCACAGCACATAGGGAGCCTTTGTAAAAAGTAGAAGTGTTCCCCTCCATTCTGTGGAATTACAGACTGGTACCCCAGATGGTAGGGAAAAGGTGTTCCTTCCTCCAGACTACAGCAACCACAAACCAAGGTGCAAAGGTTAGTGAGTGACAAGTGGGTTGAATTTCAGCCTCTCTCATTCCCAGACTCAATTTATGCAACCACAGCCAGCAGTGCTAGTCAACTTCCCACTGGAGTCACCACAGAGGGCTCAGCTCTGAGACATCCTTGAAACAGAGGCTCAGCTCTGGCAGAGCATGGGTACTGCTCAGAGAATACAGTGGCTATTGGCTGAACCAGCTGCAATTGTCCCCACCAAGTCCTGGGAGATCCTAAGAACAAACCTGCAAAACATTGTCTCGCCGGAGTTCCCCATGAAACCAGAGATTGTACTACTTGACCCGTGGCCCTCCTGCCCTTTATCTACCCCTCCACTCCCTGTCTTGGGAACCAGAAGACCTGGCATGAAATCTTGGCTCTACTGACTAGATAACCATAGGCCAGAGACTTAACCTCTCTGAGCTTCAGCAAAGCAGTAACCATGCTTGTCAGCAGTACACGGAGGCGCGTATTGACCCTGGAAACAAGGGTGCCCTCTGAGAGTTAGGGTGGTAAACCCACACAGAAGGAAGAGGTATGCCATCTGTTGCCATGAACCAAGAGGTGACCTGAAAATGTGACTGAAGAGTTTGGAAAGACCCCTAATGCCAATCACAGTGGCCTGGGTTTGGTCACAGGGCGACAAGACTGAGGGGTGATGGTAATTGAGTAAGCAGAAACCTAATTAACTAAATCAGTTGGCAAAGACCGTGCGAGCGGAGAAAGCATGCCTAGCCTGGAGCAGGGACAGGGGAGCCCAAGGAGCCAAGAGCTGGCCATATTTATTCTGTGATAAATTCACAGAGCCTTGTGCCAGGCTCAGAGGCGTCCTAGCAGCCAACCACTGAGCCTTCTCAGAGACATCCGAACTCTCCTCAACCCTTCTCAAGCCACAACAATCTTTAGTCCCAGCCTTGTTATCAGGATTAAATAGGAAAGTGCCCAGCACATAGCAGGTGGCAAATACACTAAAACCCCCTCTCACTCTGTTCCCTTTTTTTCCTGCAATAATAACCAATGTCAAGTCTTTCCCATTACACAGTGTTTCCTCCTAGATCTCCGGCTCTTCCCTCCTCTGGTGTGACTATCCTCCCCCGCACCCCTGGTTATGCATCCATCATATTCCTTTCCTCTATGCCTGATGGAGCGTCACTTTTCTTGTCAAGAACGCCTCTCTGTTCTAAACCTAGTGGGGAAGGCAAAATTAATAAAATAACCACACAAATATCAACTTGCAACCTCCAAGTGCTATAAAGGAAAGGTGAGAACAGATGTTGTGGCTGCTATGGTGTGCTCCCTAGTCCACCTTTCAGGCCTCAGGCCTTTATCCTCCCCACTGCCAGGAGTACTGGATGCGGACAATGTCTCATCACTTGATTTTTCCCCAGAAATTGCCCTCAGCCTTCAAGAGCCACCCCAAAAAGGTCACACCCCTTCCCTGGGGGCAAGCCACCTCCAGTGACTCCAGGAACCCACCTAAGACAACACATCAAAGGAGGACTGGTTAGTTAGGGGGTGGTGGAAGCAAGTGAGGGTGTGAGGGTCATACAAAGCTTTTCTAACAAAAGTACATCTGAGGTGAAGTCTGAAAAGTAAGGAGTTATCTGGAGGAGGAATGTTCTAAGCAGTGGGAACAGAATGGGCAAAGACAATGAGGAAAGAAGGAAGTTTTAAGGCCAATGGGGCTGAGGTACAGAGATTATGAAATATCAGGGACGGGAGAGAGGTCAGGATGGAAATCAGGTTAGGACCAGGTTGAGCAAGACCTTATAGGCCACGTTAGGTTAAGGTCTAATCCAAAAGAAAACTTTTTGATTCATGTTTGCCTTAGTTTTCTATGGCTGCCATAACAAAATACACCATATGCCAAACATAACACACCACAGGCTGGGTGGCTCAGACAATAGAATTATTTTCCCAAAGTACCGGGCGCTGGAAGTCTGGGTTCAAGGTGCCAGAAGGGCTGGTTTCTTCTGAGGCCTCTCCCCTTGGTTTGCAGATGGCCACACTCTTGCTGCCTCTTCATGTGATTGTCCCTCTGTGCACATGAGCCCTAAGTATCTCTCCTTTTTGTCCAAATTTCCTTTTCTTTTTTTTTTTTAATTTAAAAAAAACTTATTTAATGTTTATTTTTGAAACAGGAGAGAATCAGAGCACGAGCGGGGGAGGGGCAGAGACCAAGGGAGACACAGAATCCGAAGAAGGCTCCAGGCTCTGAGCTGTCAGCACAGAGGCCAACACAGGGCCCGAACTCACAGATTGCAAGATCATGACCTGAGCCAAAGTCGGACGCTTAACCAACAGAGCCACCCAGACACCCCCAAATTTCCTTTTCTTACCAGGGCACCAGTCAGCCTGGATTAGGTCCAACCCCTAATGTCCTCATTTTAACTTAATCACCTGTTTAAAAGCCCTTTCTCGGGGCGCCTGGGTGGCGCAGTCGGTTAAGCGTCCGACTTCAGCTCAGGTCACGGTCTCGCGGTCCGTGAGTTCGAGCCCCACGTCGGGCTCTGGGCTGATGGCTCAGAGCCTGGAGCCTGTTTCCGATTCTGTGTCTCCCTCTCTCTCTGCCCCTCCTCCGTTCATGCTCTGTCTCTCTCTGTCCCAAAAATAAATAAAAAACGTTGGGAAAAAAAAATTAATAAAAAAAAAAAATAAAAGCCCTTTCTCCAAATGCAGTCACATTCTGAGGAGGGGTGGCTAGGGCTTCAACACATGGATTTTGGGAGGATACAACTCAGCCCATAACAGTGACGTTTTCTGTCTGCAAGGTCCTATGCATGTACAAACTCTAAATCTCAATAAATAAATAATTTTAGTAACCACCTTTGTTGAACATAAAAAATGCCATTATATTGGACCAGTCCCAGAAAAGGCATAATATATGGTTGGAATATATATGTACGTAGGTACATGTATATATAAGTCATTTCCACCACGTCCTCACCGGCACCCTCAGATGCCCTGGTCCCTACTTGCGATTCATGGGCCCTTCCTCCCTCTCCGCTCCCATCCCAGGCCGGCTGTCTGCCAAGTATGGCTGGAGAAAATCAAATAACTATGCTGCTCCATTACAAATTCATGGTTTCCAAGTTCTGTGGGGCTCTCGCTGCCCTGCCCTCCTCCTGCTCACCCCCAGCTGCTCAGCAGCTGCCAACCCTTTCCATCCTCTGCCCTTGCTTCACCCCTACCCCTCACTCTTGGGAGACCCTCTGCCCTGCCCCAAGGTTGTTGTCCAGTTTCTTTCCTTACTTCCTCCAATTCTTCCAGAGCTAACTAGAGGAAGGCCCATGTGGTGTAAGAAAGAAGGAGGTCTGGTTCCAGACTATTCCCATAGATAAGACCTTTCTTCTTAGGCAAGTTAACTTCACCTCCCTGTGGCTCAGTTTCTCTTTTTTCTTTAATATTTATTTAATTTTGAGAGACAGCACAAGTCAGGGAGGGGCAGAGAGAGAGGGGGACAGAGGCTCGAGGCTCCATGCTGACAGCAGAGACCCCGACACAGGACGCAAACTCATGAACCGTGAGATCATAACCTGAGCCAAAGTCAGACACTCAACTGACTGAGCCACCCAGGCTCCCTGTGGCTCAGTTTTTTTATCTGTGGGAGAATGGTCATCACTTCAAGATGGCATCCTGTCCCACACAGGATGAAATCCAAACTCCTCACCACAGTCAGCAGGAGTGGCCCGAAGTGACCTGGCCCTGTCTACTCTGACATCATCTGCTATCCCTCTCTCCCTGACTGTGACGTTCCAGCCACATTGCCTCTGGCTGTTCCCAGAACACAAGCTTGGCCCCCACCTCAGGGCCTTTGCACATGCGGTTCTCTCTGCAAGATCTTAACATGACTTATACCCCTCCCAGGAGGTTCTCAGAAAGACCTTCCCCAATTACCCCATCTATACACCCACCCTACGTTTTCTAATCTCTTTATTTCTCTTGGTTTCACTTACCACTTAACACTCCCTGAAATTATGGCTCTTTGTTTACTTGTTTATTGCCTTTCTCCCTCACAAAATTGTAAGCTTCAGGAGAGCAGGGACTGTGCTTTGGTCATAGTCACTCACAGTGGTAAAATAATGCCCATTTTGTTAAATGGATAAGAGGAAATACCTAAGATGGCCATCTAGTGACATTTCTGTGCTACCAATACGCCCACCACTCCTCTGAGACCCCATTACACCCACCCTCACATCTCAGTTCCCACATTTGGTGGAAGCTGCCAGCCGCCTTGACCCCTGACCCTGGCCACAATGATTGATCAGGGATTAGGAACATACCTTGGTCTGAACCAATCAGAGTCCTTCCCTGGGATATTCCAAACTACAGCCAGAAAAAGAGCAAATTTCCCCCTGAGAGACAAAATGGTGGAGCCGGAAGCAGCTGGCAGCCTTTTCCTGCAAGGCACAAGACATAGATGTCTAATGCCCTGTCAACACAGCCCTTCCTGTAATTTGGACACCTGAGCCAACAATCATCTCTTTGTCTAAGCCAGGTTGCATGGTGATTCTGTCGCTTGCAACCAAAAGAGTTCTGTTGTCCTGATAAATGACTCAACATGTGCCACATGCCAGGAGCAGAGCCTGGGCCGAAGCAGCCGTAATTGCTGTTGGCTCCCTTCCTGCTACTGCTATAATTTCACCCTTCTTTGCCTCCCCTTTCCCATCTCAGAGGAGGGCACATCTCCTCCCGTGCAAGGCCACTTCTACCCCTCTCTACGCGGACCCTTGTTCCTTCGCTTCCTCGGCCAGAGATGGCAGGGGTGGTGCCCACTTTGCAGGGAATGAGGAGCTCCTACAAGACGGGGCTGTGCTGTCTCATCTCTCGCCCTTCGGTGTCCAGCAGCAGTATGTGCCCCAAATGCCTGTCTCAGTGGCAGAGTCAGAGCCAAACAGAACGAAGCCTCGGGCTCCTTATAAACTGAAGAGGGCTCCATAAAATGTATAAAAGGGGAAGGGCTGTCTGTATGTAAGGGATTGTGATTGCGGTTTTATTAGCCAAATAGATAACTCTCATCATGAAAGGAGGCTTTCTGGAGTGATGGATGGCTCGGAGGCCCTGGAGGGACGTGGGTATTTCTCAAGGCCGCCAGTCAAACACATTAACTGCATAACATTTCTCTCTCCATGGCAACCGGCCGGGCCTCTTGCACCAGGCCCACACCTGTGTTCTGAAAGTCCCTTAGCCCTCCTGGCTGCTGCCTCCCAAACCCCGCTGTTCGTGGTACATACTCATTTGCACCCCCAACCCCATCCACAGGAGAAAAAGTACCAGCTTGGGGAGGGGCATGTGAGGGAATCCGGGTCCAGAAATAGGCCAGGCCATGGGCCGCTACCTCCTCTGCCTCTGCACCCCTGCAATGTTCTAATCACACCGCCTGGTCTCTGCCAGCAAGCCCCAGAGAATGGAGCCCTAGTGAGACTGGTGTGGGAACTGGGAACCTTCTAGATACCAGTTGCTGAGCACTTGCATGGTCACAATGATCCGGAAGCAGGGGGACTCTCATTTCTGTTGTGGAGATGAGAAATCCAAGAGGGTCGAAACGTGAAGGGACCAGAGCAAGATCACAATTTAGCAACTGGCAGAGTCCCCACCCCCAGTGTGTTTGATGCCCCATGTTCTTTCCTTTGTGCTCCTGCTTTCTTCCCAGCTCCCCACATCATCAGTGAGCATAGAGTGGTAGGGGGCTGGGAATTCCATAGGGAAGGAGGGGTCTCAGCAGCACCCACCCCTTCCCACCCCCACTGCTCACAGTCTCCATCCAGAGAATGGCCATCAGTGCCTGGGAAGACAAACACCCTCGCCCCCCCTTGGGTATCAACATAGAAAGCAGTGGAGACAGTAAGTATAGACAACTCCTTCAAGAAACTTCTTCATCTGGCATTGAAAGAAGAGAGGGAGGTGTATAGGATACAGGCAAGCAGCCTGGACTAGAGAGAAAACAGTCCATGGAGAAGGATAGGTTGAAGACACCAAGGGAGAAAGAGAGGGCACATTCACAGCAGGAGTCCTTCAGGGTGGGACAGGCAGGAAGGCATTTGACCAGGGATCTGCAAATTTTTTCTGCAAAAGGTCAGAGAGTAAATATTTTCAGCTCTGTGGGCTGTACAGTCTCTGTCACAACTTTTCAACTGCACTGTGGTGCAAAGGCCACACAATGTATGTTCCACATGGTGTTCCACTTATCATGCTCCAATAAAACTTTATTTACAAAAACAGATGGCAGGCCAGATTTGGCCCTGGGCCATAGTTTACCAACCGCTGATCTAGAGTACAGGGTGCAGCTGGTGCTGTAGGAGAAGCAACCATGGTAATAAACTTGGAGAGAAAGGAGACCTGTCGGCATAGTGCCATCAACAGGGCAGCACATAAGAGGTGTGCACGGAATGTTGATGTGAACTATTGGACTCTGACGCAGGAAGAAGAAAGCATTGGGTACATTTACAGAGAAATGCTGAGATAGGGAGTTCAAATATGATGGTCTTCACCCTCCAAGGAGAGAAAAGAGACTATAAATCACATGGTGTAGGGTCGCTGGCTTCACAAAAGTGAGAAAGACT
Source organism: Acinonyx jubatus (assembly GCF_027475565.1). NCBI lineage: Eukaryota > Metazoa > Chordata > Mammalia > Carnivora > Felidae > Acinonyx > Acinonyx jubatus. The sequence continues at coordinate 26,198,765 of NC_069381.1, forward strand.
AACACAGAAGGCAGACATCCAGTTCTAGCAGTTCCAATAGCTGTGCTCATGGGGGTCCATCAATGCCCACCCCTACACTGGACAGAGATCTCTAGCAGGGATGGGAAACAGAGGTGGGAGGCAGCTGGGAAATCTGCTGATAACACAGCCAGCAGAGGTTAGGTACGAACTGGTACAACAGGCTGGAGGTGTGGGCCAACAGACAAAAGCCAGCTGGTCCACGAACCCAACACTTTGAAATTACTGGACAGGCAGACGTGATGATTAACCATGCACTACTGCCTGGAGAACACCACATAGGGCTGCTCTGTAGCTCCAGCAGGTATCCCGACGGGAAGTTAAAAGGCTCTGGCTTCCAAGCTCCTGGCTACCTGTGACCTGGTGAGACTGCTCTTTTCTTTGCTCTTCTGAGGTCCACAGGGGGTGGTTCCGGTTGCTCAGAAAATTCACACCCAAGAGCCCCTAATACACTGAAGAGAGAGGGAGACAGAACGAGGTGGGGGAAGACATGACCCACGGGGACCCTAGGAGAAAAGTGGACCGCGGAGTTTGAAGGCCACAGTAACGCAGGGACAGAGCACTGCTGTGACAGATGAGATCTTCTCCCACTACCTGACATGTGTATCCACGGTGAACACTGTCTTCAGACACCCCTGTCCCTTAAAATGGTGTCTGTGGCCACCGTGATTGCCGATGGGCTATGAGACAGTCACTGGGCTTACTGCTTCTTTGCACTTTGGAGCTCCCTGTGCTCCCACCAGCTTCCGGTTGGCCTTCCAGCTGAGGCTGCCATGGGTGGCCATGCAGGCTGCACAATTCTATGGGGCGCCAACCAAGAGCTGCAAAACCCTTATCCTGCCAGCTGGATGCAAGAGGAGTGTGAGGCACCCAGAGGTCACATGAGAGCTATGCACTTTGGCTCTGAAGCTGGCACTCTCCACCTCATGCCAGGGTGAGGAGCTCACCTGCCTGCACAACCCTGGCCTGGGAGGTAAGCAGGTCAGGCTGGCGGGGCAAATGGAAAGGATGTCCATCCAGAACAGAATCACTAGCGGTCTACAGCATCACTGGGAGTGTGGGCCTAACCTCACCAGATCTTCCAATTCTTCAAGAGAAACAGGATCCAGAGTGGTTTTTTTTTTTCTTCCAAGATTTTATTTAAATTCAAGTAGGGCCGAAAGTTTTAAGTGAAGTCTCCTGATTTTTGGAAACTGACCCAAATTTTTACAAAATACGAGTCCAAACAAAACACACCTGTTGGCCAAATCCAGCCCATTAGTCACCAGTCTTCCCCCACTGTACCCTATCTGCTATTTCTCCTTCATCTCATTACATTGACATGCCAGCCCCTACCAAGAATATTACGTTTAATAAACAAGAACACCGAGGCTCAGAGAGAGGGGGCTTGCCCACAGTCACTCAGCTGATAAGTACTAAACCCAGAGTCTGCGCTTTCCATCGGGCCCTGCGTTACCCTCCCCATGCCGGGGTGCTCCCCAGATGGTGAAAGCCTGGGGTGGGTGGTTTCCCATATCCACGGCATCTCTCACTCGGTGCTGCATGTGGGGTGAGAGCTGACACCCTGATACAGCAGCACTTCCTTCCACATCAGATTTCACTCCTGCTCGGGCTCAGCTGGCGTTGTCAGCCGTTTCCCCAGGGCCGTCCCGATGGATGGGGGAGACAGCAACCCTAAACGCCCTCAGCCTGGGTCACGCCGAGAGAGCGGTGAGCCGACTAGGTGGCCAAGTCCCCCAGTTAAAACAGAAACGATGGGAGCCCAATTCTCCATCCAGAACCTGAGCTTCTGCTTCTGAGGATGGTTCCCCTCGACTGAGTCTGGATGTTGAGACCATCTGGCCCAACTTTGTTTTCTGAACTTTATTATAGGGCTGGAACTAGATTACATAGGAGGATGTCAGCTGAATGCCATTTCAGCGAGGGGAATTTGTAACTCGCTAATCCCCGTGAGTGCTGACCAAACCTGGGAGAAGGTCTCTGGTGGCCAGACACAGAGTTCTGGCCTCAACTTTGACCTGTACAACATTATTAATGACTTAGTCAAAAACATAAAAAACTTGTTTACCAAATTTGTGGTTGATTAAAAAAAAAAAAAAAAAGCCTGAGCAGATTGCAAAAACATCGACAGGATCCAGATGGCTCTAGACAGGCTGGACTGATGGGCTGAATCTAATAAGATAAAATAAAGCAGAGATAAATGTCAGGTCCTGAACTTGGCTTCAAAACAATAACTGTTCAAGGGCAAGATTGAGTTGGGCGGGACAGTAATGGGATTTAGCAGCAGCAGGTTTTAATGAAGCTGGAGCTTTAGTCAACACAGCATAGCTGTAACACTAACAGAATAGTCCAGGATGTTCAGCACAGCATTGTTTATACTAGCATAACATTGGGAACAATCTCATTGGCCAATGGACGTGGTTCATCTGTGCAACTGACAGCTACATACCCATTAAAAATAATGGCATAAGAATATATTAAGGACTTATTATTAGAAAAATACTAAGTGAAAAACAGCAGGTTACAAAGCAATATGTGCAGTTTGAGCCAATTTTTATTTTTTGAAAAAAAAATCTGTGTAAAGATACACACCAAAATGTGAACTTGGCCATTACTAAGTGGAATTAGGGGTGACTCGGGTGGGGAGCAGGGTCTTAGTAAGTGTGTAAAGCTTGTGAAGGTTTTGGAAAATTAATCCAATCTTCAGACATGTAGAATTCTAGTGTCTAAAAAGTTGGAGAAAAAATTCTGCTATTTGGGCATAACCAAACCTGGGGTCTCGAGTCCAATTCCAGGTGTCCCCCTTTAACAAAGGACAATTTTGTTAGTGATAGACAGTGGCAGCAAATGTGTTGAGTGCTGACAGTGTGCCTGGAAGTGTGCTAAATTCTTTTAATCAATTGTCTCATTCAGCAGGTTCACAGGCGTTTCTCCATTTTATGGACAAGGTTCAGAGAGGCCAAGGAATTTGCCCGAGGTCACACAGTTAATAAACAGCAGCACCAGGATTTGCATTTCGAAAAGGAAACTGCCAAGAGACAGACCACTTTCCTGCAAACATTGCCAAGTGCTTCCAAGCATAAGGCTTCACAGACACAGCCTGGGGATCCTCGGTGTCAGGACTGGCCACTAGGGGTTCTAAGTGACTGAGGGTCCCTAATCTTGGGAAACACTGGGAAGGTACCACGGGGACCAAGTGTTGGGGGCCATCGGGACTGAATTTCAGAACTCCAGACTCTGTAATTAAGACTCTGTCTCACAGAAGGTGAGGAAAGTTCAACTGTCACGTTTGGAGAAATTAAAGAACATGAAATTTGGGTTGGGGAGAAGAGTAGGGAAGTTAGCACAGGGGCATGTTGAAAAATTAGTCACATCCCCCCACCTGAAGCCGTCCCAGCCTCTCGGCACTCAACTTCAGCTCCTTCTTCTCATCAAGAACTGAACAACCTAAAAGATCGATAATTCCCTGGGGCCAGCCCATAAGAGGTCAGCCAAAGGGTTTCTCCGACCTTTGGAAATTTTCCTTTGGGGCAGGAAAACTCGTGGCAGTGGACTCAGAGAACAGATCAGCACTGCAAGGCCACCTGCAGACCTGGGAGAAGGGAGGCAGCTCTGAGCACACCTTTCCTCTTGGGTGTGTGCAAGCACGCTGGGATCAGGCCTTTTAACCACCTTCTGCCACCTTGAAAACACGTGGGTTAGTCTGGAGGAGGAAGAGGCCAGGGCAGCGTGAAACCAGAAGTCAGAGCCAGCTTCCCGTGGAAGAATAAGAGAGGTGCGTTTCAGCTTCCAGCCAGTGACGTCCTGCAGTGGAATCGCTCTGACCTCCAAAGCGATGGTCTCCTGGTGGCCAGTGTGTAGCAGATGTCAGACACTCACTGGTTGTCAGACACAGTGTAGAAGGGGTTTGTGCTTTAGGCTTTGAAGGTCATGTGGGTCAGGACTTGTCAGGGTCAGGGTTGTTCAACATTATTTCCCCAGGTCCTTAGCACAGACCTGGATTATAGTAGATGCTTCAAACAATTACCTGTTGAATTAATTCATTAATTAGTGTGAGGGTTAGACCAGATTACCACTAAGGGCCCTTCTGGAACTGAATCTGACACAGGAATTTAAAACCCATGTCCATAAAGTCCTGATTATGTGCATCATGACTCATTTCTTCCAAAGTCATATAACACAACAGCCCAGTGGGCACCTCACTCTGTACTATGGAGAGGCCATTCTCTCTCCCCCTAAATGCTCCACCCTGAGGCCGCACATAGCACACCATGCTGTCACCATGCCACTAGGGCACCAACCAAGGCCCAGAAGCTGCACATTTGGTTACTTCTAATATTTTACATTTGCAACGTAGACAACTGCAAGCACAAGTCTGCAAATACTTGTTTTCCTTCTTGGTTATTTCTTTGAATTCTAGTTTGCAAAAGGAAATTGTGGGATGTTTTCAGCCAATGGGTGGCTGGCTTTTCTGGCAGATTTGGAGCCTTAAACTTGAGTTCTTTCAGCTTCTATGCATTGTAATGATTTTCTGGTCCCACAGCGGGCAGACAAAAAGCCCAAGAAACTTCTAACTCAGACACTTAGTCGTACTAGAACATCCCAGACAACTTAGGATGGACGATCCAGAAGGCTGTTCTTCAATTCATTCTTATCATCTCTGAGTCACACAAGCCAGGATAAATGTCCTCCCCCTTCACACACCCTTCCCAGAAGCCCTTCCAATACAATACCACAGTCTGGGAGGTGGGTCCCAGGAGGATGTCTCCTGGCACAAAATGGTTCTCCTGAAATTCATTGTTTATTTCCTTTCTTCCTATAGCTGGGGGTGGGGGGTGTGGGGAGACTGCAGAAGAAGACACGCGGGCATCTGCACTTCTGTGGGAGTACTCACTTCACATGGTAAGGTTTACAGGCCTCAGACATGTCTTTGTGAAAAGTGAGCAGAAAACTGTCACGTCTGGGATTCCTAACCCAGTGCAAACGGTCACAGCCAACTCTGCCCAGCAGAGGAAACTGGCCAAAAATTTAAATGGTTTCCTGGCACTTAGGAGCCCTCCAACAACACAGGCCAATTTCCAGGACCACCAGCAGAGTGCAAATGCATGTCCCTACATCCCCACCACCCCAAAGTCAACGCTTAGCATGACTATCCTTCTATAATAGTTGAATGGTTGCATAGTAGGACCAAAAAGTGCTGGAACGTGCTGGGCAGAGCGTCTGTGTATTGATGGACTACACAGACTTCTCAGAAGATGGAAAGGTTACATATGGGACTGATTCCCCCCATGCTGAGGCGGTGAGCCCAGGGTGCTGCCTGGACCCTGTGTTCCCCATTAGGATACCTGCCTCGGGTATTTGCTTCATTACAGTTTGTCATGCAAAGGGTTTTTCTTGCAGTGTATTCCAGGCTAATTTTAGAAATTTGTTTTCACCTTCCAACATTGATTCCTGGGGCAGCTTGCAAGCTGCCTGGAACGAAAAATCAATGGTGACAGCAGTAGAGTGGGCTCCAGTTCTTCATTAACCCAGAGCCCCCAGCAGCCCCAGCCCTGCCTCCTCTCTCAGGGCTGGCCCTGGGCAAAGATGGGCAGCAGGGAAGTTTTTCTTTGGTGCCTTTGGCCTTTCTGTCCTGAGCCCTTTCAGTCTGCTTGCTCTCCCCTTCTCCTTTACCAAAACTTACTATCCGCCAAGCATGGAGAGGTGGATGCAGGAAAAGAAGTAAGATCCACTGAGCGCCTACGAATATGCCAGGCACTGGGCTACACACCGTCCCGTTTAAATCTACCAATCATTCTCAGAGATTGGTATCACCCCCATTCCACAGAATAAGAAAACGAGGCACAAGGAGATCAAGAAACAGGCTCAGTGTCACACAGCTAGAAGGTGAGACTGGGTGAAGCCTCTCTGATTCCAAAGCCCGTGTCCTCACCATTGCACTCCACTACACTTATAACCACCGCGGTGCAGAAACCTAAGAGCAGGTGTTTGGAAGAGGAGCATCCCGCAGGGACACAGAAAGTGTGCTTTGCCCTGCACCCAGCCGCCCCCGCTCTGCTGAGTTCTACACACAGGGACTGGCCCTAATGAAGTCTCCAGGGACCCCAGGCTGTGCTCCTGAGCCTCAGCCCCACCCACGGGAGGCAGTAGAATGGGCCAAGGGAGTTCTAATTGAGAATTCACAGATCCCCACAGCAGAATCGCAGCCCTCTGGCCAAAGGTCATCCGCAAGATGTGCAGAACAAAAAGTGGATGCTGGAGGTCTCTGAAACGAGTGAAAGAAAGCAAAGCAGAGAGAAAGACAGTGAATACCAGAATGGAGAAGGAGGTGATGCGAGAGAAAGTCGAGGGCAGCCTGTTCAGTAGAAATACAACGTGAGCCCACAGCTAATGTGACATTTTAGCCACATTTCAAAAAGTAAAAAGAAACAGGTGAAATTAATATTGATAATGCATTTAACTCAGGATATCTCAAATGTTATTTCAACATGTAGTCAATATAAAAAACTTACTAAGACTTTACATTTCTTGTACCAAGTCTTGGAAGTCCCATGTGTATTTTACACGCACGGTTCATCTAAGGTTGGAATGGCTAATTTCAGGTGCTCGACAGCCACATGTGGCTAGTAGCTGTCACATTGTACAGTGCAGGGCTACCACCATGATTTTTAAATTATGTTCCACAGAACCCAGCACTCCTCAGGAGTGTTCCAGGGGTTCCTGAAATGTTTGGCTTTTGTTTTCATTTCTAATAGATTTAAACTCTTTAAATTAGCAATATTTAAAAATTCACACTTATGGATGTCTCATCCCAGATTTTTTTTTAATTGTTTTAATGTTTATTTATTTTTGAGAGAGAGACAGAGGCAGAGTGTGAGCAGGGGAGGGGTGAGAGGCGGGGGGGGGACACAGAATCCAAAGCAGGCTCCAGGTTCTGAGCTATCAGCACAAAGCCCGATGGGGGGCTTGAACTCACAAACCGTGAGAACATGACCTGAGCCAAAGTCGAGCACTTAACCTACTGGGCCACCCAGGCCTAGAAAATCAATAGAAAAACATGTTCATATTTGAGAGGAAATATTCATTAATCCTCTTACAGAAGAAGCTGGTACTGTAGAACATCTCTTAAATATTAGTAATTTATATTAGATTTAAAATATTAGTAATTTATATTAGATTTCAATTAGGTGGTAATAACAAAGACCAACACTTAGCCCACATTTGCCATGTGTTTCATGGGCATCATCTCATTAAATCCTCACAACAAATCTTTGAAGTGGGTAATGTTATTATTTTCATTTGCAGGGGGAAGATGCTGAGACTGGGGAGTTCAACAACAGCCTGCCCAAGGTGGCAGATAGTGATGTCAAGATTCGAACCCAGCCCCTGCTGTCTAACTTCTAACCAAAGCTCCATAAGCACCAGATTCCGATTAAAAACAGAACTTCCCACCATGTCATAAATTCCAAGCCCTCTCACACTTCAACTACCTTGTGTTGAATTCCCTCCCCTGCCCCCAGGCTAGGTCAGCCACCTTCTTGTGAGGCCCTTCCATGCATGCACACACACCACACAGCATTCTGTCTAGTTCAACCAACACTTATTGGCACCACGATGTGTCAGTATTAGCTGTGATCCCTTTGTAGCTGAGATAAAGCTTCTATATCCTGCTTAGCCCCCAACCATCTGAGAAGTGGTTGGATCTTATCCTGTAAATGATATGAAGTCAGTGAAGAGTTTAAGCAAAGAAGGTGAGGACAAAGATCAGATTTGCATTTCAGAAATCTCCTTCCGCTAGCTGTAGTGAGGGTACATTGGAGGGTGCCGGGTGGGAGAAAGGAAACCAATAAGTAGTTGTTCAAGTAGTGACAGTAGACACTAGCGAGGACCATAGAGGATGGAAGCTCTGGGTCTTGGTGATCGACTAATCATTGAGGGGGGCAACAGAGAGAAGTGGAGGATGATTCTGGTTTCTGGTTTAAGTAGTGAGCTAACAGTGGGACCATTAACTGAAACAGGAAATACAGGAGGAAGGTCTGGGTTGAAAGAAATGAATAGATGTGTTAAGTTTAGATTTTTGTTTGGGGGTTGACATTGTAGTTGTCCAACATCCATTCAACCCCTTTGCCCTCTGTCACAGATATGCAGTCTGAGCAACCCACTCTCATCCAGGGTAGACCCTAACTCACATAACCCAATCATAATAAGCCCATCCCATAATAATCCCCCGTGCCATGACTGATACAGGCATAGGTCCAAAGAAATAAGCACATAACATTTCCCTTGACATTTTATTGGTGGACAGGCCACAAACTGACCCATTTGGACAGTAGGAAAGCATCTTTGTTCAAAAGTTCTGGGAAAGGAACTCCCTCTTGATAAGAACAAGAAAACAAGTAGTCCTGATTGCTACTGACAACACTCCAACTCAGGAGGTTTAGGATAAGGCAATTCTGAGTATAATGAAGATATAATGTATAATATATAATGAAAGATATAATGCATCATGAAAGCCAAGTATAATGAAGAGTATAATGGAGAGAGAGAAAATCCTGGGCCTTGGATGAACTTGTTGAACCAATGGAGCAAGCCCCCCAGAAGCATAACCATTCCTCTTATGTGAGCCAATATATACTTCTTTATTGCTTAAGCCACTTCAAGTTGGGATTTCTGCTACATACAGCCTCAAGCTTCCTAACCAATATGGATATGTTGAATCTAGGAGACCCAGTACATGGAGTCCCTGGAGTTGGGCAACACAGCATGCCCAAGGTGACCTGTAGGAGTGGTGCCCATCAGCAGATGGCTCTTCAGTCTGAAGCTCAGGGAAGAAGTCAAGCTGAAGGTAAATTTCTGGTGTCATCAGATGGGATGTAAACTGAGAGAAAGTAGCCAAGACAGACCAAGGAAAGCATATAGAATGTGGAGAGGAGAGAAGAGCAGGGTGAAAGGCAGAACCCTGGGAAACACTAGCATTGGGAGAGCTCTAAAGAAAACAAAGGAGAAGAAGGAAGTGAATGAGAAGTTTTAGATGGGAGGAGACTGAAAGAATATAACCATAAAAGCAGGGAGAGGATAGACACAAGGGAAGAAATGAGAGGGGAGGGGTGGGGCAACTGCTGAATGGTGAGAACACTGTGGAAAGAGACAGATTGGGACAAAGGGGGAATACGAATTAAAGTTCAGGCCAAGCTGCAATAATAATGAGACTCATGAACACAGTGGCTTAAATAAAATGGAAGTTCATTTCTCTCCCACATGACAGTCCAGAGGGAGAGATGGTCCAGAGCAGTAATCAGTTCTTTTCCACAAGGTCTCAAGGGGCCCAGATTCCTCTATCTGGTTGCTGGGCCATCCATAGGGTCTTGCCTTTATCCATGTAACCACAGCTGCTTTTATCACTGGCACTTTCCAAGTTCCGGCCCACGGAAAAAGGCTTCCCCTCCCATGTTCGGTGCAAACAGCTTCTATATACGGATGCAATCTGGATGGAAGTTGCACACATCCTTTCAGCAAGAACTGAAGAACCGAGTCCATGACCACACCTAACTGCAAGGGAGGCTGGGAGTGAATGGACATTTGGGGACACTTAGCAAGCCCTGGCCCTGGGTTCTAGAAAGTTGTGGTAGGTGCTGTACAGGTGATGACCCCCTCTCCTCCTCAAGCTTATCATCTAGACTTATCTGCATCAATACCTTAACCCAGTCAATCTTACAAGTAAGGCCTGAGGATCTAATGTGCCACATGGTGATTATAGTTGATAATACTGTGTTGTGTAACTGAAATTTGCTAAGACAGATCTTAAAACTTATCATCAAAAAAACAAAATGAAACAAAACAGACGAACAAACAAAAGGTAACTCTGTGAGGTGATGGATGTGTTAATTAACTTGACTGTGGAAGCCCCTTCACAACGTGTATGTTTATTAAATCATCACATTTTACACTTTAAATGTATTACCATTTTATTTGTCAATTAAACCTCAATAAAGCTGGAAAACAAAGTTAGAAGGGACAAGGAGAAAAAAATCTAAAGAACTTGAACACATAGAAGAAGGTGTATAATCTTAGAAAACCCTGAAGAATTTCAGGCTCTCCAATCACATTTCAGCTGTCACCCCCTTGCCCACTCCAGAGACAGCCTTGCAGCCCAGTTAATGCTGCATGGCCTGCTGGTGGTGTCCAACCCTCCCCTCCCTGCCTCCTGGCCCATCATCTTAGCTCTGGGAATGCACACTAGAACCAGGCAGAAAGGGGAAATCGTCACATTCAGGTGCTTTGCACTATGTAGGTCATGATTCCCTTTTTTGCTTTTAATCTCCTCCTAACCACTGATTCTCTCCTCAAAACTCCTTCCCCTGGCCTGGCTGCTGCTTAAAGCTATCCCTTTATTTCTCTCCTTCCCTTCACCGATACAACCACCAACCTGCTCCCAAACCCCCTGTAATCTGGCATCTGCCCCATCACTCCGCTGAAACTGTCACCTGGGTCGTTAAATTTAATGGTCTTTCCTCGGCCCTCTTCCTCCTCCACCCAGCTGGGTCTCATTAGACACAATTGGCCACCCCTTCCTTGAAACTCTACCTGTCTTGGCTGCTGTGATGTGCCACTCCACAGGCCTGCCCTCCCTCTCCATCTCCTAGTCATGCCCTGCGTCTTTCTGTGACTCCTCAAAAGGCAGACAAAGGCTGACACAATTTCTATTTGGGGCAGTCATCCTACTATAGTGAAAAAGACATCACCTGGGCTCAAACCTCAGATTTGCCACACAGTTTGCTGTGTGACGCTAGCCAATTACTTAGCACCTCTGAGTCCATTTCCTCCCTGGACAAACAGAAATCCCTCTCCCAGACTTTGTATTATCAGGCAAGGCAACTTTCTAATAAACAACCCCAAAACCTCAAGGTCTTAATAAACATAACGTACAGTCCAATGAATGAGCAGAGACTAGGGGCTACTAAGGAAGATTACACAGGAATTGGATCCAGTGGTTCTACCATCCCCTAGGGCTCAGGGTCCTCCACTGGATTTTCTGTTTCAGCAGACCACAAGAAAAAAGAGTGAGCGAGTGTATGTATAAGGTGGTGCATGGTATTTGTAGGGCACAGACAGGAGGGTGGCATATATTACTCCTACTCACATTCCATTGGCCAGAACTAAGTCACATGACTTGACGTGTTAGCAAGGAATGTTGGGAAATGTAGTTCCAGGAAAAAAGAAAGGGATTGGATGAACACATAGTATTCATCTATCTATAGGTTGCTGTGAAGATGGAAATGATAGAAGCAAATCCTGTGACCTTTCTGGAACATAGTAGATGTTATATGAATAGTAGGCTTTAGTATCCCTGTTTTTACTGTTTGCCAACTTTCCCCAGTGTTTACGTCTGTGCAGATAAAGGCTGAGATAAATCAGGAGACTGAGAGAACAGAAGAAACAACTGTTGTGGACAGAAATGGACATGCAGGCTAGGTGTGGGTTGTAGGCGTAGGAGTAGGAGTAGGTAGTGAGTTCAGGGGACTTATGGGGAACAGAATGCCCAGTGGTACTGAGCACAACCTCTGATTTTCCCACTAGCCCTGGCTCTCACCTGAGCCAGAGGGGTTTAGAAAGATCTGAGTTTCCTTGGAAACCATTTCTCTGGCCCTCTCAGCACGTTATCAGCCAAGTTGGTTGTAATCAAACCCCCACGGGGCAGAGAATGAGCTCTCAAACTGCTGTCCTGGGGTTCCATCCAAATTACTTGCATTTCCTATTTAAATTGGTAATTTCCCCACAAGTGCTCTCCCTGCCCATCCCAAGAGTTGTTGGGAAGGGGGAGCCCTAGGCATGTACTCAACACCGCCCAGGTCCTTGGGAGTGTCTCCAAGCAGTCCTGAGTCCTCTAGCGAACCTGAGCCTCAGGAACAGCCACATCAGGCCAGGACCCTTATCCTCAGACCCCTCTGGCCCACACAGACAATAGCCCAGACATTAGCACTGGAGGAAATGGACTTACATGGGCTACAGCAGATGACTCCATAATGATGGGCTCCACTATCCAGACTGGATTTCAGGGATACTGACTGATTTACCTTCTGCGGGTACACACTTTGGGAAGGAAAGGGATAGGGGCTGGGCCAGAGCACCAGATAATTTTAAAGTACTCAGAGCCAAGCCCATAGGGCTAGGGGACAGCTGGAAGAGTCCCAGTGTTAAGCAGAGAGATTCCAGGAGGATCTGAGGCATCCATGTCCACCCCTTTGGTCACAAGCCAGCCTGGTCCCCAGTGGAACTACAGAAAGTGAGACTGGACCCTCATCTCCTTTCCTTCCAGAATGGGCAAAAGACCCATCATAAACAAGGACAAACACCTACAGTCACATGCGTAGATAGCCACATGCACATATATCTATACACATGCATGCATACATATTGGAGAGAGCTGTACATGTGTGTAGACAGACATATACCCATGTACATAGATGTCATGCATACTGATCCCCCTCACCAGGCACACCAGGCACGTTCACGTTTATGATGGACATAGGGTCAGGCTGTAGAACGCAGTGCACAACCACACATGACAGCCTCGGCGAACATACACGCGCGCTGACACAGTCCCTCCAGCCATCACAGCATGATCAATGATGGGCACGTGTACTCGGATGCACACGAGACTGAGGAAAGGAGGTAGACCCTGCTTTACAAGTGGCTAAGCAGGGGACAGTTTGGATTCCAAATTACTAGGTAGATCCAAGGAGATGTGGCAAAGTGAGTCTAATTCACAGCTGCACCTGAGAGTCTAATCTGAACATGAGTGCAAAGGTGGGATGCGGAGCATCTGCGTGGGTAGGATGGGGCCTTCCTGGGTGAAACAGGTTCCCAGACTGCCGGGAGGACTGCAGGGACCAGCAACCACTCCCAGGGAAGGCCTTACTCCCAAAGGTGAAGCTGGATATTAGGACTTTATCCCAGAGAATAGGTAAAAACCAGGAACCAGCCATCAGCCTGGGCATCTACAGTGAGGGGAGTAACTGGGCTTGGGGAGTTTGAGTGGCCAGGGTCCCCCAGGTCTCAGATCCTGTATCCAGGGAAGCATGGCTGGTACTAGGCCCACCCACTGCCATGTTGGGTTCCACACTCAGAGCCAGACCGGGTCAACATAAGCTCAGGGAGTTGGCAGGCAGGACCTGTGGGCTCTAATAGTATCATCTATAGCTGAGGAGACTAGGGGAAGACAGACCCCAACTTCTGAGCCAGCCAGACTCTAGACTATGTCATTCCCTTTGCTGCCAAGAAGACAACTGGAAGACTCGCCCTCCACCCCCAGAACCTGCCCTCAGGGCACTACCTCTACCCCAGCTCTAGGGATTGTGGTCAAGCATGCTCCCTGGTCTCCCCTCCCACTGCAAGGAACTGAGAGCTGATCTGCACACCCAAGAAGGATGGAGAGCAGGGTTGGATTCAATGCCCAGAGTGGTTGTCCCGCCATTTCTTCCCTAGCCCCAGCACTGAGAAGAATATTCTCAGCCAACCTGCTCCTTTCCAAACAGACAGGTGTGAGAGAAGCAATGAGAATTCCAGCAGGGAGGGTGCAACCAGCTGTCTACAGCTGGGACTCTTCGCATCTTCTGGCAGAGTCTGCTGTGGGGAAGAGAGACAAGCATGCGAAATTTCCAAATACTCTGACTCTCTCTCTCTCTGCCTTTGTATATGCTACTGTTTAGAATATCCTCCCACCTCCCTGTTTCCTGGAAAACTCTTATTTAACCTTCAAAACCCTATTCAGGTCTCCCCTCTTCTATGAAATCTTTCCCTAGCACTCCCCCTGTCTGATGAATTATTCATTCCCTCCTCTGGGCTACCATCTACTCATGGCAGTATGTCTGTCTTCCCCACCTGACTGTGAGCTCCTGGAGGGAAGGAGCTGGGTGGCACTTGTCTCTGAACGCCAGTACCACCTCACAGTCTGCCAGAACATGTCCAGGAGAAGCAGGGAAATACAGCAGTTGAGACAGTGAGCTCTGGAATAAAACCAAACCCGAGTCCCAACTCTACTGTGGGCCCCAGGCAAGTTGTTTCAACTCTCCAAGCCTCCATGGGCCCCAATGTGAAATAGGAAGAATAAAAATAATCACTATCTCAGGGCGCCTAGGTGGCTCAGTTGGTTAAGTGCCCGACTTCAGCTTGGGTCATGATCTCACAGTTCGTGAGTTCGAGCCCTGCATTGGGCTCTGTGTTAACAGCTCAGAGCCTGAAGCCCACTTCAGATTCTGTGTCTCCTTCTCTCTCTCTGCCCCTCCCATGCTCGCTCTCTCTCTCTCTCTCTCAAAAATAAATAAACATTAAAAAAATTAAATAATAATCTCTATCTCATGGATCATCATGAGAAATAAAAGATATAATGAAAATAAAGAGGTTAGCCCAGAACTGAGCACATTAATCACCTTTGTGATGGCCCCATGACTTCGCTGAAAAGTCCTAATGACCACCCCCCACAGTCCTTTCCCCAAGAAATCACACCAACAAATGAATACACTGAAGTGTGGTGAGTTCCAGCTCCAGTGTGGTGAGTTTCCAGAGAAGGAAACGCTTACTCTAGACATTACGTGTTCTAATGGTTACGTTCATTAGCTTGGGGGTTAGAAAATCCCAAGTTCAAATCCTGACTCAGACAGTCACTAGCTATGTGAACTCAGGAAAGTTATTAAAACACTCTGAAACTCTGAGAGATCATGGGAAAATAACAATACAAATAATAACATACATGTACAAATAATTCAACATAAAACTTATTAGAGGGTAAGCAAGGAAGATTCCCAGAGAAGGCAACACCAGGCCTTGACAAATGAATAGGACTTTTTCCAGGGAGAGAGGGGAAGCCAGGCTATTTCCAGCAGAAGGAATATCAGGTTAAAAGGCTGGTGAATCCAAAGGACAAAGGGAAGTGCTGTGATTCTGGATCACACTGTGCGAAGGGGAAGAGTCAGAAGAGGACGTAGAAAGAAAGGCAAAGGCCAACTTGGGACAGATCTGGAATGTTACACTAAGTGGTTCCTGGCACACACTTCTGATGGCAACAGTCCCTTTTCTAGAATGTGCCTGGCACCTATTCTAGAGGCTCAATAAATACTTGTGGGAAAAACAAAGGAATAAGTTAGTGGCCCCGAGAGCCCAACCCTTTCTCTGTTGGAATTCCAATTCTGCCATGAATTAGCTGCCAGGCCCGGGGCATGTCATGTAATCTCTCCGAGCCCTGTTTCTTCATCTGAACTTAGAAAGGGCTGCACAGAGTCACCATGACTTCTCGGCGGGGGGGTGCCTGAGGGGTGAGTGAGAACATGCCACGGGGGCTTCCTACTATCTCTGACAGTAACCCTTTCTGAAAGCCACAACATACTCCATCACAAACATCTCCACACCAAACCTGGTTCTAGATACATCACCTCATTCGGTCTTCTGAACGTCCCCATTAGTAAGACTTTATTATTTCATTTTACACATAATACGCTCAAAGAGGCCAAGTGACATGCCCAGGGTGCCGAAGTCCCATAGCTAGAGTCTGATCCAAACCCTAGTTTTCTCCACTCCAAAGGCCTACCACCACTCTGAGGATTGTTTTAAAGCAATAAAAGCTCAGGGGGCACCTGGGTGACTCAGTTGGTTAGGCGTATGACTTCGTTTCAGCTCAGGTCATGATCTCATGAGATGGAGCCCCACACCGAGCTCTGCGTTGACAGCACGGAGTCTGCTTGGGATTGTCTCTCTCTCTCTCTCTCCCTCAAAATAAATACAGTTTTTAAAAAAGCAATAGAAACTCTTTCTTTCTTAATGAAACATGACATTAGTGTGACTGTTATAAAACAATTACAAGCAGAGCCTCTCCTGTGGAAACAGGAGCAGAGTAAGGAGCTTCCCCTGCTCACTCCTCCCTGCCTGCACTCACCCACCCTGCCACTCACCTCCCCCATTCCTGGGCTCCAAGGAGCACCAGGCCCACTGCCCTTCACTCCCTCCCACTCAAGCCCCATGGCCAAGAAACTTGCACAAACAGTCCACCAATGGGCCTGACATCAGAAGAACAACTCCTGTGCTCTGCAGCTCAGAATAAAAATGTATTCCTTCTGATCCCTATCCAGTCTCCCAATAAGCCTGGCCTGCCATGTCTTAATATTCTTCCTGCTAAGGTGCCTGAAGGTCCCTCAGATGTCTGGTTCCAGCCTGCTAGTCTTTGAACTTGAGACATTCTAAGCACCCAGTAGTTGACTTAATAATTCGGGAGACTTGAAAGGCAGTCCAGGCAGCGGTCAGCCAGCTCTTTCCCGCCGAAAATCTGGATGGGCTGGATGCTCTCCCTAAGGGCTCCTCTCCAGGGACAGTTGCTTGAATCAAAGACTTAGGGATCATGGCAAATTCATTTGCAGACACAACAGGATCGTGTTAGCAGGTTGTCCTGGGGACGGGGGAGGGGGCAGCTCACCTATGTCTCTATCAGAGGCTGTGCCTTTGGACATGTAATAATCATTTCTGCTTGGCTTAGCATCATCAGAGCCTGGAATTGGGTTCCATCTCAAGGCCCCATGGCCTCGAAACCATGTCAAAGACAGGCCAACTCCTCAGCCCTCTGGCTGAGGACAAACCACTGCATTTGAGCTTCAGTGAGTCCCTACTGCCCCCATGGCCTTGCTGTGACCCCAATTCCCTTCCTGAAAAGATGGAGGTGCCATGGGAGGGTGGTGCTTACCTTCCCTCTTCTCCACAATTCCACACATCCTCCACCCCATCTCAGAGAGAGAAGAGTCCTTCCTTCTGTCCAATAACAACCTGGCCATTAAGTTTCCACCTCCACACACCTTCCCTGCACCCAAATCCTCTCCTTGCCCTCCAGCAACAAACAGGCTCAAGATCCGCCCTCCCCTCCTGCCCCATGCCAGAGGTGACCTTCCCAGGGTGGCCCTAGCTCTGGATCAGGCAGATCTGGATTCAAGGTCAGGCTCTATCACTTACCAGCTGCATGACCTTGAGCCAACTGTTCCATCTCTGCATCTCAGTTTCCACATCTGTAAAGTGGAAATACCAGCGCTTATCTCAGAGCAAGGATGGCTATGAAATGAGATAGTGGTGCTTGGAAGGGCTTAGCCTGGTGCCTGTCCTCTCAAGAAACTTGTGAGAAATGCAGAGTCCCAGGCCCCCTTGAGGTACGCTAAATGGGAATCTGCATTAATACCTTTAACTCAAGTGTTTCTTCTGTATAGGCAGAGCCACAGCACCATCTGAACCTCCAGATTCTATCTCATCTTCCTTCAGGAGAGAAATAATTTGACACTAATGCAGGGGGAGGCCCTCTGCATCTCTCCTTTCCTTCCTCTCGCCTTCTCCTGGAGCCCAACATCCACAAGGTGACCTCTGGTGTCCTCCCCAGTCTTAACTCACTCCATCTGCAGAACCAGTTCCCTCCACTAGTTCTGTCCAGCAATGGGCACAGCTGGTGCAGAATTCTTTTGAATGGCATGTTGCAGGCTTATTGGAAAGGAAGTATGCAAAATATCTAAAAGAATACCTGATATGTGGAAGATACCTAATAAGGGGTAGGTGCTATTATTATGGAGCTGTGTGGCCTTGACATCCCTTAGCACAATGGAGCCTCAGTTTTATCACCAGCACCCAACACACAGCACTAACGTAACAGTACTAAGTAACAGAGAGTGGGTCTTACGGTGTGAGTTTAATCTGACTCTCAACTCAGATGTGAGATTCTCAACTCAGGAGAGATGACTCAATCTAGGATCAGCCAATGAAGAGGGGAGAATACAGATGGAGATGAGCCCAGGTACAAGAGCTGGTAGACCCAGAGCATGTGTGAGGAATAAGGAGGAGACCAGCCTGGAAAGAACAGGAGACATGCAGAGGAGAATTGGATTACACAGACAGAAGGACAGTGATGGCCAGCAGAGGACGTGGAAGGTCAAACTATGAAGTTTGGGTTTATGCTGAAGGCGCTAGGGAGCCATGGGGGATTTCGGATCGGGAAGTAGAGTGGCACATTGTGCAGAGGGAGACTGATCTAGGACAGGCCGTAGTGCTAAAAGAGGGGAAATGGATTTAAGAGATAATGCCAGGGTAGAATGTAGAGGATTTGTTGGCCCATCGGATGTGAGGAGGAGGAAGATGGAGAATCAGTCTGGCAACAATACTGATGACATCAGTGACAGGCGGGGCAGCGGGCAGACATGGGCCTGTTTCCAAGGGGAAAGTGGTGGGCTTTGTTTCAGGACTCCATCCCTCCATCCAGTCAGAAAGCTCAACACTGCCTGGGGTTCTGAGCCTATCACAGTGCACCAAACAGTTCCCGCCCTCAGAGGAGCTACAGCCCAGTGATAGGATGACTCTGAAGTGCCTAGAGGACCCCCAGCTGGAGATGTCCAGGGGGCAATTCAGAGACGTGTGAGGGATGGAGGTTTTGGTACCATTCTCCCAACTTCCCTGGATGTACATTGTGGAAAGCATCAAGAGCTGGAGAAGTCATTGGAGCTTTCTTCAAGGCCCAAACTTCAACCCGGCATTTCTCATGGTACCCAGCCAAAGCTGGGTACCCGCCTCCAGCTGCCCTCTCCAAGGTAAGCACAGCAGAGGCAGCCCCCTTGGAGGTGCGTAGGGGCCCAGCAGTCAGGGACTCTGGCCTCTTCATTACTGGCTGGCGGGGAGCCTAATGATTGCAGTCATCTGATTAGCGATCCATGCTTTCATGAGCTGAGCAGAGACACGGGCCAAAGAATCCGGACCCATCAGAGTAGCCTTGGCTACATCGTGATGTGAGTGAGGTTTTTCCATCAGCACTGCCTCACCTTCACCCCCAACACTTCCACTGTACTTTCTGTGCCCTGCACTTCTCCAGAACTCCCAGTGCGCTAACTGGTCTTCCACTCCCTTCACCCACCTAAACTCAGACTCTTATTTCCCCTCTACACGTGTTCTAGCCCTGGCCTTCCAACCCCCTAGATTCACCACACCCCCTCCTGGCCCCTCTATGCTCAGTTAAGAAAAAAAAACTCCACAGTTAATTAAATACTGATTACTTAGCATACGGATGTATCATTTAGAGATAAATTACTTGAATGATACTATGGGATTATATTTTTGTGTGCTCTAATTGTGTGGGTACAGATTACAATTCACTGTAGCTTTCCTGTGGTCAATGAGTAATGGATATTTATTTGTTTTTTAATGTTTATTTATTTTTTTATGCTTATTTATTTTTGAGAGAGAGACCAAGCAAGGGAGAGGCAGAGAGAGAGGGAGACACAGAATCCAAAGCAGACTCCAGGCTCCAAGCTGTCAGCACAGAGCCCGACATGGGGCTCGAACCCACAAACTGTGAGATCATGACCTGAGCCAAAGTCGAACATTCAACCCACTGAGCCACTCAGGCATCCCCAGTAATGGATATTTATATCTTTTTTATGGAATCCAGAGGCTAATATAACCAGTGTAAGTGATATAGAAGTTTAAGGCCCTATCTCTCTTTTTCTAACACAGGATAGTTAGAATGACAATCTCCTGGCATTCATTCCTTGGGCAGAAAGCAGCCCCTTGGTAACATAGCGCTCCAGTGTAAAAAGACGGTCTTCTCTGTTGCCATCTGCTCTATGATGCAGTTTCCAGGAATACACCATGGCGGGGGGGACTCCCTTTCCTTCAAAACCTACTCCTCCGGTGATTCTGTCAGCCCGGATCAGAAGCCTTAAAAATATACATTTTTCTTTGACGCTGTAATTCTACTTCCAGAAACTTATTCTAAGGAAGACGTATGTGCAAGGACGTTTGTGGAACACTGTTTAAAATAGCTCCACATAAAAATGGAAAGAACCTAGATGTAATATACACGCAGTGGGATGCTAGGGGAGTTATTTACTTAATGTCTCTCAGCCCGAATCACCCTTCCATATTCAGCTCTGTTGCTGGTATGGGGACTCAGTGCACTTCATCTCCCAGACCCCGGGACCGGCTGGCTTCCAGTTAGGTTCCAGCAATGGGAGGCCCTTGGCAAGATTGGAAGGCAAGGCTAGGGGAGAAGGGACTGAGTTCCTGTTTCTTCCTTTCCTTCCAGCCTCACCCCAGCAGCAACGGATGGCTCCAGCCTCCTTCATTTCTGCACTCCCAGACCCAGCCTTCTCAGGCTCCTCCAAGATACCAGCATCTGGTGGCATCCTGTCTTCCAAGGTCTGAGAGCCCAAGAACCCTGCTCTGAGCTCCTAGGTTCTAGTTTCCCCACATCTTTTCTTTCATTCCTCTAGCCCTACGGGTGGCACCTCCTTCCTGCAGTTATTATTTCTGTGTCCTCTTCTTGCACTATCAGCTCCCCAGCACGTATGTAGCCAATTGCCTCTATTAGATTCCCTCTGTGTGAAATACTTTGTGTGGTGTCTGATTTCCTAACTGGATCCTGGCTAATATCGTATCCTTTCACACTCATCAGATGGAAAATGAAGTTAGAAATGTGATGATACCAAGGGTTAGTTAAGATGTAAAGGACAGGAAATTTTATACATTGCTGATCGATTGTAACTTTATACACTAGTCCCCTCCACCACCACCCCCGTCCATCCATGGTTTCTCTTTCCACGGTTTCAGTTATCTGCAGTCAACTGGTGCCTGGAAGCAGATGATCCTCCTTCGGATATATTGTCAGAAAGCCAATAGTTGCCTAACACTAAGTCACAATGCCTATATCATCTTGTTACATAGGCATTTTATCATCTCACATCAACACAAGAAGGATAACTACAGTACAATAGGATATTTTGAGAGAGAGACCACATTCACATAAATTTTATTACACTATACTGTCATAACTGTTCTATTACTATTAGTTATGGTCGTTAATCTCTTACTGTGTCTATTTCATAAATTAAATTTTATCATGGGTATGTAGGTATGTATAGGAAACAACATACCATGTGTAGGGCTTGATACTATCTGTGGTTTCAGGCATCCACTGGGGGTCTTAGAACATATCCACATAAATAAGGGGGACTACTGGGTGACCATTTCAGAGAGCAATTTGGCAGGCAGTACCTAGTAAAGCTAAAGATATGTACACCCTTCAACCCTGAAATTCTGACCCTGGGTATGAACTCCAAAGACATTCTTACAGGTTACACAAGAAGATAGCATCATTCCTTAGTTTTACTATCAATAGGAAATGGGTGAGTCAACTGTGGTATACTCATATAATGGAATCCTAGACAGCAGTTAAAAATGCACAAACTAAAGTTGCATACAGCAATATGAATAAAACTTAGAAACATCATTTTAAGTGAAGAAAACAACCTAAAATGGATGTGTACAGTAAGATATCATTATATATATATATATATATATATATATAGATAGATAGATAGATAATTTTAAGGCCTACAAAGCAATGCTAAACATTGTTGATGGGTATGCTTGATATAGTAATGGGTATATACTAATGCATGGAAAATGAGCAGTACTAACTATAGAATAATGGTCATTCCAAAGGGCAGGAAAGCAAATGGGATCAGGAAAAAGAACACAGAGACTTTGGGCTTATTTCTTAAGCCATGGTGGTAGGTACCATTAAAATGGGATTGTAGAGGCACCTGGGTGGCTCAGTCAGTTGGGCATCCAACTCTTGATATTGGCTCATTTCATGATCTCCTGGTGGTAGGATCAAGTCCCACATCAGGTTCTGTGTGGGGAGACTGCTTGGGATCCTCTCTCTCCCTCTCTCCCTCTGCCTCTCTCACTCTCTCTCTCTCTCCCTCAAAATAAATAAATAAACAAAAAATAAAAATAAAAAAATTAAAATGAGAATTGTGGAAGACAGAGACTTAAAGAGGGTGATAGTCTGTGTCTAGGAGCAGAGGAAGTGGGGGCCAGGAGGCATACCAGGCATCAAAATCCATTAAAACAATTACATAAAAATATGATTGGGGCACCTGCCTGGCTCAGTCTGTAGAGCATGCAACTCTTGATCTTGGGGTCTTGAGTTCAAACCCCACATTGGGTGTGGAGCCTACTCAAAAAATTGTTTTTAATTAAAAAAATTTAAATATGATTTCTTGATATAAAGAGATGTTAAAAACATATTAGTAAAAATTAAGTGTACAAAACAGTATAATCTCATCAACCCCGTTTTATAAGGTATTATATATAGGTGTGAAGGGGAGAGAATTGGAAAAAAATATAACAAAATGGCACTACTGCTTAGGGTAGGAGGATGATAAATGCCTTTTATGTGCTTCTTCACATTTATCATATTATCTTTTTGTTTCTGAAACAAATACAAACTTCTTATATAAGAAACTCTTTTTTATTTTTTTAAATTTTTTAAAGTTTCTTTATTTCTGAGGGAGAGAGAGAGAGAAAGAGAGAGAGCATGAGTGGGGGAGGAGCAGAGAGAGGGAGACACAGAATCCAAAGCAGGCTCCAGGCTCCGAGCTGTCAGCACAGAGGCCAATGCGGGTCTCAAACTCGAGAACTGCAAGATCATGACCTGAACCGAAGTTGGATGCTTAACCGGCTGAGCCACCCAGGTGCCCCTTATATAAGAAATTCTTAACGAATATCAATACTACCCAAAGCTATCTGTACATTCAATGCAATCCCAATCAAAATTGCACCAGCATTCTTCTCGAAGCTGGAACAAGCAATCCTAAAATTTGTATGGAACCACAAAAGACCCCAAAGAGCCAAAGTAATTTTGAAGAAGAAGACCTAAGCAGGGGCATCACAATCCCAGACTTTAGCCTCTACTACAAAGCTGTAACCAATGAGACAGCACGGTATTGGCACAAAAACAGACACATAGACCAATGGAATAGAATAGAAACTCCAGAATTAGACCCATAAAAGTATGGCCAACTAATCTTTGACAAAGCAGGAAAGAATATCCAATGGAAAAAAGACAGCCTCTTTAACAAATGGTGTTGGGAGAACTGGACAGCAACATGCAGAAGATTGAAACTAGACCACTTTCTTACACCATTCACAAAAATAAATTCAAAATGGATAAAGGACCTGAATGTGAGACAGGAAACCATCAAAATCCTAGAGGAGAAAGCAGGAAAACCCCTCTGACCTCAGCCGCAGCAATTTCTTACTGGACACATCCCCAAAGGCAAGGCAATTAAAAGCAAAAATGAACTATTGGGACCTCATGAAGAAAAAAAGCTTCTGCACTGCAAAGGAAACAATCAACAAAACTAAAAGGCAACCAACAGAATGGGAAAAGATATTTGCAAATGACATATCAGACAAAGGGCTAGTACCCAAAATCTATAAAGAACTCACCAAACTCCACACCCGAAAAACAAATAACCCAGTGAAGAAATGGGCAGAAAACATGAATAGACACTTCTCTAAAGAAGACATCCAGATGGCCAACAGGCACATGAAGAGATGCTCGATGTCGCCCCTCATCAGGGAAATACAAATTAAAACCACACTCAGATACCACCTCATGCCAGTCAGAGTGGCTAAAATGAACAAATCAGGAGACTATAGATGCTGGTGAGGATGTGGAGAAACGGGAACCCTCTTGTACTGTTGGTGGGAATGCAAACTGGTACAGCCGCTCTGGAAAACAGTGTGGAGGTTCCTCAAAAAATTAAAAATAGATCTACCCTATGACCCAGCAATAGCACTGCTAGGAATTTACCCAAGGGATACAGGAGTGCTGATGCATAGGGGCAATTGTACCCCCATGTTTATAGCAGCACTCTCAACAATAGCCAAATTATGGAAAGAGCCTAAATGTCCATCAACTGATGAATGGATAAAGAAATTGTGGTTTATATACACAATGGAATACTACGTGGCAATGAGAAAAAATGAAATATGGCCTTTTGTAGCAATGTGGATGGAACTGGAGAGTGTGATGCTAAGTGAAATAAGCCATACAGAGAAAGACAGATACCATATGGTTTCACTCTTATGTGAATCCTGAGAAACTTAACAGGAACCCATGGGGGAGGGGAAGGAAAAAAAAAAAAAAAGAGGTTAGAGTGCAAGAGAGCCAAAGCATAAGAGACTGTTAAAAACTGAGAACAAACTGAGGGTTGATGGCGAGTGGGAGGGAGAAGAGGGTGGGTGATGGGTATTGAGGAGGGCACCTTTTGGGATGAGCACTGGGTGTTGTATGGAAACCAATTTGTCAATAAATTTCATATAAAAAAATAAATAAAATATTTACAAATAAAAAAAAGAAATTGTGGTTTATACACACAATGGAATACTACGTGGCAATGAGAAAGAATGAAATATGGCCTTTTGTAGCAACGTGGATGGAACTGGAGAGTGTTAGGCTAAGTGAAATAAGTCATACAGAGAAAGACAGATACCGTACGTTTTCACTCTTATGTGGATCCTGGGAAACTTAACAGAAGACTATGGGGGAGGGGAAGGGAAAAAAAAAAAAAAGGTTAGAGAGGGAGGGAGCCAAAACATAAGAGACTCTTAAAACCTGAGAACAAACAGGGTTGATGGGGGGTGGGAGGGCGGGGAGGGTTGGTGACGGGTATTGAGGAGGGCACCTGTTGGGATGAGCACTGGGTGTTGTATAGAAACCAATTTGACAATAAATTTCATATAAAAAAAAAAGAAAAAGAAATTCTTAACAGTTTTTCTAAAACATCCTCCTAAAGAAAACCCTTCCTTATCCCCTGCCGTGATCTCAACATGCCATTGTGGGGTTTCCCAAAGTGTGGAATGTTAGATGATTTGGGGTGGCCTTGTGCAGATTAAGCATTTCTTATATTCATAGATATGTTAATCTTAACATATGTTACAAAAATAGTTTCAATAAATGGCACTGACACAACTGGACGTTGATGTACAATAAAAAAAAAAAATGAATCTAGACACAGACCTATACCCTTCCCCAAAATTAACTAAAAATGGATCACGGACCCAAATGTGAAATGTGAAACTATAAAACTCCTAGAAGATAAGGTAGGAGAAAAATAAGTTAGCACTTCAAACCCATGATTCAGTTGATACTCAAATTTTTTTAAATGGGATTCCTGCAGTGCAGGGGAGAGGGATTATCTTTTCAGTAAATAGTTCTGGGTCTGCAAGAAATCTATATGAAGGAAATGTCATTTAGACCCCTAATTCCCTATACACAGGTAGAGAATCAGTTCCAGGTATCCTATATTAAAGACAAAGCAACAAAGCTTCTAGATGGCAAACACAGCAGGATCTCTTCATGACTTTGGAGTGAAAATATTTCTTAAACAGAACAAAACATTACCAATCAAATAAAAAAATGATTGAAAAAACAGATTATTTTAAAATTAGGAACTTCTGTTTATCAAAGGACACCATTGGGAGAATAATTTTTAAAAAACAGAATTGAAGATGGTTGCAATATTTATAATCAAAAATAGATTCATTTTCAGAATATATAAGCCCTGTGAATCATAATAAAAAGATAGACACAAGGGCGCCTGGATAGCTCAGCTGGTTAAGAGGCCAACTCTCGATATAGGCTCAGGTCATGGTCTCACAGTTCATGGATTCAAGTCCCACGTCAGGCTCTGCGTTGACACTGCATTCTGTCTCCCTCTCTCTGTTTCTCCCCTGCTCACTATCTCTCTCTCAAAATAAAAAAAAAAAAGATTTTTAATTAAAAAAAAAAAAGACCACACAACTGAAAACTGAGCCAAAGACTTGAACAGGCACTTCACAAAAGAAGATGCCAAACTACCTCACAAACATATGACAGAGGAATGCTTGTGGAGAACGGGCAGTTCTGTCCTCCTCAATCTCAGAGGTGATCAGATGGGTCCATGTACTCTTAGATTTTCAATCCATGGAGCTGTACACTCCATGTACACACATTTTGTGTACTTTTCTGTACCTACACTATCCTTCAGCAAAAATATTGTTTAAAAAAAGAAATTTGGGGGACGCCTGGGTGGCTCAGTTGGTTAAGTGTCCAACTTCGGCTCAGGTAATGATCTCATGGTTTGTGGGTTTGAGCCCCACATCGGGCTCTGTGCTGACAGCTCAGAGCCTGGAGCCTGCTTTGGATTCTGTGCCTCCCTCTCTCTCTGCCCCAACCCCACTCATGCACTGTCTCTGTCTCTCAAAAATAAATAAACATTAAAAAATTTAAAAAATAAAAAATAAAATAAAGAAATTTGGGTAAAGAAATAAATAGCACTTTGGGGCTTTTGCTGACCTAAAGACAACTTAGCAACGTAACAATCTACTGCATTGCTTTCAAAAAGAAACAACAGAAAGACGAACAAAAATAAGTAGAAAGGATTTCCTTTGAGGGGAAGAGTGAGAATAAGAGGGAGGGAATATGAATAAATATCAGACTTCTCTCCATCTATCTTTTTTTGTTATCAATCTTAATTCGCAAGCATGTGAATAATCAATACAATTTTTTTAAGTAGGCTCCATACCCAATGCAGGGCTTGAATTCACGACCCAGAGATCAAGACCTGAGATCAAGAGCCAGATGCTCCCCTCACCAAGCCACCCAGGTGCCCCAATAATCAATACAATTTTAAAATAAATTATTTTTAAGAAACAATCAATTTTAAATTAAGTTCATAATCAAGGTATTACATACATACAGCAAAAATTATGACAGCATTAACATGAATGGCTAAAGTCATGCAGTAGGAAAGATTTCCAGGTGA
Source organism: Acinonyx jubatus (assembly GCF_027475565.1). Taxonomy (NCBI): domain Eukaryota; kingdom Metazoa; phylum Chordata; class Mammalia; order Carnivora; family Felidae; genus Acinonyx; species Acinonyx jubatus. The sequence goes on from NC_069381.1 coordinate 26,225,446, forward strand.
TTGGGCATGCTGTCACTGCCCATGTCACAACCATGGCAGACCTTGCTAATCTACCTAGGTCTTTCCCACTGAGCCTAGATTGCACCTCAGAATCCAAATCAACATAGGACTCTACACAGCAGTGACACAAGAGCTGAAATATGCTTGCCATCCCTATCTGATGATATCAGGTCTCAAAGAAGTAGGTCAAAGCAGTCATAAATCCACCTAGGTCTCCTGACCCTTCATGTCACTAATGTGAAAGCTGAGGATGAGACAGAAGGAGTGGCTTTCCCAAGGACACACCAGGAATTTCATTTTCCCTCTGCTACACCATCACCCCAGCCTTAGAATTTCAGTCTAAAGAATGGAGCCCCCTGTGCTTCTGTCATCCCGTTCAGCTGAGTAGAGAAGGCAGACAGAAGCAGTCAGCTGTGACAAGCTCTTCAAGAACTCCCAGGTAAGAATATCACAGCTCACCCTTGCATCAAGCCTTTTCCTAAATCCAGAGTTCTTCCCTTCCCTGAACAACCAGGCCACTTTCTTCCCTAACCACCACCACCACAGAGATGTCTTGTTGAATCACAGTGGTGATCTTGCTATTTCTCCACTCAGAAATTTACCATGGCTCCCTATGTCTTCAGTCCCAACCCTTAACCTGGTATTCTAAATAGTTTGTGATGAGACCCCAAACTGCCACTCTTTGTTAATATCAGCTTACTGCCCCTATGACCTCCTGCTTCATCTACCTCCAGATCTGTGTTCATGCTGTTCCAACTGCCTTGTCCTTTCAGTGAGTCCCAGAGAGTGAAACAGGGATGCTTTAAAGTTGTGCTTCCATGCCCTGGGATGAAGCTGACCCATGGAGTGTGGCCAACAGTCTCCAGCTGAAAGGAAAAAGGGTTCCTGGGACTGAAGCCAGGTCAAACAGTGGAAACTTTCTCTTGATCATTCTCAACCTCCTTTAGATAAAGGACCCTTTGAAAATCTGATTAAAACTATGGACCCCATCCCTAGTCAAATACACCAAACACAACATTTTTCATTTAATATCAAAGGGCAGGGAGAAGAGACCCCAGCTTAAGAACCATGCCCCATGATGCTATGATAGCAGTCAGTCACCGTTTCTTTTGTGTTTATTATGTGTCAGGAATGTCCTAAGCACTACAGGAATTACCTTATTTAATACCCTCAATACCACCATGATTAATCCCAACTTTGCAGACAAAGAATGAAGGCACCGAGAGATGGTAGGCACAGAACCAGAATTCAAATCCAAGTCTTTCTGACCCCACAGACCTCTTAAACGACTCACCAAAGTTTTTGATTCCGCACCAACTATGTCAGAATTTCCTGGGCCTATCATTTAAAAGTGCAGGTCCCCAACCCCATGTCAAGTCTAATGAATCAGAACCTCAGGAGATTCTGCATTATTTAACAAGACCCCCCCAGTTGATTCCCAGTACCCTAAGACTGGAAGTTGCCACATACACTGGACTGTCTGCCCCAATAAGTGGTGGCTGAGTGGTCCAGCTATTATGAGTGTGTAACAAATTACCCCAAAACTTAATGACATAAAGCAACCACCATGTTATCTTGCTCCCACATTTGTGGGTCAGGAATTCAGGAGAAGCATCACCTTTGCTGGACTTTATTGGTCAAAGCAGTCCCAAGCTGGCCCAGATTCAAGAGGAAAGGAGTTAGACTCCACCTGTTGATGGGCATGACAAGGTCCCATTGTACGCAAGCACATGCAATGGGAGCTGGTGTTGCGGCCATCTTTGAAAAGGGCAATCTGCCACTCGAAACCTCTGCTCACCTGCAAAATCGCATCAGATCGACCAGGCTGCTTCCGTGCACAGCCTAGAGAGAACAATGCTTAACATTCATCAAAGTCACTTTTTTAACAGGCTTTCCCAGGCTTCATGGTTCACCCTTTCTGCTTCAAGAAGAGCCACAGTAGCTGCACCACACGCCTCAAAGGCCACTCTCAGGAAGTGCCCTCTGTGACAATGCTTTCCCAGCAGCTCATGATCTCACGGACTAATACAAAAATATGTGTTCACCCAGCTTTCTTCTGCACTCAGGTGGCCTCATCTAGGACAGAGGGTTAAGTCTAATGGGAGACCCAGAATCAAAATGAAGAAGGTTCAACAAGACATCATGGGTAGAGAATGTAAATTGGTAAAAAAAAAAAAAAAAAAAAATTTTAAATAAACCTTTTCAAAGGGCAGCTTGGCCACATGTATCAAAATGTAATATGTGCATATTCTTTGACCCAGCATGTCCACTTCTAGAATTTAGCCCAAGGAGGTAGCGGCCCAAATGTGAGAAGACATTTGCATAAGCAGGAACATACAGTGTTGTTTATGATGGCAAAAAATTGGAAGCAACCTTTCCACCATAGGTTGATGATATCAGGCAAATAAATTGTAGTCCATTAATACTAATTTTCAAAGAATGATGTAGATCTATATAGACTGATATGGAAAAATCTCCAAAACATATGGTTAAGTTGGGGGGGGGGGAGGATTATTCGAACAGTACATATCATAAATCATATTTCTATAAAACTCTTTGTATGCTTCAACCCAAAGAGAGACGGCTGGAAGAAGGCCCCCTGGGTGATAGCATTTGGTGCGAATTTTGCTTTCTTCTATTTTCATTTTAGAAGACAAGGATACTGTGGCACATAAAGGTCAAAGAGTTTCCCCACCATCACACGGCCAGTGAATGGCAAACATGGGAGCCAAACCCAGGCAGTCAGTCTCCAGAGTCCATGCTCCTACCCGTGAGGCTATCCTGCCACTCTGCAGCAATTTGATATAGCATTTTTACCAAAACAATAAAGCTCTTTTTTTTTTTAAGTCACCAAATTAGCCTCAGGAAGCTTTAAGTTTCCAGAAGGAGCCACCATGGGTCCCTACAGAGGATTCTCCTACCCTTTCAACCCAGCTAAGTGTGCAGACAGAATTCCTCCTGGGAGAGGTCCAAGGGTCGACAAGGTCTGTGCCAGGAAGCCCCCCTGGTACAAACGGGATGTTAAGGAGACCCAGTGGGAGGTTTCCCCCCTTGGGTGGGAATGTGGCGGTCCTTCAGTTCTCTGAGAGACCAAAGGTCAAGAAAGAGACCCCCTAGAGCCTGCAGACCCAAGCCACAGCTCCTGCCCACCCCCCTGCAAGGCCAGAAAAAAGTTATTATGATAAATATCTGCTTCAAATGAGACCTTGATGGCTAGAGAGTGAGATCACCAGATAGGTGACATCAGAGGAACTCTTCGTATCCTTGGACTCAGGCAGGCCCAGCAGGAGCTGCCGCGTGAAGGACGAAAGGAGTCTCTAGGGGAAACTCATCCCAAGGGAAGAGAGAACTGAGGCCCAGAGCTTGCGCCAAAGATGAGGATGGGGACGATTCTGAGCACAGCTCTACTGTGTGCCCCAGAGCAGCCCCAGTGCCCTTGTGCTTAAGACCTGGTACAGGTGGCCCCATAAACACAAGCTGAAGTCTGAGGAGCTGTTTCTCTCCTATACCCCAGGGTCCCTTCAAGCAGCAGAGTCAGCAGCCACCCCTCAGGACCCTTGGTACACACAGTGACACAGGAGTTGTGGCCACCTTCAGCCTAAGGGACACAGCTGACCCTTTGGGCTTCAGTAGGACTGGAGGAAAGTGGTGGATGCTTGTGGTTGCCAAAGGCACATGAGGCATCGTGAGGATCCCAAACAACGTGGGAAGGGATTTGCGGTATCAGGAGTTGGCCAGACCAGTGAGGACTTGGTTAGCCCCAGGGAGAGTATGTAGTATGAGAAGCAGACGGTCAAGTGCAAATCCTCGGTCAGACAGGAGAGAGACTAGATGTACGATCCTGTGTCCTAGGCCTGCCCTGATGAGGAGGGGGATCTGCTTCCCCCCACTTGGTTGTCCCTTTACCATCCTCCACCCTTTCTCTTTCTCCACTCTTTTTTTTTTAAATTTTTTTAATGTTTATTTATTTTTGAGAGAGAGACAGAGTGCAAGTAGGGGAGGAGCAGAGAGACAGAGGGAGACCCAGAATCCGAAGAAGGCTCCAGGCTCCGAGCTGTCAGCATAAAGCCTGTCGCGGGGCTTGAACTCACGAACCTCAAGATCATGACGTCAGCCGATGTCGGACACTTAACCAACTGAGCCACCCAGGCATCCCCCTCCATCTCCACTCTTAACCCCTCTCCCCAGGTCACTTTCAATGCCCCCCCACATGGTTTCAGAGCCTGGGTCTGTGTCTTCCTTCCATCAGGAGTCCGGAAGACTCAGATGGAGCTGCCAAGCTGGAGGCAGAAGAGATCTGAGTCTGGAAACTTTCCTTTTAAAGCAGAGCAAGAAACAAATGGTTCTCCAATCCACCAGGATCGCCTTTGGGTTGGAAATTTAAAATGCATTAAGGTTGAGAGGCCCATAAACATGTCATAACACGCTCTGCAAGCTGCTGCCTCTGTGACTCATGGGCACGGGAGCCCCAGAGGGCACAGGCAGGCATATTTGCCACACGCAGATGGGCACACACATTCATATGTGCCCATCCCTGGAACACACTCCCTCCACACCTGTGCATGTATGTGCACGCACTCTCTCCACGGACAGACACACGCAGCTCTGTGCACACGGTCCCCCAAACGATGTCCGTACAAAGCCCCTGCACACACACTCACCCCTCACATAGGAAGAGATGTGTAACTACACTCAGCCCTACCCATGTGCATAAATATACATACCTGCTGCACTCACAGACGCACACAGGTTTACACACATAGTCACTCCACAGACATGCACACACCTTCACCATGCACATGCACACACATGCATACATACATACCTACACATTTATACATATCTCACAGAGATAAGTCCAGACCCCAGGTTCACCCTGGGTGGGAGGCAGACATTCTCCCTCCCCACACACAGGCACACACAGATGTACACACTCACACACACTGATGCCACCCACATCTACACGGATGTGTGGGCACGTTCAAATGCACTCACCCAAAATATAGACATTCATACGCATACACGCTCATCCCACACCAAATGTATGCATTTACTTTACCCAAAGCAAAGATGTGCACAAACATGAACGCACACCCACCCGCAGGGAGTGTTGTATACATATGCAGCCCACAGAGACGCATAATCAAATAAACATTTAGCATTCCTACAAACTTCAACAACCATCTGGGTGACCATCCAACAGCCTGGACTCTGGAGTGTTTTAAGCTTCTCTTCTCTGAAAATGCCAACATTTGCCAGTGGCTCAACCAAAAACCTGAACATCACCCTGGATTCTACCATGTTCCTCGCCCTCCACAGCCAGGCCATTTGTGAAGGTAACCATTTCCATCATCTCTGAAGCCTCCTCCCCCTCCGAGGCACCGTCTCTCACCTGCACCACTGCTACAGCCCCCTCCCAGCTGTCCTCATTTCTGCTGTTGCCACCTACAATCCATCCTTCACGTGGCAGCCTGGAGAAAGGACCTTTTGGTGGCTTCTATGGCACTTTAAATAAAATGCAGACTCCTTACCAAGCCTGCAAGTCTGCCTGACCAGACCGCTGTCTCTCATGCCTGGACCTCACCTCACACACCTGCTGCCCACTCACCATACTGGCTTCCTTTCCCAGTCTCAAGCACACCAATCCCCTCAGGACCTTTGCACATACCGTTCCCTCCACGAGGGATGATCCTCCCCTGCCTCTTCCTTGGCCTACAATCACCGTCTCCATTGAAATGTCACCTGCACAGAGATGGCTTCCTTAATTATCTAATCTCAACAGCATGCTCCCCATGATTTGCAATCCCCTGTATCTTGTTTCCTACATAGCCCTTACTGCCACAAGCAATTTCTTTACATTTATTGTTTGTCTTTCCCTCTAAACCTGCGCAGTCCAATAGAGTAGCCACAGGGAGCTATTTAAATTGAAATGAACCAAAATTAAATTAATTTAATTTAAATTAAACCAAAACCCAAAATTCAGTTCCTCCGTCCAACTGGCCACATTTTGAGTGCTCAGAAACCACAGGTGGCTAGTGGCTGTTCTACTGGACAGGGTGAGCGTTTACATCATTGCGGAAGGTTCTCTTGGATGACATTGCTCTAGCATGCAGCTTTGAGAGGGCAGGGCGATGGCTTTTCTACTCACCAGTGTTGACTCTGTGCCCAGCATGCTGTTTGGCCCACGGAGGGGCTCAGGAAGTATTTACTGAATGAACTCACACATGTGCACACAGTCATAAAGGAGATACGCCCTCCCATATATCAAAGACCCTACTCAAATGCCACCTCTTTCTTGAAGCCTCTTGTCATCCTTCTCCTCTCCCTTTCCCCCAGCCCCAAACTTATACCTCTGTGACAGAAGGGTCCTTACGGGCCACAGAGCTGAGTTCACCACAGTCACCTTTATCTTCCACTGGCTGTGAGAAGAGAGGAGAGAAGGAAGTGTCTGGGGTCATGTCCTCATGAAGCCCACTCTGTCCATCTCTATAGGACAGTAGAATAACTACAGTTAGTGCACAAGCCCTGGACACAGGTAATCCCAGGTTCACACCCCAGCTGTGCCTCTTACTAGCCATGACTTTGGGTCATTTGCTCTACCACTCTGAGCCTTGATTTCATCTGGAAAATGCACATAATGATGCCTACTTCATGGAAACACTATGAGGATCGAAAGAAATACCATATGTGGAAGATGTCACACAGTGTCGCTTGGGGGGGGGCGGCATTGCCTACCTCAGCAGAAGTAGGACTCATTTACATCCTGCCAGCTCTCTACACAGTCTTGTGTGGAAAGTTTATTCTCGACTCATTCCAGCAATGTCTGAAATTCTTTATAGATGAGGGCTGCAGGTCACTGCCCAGACAGCCTAATGATTAACTAGGCTCTGATCCCGGCCAAGTGGCTGCAATTCTGAAGCAAAACAATCAATGGTCGTATCTCAGTAATTAGTTTACATGGTACTGAAAGACTAGTGCTCCTACAAATATTTTGTTAAAAGGAAGTCATGATTACCACCGAACCCTAAATGTGGTCCTGAGATGGGGCGGGGTAGGTCACTGAGCTGCCGTCAGCCTTCGGGCTTGAGATTCTCCAGGTAGGCTGATGGAGGAAGAAGGTCTTGGGCAAAATAAATGATCCAACCGAGAAGAGCATGCCCCATGAGGAAGCAGCTAGCTCAGGAGGAAAAAGAAGGGGACCTCACGGGGAATTCAGCCATCAGGCAAAATACAGCATCGTGTGGTGGTAAACTCATGGCATCTGACACCAAACGGCCTGGGTCCAGTCCCAGCCTGCTCCTCACTGGCTGGGTGACCCTGACTGTATTACTTGTCCTCTCTGTTCCCTTATCTGCGAAGCAGGGATAACAGTAATACCCACTTCAATGGGGTGTTTGGGGGAGTATATTAGTTATTATTTAGAAAGTGCTTAACATGGAAACTGGTGCACATTGAGCTCTATCCCAGGGTCTGTTAAGTTGGTGGAGAGAGAAGTACTGAGATCTGGGCAACCTCTCTCACCATGGCCCTCTTTTCCCCTTATCTCCTCACCAAACCTTTTTCCTATTTTCTTTAAAGTCCCCCACTCCCACCCCCCACCCCCACTCCAATTCTAGGCCAATCCCATCAGAGTCCCAAAGTGGCTCTAAAGGAAATACAGGAGACCCAAACCTGGGGAAAGATGCTCAGCCACTCGTCTCATTATCATCCAGGGGTGGGAATTCAGATGGCATCAGAGATCCCGGAAGGGTCCCACAGAGGACCAAGATATACTCAGAACGCTTCCTGAATGAGTGCACCTTTATTCAGTTGGAAATCTTGATGCAGCATGAAACTCTCAGCGTAGGCTTCACACATCCATGATTCAAATTTTTTTAATACTGAAATAACACGGGTACACTAGCAAAAACTGACTGCATTTCAGTACTTAACAACAATGCAGTGTACCAGAACATCAGAATATTAAATCCTTAAAAGTCTTAGAATCCCATTATCATTCCCAGATTTCATGGTCAAGGGCTGTTTGGGAAGGGCCTGTCCCCTGAGGCAGCCCCTCAACACTGTGAAGCCTGGGGCCAGGGGCGTGGAGCAGGGTGTGCAGAAGAGGGAGAAAGAGAATAAATCATTGAAAAAGATAGGTGGGTATCAGGCAGCATACGACCCCCAAAGATATTCACATTTTAATTCCTGGGATTTGTGAATGCTACCTTACAAGGCAAAGGAGACTTTGCAGGGGTGCCTGGGTGGCTCAGCCGGTTAAGCATCTGATTTCAGCTCAGGTCATGATCCCACAGCTCATGAGTTTGAGCCCCATGTCAGGCTCTGTGCTGACAGCTCAGAGCTTGGAGCCTGCTTCAGATTCTCTCTCTCTCTCTCTCTCTCTCTCTCTCTTCCCCTCCCCTGCTCATGCTCTGTCTCTGTCTCCTTCAAAAATAAATATTAAAAAAAAAAGTATCATCCACAGACGATTTATTAAAAAAAAAAAAAAGGAGACTTTGCAGATGTGATTAAGGATCTGAAGGTGGGGAAAGGATTCTGGATTTTCCAGGTGGGTTCAATGTTATCACAAAGATCTTTATAAGAGGAAGGTAGGAGGGTCAGAAAAAAAGAGAAGATCCAATGACAGAAGCCGAGGTAGAGTCACAAGCCAAGGAACGTGGGAAGCCTGGAGAAGCCAGAAAAGGCAAAGCCACAGACTCCCCACTAGAGCCTCCAGGAGGAACACAGCCTGCTCAGGCATTTTAGACTTCTGACCTCGAGGCCTGTGAGATGATACACTTGTTGTGTTAAGCTGCAAAGTGTCTGATAATCTGTCACAGCAACAGTATGAAACTAATACAGAATCCATAACAGATAGGCGGGCGATTAACTCAACAAAGATTTGTCAAAGGCCTACTATGTGTGCCAGGCACTGCTCGGGGCAAATAATAAATGAGTAAACCAAGTGGGATCATTTCAAATAGTTAAAATAGCATGAAAAAAATAAGAAAGGTGGACGTGACAGAAAGTTACCCATTGCCGGGAGGGGCTACCTCAGGTGGAGCAGTCAGGGAAAACCTCTCCGAGGAGGTGGCCAGAGTGATGAAGAGCCAGCTGAGCTAAGACCTGAGAGAAGAGCATCGTGGACTGTATGGTTCAACCTTGACTCCCTAACAAACTGCCCCAAAATTTAATGGCATAAAACAACAACCATTTATTTGCTCCCAATTTTCAAATTTGCTGGAGCTCCTGGAAAACAGCTCACCTCTGCTTCATGTAGCACCAGCTGGGATGGCCCACCTGGGGCTGGAGGGTACACTTCCAGTACGAGTCACCCATATGGTCCAACAAGCTGGTCCAGCTGTCAGCTGGGAGCTCACCTGGGGCTGTCAGCTGGCTGTGACAATTAGCCTCCACATGGCTGCTTGGGCTTCCTCACAGGATGGCAGCCGTGCTCCAAAAGGAAGGGAACAGACGCTGCCAGTCTGAAACTGGCATAGACTCATTTCTACCACATTTTATTGGTCAAAGCAGCTGCAGTCCAACCCAGAATCAAGGGGACAGAGAAACAGATTCCATCTCTCAGAGGGAGAAGGGACAAATAATCTGCAGTCACCTTTCACCCACCACAGACACCAAAGGCACTGGAGTTGCAAAAGTCCTGAGCTAGGAATGACCTCGGTGAGTTTGGAGACAGAAGTGTGGCTGGAGAAGAGAACAAGCTGGCAAAGAGGAGAATGGTAGATGAGGTCAGAGAGGAGGGCAGCTACTGGATCGCACAGGGCCTGGAGGCTCTACTGATGAGTTTAGATTTTATTCCAAGGTAATGGGAAACCATTGGAGCAGTAAGTAACATAATCTGATAGACGGCTTTTTGGTTTTCGTTATTTGTGTGTGTGTGTGTGTGTGTGTGTGTGTGTGTAGTTTATTTCTTTATTTTTTTTAGTGTCACTCTTCATGCTGAGTGCAGAGGGGCGAGGGGGGGGAAGCAGGTTGCTATAGTAGGACCATTCACTGAGATAGAAAACAATGAGAGGGCACACGGCTTGGTTTTAGCTGTCCACTTTTTCTTTTTTTGAACAGTGATGGAAGGGAGATTGGGGAAGAGTCTATTTTATATTAGCTGCACCTGGGGAATAACAGAGAGTGGCAGTTAACAGCATGGGCCTTGGCCATTGTCAGCTTATGACCTTGAGCAGATAACCTTTCCTTTCTTAACCTTAGTTTCCATAAAATAGGGGATAATAATATCTATCCTATACAGTTATTGGGCAGCTTAAATTAATGAGGTTATTAATTCACTCCACAAATGTGTACTGAAAGCCAACTATGTACTAGAGAAAGATTACAATGACTGTACCTCCATGGAGCTTACAATCAAACACAGAGTGATACAGGTACATAAATAATTCCGTGCCTCACACACACACACACCACTGCTCAGTAGCTATTTTTATTGTTGCATTGGAGGGGCCTATGGCACCCTCAGGTGGAGAGTTGCAGTAGTCAGTTGGCTACTCAGCCTGGCTATCTCTCTCTGCAGCTCAGTGGCCATTTATTGAGCACCTACTATGTGTCGGCCACTGAACGAGGCTCTTCCACATCCACTCTCCCTTCTCATCTTCCCCAGAGTGGAGCTGTTAGGAATTCAGGGTCTCAGGTGCCAGGCTGAATAATTTACACCAGGTACCCAAAGGGCTGTATGATCTGGCCCTTGAGGCGTCACAGACACACAAGCAAGCAGTTTGTCACCCCTGCTTCTTCTGGAATCAGATCGTAGGACACACTACCAGTGTGCCAGGCTCTCTAAACTTTCCATTTGTATTATCTCATTACATCTTCACAACGGCCTTACGAAATAGGTTCTGTGTTGTCCCCCTCCCACAGATGGGAACACGGAGGCCCAGAGTTGCAAAACAAGTAATTGGCAGACCTGAAATTTAAACCCACACAGGCTGACTCCAGGGACCACTATCCCCTACTGCCACATAGCCATTGGTGCGAATCCCCAAATGTAAGGACGGTGGGAGACCCTGCAGCCTCCTCTGTTACGGGGGGAGGCACAGGAGGCTTCTCTGGGGCCAGCAAGGACCAAAGCAGCATAACATTGCAGGAAGAAAATCAGCCTGGGAGTAAGAGCCCTATGGGGTCTGACTCTACCACATCCTAGCTGCAGACCTTAGCAAAGAACCCTGGCTTCACTTGGCCTCCGCTTCCTTTCAGTAACACCGAGATCATCATTCATTCATTCATTCAACAAATAAGTACTGAGAGTCTCTTACGTGCCAGGACCTGTGGCATACGCACTGTCCCCCGTCCTCATGAATCTGACATCCTAGCTAGGAAGACAGATGATAGAACAAGGCAACAGACAAATACAATATTTTCCAGCCATAATGAGCACCGTGACAGAAATTAGCAAGGGGCTGAGAAGGAGAGGAGAGGAAGGGACTTGCTTTGGACAAGAGCACCCAGCGGAAGGATAAGAAGGAGCTGGCCATGCAGAGAGGAGAAGCAAGAACATCTGGGCAGAGGGAGAAGAGAGGCAAGGGCCTCAGGAAATTTGGGAACCGCAAGAGCCAGCATAGCTGATGGGCAATGAAGGGATCACAGCATAAGATGCTCCTCAACTCTTGCCAGCTTGTCCTGAGCAGGAAAGAGGATGGTGCTTGCCAGACATTAGGCATGATGCCTGACATGCGGTAGACACTTAATAAATGTGAGTTCTCTCTCCCCCTCCCCCAGCCAGATGCTCTGGGCCCAGAAAGAGGCTCCTTCTCTGGGGTGGGTGGGGGAAGGGTGGCAGGGCAACCCCACCCCCAGCCACCTCAGGGTCCCCGAGCCCCGAGCCCGTTTGCCACCATCGAAGTGCACACTTTCTCTCTTTGTCTAATTATTCCTAATTGGGAGAAAAATTGTTTGGCAAATCAGCTGGCATCTCCTCAGCTCCGGTGTCCTAGCAACCCAGCTCTCGGGGGTGACATTGGGGAGGTGGCGCTCCAAGGCTTCCGCGCTGCAGGGAGACCGGGGCAGGGCGGCGCCAGGCTCCCCCGGGGTGACCTCTCCTGCGCCCCGGCCACCACTGCGCACTCCAGCGAGGCCAGCAGCGCTCGCACAGGCCAAAGCGGAGCCTCAGCCTTTCTGGAAAGCAGAAGGTGTCTCAGAAATAGATTTCTAATTTTCCAGCCACCTGCTCGGCTGAAAGATATTCTGGAGTTTATAATTACTTTTCAGGCACTTAACTAGAGTCTAGTTTCTAGGGCAACTTGATGCATCTCTTAATGTGTTTTTGGCTAAATCGCACCTTGCAGCTCAGCCGGGGCGGCCTGAGAGTGCCCTAGCCAGGCCCAGCGGAGGGTCCCGCATCCCGGGGTCAGGCCTTTGAGGAATAGTGATACTGACCACAGGGAACTGGAAGGAGCAAATGTGATGGTGTGGGTCGGGCTCCTGGCGCCCCCGCACGTGGCCCTTGAGAATATTTAGCAGCCGTAGTAATGGGTCTAATGGAAACAGATGGCGTGGCCTCCACCCTCGGGGAGCATGCAGGCTCAGCAGCCAGGCCTCAGGGGCAGAACCACCCTCCATCGCCCAGGAGCTTCTTGGCTGGGCTAGGATTTGAATCCCAACCGCTCCATTGACTGGCTGTGTAATAATGGCAAGTTACCCACCACCTAGGTGCCTCAGTCTCCCCTCCTGGGAAGTAGAGATAATCGTGGTACCTGCTTCGGAGAGTTGTGATGGGGCTTAACACAGTTAATTCATGGAAAGCGCTCAGCGTAGTACCTAGCTCATACAGAGTGAGCACTGAGTAAATAGTCTATTATTGTTATTATTGAAAAATCACAGAACAGCTCCTGGAGGGCCAGGAAAGTCCTGTGTGGGCCACAGGAGACAGAAATGGCTTCGGGGAACTCACAAACTAGAACAGAGGTCTCCCAGAGGAGGAAAACATATACATATTGTAACTTCTAATTTGTATTTTTATCTTCTCCTTTTTGATTTATATTTAATGTATATCTTACAATGTGTGTATTCTATAAATATATATATATATATATATATATATATATATATATATATATATATTCAGGGGCCTCTCTCGAGAAGGTTCCAAGGACAGGGGAACATGGTTCAAAAAAAAGGGTAGCACAAAAAAAAAAAAAAAAAAAGGGTAGCACAGAGGGAGTAAAACAAATTATTTTAAATGAAAGGGGCCCTAGGTGTCATTTGACTCACCCCCACCCACATTTCATACGTGGGGACACTGAGGGCCAGAAAGTGGGTCACACTTAACCCAGAGTCATTCCAGAAAGAAGGATCCCCCTGAGGGATCCACAGAAAGCCCATGAAGCAGGCCCTGCAAGCCTTCCAGGAGACAAGAGCCCCGTGGGCCGCACAGTCAGGAAGGCTTCCTGGAGGAGGAGCACAGGTACCAACCTTTGAGTGGAAAAGTGCGGTTCCACATGGGCAAACCAAAAACAGAGAAGCAGAGCCATTGCTTAGAAAGCCCCTCCCACTGGGCTCCCCAAGGGTCATGACATGGGTGAACACCCCCACCAGAGCCAATTTCAGACATCAGGGGTTTTACAACTGGCAAATTTCCTGAATCTGTAACAATCTGTTGTGAGCTGGCGCCAGCATGCCCTGGAGGGTCTCTCACCCAGGTCGTGATCATTTGACCCTGAGGCCTCCTCACTCTGAATTTCTACCTCCCCCTGGTCCTCCCCTCAGTCTCCCTTCTTCAGGAGAAAAAAAAACTCAGTCCACATTTTTGTTGCCTGTCTGTCTTCTTTGGCGCTCTCTCTCTCTCTCTCTCTCTCTCTCTCCCCCTTCTCTCTCTCTCTCTCTCTCTCCCCCTCCACCCCTTTCTCTCAATGTACCTGGTCATTCTTTGACCTGGGATGGGGGACCACAGGGGATCTCCTCCCTGACTCCATATTTTGGGGTCTCTCTCTCTCCCAGTTCTGCCTGCATGCATCTGGGTCTCTCAGCCTCCTTGGTACCTCGACTTCAGAGCACGTCTGTGGGTCCCCTTGGCTGTCTGTCACCTCTCTGGGCCTGTTTCTGTCTCCAAGTCTCTCTCTGGCTCTGAGTGTATGTGAATGGGGGCAGTGAACATCTGGGCTTCTCTGTCTCAGATTCTGTCTGTCTGTCTGCCTGCCTGTCTGCCTGACTTCTCTCTGGGCCACTCTCTAAGTTGGTGATTCTCAAAGTATGGTTCCAGAGCCAGCAGCATGACTTGGAAATCTGGTAGAAATGTGCATTCTTGGCCCCACCCCTGACAAAGATTCCCTCCTTGACCAAACTCCACTCAGTCTCTTTTTCAACTAGGCCTCGATTTCCATGTTCTTTGTGTTGTCCAGATTTAGCAGGAATCCTGCTAAGTCCATTTAACCAGAAGCCTCCCCGCCCCCCCCCACACACACACTCACTAATCAGGTTCCTCAGCCTCCACCCACCCTCCCCCCAACCAGATGATGTCTGATCACCCTGGCCTGCCCCCAGCAAGAATCCTATCAGGCAGGATCCTCCAGCAAGAATCCTATCAGCCAGAATATCCCCTGACCCCTGATGTTTCCTCTCAGTAGTTTTCCATCCGCTGACCCCACCCCTGTGCCTTAGCTTTAAGTTTCCACTTGCCTGTGCTGTATTCAGAGCCAAGGCCAATGTCTCTCATTGCGAAAGCCCATTTCAGGGGTCCCTACATCTATCCAGGTAGACTTCCAGCTAGAATAAAGTCTTCCTATCATGCTCCAACAAGCACCATTGAGTAGTTTCCTCTTTAAAACCCAAGACAGACTGAATCTGAAACTCTGGGAATGGGGCCCAGCAATCTGTGTTTCTAGAAGCCCCTCCAGGTGGCAGGATGTTTCTGATACAGGTCAAGCTTAAGCACCAAGGCAATCTCTCTTCATGGCTCTGTTAGGAGGAGGGGGATGGCAGGGGACTCCGACCTCTTGGCTTTGTCTGTCCCTGTGTCACTCACTCTCCTTTGTAGGTCCATGTCTGTCTGTCACACCCAAGGCCATTGGACAAAAGGCAGCTGGTTTCCACGGGCGTACTGCATTTGCTGTCCCCTGTCCCCAACAGCGTGGTCACAAACAAAGAACAGACAGCTCAGAGAAAGAAGGCTGCCCAGTCTGACTGGCCCCAAAGCCTGGGAAGGCTGCTGGGAATTAACTGGGAACTAGCTCTGCTTCCTCTGCTGGAGGTGATCACAAGACTGTGGCCGCATCAGCTAGTACAGTGGCTCCCTCCCCCTTGGCCCCCATGACCCAGGTGATTCTTTAAAGTTTTTTTTTTTAATTTTTTAACATTTATTCATTTTTGAGAGACAGAGAGAGACAGAGTGCAAGTGGGGGAGGAGCAGAGAGAGAAGGAGACACAGAATCTGAAGCAGGCTCCAGGCTCTGAGCTGTTAGCACAGAGCCTGATATGGGGCTCGAACTCACAGACTGCAAGATCCTGACCCAAGCCAAAGTGGGACACTTAATCAACTGGGCCACCCAGGCACCCCACTACCTGGGTGATTCTAATGTGCAGAGGGGCCAAGTCCTAATGGAATCCTCATAACTGCCTTAAAGATGGAGATGGGGATTCCTTTTTTACAGTTGGAGAAACTGAGGCTTAGAGAGGGAAAGTACATAACTAAAAGTGACATAGTCAGGATTTGAACCCAGAGGTGTGGCCTATGCTCTTCATTCCACTCCATGGGAGGCATCTTGCACATAACACTGTCATTCTCCATGGCTCACTCTCTTCGGGTCTCCCAGAATGGCTGTATGTTGCCCACTCCAGCCAACCCAATGGCACCCTTTCCCTTTCTGCCCCATTCTCTGCAGCTCTGATGGCCCTGGCCCCCTGCAGCCAGCTCTGCCCCTCAGAAATGGCTGACCTGTTAGAGGACCCCACCCAGGATGTGAACACTCTTCCTTGGCCTGCTTGCAAGGTTATTGTTATATCCCCACCAGGGAGGTTTCCATCTGATATCTCCCAGAATGCTTCCCTCCATCCCTACTCCATGTAAATGCTCTGCTCCAAGCCCTCTGCTCTGCAACCTGGCCAGCAGACTTCACGTGAGGTAAGGCCCTGTCCTCATCGCTGCAGGCCCACCACGAGAGTCTGTACCTGTGCTTTGCAGCCACAACACTGAGAGCAGCACGATTCCCTGACAACAGATCCCCAGACCTTCCCATGGAAGTCCCCCCAAACCATGGGAGTGACCCCAGATCTGCAGGAGCCCGGACCCCAGCCCTGCTTAAGCTCAGATTTTCTTTGAAGATTCACACTTTCTGAAAGCCAGGCGAGCTTTACATCCTGCTGCATAATGTGTCAGGGTTTGTTTCGATAAAAAAAAAAATAATGCCTATTGATTGAATTTTGACAAGGAACATGTATCACTTTTGTCATGTAAAATATTCAATTAACAAGTAAATATAATGCTTCTCCTTCCCTACTCTCAAGTAAAATTGATGATCCAGGGAGATGCTGGGTTTATTCTGTGGCCTTATGAATTCTCAACACAACAAGGGTGTCCCTAGGGACATCCATAATGCATCCATTCTTTCTTTCATTTACCCATTTAACAAATACATTTGGAGTGCCTGCCCTGTCCCAGGCATGGGGCTAGAGTCTAGAAATATAATGATGAGTAACAGAGAAATGCTACCTGCCTCCAGGGAACTTCCTGTCTACTCAGGGGATCAAGATGTCAAAACACACACATACACACACACACACACACACATACACACACACATACAAAAGTATAATAACTTACAATAAATACACTGTAGAAAAAGCAAAAGGATGTACTGAACAAGAATAATGGGGGTACTAAAATTGTTTCCAAGGAAGTGACACTTAACCTGAGACATAAAAGATGAATAGGAGTTGGTCAGGTAAAAAGGAGAAGTGGGAGAATGTTCCAGACATAGGTAATAGCCCATGTGAAGAGGGAAAGGAGACAGACCCAAAGCTCCCGAGCAGCTCAGAGATGAACCCTTCATCACTTGCAGCAAGAGCTCACAGGCCAAAAGCAGGAGCAGCCCCCCTCCCAAGCCCTGGAAGGCAGCCGGACGCTCTGCCAGACCGAGCTCAACTGCAGTCTCTGGGCACAAGGCCACCTGTGATCACACAGCCAGCATCCAGCTCAATACTGGCCCTGAGGCCGGACATGGAGCCAGATGGGGTAAGGGCTGGTGGGACCCAGGGATGCAGCCCCGAGGGGAAGAGCACAGGACTGTGGTCAACTCTGACCATGGCCAAGCCCAAATGAATCCTCTAGGGCTTCCCTGATGTCTGGCAACAGCACCTTTGGGACACGTGGGCAGGAGGGAACAGCCTTTAGGTACTTAGGGCCAGCCGCCCTTCTGAGCCGAGGACTGGTCAGAGATTCTACCTAGTGTCAAGATCAACACCTCACTTTGTGCTCCAGTCAAGGGTCCCTGGCCCCCGGTCCTGACCTGCAACCCTGACACCTTTCCTGGAAAGCCAGTCTCCGTAGGATTGGGGGATGCCCCTCTCCTGACTGGGCTGGGCCCATGTCCTGAGCCCTCGGCCACCAGGGCAGTGATGTGCTCATTCTGGGGTCCAGCACCCCCATACACACCATGTTCAGCCCAGCTGTTCTTCACGATGCTTCCCACAATCTGTCTAGAGGACTGGCTGGTTCCTTACGGACCCTGGCCTTCTCCCACTCGGACTATTGGCTGCTGTCTGGACTTGCAGCTTCCGTCATCCTTCTTCCTGTAGCTAGAGTGACCTTTCTAAAAACACAGATCTGATGGTGTTGCTTCCCTGCTCTGAACATTTCAGTGAACTTTCCATTGCCCTTAAGGTAAAGTCCAAGCTCCTTCATAAAAGTCAGACAAGTTCTGCATGCCCACCCCAGCCCCCATCTCTGCTCTCATCTTCCAGAAAGGAGACTTGTTGAGGAGGAAAGGGCACCGGAAGAGACTGGGGGAAGAGTGGGAGGAAGAATGCAGAGGTAGGAGCACAAGCTGGAACAGCCAAACCTTTGGCCTGAGCGCCCCTCCACACCCACCCCCCAAGTCCCTAGCCCCCAGTCCCCAGCCCCCAGCCCCCAGAAGAGCTGGAACAGGGCCTCAGAGAAAGCTTCTACGCTCTGAAGGCCTCAGCAAGGGCTGGTCAGCCACAGCGAAGCCTGGGCCTCTGCTGCCACCCAGGGGCTGGATGGAGCAGCGCAGGCAGGAGAGCTAGTCTCGTGGCCTCCCGGAGGCGGAGCTCATCTCCCCAGGACTCAGGAATAGTGAGCCAGATCCAGTCAAGGGTGGAGCCAAAAGCAAGGGCCTCAGTCAGCAGTGACAATGTTGCAATCCAGTCTAATGGGTCCTAAACACACTTCTATTATGCATCTGTCATAATACTTTGTAATTTACCTGTTGCTGTGTCTGGCTCCCCCACTAGGCCCTGTAATCTGAGGTCTCTGCTCACAAAGCAATCCTATACCCTCTGGTCATCCAGCCTCTCCAGCTTCTTATCCCTTAGTATCCCCTCCTCTTCCCGAGCCACAGAGTCCTTGGGAACCATCCCCAAACAACCAACTTCAGTACAACTTCTGCTTCTCCACGTATACCCTTTCTACCACCAACACCAGATTTTTGTTTGTTTGTTTGTTTATTTATTTTGAGAGAGAGAGAGAGAGAGAGAGAATCCCAGGCAGACTCCACATTGTCAGTGCAGAGCCTGACACGGGGCTCAAACTCACAACCCATGAGATCATAACCTGAGCCAAAATCAAGAGCTGGATGCTAAACCAGCTGAGCCACCCAGGCACCCCATCACCAACACCACGTTTGTTCACTCATTCATTCGTTCACTCATTCACCAAATATTTACTGAGAATCTGGTAGGTGCCTGGCCCTATGCTAGACAAGCAGACGGATAAGGTCCCTCTGTCATGGAGTTTATTTTACTTAGGGCAATCAGATAAATGAACAAATTTCAAGTAGCAACACACCAAGTGGTGTGTTAGGTAGCGTTTGGAGAGTGACAAAGGGGAGAGAAATTCATGGTCACGGAAGGTCTCTCTGATGCCAGGTTTGATGCTCGGATTTAAAAAATGTCCATTGTTGGGGCTCAGTGGGTGGCTCCGTCAGTTGGGTCTGACTCTTGATTTCAGCTCAAGTCATGATCCCAGGGTCCTGGGATTGAGCCCCGTGTCAGGCTCCACAGAGTGTGGGGCCTGCTTAAGTTTCTTTCTCTCTCTCTCTCTCTCTCTCTCTCTCCCCTTCTCCCCCAACTCACACTTTCTCTCTTTCTCTCTAAAATAAATAAAATTAAATAAATAAAATATGTCCACTGCCTTCAAAAAGTAGACTCTGCTTTCCCTCCCCATAAGCCCCTTAAGTGTGGGCTGTACATTACTGACTCATTTCTAACAAAAGCATGTGGCAGAAGCAATGGTATGTGGACCCTGCATGACTTCCAAGAGAGGATATAAAAGGCATGTGGATTCCTCCTGACTCTACATCTTTCTTTCGGATCACTCATTCTAGGGGAAGCCAGTTGCCATGTCATGAAGATGCTCTAGCAGCCCCATGGAGGCCCACATGGCTGGGAACTGAGGTCTCCTGCTAAAATCCATGTGAATCCACCATCTGGAGTGTGGATCCTCCCATCTCAGTCAAGCCTTCAGATGACTGCAGCCTGTGCCAACATCCTGCCTCAGCCACGTAAGAGACCCTGAGCCAAAACTACCTGGCTAAGCCACTCAGGGCCAGTTCCTCCACTAGACACAATAGGCACACTGCCCAGGTCCCACAATACTTTCAGGACCCGCAGAAATGTTTTGATTTCTATGAAAACTCAGAGAAAGAAATGTTATCACAAATATGTGCAGATTGAACAACATACTGCTGAACAACCAATGTGTCAAAGAGAAAAATCAAAGATACTTTGAGACAAATGAATATGGAACTATAATATACCAAACTGTGTGGGGTGCAGCAAAAGCAGTTCTAAGAGGCAAGTTCACAGAGATAAATACACATTTCTTAAGAAACAAGAAGTCTCGGGGCACCTGGATGGCTCAGTCAGCTAAGCGTCCGACTTCGGCTCAGGTCACAATCTCACAGTTTGTGAGTTCAAGCCCCGCATCAGGCTCTGTGCTGATGGCTCAGAGCTTGGAGGCTGCTTTGGATTCTGTGTCTGCCTCTCCTCTGCTCATGCTCTGTCTCTCTCTGTCTCTCAAAAATAAATAAAAATTAAAAATTTTTTAAAAAAAGAAACAAGAAGTCTGAAATAAACAACTTTGCACTGCAAAGAACTAGAAAAAGAAGAACAAACAAACCCTAGAGTTAGTAGAAGGAACAAAATAAAAATTTTAGAGCAGAAATAAATGAAATAGAGTCTAAAAAGACAATGGAGAATATCAGTGAAACTAAGAGCTAGTTCTTGAAAAGATAAACACAACTGACAAGTCTTTAGCCAGACTCAGCAAGAAGAAAGAGAGAGGACTCAAATAAATAAAATCAGAAATTAAAGAGGAGGGGCACCTGGGTGGCTCAGTCGGTTAAGTGTCCAACTCTTGGTTTTGGCTCAGGCCATGATCTCATGATTTTGTGAGTTCGAGCCCTGGTCAGGCTATGCGCTGATGGCATGGAGCCTGCTTAGGATTCTCTCTTTCTCTCTCTTTCTCTGCCCCCCCCCCACCCATGCTGTCTCTGTCTCTCTCAAAATAAATAAATACACTTTAAAAAAAGAAGAAATGAAAGAGGAGATACTACAACTGGTACCACAGAAATACAAAGGATCATAAGAGACTCTTCTGAACAATTATATGCCAACAAATTGGACAATCTGGTAGAAATGGATAAATTCCTAGAAACATACGACCTACCAAGATTGAATCATAATAAAATAGAAAATCTGAACAGACCAATTACTAGTGTGGAGATTGAATCCATACTCAAAAACCTCTCAACAAAAGCCCAGGATCAGACAGTTTCACCAGTGAATTCTACCAAACATTCAAAAAAGAATTAATGCCAATCATTCTCAAACACTACCAAAAAATTGGAAGAGGAGGAAATTCTTCCAAATTCAACTTATGAGGCCAGCATTACCTGCCCTGATACCAAAACCAGATAAGGACACCACAAGAAAATTACAGGCCGATATCCCTGATGAACATAGATGTAAAAATCCTTGATAAAATATTAGCAAACTGAATTCAATAATACATTAAAAGGACCATATGCTATAATCAAGTGGAATTTATTTCAAGAATGCAAGGATATTTTGATAATGGCAAATTAGTCAATGTGATACACCTCATTAACAAAATGAAGAATAAAAATCATATGACCATCTCAATAGATGCAGAAAAGTATTTAATAAAACTCAGCATCCATTTATGATAAAAACTCTCAACAGAATTGGTATTGATAACATACCTCAACATAATAGGGGCAACGTATATTGCTGTATATGACAAATCCACAGCTAACATCAGACTCAATGAAAAGCTGAAAGTTTTTCTTCTAAGATTAGGAAGAAGACAAGGATGCCCACTTATGCCACTTTGATTCAAAATAGTATTAGAGGGCCACCTAGGTGGCTCAGTCAGTTAAGCGTCTGACTTCGGCTCAGGTCATGATCTCACGGTCCGTGAGTTCGAGCCCCATGTCGGACTCTGTGCTGACAGCTCAGAGCCTGGAGCCTGATTCAGATCCTGGGTCTCCCTCTCTGCCCCTGCCCCTGCCCCTGTGCACTCTCTCTCTCTCTCTCTCTCTCTCAAAAATAAACATTAAATTTTTTTTTTCAAAATAGTCATCAAAGTCTTAGCTAGAGCAAGGCAAGAGAAAGAAATAAAAGGCATGCAAATTGGAATGAAAGAAGTAAAACTGTCACTATTTGCAGACAACATGATATTACATAGGTAAGTCCTACTAAAAACTCCATCAAAAAACTGTTAGAACTAATAGACAAATTTGCAGACTAGGCCCTGTAATCTGAGGTCTCTGCTCACAAAGCAATCCTATACCCTCTGGTCATCCAGCCTCTCCAGCTTCTTATCCCTTAGTACTCTCCCCTCCTCTTCCCAAGTCGCAGGACACAAAATCAATACACAAAAATTTGTTGCTTTTTTATACCCTGATAATGAACTATCGGAAAAAGAAATTAAGAGGGGCCTCTGGGTGGCTCAGTTGGTTAAGCATCCAACTCTTGATTTTGGCTCAGGTCATGATCTCACATTCATGAGATCAAGCCCGGCCTTGGGTTCTGTGCTGACAGCACAGAGCCTGCTTGAGATTCTCTCTCTCACTCCCTCCCTCTCTCTCAAAATAAATAAATACACTTTTTTTTTAAAAAAAGAAGAAGACTGAGGCGCCTGGGTGGCTCAGTTGGTTAAGCGTCCAACTTCGGCTCAGGTCGTGATCTCGCAGTCCGTGAGTTCGAGCCCCACATCGGGCTCTGTGCTGACAGCTCAGAGTGTGGAGCCTGCCTCAGATTCTGTGTCTCCCTCTCTCTCTGCCCCTCCCCTGTTCATGCTCTGTCTCTCTCTGTCTCAAAAATAAATAAACATTAAAAAATAAAAATATAAATAAATAAATAAATAAATAAATAAATAAATAAAAAGAAGGAGAAAAGGAAAAGAAGAAAAAAGCTTGAGGATATCATGCTCCCTGATTTCAAACCATATTCCAAAGCTATAGTAAGTAAAACAGTATGATATTGGCATAAAATGGACACATGGATCCATGGAATGGAATAGAGGGCCCAGAAATAAACCCATGCATGTATGGTCAGTTAATTTATTACAAAGGAGCCAAGAGCTGGGGCGCCTGGGTGGCTCAGTCAGTTGAGCGTCCAACTTGGGCTCAGGTCATGATCTCATGGTACGTGAATTCAAGCCCCGCATCAGGCTCTGTGCTGACAGCTCAGAGCCTGGAGCCTGCTTCGCATTCTGTGTCTCCCCCTCTCTCTGCCCCTCCCCTGTTCATGCTCTGTCTCTCTCTGTCTCAAAGATAAATAAAAACATTTTAAAAAATTAAAAAAAAACAAAAAACAAAGGAGCCAAGAGGCACCTGGGTGGCTCAGTCGGTTGAGCTTCAGACTTTAGCTCAGGTCATGATCTCACAGTTCATGAGTTTGAGCCTCACATCAGGCTCGCTGCTGTCAGCCTGTCAGCACAGAGCCCACTTCAGATCCTCTGTCTCCCCCTCTCTCCACCCCTCCCCCACTTACACTCTCCCAAAAAACAAATAAATACTAAAACAAAACAAAACAAAACAAAGGAGTCAAGAACATGTGATGGGGGAAAGGACAGTCTCTTCGATAAATGGAGCTGGGAAAGCTGGACAGCCCCATGCAAAAGAATTAAATTAGACCATTATCTTAAACCACATACAAAAATTAACTCAAAATGAATGAAAGACTTGAACATAAGACCCGAAACCATAAAATTCCTAGAAGAAAACATAGATGGTAGGCTCCTTGGGTCTTGGTGATGAGTTTTGAATCTGACATCACAAGCAGCAAAAGCAAAACTAAACAAGTGGGAGTACGTCAAACTATTTCTGCACAGCAAAGGGAATCATCCACAAATGAAAAGGCCACCTACTGAATGCGAGAAAATATTTGCAAATCATATACAGGCACACTGCCGAGATATGGCAGGTTCAGTTCCAGACCACTGCAACAAAGCTCGTATCACAATAAAGTGAGTCAAATGAATGTTTTGGTTTCCCAGTGCATGTAAAAGTTGGGTTTACACTCTACTGGAGTCTATGAAGTGTATAATAGTATTATGTCCAAAGAAACAATGTACATGCTTTAGTTTAAAAATACTTTATTGTTAAAAAATGCTAACCATCATCTGAGAGTTGTAATCTTCTTGCTGGTGGAGGGTCTCGCCTCGATGCTGACAGCTGCACACTGGTCAGGAAGGTGGGTGCTGAAGGCTGGGGCAAGTTCCTAAAATAAGACGTGAGTGAAGTTGACCACATCAGTTGACTCTTCCTTTCAGGAATGATTTCTCTGTAGCATACGAGGCTGGGTGATAGCATTTTATCCACAATAGAATTTCTTCCAAATCGGAGTCAATCCTCTCAAACTCTGCCACTGCTTTATCAACTAAGTTTATGTAATAGTCTAAATCGTTTTGTTGTCACTTCAACAATCTTCACGGCATCTTTACCAGGGGGAGATCCCATCTCAAGAAACCACTTTCTATGCTCACCCATAAGAAGCAAGCCACTCCTCATCCATTAAAGTTTTATCGTGAGACTGCAGTCATTCAGGCACATCTTCAGGCTCCGAGAGTAACAACAAAGATCAGTGATCACAGATAGCCACAGCAAATATAATAATAATGAAAAACTTTGAGATATTGTGAGAATTACCAAAATGTGACACAGAAGCATGAATGCTATTGGAAAAATGGGACCGACAGGCTTGCTCATTCCAAGTTTGCCACACACCATCAATTTGTAAAAATTATAATATCTGCAACATGCAATAAAATGAGGTGTGCTCACATCTTACAAGGGACTAATATCCAAAATATATAAAGAAATCATACAACTCATCAATTTAAAAAAAAAAACTGGTTTAAAAACAGGCAGAAGAGGGGGCGCCTGGGTGGCTCAGTCGGTTGAGCGTCCGACTTCGGCTCAGGTCGTGATCTCACAATCTGTGGGTTCGAGCCCCACGTCAGGCTCTGTGCTGAGAGCTCGGAGCCTACAGCCTGCTTCGGATTCTGGGTCTCCCTCTCTCTCTGCCCCTCCCCCACTCATGCTCTGTCTCTGTCTCAGAAATAAATAAACATTAAAAAACATTTTTTTAAATAGGCAGAAGATCTGAATAGACATTTTCCCAAAGAAGACCTAGAGAGACCAACAGGTACGTGAAAAGATGCTGAACATCATTAATCATCAGGAAAATGCAAATCAAAGCTGCAGTGGGATATCACATCACACCTGTTGGAAAGGCTATTACCAAAAAGACAAAACAATATCAAGTGTTGGTGAGGATGTGGAGAAAAAGAAAGCTTTGTGCCCCGTTGGTGGGAATGTAACCTGGTGCAGTCACTGGGGGAAACAATATGGAGTTTCCTCAAAAAAATTAAAAGTAGAACTACCATATGACCTAGCAATTCCAAGTCCGGGTGTTTATCCCAAGAAAACTAAAACACTAACTTGAAAAGATATGTGCCCCTCCGTGTTCATTGCAGCGTTAGTTACAACAGCCATGCTATGCAAGTGTCTGTCAGTGGCTGAATGGATGAAGAAAATGTGATACACACACACACATATATACACAACTCACTGTGAAATATTACTTAGCCGTAGAAAGGAGTGAGATCTTGCCATTTGCAACAACATTAAAGGACCTCAAGGGCATGATGCTAAGTGAAATAAATATCATGTGATCTCTCTTATATGTGGAATCTGAAAAAAATAAAATAAAAAACAAACAAAACAAGCTCATAGATACAGAGAACAGATCGGTGGTTGCCAGGGGCAGGGGGTAAGGGATGGGAGAAGTGAGTGAAATTTTTTCAAATTTGAAAAAAGAAAAAAAAAAGAAGAGGGTAAAGGGAATTTGTATGAGCCTCTGATCAAATTATATTTTTTTTGAGCCTCTGATCAAATTAAAGAGAACTACTTTCCCAAATTTAATTAGCTATGCATATTGCTATAAAAACCAAAAAATTTTTAAGACATCTTACATCAAAGCATATGTTTTCATATAGAATATTAATATCTCCATCTTTATAGTAGCACAATCATAAAATATAATTTTTAATATTCTTTAAAGAAATAAGGGGCCAGCAAGGGTCAAAGTACCTAAGTCCCATGAAAGTCCTAGTGTGGTCCCTAAGCTGCTCTTGAATTCCTGACTCACAGAAACTTTGAGATAATAAATACTTGTTACTTTAAGCTACTAAATTTCAGGGTAATTTGTTACATAGCAAGAGGGCACTAATAATACTGGCCTCATAAAGATCTGAAGGCAGAGCACTGCAGACAGGGGAGAGCAAGGCAAAGGCCCTGGGGTAGAAGTAATCCTGGCATGTTCAAAATGAACAGGAAAAAAAAAGTGTTACTTAACCTCCTGAAGCCTCAGTTTTCTCATCTGTAAAATGGGGATGATGATTGTCACAGCTCCTCACTGGGTTGTTATTGGGATTGATTAATAGTATCTGACACAACTGTTTGCTGTTCAGCCTCCTCTTGGCTTCTCTTTCTCCTCCTCCTGCCTAGACCTGATATCTGAAAGCCTGAGCCTCTTGCCAGCCACTTTGGTCTTCTGCCCCCAATCTCCATCAACACGCCCAGCAGCTGGAGGTCCAGAGATGCTTCCAGACAAGATTCTGAGCTCAGAGAAATAGGTATTCCACAGATGGGAATGAGAGGCGTTCCAGTTTTGCAGCTCTCCCCTGAAATCCCTGCCTTCTTTGCTCATCACCCACTTGCTAACTCCCTTAGAGCCAGTGAGAGTCTCCTACAATTCTAGAAGATTCCAGATTGTCAGACAAAGCCCTTAGTTTCCACCAAAACCCTCCATTTGCCCACACATCCACCTGTGCTCTGTTGGGGCGGGGAGAAGCCCTTCACCACTGTGACGGCATCAGCCCCAAAGCAGGGCCACAGCGCAAGGTCTCAGCCACAGTGGTGGGGGAGGGCTGGAATTAGTTTACACGCACGCGCAAGCACACATATTCCTGTGCTTTGAAGCCCCTCCCTGCCCTTGGGTGGAGTCCTTTGTGTACCATCACAAACAAGTTTGTGAGTGAGAGTGTTGGAGTCAATAGTCCGTGAACTGGCTGGATGTTGCACACACGTCCGTCACTGCTGGCCACAATCTCTGTCCCTACCAAGTAGGCACACCATATTCTAGACTGGCAATAACAATAATAATGATAATCAGTAGTGGAAGGGTGCTTCCTCTCCTCCAGGCGCTGTCCGAAGACCTTCACGGCAACCACATGAGGAGTGTACCATTATTATCTCCAATGATGTATTGAGAGCACAGAAAGATGAAGTAACTTGCCCAAGGCCACACAGGAGGAAGAGGGGATTCAAACCCAAGCAATCATCAGCAGAGAACAGACGGTGCCATACAGGCCTGCGTGCCCTACCCATTCGGGCCTCAGCTGCCTGGATCCAAGGATGGCCGGTCCACGAGATGAGGATCTGGACCAACCAGTTGCTCCTTTAGCAGAAATGGGATCAGTGGGCACAGAGGCCAAAAGAAACTGAGCTTCCCCACAAAGTAAAGACAAGGGGACAGCCTTCAGGGCCGGGAGTCAGAGAGGACAGAGCAGCAATTCAGACAAAAGCAAAGATGAAATGACCAAGAAGCTACCAGAAGACGGGCCTAGAGGCAACCTCAGGCTGCTGGCTCCTAAGCCCCAGGTTGCTGGAGACCTGGTGGCTGAGCGACTCCCGCCCCCAACCCAGAGATCTGGAGCCTCTCCTGCATCTACAGTAAGTCTCCTTTGTGGGGCAAGCTTCGAAGAAGTCTCCCACCCTGGCTATCAGAAAAGCTCTGACCAGAACATACTGTGCGGCCTTGGACAAGCCACCGAACCTCTCTGAGCCTCCGACTACTCCATGAAATGCAATTTTGTAAGAATTCAAATAGATACTAAGAGGTTGCTAGCACTAACAGGCCTAAAGGCAATGGCAGAGATTATCAGAGCATTCTGGTGCTTCCCACTCCACTCCCCTGGTGAACTAAATCCTGAGTGAGCACAGTTTAGGCTCTGACTGGGGCCCTAAGTGAGTGGCACTGCCCTGATCAGGGTACCTCGTGTGCCACAAGACCCCGTGTGCCCCACCCAGGTGAGAATGCTGCTGTGGGGCTCCTGTACCCCTCTCCCCTCTGGGGCCCTGGCCTCTGCCCAGCCCCCATCAGCCTCCTCCCCTGCCCACACCAAACAGCTGGGATCTGCTGTGTTGTTGTGCTTTAACAAACTATTTGGGGATCACACAAAAATTACAAATAATAGTTCAGAGAGGTCCCACACACCCTTCGCCCAGCTTCCTGTAATGTTAACATCTTGCATAACCATGGTATCAAAACCAGGAGATTAACACGGCACCATACTGAGCGTCCGGTGACAGCATAGAGATGTCTCAGCCCAGCCCTGCCCTCGAGGAGTCACGGCCTCAGGGAGAACAGATATGGAAGTGAGACAGTCACCCTGTGATGAGGTCCAGAGAGAGGAGGCTCATCTTGCTTGTGGGGTGCAGAGCGGAAGCCCTTCATTCCAGCACAAGAGGGTCCCGGTCTGAGCTGAGCCCTGAAGGACAAGTCTCCAGAAGTCAATGCTCTTCCCCAAGTACTGGTCCAGGGCTTACTGAGGGTCCCTTTCCCAGTGAATTTTCAGGGAAGACAAAGGCCGAACCATAGAGGGAGACGAGACCAGGAGGCAGACAGACGGGGGCCAAACCCCCGCTTCAACACTGTGCGACTCTGAGCAGGTGACTCAACTTTTCTGGGCTTCAGATTCCTTGCTCCTCCCATGCATCTCTCTCCATCTCTGTTTCAGACTCTGCATCTCGGGTCCTCTATCAGATGCAGTGTCTTCCTGCCTCTCTTTCATCTCGCCCAGTCTCTCTCAGCCTTGGCCCTCCCCCCATCCCAAGGCCCTTGGAGTCCCATTAATTTTGAGAGGCTGTCTGGATGCATTGCCGCCTGGCCCCGTCCTGGGGCTCAGAGAGCTGTGTAATTATCCACTTGGAGCTGAGGGGAAGCGATAACCAGTTCTCCCTCCCTCCTTCCCTGCTTGCCTTATGCTCATCCATTTTGCTCAAACATCCCCAGGGAAGCCGATTATGGAGGGGCCCACTGGGGGAGGTGGGATGGGGATCCTCATTACCTCAGACAAGGTCAGTGAAAGGGAATACCAAGGCCCTGACCCCCCAGCCTGGGCCCTTCTGTCTGTCCCGGACATCACAACTTAATCTCTAGACCATTATCTCCAGCCAGGAGCTCACTCCTGTGCCCCTGCCTTGTTCAGCCAACTTTCCCCGGGGCACCTGCTGCATACATCCCACAGGTCCTCAAATTCAACACCTCCAACCTAAACACATCATCTTTCCTCCCAGCCCTGCCTCCCCCATCCCTACCTTCCTCCTCCCACACCCCACTCATTGTCGCCTCAGCTAATGTGCCACAACCATCCATTTCTCTGTTTACCTCGGACCAGCAGGACCAGCTTCTGTGTCTTAAAACGTACCTGGGAGTGGACCCCTTCCCCTGGACAGCCCATGGACCCTGCACACTGGCAGTGTCCCAAGTCTAATTTATATCATCTTACCTGCAATCTCCCTGCCTCTGTGACACCCCCCTTCGCAATCACAGATACCAAATTTCTCCACCTCCTCCTGATCCCCCTACATACAACCCAATAGTCCCCATCCTGGGGCAGGAGAATGGACTTTGGAGTGGATAAGAACTGAGAGATAATCCCAGCTCCATCATTCCCTGACTGTGGCCTGGAGCAGGTCACTTCACCTCTGGCCCTCGGTTTTATAGTCTATGAAATGGGACTAAGGGGACCCACCTGGCAGGGCTGTTGGGAAGATAGGGTGAGAATATCCAGAATTACAATCTCAAATGACTAATGCACCAAGCAAGTAACATGCAGGAGTGAAGAGGCCTGGTGGGTGTGGCCAGACAGTGGATGCTCCATCAAAAGGGGACAGCTGTTCGTCACTCCAGCCATTGATGCCACAGGGGATATGGGCCTCGAATGGCCAGGACTTCCTAGTTCCCAACCATGTTTCCATGTGCAGTCTCCAGCTTTGTATATGTTGGCAATGAATTGAAATGTTTCTTTAGCACCACGAAGGCCAAACTGCCCCAGGGCGCCAGTTTGTAATCCTTGATGTATGCAAGGGGTTGAGCCCAGTGCTGGCCCAGAAGAATCAATAAACATTAATTCCCTAATCTGCCCTTCTTATTCACTCACTCTCTCAACAACCAAAAGTCTCCCCAAGCTATTCCTCCCATGCTGCCCTCACCCTTATCATCTTCATACAGCTCCTAGTGGCCAGCAGCCCCAGGCCGCACCCCACCCAAGGTGCCTTGCCCTGCTGGGCTCCTCCCTGGACACTTCCCAGTCAACAATCCTCTCCCTTTCATTTTCTCACTGCTCTTTCCAATAACATATCAAGGTGTGTAAGTAGTTATGATTGACCTCTAAAATAGTAATTACCACCCCCACCAAACAAATGAGGGAAGTGAGGTCCAAAGGGCGTGAGTCAGTCAACAAATACTGATTACACACCTACTATGCGCCAGGCTCTCTTAAATGGCAAGTCCAAGGTCACACAGAGTATTCTTGGTTGCAAGTGACAGAAACCTAAGTTAAACCTGCTCAGGCAGAAGCCAAGATGGCAGAACAGCATGGAAGTTTTCTGTGTGTCTCGTGTCCATGAAATACAGCCAGACCAACAATAAACCATCCTACACACCTAGAAAACTGCTTGGGGAATTAACACAACAACCTGCACAATCTGAGCCACAGAATTCAGCAGGTACACGGCACAGAGAGGTGAACTCGGGGAGCGAGAAGCCACGGTGGGCAGGGAGGTGCTTTTGCAGGCAGAGAGAGGACAGAGACGTGGGGGGGGGAGAGAATATGGGAAAAACACTCCTCCCCCCCAAAAGCAGCTGGAGAGAAATGGAAAATTGGAAACAGTCACAGGGACTAAACTAAAAAGGGAGAAAAAAGAGGGTTTAAATTCCATTAAGACTGTAAACAAGGGGAGAGCAAAGTCTGCAACTCCACAGCTCGATACCTGGTGCTGCTCTGGTGGGAAGGTCGAATCCCCAGGAACAGAGTGGGGTCTGGGAGGTTCTCAGGCCACATGGGGAAAGGCGGTCCCACTGCTGGAAGGACATTTGGTAGAGATTGTTGAAGCCACCTGGTCCCAGCAGACCCCAGAAAACGGCCACATTTGCTGGTGCTGGAACAAGGTCGTTAAGGGTGAAGCCTGGTGCCAGATGTGTGTTGTGATTTTCCATAATCCCTGAAACGCTGCTGCTACACTATCTCACGAACTTTTTCTGGGGCAGGCTGGCACCTGGCCGCAGTCTCAGGGCACCAGCAGCAGCAGGGTCCAGCAGGCGTTCCTGGATGCAGCCGGCATTTGGCCATTGCTTGGTGAGACCCTCCTGCAGAGGGGCAGAATGGGTCAAAGCCGCAGTCCTTCGGAAGTAAGGGGCCGGGGAAAACAGCTGCATCTGAGACAAAACTCGGGAGAGAGGTACTGCCTGGGGCTTGGTCACAGACAGTGAAAAAGCGGGGAGTGGACGAAAGCTGAAGACAGAGGACGGGTGTATGATTGCTGATCGGGGAGAACAGAGTTCCGATACTAGAGACTGGGTAGCTGGGTGCCGCCATTGTCACCGCTCTGGCGCATGCGCATAGGCACCTACGAGCGCCAGAGCAATCCACCACAGTAGGATAGCAGCGCCATCTAGTGGAGAGCAGAGCTATTACACTGAGACCCACCCAACTGGGCCAACCTCGCTCTTCAAGAACACAAGTCTCACCGCCTGCTTAGTTTATGGATTATAAAGCTCTTCATAGTCTGACTTCTAGGGGAAAACGAAGTAATTTCAGTCCTATTTCAATCTATTAGCAGGTCCATCTATTCAACTTCTTTTTTTTCTCTTTTTCACTTCTTTTCTTGAATGCAGAAAAAGAAAAACTTCATTTTTACTTTCAATTTCTATTAAAAATATTTTTCTTTAATTTTATTACTATATTTTTCACTTTTATATAATTTTTTTCAAATTCTATTTTATGTCCATCATTTTATTTTAGTCTAGTACAGTCTATTCACTTTTTCAAATTTTCAAACGATTTCCGTCTTTTTCTCTTTTTCCTCTTCTTTGTTTCTTTTCTTTTTCTTGAATACAAAAAGAGAAATTTTTCATTTTTATTTTTAATTTTTATTAAAAATATTTTTCTTTAATTTTTTCCACTATATTCTTTACTTTTGTGTAATTTTTTTCAAATTCTATTTTACTCCCATCATCTCATTTTAGTCTACTTCAGTGTATTCATTTTTTAAAATTCTCAAATGATTTCCTTCCCCCCCCTTTTTTTCTCTAATCTGTCAAACCACTTTCAACACCCAGACCAAAACACACCTAGAAGTAGCATCATTTATCCGATTTGTGTGTGTGTGTTTAATTTTTTAATTTTAATATTTTTTTAATTTTAATTTTTTAATTTTAATTTTTCTACCTCATTAATTCCTTTTCTCCCTTCAAAATTAAAAAATGAAGGAAGTCCCCCAAAAGAAAGAGCACAAAGAAATGACCACCAGGGGTTTAACCAACACAGATACAAGCAAGATGTCTGAACCAGAATTTGAATCACGATAATAAGAATACTGGCTGGAGTTGAAAATAGATTAGAATCCCTTTCTGCAGAGATAAAAGAAGTAAAAACTAGTCAGGATGAGATAAAAAATGCTATAACTGAGCTGCAACCATGGATGGATGCTGCAGCAGCAAGGATGGATGAGGCAGAACAGAGAATCAGTGATATAAAGGACAAACTTATGGAGAATAATGAAGCAGAAAAAAAGAGGGAGATTAAGGCAAAAGAGCACAATTTAAGAATTAGAGAAATCAGTGACTCATTAAAAAGGAGTAACGTCAGAATCATAGGGGTCCCAGAAGAGGAAGAGAGAGAAATAGGGATAGAAGGGTTATGTGAGCAAACCATAGCGGAAAACTTTCTTAACCTGGGGAAAGACACAGACATCAAAATCCAGGAAGCACAGAGGACCCCCATTAGATTCAACAAAAAACGACCATCAACAAGGCATATCATAGTCAAATTGACAAAATACTCAGGCAAGGAGAGAATCATGAAGCAGCAAGGGAAAAAAGGAAGACAGATCAGGTTTGCAGCAGACCTGTCCACAGAAACTTGGCAGGCCAAAAAGGAGTTAGAAAAATATGCAGCCAGGAATTCTTTATCCAGCAAGGCTGTCATTCAAAATAGAAGGAGAGATAAAAAGTTTCCCAGACAAACAAAAATTAAAGGAGTTTGTGACCACTAAACCAGCCCTGCAAGAAATTTTAAAGGGGACTTTCTGAGGGAAGAAAAGATGGAAAAAAAAAAAAAATATATATATATATATATATACCAAAAGCACCAAAAGATTAGAAAGCACCAGAGAACACCACCAGAAACTCCAACTGTACAAGCATCATAACGGCAATAAATTCATATCTTTCAGTGCTCACTCTAAACATCAGTGGACTCAATGCTCCAATCAAAAGACATAGGATAACAGAATGGATAAGAAAACAAGATCCATCTATATGCTGTTTACAAGAGACCCACTTTAGACCTAAAGACACCTTCAGATTGAAAATAAGGGAATGGAGAACCATCTATGATGCTAATGGTCAACAAAAGAAAGCCAGGGTAGTCATACTTATATCAGACAAT
Organism: Acinonyx jubatus; assembly: GCF_027475565.1. Lineage (NCBI taxonomy): Eukaryota > Metazoa > Chordata > Mammalia > Carnivora > Felidae > Acinonyx > Acinonyx jubatus. The sequence goes on from NC_069381.1 coordinate 26,258,888, forward strand.
CTAGGCTTTAAAATAAAGACTGTAACAAGAGATGAAAAAGGGCATTATAGCATAATCAAAGGGTCTATCCACCAAGAAGACCTAACAATTATAAATATTTATGCGCCAAATGCAGCAGCACCCAAATATATAAATCAATTAATCACAAACACAAACTCATCAATAGTAATACCATAATAGTAGGAGACTTCAACACCCCACTCACAGCAATGGACAGATCATCTAATTAAAAAAATCAATAAGGAGACAATGGCTTTGAATGACACACTGGACCAGATGGACTTAACAGATACGTTCAGAACATTTCATCCTAAAGCAGCAGAATATACATTCTTCTCCAGTGCACATGGAACGTTCTCCAGAATAGACCATATACTGGGACACAAATCAGCCCTAAGTAAGTACAAAAAGATCGAGATCATACTGTGCATATTTTCAGACCACAACGCTATGAAACTCGAAATCAACCACAAGAAAAAATTCGGAAAGGTAACAAATACTTGGAGACTGAAGAACATCCTACTAAAGAATGAATGGGCTAACCAAGCAGTTAAAGAGGAAATTAAAAACTATATGGAAGTCAATGAAAATGATAATACCACAACCCAAAACCTCTGGGACGCAACAAAGGTGGTCATAAAAGGAAGGTATATAGCAATCCAGGCCTTCCTAAAGAAGGAAGAAAGATCTCAGATACACAACCTAACCTTATGCCTTAAGGAGCTGGAAAAAGAACAGCAAATAAAACCCAAAACCAGCAGAAGACAGGAAATAATAAAGATTAGAGCAGAAATTAATGCTATCAAAACCAAAAAAACAGTAGAACAGATCAATGAAACCAGAAGCTGGTTCTTTGAAAGAATTAACAAAATTGATAAACCACTAGCCCGTTTGATCAAAAAGAAAAAGGAAAGGATCCAAATAAATAAAATCAAAAATGAAAGAGGAGAGATCACAACCAACGTAACAGAAATAAAAACAATAATAAGAGAATATTATGAGCAATTATATGCCAATAAAATGGGCAATCTGGAAGAAATGGACAAATTCCTAGAAACATATACACTACCAAAACTGAAACAGGAAGAAATAGAAAATTTGAACAGACCCATAACCAGTAAGGAAATCAAATTAGTAATCAAAAATCTGCCAAAAAACAAGACGCCAGGGCCAGATGGCTTTCCAGGGGAATTCTACCAAACATTTAAGGAAGACTTAACACCTATTCTCTTGAATGTGTTCCAAAAATTAGAAATGGAAGGAAAACTTCCAAACTCTTTCTTATGAAGCCAGCATTACCTTGATTCCAAAACCAGAGACCCCACTAAAAGGAGAACTATATACCCATTTCCCTGATGAACATGGATGCAAAAATCCTCAACAAGATATTAGCCAACTGTATCCACCAATACATTAAAGAAATTATTCACCACAACCAAGTGGGATTTATACCTGGGATGCGGGGCTGGTTCAATATCCACAAAACAATTAATGTGATTCATCACATCAATAAAAGAAAGGACAAGAACCATATGATCCTCTCAATAGATGCAGAGAAAGCATTTGACAAAATACAACATCCTTTTTTGATAAAAACCCTCAAGAAAGTAGGGATAGAAGGATCGTATCTCGAGACCATAAAAGCCATACATGAACGACCCAAATGCTAATATCATCCTCAATGGGGAAAAACTAAGAGTTTTCCCCCTAAGGTCAGGAACAAGACAGGGATGTCCACTCTCACCACTGTTATTCAACATAGCATTGGAAGTCTTAGCCTCTGCAATCAGACAACACAAAGAAGTAAAAGGCATCCAAATCGGCCAGGAGGAGGTCAAACTTTCACTCTTCGCAGGTGACATGATACTCTGTATGGAAAACCCAAAAGATTCCACCAAAAAACTGCTAGAACTGATTCATGAATTCAGCAAAATTGCAGGATATAAAATCAATGCACAGAAATCGGTTGCATTCCTATACACCAACAATGAAGCGACAGAAAGAGAAATCAAGGAATCAATCCAATTTACAGTTGCACAAAAAACCATAAAAATACCTAGGAATAAATCTAACCAAAGAGGTGAAAAATCTATACACTGAAAACTATAGAAAGCTTATGAAAGAAATTGAAGAAGACACAAAAAAATGGAAAAAGATTCCATGCTCCTGGATAGGAAGAACAAATATTGTTAAAATGTCAATACTCCCCAAAGCAATCTACATGTTCAGTGCAATCCCTATCAAAGTAACACCAGCGTTCTTCACAGAGCTGGAACAAATAATCCTAAAATTTGTATGGAACCAGAAAAGACCCCAAATAGCCAAAGCAATCTTGAAAAAGGAAACCAAAGCAGGAGGCATCACAATCCCAGACTTCAAGCTATACTACAAAGCTGTAATCATCAAGACAGTACGGTACTGGCACAAGAACAGACACCCAGATCGACGTAACAGAATAAAGAACCCAGAAATTGACCCACAAATGTATAGCCAACTAATCTTAGACAAAGCAGGGAAAAGTATCCAATGGAAAAAAGACAGCCTCTTCAGCAAGTGGTGCTGGGAAAACTGGACAGTGACATGCAGAAGAATGAACCTGGACCACTTTCTTACACTTTACACAAAAATAAACTCAAAATGGATGAAAGACCTAAATGTAAGACAGGAAGCCATCAAAATGCTCGAGGAGAAAGCAGGCAAAAACCTCTTTGATCTTGCTCACAGCAACTTCTTACTCAACACGTCTCCGGAGGCAAGGGAAACAAAAACAAAAATGAACTACTGGGACCTCATCAAAATAAAAAGCTTCTGCACAGCGAAGGAAACAATCAGCAAAACTAAAAGGCAACCGACAGAATATATAGGGTTAGTATCCAAAATCTATAAAGAACTTATCAAACTCAACACCCAAAAAACAAATAATCCAGTGAAGAAATGGGTGAAAGACATAATAGACACTTCTCCAAAGAAGACATCCAGATGGCCAACCAACACATGAAAAAATGCTCACCATCACTCATCATCAGGGAAATACAAATCAAAACCACAATGAGATACCACCTCACAGCTGTCAGAATGGCTAACATTAACAACTCAGGCAACAACAGATGTTGGGGAGGATGTGGAGAAAGAGGATCTCTTTTGCATTGTTGGTGGGAATGCAAGCTGGTGTAGCCACTCTGGAAAACAGTATGGAGGTTCCTCAAAAAACTAAAAATAGAACTACCCTATGACCCAGCAATTGCACTACTAGGCATTTATCCAAGGGATACAGGTATGCTGTTTCGAAGGGGCACATGTACCCCCATGTTTATAGCAGCACTATTAACAATAGCCAAAATATGGAAAGAGCCCAAATGTCCATCAATGGATGAATGGATAAAGAAAATGTGGTATATATATATATGTGTGTGTATATATATATATACACACACACACACACACACACACACACACACACACACAATGGAGTATTACTCGGCAATCAAAAAGAATGAAATCTTGCCATTTACAACTACGTGGGTGGAACTGGAGGGTATTATGTTAAGGGAAATTAGTCAGTCAGAGAAAGACAAAAATTATATGTCTTCACTCATATGAGGACATTAACAGGCAAAACAGATGAACATAAGGGAAGGGAAACAAAAATAATATAAAAACAGGAAGGGGGACAAAACAGAAGAGACTCATAAATATGGAGAACAAACAGAGGGTTACTGGAGGGGTTGTGGGAAGGGGGATGGGCTAAATGGATTAGGGGCACGAAGGAATCTATTCCTGAAATCATTGTTGCACTATATGCTAACTAATTTGGATGTAAATTTTTAAAAAACAAAATTAAATTAAAAACAAAATCTTACCCACAAAAAAAAAACCCAAAAAACAAAAAACAAAAAAACCTGCTCTGGAAAAGAGACCATGTAATAGTTCTGTGCCTGCAGGAAGGGAAACAATGTGGCTGGGCTCCACCGGCTAAGGGAGCTGGGATGCAAAGGCCTTTCCCAGAACTCACTTGCTTCTCTCTTGTTGCTGCTTCCACCAGCAGATCCAGAACATCTCTGTGTTTATCATCAGATGGACACTGCCCCTGTCCTGTGTTCAAATGCCCCTGGGAAGGACGCTTAGCAGCTCAGCTTGGGTCTGTGGTCACACTGGGCCAATCAACAGAGCAAGGTACCTATGACTGATTAGCTCAACTCGGGCCGGTCCCAGCCCTGGGCCAACCAACGCTCAACAAGACAGCAAGCCCTGTGGGGAGATTGTGGCTGGTTGGAGAACGGGGATTCCCCAGGAAGTGCTGTCTGTGCAGACAAGAGATGTCTTACTTAGCGCTCTCCCAAAAGCCAGGCCTGAGGATGAGGATTTACGTGCAAGTTGTTTGTTGGGGAGGTGATCCCAGGAAATATCAGCATGGGAATGGGAAGTGAGGCCAAGAAGGAAAGGAAGCTGGTGAAGGGCAGGTGATTGAGTGAGTTGCTTCCTTGGGCAAGTGAGATTAATCCCGCTGGGGGCCTCTGGGAAAGAGTAGGACTTGAGCCTCACAGTTACCTCAACCAAAGGGGGTAGAAGTTGGAGGATTTATTCCCTAATTTCTATCAGTCATTGGTTGAGGGCTACTCCGGTGAGGTGCCAATTTGGGGGTACTTCCAGCCACCCCATCATAAGCAGGGCCCCAGAAGCCCAGACAGCGCCAGGCAGGGCGGCAGGTGCTGGCCATGGGACGTTGGCCTGCCTACTGTAAATCACCGAGCTTTGCACAGTCCTCTTAATCGCCAACACAGAGCAGGCCAAGGAGACACGCAGAGGGCACTGACAGCATGTGCTACGTGTACTCACTACTTGAGGAAACAAACTTTAAAACCATCACTGACCAGAGGTGCAGGGCATTCCTGCCAGAGCCCAAAGGGAGGTCCCTGGCCCTTAGATGCTTGGGGCGAGGTTGTGGGGGGGCACCTGGGTGGCTCAGTCTGTGGAGCCTCTGACTCTTGGTTTGAGCTCAGGTCATGATCTCATGGTTTGTGAGTTTGAGCCCCATATCGGGCTCTGCACACCCGTGTGGAGCCTGCTTAGGATTTTCTCTCTCTGTCCTTCCCAGGCTCACACACTCTCTCTCTCAAAAAAAAAAATTTCTTTTAACCTTAAAAAAAAAAAAGCCTCACAGGAAACTGAGACAAGCTGCTGTGGTCACAGGGCACTAGGCGATGGGGACCATCTCCCCAGTGTTACTGTCAGGCTGACTGGAGCGATGGGGAGGCAGATGGGGGGAGTCAGTGCTGCCATGACCCAGCCCACCCAGAGCTTCAGAGACACTCAGAGATAGTAGAGAGAGACCAAGGGGCGGGGCCAGCTCCAGCCCCCACCCCACCCCACCCCCCGACCCCCAGCCTCAGGCTGAGCTTGGGAGCAGAGGCAGACTGGTGGAGTGGCTCCAGGGGCTCAGGAAGAGAAGGTCATCAGGGAAGAGGATGACGATGAATGCCATGCCCACCGGGGGCTCCAGGAAGGTAAGACAAGAATGTCTACCCTCCCAACTGGCTAGCGACAGCCTTCAGTGCCGGGGAGGAGAGAAGGGTGGGGAGCATGCCAACCGTCATTCCTATGCTTTCCATAGGCCCTGCTGTCTCTTCCATAACAGCTCTGTCACCTGCCACAACACACACAGAACAGGGACTAAGGCTGGGAAAGGAGAGTGGGTTTGGACATGGCTAGGGAGCAGAAGTGGGATTTGAACCCGGGGCCGTGTGGGTTCCATCTGTCGCACAGCCCTCCCCTGCTTCCCAGCTCTGCTTCTTCTCCGCCCTGTCTGCCTCCCACCCTTGCACCCCTACCTCCTTCCTAGACTCCTGCCATACCACAGCACCCATCATTCTGCCAAGGAACAGTCGGGAAGTCTTGCCACAAGCTTTCCATTTCCAGAAGAAAGCGAAGCTTCTCCAGCACAGGAGCAGGCTCTCCCACTAAGCCAGCCCAGGTCCTGAGATAGAGGCAGATCGTCTGCAGAGGAAGCTCTCCCAGGGGCTGGGCCCTGCCCTTCCCCCAGAACTACAGGAATGGGTCTCCTCCATTCCCTCAAGGTCACAAGCAAATACAGGACAGGAACCTGACCTGTGCATCCCTGTATCCTTCCAGTGGTGGTGAAGGATTGGACCGCTGAGGTCCACATGGCTGTTTACTTCCCCCATCCCCCCTCAACGAGTTGAGACAGGCTCCTCTAAAGACTGCCACCAAATAGTGAGGGAAAGAGATCAGAGAGCAGTATCAGCTCGGCCTTTCTCCCAGATAGGGATCCTCGCAGTGAACAACAGCATCTTGCATTTATGAGGTATTTATGATGTGCCAGGCACACACGTTTTGTATATTTTTATTCATCTAACCCTCACAGTAACCCTACAAGATGGATACTATAGTGGTCCCTGTGTTCCAGATGGAGAAAGTAAGGCCCAGAGGGGCTAAGAAAATTGCCCAGGGTTGGAAGCCAGTAAGAGCTGGGTAAGCAGGAGAGTTGGGTGGGAATTTGGGCCGCCTGACTCCAGAACCCATACTCTTAAAACAGCATCTTGACAACACGCTTCTGCTCAAAGATTCAGCAAGGCTCGTGGCTCCTTTGCTCTTGATAAACAGAAACATTCATTCATTCACTCATTATCAATCGCTCATTAGGCAGCTACTACGGGCCAGGGGCTGTGCCAGATGGTAGAGACAAGAATGAGCATGATTCCCATGGCCCAACCTCTGTGTCTGTCGTTTTGAAGACGGCACTCAAAAGGAGGAGAGGACATGAAATACACAGGCACTTCCCAACTACAAGTGCAGTTGTGACACAGTCACAAAGGAGAAGCAGGTGCCAAAAGAATGGGTGACAGAGAACCTGATCTAGTTTCAGGGGTCAAGAGAGGCTTTTCTGAGAGGGACATTTAAATCAAGATCTGGAACCTGAGGTGATGCTAGCTCAGGGAAAATGAGGAAAGATCATTAAGGCACGTGCAAAGGCCCTGACGTGGGAAAGAGATTCCTGTGTTCTAGAAAGTGAGAGAAGGCCAATGTGGCTGGAGCACAAAGATAGAAGGGAAGAGGCTCAGAACAAAGGGTAGCAGAAGCCTCATCGTGCAGGGCATTACCATATTAGCAATATGAGACTTTATGTCAAGACAGTGGGAGCCACTGAAAGGTCTTGAACAGATTTTTTTTTTAAACATGACTTGCATTTATGTGTTTGGTGCACGTAGAGCATTTGACCTAGTTTCTGGCACAGAGGAGGTGTTCAATAATGAAGCTGACATTACTACCCCATTTTCCAGCTTTTCCACCTCTCCTGAGGACAGGGAATGGACACCACCTTGACCCCACAGGCTGACTTCCCTTGTCAAAAGGACCAAAACTTTACTCTCATTTGTGAACAGGGGTTTCAATAGTCATCAACGGGGTGTCAGGCCACAGTGCCTATACTGCCCTTTGTCTGCTGCATTTAGAAGGGAGCCTGGGAGGTGGCTGGTGTCCAGAAGGGAGTCCAGCTCCCACCCACCCCATACCCATTAACAGGGAGAACAGGCAAGAAACAGGAAACAGGTGAGCTGACCCCACAGGGAGGCCAAGACTGTCTCCTGAAGTTAGGGCTCAGGGAAGGGTCCCTCCAAACCGGAAGGACATGTCAAAGATGATGAGGAGAGTCAGGAATGCCCTGGCTGAGGACCGGGGGACATGCGAGTAGGGCCAGAGAACCAGGAAAGAGAAGAGTAAGAGAAAGGATGACAGATAGAACGCATTAACCATTTGCAGGGCAAATGGCCCTCCAGCCTCCTCCCCTCTCCCTGGAAAGAAGGAAACCCTTCTTCAGCTCTGATGCATCGGCCCTGCTTTTTTCCCCTGCAAGCTTCCTGAAAAGGTTCAGTTTCTGCTTTCCCCACCCACTGCCTTCTAGCCTGTGTCACCACAGCCCTGCTGAACTATTCTGCCAAAAGTCACCATGGACCTCAACTGGCCTCTCCGCAGGTGGGTTTCCTGTATTGCACTTTCATGACATACATCCTCCCCTGCTTGCACTGGTTTAGCCTTCCACAGACAACGCTGTTTCTCACCTGCTTCCCAAAATGTCAGTGCTCCCCAGAGCTCTGCCTGGACCCTCTTCTCTTGTCACCCAGCACGCACTCCAAGGCCACCCTCTGGGGCTCCCATCACCTCCTTGGGGCCAGCTGCTGGCTGTGGACAGTCCACATGGCTGTCCTCCACGTGGAGCACTGACCTCACTAACTCCTGATCATCTGGGAAGAACCTGTGCATCCCCTTCCCTCCCCCACCCCCACCAGACAGCCTGCTTTTCCTCCTATGTTCCTTACCTCCAACAGCAAACCCACCACCTGCCAATCACTAACACAAGCAACCTGGGAACCATCGGGGTCTTCCTCCTACCTGCCCCCTGCATCCAGTCAGAACCCATACAGGCAGTGCTGGCTGTACTCATCAACCGCTTCCCAAATCCATCCCTCTGGCTCCTCTCTTGCCTAAATCAATTGCAATAACTTACTAGTCCCGCGTGCTTCTTCTCTCAAACAGAGGGAGCTTTCTAAACACATAGTCGATCCTTATTATTCACAGATTCCATATTTATGAGTTCGTCTATTCACTAAAATGTATTTGTTTAACCCCCCCCCCCCCCCCCCACGAAATCAATACACTCGGTGCTTTCATAGTCATTCGTGGACGTAACCAGGGCAGCCAAAAATTTGAGTCCCCGACTTGCATGTCCCCAGCTGACGCTGTTGGTGGTTTTGCTGTTTAAACTGGCCCCCGAGGGTAACACTGAAGTGCTGGCCAGTTCCTAAGCCCAGGCGGGCTATGTGGAGCCTTAGGGAGAAAACACATGGCGGTTCGATGAGCTTCATTCCGCGAGTTACAGTGCTTTTGGCCATGGGGTTAACGTTAATGATTCAACAATATATATTAAATAAGGTGTCTTTAAGAAGAAACACACATAAAACAAGGTTAGGTATTGATCAGCTGATGAAAATGTGGACAGAACCTGGCAGAACCTGACACTGCATTCCCCCCACTGGCAGTTTCAGTATTTGCTAATTCAGTGTTTGCGGTGACTTTACGGAACATAAGTACCACAAATAATGAGAATCAACTATACCGGTATGACTGTGTAGCTTCCTTCCCTCCCTCATGCCTCCCTCCGCACACAAGGTAAATCCAAACTTTTCAGCACAGTGTTCCAGGGTCTTTCAGGGTCCAGACTGCCCTTGCTTAACCTTCCAGGTGTCTTCTGGTGCTCCCACAGCCCCCCACCCAGTCCACTCTCTAAAGGTCTTCTATCATCTTTCACGGAGCTCCTTTGCATACTCTGGGCCCTCTGCCTCAGAGGCCTCTCCTCCTCGGCTCCTCTTGGTGAACTCCTACACATCCTTCAAGATCCAACTTAAATGTTACCTTGTCCGGATCTCCCTCTGGCAGAATGTGACGCTCCCTTCTCCATTGTATGTCCCTCATAGCACTTCTTACAATGTTGTACCTGATCCATCCGTGTGTCTCCCTCTCCTGGACTTGGAAATCATTTAGCGGGAAGAACGTAGAGGGGGACGGAGATGTGTGTGAATTTTTGCAGGGTGCATGAATTTCAGACATCATTCATTCAGTAAACATAAATGAGGCCTAACTTGGTACGAGGCACCATTCTAGGCACCAGGAGTAGAGCAGCAAACAAAACAAAGCACTGCCCCGTGTAAGTGTGGCCTCTGTGTGTGTGTGTGTGTGTGTGTGTGTGTGTGTACATGTGGGGCTGCACTGTGCTTGCTGTGGACCTGTGCTATTTGTGGCTCCCCCAGGTTTTGCATTTTTAACCCAAAGACAGCACTCGTCCACATGAGGTTTCCTCTGGTATGCCTGTCTCCCTCTCCCTTCTCTGCCTCCCCTCCATCTTGGAGAGAAAAGGCATAAGATTAAGGAAAAGGGAGGAAGTCACTTTTTGTGAGTGCCCACCCTGTGCCAGGCGAGTGGGGCCAGATCAGTTCACACGCATCAGGGGTAGTCCTAAAGAGGGCTTCCTTTGTGCCAGGCACTGTTCTAGCACCGTGCCTCGGTTAGCTGGGTTAATCAGTGCACCAACCCTACCAGGTAGGCGATCTTACTGTCTCACTATGCAGATAAGAAACTGAGGCATCACATAGAGGGGACGAGGCAGAAGTGGGATTCCGGCCACGCACCCTATGTTCAGTCACTGCACTGCATTGTGCTCACTGCCTCCAAGGACACTCCTCATGGGCAAAAAAAAAAAAAAAAAAAAAAAAAAAAAGTCTCATTGTACTTTGGAGAATAGGGAAATTTCCCAGGTCTAACAGTACCAGAGGTTGGGGCACCTAGGTGGCTCAGTCGATTAAGCATCCAACATCGGCTCAGCTCAAGATCTCGTGATCCGTGAGTTTGGCCCCACATCAAGCTCTGTGCTGATAGCTCAGAGCCTGGAGCCTGCTTCAGAGTCTGTGTCTCCGTCTCTCTCTGCCCCTCCCTGCTTGCACTCTGTCTCTCTCTCTCTCTCAAAGATGAATAAACATTTTTTTTTAATAAAAAATAAATAAAAGTACTAGAAGTGAAAATCAAATCCAGAGGGCGTGAGATTCCAGATGCAGGGGTGTGAGGCCCAGAGATGCATGTGTGCTCACTAGCTCACTCAAAATAAATAAATAAACTTTAAAAAATAATAATAAAACAAGGGTTGGTGGAAAGGCTACTGAATGCAGTGTTGGGGGTCGGGGGGTTCTGTGTATGTGTGTGTGTTGGGGAGGGGGTGGCCTTTTGCACAATCCCTCATGCACCCAGGGTAGGGGTGTAATGACTGAACTGGATTCCAGCAGGCACAGGATGGTGGAGAAGGGGAGACTGGGCCCCAAAACCTGTCCCATGGCCTCTTGGCAGTCATGAGAGGCTGTGCAGCTGGTACTGGTCTTATCAGCTAGTAATCAAGGCCAAGTTGGTGAGTTCCTGGAGGTCAGGGGCTTGTCTGCTTTATGTCCTGCTCACAGGTCCCTAAAACTGTCTGTTGATGTGGATTGATTTGTTTATTTAACAGACAGGTCCTACCTGGAACCAGCTCAGTTAAGATCAACTATTCCAATACAGTTACGATGATGTGGAAGTTCAAGGCCGTGGAAGCCCAGAGATGAGGCTCTAAGCCACCTGGAACGGCATAGTCAGGGAAGGCTTCTTGGAGGAGTACCAGGCAATGCGAAGAGCGAGGGAAGGGCATCCAAGGGTGAGCAAGGGATGGGGCAAAGCATTTGGGCTGGAGACAGTGTTTGGGAGTCACTGTGCTTCCGAAGGTAACTGAAGCCATAAGGATGGAAGGCCAGAGAGCAGCCTGTAGAGTCCCAAGAAGCAGCATGGGGCATTTCTGGAGAAGGATGAGAAGTCAGGATGGACCTCAGGTCCTCGCACACAAGGCCAAGGATGAGTGGACAAGCCGAGGTTCAGAGTGGACCTGTGGCTCTACCCTAAGAGGATGCCAGGATTCTGGGCTCAGCACCCAAGGAAGAGTGAACCATGAACCCTTAAGTTTCTGGGCCTCCTCAGAGGCAGTCTGGGGAGGCTGGGGCCCAGCCAATGGCAGTGCCACGTACAGCTCCGCCTCCTCCCAGGCCAGCGGCACACCCGGCTGCCTGCGGACTCTGCAGGCTCCGTCCCAGGAAGGCGCTGCCCCAAACACCCTCCCTGGTTCTGACATGAGTTCCAGCTGCCTCCGACTGCCAGCTGCCAGGACCCTTGAGGAGTAGCCACTCAGGTAAGGCCACCTGTGTCCAGATGGACCCTTGGTGTACCCGGCAGAGGGAGACATCTCTGATGGAGAGGCGAGGGAGGCAGCCTGGACATATTCGCCACCCTGGGTTCTGGTGGGAGAGGAACAGAGGGCTCCTCCCTCCACTGCTCTGGGTTCTTTCAGCTCTCCCCAGCTGAGCAGAGGCACGAGCCAGGGACCAAGTGGGAGAGGGGCTCACAGGGGTGCCAGAAGCTGAGCAAGCGAAGAGACTCTGCCTGGGCTTGCAAAGCCCCACCCCACCACACCCTAGGTGGGCTGGGCCAGAAGCCTCTGGGGACTAAGGGCTGGAGCCTCCTTGGCTGTTCCCTGTCAGGCTGCCAGGAGTTCCTCCCACCTTAGGCAGGACCGAGCAAAGATAAGTTGATGATTCACTACCAAGTGGTAGGTGGTATAGACAGAAGAGTGGAGAGACAGGGTAGGAGACAGGGTGGGAGCAGAGACGCCTCCAGCCTCCCTAACCTGACGTCCACCTCGTGGAGGAGAGGACGGGCACAGACCCCTTTCCTGCAGCTTAGGGAAAGGGGTCCAGGCCCCAGAGTGCAATTCAAATCCCAGCTCTGCTGCTTCCCAGCTGTGCAAATAGGAGCAAATTAATTAACCTCTCTGTGCTCCACTTTACTCATCCGCAAATTGGCAATAAAAAATAGCATACCCTTTCATACTATATTGGTTCGTGCAAAGTGCTCAGAACAGTGCCTGGTGTTGCATAAACACCCTATAACTGTTGGCTGTTATCACTACCCTGCCCATCTCTAACAGATCCCACAGGCAGGACAGGGCAATGCCCAATGCCTAGACCAGCGCTGGAAAGGGCACCAGGAACCCCTTACAGCAAGAGGCTGTGCAGTCTCCCTGAGGTCCTTGGGGATCCCAGCAGGTGAGACCACAGTACATGGGTCTCAGGGAACCACCCCCCAACCCAGGAACCAGGCAGAAGAACTCCAAGAGATCAAGTGGACACCACACACTCAGAATGGCAGTCATACTCCCTAAACGGAGTTAAATCTGATACCTGTGTGTTTATCACACTGAACTCACTGGTGAAACTGACCAGAGCAGAATTTCCCATTTTGCTGTGTTGACAAGACTGTTCCATAAGATGATTTAAAAAAAAAAAAAAAAAAAAGGTTCTGTGGTCAAAGGAGTTTGGGCAATGCTACATATTTCGTCCCCCTTTTGGAGACTCACAGTGTAAACGTATTAGCATGGTCAAGTAAAGGGACCTATTTAACTTTGCTGAACCTGTGTTTGCCTACCTTTCTTGGACACAGAATCCTTTTCTCTTACTACTCCTGTTGCCAAACTATGGACAGGATTCCATGGAACCCCAGTTTGGGAATCCAAACTACAGCATACCAGGCTACTCTAGGAAGGCCATTGGATAAAGAGAACCGTTGTCCCCTACTTTATCTCTCAGCTGGATTGTCATTGGCCTTGCTTCTAGTGAGTTGCATTCCAGCAAGACATTGCCTGGGTATTTACAGATGGCAGTCTGGGGACAAGTTTCCAGCAGCCTCTCCAGACCAGTCCCGCAAGCCAAGGAAAGGGCAAAGACCGGGTTCCCCTTCGGAGGGGCTAAGAGGAGAGAGCGGGGCTCAAAAGGAGAGAAGTCTTCCTGAGGCTTGGCCCCCTGAGGAGGAGGGCCAGGGTCAGGACAGAGGGAAAGGGCAGAGTGTCCACCTACTTAAACCTTCACTCTGCAGGACTGTAAGACCAGAATCTCGGGGCCCTGGGAGGAAAGACTAACTCCCTGGACCCACCTTCATGCACTTTTATGGATAAGAGTTGGGTTCTGGATTGAATTAGCTGGGCTCAAATCCCAGCTCTGCACCTAATAGTTGTGCAATCTGCATAACCCCCAAACCTCAGTTTCCTTCATCTGCAAAATGGGGACAATAATAGAACCTAGCTCCTCTGTGGCTATGAGAATTAAATACAAATGATATACAGTATTTCTATAAGGTGCTCAGAGTGAGTGCTCTATACATGTGGGGAATTCTTATCATTTCTCAGCAGTAGCAGCCAACAGCTGGGTCCACCATGAACTGGGGGATCTTCGAGGGGCTCCTGAGCGGGGTCAACAAGTACTCCACTGCCTTTGGGCGAATCTGGCTGTCTCTGGTCTTCATCTTCCGCGTGCTGGTGTACCTGGTGACGGCTGAGCGAGTGTGGAGTGACGATCACAAGGATTTTGACTGCAACACCAAGCAGCCGGGCTGCTCCAACGTCTGCTTTGACGAGTTCTTCCCCGTGTCCCACGTGCGCCTCTGGGCCCTGCAGCTCATCCTGGTCACCTGCCCCTCGCTGCTCGTGGTCATGCACGTCGCCTACCGGGAGGCTCGGGAGAAGAAGCACCGAGAGGCAGTGGGGGAGGATGGCGGGCGCCTCTACCTGAACCCCGGCAAGAAGCGGGGTGGGCTCTGGTGGACCTACGTCTGCAGCCTGGTGTTCAAAGCCGGCGTGGATACCGCCTTCCTCTACGTGTTCCACTCATTCTACCCCAAATACACCCTCCCTCATGTGGTCAAGTGCCACGCAGCTCCGTGTCCCAACACGGTGGATTGCTTCATCTCCAAGCCCTCAGAGAAGAACATCTTCACTCTCTTCATGGTGGTCACGGCCGCCATTTGCATCCTGCTCAACCTTGTGGAGCTGGCCTACCTGGTGAGCAAGAGGTGCCGTGAGGGCCTGGCAGCGAGGAGAGCCAGGGCCACGGGCGGAGGCCATCGCCCAGACTGTCCCACCTCTTCCTACAAGGAAGACGACCTCCTCTCAGGCGACCTCATCTTTCTGGGCTCGGACTCTCACCCTCCTCTCTTACCAGACCACCCTCGAGACCATGTGAAGAAGACCATGCTGTGAGAGCGGCCTGGTCAAGCCTGGTTGGAAAGGGCCCGGCATCTCCCATGGGTGCAGCCTTGGGGGCGGGGGAGCTGAGCTGCAAGCAGGGGCAGGTAGGAGGGGGCATCCTGCACCTGCCCCCTACTGTGGGGCCTCGGGAAGGTTACCCCTCCACACTGAACCTTAGTTTCTTTCTGTGTAAATTGGAGGTGAAGCCCACCTCGCTGGGTTGTTGCCGTGAGGAGGGGTTTATTTAGAGAATGGATGTGCCAGTGCCACCTGTGGGGGGGCACCCACGGTCAAGGCTTAATAGAAGTCAACTCCTCCACTTGCTTCGAGCCCTGCTTCGTTTCTTCATCCTTTGTGACCCCTGTCAGATCACTGGGTCAACGTCTCTTGCCCCTGCAAAGGGCTGGACTTGAACCAGCCAGGGGGAGGGGCCGTCCCCTCCCCCAGAAAAAGTCCCCAGCACTCCTGGGGGTCATGCCAATTGCTCAAGCTCAAGACAAGCCTTTATCCCCAGTTGCAAATTTAAGCCCAAGGGCTGTCTGCAAACATAATGGGGCTTAGCACGTGGGGACGTGTGTGTTGCAATGGAAAGTTCGTGAACTTTTGAGTCAGAACACTTGCATTCGAACCCATGTTCCACCGGGACTCTGGAAAAGTGACTTCAGCTCCTCTCTAAAGTGGGTTAATAACGTGGAGCCTGGAGGGGCTGGGGGGTGCTGGATGAGCTCATGGCTGTGGATGGGGTAAGCCAGCTGTAAAAGGCCACATAAATGTTAATCATTGGTATTAGGAAGTGCTCAATAAATGCTTGTGGGAAATCAAGCAGAAGAGCCCCTCCCTGGCTGCACATTAATCCTCACTATCCCAGCCACCGGGACAGTCAGAAAGGACACAGGCCCAAGGCCCTCTGCAGCCCCCACCCAGGAAGACCCTGACTTCCCTGCAGGCCTTCCCCAGGGACCCAGGTCTACGGAGACAGACAGGGAGGCTATGCCTGGCCCCATGCCAGCTGGGACGTTCCATGCTGCTGGCCTGCATTCCTTGTCTCCACCCGAGCAGCGGTATCCTTGTCTGAAAAACCAGAATCCGTCCCTCCCACCCCCACACAGCTCACCAGCAGCCCAAGCTCTAGTCCCCAGAAACGTCTCCACCTGGGTGCAACGTGATCCTGGGCTGAATCAAGGTTGCCCCTCTCCACATATACCACCTGCTGAGGACCCCAGAACCGTGCTTCCGAAAAGGGCAAGAGAGAGGCCTGGGGACAGAGGGACTAGGGGCAATAAGGCAACTGGAAGGGGCTAGGAGCAACAGACAGGGGCTAGCGTTGGGGCTGACCTGGGCCCTGACATGAGAATACAAGGCTCCTGCACTGCCTCCCCCCCTCCAACAGTTCCACCTACATACCTGCCAGCCCAGGGAGCCAGACCCAGCCATGCCCATCCAGGCTGGAGAGAAGGCGTGGGCCAGGGGAGAAGAGCCACACAGGTGTTTGCTCTGAATATGTGCCCGGGGAAGTCCGCCCGCCGGCCCACCCGCTCACTCTCCCTTGGCTCATTGGCTCAGAAAGCTCCACCCCGAAGAGGAGTGAGGAACAAAAGCTGCCTCTGGGAGGCCCTCAGGCACACAGACAAGCCCAGGGACCAGAGAGTGGCTGCTAGACCCAAGAAAGGTGAGGACCCAATCGGGCAGGAGAGGGGGCTGGGAAGCAGGGACCAGGTGGGCTGAGGAACCTCGTGAACTCAGGCTGCAGGCTGGGCTCCTGGGAGGAAGAAAGAGGACAGAGGATCCCTGGAGAAACCCCAGGGAAGCCCCAAGGAGGGGAGGGGACATCCTGCCAGACCAAAGGGAGGACAGAGGACCAGAGAAGAGACAAAGAAAAGGAGGGACCAGGAAGAGAGAGTTTCTGCTCAGTTCAGCAAACATCTATTGTGTGTTCACGGGGCCAGGCCTGGTGCTGAGTCCTGGGGGAACAGATGATCCAGGCGTAGAGGCTGCCCTCCAGACGCTGACAGTCTGGTGCAGGAGACAGGTAAACAGACTATTTGAACACCAGTGATCCATTCTGCCATGAGAGATAGAGGAGGGTATTCAGAAAATGTCCCAGGGTGAGAAGCTTTGAAGATGGTGAGGTCTGAGTCAGGGATGGGGTGGGGGGGCTGGGGCAGGAGAGAGAACCTGATGGCTCTCCAGATAAGGGGGTGTGGAGGACAGAGCACATCGGACAGAGGCCCAACCAGGAATAATGGGAGACCTGGCTGCCAATCAGAGAAGACAGGTGTCCCTGAGAAAAAGTACATGATCAGGGGTGGACCGAGCCAGAATCCTGCCTTTGTCCCTTTCCCAGGCCCTCCCTAAAGCCGAAATGGTTGGAATTCCAGAGGAACCCACTGTGGTCAGGACAGTCAGCGCTCGCATGGGTGCAGGGAAGGGGAGGCGCATGGGGCCAAACCGCCACAGCTCCAAAGAGCCTATTTAGTGTGGGAGGAAATGTCCGGGCTGGGGATGCCCTGGGCCTCTCAGTGAGGATGGTTATCACTCAGGGGTTCTTCAAAGAGGCCAATGTGACCACACCCAGCACAGGGCCTGGCTCATGTTGGTGCTCATTAGAAGCTGGAAGATAATGATACACACCCCTCATCCCCTGCCCCTGTCGAGCCCCAGCAGCTGGCAGGAGGGCAAATCATCCAACCTGTACCTTCTTCCTGTTTCTGTAGAAGTCATGCTATCCACAGAAACTTGGGGTCACAGAAGTCGGCAGGCACATCCATGGAAGATGATTACCTTTCACGTTTATCCATTACCCTGTAGAATAAAACATCCCCTGATTTTGGAGCTGGAAGATGGGAGTTCAAGACCAGCTCCACCATTTCCAGCAGGGGGAGGCCTTGGGTAGGTGGCTGTCTAGGCCTTAGTTTACCCACTGCCCCCCCCCCCTCCATGAAATGGGGATAACAGCCATCCCTACCCCCCCCCCCCACCACCACCAAGTCATTGCAGGTGAGGACGTGATGACAAGGTGGTTCTGAAAGGGTTTTGCCAATCGCACCTTCAATAAAGGGCACCCATTTCCAGGCTCTCCCAGGCCTCGTGGCCCCCACTCTGGAGTGGGCACTTGCGGTGTAGACCATCCACGTGAGGAAGCAAGGACACAGTCGGCATGAACTGGGCGTCCCTGCAGGGCCTCCTGAGCGGGGTCAACAAGTACTCCACCGCGCTAGGCCGCATCTGGCTGTCGGTGGTGTTCATCTTCCGCGTGCTGGTGTACGTGGTGGCCGCGGAGGAGGTGTGGGACGACGAGCAGAAGGACTTCGTCTGCAACACCAAGCAGCCAGGCTGCCCCAACGTCTGCTACGACGAGTTCTTCCCTGTGTCCCACGTGCGCCTCTGGGCCCTGCAGCTCATCCTGGTCACCTGCCCGTCGCTGCTCGTGGTCATGCACGTCGCCTACCGCCAGGAGCGGGAGCGGAAGCACCGCCTGAAGCACGGCCCCAACGCCCCGTCCCTGTACGACAACCCCAGCAAGAAGCGGGGCGGGCTCTGGTGGACGTACTTGCTGAGTCTCGTTTTCAAGGCTGCCGTCGACTCTGCCTTCCTCTACATCTTCCACCGCCTCTACCAGGACTACGACATGCCCCGGGTGGTGGCCTGCTCCGAGTCCCCTTGCCCCCACACTGTGGACTGCTACATCTCCCGACCCACGGAGAAGAAGGTCTTCACCTACTTCATGGTGGCCACAGCTGTGATCTGCATCCTGCTCAACCTCAGTGAGGTCGTCTACCTGGTGGGCAAGAGGTGCCTGGAGACCTTCAGCCCGAAGCGCCAGCGGTCTCCGCGCCGGGATCACCTGCCCGATACGTGCCCCCCATATGTCCTCTCCCAGAGAGAGCACCCCCAAGATGGGAACTCTGTCCTAATGAAGGCCGGGTCGGCCACGTTGGATGCAGGTGGGTTTCCATAACCTGTGAGGTTGGTGGCTGGGACCACCGGGTCCATGGTCTGTTCCCTAAGGCCACCGCAGGGCAGTGGCCTCTTTTCTGCAGCAGGGCAGGTGAGGAAGATGGTTGTGGGGCTCAGGAAGCACCCCCATGGGCCAGTGCTGGAGAGCAGCTTGGTCTCTAGGTCCTGAGCCCCGGGGGAGGGAGGTTGATGGCTGGTGGGGATTTTGTATATGGCAATGGGGTATGTCAAAACCTTAATAAATGTGATTTTCCCAGTATTTTGTAGACCAGGTGGGGAGTGGCGGGTAGAAGTGTCAGGGGGGTTCACCATGGACCTCAGAGAGGAGCCACAACCACTCAGTGGGTGCCTGCACCCCAGAACCTCAGATCCAAGGTCATCGATGCATCACACACACACACACCACCACACCACACACACTCACACGCACCGCACAACATATGCCACACATACACACACAGAGTGTGCCCCCAGGACGTGGTAGGAATGCCAAGAGGTGGCTCCAGGGGTCTCTGGACTCTGCAACCAGCCTTGGTCTGCAACCAGCTGGCCAAGGCAGGAGGAGTGGGATCCCAGGAGACCCTGGGCCCAGCACAGGTCAGTTCTCAGTGGGAGCCCCTGCAGTGAATGTGCATGGTTCAGGAGGCCTCGGCCCCTCCCCCATTCCAGCCTCCCTTACCCTGCCCATCACACTCCTCAGAGAGAGAGTCTCCCTGAGGGTATCAGGGGAAGGCTGGGAGGGAGGGGAAGGTGCTGAGAGTGAGCCCAGGGTGGGGAGTCTGTAGAGATATCCCCACAGGCCACGGACCTATTGAGAACATCAGAGCTACAGGTTCCGTCCCGGAGCCTCCAGTCTGAGGAAATCCCCCTCTCTTCACCAGACACACATTTCCTCATCCTCCCACCCCCATCCCCACCACTCAGACCTTGACCCCTCCCCAAATCACACCTCCAGTATGGACCTGCCTCAGAGCCAGAGCCCCCACCAACAGCCCAGGGGAACAACCCTCCGGGAGGCCCCCAGGCCTCCTCCAGTCAGCAGCTCCCATGCTGACCACACCTACCGTCCTCACACATCACCGACTCCCTGACCATGAATGGCACCCCAGCCACCCAGTTGTCCCAGCCAGGAGCTGGCCTGACACCCTCATGCCCTCCCCGTCTCCCAGCCTCTCACACCCCACAAGCCAGCGCCAGTGCAGTTCATCCTGCTAACTCCAACCCTAAATGTCTCTTGAATCTGTCCTTCCTTTCCCACCACCCTTCCACCATGGGGACAGAGTAGTCCTGCTATATATGAACCTGACTCTGGCATTCTTCCTGCTTTAAAAATTCTTCCACTACTACCACAACCCTCCATTGCCCTCAACCTGACCCCTGCTGGCCTCCCCAGTGTCACCCCTGCTTCCTCCCCCCTTGTTCCCACCAATAATACCAAAGGGCTTATGGGTCCCCAACCAGACACATCATGCTGTGTCATGCCTCATGCCTTCGCATATGTGTTCCTTCTGCCTGGAATACCCTTCCAATCTCCCCTGGGATGCTTCCTTGAACCCCACGGTTCAAAACCTTAAACCTAGCCTGTGCCTTTGCCTTTGCCCATCAGTCTGTGAGCCCTTCACGGGCAGGACGCTGACTCACCCAGGTCCCCAGCTACCTTTAATAAATGTTTGGTAAATGAGTAAATGGGCTATGAGCTGCCTGGCGGAAGAGACCTGTCTTGTTTATCTGAATCCTTCACCACACCTAGCCCAGGAAGCACAGATAAGTGTCCTCTCATTTGCTTATAGATTCCATTATTGTTGCTGTTTTAATTAAATCTAGCCTAAAGATTTCATTTATAGTTAAGGAAACTGGCCTGGAGAGGGGCCACCTAGCTGGGCTGTGTCTCTAGTGGTCCATAGAGAGCCTCTGTGCCCCACGCCCAATTACGGGACAAGATCAGGAGTCACTTCTTAGGTCAGGGTCCCTAGAAACAGAACCAACAGCAAGAATTTGTTTGCATGTGGTGGAAGGAGCAAGAGAAGCAGGCTAGGGAGGGGAGCAAACTGAGCTGGGTATGGGCTCAAGGAAACGGCCTTGGCCGGATCCCTGTGGGGTGAGGGGCCTTTGGATCATAAATCCCATCTCTGAGTTGTCCCAGCGAGAAAGGGCATCAAGCTTTGGAACTCCCATACCAGTCAGTCATTGGCTTCAGGCAACCCCATGGGCAGCAGGGCTGACAGGAAGGGGTAGGAGGTTCCTATTCAATCAAGGTCAATTCTCCAGGGACAGCTAGAAGCCATGAGTGCCCTATATTCACAGCAGCTGGGGAATGGTTGTCCCCCAGCAAAGGGGACATGGGCAGGGCACCAAAACCATCCACTGAACTCCTGCCTCCAGGAAATAAGGGTGGCTCTACCTCCAATCCAGACCAGAGCTGTGGCCACCCGATCCCAGAAAGCAGGCTGATGCTCTCAACCAGTTCAGAACTAGGTGACCCCATGCTTCTCAGACCAGCCCCCACCAGCCATAACCATATCCCTCTGAGATTCCAGATTCCCCATTCCAGTTTCTGCCAGCATATGGTGAGTGCATCCTGGGACCTGACTACTCCTGTGGCAGCCCTGTTCATAGGTACTGTTCTCGGAGATCCCAAGTCCTGAGCCAGTGACCCAGAGAGTGGTGGAACACCATCTGAGCCGCTAGCCATGGAACTTTTTTTCTCAGTCCTGCCCACACCCTCAAGGCCCCCCCACAGCCCTCACTACCACTCTCAGACCTTCCCATCTCCCCCTTCTTGAACTCCCTTCGCTCAGCTCAGGCCCCTGCCATCTGTCTCTTCTGCCTTCTGCCCCACCCCCATTGCTGCCACCTCATTGCTTCTAGCTCATTGAAGACTCGAGGATACAAGTCAGGGTCTTTGGGTATTCTCTCATGGCCCAGGGCTGCCGGAAACATCTGGGCGTCACTGTGTCCTTTTCGTTCCATGCCCTCGGTGTCTCTCATGACCTCCTCCTCTGTTCCATTTAGCTACCCACTCACAGGACCACACCCCAGACTTTGTCTTCACCCAGTACTACTCCACCTCTAGAATCTCCCACTTGATTCAAGCCAACAAATATTTATTGTTCACTTTTACGTGACAAGCCCCACGCTAGGTGCCAAGGATCAGACACAGTCCCTAATCTCGTGGAGGTTATATCCCATGAAGAGAACAGCTCTTAGCATCCTGGAGTGCACAGGGTGCTGAGGGGAGGGGGGAGGGAGGAGGGGGAAGGGGATCCAACATCCAGGGATTCAGGAAAGGCTTCCCTGAGACTTCTGAAGCTCACACCTAAAGAAAGAAGAGGATTTTGCCAAGCAGAGCAAGGAGGGGATGCCAGGTGAAGGGAAAACATGAGAAAGGCATGGAGGGAAGAGCAAGGACAGGGTGACCAGGACAGGAAGTAACCCAGAAGGGCTGGAGCCCAGTGAGGGGGCTGGCAGTAAGAGTCAGGCCCAAGTAGGCAAGGCTACATCATGCAGAGGTTTCATGGTAAAGCCCTGTTAAGGATTTTGGACTTCATCCTCAGGACAATGAAAAGTCACTGGAGAGACTCAGCACAGAGGTGAGATGATCTCATGTGCAGTGTCTTTGGTTAATGTGCAGAAGGGCCAAGGCAGGGCTACTTACTTGGAAAATGATGCAATAGTCCAAGTGACAAACAACAATGGCCTCAACAAGGGTGTGTGCATTGGGGATATAAAGAAGTTGCTGGATTTAAGGAAGATTTACGAGATAGAATCAGATCAATTGGGTGATTTGAGTGGGTGTGCGGATCAGGGAGAGAGGAACCATAGTGACGCCCAGGTTTCTTCTCAGGGTGGTGGTGCCATTTCCCCAGGGGAGAGGCAGGTTTGAGGGACATAGTGATAACTTCAGTTGCAGACACATTGAGTTGGGGAGACAAATAAGATATCTTGGTTATCTCCTCTTGTTCCTGGACCAGCTTAGCCCCTGGATCACCTTCTCTCTCTCTAAGGCTCTGCGTATTACCATTTCTGGTGACCACATCTAACACCTACCTCGCCATGCTTTGACTTCCTTGTTCCCCTCCATCTTTAGTCACCCACATATGTCTTGTCTTAACAAGAGCTGCATCATCTCCTAGCTCACCCACTCTGCTTCCCGCTCCAGCGCTCCCTCTGCCACATCTACTGTTTCACCATCCATCATCAGCCCCTTTATGTCCTCCCTCCCCTCTTTTCCCAGCTTAGACTCTGTGGGCCCCTCATAGATGTGTCCTGCTCTCCCTTGCCATTGCCTGCTGCTATAGTCACTCACCAGGCAAGACAAACCCCAGTTAAAACCAGCTCTCCATGTGGCACCCATTCCAGAGCACCTGGAGAATAACATAACTGCACTGACTGGTTTCAGTGGAAACTTCTGAGTACAAAGCTCCGGTGGGCACTCAGCACCTCAGGCAAGTCTACATTTTCCTAAAACTTTAACCCTAGTCTCCGAGATGACTATATCATACCTTCTCCTCTTGCCCCCTTTTGCCTAAACCTCCTCAGCTGACAGGCAAGCATTATGCGCCCCTTCACTCTGCCTTCTCCCTTGTGACACGGATGAGCGCCCCTGCTCCTGATACCCCCTCCTCTTGGACACTGGACCCCTCACCTCTCACCCCTCTGGACTGTGCTCCACAGCTATTGCCTCACAATTCTGTAAAAATGCTATAACGTTGTCCTCTCTCTTTCTGTCATTCCCTCTTGACATCACATCCTTCTCCAGCTACCACCCCCTTTGCAAAAAACAAAACTCTCTAAAGGTGGTCTATACTTGCTGTCTCCACCTCCTCATCACATTTACTCATTCTAGTCAGGACTGTTCTTCCCAAGTTTACCAATGGCCAACAAGCTGCCAAATCCAGTGGTTGGTTCTTCAATCTCATCTTACTCCCCCAGCAACATACGGCCACTGAGAGCTCCCTCCTCAAACACCATCTTCCTTTGGCTGCCAGGAAGCACCCTGTCCTGGCTTTCCTCCCACCACATTGAGGGGCCCTCCTTGATCTCCACCGATGCTTCTTCTTCCTCTTGCTGGCCTCTAAATGCAGGGTGCCTTAGGGCCCAGTTCTCTACCCTCTTTCCCCTCTGTGATCTTGTCCAGTACCATCTATAAAAACCATCTATAAACCGATGGCTCCCACATTTATATGTTCCCACCTAACCACTCCCATGAGTGTTGGACTCATATATCCAACACTTCCTTTCAGTCATCCAAAACAGAACTCCTGATCCTACTAACAGAGAACAGATTTATGTTCTCTCCCAGTCTTCCCACCTTGGAAGAGAAGATCCCCACTCACCCAGCTGCTGAGTTCAAAAACCTACATGCCTCTTTCTTCACAATTATATCCACACCATTAGCAAGTCACATTCATATAATTCTAAGTTCAAAGTCCATTCCCTTCAGACCGTCTCCAAGTGCTTCCATCCCAGGCCAAGCCATCTCACTGAACATCTGGATACCTGCAGCAACTGGCCCCCTCCTCTCTTACTCCTCTGCTGTTCCTTCTGCACGTGACAGCCTGAGAGGTATTTCAACCAAGATCAGTCAAGTCACCCCCTTGCTTAAAACCCTCCGAGTGGCTTCCATAATGGCCATAAAAATGAAAATTAACCATTCTTGGGGCATCTGGGTGGCTCAGTCAGTTGAGCATCCGACTTCGGCTCAGGTCATGATCTCATGGTTCATGAGATCAAGCCCCACATCAGGCTCTGTGCTGACAGGGCAGAGCCTGCTTGAAATTCTCTCTCTCTCTCTCTCTCTCTCTCTCTCTCTCTCTCTCTCTCCCTCTCTCTCTCTCTCTCTCTCTCTCTCTCTCTCAAAAATAAATAAATAAACATTAAAAAAAAGATTTTGTTCCAAAATTATCCCCCAGGTAGGAAGGATTTGTTTTATATCCAAGTCCTTACCAAGTCTCTCACATTGTGGGGCATGCTCTCAATTACTGCATTTTGAAAAACAGAATGCTCTTTGGGGGAAACTCATTAGCCTGAAATAACCCCAATCAATGAAGTCTTGGATATCCACAGAGGTCACTGGGGGTCACTGGGTAGAATCAGAAAAAATGGAGGCAAAGACATTTCACACAGATTCCATCATTACTCCCAGTGGTATGACCTTCCAATTGCAAATATTTTCTTCCTAGGCAAGCCCTTAAAAAAACAAAACAAAACCACATTAAGAACAATAAAAAAAAGTAGTTGTGTTAAGGAGATGACATATACACACCTACCAGATGATTTTTTTTTAAGTCATACAACCTAATATTACGCAACCGGGTTTTGTGGAGAGAATAAAGTTCTCGGTATCATTCACAGACTTAAAAAGCACTATTTCACAAATAACTTGGACAAAAATAAAGTTTGTGTGTTTTGTAAAGGTTAATGATATAAAACAAAACTCTAATGACTATTAACCCAGGTGTTACAGAAAAATGTTCAAAGTTTAAAGAAAATTGCTTCATAAACTATTCAGGGGAGAAAAAAATAATAGGTTTACTACATTGTTCTATATAATGTGATTTTTTAATTTTTTTTTAACGTTTATTGATTTTTGAAACAGAGAGAGACAGAGCATGAACGGGGGAGGGGCAGAGAGTGGCAGACACAGAATCTGAAACAGGCTCCAGGCTCCGAACTGTCAGCACAGGGCCCAATGTGGGGCTCGAACTCACGGACCGCGAGATTATGACCTGAGCCGAAGTCGGATGCTTAACCGACTGAGCCACCCAGCCGCCCCTATAATGTGATTTTAAAAACAGGTTGCAAACTCTAGAGAATATTATGCTAAGTGAAATAAGTCAGAGAAAGACAAATACCATATATATGATTTCACTCATGTGGAACTTAAGAAACAAAACAAATGAACATAGTGGTAGGGGGGCAGGAAAAGAGAGACAAATCAAAAAACAGACTCTTAACTATAGAGAACAAACTGATGGTTACCAGAGGGGAGCGGGGTCCAGAAATAGGAGAAATAAGTGATGGGGATTAAGAAATGCACTTGTGCGGGGCGCCTGGGTGGCGCAGTCGGTTAAGCGTCCGACTTCAGCCAGGTCACGATCTCGCGGTCCGTGAGTTCGAGCCCCACGTCAGGCTCTGGGCTGATGGCTCGGAGCCTGGAGCCTGTTTCCGATTCTGTGTCTCCCTCTCTCTCTGCCCCTCCCCTGTTCATGCTCTGTCTCTCTCTGTCCCAAAAATAAATAAAAATTAAAAAAAAAAAGAAATGCACTTGTGGGGCGCCTGGGTGGCTCAGTCGGTTGAGCGTCTGACCACGGCTCAGGTCATGATCTTGCGGTTTGTGAGTTCAAGCCCCACGTGGGGCTCTGTGCTGACAGCTCGGAGCCTGGAGCCTGCTTTGGATTCTGTGTCTCCGTCTCTCTCTCTGCCCCTCCCCCACTTGTGCTCTGTCTCTCTCTATCAAAAATAAAATAAAAATGTAAAAAAAAAAATTAAGAAATGCACTTGTGATGAGCACCAGGTATTATATGAAAGTGTTAAATCACTAAAATCTATACCTTGAAACTAGAATCACACTCTATGTTAGCTAACTAGGATTTAAATGAAAACTTGGAAAGACAAAAATATATAGGTAGCAAATTAAGTTAAGTAAATTATTATTTTGGTCACACTAAAAAGTTTATGTGTCCATATAAGCCCCCAACTTTTTAGAGGGTCCCCTCACTGGGAATATAGAGGGTTGCTTTTGTTTTTTTAATGTTCATTTTGAGAGAGAGAGAGAGAGAGAGTGCAAGCAGAGAAGGGGCAGAGAGAGAGGGAGACAGAATCCCAAGCAGGCTCTGCCTTGTCAGCACAGAGCCCAATGCGGGGCTCAATCCCATGAACCGTGAGATCATAACCTGAGCTGAAACCAAGAGTCAAAGGTTTAACCAACTGAGCCACCCAGGAGACCCTAGGGGGTTGCTTTTTACTTGGAGTTATCATATATCTGGGCTTATGGTAGGTGGTAACTCAAGCTGTGAAGGTGGCTAATACTGTACAGAGCCTGAGGGGGGAGAAACGAGAAGATGTCCTAGGATGGAGGCTTAGAGGCCAAAGAGAAGGGGGGAAAGCCAGCAAAGGGGACTGCAGGGTAAATTGATATCATAGAAGCCAAGGAAGTATGATGTCACAGAGGAGGAAGGTGATGTCACAGAAGCCAAGAGATGATTGTTCTAAAGAAGTTTGTAGAACTTCTAGAAGAGGAGTCTCTAGAGAAAAAGAAATGATCATCAGGGCCAAACATTGCCTTGGGTCAAATTAGATAAAGACTGAGAAGTGTTCATTCAATTAACATAGATGGTCACTGGTACCCATGGCAGGAGCCCATCTGTAGAGAATGGGGTACCCACCTGGTACCCATCTGTAGAAAATGGGGTGAGGAAACCAGGTCCCAGTGAAGTGAGGGGACAGTGAGGGCCAAGTAAATGGAGATAGCAACCATGAACAACTGGTTGGAAAATGGTGGCTGGGAGAAGAAAAGAAAATGAAAGGGTGTTCGTTGCAAAAGGATGGGAGCAGTCAATTTTTTCCTTTTGTTACGGTTTAAGAGACTTGGGAATATTTAAATAATGATGAAATGAATCCAGTACACAAGAAAGGAGGTCAAGGTCCCCCTAGAGCCAGAGGGAATGGGATGCAGAGCCCAGATGGAGGCACATCGGCTACTGTAACAGGAGGGAAGGAAGAAGTGGGGAGACAGGTGCAGGTCACCCCCGTCTCTTACCACAGCCTCCCCACCGCCCTCTCGCTTAGCTCCTCCCTCAACATCTGTCCATGTTTATTCAACAGATCGACAGGGGACCTGAGAGGCACCTCCAGACCTGACCCCATGACCTCCCAATCTGCTAGCCCCTCCTACATTCACTTCCTTCTGAATCTAGCCTAGGATTGGGATCCAGAGTCTCTCGCACCACCTCACATGAGAGCTCTTCGACTGGTGTCTGTCCTCCCCTCTAGACTGCAGTCTCTCTAAGAGCCAGAACAGTACCCATCTGGTTTGTCAGTGTATCCTCAGGCCCTGCATCATGCCTGGCATACAGTAAAAGGGTAAGAAGTATTTGCTGATACAGTAAAAGGGTAATAATGAGATAATGACTGGAATGAACTGCTGTCCTACCAATATCCCCATCGTCCCTCTGTCCCTCCTATCTAGCAGGACTCCAGGCCCAGATCAGTCCAACAGTGCTTTCCCATGGTTGCACCCTGTGCTGGGCTCTGCTCCAGTGAACCCAACAGCCAACCAGAGTGAGGTCACTGCAAATCCGTGTTCTCCTGCCCCACCTGACAGCCCTCGTTCTTCCCTGCTTTGGTCTGTCTGCTGTCATTCATGGTGGCGTTTGGCCTTCTCAGCCTTCTCCACTCCCCTCGAACCCTCTAGCCAGTTCTATCGTATCTTTATCCCACGTCTCAGAGAAAGCAAAAGCTATCCAAGAATGCTCTCCTGTTGACTGCCACCAGACCAGTCGCCCTCCCTCCTTTCCCCCAGCACAGTAAAAGGGGTGAGCCCACTCCCGTTAACGCTTTAAAACCCCCACCCCCACACCCTATGCCGAGGACTCCTCTCTCCCACCCCCTCCTGCCTTCCTGTTTCTTCAACCTCTAGCTCTCTCCTGGCTCTCCTGGCACTTAAGCAGGCTCACACCTCTCCCATCCAAAAATCAAAACAAAACCCTTCCTTGACCCCATGTCTCCCACAAGCATCTCCTTATCTCTCTCTTGGCTTTTCCAACTGTGCATCCTAAAACAGGTCTACACTCACCATCCTGACTTCCTCATCTCCCACTCCCTCCCACCAGCTATGATCAGTCTCTGCTCCATCACCCCACTCAAACCACCCTGCCCTTGCCAAGGGCACCTAAGATTCCTTTGTCACCAAGTCCAGTGAGCACTACCATTCCTTGAGCCAGGAGCCATTTAACAGGGTAAACAGCCCTCCCTCATTGTACCTCTTCCCGTATCATAGACACCTTGTACGTTCTGTCCACCTGGCCCTTCTCCAAGGGGGAGCTAAAGGCGACTGCCAGGCGTGCCACCGGGCCTCTCGACTTCAGGGTGGATGTGTGTTCCAGGTGGGACCACTCGGTGTTCTTCCCCAGATTATTTGAGTCTTTCCTAAGGGAAACTTGGGAAAGTGTGAGCTCAGAGCCCATGACCATGAGCAAAACCATGTGCAAAAACCCATCAACACATGGAGAGAAGCCAACGGTCAGAGAGGAGCAGAGGTGAGGCCAGCTGGAGAGGCTCTAGACACAGCCAGACGTGGCTCTACTGAGTGCTTCTGGGGCTCCAATACATCCCTCCCCTCCTCGTGTTTCTACAAAGCAATCAAGTGCCCAAACTAATTCAAGTCAGATTTCTGTCATTTGCAAGCAAGAGCACTGACTAATACACTCAGGCTTCTTCAGTTTTCCTGATGCTCCAGTCATACCCCCTCAATCTCCTTCAACATCCCCCGTTGGGGTGGTCCTTGGGGCTCTTCCCAAGCTGTTTGCTCCCCTCAGGCTCCACTCCCTCCCTGAGTGAGCTCCCCCTTTATCATGTCCTTCATCACCATCTGGACACTGCTGACTCCAAATCTGTATCTGCTTACAGATTATTTCCTCATCTCCTATTTTTCCCTCATAGTCCTCATTTTTCTTAATATTTCTATTGTGATAAGATATACGTGAAACTTCCATTCTAACCATTTTTAACCACACAATTCAGTAGAGTTAATTTCATTAATAACATACAACCATCACCACTATTTCCAGAACTTTCTAATTACCCCTAACAGGGGCACCTGGATGGCTTAGGTAGTTAAGCGTCTGACTCTTGATTTCAGCTCAGATCATGATCTTACCATTTGTGAGACTGAGCCCTGTGTCAGACTCTGTGCCAACAGCATGGAGCCTGCTTGGGATTCTCTCTCTCTCTCTCTCTCTCTCTCTCTCTCTCCCCCTCCCCTGCTTACATGTATATGTGTGCTCTAAATAAATAAATAAACTTTAATTCTCCCTAACAAAAACTCTGTACTCACTAAATAATAACCCCCACTCACTCCTCCACCCAGCCCTTGGTAGCCTCTAACGACTACTGTCTATGGATTTACCTATTCTAGACATCCAGAGATCATACAATATTTGTCCTTTTGTGTCTGGCTTATTTCAGTTGGCATATTGTCCTCAAGATTCATCCATACTGAAGCATGTATCAGACATGACTCCTTCGTATGGCTGAATAATACTCTACTGTATGGACATACCACCTTTTTGTTTGTCCGTTCTTCCTTTTGATGGACATTTGGGTTGTTCCCAGCATTTGTCTTGGCTATTGTGAATGGTGCTGCTATGACCACCCATATCTGAATCTGAGTCCCTCTTTTCAGCTCTTCTTGGCCTTTACCTAGGTGTGGACTTGCTGGGTCATATGGTCATCCTGCATTCTTTTGGAGGCACTGCCGATCTGTCTTCCACAGCAGCTGCACCATTTTCACACTGGCACCAGCAGTGCATGAGGGCTCCCCTTGTTCTTCTCTTTCCTGTCCCTGTCCCATGCATCCAGATACCTCTTGCACATCCACACACGTGTGTTCCACGGATTTGGATGCAGAGGAAAATTTGGTTGTGTGAACAACCAGTGCTGAGCCACACCCCACCCCTGAGGATCTGGGATGGGCTGTGTTGGGCATGAAGTGAGGCTCAGGGTTGGAGTGACACTGTCTGATGCTCACCTGAATCACAAAAATGGGGGGTTTACAAGTCATGTCTGAACACTCTCATGGCCTTGTCAAGATGACTGCACTGGAATATCATCAAACACACCTGTCATTTAGCCAGCTCCAGATACAATGAGCCTATCATTTTTTTTTTTTTTTTTTTTTTTTTCTGCTTCTCCCAACCTGCTTTCTGTCTTGTGCTTCCCAGCTTGGCCAATGGCAAACCATCTACTCAGGTGCCTATGTCAGGACCTCCCCAGTTCGTAGAAACAGCAAGTTCAGGAACCACAGCCCTGCAGCCCAGTCCCAGTCTAGGCTCTACTTCCTGAGGCCCAGGGCCTATCACCTCCTCAACCCAGAATCAAGGCTCCAGAAGCTCCCACACTGCAGGTGGCAGGCTGATTTCAGGCATCTGGCACACATCTCACCCCAGGCTGGCTTCATCAGCCCACACCTTTGCAGCTCAAAGGACAGCCCAAGCAAAGACTCCTTCCTCATCCAGAAGGAGAGCAGAGGCTGGGTGAAGACAGACAAACTCAGACAGACAGACAGCCCACCTGCCCCTTAAGTACCAGGTGTTTGAGCCTAGTAGCAGGAAGGAGGGGAAAGAGATGAGGCTTAATCAGTGAGGGCTTCCTGGAGGAGGCAGGTGGCCAGGGAAGGGACTTCTAGAGGATAGGTAGCTGGGACGCTAAGCTAAAAGGAAACTGGTGAGGGGCGCCTGGGTGGCTCAGTCGGTTGGACATCTGACTCTTGATCTCAGCTCAGGTCATGATCTTGGAGTTGTGATTTCAGGCCCTGCATTGGGCTCTGCACTGGGTGTGAAGCTTACTTTTAAAAAAAATTGAAGAAGGGAACTGATCAAATACCTGCTCTGTGCTGGCCTGGGATGGGGGTTTATTGTGTGCATGTATTTACTCGTTTGGCAAGTACTTTGTCTACAAAGTGCCAAGCACCATTTTAGGCACTGAGGATACACCAGTGGACACAACAGACCAAAAAAAAATAGCTGTCCTCACAGCTTCTAGTGATGGGAGAGACAATTAACAAGAAGAATATGCAAAATATAAAATATGTGATGTGATCATAGTTGCTAAGGAGAAAATTTAAGCAGGAGAGAGAGTGTGGGGAGGGAAAGGTCAGTTCTAGATGGGGAGGCCAGGGAAGGCAAGGCAGTACCCGGCACAGAGAAAAGCAAGCACGCAGGCCCTGAGGCTGGAAAGACCCTATGCAGACCCATGCACAGCAAAGAAGTCAACAGGCCTGGCAGCAAGAGAGCTGAGGGCCGTGGAAAACAAGGCCAGAGTCCTCAGGTGAGGCCTGAGAAGGACCACCTCACACAGGCCATCCTGATGCCCCTGGCTGTCACTCTCAGTGAGCAGGAAGCCTGAGCAGCGCTTTAGGGAAAAGAGGGGGCACAATCCCCTTGGTGGCTGCGTCAGCAATGGATAAATGGGGGCAAGGACAAAGCAGGGCAATCCGTTATGAGGCTACCGCAATAATCCAGGAAAGAAACAAGCCGTGGGTTTGATGTTACCAGGATAACCTTAACAGAATCTGTGAGAAGCGACCAGACTTTGAAAATATTTTGAGAGTAGCACCAAGATGATTCTGTGGCACTGAACATGGGGTATGAATAAAAGGAATCAACAATGACTCTTAAGTTTGGGGCCTTAACAAGTAGATGAGTAACATTGCCATTTACTGGAAGAGTAAGTAAGAAGGATGGAGAGGGATGTAAGGAGCAGGTTGCCGGGTAAAACACAGGACAGCCAGCTAAATTTTAATTTCAAAAAAAGAATAGATAAGTGTCGTTTAGTATAAGGAAGTCCCGTGTACAATCTAAAATTCAATTTTAACTGAGCACGTGATTCGGGGTATGGTTTTACTTAAGGGGGGGGGGGTGCGTTTACTTGTTTGCTTTGTCCCTAAATCTGACAATCCTACTAAAGGAAGGAGTTAGATCGGGGACAAGGTGAGTCTGCGATACTTACTAGACACTGATAGGAGAGGTGGACGGGCGGCTACGCACATGAGCCCAGGGTTCAGGGGGCTGGTCTGGCTGGAGATAAATAAGTATCTAGGAGTTGTCAGCCTAATTCTGATATTTTAAGCCCTGAGACTGAATGGCACCACCAGGAGAAGGAGTGGGGCCAGAGGAGAGAAGGAGCCTAGGACTGAGCCCCAGGGCACCTCAATACTTCAACGTCAAGGAGATCTGGAGGACCCAGCAAAGGAGACGGAGAAAGAAAAACCAGAAAGGAAAAAAAGTCAGGAGAGTGTGACATCCTAGGGACCAAATTCCTGCTGGGAATGCAGAGCCTTAGCTGTGGGAAGCCGGGCAAGAGGGTTCAGGTGGAATGTGATGAACCAGGGACTGGTTAGAGTGACTTCAAGAGGGGACAGAGGGAACAAATGGAGATGATGCATCAAGACGACTCTTTTGAGGAGTTTTACTACAGAGGAATGGAAAGAAACGAGGCAGATGCTGGAAGAAGGGAGTGAGGGAGGTGTGTTTGTTTTTTAAGACAAAGGACTACCAGCACATTTATTGTAAAGGGAAAGATCCAGTAAAGAGCAGAAGGGAGAAGATGGAGGAGAAAGAAAGGAGGGAGGTCCGGGGCGGGTGAGAAGGGGTGGGATTCAGGACACATGTGGAATCTTGAAGCTTGCCGGCAACTCAGAAAAGCCAGGCGTTACCTCTATTTGACGATAAAAGCTGTGTGGGCAGAAGTTCCAAGTAAGTCCCCGTGTCTTGGAAGGAAAGCAGTATTCTAGCCTGGATCCTGGGACATCTCTTCCTTCCTACCCACAGCCCCAGGCATGCTGCAGCACGGCTGGAAAGCCCCCATTCTTCCACCTGACCTGCTTCCTAGCTGGTTCTGCCTGCCCCACTCTGCTCAAGGGAAGAAAGAGCCCCTGCCGCACATACACAAATGCAAGGAAACCCTCAGCCAGAGAGGGAAGCCCCTACCTGAGGCCTGGGCAGAGTTTCAGACACTGGGGGAGGCCTGGAACAAAACCAGCCCCTGCCAAGGCCTGGGCCAGAAGAAGTACAGTGCCAGGCTTAGGGCCTGCCACCCCCAGAGAACAGGTGTAGACCCTGAAGGGAGTGTGGGTGGCTGGGGCAGCTTCCAAGCCCTGCTACAACACAGTCTTGCCCTGAGGCAGGGGGCTGGCCTACATGGCCTCCCACACCTTCCCCTGCTCAGGGAGCAGGACTTGGAAGTGGGACGACAGGGCCTCACAGCCTCTTTCTGGGATGGGGACTTGTCCAGATCCCTCCAGAAAAAGCAGAGGCCGGTTGTTGGAGACACTGCCTGATGTCAGGAGGGAGGGGGCAGCATCTGGCAAGGTCCGAATGATAAGGAGCTCGGCAATAAAATCACCTGGTCACCAGAGCAGAATAACCTGACCACACACAAAGACCCTGCCACACGCCACCACCTCACAGACAACCACACATGCACACTACCTCACAAAAGCCTCCCAGCCACCTCTGCAATCATACCCGTTCACAACCACACCACCAACCATACACCCATATTCCCCACACCCCCCCCCTTAACACACAGCTACCCAATCGCACTTACCAGACAGACAGTCCCCACACATAACTTTCTGTGCACCCAGCATTTACTTTGCAAACAATAACTGAGTGCACTCTGGAGAAGCAGCAGGAGTGCTACTGGCAAGCCCGCTGCCCTCTTAGAATGTCAGGGAACGTTCTGAAGCGACACTGCTGAGGAAGTGGATGAGGTGACTTCAGATGGGGTGCCCAGGGAATACCTCTTTCAGAAGGTGATGAGTGAAAAGCAGTCCGGGCAGAGGGCCAGGCGTCCATGCAAAGGCCAGGAGGCTGGACTGACTGTGGTGTGTTTGTGGAGCAGAATGAAAGCCGGGGTGACTGGAGAAGAGTGACCAAGGAGATGTGGGATAGGAGACAAAGCAGGACCAGGTCGTTTGGTGCTTTGTAGTCCAATGTCAGGAGAGTGGGTGTTAGTATAAAAGTAATGGTAAGTCACTGCGAGGTTTTCATAGGTGAGTGACATCTGATTTACATGATGAAAGCATTACCTTAGCTAGGAGAAACCATGGGAGGAAAACTTTTTCAGTTCCCAGAGTAGGGAAGGCATTTCTAATTATGACCAAACCCAGAAACCAAAAAGATAAGATGGATACATGTGACTGCATAAAAAGTATGTTAATTCTGTATGGCAAAAATTCCATATTCAAAGTCAAAAATACAAGTGTGTAACCAGGGACGGTATCTTTTTTATTCGTATCATAGACAGAGGGCTTACTGCTTTAATATATAAAGAGCCCCTAAGAAATCAATAACTTAAAAGGCAACCATCCACTAGAAAAAGGGCAAAGGCAGGAGCACCTGGGTGGCTCAGTTGGCTAACCATCTGACTCTTGATTTTGGCTCAGGTCATGATCTCCCAGTTCATGAGATCAAGCCCCGCATTGGGCTGTGCGCTGACAGTGTCAGCCAGCTTGGGATTCTCTCCCCGCCCCCCTCCGCCCTCTCTCTCTCAAAATAAATAAACATTAAAAAAAAAAAAAAAAAGAAAAATGGGCAAAGGCAAAGGACAGTTCACAGAAAAACAAACAAAATGGATGTTAAGTATATCAAATGATGCTCATCCTCAATCATAATAAGAGAAATGCAAAATAGAAGTATAATGAGATACCACTGGCAAAGATCATACAGTTTGATAATGCTCTACACTAGCAAGGACACAGGGACGCAAGCACTCACGTCTGGTGGCAGCATAAACTGATACATCTACGGAGAGGATTTGGCATTATCTATAAAAATTAAAAAATGAGCATACAACTTTACCCCAAAAATTCCACTTCTAGGAATGTATCCTATGGACCTAATTTTAAAATGTGTTAAATGATGTTTGTCCAAGCATATTTATTGCAATGGTGTTTATAATAGAAAGTAGGAAATATATGATTGGAAGCAGCCTTACGCTTCATCAGTATGTGACTGATTAAATACATGATAGTACACATACTATTTAGCTGTTCTATGCACAGAACCATGTGCATAGCATACCCACATTGGGTAAATGTCAAAAGGAGAGTATCTATATAGTCAAAGATGCATAGCTGATCTCAGGAAGGAGAAACAAGTAACTGGAAACCTGGTGGTCATGTGAGCAGCTCTGGTCACATAATCTGGGGTTCGGGGAGAAGTCAGGAGTAGCACCACAAGTGTGGGGACTCCTCAGTGCTGGATAGTATTGAAAGCCCCCAGACTGGATGAGTTCACCCGGGAGAGAAGAGGCTAGAGCCTGGGACATGCCCACCCTGGACACCAGCATGTGGCCTCCAAGGTGCAAGAAAACTGGGAGTGTGGTGTCAAGGAAACCCAGGGAAGAAAGCGTTCTGAGAAGGAGGCAGTGGTCACCCGCTGTGTCAGGTGCTTCTGTAGGTCCAGGAGGGTGGGGATGGAGACACGACTGTTGGATTTAGCATCATGGAAATCCGTGGTGACCTTGACAGGGCTGCCTTTGTGACACAGTACCGGGATGGAAACGTTGTTCAAATGGGTTGAAGAACAACTAGGAGGGAAGGAAGTGGGGAGCAGGTTTGCTCTGAGATGCTGGAGAGCAACAGGCCGCAGGGAGCAGATGGCAGAGTCATGGACCCTCACAGGACGCTCTCATGTTCACACATCCCCCAACACTGGCACATACACAGAAGCACCGAGACCACCGGGCATGGGGTCTCAACAGTGATGTTCAGGGGCCATGACCCAGTGAGTAAAAGACGGCCTCTGCCCTGTGGCTTTGCCCCATCCAGAAACCACAAGGCTGAGACCTCCAGAGCTGGCTCTGCTGCTTAGCATCTGTATGACCCTGGGTAAGTCACCTAACCTCTCTGTACCTCAGTGGGAAGGGTCACACCTTCCTCCCCACTGTGAGGATGAAATAAAGTCTGCCAGCCATGCCTGGCGCAAAGATGTCTCTGAACACGCAATGCAGGGTTAGTCTCTATCGAAATGAGTAGTCGGTAGGGTGACCGTGTAATGGATCTTCCCAGGTTTGGGGGCACTCTTGAGAGTAAGGGGAGGATGCGAATTACACTGGACCACAGGTGGCAAACCCGTACAGTCCTGGGGAAATCCCATGTACAGTCACCCTTGTGTTAACCACACCACCTCTATGTCTCCATCTCTATGGAGACAGCGAGGGCTCAGCCCCAAGGTGACTAAGACCCCAGGGCTCCCAGGGAGGCCAGAAACGCTGGGGTTTCTCCAACAAGGCTGGGAAAGCTCCTTGTCACAGCACACTAATAAATAAGACAAAGCCTCTTTGTACCCAGAGCCGAGCCCAGCTGCAGGCCCGCCTCCTTCCGCAGTCTCTAGGGCAAGGGCGCTCTCGCCCCAACATCCGACTCCCTCGCACAGAATCCGCCCCTTGTCCTAACTCCAGGCGACCACCTCTGCCCTCACCCCTGGACAAAGGATCCCCCCATCTCCTTTCCAGGCACAGGACTCGCTGTGTCCTTTCCAATGTGGACGCAGAGTCTGCTCCCCACCTTGGAGGCCACAGAGCCTGAGCCAGGCACCGCCGTGGAGGCTCATCGTGCCAAGAGAGCAGACCCCTAGAGTGCCCCCAAGCAGGGTCCCGGCCGGGCGCCGGGCAGGAACAGAGACCCGCAGGGCGCGGGCACAGTCGCCGTGGCAACGCGTGTGGGCGAGTCATGATTGCAGGCTGTCCCGGGCCACGGCACTTAACAGTTTAGAGTGCCTCCCGCCCCTGATCTCATTGGAGCCTTTGCAACAGCCCTGCCCATGGCCACCGATGCCCCCATTTCCCACATGAAGAAACCGAGGCTCGGAGCAGCGACGAGCCCCTCAGAAGGCCGCCCCGGCAGCGGGTGGCAGCAGGACTAGACGCGGACCCCTTGCGGCCGAGCCGGCCCCCAGGCTCCTCCCCGGCCCTCCCTCCTCCGCGCCGCCCCCCTCGCTGAGCCCGCCGCCGCCGCGCGCCTGGCCTCCACTGCAGAGCCCGGTTCCCGCCCCTCCGCCGCCGCGCGGGGCTCCCGGACGCGGGCTCCCGGTGAGTGTGCGGGTGGGGTGGCGGGACTCGAGCGCTCCCGGGCGACCCCCAGCGGCGGGGACGGCTGAGGAGGGGGGGCGAAGGAAGGGAGGTGGTGGAAGGGTCTCCCCCAACACCCCCAGTGCCCTCTCGCCCCTCGATTCTGGGCGAGGTGGGGGCTCTAGGGGGCTTGGAAGGTTCTGAGACACCCCCCTCCCACGTCCGCAAGCTCCCGAGCTGCCCCGGATGAAAGGAAAGTGGGTGAGGGGAGTGGGGAGAGACTGCAGTGGCATTATAGAGTGTGGCGACAGTTGGGCAAAGTTTGGTCCCGGGCTGGGAAAAAGAGGATGGCTGGGGGGTGAGGGTGGGGGGGAGTGTTGGTGGCCGGCTGGGGTAATCAGAACTGGCTCCACCTGTCCCAGTTCTGAGCTTGGAGGGAAATTCTTTGCAGATGAGTGGAGTCCCTGGGGTGTGTTGGGCGGGACTGGACAGACAGGACCGGAAGGTGGAAGGTGGGGACCCAGAAGGGGGCTGCACCCAGGTGGGTGTCGGGTGACAGGGCCCCTCTCCTCGGGAAGGCTGGCAGACTGGGCTCCAACCACCACTTCAGTCTTTTTGAGCTCCCACCAGGTGAGTGGCAGGCTGGGGAGGGAGTGATCTTAAGATTCTTACAACAGCTCAAGAAAGTAGGAATTCTTTCCCTTTAGAGATAAGGAACGGAGGTCAAACTATTAAGGGATTCTTGGAAGTCACCTGGCTAGTAAGGGGCACAGCTGAGGCTGGAATCCAGATGTGACTCCATGCTCAGTGCACGTTTCTCTGCTTGTCCCCATAAGGCCAGGTCTCAGAGGAGCACGTGGGGGAGAAGAGGGTCTGCAGGGATGGGGTCTTCTGCAGTCACACCCTGCTGTTGGCGATTCCCGGAGAAGAGGCATCAGAAGAGCTGAGGTGTTGAGAAGCAAATGTGCCTTCTCCCTCTGGCCAGAGCTGGGAAGTCCTTCCCCCAAGCTACCTTATCCAGATTGTTCTGCAGGCTACCTACCTGCCCCCACCTCACAGCCCTTGCCTCCAAGCTGCCTCTCTGAGAAGTCAGCATGCATTTCTTTATCACCCAGCACTTACTGAGTACCTACTGTGTGCCAAACACTAGGCACTAAATATAACTCAGTAAGCAAAACAGCACTGATATTCTAGCGGGGGAGACAGACAATAAATAAGAACCAAAAAATAACAAATACTTTAATTTCAAATGGTGATTAAATTCGAGGAGGAAAATAAAGGAGACAGGAGCAGAGTGACTGGGAGGGCAGGGCTCCCAGACCCAGGGTAATCTGGGGAGTCCTCAGCGATGAGAAGGACCCAGCCATGCAAGGTTCTGGAGAAAGAGCATTCCTGGCAGCAGGAATAATTGCAGAGTCCCCAACTCTCCCCATGTGGCTGGAGCAGGGAGAGGCAGGGTGAGAATGTAGGAGAGGAGGGCAAGAATGTAAAATCTGGGGTTTCATCCTAAGCGTAATGTGAAGCTAGTAGAAAGTTTTAAACAAGGGAGTGACACGGTCCAAGTTAGTAGATTCTAGGGGCCCAGGAACAGATGCCGAAAGGCCAGCGAGGAGGCCCTGGCAATAATACCAGCAAGAGTGATGGTGGTTTGGAGCAAGGTGGTAGCAGTAGAGGGGTGAGAGGGGCCCTGCAAGATTTGGACCCACAGGCATCATGCATGCTCAGAGGGGCATCGTGTGCTCCAGGAGCGCCCACATGTGCACACAGGCCCACACATGCACATGGAGACACATGTTCCCACACCCGTGGCAGCAGGCAGACACTAGATGTACTCAGGCAGACCCACCCATCCACACCCTCTGAGTCATCCCAGGACTGGGAGGAAGATGGGTGGTTCTGGGGCCTGAACAAAGTATGTCTCCCCACCACGGAGCCCGGGCATCCAGCATGGCTGGGGTGGTTGGGGCTCCCCCAGGCTCTGGCACAGGGAGAGGGATTGTCTCTAGATTTTCCCTGGATCTGGTGTGCCAGGAGCCAAACCACCTACCATCCCCCACTCACCCCCAATCTGAGTTGTTCTCCCAACATCACCACCTACTGACTGGGAGACCTTGAGGAGGTTATTTCTCCTCTCTGAACCTCAGTTTCCCCTCTGCAGAATGGGCTTGCCAGGGAGCAAGAAGATCCTCTGCCCTTCTACCTGGACTACAGTCCTGCTAGCTGGACTAAGAATGAAATTAGAGACAGATAAACAAGAGAAAATCTAATTTAATTTCATGTGAATGGGGAATCCACATGGATGTGGAAATTCCAAAGACAGGTAAAAGGAGGTATATATGCCCTCCTGAAGTAAAGAGAAGGGAATAGGGGTCTGGGACTTCAAAGGGAAGAAATACAATTGACCAAGGATGAAAATGAGTAAATATTTGGTAAACAAAGGTTTGCTGGGCCACTCAGAAACAATGGGATGTAGAGGACTTTGATCAAACAGGCCTTGCTAGGCTCCTCTCTGTCTACCCTCCTTAGTTTGTATAACAATGTAGTTATCTCCGGTGATGGCTCTCTTCCTGGAGCAGGTCCTCTATCTGAATACTTCTAGGCAGTTGAAGGAGAGATAAAGAGCTTTTCCTGAATCTGATGAGCTTTGATTGCTTTTAACTCAAAATCATCTGCATGCCAAAGTGGCCTATCTTGGGGCGGCCTTACTTGGCCCCTACAGGCTCATGACCCCACCCTCACAAGATGGTAGCAAGGAATCAGTGAAGTAAGTTGCAAGAACCTGGTCTGGGACAGGCATCCAGCAGAGGAGGGGTAGGAGGTGGTGGAGAGCACAGCCTGCCCCCCCACACCCCCACACTGACAGCCTGGCCTGGAATCCAACTGCAGTTCTAAATGAGTGATTTGGCCTCTCTAGATTTCACAATGAGTGGCCAGCATTTATTGAGCACTTACTATGTGTTAAGTGCTTTGCAACGGTTATCTTCATCTGTAAATGAGAAGCATAATAGTATCTACCTCATGGGGTCATTATAAGGACTAAAGGAGATAGTGTTGCACAGCTTTTAGCTCCTCGGCTGACCCATAGTAAATGCTCAATAAATGGTCATTGTTATTATCAGCAAATGCACATTCCCTTCCTTCATGCATACAAGCTCTGTGACTTTTGGCAGGTTACTTAGCCTCTCTCTAGGCCTGTATTCTGCCCGTAGCCTGGGAGGAATAATAGTCCTGATCTCAAAGGGTCATTGGCTGATCAAACGCATCTATCCACATAAAGACCCCAGAACAGTGCCTGATACACGGTAAATGCTCACATCAAATGTTACCTATGCGGAGCACCTGGGTGGCTCAGTCGGTTGAGCATCCGACTTCAGCTCAGGTGGTGATCTCGCGATTCCTGGGTTCACACCCCCCCATCAGGCTCACTGCTGTCAGCCTGTCAAGACAGAGCCCGCTTCGGATCCTCTGTCCCCCTCTCTCTATCCCTCCCCTGCTTGCAGTCTCTCAAAAATAAAAATGAAAAAATACATAAATATATACATATATATGTGTGTATATATGTATATATATACACACATATATATAACAAAATAACATATATATGTAACAAAATAAAAAATTAAAATAATAAAAAAATTTTAAATGTCACCCATACATTAAACATGGACTTTTCCCTTGCATGCCGTCAGGTGGGCACGGCCCCCGGCACGCCCGCCAAGCACCATGGACTGGAAGACGCTGCAGGCCCTCCTGAGCGGCGTGAACAAGTACTCCACGGCATTTGGGCGCATCTGGCTGTCGGTGGTGTTCGTCTTCCGCGTGCTGGTGTACGTCGTGGCCGCGGAGCGCGTGTGGGGGGACGAGCAGAAGGACTTCGACTGTAACACCAAGCAGCCCGGCTGCACCAACGTCTGCTACGACAACTTCTTCCCCATTTCCAACATCCGCCTCTGGGCCCTGCAGCTAATCTTCGTCACGTGCCCTTCGCTGCTGGTCATCCTGCACGTGGCCTACCGGGAGGAGCGCGAGCGCCGGCACCGCCAGAAGCACGGGGACCAGTGCGCCAAGCTGTACGCCAACGCGGGCAAGAAGCACGGCGGCCTGTGGTGGACCTACTTGTTCAGCCTCATTTTCAAGCTCCTTATCGAATTCCTCTTCCTCTACGTGCTGCACACGCTCTGGCATGGCTTTGGCATGCCACGCCTGGTGCAGTGTGCCAACGTGGCGCCCTGCCCCAACGTCGTGGACTGCTACATCGCGCGGCCCACCGAGAAGAAGGTCTTCACCTACTTCATGGTGGGTGCCTCTGCCGTCTGCATCG
Source organism: Acinonyx jubatus (assembly GCF_027475565.1). NCBI lineage: Eukaryota > Metazoa > Chordata > Mammalia > Carnivora > Felidae > Acinonyx > Acinonyx jubatus. Next base: position 26,300,617 of record NC_069381.1, read on the forward strand.
TGCTCACCATCTGCGAGATCTGCTACCTCATCTTCCACAGGGTCCTGCGAGGCATAGCCAGGAACAAGCCCCCGAAGGGCCACAGCCTCCCATCCTCCACCAGCCGGGCCTCCACCTGCCGCTGCCACCACAAGCTGGTGGAGGCTGGGGAACTGGGCTCCGACTCTGGCGACGACAAGAGACACGCGTCTGCACCCAGCATGACCCCCATCTGACCACAGGCTGGGGAGCGACGCTGGAGCTGCCAGTGGGGACAGATGGGCAGTACTGCACGGGGGGAGGGGTCCTACAGGTGCTGGGTGCCCCCACTTTGAATTCGCTAATCTATCCCGTTTCATTTTTGGCAGATTTTTTGAGCACTGGGCACTGTGCTGTCTACCCAGGTATAAGTCACACCCCAGAACTAGCGCCAGTCCTTGGGGGAGACAGACATCGAAACAAACAAATCAATGACTGAGTGCGAGGGGACCCCCAGGAGGCTCCCAGCAGAGCTTCCGCCTAACCCAGGAGGGAATGATCAGGAGAGACTACCCTGAGTACAAAATGTTTGAGAGAGGTGAGAAGGGCTTCCTAGATGAGAAAGCGGCAGGTGTTTGCAGGTGAGATGTTTGCCCTGGTTTGGAAGCACTGGATCAAAGGGAATTTCATTCCCTTGGGAGAAGCACCCAGGTTCTGGGCTGGAAAGGAAGTAGTCTCTAAGCAGTGGGAGGTCCAAAGTCCTGAGGGTGAGCTTGTGAAGGGGAGGAGGAGATGGCTCTGTGACGCCACCTGCTGCTCGAGATACTCAGGTGTCCTCCTGGTCCCCACTGTCCTCAGGGGAAGCCCCCTTTCGCCCAGTTCTGCTCCTCCCAGGCTCAGACAGCTTTTCTGCCGTCTTCTTGCCACAAACGTGCTCAACCTAGTGCCAGCCTCTCAGACTCTGCTGCCAGAGACTCAAGGTAGATGTTCCTTGAAATCAATAAAGGCTGTGTTTTATACAGGTTGGCTCCATCCTCTGTTCTGTACTCCCACCCACAAGACCCTGAGGGCAGGGAAGGTAGCCCTCAGGAGGGCTGTACGTCTGGGGGTGAAGGCAGACTGGGGCTGGGGTTGATCTGGGTGGGGATGTGGGTGGAACCTACTGGTATATATGTTGTGATTGTAAGTGTGGTCACAAGAGGACGCTGTGCTCCCTCTGCAACAGCGCTTCCCGCGTTTCTAGTGAGAACACTGCTCTGAGCACACACACAATCATTGTTCTCCCCATAGATAAACCACACTCCCTCCTCCTTTATAACCCAATCACCACCATCAACAATCCACGTCCCCACCCTGTGTACACAAATCTCTGTTATTCATATTCTCCTTATAATATGCCACAACAGGATGGTTGTCTCCTCTAAAGGTGGGAGTCCCAGCCTCACTCAAGCATTATTCAGCAGCTCCTTCCATCTGCCCTGAGCATCGTTGGCTCACCGGGGCCCTGGCAGGAGGTGGAGACTGCATAGGAGAACAGGAGCTGAACTCAAACAGCTCTGAGTCAGGGGAGACAGTAACATACTCGTCTCCTGCAGTAACCAACAGTTGGGGTGGTTAACAGCCGCCCCCCCCCCCCACCCCACGCCCCAGTACTGTGTGGTGACCTGCAATTTAGGGGACACCAACATTCAAGCCAGACTGGAATGGAAAGCAAAAGGGGGTGCAAGGCTCCACTAATGAGAGACACATTTAGTGGCCATCAAAGCCAAGGCCAGGGGCCAGAAATCTAGGAGCAGTGAACCAAGAGCCAATGCAGGCAAGGAGGGGGCAGATCACTATGTCCACAGAACAGGCTGTGGTTCACCTTTGCTCTTTCGTGTGGCTATTAGTGGGGTGGGTAAGCCAACCAAGCTTAAAGGGCCCAGGGTTGGGCTGACACCCACCCCTCACAGTCTGAATCATAGCTTAACCACTTCATGACCACAGTCACCACGCTGCACCTTGGGCAAGCTTTCAGAACGGCAGTCTTGCCATCATTACAATGTGAATTGCACCAGTCAGGGTCCCAGCAAAAAACGGATGGCACATTCAAACCCAGTAACTTTAAAGAGTTTCCTTGAGGGATATTTTTTCATGTTTATTTATTTTGAGAGAGAGAGAGCCGGTGCGTATGCACATGAACACGTGCACAAGTTGGGGAGGGGCAGAGAGAGAGAAACCCAAGCAGGCTCCACATTCAGCATGGAGTTCAATGCAGGCTTGATCTCACGACCATGATATCATGACCTGAGTTGAAAGCAAGAGTCAGATGCTTAACCAACTGAGCCAATTTGTCTTAAAAAGTATGGGCATGATCAAGGAAACCACAAACACTACTGCAGTGCCCTGGGGCTTGTACCAGGGTAGCCACAGACTGGGTTGCCACACTGGAGCTGCAAGGATGCATTCCACCCCAGCGACCAAATAAATACCCCAACTTCACTTTCTCATCTCCTGCTCTCCTGCCAGTGGCTCCCACTGACACAACCCAACCAGGATCCAGAGAGCAAGGGAGCCAAATGAGGCAGCCAGTTATCGCTCAGCCTCCTGGGGCACAGAGCAGGGTGGAGAGTTGACCCGAGGGACAAAGGGACCATATTCATCCCAGCACTCAGAGCAGTACTACTCCTGGGGTTGCTGTAGAGATGAGACACTGAAGGTAACCCAGCAGTATGGTGCTAATGTGTTCAGTAAATATCCAGGCAGGAGCTTGCCTGCTGCCCAGGCCACAACAAGGCCAGTCCCAGCCTGGCCTGGATGATTGCAAAGGTCTCAGGGAAGGTCTCTCCTACTTGCTGCCACACATTCCAGCATCTTCCAGGGCAGTTTCAGCTGCCTGGCCAAGGATGGCTTGGAGGCCAGAGCAACCAGAGGACATCACTGGCTAGCTCAGCACAGACTGAGCCTCCAGCCCCAGGCCCCTTCTCCAGGCTGGGGGTGAGGACCGTGGTTGACAGGATGTCCCAGCCCTGTCCTGAGATGTGCCACCTTCGGCCTGAGAGCTGTTCTGAGCAGTGCACCTCACTCTCCTGATCCAGGACACCTGGAGCTAATGTTCACCATCCAGAGTCCCCAGCACACAACGCTGTCACCACAAGGTGGCTCTCATGTCCCCTGGCCTTCTCTTCTCAGGGTACACGCTTCTATCTCCTCCTTCCCCAGCACATGAGCATTCACTGCAAGCCTCCTTCCCTCACGCACATGATAGATTTAGATTTCACGCACACACAGCCTTCACAACCACACCTACTGCACGAAATAACAGCCACCACGCAGCCCAAGCTAAACAGGAGATTATCTTGTGTCATCACCCTGGTCTCAGCTTCCTATTATGGATTGAATGTTTGTGTCCCCGCAAAATTCATACCTTGAAACCCTAATTTCTACTGTAATGGTATTAGGAAGTGGAGCCCTTGGGAGGTGAAGCCCTCGAGAATGGGATTTGTGCCCTTCGAAGAAGACACAGAAGAGGGAGGACCTTTCTCCCTTCACCACGTGAGGACACAATGAGAAGACAGCCCTGTGTAAACCGGGAAGAGGGTCTTCACCAAGAACCTTTTTGGACTTCCAGCCTCCAGAACCGTGAGAAATAAATTTCCATTGTTTAGGGCCCCCGGTGTGTGGCATTCTGTTACAGCAGCTTGAGCTGAGACAACCACATCATCTCGCACCTGGATTACTACAACAACGTCCCTGCTTCCTGCCCTAGCTCTGGGAAGCAGAAGAACGGAAAGGGGAGGAAGCGGGACTGAGCGACAAGACCTGTTGTGCTGTGTCCATCAGGCAAAGATTGTCGGTTAGAGGCGGTCACGTGGAGTTGGCTGGGCCCTTGACCGCTGCTTGGCTCAGTCACTGCCTGGGGCCACCCCCCGAGCTTGGCCACCTGGACAGCTGGAGTGGACCTGAAAGGGCTAACAGCTGGAGGCTGTCAGCTGCCCAGACTCCCACAGCTGGGCAACAAGTCCCATCCCAAAGGGGGATGTCCATATTCACCGCTCACCCCCACAGTCCATTCTCGGCACCATAGACCCAGGGATCCTTTACAACCCAGGTCAGGCCGGGTCACCCCCCTGCCTGCACCTCCTGAGACATCTCACACAGCCCTTGAGGGGCCTCTAAGATCTGCCCACCCCACACCTCATCTGCTCTCTCTCAGAATGCACCCCTTCTCTCTCACCTCACTCCAGCCACACTGACCTCCTTGCTGTCCTCAAGCAGGAAATGTTCCTGCCAGGCATGGTCCTGCCTCGGGGCCTTTGCACTCTCTGTTCCCTCTGTCCAGAAGGCTCTTTCGCTCCATCCTTTCCTTCAGGGTGCGCATCAAATGCCCGCTGCTTAGTGAGACAATCTCCTCTCTTCTACTCAACATCAAAACTGCACCCTCAGCATGCTCAACCCTCCCTCCCTGCTTTCCACATAGCTTTGTCGCCATCTAGCAGGTTCTGTGTTCTGTCTCCCCACAGCTAAAGTGTAAAATCCCCAAGGACAGGGAGTCTTGTCATTCCCTGGTTGGTCTCCAGGGACCACTGTCTAAGACAGTGCCACAACAGCAGGGGGTGCTCAGTAAAAATGTGCTGAATTAATACGTTCATATATGGGGCTGGTGCTCTGCTAGGTGCTGGGGATGTAAAGAAGACCCTGCTGCGTGCCCTCTAGGGGCCCTCAGTCTCATGCAGTAAGTGACACACCCGGGGTGGGAGGAAGGGAAATGGGGTGGGGGGAGGTTTAATCGGTAGAGAGTTTCAGTTTTGCAAGATGAAAAAGTTCTGGAGCTCTGTTGCTCAACAATGTCAATGTACTTAACACCACTACTAAATGGTACATTTTTTAGCAGTTCAGATGGTAAATTTTATGTGTTTTTTTTTTTACCACAATTAAAAATAAAATTTTTAAAAATAGCCACCCAAAAACCCAAAATAAAACAATGCACCCAGGGGCAATACGTGAGCCACTGAGGGCACCAAGGCTCACCTAACCCATGGGAGACAGCAAGGGGGCTTCTGGGAGAAGTTGACATAGAGCATAGAAAGACTTGTAGGTTAGGCATGTGAGGGCACTCCAGGCAGAGGGAATGGCATGGGCACAAGTAGAGCGCTCAGAGAACTACAGTAATGGAGTATGGCTCAATCACATAGTGAAAGGGGGAGAGGGATAAGGCTGGAGGCCTTACTGAGAGCACACTGAGTGGCCTAAACAGGGTCAGGGCAGTGGGAAGAGAGGGAGGTGTGGGGTTCCAAGGATGCCTTGCCCTCTCCACCTGCTCCTCTCTCCCTCCAGGAGAGGGGATCAGAAAGGCTTGGGAGAGCCTGGGCCCAGCAGCGGGAGAGGAACTCAGAGTGAGGCTGTCTTGGGGGCGTGGTAAGAACCCGCCTCCAGGGACCTCCGTTCTCATGCCCTCCGAGGTCAGAACTAAGTGGGCGCAGTTGTCAGCTTTGGAAATCCGGGAGGAGGCTCTGCTCAGCCTGGCCCTGAGGGACAGGCCTGGAAGGGGAAGCAAGCTCAGTCTGATCCTGAAGTTTTGAGGTCTGAGCCAGGCCCAGCACACTTGCTGCCCCAGAAGTCTGCTTGCCAGGGCTGAGGGCAGGACCCTCAGGGACCCAGCCCTGGGGCACTGGGAGTCCGAGGACTGAAGCCTGCTGCAGAAAACCTACTGCAGAAAAACCAGGACCGTTCCACCACCTGCCCCAGGCCTCAGCCCCCACCTGCCACGTTTCCTTTCCTTAGCTGTCCTACCCCCCACCACTCCACTCTGGGTCTCCTTCCCCTCAGTCCTCTCTGCTCCCATCAAGACCAACCCACAGACTCTTTTTGTCACAACTGTTTCTTCACGACATTTTTAGCCACTGCTCACTTGAAAACTCCTTGTGTACCACTATGCTGTGTGCTGATTGGATCTCCTATCAACTCCACACAGTAGGAACAATCACCATCCCCATTCTACAGAGGAAGAAACTGAGGCACAGGGGTTTAAGCAACTTGCCTAAAGGCACAGGAGTCCTCAGCAAAGTCTCAACTTCTAGATTCTTTGGCCTCCTCCCCGCAAAGTCTCAGCACCCTAGGGGCAGCAGCCAAGGTCTCGAGACCTTGCAACCCAGGCTCTTGCTCACACTGTTCCTTCTGCCTAGAATGTTCCCCCTTGCAGCCCCTTCAACCGGCTAATTCAGTCTTCTCAGGAAACGTCCCTAACCAAGTCCCCTCTGAGTCACCCTGTAGTCCTCAGGAGAACCTTCCAGATTTGCTACTTTACTCTTACCCAAGGGCTGATATGCTCGATTCCGGCCTCCTGTAGCAGCCAGTGAGAGTGGGAGACCAGAGACCACACCTGGCTGGCTATGGTCAACCCCCCAGCTCCACTTACAATGCTGCAGCACAGCAGACCCTCATTAACTTTCATCGACAGGGCGATGCCTGAATGAAGGATGGCAGGTTCTGCCCCCCACCCTTTTTCATTCCTTTGGGAGCCCCCTCCCCATTTAGAGGCATAAGCAAGGGATCCAAGCTAAAGGTGGAGAGCCCCTCCTCTTCAGTCTCCAGTGATCTATGGGAGTTGCTTAGTGACCTCTGATCGCCTGCCCAGGAGTGGAGATGTTTGAGAATTCCGCAAGAATTCAGGCTGGGTTGAGAGCCCAGCTCCACCACGGACTCTAGGGAGGGCAGATATAACCCCTCTCTCCCGATGTGGTCCCCACGTCCTGATGAGCCTCGACTGCCAAGTCTGGGCACAGTGCGGGGCACACGGTGGCACCCTGAAAAATGAGTGGTCTTCTCTCTTTTTTCTGACCAAGGGCAAGAGGACCCCATGGTCAAGGAAAGGTCCTTCCCTGGAGACCCCCACACCCTCATCCGCATCTGCCCATCCCTCACAGCCCTCAGGTCAGTTGCAGGATCAGAAAGTTCTCTCTATGATCCTTTCAAATCCAGCCACCTGGGAAAGGTTTGGCCCTGCAAAACTCCTGTTCCAGAGCCAAAGAAACTGAGGCTGGGAGGGTTCCGGGCCGAAACACCGCGCAGAAGGCGAAGAAGGGGAGCCAGAGGCCTCTCAAGCCCCCTCCGCCTCCTAATTCCCAGTGCCAGTCCCGGGGCCCTTTCCTTAAGCGTCGCTACAGGGAGTCGGCACCTCCTGGTCCCCGCCCCCGGCTCTGAGAAGCGCCCCGCCGCCCTCCCGTGGCGTTTCCTGCCCCCACCCCGCCCCTCCGCGCTATTTAAGGCGCCCCCGCCGTCCGGCGCCGTCCAGCAGGGCTCCCGCGGGCGCCGCTCCGCCGTCGCTCTAACCCCGCCGCCACCTGGGCCACCCGGCAGGCAGGCGGTGAGTTGGGCTTGGGGGTGGGGAGGGCCAGGACGCCACCTGCTAACGAGCGAGCGGGGCGGGGGGGAGGGAGACGCCTCCGCCACCGGCCACTCGGCCGCCACGGGCTGAGGGTTGCTGGGGGTCAGGGGAGGCGCGACGGCTGCGGGCCAGGCTCTCTGCTAAGCCACGTTACTGGCTTCTTTCACTGTATCCTTATAACCCTAGGAGGTGGGAGTATTATTTCCATTTTACAGGAGAGGAGACTGAGGTGCTAAGGTTGACGCTTACCCAGGGTTAGTTAGCAAAAGGGAGCCAGGACCAAAGTCTCATTCCAGAGCCTGGCTCTAAAGAGCTTTGCTCCTTGAAGAAGCGCCTCCCCTGCCCCCTTCCCTGCATTTCTTCCCCCAGCTCTCTGCCCACCCACCTCCCCCATACCCCGTGTTCTGGGAACTTGGTGGCCTATGCCTCCACCCTGCTATGACAGTTCTTTTAAGAGTCTAGAATTTATCAACAACAGCTTGGGGGCCCAGGGGGTATGGAGGAAGGGGGTAGGATCAGTGTCCATACTTAAGTGGCAGGTGGTCACTATTGTTGACAGGTGGAACTAATGCAGGATGTTGCCTTTAGCATCTAACACCCTTCCCACCTGCCCCTTACCACAGCTCAAAGGTTAGAGTGAGGTCAGCTGGGTGACTTACCATGGGCAGGGGGGCAGGGACCTGAGGTTTTGGGCCCCCTGAGAAGCTGAAGATAGCACCACCACTGCCCACAGTCGGGGACAGCCAGCCCATCATGGGCAAAAGGAAGGAGGGGCATAGCACAGCCATGTGACCTGGGGTAAGTTCCTCAGATTCTGTTCCCATAAGCTCAGGAGCCTCAATTTGATCCAAATCTTGAGCTGTGTTATCCTGGGACTTGGCCTGGGAACAAGAGGGATACAGAGGTATGACAAAACAAGGACCTAGTAGCCATCATCCAAAGATCAGCTTTTAGTCCTGACCACCCTGCTGGCTGTGAGCCCCCAAGCCAGTCCCTTCCCCTCCTTGAGCCTCAGTGTCCCTGTAGGTAAAATGGGTGTGGCCAACCTCCCTGCAAGCTTGTTGCCAGGACAACTGAGAAGGATGTCATGCTGACTGTGTCGTCTATCTCCCTGCAGACGGAGGAGGCCGGGTAGCCATGGGTGACTGGGGCTTCCTCGAGAAGCTGCTGGACCAAGTCCAGGAGCACTCGACTGTAGTGGGCAAGATCTGGCTGACGGTGCTTTTCATCTTCCGCATCCTCATCCTGGGCCTGGCTGGCGAGTCCGTGTGGGGCGACGAGCAGTCAGATTTCGAGTGTAACACGGCCCAGCCGGGCTGCACCAATGTCTGCTATGACCAGGCCTTCCCGATCTCCCACATCCGCTACTGGGTGCTGCAGTTCCTTTTTGTCAGCACACCCACCCTGGTCTACCTGGGCCACGTCATCTATCTGTCCCGGCGTGAAGAGCGGCTGCGGCAGAAGGAGGGGGAGCTGCGGGCGCTGCCAGCCAAGGACCCACGCGTGGAGCGAGCACTGGCAGCCATAGAGCGTCAGATGGCCAAGATCTCGGTGGCAGAGGACGGCCGCCTGCGGATCCGCGGGGCGCTCATGGGCACCTATGTGGCCAGCGTGCTCTGCAAAAGTGTGCTGGAGGCAGGATTCCTGTATGGCCAGTGGCGTCTCTATGGCTGGACCATGGAGCCAGTGTTCGTGTGCCAGCGCGCCCCCTGCCCCTACCTCGTAGACTGCTTCGTCTCGCGCCCCACAGAGAAGACTATCTTCATCATCTTCATGCTGGTGGTCGGACTCATCTCCTTGGTGCTCAACCTGCTGGAGCTGGGACACCTGCTGTGCCGCTGCCTCAGCCGGGGGGTGAGGGCCCGGCAGGGCCAGGATGTGCCCCTGGCCCAGCGCACCTCCTCGGAGCCCTACCCTGACCAGGTCTTCTTCTACCTCCCCGTGGGCGAGGGCCCCTCGTCCCCGCCTTGCCCTACCTACAATGGGCTCTCATCCAGTGAGCAGAACTGGGCCAACCTGACTACGGAGGAGAGGCTGGCTTCTTCCAGGGCCCCCCTCTTCCTGGACCCGCCTCCCGAGAGTGGTCAGAAATCCCCCAGTCGCCCCAGCAGCTCTGCTTCCAAGAAGCAGTATGTGTAGGGGGCTGGGGCTTATGTCACCCAACAGAGGGGCCCAGGGAGGTCTGGCTGCCTTGGATGCCCTCTCCCTAAAGACTGCAGGAAAGAGGGGAGCAAGGGAAGCAGATGCTTGCTGGCCAGGAGCCCTCATTGCAGATTGTGTTTGAGCATCTGGGGCTTTCCTGGTGACCAGAGGGGCACCATGGATCCCCCTCCAGAACATGACTCTGCCACAGGCACAGACAAAGCCAGCTTGGGGTGCTCCAGACCAAGGGCCTTGTGGGGCCTCTGGACTTTTTCACCTGGTTCAGAGCAACCCGGAGCCAATTTACCCCTCCCTCATGAAAGATTCACCTCTGCCCATGTTGTCCTCACAGGAAAGGGCTGGTTGAGGCTGCTGGGTCAGAGAGCTCACACACAGCCTGTGCTGGATCTGGCCCTGTCGAGGGGACTGGTGTCTCGTTCTCACTCCTTCCTAGTTCCACTGTTTATGCTTCTAAAATAAACAAGACTTGGTCACAAGCTACGTGTGTCCTGATGCTGTCATGATGTGCCTCCTGGGAGGTTGGGGGGCAGTCGCCTGGCCCGGCTTCCTTTTCTTTGCAGTCTCGTATGATCCGTCTTTGGGCTCTGCAACCCCAACTCCACCCAGCGTCTTAAACCCTCAAACCCCTACATCCTGCCTCTCAGCAGCCCTGAGTCCTGAACGCTCACCTTTTGAAATGCCTCTACCACGCAGCCCCCCACAACGGCCAAAGCCCCTGCCTGTCCCCATCCTGCCCCATGGCCATCCAGTGCCCTGGCCATGCTGAGTGCAGTGTGCTTCCTTACTGGACACTCTGCTCCCAAGCCCTCTACCCTATCCCAGCTCATTCTGGACCCCTTGGTATTTGGGGAGGCAGATTTAGATCACTTGCCTCCTCCTAGGCCCTTTCTAGTCTGCCCCCGCTAAAGGCCTGCAACATATCTCCTCCCCATGCACTGAGTACAGAGAAATCTTGCCTCTGAGTCACAAAGTTTGCAGTAAAAGTAGTAAAAAATGGAACTGGATGGGGCGCCTGGGTGGCTCAGTCGGTCAAGCGTCCGACTGGCTCAGATTGTGATCTCGCAGTTTGCGAGTTCGAACCCCGCATCAGGCTCTGTGCTGACAGCTCAGAGCCTGGAGCCTGCCTCGGATTCTGTGTCTCCTTCTCTCTCTGCCCCTCCCCAGCTTATGCTCTGTCTCTCTGTGTCTCAAAAATAAATAAAATGTTAAAAAAAAATGGAACTGGATCGTGACGGATGAATAGTTCACTGGGAAGGGCAAGAGGACGCTGAATACTCGGGCAGAGAAAATTGTTTTTGCAAAAGCACAGAGAAGGGGAATGGGCAGGGGGTCCTGGGGGTGCTTAGGGCCTGGTGAGCCATCCAGGATGGGGGAAGTACGGGTGAGGATGAACCCAGTATTGGCAGAGTTGACCCTTCATGGAAGGTGACCCAGGTGGTGGCAAGCACTCAGATAGTGGCCCTCAGAGGCAAGCTGGCTGTCTTCCCCTAGTCAGGGAGATCTGGGGCTGGACAGGGACCTGGGGTCCATCCCATGTGGCCACACGCCTCTCCTTGAGAGCTTTACAGCATGTTGGCAGCTCATCCCTACTCTCATCAAGATAGGTCTCCAAACACCAGCTCTGTACCCCTCACCCTATAACTAACTTATTCACGACTTACCCATCAAGTTTGGATGCTCAGCCTGAAAAGTTACAGCCCTATAATTCCTCCGGCTTCTGTTGTTCCTTCTGAATCCCAGAGATCTGACAGACCAGCCTCCTCATGGCTCCCCAGACTCATCCAGGTATGTTCCCACCTTGCTCCTTTGATGATCTATAGTGCCCTTCCCCCCACTTCCAAACACCACACTACATCGAAAAAGGCAGTGCCTGAGTGCAAAGAGAAAGATGAGCTTTGATATCAGAGGGTCCTCAATTTAAATGCTACTTCTGACATGTACAAAGCCTTGTGGTCTTAAGTCAATTGTTTCCCTTCTTTAAGTCTCTGTTCTCTCTGTAATATGCAGATAACACTGCCTGCCTCACAAGTTACAAGAAACAAAAATAAGAGAATGTACATGAGTCTGCCTGGCTCATAGTAGTCATGTAGTGAAATTCAGCTCAGCCTCTAGCAAGGTTATCACAGGAAGCCTGTGATAAGCCTTCCTTCTTCCTCCAGGAAGCCCTCCCTGATTTCTCCAGCCAGTCCCCAGTGATGATCTCTACCTCAGGAAACTGAACCGCTGCTTAGTATGAGCCTGTTTTATCTCCCCAGTGAGTCTCTAAGGATCACCACAGAGTCACTTTTATTCCCCATGGGCCTAGCCCATCATTCACTTCCATCATTCACAATCCCACATGTCTATGACATGAGGGATTGAGATAGACTTGTCAGAAAGCAGGCTGTTTGTGAATAAGAAGGGCATGATCTGGGACACTGAGGTCCTCTTCCAAAGCATTCTTCCCCAGCCAGGGTGAGAGGCCAGATCTGCGGCTTAGAGGTCAGTCTCTAAGCGCCAGCCCAGTCTGAGGGCTCTAGAAGCCTGTGCTTCCAGTAGGTATTCCCTACCTGTCCTAGCTTGGAAAGGTAAGAGAAGAAAGGGCTAGGTGAGTAAGGAAGGTATCCTTCCCCTCCCTCAAGGGTCGCCTGCTCTGAGCTTGGAGTTGGGTCTGGGGTCAGGCCAGGGACCTGGCTCTTGGGCAAGGCTGGGGTTGGGTCCTAGACTGGTGGCCACACAACCACGAGGGCAAATGGGCTGTGGTCTGAGGATAAGAATAGTGCCATGGGAATGGAGCCACACAGGGTGGGTGGGCCCAGTGCAGTAGGGTGAAGACTTATGAATGCAGAGGGGCTACGAGTTCCATGCCACTTGGCTTTTGTGACAAAGTACCACAGACAGGGTGGAGGGGACTTCAACCACAGAAATTTATTCTCTCACACTTCTGGCCACTAGAAGTCTGAGATCAATGTGTCTGCAGGGTCAGTTCCTTCTGGGGCCTGTGAGGGAGAGTCTGTTCCAGGCCTCTCTCCCAGCTTCTGGTGGGTTGCCAGCCGTCTTTGACATTCCTCGGCTTGCAGAAGCATTGCCCCACTCTCTGCCTTCATCTTCACATGGGATTCTCCCTCTGAGTGTGTCTGTCTCTGTGTCCACGTTTTTTTGTAAGGACATCAGCCATATTGGATTAAGTTCCTCCTAATGACGTCATTGTAACTTGATTACCTCTGTAAAGACCATTTCCAAATAAGGCCACATTCTGAGGTACTGGGGGTTAGGACTTCAGCATGCCTCTTTGGGGGACACAGCACACCACCCCACCCGCCCCGCCTCACCTCTAAGCACTAGTGGGGCAAGGCCAAGGAGTACGTGAAGTGCGTGTTGGTCTCAGGCACCTCCTCGGAGATGCGGGCCTGGATGGAACACAGCAGATTCCAACTCGCTTCTTCCTCCCACCTGCCTATTCCTCACCACCACCCAAATCTACGTTGGCAACAGGCAATTCTTGGTCACAGAAAGAGCCACTGGGGGCTTTACTCCTGACTCTCCTCACACTCACTTGACTCCAGTCCCTGTCCCTCTCTGGGCCTCAGTTTCCCCCTGTGAAATGAAAGGGTTGAATGAGAAACAGGGAGTAACCTGTCACTAATCACCAGTCTAAAGCTCACGAGTGATGTGCTATTTTTCATCAATCAGAACAGATTCAACTTTGTTTCTATAATAAGATCAGTTCCAGTCACTTGAATTCACATTGCCTTCCTAAGTAGGAAAGAAAGGGACAGGATTATTTGGAGTGCACTGGGAATTTTGCATAACCCAAGGTCATCTTATCTGTGACCCAGGGGAGCATGTGAACGTCATGAGCTGCGCATAAACAGAGCTGTCAGGGTTGGGTGATGTCAAACTTCTTTCCAATCTAATGTGCTGGCTCACTGGCCGCTGGGTTGCTGACCTCATGATTCTGCAGACAACCCCCAGTTCCTTGAGTGTAGATCCTTTTGTTTCCTTTTTACACTAACCTCAGCATGCCCACGGACGTTTACAGGAAGGGATCTCCATCACGGAATTGTCAGAATTTCTTTCTCCACCTTACAACTTCCCCCACCGGCCCTGGCTCTGACCACAAGTGCCTCACAAAGCTCAATCTTTCTGTCCTTCCCATGCAAGAACTATAGCCACATGCAGGTAGCCACCAGGCTGGTCCTGAGTCTGCTCTTACCCTATTTTTCCAGCTGACTGATTTCCAGAAGTCTCTGGCCAACCAATAAATTGTCTACTTTCCTCTTAACAGGTGCATCACTCCCCTCAGTGCTAGACATGATAGTTCAAGTGGTCAGAATCCAGATTATCAATCTCTCTTGACTCAAAACTTCTACCTCTATGAATGCAACGTAGGATTATATTAACTTTGCTATTTTCTCCTCTTTTCCATATATAGAAATTTTTTTCAGATTATAAAGGTCATGCATGATCATTGTAGATAATGAGATCCCGCCATCCAGGCATACTAACTATTAATATTCAGAAATAATTCCTTTCAGGCTCTTCCATGCATATTTTTTTAAACTTTTTCAATGTTTATTTATTTTTGAGAGGGAGAGAGAGAGAGACAGAGACAGAGTGTGAGCAGGGAAGGGGCAGAGAGAGAGGGGGGCACAGAACTCTAAGCAGGCTCAGGCTCCAAGCTGTCAGCACAGAGCCCGATGCAGGCATCAAACTCACAAGCTGTGAGATCATGACCTGGGCTGAAGTCGGACACTTAACTCACTAAGCCACCCTGGCACCCCCTTTCCATGCATATTTTTAAATAAAATCTGAATGAAGTTGTACCTACAGTTTTATATTCTTTTTTCATTTTACATAAGTCATAAAGCTTTTCCCCATGTCATCAAATTGGAAACACCACTTAATGGCTTTATCATACGACTTTATCATTCTCTACTTAACCATGACCGTGATATTGGATTTTTAGATTGTTTGCAATCAATTATCCTCTGTTATAAATTGTACCATGATGTAGATGCCTGTACATAAGTGTTTTCCAAATTGCCTATTTCCTTAAAAGAAAGACATTCCAAGCAGTGAAATTACTGGGTCAAAGGTATGACATTTTTTCATTTTAAAAAGCTAGGGGCTTTTTTCTGATGGTGGAAGTAATCCATTGGTGGGTTATTCAGAAATGCAGAAACGCACAAATTCTAAGAAGTGGAAGCACCAGCCACCTCTGATCGTGGGAGAAAAGGTGGAGCTGGAAACAAGAGAGCTGACTGAAGGCACTGGGCACTGAGGACCCTCCTTCCCCCACCCTTACAGGGATGGGAGCTTATTCTCAGGAGAAGACAAAGCAGAGGAGGAGGGGGAGACACCATAGAGAGTACAGGGTGGGAGTAGTATAAAGACCAGAGGGCAGTTGAATGGAAGTTTACATACTTAATAGTGAGACCCTCAGCCTTCTCCCCCTCCCTCCCAGCTGGCTCCCAGAATGCTGCTTCTAGATGAGGCTATAAAAAGAGAAGACTGCTGGCCACAGAAGGCTGCCTTGAGGAAGGTGAGGAGGGATGCTCCACAGAAGAGATGGGGAGAGCATCCCAGACAAAGGGAATAGCATTCTCTAAGGTTCTGAACAAGAAAGCTTGATATATTATTCATTGTTCAGGACTTTTTTCTATATGACCTGCAAGTTGCTTTCCAGAAAAAAATATTTAAATATTCAATAGCATTGCATGAAAGTACCCATTTCGGGGTGCCTGAGTGGCTCCGTTCGTTGAACGTCCAAATTCGGCTCACGTCATGATCTCGTGGTTCATGAGTTCAAGCCCCGTGTCAGGCTCTGTGCTGACAGCTCAGAGCCTGGAGCCTGCTTCCGATTCTGTCACCCTCTCTCTCTGCCTCTCTCTCTCTCTCTCTCTCTCTCAAAAATAAATAACCATTTAAAAATTGTTTTAAAAAGTACCCATTTCAAGGCACCCACACTAACATTATTAAACAGTATTTTAGGGGTGCCTGGGTGGCTCGGTTAAGCGTCATACTTTGGCTCTGGTCATGATCTTGCAGTTCATGAGTTCGAGCCCTGCATCCAGCTCTCTGCCATCAGCACAGAGCCTGCTTCGGATCTTCTGTCTTCCTCTCTCTCTGCCCCTCCCCCATGGCTCTCTGTCTCAAAAATAAACATTTGTTTTAAATATTTAAAAAATAAAATAAAATCTGGCAGAATATATTCTCCTTTTATTTTTTTCACTCCTCTTCAGAATCCTGAAAGCCATGTATATATTCTCTAGGCAGGTGTTTGGAAGAGTCTTCTCAGTGGAATCTGACAGACCCAAAAGGAAAGACCTAAAGAAGTGGCCACTAAGGGCTCCCTAAGGAAATAGAGCCACTCTATGTCCATGCAATGAAGATCAGTCACAAAGCCCCACCCATTCACTCTGAACATCCCAGTATCTTAGTGACCCTTTCTTAGATATGAGCACACAGCCAAGGATGCCAGGCATTTGAGGAAAGCATCTTACATGAAAGAGTCTGAAACAAATCACTGAGTGCCCAGCCCAATGAACAAGATAGGTCCACACTACTGAAAATGTTCAGAACACAGAAGACAAAGAGATGAGCCTTCAAGACTGCAGAGAGAGAACAGAGTTCCATATGTGGTCTCAAGAATCAGAATGGCACCACAGTTTGCAACAATACTGGAAGCTACAGGACAATGGATCAATGCCTTCAAAATTCTGAGAAAATTGATTTTCAACCTGGAATTCTATACTCAGGCCAAGGACCAATTAAAGTAAACTCTACACTCTGCAATTGTTTTAATAGCATGATCCCTTGAAGGTTTGAATAAACTTTTTTTAACTTAATGTTTATTTTTGAGAGAGAGAGAATGCCCAGGAGCAGGGGAGGGGAAGAGAAAAAGCTAGGCAGAGGATCTGAAGCAGGCTCTGTGCTGACAGCAAAGATCCCACCATGGGGCTCAAACTCACAAACCACGAGATCATGACCTCAACCAAAGTCAGACACTTAACCAACTGAGCCACCCAGGTGCCCCAGGTTTGAACAAACTTGTCTGTAAAGCCCATCAGACTTGATACCTTTTTTTTTTTTTGCCTTCATTTAGTATTTTTTTAATTCCAGTATAGTTAACATACAGTGGTGTACAATATAGTGATTCAACAATTCTCTACATCACCCAGTGTTCTTCACAAGTGCACTCCTTAATCCCCATCACCTATTTCATCCATCCCCACCACCACCTCCCCTCTGGTAACCACTGGATTTGTTCTCTGTAGTTGAGTCTGTTTCTTTAATTTCTCTCCCCCTCTCTTTTTTCCCCCTTTTGCTCATTGTTTTCTTAAATTCCACGTATTAGTGAAATCATATGGTATTTGTCTTTCTCTATCTGATTTTTTCACCTAGTATATACTCTGCAGCTCCATCCACGTTGTTGCAAATGGCAAGATTTCATTCTTTTTTATGGCTTAATAATATTCCATTATATTCACTTCTTCTTTATCCATTCATCTATTGATGGACACCTGGGCTGCTTCCATAATTTGACTATTGTAAATAATGTGGCAATAAACATAGGAGTGCATATATCCCTTTGAATTAGTGTTTTTGTACTTTTTGGATAAATACCCAGTAGTACAATTACTGGATCATAGGGTAGTTCTATTTTTTACTTTTGAGGAACCCCCATACTGTTTTCCACAGTGGCTGCACCAGTTTGAATTCCTACCAATAGTTAGAGAGGGTTCCTTTTCCTCCACATCCTCCCCAACACTTGTTTCTTTTGTCTTTGGTTTTCACCATTCTGACAGGTGTGAAGTGATACCTCATTGTAGTTTTAATTTGCATTTCCCTGATGATGAGTGATATTAAACATATTTTTATGTGTCTGTTGGCCATCAGTATGTCTTCCTTGGAGAAATGTCTGTTCATGTCTTTTGTCCATTTTTCAATTGGATTATTTGGATTTTTTTTTTTTTTTTGGTGTTGAATTGTATAAGTTCTTTATAGATTTTGGATATTAACCCTTATCAAACATGTCATTTGCAAATATCTTCCCCCATTCAGTAGGTTGCCTTTTAGTGTTGTTGACTGTTTCCTTCACTGTGCAGAAGCTTTTCATTTTGTTGTAGTCTCAATAGTTTATTTTTGCTTTTATTTCCCTTGCCTCAGGAGATAAATCTAGAAAAATGTTGCAATAGCCAATATCAGAGAAATTACTTCCTGTGCTCTCCTCTAGGATTTTTATGGTTTCAGGTATCACATTTAGGTCTTTAACCTATTTTGAGTTTATTTTTGTGTATGGTGTACAAAAGTGGTCCAGTTTCATTCTTTTGCATGTTGCTGTCCAGTTTTCCCAACACCATTTGTTGAAGAGACTATCTTTTTCCCATTGGCTATTTTTTCCTGCTTTGTTGAGGATTAATTGGCCATATAATTTTGGGTTTGTTTCTGGATTTTCTATTCTGTTCCATTGATTTATGTCTACTTTTGTGCCCATACCATACTGTTTTGATTACTACAATTTTGTAATATAATTTGAGGTCTGGAAGTGTGATAAATTCCAGCTTTGTTTTTTCAAGATTGCTTTGGATATTTGGGGTTTGGAAATTTGTTGTTCCATACAAATTTTAGGATTGTTTGTTCTAGTTCTGTGAAAAATGCTGTTGGTATTTTGATAGGGATTGCATTAAATCTGTAGATTGTTTTTGGTAGTATAGACATTTTAACAATATTTGTTCTTCCAATCCATGAGCATGGAATGTCTTTCTATTTCTTTGTGTCATCTTCAATTTCTCTCATCAGTGTTTTATAGTTCTTGGAGTACAGGTCTTTCACTTCTTTGGTTAGCTTTATTCCTAGGTGTCTTGTTATTTTTGTTGCAACTGTAAATGGGATTGTTTTCTTAATTTCTCTTTCTGATACTTCATTATTAGTGTATATAAATGCAACAGATTTCTGAACATTGGTCTTGTATCTGCAACTTTATTGAATTCATTTATCAGTTCTAGTAGATTTTTGGTGTAGTCTTTCGGGTTTTCTATATACAGTCATGTCATCTGCAAATAGTGAAATTTTATTTCCTCTTTACCAGTTTGGATGCCTTCTCTCTTTCTTTCTTTCTTTCTTTCTTTCTTTCTTTCTTTCTTTCCTTTTTTTTTTTTTTTTTTTTTTGTCGGAGTGCTATGGCTAAGACTTCCAGTACTATGTTGAATAAAAGTATATAGCCTTTATTATGTTGAGGCACGTTCCCTCTAAACCTACTTTGTTGAAGATTTTTATCATGAATGGCTATTGTACTTCACCAACTGCTTTTTCTGCATCTATTGAAATGATCGGATGGTTTTTATCCTTCTCACATTGATGTGATGTCTCACGTGATTGATTTGCAAATATTGACCCACTCTTGCAACCCAGGAATAGATCCCACTTGATCATGGTGAATGATTTTTTTTTAACGTATTGTTGGATTCAGTTTGCTAGTGTTTACTTGAGGTTTTTTGCATCCATGTTCATCAGAGATATTGGCCTGTAGTTTGCTTTTTTGGTGTCTTTATCTGGTTTTGGTATCAGGGTGATACTGACCTGATAGAAGGAATTTGGACGTTTTCCTTCCTCTTCTATTTTTTGGAATACTTGGAGAAGAATAGATATTAACTCTTATTTCAATGCCTTTTTTATGTCACTCTGTAAAAATTTTTTTACTGTCTCCAGCAACAGTTTGTCTACTCAGATTTTCTTCTTCATGAATCTTAGTACTTATTACTATAGTCCCTCCCCCCCCACCCCCACACACAAATGCTATTTGAATTAGGTGTTTGGACAGCCTTAGGTAATCACACCATCTATTCTCACTTTGCTTACACTTCAACTAAAAGCCCTAAATAAAACTGTTCCTTGGCTTCTCTGTGTGCCATGTAAGATGTTTTGTATCAGAGTGATACTAGTTCGGTGCGCTGCCACTAACTATTACTAATATGAGCTTATGTAATTGGGAATTTGGGTACTAAAAGTGACACATGTGACATCTGCAACAGCAAAATGCCATCGTGTCCACTTCAGCCCATTATGCCAACTGATGAGAACCATCCTCCTAAATCTGGATGTTCACCCAGAGTATTAGTGACTCTTAGCTTTGATAAATCGGATTTATCCTTCATCCGATAAGTCTGAGAGTTTAATACAATTAAGTGGCTTTCCCTGGTGGAATCTACATTTATTCCTGCGTCTGTATGTGTGGAGTCTTTGTTAAGTGCAAAATACTATTTCTAAAAGACTGTACCCCTTTTTCTACCCCACTCCAGGAAGGGGGGTAGCACAGCAAAATATCACAGAGAACCTGAGGGTGTGGGGGACCTGATTACCTAGGCCATACCCTGAACTCAGAGAACCTCAATCATCCCAGCTCAGCTGTGATTCAGAGGATCTCTAAAAGCAGAAACAGAAACTCAAGGGTGGGGGGGATGATGAATTCTTAAAAGGGGGAATGAAGGACAGACACGGGAAGCCAAGCTCAGCAAAGGATCCAAAAGCTTCTCAAGATCAGATGCCCAGGCATTAGGTTAGGACCACAGGTGCCCAAGCCAAGCTTTAGCCATGAGAAGAACTATTGTCAGCCTTATAGCAGTCAGTCCCTGTAAAGAACAGAACACAGTATGGCAGGGAGCTCAGATGCCTTCCCAGGACTGGCTTAAGAGAGGCCTCCAGAGGGACTAAGGAGATGACAACAGGGTATATGTGAGTAGAGACAGGGAGGGGACAGGCCAAGACTGAGAACACCAACCCAGCAGTAACATCAGTGGAAGTTTTGGCACTATTTCCAAATGAGATCATACATACCATTACACTTCAGCATATGTGTCAAAAAGCATTCAAATTTTACATCTTTGGGGGATGCCTGGGTGGCTCAGTCAGTTAAGCAACTGACTCTTGATTTCGGCTCCGGTCATGATCCCACAGTACGTGAGTTCAAGCTTTGCGCTGACAGTGTGGAGCCTGTTTAGGATTCTCTCTCTCTCCATCTCTCTCTCTCTCTCTCTCTCTCTCTCTCTGCCCCTCCCCCACTTGTGTTCTCTCTCTCAAAAATAAATAAACTTTTAAAAAATTTTACATCTTTGAAACATACCATAATTTTTATATACAATTACTTACTATTTAATATAGCAAGAGCCTCAAGAAGTAAAAGTGGCCTAGGCTTTTCAACACCTGAAAGGCTTTGAAAAGAGAAACTTGGACTAAGAATTTTGATAGTTGAAGTTTCTAGGTCTCCTCCACTAGAACATGAGATCCCTGAGGGCCTGGACTATGCATCCCCAAAAAACCAAAATCAGGAAATTCCCACAAAAAGTAATGATTTTCTGAACCAGAAAAAATGTATTCATTAAGGTTTATAGAATTTAATTGAACTGAACTCAGAGATTCTGACAGGGCTCAGAAAGAACACTTTCAAAAGAGCTAAGCCCATGAGCTTATCTGCACAATATGAAGTAGAGACTAAGAGATTTACAACCAATTTAGGAGAAGAAAACTCCAAAATATTGCGTGGAGGCAGGTAAGCATCACAAAAAGAAGGGAAAGGAAACTATATCCCTGAAGCATGGGACAGAGGTAGGGGGAAATGGGGCAAACAGAGACTCAAGCAGGTAAGAGAAGTTCAGCTGCCTCTGAACAGGCATCCACACCCTTCCCAATGAGGAGGGAGTGCCTAAGAGGCAGAGTCTACCTCCCATTATGGAAGCTGAAATGAGAAGAAAGCACCTTTCAGGCTTGGGACGATGCTTTGAGTTCAGCCAATCAGATGTTTCTGCCCAGGTTCCTCCCAGGATCCAATATCCAATAATGATAATTGGAACAGGAGACAAGCCTTTGGGCCCAGTTGTGGCAGAGTTGGAAGTGACACTCCTGCATAAAAGCCATTGGTGCCTCTCTCTCCTGGCCCTGGTGCTGGTAGGAGGGGAAAAGCCCTCCCTTGAGATTTAGTAACTACAGACATGTTCTCACACAAGTATGGATTTCAGTTTCTACTCTTTGTGAGAGCCAGATACCCCAAATAGTCTTTATCCAACATGAGCCTCAGGGGACTTAGAAGAAAGTCACTTTTGAGGGATGTTTCCTCAAGGAAAGCCACGTGGAAGTCCCATAGAAAAAGCCCCACCATATGTGAACACACAATCCAAAATTACAAAACACTGGAGTGCCTGGGTAGCTCAGTTGGTTGAGTGTCTGACTTCAGCTCAGGTCATGATCTCACAGTCCATGAGTTCGAGCTCTGCATCGGGCTCTCCGCTATCAGCACAGAGCCTGCTTTGTATCCTCTCTCTCTCTCTCTCTCTCTCCCTCTCTCTCTCTACACCTCCCCCACTCACCCTCTCTCTCACATAAATAAATAAACACTTAAAAAAAACACAAAACAAAATTACAAGACACACAAGAAAATAACACACTATGAATTAGAGTAAACAAAACAACATACAGAACAATTTGACCCCCCCAAAACTTTGAATCACTGAACCATTGAATAGGTTCAATAGATTGAATTGTGACAGATTGAATTATTACTGGCCCCAACACTCTATCCCTCTTTGCATTGCACCCTTGCAATGGCCTCATCAAAGGTAGAATGTACTTTTACACCCCTTAACTTAGAGCTTAAGTAGATGCCTTGTTTTGACCAGTGGCATGTGGAAGAAGTAACCATGGATCAGTTCCCAGAGTAAGTCTTAAGAAGGCTCATATATTTCTGTTTGTTCTTCTGTGACTCTTCAGTCATGATGAGAAGATCTTCCCCTGAGTGGCTGTTGCCCTTTCAGCTAGGGCCCTGAAAGAACACTCTAGAAGCAGAGCTGTCCCGGCTGCCCACAGATCTGCAGTGAGAAGTGAAGCCATGCCAGCTGCCACCATGTTAAGCAGAAGTTCCCAGGTGAGCCTAGCCTCACTCTGCAGACCTGCCCCAGCCAATCAGCAGATGCATAAGAATAAGTGGTTTTGGTTTTAGGCCTCCAAGTTTTGGGATAATAACTTACACAATGTCAGTATGTAAATAGGTAAGTTATACAAACAAATATGTTTAAAATGATTAGAAAAAAAAGAATAAAAAGGGAGAAAAAAGATCTTGTTAAGAAATTAAGGTCCATACATTTTAGAGAACTAAATCAAACTTACAGAACAAGTTTTAGAAGTTATTAAAATTTAAAACTAATGGAGAATTGTGCTTCTACTCACAAAGAATCAACTGCTATGAAAAATGCCCTCCCATTAGAAACAACTAGAAAACCCAGATGAAATATTATGAATCAACTCCTTTGGACACTGGGCAAGAGGCAGCAAAGGACTATCATCCCTGAGAGAAGGGAAATAAACAAGGTGGGCACTACAATTGTCCCAGTTAACTGTGTGGAAACAGTTTTCAGGCTTCAGAGCAGAGAAGCAGGTCAAACAGAGACCAGAAATTTTGCTGAATCAAAGAGAAAGAGATCAGATTTAAGGGAGGTCCAGACAGCTAGACTTTCTGGGGAAGAATACCACAAAAGATGCAGCCTCACAGAGAAAGAACTCCAGAGATCCTCAGAAGGGTCCCTCAAGTGCACGGTGAAACTCTCTGAAGACAGGGCAAGAATCCCTGGAAAACTATAAGCTGAACAAATCCTGGAACTATTTCCGGGCTCAGAAATAGTTTATGTTCCCATCTGCCAGACTGGAGAGACCACATAAATCATGAGACATTGAGAAAAGTCCCGACAAAGGTATTGCATACTAGTGGAGTTAAATTAGCTGCACACTAAAGGATTCTCTGGACCCACCCTAACAAAACTTAAAAGCAAGCCTCACAAGGATCTAACTAATCCTTAGTAACTTATTTGTATGCTAGAACAATTTGAACTTTTTTTTAAAGGAATACAACTTAATAAGAACTAACAAACACAAAGAAGTGTAATCAGTAACCAGGAGAAAATTTAATAAATAGAAATAGACTCAATAGTTATAGAGATGAAGGAATTACCAAAAAAAGTGAGTTAAAAGAGTTATTTTATATATATCAAAAGCTATGGTCAAGTATATAAAGGAAAACATGAACATACTGAAGACAACAATGGAAAATATTTTTTAAAGACTAAAATGGAACTTACATAGAAAAAAATGCAATATCTGAAATTTTTAAATACACTGGATGAGATTTACATCAGATTAGACATTGAAGTAAAAATTTGAGAAGAGTCCCATCACCTATGAGACAATATCAAGTAGTCTAAAAAGAAATGGGATTATACTAGAAGTGGAAAAGGGAAAAGAGAAGACACTAAAAAAATATTTAAGAAAGAAATGACTGAAAAAATTAAATTTCGTGAAAGTCATAAACATCTCATTAAAAAAGCACAGTGAAACACAACGAGAATAAATATAATTATAGTCACACCAAGGCACATCATAATCAAATAGTTGAAAACCAGAGATACAGAGAAAATCTTAATAGCATCCACAATTTTTAAAAAAGCATTACATATAAAGAATAAAGAATGAGAGAAAACTTTGCATTAAAAACTAAGTAAGCTTGGGGCGCCTGGGTGGCTCAGTTGGTTGGGCAACCAACTTCACTCAGGTCATGATCACACAGATCGTGAGTTGGAGCCCTGCAATGGTCTCTGTTCTGACAGCTCAGAACCTGGAGCCTGCATCAGATTCTGTGTCTCCCTCTCTCTCTGTCCCTCCCCCACTCACGTTCTATCTTCTCCT
This sequence comes from Acinonyx jubatus, assembly GCF_027475565.1. Taxonomy (NCBI): domain Eukaryota; kingdom Metazoa; phylum Chordata; class Mammalia; order Carnivora; family Felidae; genus Acinonyx; species Acinonyx jubatus. The sequence goes on from NC_069381.1 coordinate 26,324,813, forward strand.
TCAAGAGTAAATAGACATTAAATAATTAATAAATAAATAATAAAAACTAAGTAAACCAAAGAAAAATGGAACAATATTTTTAAAGTTAAAAAAGAACTGTCCAGGGGTGCCTGGGTGGCTCAGTCAGTTGAGCGCCCAACTTCAGCTTAGCTCATGATCTCGTGGTCCGTGAGTTCGAGCCGCACGTCAGGCCATGTGTTGACAGCTCAGAGCCTGGAGCCTGCTTCCAATTCTGTGTCTCCCTCTCTCTCTCTGTCCCTCCCCCGCTCACAGTCTGTCTCTCTCGAAAAATAAACATTAAAAAAAATTTTTTTTAAGGCAGTTATCAGTGCACTCCTTAATCCCCATCACCTATTTGACCCATTAAGGAATGCACTTATCATGATGGTAAAAAAAGAAAAACAAAAAGTGGAGAAGGTAATTGGTTTTAGGAAGGTGTGCAGGTCCATTTCAACTGAATCAAGAAATTGTTACATATTTTTTAAATGTTTATTTATTTATTTTGAGAGAGAGAAAGAGCACTTGCATGAGTGGGGGAGGAGCAGAGGAGAGGGAGAAAATCCCAAGCAGGCTCCATGCTGTCAGTACAGAGCCTGATGCAGAGCTCAGACTCATGAACCATGAGATCATGACCTACGCTGAAATCAAGAGTCAGACGCTCAACAAAGTGAACCACCCAGGCACTCCAACAAATCATTATAAATTTTTTTTAAATGATCTATAGCACATAAGTATTAACATTTGTTAAATACTGGGAATGGATTCCTGGGCACTCTATTATCCTATACATTTCTGAAGTTTTGAAATATTTCTTAATAAATAATGATAAATAATAAATAAAAACAAAGCAATAACAATAACAAAAGAACTGTCCATCCAGAACTCTAAATTCCAGGGAAAATAGATTTTGAAAATGAAAGTGAGACTTCCAGTTTCCAGTCCAGGATGTTGGGTCTGGAAGTCACGATTTCATCCTAACAACAAGTAAAAAGCTAAACAAACTGAAGAATCAACAAGTTTCCTTGGATCTATGAGAGAATTGAGGTCACAAGGCAAAGTATTGCCCCCAAAAAGGAAAGGCCAAGAGGTGAATATAGAAAATCACAATAGACCAGACCCATCGGCTGAGACCTCTGACAGAACCAGTGCCAGGGTAGGAAGACCTATACAGTAATTAACAAATCCTAGAAACTCAGTGTGGACAAGTCTGAATCCAAAATTCCAGAGGGAAGTTTGTGTGGGGAGATCCCCACACTTCTGTGAGTTTTGCCTTCAAAATCTCAACTAGGTTCTCACAGTGAATATCAGAGAAAAATCCCCTCTGTTTCCTGCAATGGGAGGGGAAAGTAGCCATTTTGAAACACACCAGAGTCCTGTTCTTCTGAACAACATCTGCCCTCAGGAGAAACTTTGAACCAGCTGAGAAGCACTTGTGAAGTTCACGGTCAAGAACCACAGGCTCATTAAGAGACTGAGACTAATCATAAGACTTTTGAACACTTCCTCTGCCCCCACACCTTACCACCATATTACCAAAGTCCTATTTACAGCAGTTTCTTTTATCCACTATGTAATGACCAGTTATCAAAAAAAAAAAAAAAATCACAAAGCATACTGAAAGGCAAAAACACAGTTTGAGGAGACAAACATCAGAACCAGACATGGATATGACAGGATCTGTCAGCCTGGGAATTTAAAACAACTATGACTAATATGCTAAGGACTCTAATGGATAAAGTAGGATACAAGAATAGGTGGGCAATGGAAGCAGAGAGATGGCAATTATAAGAAAGAATAAAAATGAAATAGTAGAGATCAAAAACACCGTAACAGAAATGAAAAATGCTGTTGATGGGCTTATTAGTAGACTGGACACAGCCGAAGAATCTCTGAGCTTGAAGATATATCAATAGAAACTTTCAAAACTAATAGCAAAATGAAAAAGACTAAAAACAAAACAAAACAAAAAAGAATATCCAATAACAGTGGGACAACTACAAAATGTATAACATACACATAATAGGAATACCAGAAGAAGAAAGAGAGAAAGGAACAGAAGAAATATGTGAAGAAATAATGACTCAGAATTTTCCCCAAATTAATGTCAGACACCAAACCACAGATCTAGAAGGCTCAGAGAACACCAAGCAAGGAAAATATGTCTCTCCAAAAAAACGCTAACACCTAGACATACCATATTCAAATTGCAGGAAATCAAAAAATAAAGAAAAAGTCCTGAAAGAAGTTAGAGTCAAAAACAAACAAAAACAAACAAACAAACAAAAATAACAAAACACCTTACCTATAGAGAAGCAAAGCTAAGAATTACATCCAACTTCTTCTCAGAAAGAAGAGAGTGAGGTGAAATATTTAAAGAGTTGAGAGGAAAAAGTCACCAACCAAAAATAAAGGAGAAATAAAGACTTTCTCAGACAAACAAAAATTGAGAGAATTGGTTGTCAGTATACCTGCCATGAAAGAAATGTTGAAAGAAGGAAAGGAAAGAGAGAAGGGCGTCTGGGTGGCTCAGTCAGTTGAGCGCCCGACTTCGGATCAGGTCATGATCTCACAGTTTGTGGGTTCAAGTCCCACATCAGGCTTGTGCTGACAGCTCAGAGCCTGGAGCCTGCTTCAGATTCTGTGTCTCCCTATATCTCTGCTCCTCCCCTGCTCACTCTCTCTCTCTCTCTCAAAAATAAAATAAACATTAAAAAAATTTTTTTAACTTTAATTTTTTCTATTTTTATTTGATCTAACAAGTTGGTTCAAAAACAAGAATAGCTAGGACACCTGGGTGGCTTAGTCATTTGAGTGTCCAGCACTTGGTTTGGGTTCAGGTTATGATCTCACAGTTTGTGGGTTAGAGCCCTGCATGGGATTCTGCCCTGACAGTGCAGAGCCTGCTTGGGATTCTCTGTCTCCCTCTCTCTCTGCCCCTCCCCTGCTCATGATCTCTCTCTCTTTCTCCCTCTCTCTCTCTCTCTCTCTCTCTCTCAAAAATAAACATTTAAAAAATAAAAAAAACAAAATAGCTAATATCTATTCATTTGTGTGTGTGTGTGACTACATATAAGTGAAATGGACAGTAGGAAAGAACTAGGATTATTTTATCATAAGCTACTCACACTACTCATGAAATGGTATAGTATCATTAGGAAGTGGATTTGGATTAGCTGATATTGATGTTTATAGGAAAAGAATAAAACAGTTTTGTTCACAGATGACATGATTATCTATGTAGAAAATCCTAAAGAATCAACCAAAGAAACTCCTGGAACTAATAAGCAATGTAGCAAGGCTGCCAGGATACAAGTTTAATATACAAAAATCATGTGGTTGTCTCCATAGCTCAGGGGTTAGAGCAGTGGTCTTGTAATATACAAAAATCAGGGGTGCCTGGGTGGCTCAGTGAGTTAAGTGTCTGATTCTTGATTTCAGCTCAGGTCATGATCTCATGGTTCATGGTTCAAGCCCCACATCAGGCTCCATGATGACAACATGGAGCCTGCTTGGGATTCTCTCTGCCTCTCTCTCTCTCTGCCCCTATCCCCTCAAAATAAATAAACTTTAAAATATATATATTTTATATGTGCGTGTGTGTGTGTGTGTGTGTGTGTGTATGAAAATCACTCACTTTCTTGTATACCAGCAATGAACAATTGGAATTTGAAATTAAAAACACAATATTGGGCACGATATTGGCTTGGTGGGTTGAGCATCTGAATCTTGATTTCGACTCAGGTCATGACCTCATGGTTCATGGGTTCAAACCCTGCATTGGGCTCCACGCTGACAGGGTGGAGCCTGCTTGGGATTCTCTGTCTCCTTCTCTCTGCCCCTCCTCTGCTTGCTATCTCTCTCTCAAAATAAATAAATATTTTTAAATTTTTAAAAAGAAAATCATTTAAAAAAAAACCACTACCATTTATATTAGCACCTCCCCCAAAAAGGTATATATTTAGGTATAACTCTAATAAAATATGTACACGATCTATGTGAGGAAAACTATAAAATTCTGATAAAAGAAATCAAAGAAGTAAATAAATGGAGAGATAGTCCATGTTCAAGGATAGGAAGACTAAATGGTATCAAGATGTCGGTTCTTCCCAACTTGATCTATAGATTAAATGTAATCAGAATCAAAATCCTAACAAGTTATGTTATGGATATCAACAAGCCAATCATAAATTTATAGGTAGAGGCAAAATACCTAGAATAGCCAACATAATATTAAAAGAGAAGAACAAAGCTGGAAGATTGACACTACCCAACCTGAAGACTTATTATAAAACTATAAGAATCAAGATGGTATTGGTAAAGAATAGCAAAGTTCATCAGTGAAACAGAATAAGGAGCCCAGAAATGGACCCACATAAATATGGTCAATCTTTGAAAAGGGAGCAAAGGCAATACAAATAAAGGATAGTCTTTTCAACCAATGATGATGGAACAGCTGGACATCCACATGCAAAAAAAAAAAAAAGGGGGGGGGCGCCTGGGTGGTTCAGTCGGTTGAGCATCCGACTTTGGCTTAGGTCATGATCTCGCAGTTCGCGGGTTCAAGCCCTGCATTGGGCTCTGTGCTGACAGCTCAGAGCCTGGAGCCTGCTTCAGAGTCTGTGTCTCCCTCTCTCTCTGCCCCTCCCCCACTCATGCTCTGTCTCTCTCTCTCTCTGTCAAAAATAAATAAACAATAACAAAAAAATGTTTTTAAAAATCTAGACACATCTTAAACTCTTCACAAAAATTAGCTCAAAATGGATCATAGATTTAAATATGAGATGCAAAACTATAAAACTACTAAAAATAACATAGGAGAAACTCTAGATGATATTGGGTTTGGCAATGACTTATTAAATAAACACCAAAGAAAGGCACAATCCATAAAAGAAGTAAATGAAAAGCTAGACTTTGTTAAAATTAACAATTTCAGGGCACCTGGGCAGCTCAGTCAGTTAAGCATCTGACTTCGGCTGAGGTCATGATCTCACCGCTGGTGGGTTTGAGCCCCACCTCGGGCTCTGTGCTGACAGCTCAGAGCCTGGAATCTGCTTTGAATTCTCTCTCTCTCTCTCTCTCTCTCTCTGCCCCTCCCCTGCTCACACTCTGTCTCTCAAAAATAATGAACATTAAAAAAAAGAGTCTTTAAAAAAAATTAACAATTTCTCAGGGTGCCTGGGTAGCTCAGTCAGTTAAGCGTCCAACTTTGGCTCAGGTCATGATCTCATGGTACGTGGATTCAAGCCCTACATCGGGCTCTGTGTTGACAGCTCGGAGCCTGGAATCTACTTTGGATTCTCCCTCTCTCTGCCCCTCCCCCACTCATGCTCTCTCTGTCTCTCTCAAAAATAAACATTTTTTAAAGATTTTTTAAAAATTTGAACAATTTCTCCTCTTGAAAGACACTATTAAGAGAATGAAAAGACAAGCCCCAGACTGAGAAAAATTATTTGCAAAAGACACCTGCTAAAGAACTGCTATCTAAAATATACAAAGAACTCTTAAAATTCAATAATAAGAAATCAACAACCCAATTTAAAAAATTGGCCAAAGACCTTACCAGACATCTCACCAAAGAAGATATACAGATGGCAAATAAGCATATAGAAAGATATGCCACATCGGCTGTCTCATGGAAATTAAAACAAGATACCACTACACACCTATTACAATCTGCAAAGTCCAGAGCACTAATCACCAGATGTTGGTGAGAATATGAACCAACAAGGACCTCATTCATTGCTGGTGAAATGCAAAATGGCACAGCCGCCTTGGAAGACAGTTTGGTAGTTTCTTATAAAACTAAGTATACTCTTACCATACAACCTGCAATTGTGCTCCTTGGTATTTACCCAGATTTGAAATTTCTATATAAAAGCCTGTGTATAGATGGTTATAGCTTTATTCACAATTGCCAAAAGTCTTTCAGCAGGTAAGTAGATAAACTGTGGTACATCCAGATAACAGATTATCATTCAGCATTAAAAAGAAACAAGTTATTAAGCCATGAAAAGAGATGGAGGAAACTTAAATGCATATTATTTAGTGAAATAAGCCAATTTGAAAAGACTGTATTATTTCAGCTATATGATATTCTAGAAAAGGTAAAACTATGAAGATACTAAAAACAACAGTGGTTGCCAAGAGTTAGGGAGGAGGAAGGGATGAATAGACCTGAATGATAAAGATGAATAACAAATAGATAATTTTAGGGCAATGAAACTATTCTGTATGATATACAGTTGTCAAAACCCGTATAACACTAAGAGTGAACCCTAATGTAAACTATAGACTTTTGGTGATAATAAGGTATCAATGTAGATTCATCAATTATAACAAATGTATTATTCTGGTTCCAGATGTTAATAGTAGGAGAGGTTCGGGGGTGGGGGGAGAAAACAGGAGGTATATAGGAACTCTGTACTTTCTGCTCATTCTTGCTGTGAACCTAAAACTGCTATAAAAAATAAAGTCCTTTTTATTTTTTAAGTAAAAAGGATGGAAAAAACATATCATGCAAATGCTAACAGATAGTTGAGTAACTATACTAATATCAGACAAGATAGACTTTGGAACAAGGAACTAGGGATAAGAGAACATCTCATAGTGTAAAGTTATCAACTCAAGAAGATTTATCAATCCTAAATGGGTATGTATGCACTTAGTAAGAGTCTCGAAATACATGAAGCAAAACAGAGAGAACTGAAGGAAGAAATAGAAAACCTGTAATTATAGCTAAGGATTTCAATCCTTTTCTTTCAATAAATTTGAAATAACAAATAGATCAAAAAATTTATTAAGGATGTAAAAACCGTTAACAATGCTATATACTATATAGTTGTTATATACTATAATAATCAATTTGACCCAATTGGCATTTGTACAACTTTCCACCTAACAAGAACAGAATACACATTTGTTCTGAGTTCACATGAAACATCACCAAGACAGATCATATGTGTGGCTATAAAACCAATGTGAACTGGGGCATCTGGGTGACTCAATCGGTTAAGCATCCAACTCTTGGTTTCGGCTCAGGTTATGATTTCATGGTTTGTGAGTTCAAGTCCTGTGTCAAGCTCCATGCTGACAGTGTGGGGCCTGCTTAGGATTCTCTCTCTCTCTCCCTCTCTCTCTGTCCCTCCCCTGTGTGTGGGTGCATGTGGGCTCTCTTGCTCTCTCTCAAAATAAATAAACAAACATAAACCAATCTGAATTAATTTTAAAGAATTGAAATCATCCAAAGTATGTTCTTGGGCCACAGTGGAATTAAACTTGAAACCAACAATAGAAAGATACCTGGAAAAAAAGATATTTGGAAAATAACAACACTTATAAATAAGCCACAGGAGTAGAAAAAAAAGTCACAAGAAAAATTAGAAAATATTTTAAATTGAATGAAAATAAAAACACAACATAAAATTTGCAATGAAGCTCAACAGTGCTTAAATGGAAACGGACAGTTTTAAATGCTTCTAGTAGAAAATAAAAAGTTCTAAAAGCAGTAATCTAAACGTCCACTTTAGGAAGCTAGAAAAAGATCAAAATGAATATAATTTTTTTAAATAATAACAAAGATAAGATCAGAAGTCCATGAATTAAAAAATAGATGAACAATAGAGAAAGTGAATAAAACCAAGCTGGCTCTTTACAAAGACATATAAAATTGAAAAACTACAAGCCAGATTGATCAAAGAAAGACACAAATCACAAATATCAAATATGAAAGAGTGGCTACCACTATGTCCTACAGACATTAAAAGAATGATAAAGAGATTTTATGAACAACTTCATGCAAACAAATTCAACATTTAGATAAAATGGACAAGTTTCTTGAAAGACACAAACAACCAAAGCACACTCAAGAAGAAACAAACAGGAACAGCCCTATATCTATTAAGGAAATAGAATTTATAGTTTAAAACCACACACACACACACACACACACACACAGGCCTCCAGGTCCCAGATGACATCATTGGTGAATTCTATCAAACATGTAAGGAAAAAAATCTTAACAATTCTATACACATTCTTCCAGAAAATAGACAAGGAGGGAAAATATCCCAGCTCAGTTTTATGAAGCAAGTGTTACCCTGATAAAAAAACAACAGATAAAGACATTCCAAGAAAAAGGGAGGGAAGGAGGAAATAAGGAAGGAAGAAAGGAAGGAAGGAATTATAGGCCAATACCCCTCATGAACATAGACAATGAAAGTCCCTAACAAAAGTTTAGGGATATATGTATAAAATAACACATTATGGGTAAGCTTTTTCCAGAAATGCATGTAGTGTAACATTAGAAAATCAAAAACACATGATCATTTCAATAGATGCAAAAAAAAGCACTTAATAAAATTAAATATGTATTCATGATTTAAAACTTTCAGTAATCTAGGAATAGAAGAGAATTTCTTCAATCTGTAAGGATTGTCTACAAAAACTCTACAACTTATATTTAATGGTGAAGTAGGCAAAGATGTCTGATCTCACCACTTCTAGTCACCATTATGCTGATCAATGCAATGAGGCAAGAAAAAATAATAAAAGGCATACAGCTTTGTAAAGAAAAAAGTCAAATCGTCTTTATTCTCAGATAACATGATTGTTTAGAGAATCCTGAGGAATCTATAAAAGAAGAGATACTAGAACTAATAAGTGAGATTAGTAAGATCTCAACTTACAAGGTCAATATGCAAAACTCAACTTCATTTTTATATACCACTAAAAAAGTAACTGGAATTGGGATTTTTAAATTCCATTAGCAGTAGCATCAAATATATGAAAACTAGGGACCAATTTAACAAAATGTGCAAGAACTGTACCCTGAAAACTACAACACATTGTAGAAAGAAAGTAAAGAATGTCTAAATAAGTGCAACATATACCATGTTCATGAATAACAAGACTCATTGTTTTTAAGACATCAATTCCCCCAGGGGCAATTGGGTGTCTCAGTCGGGTAAGCATGCAACTTCAGCTCAGGTCATGATCTCACAGTTAATGAGTTTGAGCCTCACATCACTCTCTGTGCTTACAACTTGGAGCCTGGAGCCTGCTTCAGATTCTGTGGTTCCCTCTCTTTCTGCCCCTCCCCTTCTCTCTCTCTCTCCCTCTCTCTCTCTCTCTCTCTCTCTCTCTCTCACACTCTCTCTCTCTCTCTCTGTCAAAAATAAACAAACATTTAAAAACAGACATCAGCTCCCCTGAAATAGATTTCTAAATTAAATACAACATAAATTAAATATAATATAGATTAAATACAATCACAATCAAAATTCCAGCAGGGTTTTTGGGTAGAAATTGACAAGATGATTCTAAACTTATAAAAAATGCAATATACCTAGAAAAAGAACTGGATTGGAGGACATATGCTCCCTGTTTTCAAGACTTACTATAAAATTATTATAATCAACAAGTGTGGTATCAGTATAAGGATAAACATATAGACCAATAAAACAGAATAAAAAGTCCAGAAATAGATCCATACATACATGGTCCATTGAGTTTTCATAAAAATGCTAAGGCAAATAAATGGAGAAAGGATAGTTTTGTCATCAAACCATGCTGGGACAATTGGATGGGGTGGGAGGGAAGGAACCTGAGCCCTTAGCTCCACAAAAATTAACTGAAAATTGGTCAAAAACCTAAACATGAAAGCTAATAATATAAAACTTCTACAAGTAAAAAGAAGAGAAATTCATGAGTTAGATAAACATTTATCAGAACATAAAAAGCACAAACCATAGAAGAAAACAGTGATAAATGGGACTTCATCAAAGGCAGTAACTGAAATAAGTGAAGAGATGCTCAATAACATTTTGGAAATTTAAGGAAATACAAATTAAAACCATAATGAAATACCACTACAAAACCCACCAGAAAGGCTAAAATGAAAAAATAAAACTGAACATACCAACAACAGGATGAATCTCAGAAACAAACATAACTGAAAAAACAAACAAACATAAAAGATGATACACTATAAGATTCCATTAGTCTGAAATTCTAGAAAAGATAAAACTTCAGTGGGAGAAAGCAGATCAATGGTTGGTAGTTTCCTACTGTAAAAAGTCATCTTCCTGGGGCACCTGGGTGGCTCAGTTGGTTAAGTGTCCAACTTCGGCTCGGGTCATGATCTTGCAGTCCGTGGGTTCAAGCCCCGCGTTGGGCTCTGTGCTGACAGCTCGGAGCCCGGAGCCTGTTTCAGATTCTGTGTCTCCCTCTCTCTGACCTTCCCTCATTCAAGCTCTGTCTCTCTCTGTCTCAAAAATAAATAAACGTTAAAAAAAAAATTTAAAAAAAAAAGTCATCTTCCTTAGTACTAACCAACCAGGGTTGTTGCAAGGATTAAATGAGATGACCTCTATTGAGAACTTAGCACAGTATCTTTTTTGTTTTTGTTTTTTAGGATCCTAATAAAACTTTATTTTTAAATTCTTTTAATGTTTATTTTACTTTTGAGAGAGAGAGAAAGAGTGCAAATGGGAGAGGGCAGAGAGAGAGGGACACAAAATCGGAAACAGGCTCCAGACTCTGAGCTGTCAGCACAGAGCCCAATACGGGGCTCGAACCCACTAACCATGAGATCAAGACCTGAGCTGAAGTCAGAGACTCAACTGACTAAGCCAACCAGGTGCCCCCAATACAACTTTATTTAAAAAAAATAACTCACTGTTAGAGACAAGAAGTCTAGCAGGACTTTTACCAAAATTTTAAACCATTATTTTATAAGATGAAAATAAGTACTTCTCTGTATGAAACCAACCTGGATTTTCTAAATTAGATGACTATGTGTATATATATTTTTTTCTTCTTTACCATATCACTGGTCATTAAAATCACTAATTCTTCTTGATTAACTTGAACTCAACTCAAATAGCAAAGCAAAATCTAATACAGCAGATGCTTCTTCCACTTTAAAAAAAAAAAAATGGCTGGGGTGCCTGGATGGCTCAGTTGGTTGAGCATCTGACTTCAGCTCAGGTCATGATCTCACAGTCCGTGATTTCGAGCCCTGTGTGGGGCTCTGTGCTGACAGCTCAGAGCCTGGAGCCTGCTTCAGATTGTGTGTCTCCCTCTCTTTCTGCCCCTTCCCTGCTTGTACTCTCTCTCTGTCTCAAAAATAAATAAAAACATTAAAAAAAATTTTTAATGACCAAAGTTGTATTACTCAACATAGCAGGAAAAAAATAAACATTGAATGGTCCTGTTTGGTCCTGTGCTGAGATGGGCTATTTTGATGAAGAACAGAAGAGTATGAAGGGGATAAACATAGGTGATAGAGCTGACAAACTTGGACTTGAATCCCAGCTCTTCTCCAAGTAAATTAGGTAGGAAAGTTTTGGCATGCATTAGACCCACCTCACTAGGCAAATGGGAAGATACAATCACCACCCAGCCAGCATTTGCCTAGAACATACGTGGTCTAAGCAAGCACTTTATGATATGGGATGCTTAAATGGTAGTGGATCAAAGCAGTCAACATACATTGTGATAAGCTTTTCTGCCTAATGATATTAAATATCACCTTTCATTGTACTACAGAGAAAAGACATCTGAAAAAAGCCATACAATTTTGAAACCCTTTCATTTTTTGTGTGTAATGGCCATTAACAAGTCTATAATAAGGTTAGGATTCCAATTAAAAGAAGTGTTTCCATGAAAGCCTTCAGGGCTCAGTGGTAGGTCATATTGCATGGAGTAGCACTGAATTTGGCATAAGACTTAATGACCTTATTTACAGCCTCCAAGAAATCCTTCTCAGTAACAATTTTTCACCCTGCTCTGATGGCAAACATACCAGCTTCTATGCAGGCACTTCTAATCTCAGTACCAGTGCTGTTGGGACACAGTCATGTTAACAATTCAGATCTGATATCACTTTCAACACTCATGGAATGAACATGAGTCTTCAAAATGTGAGTCCAACCCTCTAGATCAGGTAAGCTAAATTCAATCTTTCTATCCAATCTCCCTGGCCTCCTCAGTGCTGGATCCAAAGTGTCAGATCTATTAGTGGCCATCAGTACTCCCATGTTACCTCGACAATCAAAACCGTCCAGCTCATTGATCAGTTCCAGCATTGAAGCACCATCATCAAAACAAGCCCTTGCAATAGCATCAACTTCATCCAAGATAAGACATGCTTTTTTTGTTCTGGCCATTTCAAAAAGCTTGCAAACTATTAGAGCCCCTTCACCTAGGTACTTCTGTATAAGTTCAGATCCAGTAACTTGAATAAAACAAGCATCAGTCCTGTTAGCAACTGCCCGAGCACAGAGTGCCTTGCCTGTACCCCGTGGACCAAAGCTTAGCACAGTATCTTGCACATAGAAAGTTCAAAAATTGCTAGATAGATAGATAGATAGATAATTGATATACAGAAATAAAGAAATCACTGATATTTTTGTGTTAGAGCCTGCTGGGGCTCATCCATATCATGTTGTCTCTTCTTCCTGGACACACTGCTAGATCCCTTTTCTATCCTCCTTGCATCTAGGTAGGACCATGCAACTAGTTCTTGCTGATAGAATACAGATGAATGTGGTATGAGTCACCTCTGAACAAGGCAATTAAGAGTGGGTTGTCTTCTGCATGTTCCGTTTCCTGGAGAATGGAGATGGTCTCATGGATGACTCTGAGACCCTAAAGGATGATGGAACCACAGCATGGAAGGAGCCTGGGTCCCTGAATGACTGCATGGAGCAGAGTTCCCTTCCCCACCTGACTGCCCATGTGGTGTGCCAGACTGTGAAATAAGTAAAAAATAAACCTTTATTGTATTGAGCCATGAAGGATTGGTTTTTTTATTGTTGTGGTTATACCATTAGCCTCCTTGACTAATCCAATACATGCATATGTATATGTATACCCATACACAGTATCATGCTATGCTTGTCCCTCGTACTCTGAACACAACTCCTCAAAAGCCCTAGTTCATGCTGGGATCAGCTTCCCACTCTTCAGTTTCCATCCCCGGCTCCATGCTCAAACCTCCATCTTTACTTTACTTTCGGTTACAATCCTGAGTCTAAAGTCACTGATAGACCAAATCCCACATCTAAGTAGCATGTCTTTATCTCTAGGCACTGAAGCACAAGAGAATGAACAAAACTTTGTGTTTCTAAGACCTAGATCCAAATCTCTCTATAAATTACCAGCCATGTGGCCTTGGCCATGTGACTCTATCTCTCTGAGTCTCAGTGTCCCCATCTGTAAAATGCAGATAATAATGTCTTCTTCATAGGGTTGTTGTGAAGACTAAACTAGATAACAGATCATAGGGGCCCGCACAGCCTCTGATACACTTAAGTCCTGCAATGAACCCCAAACTACTTGCCTCATCCCCAAGGGCTACCCAGACTGGCCCAGGAGCCCGCCTACAATGTAGGGGGCTGTGAACGTGTGGGAAGAGGCACACCCCACCCCAGGAGAGATAACATCTGTTGAGCACCACTTCCTGTACCTATGGAGACAAAACTGTAGACCTCTTACTGCAAACATTGTGGCAATCTCCTCTAAATCACACACCGAGGACAACAGCAATGGCAATAATCATGTACTAACACTAGTTACAATCTCTTGGGCTTATTGTATCATAGACTCAAAATGATGGAAGTATATTTTATTTTTACAACAATTCTATGAAGCACTTTTTCTACAGATAAGGAAAGTAAGGTTCAGAGAGGTTAAGTAACCTGCTGAAAGTCACATAGCCAGTAGTAGCAGAGCTAGAAACTGAATTTATTCATACATTCGATCTTTCATTGATTTAGTCAACAAATCATTTCTGCTATCTGCTATGTGCCAGACCATGCACTGGGCCTGAGGACACAAGATGCAGGGAGACAAAGTCTTTGAGGTTCTCTGGGGAAACAGATCATGACTCTTTAGCTACAGTCCCAGAAAGAATGGAGCCTGTGCAACACCTCTCCCTCTCTGGTTCCCTTCCCCAGCTCTGCTACCTCCCAGAGCTGCTGAACCCCAGCAACAGCCCAGAGACATTTCCTGAGACCACTGTTTTCCTTGGCCCTGCGATGGGAGACAGTATGCCCAACAAGGTGGAAAACAAGGTGGGGGAGGCAAGCAGGGAGCAGACCTCCCAACAAACTGTCCCTTTCGCTGGTGGGAGCAGGGAACAGAGGAGGCTGCCCTTCTACCCACCCACCAGCCCATCCAGGCCATTGTTCCCTTGTTGTGACAGGGGGTTCGGCTAGGGCCCTGCAGACTGGGGGCTTCCTCCCCAGCCAGCCATGCTTGGACAGCTGGAGGAAACAGGCGGCCGGAGAGCCAGCTATCCCTCCAATAACAACAGGCTGCTGCCCGCTGGCGGCCCTGCTGAGGGGCAGGCTGGAAGCCAGAGAGGCCACCCCACTCCACCCCGCCACTGGCAAAACATGTTTTCTTGTTTTCTGAGGGGGAGGAGGAGGCCCGTACCCATCCTGAGCAAACACAGGAGCTGATAAGCATGGACAGGCCTGGCTGCCAGGCTGCCAACGAGGGCTGCAGAGGCAGGGGCAGGGGCAGGGCTGGGCCCACCCTGGAGGTCACTCAGGCCAGAATGCCAGCTTCAGAGTCAGGGTGGGGACAGTGAGCTCCTGGCCCCTCCAGGGATAAAGCACTCAACTCCAAGTCTGCCCACACTGAAAAGAGAGGACAGGGGCTTCCAAGCCACAAGTACCGTCACTGACCTCAGAAATACACTCATGCTAACGTTTGATAGCAAAAGTGCACCCATCCATTGGGTGCCCATTTTTCGGCTAGTCTCTGGGACAGCCCCCTTACCAATACCACCATTTTCAATACTAGAGAGGAAATAAGATACAAGAATTGCTTCCCATTACCTTTTTCACACAAGGTGACTGAGGGGCAAAGTGACTTGTCCAAGGCCACATAGCTCTTGGGATGTAAATCCCCATCTGCCAGACCACAAAGCTCATGATCTTTTTCATCGTGCCCTAGCGAGCCCCTTCATATTTGTGAGGGTCTCCAGTTTACAAAGTACGTACAGCCTGCTGTATTCATTTACTGGGGCTGCTGGGGGGCTATCATCGACCTGCCATAGCTACCCTCACTTTTCATAAGGAAGCTCACAACAGATCCATTAGGTTAATGTCTCAGTTTGGGATTTCCCTAAAGCAGACTCTGAGGTAAGGATTTGAGTGCAGCATAGTTAATTCAGGAATTGATCCTAGGAAGTTCCCATTAGGCACATCAGTGTGCCAAGACAGCTGTGGGCAACTGGGATTCAGTCACACTGGGAACACAACACAGAACAGAATTGTCCCCCAGAGATGCAAGGAAGCTGACATAATCCCCCATCACTGCCACCCATCTTTGGTTAAGGGCTGCTCCTGGGCACCTTAGCTCTCTGAGACTGCCTACGAGGGGCTGAGACTGTCCTGCGGCCAGAGAAAGTCCTCAGGTAGGTGCCAAAGGGGCATGAGTGGGGCTCTAACAGTCTCTGCCACAGTTAGTAAACAGAGAAATCATCCCCATTTTGTAGATATAACTATAAAATGTTCCCCCAGGCCATGCCATGCCCAGACCTATGTGTACTGAGGCTCAGACCCCATGGGCCCATCTTCAGCTCTAGGTAAATGAATAACCTCTCACCAAGAGTCACAGCCCCTGCAGCCAACCCCCCAGGCTCTGAACCCCTCCCCGAGATTATAAGCCTCACCATCCTCATCCATTTTGACCCTGTCCAGAGAGAACTATGTCCTTGGATCCTCCCCCCTTCCACCCGTCTTCCATTCCCACCCATGACTTCCCCCTCCAAAAGGTGGGAGCAGGATTTATTTCCTCCTTTTCAGAAAGAAGGTCTTAATATTACTGTCCAGCAGCCATATAATAATCCACAAACACCCTTCACCACTTCTCCCACTACGTCCAGGGACTCTTACAAACCACCCCTGGTGGCCCAATCATTCAATGCCAAAGTGCCCGATGCAGGTGCACAAAGAATGCCACACTGGGCACCTCACTGTGCAGATGAGGAAAAGTTCAAAAATTCAAGTGATTTGTCCAACTTGATCACAGCCAGCTATCTTCTGATTCCAAGTGTTTGGAAAAGAGGGAGTACGCATCCAGTCACTGGGGGGTTATAATAGATGCTAGAAATGGGGTGTTCTGCTCTGTTTTCATCCTACCATTTGCATGTGCGCAGAGGGACGCCACAGGGGGTGGGGGTCATCTACCCCAGGTGTGGACAATAAAGGGGTCCATTGTCTACAGCAAATGTGTAAGTAATAAAACTAATTTTATTATTGACTTATTATCACTAAGCACTGGCAATTCTCGAGAATATTAGTGACCAAATAGCCCTCCCACCCACCACAGCACTGAGCTACTCCTCCCCCATTCTGTATCCCCAACAGACATGTTGATTCAATCCAGGCTCTTTTCCACTGAAGGGAGATGCTGCTACAAAACCCATCCTCCACACGACTCTCAGCAACTATATTCTGAGCTGGCATCAGAACTGACCTCTAGGACCTTACGCTTCTTAGCCCAGACCCTGTTCAAGAAATGGTCCATAGGCTGTTCTCTAAGACCAGGGGTCCAGCCTGCACCCCATCCTCTTGCACATAACCCAGGGCCCCACCCCTACCTCTCTGATGTCACAATCCTCACTAATCTTCCCTCACTGTCCTCGGCGCTATTTTTTTTTTTTTTTTTTTTTTTTTTTTTGCCTTTTTGCCTTTTTGCCATGCTCTTGTCCAACTACACACCTGCTTCCTGCCCCCAGGGCTCCTAGGGTCCTGGCCTGAGAATTCAATCCAAAAAAACTTGGCCTCTGGCCGGACTACCTCAGAGCTGTGATCTCCCAGTGGTCCTGCTGCACAGACCCACAGGGAGCACATAAGGTGACTTCTCACCTGTACATTATGTCATCAACACAACCTTGAACCCTCTGGGAAATCTCCTGAAGAGAGGCCTGGCCCTTAGTGCCTGTCACTGGCAGAAGATTTATTATGATTTGCTTATAGGTTTAGTGTCTTCCTCCACTGAAAAGTAAATTTCAGGAAAGCAGACCTGGTGCATCTTCTTCCCCCACTATGTCTCCAGTACCTAGAGCAGTGACTGGAACAAGAGAGGCACTCAGCAGCTAGCAGTTGAAGAAGCAGATGAGTTTTCCTCAGCCCACACCTTGGCCACAGAGGCCCAGACCCACCTGGGGTAGCTTCAACACTCAGTATGGCTCTGCCTCCAGGATCTCAAACTCTGAGCCCCCTCGGAGCACACTGGCCCTTCCCTCGGAGACTGGATCTCAAGCTCTTCTACCAACCCATCCTCTCTCCTGCCGGCTCCCTGTTTGAGAACCAGGACCTCAAAATCAGACAGGCTGATTGCTCGACTTCTCTAAGGTTCAATGTCTTTTCCCCAACAAAATGGTAAAGTAATAATGCCCGTCTCACAGGGATTAACAAGGGAGCTAAAACACACCAGATGTGTAGTGAGGACCCAATAGTGTTTACCATCACTAATGCCAAGTTAATAATGCATTATTAATACTGAATTAAGAGGCTTTTATACAATAGTCCAAAGGAAAAAATGCCAACCCATTCACCCTCCCCCAGGCCTTACAGGGATCCCTGAAGAAAATGTTCAAAATTTAGGTTTACCAGGAACTCAGACTTTAAAACAATGGGCTAATCACCACCCATTTCACACGGCATTCATGACTCTAATACTTTATCCCTCCCTGGACCCACAGCCTTTGTAGATGACTTCGTAGCTGACTTTGTAGCTTTTCTCACTAAAGAGATGGAATCCACCCCACCCCACCCCCAACCCCCTGGATCTGGGCTGGCCTCGTGGCCTGCTCTGACCAACAACATGTAACAGAAATGACTGTGTGCCAGCTCTGGGCCTGGGCCCCCAGAGGTCTTGCATGTTTACATCTGCATCTCCACCACAGCCAAGACAGCATGCCTGGACTAGCCTGCGGGAGCAGAGACTGGTGGAAACGCGCCGAGCCACAGCAGCAGAGGCAGCAGCCCCCAGACATGTGAATGAGCCCATCCAACGTCAGCAGAGCTGCCTAGCCAACCTCCGTTGACTCCAGACTTGTGAGCCACGCACCCTATTGTTGTATACCACTCAGGCTTTATTACACAGAAAACGCTGACTGATGCACTACACAACCAAGTGTTAGATTGTGGTCTAGCCTTTCCACCAATGGCCAGCCAGCTTCTTCTCATATACCTCCATCAATGGGAATCTGATCACCTTCAATGGCAACCTAGTCCCAAAAATCTATCCATATTTTGAGCTAAAGTCTCTCTCTGTGTACTTTTTTTTTATGTTTATTTATTTTTGAGACAGAGGGAGACAGAGCACAAGTGGGGGAGGGGCAGAGAGAGAGGGAGACACAGAATCTGAAACAGGCTCCAGGCTCTGAGGCTTCAGCACAGAGCCCAATGCGGGGCTCAAACCCACAAACCATGAGATCATGACCTGAACCAAAGTTGGGCGCTTAACCAACTGAGCCACACAGGCGCCCCTCTCTCTGTGTACTTTAGCCTTTGGGCCAAATTCCTAGATCCATACAAGAGTAGCCCAATCTCTCCTATACCCATTTGGTGCTTCAAAGTCCGCATGTCCAAAATCAAAAACTTCTCTTTTCTCTGTTTTGCACAGGGCAAGACACTCTCGGGTCTATGAAGTCTTGCTCTTCCTCACCCCCTGCAGTGAAAGGGTGACAGAGCCATGAGGCACACATCTCTCTCCACTGTGGGGACAGGGAGTCTCACCCCACCATTCCTTCCTCCACACTGGCTACAGTGTTCTGTCCATCCTTCTTCGTCAAACAACATTACCTTGCATCTACTCTGTGCCAGGAGCTATGCTAAGGATGACGAGATAAAAGGCAGATCTACTCTCAAGGAGTCTGTCTAGAGAAGGGGCTCATCTTTCTCGCATAGGGATCTAATGATGATACTATGATCTATTATTGGGTGCCTACTGAGGAGGGAGCATAAGGCAAGCTGACATCCTGCATTCCCCCTCACTCACACACACACACCTGCCCCTGTGGGATATGTGTGACATTCCTCTGGTACTTCTGGTTGCCCAAGAACAAAGGAAAGGGAAAAACCAATGGTTAACTGATAGAGATCACTGTCTTGCAGGACATGAGTCTCCATCAGTTTACAAATGTCTTAGGAAATTACAATAAAGAGACAATCTTATTAATAGCCTAACCTCCAGAAACCCATAGACTCGGTTTCCTGGAGCCCCAACATCACTCTCCCCTCCACAGCAATGTGGGAAACAAAGGCAAGAAGGAAATGGCAGGTAAAATTAAATTTCTTTATAGTCTACAGCCCATTGACAAATATGTGAGATGGGCAGAGTAAAACATTCCTCCAGGAACTCCCTACTGTCTTAATGCCTTACTAGAGGAAAAAACAACCTTAGCTTGACAATAGCTTGGCCTCCAGTATCTTAGGAGTCTTCTTTAGCATGTAAAAGTACTGTTAGGAACCTCCCTTTTGTCTTTACCTCATCTGACTCCATAGAATACAATCAGTCACTCTTCACAACAGGGGTGCACCTCATTCTGCCCTGGGGTCCTGTCCCTGTGCTTTAATAAAATCACCTTTCTTTCTTGGCCATCAGATCCAGACCCCCACCACCACTCCAAAACATATCACCTACTATATGCCAAGTACTTTAAATCATATAAGTCTCAAATCCTTGCAATGGTTCTACTGAGTTTTATTGTGTCCCTTTTTATAGGAGAGGAAACTGGGGCTCAGAAAGTCCAAGTGACTTGCCTGAGCCATAGCTCCGAAAGTGGCAATATCTAGCTGTTGGCCCCCAAACCCAGGCTCTTCCTGTGGCACCAAACTGATGCTGTCATTATGTCCGTCCCCTACTCAACACTTCAGTGACTCCCACGACTAGGCCTGCACACTCCAGGCTTGCCTGCCTCCCTTGGCTTGTCTGTTTCCTCAGCCTGGAAATGCTCCCTCACATCCTGACCTATCCATTTCTCAAGACCCAGGTCAGGTGCACCAAGCTAGGAGGTCTCCTCAGCTAGCAAGACTCTCCTGTGTTCCCACAGACTCTGTCAGGCCCTCTGTGCTGGCGTGGGTCAGTCTCCCACAGAAGACTTAGGGGTCCCAGGAGACAGAGATGGAGTCTGACCCATCTCCAAACTCCCCAGGCTGCATCATCCCACAGAGGGTCTGTACTCAGGAGTTGCAGAACCAGACCAAGCTGGATTAGATTGCCGAAAAAGTGGGTTTAGTCGTGGGTCAGAAGTTGGTTGTACAGACGCATTTGACCAATATTTATGGAGTATCTACTATGTGCTCAGTCAGGATTCCTAGTTGTCAGAAGTAATAACAACTCTGGCTATCACGTGTGGAGAAGATTATTGGAAGAATATAGAGTAGTAGTAGGAAGACTAAAAAATGAGGCTCAGAGAACCGTGGGGAACCCAGGCAGGTGTGACAGCAGGAGCTCCAGTTGAGGCAACACTGTGGGCAGAAAACTCGTGCCGAATGCTGTGAGTGTCCCTCCCGCCTGCAGGCTCAGCCTCTCTGAATGAGACCACTGCTGGCCTTTATCTTTGGGTCTTGTCTCTGGATTCAGCCCTAAGCCTAGATCCCGTGTTCCCACCCAAGCTGCCAGAAAGGACGAGGAGGATGTATGTTGCAAAGGGAGGCTTCTGTAGTGAAAGATGGGGCTCTGCTACCCTCCAAGACTCATATGTGACCCCTTCACGACAAAGAGGGGGTTGGGGGTGCTGGATAGACAAAAATGTATGACAAGTGTCAACAGTACACCTTTGTCGCAAGGAACTTACATTTTGGAAGTAGAGGTGAGGAAGGACCTTAGAGACCATCTGTGCCAGCATTTTCCAATGTGTGCTCAGTGGGACACAGTGAGGACAGGAGCGTGAGAAAGGCCAAGTGACAGACCTTGGATAACTTGAGTTTTTCATTTCAGGACTTGTCGGAGCCTTTGATACACCACTGAATATTGTGCAAGTCCAGGAGCAGGAGCTTTTCCCTCATTTGTCCATGCCACCCTTTCCCTGAAGAGTATTCAGCAGACAGGGAAACCCCCATCTAACTCAATCCTCATTTTCAGACAGGGAAACTGAGGGACTTTCCTGGCCTCACTGGGTCCCTGGCCTCCTGATTATCAGTCCAGAACCCAGGGAAAGGACCCGTTCCTGGGAAGAGGAGGCAAAGGTGGAGGCAGGGACCTGGGCCAAGGGAACTGCTCAGGCCCTCCCCTGCCTGGCACTGCCTTCCCTGCTCTGTCTGCTGACATGAGCTCACCCTCCAGGTGCAGCACCCTTCAGGACTTCAGGACCCACTTCCACCTTCAGGAAACTCCTTGGGGGAAGCGGGGGAGAAGAGTCCTGGGCAGCACCAGGCCACCCAGGCCCAGCTCCCAGTTGCCTCAGCACCAGAGGGAAGGGGACAAGACACCCCAGCAGTTCCTGGCAGAGAAGCAGGAGTGCTGGAGTCCAGCTGTGGGATCTCAGTCATGGGCCCTTGGGAAATGTTTGTTAATTCTCTGAGCCTCAGTTTCTTCAGCGGGGAAACAAACTAAAAAAAAAAAAAAAAAAAAAAAAAAAAGATCAGCTGAGACATTACGAATGATTCAGTAAAGTGTATAGCATCCTTCTTCAGATATGAAGACTTACTCTAAAATTTTTTTGAATGTTTATTCATTTTTTGAGAGACAGAGTGGGAATGGGGAAGGGGCAGAGAGAGAGGGGGGGGGACACAGAATCTGAACCAGGCTCCAAGCTCTAAACTGACAGCACAGAGCCCGATGCGGGGCTTGAACTCACAGACCAAGATCATGACCTGAGCTGAAGTTGGATGATTAACTGACTGAGCCACCCAGATGCCCCCAAGAAGAATTATTCTTACATTGGGGATCAGATAGGAAATAACTTTCCTCTTTTTCCTAATGAGAGATGCCCCCAAGAAGAATTATTCTTACATTGGGGATCAGATAGGAAATAACTTTCCTCTTTTTCCTAATGAGAGACCCTGAAAAAGACTTCTCAGATAAGTCACAGTAACTCAAGGGGGACTTCCGCAAAAGGAGGTGTCTCCTATCTGGTTATGTCTGGAAGGGTCTAGAAACAGAAATAGGACAGCATTAACACTGAGGAACTTCTTCCAGATATATTTTCTGAGTGCCACTAATGTGCCAGGACCTGTACTCACAGTTACTTATGCGTGCACACGTGCACACACACACGTACGCACATACCTCATGCTGCCTTGTATCTTCATCCCTGTGCCCTTCTCTGACATCCCAGGCTGCCTGGAATACACTTTCCCATCTTCACCTGGTGAATTTCTGTTCATCCCTCAAAACTCAGATGAGGTCTTCCTGGCCTCTCCTCTCTCCCGGCTAAGTGGAGGGCCTCCTCTGTGCTCTGTCTGTGCAGATCCTCATGACCGACCTTCCCACCCTACAGTGAACTTGCCTGTTTGTACACCTGCCTCCCCCAGTGGATTGTGAGTGACTTAAGGGCTGTGAGCTTAGAAGCCTAACCCGGCACATACGGGTCGATGAATGAATGTATAAATCAGCCTTCAGCTCTTCCTGGGGTGGGAAACCCGGGGCTTTTTCCTCATGCCAACCCTTGAAGCCAGGGTCTGCGTGCCTTCACGTGTACCCCAAGGAAAATATGCACTGTGTCCAAGTGCTGGAGAGTTTGTAAGAAATAAAGAGGATATGCACACCCCACCACAAGATCTCCCCCCAAACTCATCAGACATGTTTGTTCACAGTCTCCCTCCCACCACACTAGTAGCTCAAGGTGGTAAGCAGAATGATGTCCACCCTCGCCAAGATGTCCACATCCTGATCTCCAGAACCTGTGAAAATGTTAGGTTACATGGTGGATTAAAGGTGGATTAAAGTGACAGATGGAAGTAAGGTCATCAGCTGACATCAAGATGGGGAGATTATTCTCTATTATCAAGGGGATCATAAAAAGTAGAAGAGGAAGGCAGAAGTAGATGTCAGAGTGGTGTGATATGAGGACTCGAAATAGCTGTAAAGATGGAGAAAAGAGAAAAGGGGGCCATGTGGGAAAGAATTAGGTGGCTTCTGGAAGCTGGAACAGGCAAAGAAATGGATTCTCCTCTACAGACTCCACAGAGAAACAACTTTGGATCAATGTGGTCTGTTCCAGACTTCTGACCTCCAGAGCTGTAAAAATAAATCTGTGTTGGGGCACCTGGGTGGCTAAGTCCCTTAAGCGTCTGACTTCGGTTCAGGTCATGATCTTGCAGTCCGTGGGTTGGAGCCCCCCATTGGGCTCTGTGCTGATAGCTCGGAGCCTGGAGGCTGCTTTGGAGTCTGTGTCTCTCCCTCTCTCTCTGCCCCTCCCCCTGCTCACGCTCTGTCTCTCCATCTCTCAAAAATGAATAAATGTTAAAAAAAAATAAAAAATAAATAATCTGTGTTGTTTTAGGCCACTAAATTCGTGGCAATGCATTTCAGCAGCAATAGGACGCTAATACATCCTTCTCTGGCCTTAGCCCCTTACTGTGCTGACTCTCCTGGTAATTCTTCTCTGGCTCCAAAGCTACACAGCTCACCCAGCTAAACAGAAGCCTTGCAGTTGCCCAAACCTACCCTCCTTAAAGGCAATTCAGCAGCCATCTGTTGTTAGGCAAGTTATGTATCCCTTGACAAGAGGGCTCACATTGGCACACCTCACAGCCTGTGCTCACGAGTTTCACAATCTGGCCAGGAGACAAAGACACTTCTTATCCACACAGTGCAATTCTCTGAGAGCATCCTGCTCTGAGCTCTTGGAAGCAAAGGGGAGGGGAGCCCAGATTGGATAGGAGGGATCAGGGAAAGCTTTCTGGAAGAGGTGGCACAGAGCTGAGTTTTGAAGGGTATGAATAGTCAAGTGAAAGGAAGCAAAGGACAGTGGGTCAGAAAGACTCTGGGGCATGAAGAGAAATACAGAGACAAGATAGAGACATGAGAGACAGACAAACACTGCAAATTGTAGAGGCAGAGAAAAGGCCACAGAGAAAGAGGCAGAAAACAGCTGACTGTCATGACTGGCTACTCCCAGCCCAGCCTCCCTCCAGTTCTGGGACAGAAAATAGCCTGGCTGACCCATAGTGTGCAAAGCATTTCCTGTGCAGCCCTGGGGACCCCTGAGCTGTACTTTCTCAGGGGTGGGGCTGGCTGAGAGAGGGGCAGTGAGGGCAGAGGAGGAGGAGACAAGAAGTCCTGGGCCTGCATCAACTAACTCTCCAGGACAAGAGTGGCTGAAGATGGGGAGGAAGTGACATGCGTATGTCAGGATCCATGTATGTGTATGAGCCACGAGGGTGCCAGAGGTGTGTGTGATGCACTTCCATGTGTGCACGTGGCTAATCCTAGGGTTCTATGTCCCTTCCTGGAAAGTGAAGGCTGGACGGACAGACAGCAGGTCATGGTGGACACCTCTCTATGTTATGTCCCTGGGTGAAAGGCAGCTCTGAGAGCCTTCTTGAGTACACAAGCCATCCCCCCTGGCGAGCCAACAGCTTCTATGTATCAGAAGCAGCTTCCAGTTGACTCTTTATGCTGCCTGTTCCCCAAGGGCACCACCTCTCTGTGCTCCCTTCAGGGGCCAATGACCTGGTCTCAACTTTTGCTGGGGAATGAGTGATCCAGCCAGAACCTTCTCTGAGGAACTTTTCCAAGTAAAAGGCTGCGGGGGGGGGGAGGCAGGGGTAGAGTTAGGCCTAGCTTTCAGAACATCTCATTGTGAAAGATCTCTTTGTCTCAGGGAGATCCCAAAGCTGCCCCAGTGACTTTAGCCTAGACCCTTCCCCCACCCTCCTCATTGAGTCCCTGTCCCCACCTTCCCCAAGGTCATTTTTGAGACTATCTTTAACCAGCTCTTTCCATTCTTTTTTCAGTTTATTATTTTACCCTCTACCTCTGCTAGATTTTTTTAATATTTATTTTATTTTATTTTTTTGAGAGAGAGAGAGAGAGAGTGCAAACGGGAGGGACAGAGAAAGGGAGGGAGACAGAGACAGAGAGCATGAGTAGGGGAGGGGCAGAGAGAGGGAGAGAGAATCGCAAGCAGGCTCCATGAGGTCAGGGCAGAGCCTGACTTGGGCTGATCCCACGAACCACAAGATCATGACCTGAGCTAAAATCAAGAGTCTGATGGTTAACTGATAGAGCCACCCAAATGCCCCTAGCCCTGCCAGACTGTCATATTCCAACACATGGAGATGTCTTTGAATGTGGAGCACACTTTTTTCTCTCTGATGGTCCTGCTTTTGGAAACATTCTAGCAGAGCCTGAGTAGCCATTGGCTGGGCTGGGCTGCCACAGAAGGACTGCTCCAGAGGGGATTCCTGCTGGCGGGGGTGGGGGGGGGGCGGTGGGGGCAGCTACACACACCGCAGGAAGTCATCCAGGGGAAACAAGGTAGTCCCTCACTCCCCTCCTAGGTCTGAGTTCTCAGCCAGGATTACCTCCCATGACCTTTTGGCTCAAACTCTGACACACCTAACAACCAGCCGGGACCTTTGACTCGACCACATTGGGACCCATGGAGCTCATCCAAAAAAACCACAGAAGAGCTGCTAGGCTGGATATACACTAGCTTCATCTGGCCAGGCCAGGCCAGGCCTTCCTCACCCTCACTGCACCTACTCCCTCAGCAGATAAGAGGTACCATCGTCCCTGCCTTCCCAAAAGGAGACCACTGAACTCCTGGCTTAAGGAAAGGGAACTACCATTTATTGGACATCCGTCATGTATCTCCTTTAGTCAACACACCAACCCTTCTAAAAGGTCACTGCTGTTGTGGAGAAGAACGGATTTCCAGAGGAGGCTAAATCAGGATCTGGAGTCAGGTTGTATCTGACACATGAAAATGACAGTGCCCTCTCCTCCCAGCATCCCTCCACAAGAGGAGGGTCCAACATGGGGGGAGTACACAGAAAGGGGGCTCCTGGAGAGAGACCAGAGCAAGATGCACTTTCCCCCGGCTCAGCTAGGACTGGGCCAGAAGCTCAGGGAGAGAGGGGGAGCTGCTAGCAGGGGAGATGCCTTTCCCGGGGGATTACGTGGGAGAAGGCTCACAAGCCACACTGTTTGGGGGCCCAGTGACCCAGTACAACTTGGATTTGGTGAGAGGAGCCTTCTCTCCACTTCTTCATAGAATTCCACGTGGCTCCAGTTCAGCAAGGGCTGAGGGACATGTGATGTCACCTGGCACCCTGTCTGCAGGTTTGAGGGCACTGGGACAGCACTGGGCTTGGAAGAAGGGTCCCTGTAGCCCTTCTGGGGCCCGCAGGCCAGGGCCACTCATGAAACAGCAGGCTACGAACACACATGGCATATCCTGGGGACTCTGTGACCAAGTATAAGTCTGGGGTCATATAGATGCAGAGCTAGGAGGCAGAAAAGGTAAGGTCTTAACGTCAATGCAATTTCATTTGTAACCATAGGTTGCTGAAGCCAGGGAAAGCCACATTTCATGAACCTTTATGGATGTCAATTGAGCTCAAAGAGGCCAAGTCCTTTCCAGAGGTGGGAGAGCCAGTGCCATGCTGAGTCTCTGGCTCCACAGCCATGATCCTTCCAGTACACTAGTCTACCTGGGCACCCCTGATGTTCACGTCAATGCCAACGTCCCAGAAATCCTCTTAGTCATCCCACCCCACCTCCCTTCCTAAGGCCAGTGCATTTGTGGTGAGTGATCACAGCAGCACAGAGGACTAAGGCCTTTGCAAACCCCTGCCCTGCCCAAGAGGTGCCATCACATCTGCCCCCACCCTCATCATGCACCTAAGAAACTGCTTGCCTTCTCTGGAAACTTTGGCCCCATTCCCCAGGCCACTGCAGAAGCGGCCACATTCTCGCCTAATACTTGCCCTTCCCTGGCTACTACCTGTCAGTCAAGGGACAGGTACACGGACCAGTGGACCTCCTGTCTGGGATTTCTGGATTTGGAAAGCAAGGACTACAGTCAGTCCTGTGATAGAACCTGTCTTGTATCAGACTTGGGAGCTCTCAGCAGCCGTATTCCTCCACATGGAAGAAACAGGTGTGCACAGAGGTTAGTGCCACCGCAGAGAGACACCCGGAGGTGAGAGGAGCAGAGAAAGTACTGGTGGCCTTCATGGCTGCCACTGAAGCTGGTTCGCAAACTATGAAGCACTTTTTGCCTGAAAAGCTGTAAGCTGGATTTCGGCCACTTGCTTAAGGCGCTGTCCAGCCTCCACATGCCCTTTCCCTTCCCTCCCAGGAGAGGCAGCACAAAGCAGCAGCACCAGGGAGAAGGAAAGCGGGAGGGGGCACCAGCCAGAAGGTCCCATGGGCCTCTCTCAACAATGGCACGGGCAGCCCATTGTTCGTTCTGGGTTGAGACACCTCCCCGGACACCCCCACCGCTCAGCTGGCAGCCAAATGAGGCAGAGGCAAGAATGGGTAGTAGGGGCAGTTCTAGTATCTTCAGAAAGCTGATGCCCGGGGACCACCTCTTTCACTACAACTTCCCAAGGGCAGAGAGGGAAAGAGAAGAGTTCAGATGGGGGACAAGAGAACAAGGTGTTCTGTGCTAGGGCAGGAGTGACCCCAGGCCTGG
Source organism: Acinonyx jubatus (assembly GCF_027475565.1). Classification (NCBI taxonomy): domain Eukaryota; kingdom Metazoa; phylum Chordata; class Mammalia; order Carnivora; family Felidae; genus Acinonyx; species Acinonyx jubatus. The sequence goes on from NC_069381.1 coordinate 26,352,432, forward strand.
GTGGAGAAAGGGGCTGGGAGACTTCTGGTCCGTAGAAACAAAGATGGATGTTTGATCTCTACTTAGACTTCCAGGGTGGCCTTGAGTCAGCCATTTCTCTTTTCTTTCCTTCAGGGACCCCACCTGTGAAATATGCAACGGGAGAATATATTCTGCGCAAAAGAAACCTGATCTCTCCCAACTTGGCCTCATGTGTGACCCCAGACCCACTCCTAACCTTAGCACCTGCCAAACTCCTCTGAACTCTAGCTGCTGGGATTGTCTGTATGCCTGCCCAAGGTAGGCAAGCCCACGAGGCCAACCCAGGGGCCTCAGTTGTCAGACACACTGGGACTCCTCTGTTGGTGCAGGCATCAGCGTCCCATCAGGGAAGGGACAGGAAGCTAGGACCCGAACAGGGAGGCTGAGCTACTCCAAGGCAAGATCCAGCCCAATGCTGATGTCTTTAGACCAGTTTGATACTCAAAGCAGACATATTCCAGAACTGGAATTTTAGGGGATGGGGATATTCAGAGCAGGAGCCCAGTCCACAGCTTAGGAACACAGAAACCAGCCCAGACCCTCTGAGGGGAAAGAAAGAAAGGTAAGGAGACAGGAACGAGCCCAGTCAGGGAATCAGGAAGCTAAGCAGGGCTTAAAAACTGGATAAGCTGGAAAAGCATAGCTGGGAGTCAGACAGCTGTGGTCCAGGGGTGCCCAGGACTCACACACACCAGGCTGTTGGCAACAAAAGCTAATTCCAGAGCCCAGTGGCCTGCCAAGGCTCAGGGATCAGACCGGGCTGAGTGGTGAGGTCGGCCCCTGCAGCTAAGCACAGAGTGAGAAGACGCTGAGAGTCACATGCAGGACTATGCTTGGGAGGAGGCTGTGTCATCGCAAGGCCATGTGGGAAGAGAGCCCAGAGCAGCGGCTTAGAGACAGAGTCTTATGGCCGTCGTGCCCCCCAAGTCCTAAGTAGCCACAACTCACACCTGTGTGGGCAGTGTGGCACACAGGACAAACTGTGTCTGCGTGCAAGGGCTGGAGATGGCCCAACCCTGGGGCACAGGGCCGACTTGGGCAGCTCACTCAGAGGTCCCTGGCATCTGAGTGTTGGCCCAAGTGTGCTCTGGACTCACTCCACTGATGGAAGAAGAGCACCATACACAGAGTCCAAACCCCACAGACACTCCAAGGAGAAGAGGGCCATTATCGCACTCAAGCCCTCTCTCCTCACTCATTTATTTTCTTCTACTTATCAGATTCTGTGGTGTAGCACATCCTCCAGCTAAGCGCTGTCCAACAGAACATTCCACAATGATGGAAATGTTCTGGCTCCTCTGTCTAGTACAGTAGCTACCAGCCACGTGCAGCTGGCGAGGAGCTGAATTGTTAGTTTTAATCCATTACTTTTCACTTTTAATCGTTGCACATGGCAAGTGGCCACCATATCGAACAGTGCAGTTTTGGCTCTTCCGTGTGGTGGGGCGGTAAAACCTTCTGAGATCCAAACATTTAACCGTGTCCATGTACCAGGAGCTACCAGAAATGGCTCTCTGTCCAGGGTAGGGCTGAAGGGACAGGGAACAAGAGGGAAAGGGAAAGAAAAGAAAGGCCTATGCATTACCTTATTTTGTCCTCACAGAAACCCTGCAAAGTGAGATTATCCCCACCTCACAAATGAAGACACTGAGACACAAAAAGCTTTAATAACCTGCCTAAGGTCATACAGTTAGTTAGGGCCAGAGTCAAGGTTTGAACCCAAGTGTATGACCTCAAAGCCCCTGGTTTTCCACCTCATTACACAGCTGAGGAACAAAGTGCCCCTTCCTGGCACTGACGGGTCAGAGCTGAGCAGGGCAAAGCCCCGGGCTGCCAGACGTCTCTAACCTGCCTCTTCCTGAGCTAGGTCTGCCCTGTTACAACTTCTCCATTTGGCCTGAAGTGAATTTGTAGAACTCAGACACACCCAGATTCACACACAAGGCCAAAGGCACATGGCCAAAGAAAGATGATCTGCTTCTGTGCCGTCCATTAGTGCAGATAATTAACAGTTGATTTGATATTCTTGGCATAGGGGAAGGCACAGCTCTGCTTTGTTTGGGCTGATATTAAAATACCTCTTCACTCCCCTGCACACACTGATTCGCTCACTGCTGGAGGACCAGACAGCGGGGTCAGAAGTGAGCTGGAAGGGAAGGAGATGAGGGTGGAGAAGGAACTAACATTTCTCAGACCTCTAATTTCATGCCAGGTACTAAGAACTTCAACAGACCATCTCGAGTACTGATCATCTTATGAGGTGGTTGTGATTCTTCTGGTTTTGTGGGAGCAGGCCTGAAGCTCGGAGAGGTGAGGGGGCCTGGCCAAAGTCACACAGGTGACAGCGGCAGAGTATGACCTCAAAGTCGAGGTCTGCTCGACTCCAAGCCCGTTTTATATCACACTGGCTCTTGGCAGAGATCTAGAAAACCCACCACTGCTAATAAAGGGCCTGAACTCCTCTCCAGGTCTGTCTGGCATGACGCCCGATAGCAGACTCCTGCTGCAGCCATCCCTTCTCCCAGAAGTTCAGGCTCCCATGAGCAGGAGCGGACCCCAGCCCCCAACCTCATTGTGCAGTCAGTGACAATGAGAGGCAGGCTGTCCCTTTCTCACCCACCGCTTTCCTCCCCACCCCATGGGGTGCTGCCAGTTCAGCACAATAGTGCATTCTGTGTCCAAGAGCCTCTGCTGGCGGCCCCAGGCTTTTGCAGCCCCTCCAGACAATGGCAGGACCCAAAAGGCCTGATAGCCGGTGACAAATGTATGTGAATGACCAGCTCACAGGAAGTGGCCTTCAATAGTCCGATAGCTTCCTGTATCCTGACATTGTGAAAGCCCACTTCCTGTGCTGTCTCTGAAAATACAGCTCGGCAAAGCTGGGGGCAGGGGCAGTGGTGGGGCTTCCCTGTCCACCCCCTGGCCCAGGCAGGATTCAACTCTCCCTGCCAAGAAAGCCACCCATCTCACCTCATTTCTGATTCAAGGGTGAATTCCCTGCTGGCCTCTGCCCTGTTTCTCCACCTCCTTGCCAAACCCCACCCAAGCCCAATCAGAACAAAATGACCTATTTTTAAAGACTGTGTGGCCTTCCTCAGTAACAGTCCCCTAGCCCCCAGTTCCAGGATCTCAGGCCTTCTGCTGGGAAAGGCTTTCCCGTGTCTTCTTGCATACCTCTGGGACACACTGAGCACGGTTCTAGGCTTATGAAGGGGTCTTCAGTCACCCCTTCAACCATCTATCCTATCAGAATGGATGCTCAGGATTCCTTCAGCTTCCTCTGGGTCATGAAAAGCACAGCACAGCAAGAGAGCAGGGAGGCCTCCTTTCCCTCCAGGCTCCAGCTAGACCCAAGAAAAGTCTTTTCCCAGGCAGTGCCTCCCCCATGAACCCTGCCTCCCAAGAGAGGCTGATTAGAGAGAGCAAGACAGGGGGCAGCTAGGAACAAATGCAACTGAGCATTTTCTATGGAGTCAGGCACTAGACTGAGAGCTTTTCTCTCTGTTACCTGGTGACATTGAAGTAAAGCCTCATGTTCAAGACAAGGACACAAAGAAATGAGGTCATGGCAGAGGGTCACCCAGCTAATGGGAGGCGGAGTCATACCACCCCTAGCCTTGCTTTGTACTGGGAGACACGTTCAGGTCTGGGAATAAGGGAAGGGTACCATTTACCCCCTCCTCTCACGTGCTCCCTTAGGCCTTCTACCCCAGACCCCAGACATGGACAGTCCTCCCTCAAATTCCTGGCACTGGAGAAGCAACCCTCAGAGGGCAGGGGGCTGTACCCACCCAGCCGCCAGCAGCCTGCCTCTGAGCATTGTTCTCCACTTTTGATAAAGGAGGCACTGAATCAGCCTCAGGCCATTGTGGCTGCCTGGGGGAGGGGGGCTGGTGTGGGAAGCCAGACAGGTCAAGGGGTGACTACCCTATTCATTCCCAGCTAGCCACTGGAGACCTGAGAGCTTTAGCTCAGCCAGTGAGGAGCCCCAGGCCCACAGTGTCCAGGAATGGGGAGAACAAAGAGGTCTCTGAAGATGGAAAGGAAGGGAGGAAGCACTCACCAGTTTTCCCACCCTCCACCCTCCCTGTCCCAGGGGAAGAAAGGCCATGGGCACAGTGAAATCAGCAGGGACCGCCAGCTTCCCTGGGGTAGAAAAGAACTCCGAAGCCAGCAGACCTGGGCTTAAGTGGCACCACCTTCTCCACCTGTGACTTAAGAGGGTGGCTTAGTGGCTGAGTCTCAGATTCCACCTCCTTAACATGGAGACAATCCCTGTCTTGCAGACATCTTGGGAGGATTAAGTGAGATTTCGTGAAGCACCCACCCAACACTTAGCCTGCAGGAGCTCAGCAAGCAAGCTTATGTCCCTGTTCTTGGCTGGGATTTGTCTGCCTCAGGTGCCGAGACTAATGAGGGCCACCAGAGAACCGGGGCGGCTGTCCTCCAGCTCTCTTCCAAGAGGCCAGAACATCGCAATCCCAGGACTTGAGCTGGCTGGGCAGGAGGTGGCTGGCAGCCTGTCCTAAAGCATCCATCACCCCTGCCTGTACGTTGGCTCTGGACCCTGAGGGAACCAGGGGCCACACGAGCCCCGGGGCTGCAGACCCCAGAGGGACACAACGAGGGTTGGGGAAGGGCAGGGCACCATCAGAGGCCCCTGAAATGTTCTCTAATCTGCTGAACAGGGCTGCATGAAAGTGACACAGAGGTGGGCTCCGGGCCAAAGCAAGGTGCTGGCTGGTTATCTGTGGCCAATTCCGAATCCCAGCAAACATCTGAGTCACTTTCCCACCCTGCTCTGCTTTTATCAAAACACACATGAGCTCAAGGGAAAATGTCTATACTGGAATATCAGCATGAACCAACCCAAGCAGGCAGGTAAATCTTCTGGAAAAAATCATAATTCTCAGTGCCTTTCTACCGCTCCCTACCTGAAAGGATACTTACTGTGAGTTGCAGAGCTCAGCTAACACAAGGGCAGCTGAGTTCTCCCCTCAAAGTCAGCCCCCACTGGGAGAGCCTGGGGCCATGGCCAGGCCTGTAAAGGCTGCCTCGAGGCGGAAGGGCGTCTAGGCTCTGATAAGGCAGGGGAAGGACAGGACCCATGCCTGGGGCCCGCTGACTGTTCCTTCACCCCAGAGACCACAGGGATAATCAGCTCACAGTGTCTTCCGGCCTCAGGCATTTAGTTGCTACCCTACGGTCTCTTGGGGAGGCGAGGGGGAGCCAGCACCAGCTTCACCCCAGAACCAGGCCAGCGCCAGAGGCCAGCAGGCCCCTGCCTCAGGGGGCTGGGTACCCCACACCCAAGTCTCTCCCCTGAGGCAGAGGCAGCCTTTTCCCTACCGCTGCCTTACCCTCAAAATTGTGTCCCCTGAAAATTCATGTTGAAGTCCTGACCCCCAGTACCTCAGAATGTGACTGTGTTTGGACATAAGGCCTTTAATGAGGTGATTAAATTAGACGAGGCCATTAAGAGTGGGCCCTAATCCAATCTGTTGTCTTTACAAGAACAGATTTGGATACAAAAGACACCCGGACGTGGTGTCACCCACCCAAGTGCACAGGGGGACCACCATGGGTAGAGCAAGAAGGCAGCTATCTCCACGTCAAGGAGAGAGACCTCAGAGGGAAGCAACACTGCAGGCACCTGATCTCAGACTTTTAGCCTCCAGAACTGTGAGAAAAGGAATGCCTGCGTTTAAGCCACCTGGACTGTGGTATTTTGTTGCAGCCACCCTAGCAAATTAAGACCCTCCTCTTGATGAGGGGTCTGGGGGGACTTCCTCCTCACACACTGTCAGCTGGGTTGGTGCTCCGAGAGCCACGATAACCCAGGAAGGACCCCTTCAGCTTGGCCCTTCCCCTCAGATGCCCAGCTTCTACAGCCTCCTCCAGAAACCTCCACCTGCCTACAGGCCAATGAGTGGGCCAACCAAGGCAGGGCTGTGTGGGTGTTGGGGACCCAGCTGGAACCGGGGGATGCTGCGAGATGCCAAAGCAATGCAGAAGAGGCTGGGGGGTGGGGGAGACAGTGAAGCAGGGGTTGGGGCAGAAAAGCACCAAATGGCAAAGCCAAAGGGCCTCAGAGCTGAGGATCAGAACGCCCTCACCACTCCCCAGCCTCCTGCCACGGCATTACTATAGGCCCATTTCCCCTCTACACTCAGGAACCTCCTCTTAAAGCCCAGAGAACAGGGCCTTGTTGCAAGAGTACATGCGTGGAACATAAAAAAACTGCTATGAATCAAAATAACCACCTTTCCTGAGGGCTATCAGTGAGTCTCAGTTCCAAATGCCCTGCATGTTTTCTCTTAATCTTCACAATGACCCCCTGAGATAAGTCCTGTATTAGCCCACCTGACACGTGGAATTGAAACAGAGAAGCTGGGCAGCTTGGATGAGGCCTCAGAGTTCTAAGTGGCTATGCTGGGTTTTGAACCCAAGCAGCCTAACTCCAGAGCTGAGTTTCCTGGAGGGGAAGCGGGGAGGGCCGGGATCGGAGCCCTTCGAGGCCCCAGCATATGTCAGGGAGGTGACAGCCAGCCAAGGACAGGGCTTTAGGGACAACAGTAGATAAACAAACCTTGTCATCAATTGACCAAATTATAAACACACGGGGCTCCATCTGTGGGAAAGTCTGTGACCTCCTACCCTCCTGCGCGTGGGGAAAACAGCCTGGAGAGCGTCAGAGAGGCAGAGCTACCCCTAAAGGTTTGTCTGTGGTCTGTGCACTGGGAAAACGAAAGTGGGAAGGGGCAGGAAAAGCAGGCTGCGGCCTCCATCCGAGGTATGTCACGTGAGCCGCCCACAGAGGGCCCCAGCTGTGCCCTATGGCCAGCCTGCACTCAAAGGGTGCTTCCCTCATCGGGTCTACCGGTCTGCAGGCCAGCTGACCTTGCTTTGGTGTGATGACAACATGTAAACTGGGAAGGGGAGGGGGCACCAGGTGGCTACAAACCCAGCTCTGCTGGTTATCTGGGGTGAGCCATTTCCCGCTCGGGGCCTCAGATCCCCTGTCAGCCTAACAGGAACCAGTGCTCTTCTCCCTTCTGGTTGAACTCACTGGGGATGAGGGACAAATGAAGAGGGCTTCTTGTGAATACAAGGTTTACCTCAGCTTTTAGGTGAAATGAGGAAACGGAAGCCTGCCTCACCTAGCAGCCCACCTGCCCTCCCCGGCCTAAGGGATGAATGGAGACAAAACGGAGACACTCCCAAAGCAGGGGCTCCCTCAGACCCCCCGGCATTCCCAGGCCTCCCTAGGATTTCCGTGTCCCCCAGGGTTGGCCCAGGGTTCTGCTGAGGCTGAGGGAGAGCCCCACCTGGTAAGGGCATTAAGGGATTCCCTGGGCTCCATCCCAGGGCCTTGCCGGGTTCCTTGGAGCGTTCCCATCCACCCTGCCGAGCTGCTGCAGGGCTTTGATCACTACTACACGAAGGGCTTCCTGAATGCTTTCCTGAGGACATTGTTCCCCACTACAGAGTCATCAGGGTCAAATTCATCATGGGCTATGCTGGTCCAGGTCCCACCCAGTGGGGAAAGCCAGCCCTCTGCCCAAGCCCCACTTCCCCTGGGAAAATGAAGCCAGTGGCTTCTTTTGGTTTCACTCATGACCAGCCTTGGGGAAGACAAAGCAGTAGCAACACAGTGCCGCCATTAGGTCAAGGCGGCCAGGCGCCTCAAAGCACACGCCCGGTGGTCTTGCCCCCTCAGCTTCCATAGAAGCTGGTCTCCGCACCCAGCCCCAGTTGTCGGCTCCACCCCAGAATCACACTCGAGGGGCCTCTTAATTCACTCAACATTTATTGAAAATGACTCTGTGCCAGGCCCCCTGCGAGGGGCAGAGGTGGATAAGACGTGGCGCCTGCCCTCAAGGAACTCACAGTCTAACGGGGGAAGACACACACCCGTTACAGTGCCTTGTAACAAATGCCACAGGACAATGACCACAGGGCTGGACAAGCAGGGAGGGAAGGACAGCCTCCGCTTAGGAAAGTGCCTTTGAGCCTGTACTATATCTTGCAGCGTCACAGGAGTTCACCAAGTAGCCAAGGAGGAGGGACACACGATGGACATAGAGGTATCAGGATTGGAACAAGCATCATGTGCTCAGGAAGCGGCAAAGGCTGGCCTCTGTCCCAGGGATGATGGGAGGAAGGCTGGAGCAAGCTGGTGAAAGAAGGAGTGAGGCATGCCAGGGGCTCTGGTGAGAGGAGCCATGGAGGTCTTTAAACAGTGACCTCATCAGAAATGTCTTTTAGAAAGAAAATGCTGGCAGAAATAGGAAGAATTTCCAGGAAGAGACTGACAGTTTAGGCAAGATGATGCGATACAGAGGAGGGTAACTGCAGGTTGGCTCAATGGAGCCCACAAGAGGGGGGGTGGGGGAGGGAGTCAGACAACAAGGGAGAAACAGGACAGAGGGGGAGGGCTCCACGCCAAACCTGGGGTGGATTCCCTCAATCTTCCCAACTCTGTGAGGGAGGCAGAAGCATCCCCACTTTACAGATGATGTTTGGAGAAGTGAAGTGACTTTCCTAGTCACACAACTAGATTACGGAGCTATCTGCAAATCCATCATTCGATACTGGAGGGAAATCCAGACTAATTACTCTTCTCCATTCTTAAAGCTGGTATCCCAAAGACTGCTCTTTAGCAAATACTCTGGGAGACTGTGTACAGAAAAGGAATAGAAGAGCATTTATTTCCATTTCATTATTCAGACTGGCTGCCATCCAGTGTGCTAGAAGTAAGGCTTCACTGGACTATCACGTAGCACTCGCGGTTTTCAAAGCGTCCTCGGGATTGGTTTCTCCTTCTCTTTACACCATCAGCAGGGAACACACTCACGTCCCCAGTTTGCAGGTGGAGAAGCCAAGTCCAGGGGAAGTGAAAGATCATGTCCCATGTCACCCAGTTTCCTTGTCCCCAAGTCCAAGGCTCTTTCCTCTACCTGTGCTCCTGATACAGGACTCCTGGGGATTCTGCAACCCCTTGCTCCCCACTTCCCATCTCTGACCGTGCAGACGGCACCAACAGAACTGCTACTTAGTGACACAGGTCTGGCCAGCTTGGTTCTTATCCAAGGCAGTCCCTTCTGTAAAGTATTCCTAAGAAGTCCTCAGCCACCAGGCCTGTCAGGATCCTGTTATCACTCTCCCAGCCAAGGCTGGTCCTGCCTCCAGATCCCCACTTCACCAGGATCACAAGGATACATGCAACTATTGCAGGAAATGGAGGCTTTTCCTGCAGTAAAATGAAAGCAGCTAACATTATTGAGCACCTACCTACTGGTTGTCATAGACCCTGCTAAAAACTTTACATGTTACCTTAGCCTGATGCCACCCAGCAAAAATAGGTACTCTTATCCCCATTTTACAGATGAGGACAGTGAGGTTCAGAAAGGCTAAGTGACTTGCCCAAGGTCATTCAGCTAGTTGCGGAGGCAGTATTCATAACTCAACTGTTGGACTCGAGAACGCACTTTATTTTTACTCTGCCACACTGCCCTGGCTCACCACTCTACAAGTGCAGAGACATCCACATCAAAGTGGAAAAGGAAAAGGGAGGCAAGACAGCTTTTCCATGTTTGCTGCCCGGCTCCCAGGCAGCTTCAGGGAGGCTAATCCCATGGTGTTTCACTCGGCCAACGGTCCCACCAGCCTGGGACCCTGGGAAGCCGACGAGAGTCAAAGGGCTCCCTGGCAGGCTTATCCTGGCAGCTGCCCAGCTGACTTGTGCTAACACAGCAACAGGCACAGGAAAGGCTCTAGAGGGAGTGGAAAAGCACCAGACACTGGGCCTCTGAGGGGACAGAAGTGATTCCTGCCCAGCTCAGGATAACCCTGCTCTAAAGCCACCACCATCACTGGACCGAGAAAACACCGAGAAGGGGCCAAGCACCTTTAGCAAGCACCAAGCACCTCTCCTTACTAACAATGTGTTTCAGTGAGTCATGACAATTGGGCCAGTCCAGAAGAGGGACAGGTGCCTCCAAGCTGAATCAGCAAGCATGGAAGAAACCAGTGCCCTGGTTCATTCCAGCCACCTTGGCCTGCCTTTGCCCACAACCACAGGAACCCTGCTACTCGATGTCACCTGAGCAGAGGCAAGAAGGCACGCACTGTGTCAGAGTTCCACCGCGGCAGCAGATCCCGGCCAGCCGTGGGAAAGAAAGAGCCAGCTGGGGATATTAATAGACCTGCTGGCGGCAGAGATTCAGTGAGGGCAAACCCTAGGAAATGAAACTGCCCAAGAGGGGGCATAAAATGAGACTCCTGGAAGGGAGCAATGTAGGTTTCTGAAGACAGGGCTTCGGCAGCCAGGCCCTGGGCGGAGCTACATCAGCAGTGACAGGGTTATTCTGAAATATCTGCAAATCCAAAAATGTCTTAGTTTGTGGGAAAACTTTTTTGGTGCAGTTTCTGTAGGTTTTCTATCCTCTAAAGTTCTGCTTAGACTGATATTAGATATTAAGTATCTAATATCTATTAGACTGGTTTCAAGAGAAACTAATCCTGGGCCCTAATATTTGCCACAAGTTGTTATACTGCTTTAAAAAAAAAAAATGTATACCTCGCAGATTTCACTGAAAGGAAAGGGACAGTTTGAGAAGTCACAAATTGGCAGCTACTGGATGAAATTAAATCCACGGGTAAGTTAGCAGGCTTTGAATTCTTTTTAAAAAATCAAATGTCAACATTTAAAAATCAAGTTTCCAAAAAAAAAAAAAGCGTAATATTCTAAATTTCTAGCATCTTTTAGAAAAAAGAAAAAAAAACGAAAAATTTGAATTTGGCATCACAAATTGGAAGATGCTGCATGGCCACTGCCCCCTTTAGGCAGGCTGGTCCCTGTAATTCCTGGCCTGGCCTGTTCACTTAAGCCCCGCTCACTTAAGCCTCCCCCCCCCCCCCCCCCCGACTGACCCCTGGGGGCATGCGCCTTTGCCGCTCCTTGTTAAGCCCAGGGAAGGGCTGCCAGGCTTGGTCATGCTCAGGACCACCACAGGGCGGCAGCACTGGTCTGTCACCCGCCAGCGGGCTAACCAAGCTGAGCTCGGCACACCCTTGCATAACCAGACATCTCATGCTTACCTCAGTGGCAGACACTCACACACTCATTAGATTTATTCCCTAAAAGCAACAGTGGCTCATTTCAGCATTCCCACTCGCTTCAGGGACTGAGGAGGGCCACTAACGACTTGCTCTCTCCTCTGGCCACCCCCTTCCACATCTTCCCAGCTCCGCCCACCCCACCTGTTCAGGAATTCCACCTCCACCCACCTGTTATACCAGCAGGCCTCAGATCCCAAGAGAAGAGAAGCAGGACAAACCCACCCCACCCCACCCCCCCCACCACCATCACCTTGAAAGTTCATTCTTCTTCATATGCTCCTTACTTGCTTTTGCTCACTTAGGTTAAATGTCAGTTGACTTCATGGACAATAGGTTCTTACACCTCTTCCCACCCTCTGCTCTCACTGCCCTTCCAACAGCACTAGTGACATCTTAAGCGGCAGCATTTAGTATAAATTCCTGCAGCCATTTAAGAAAGACCTTTGGTATTATGCATTAAGGTCCTCAAAACTGCACATCCATTTCACCCAAAATGCCATTTGTGGTTTCTGCCATTGACTCCAAAATGCAGGAAAAGCTTTATGAAAGATATTCATTGCAATATTTACACTAGTGAACCACCAGAAACAATCCAAATGTCCAGCAACTGGGAAATTACTGAAAACTACATTTTTCCCACTTGATGGGCAGTTGTGAAGCTATTAAAGTAGGATTGTGAAGACCATGTGATAAGATAGAAAAAATGATTACGATATGAGAAACTAGGTAAAGAAAGAATATAAAATTAAGTGGACAATAATGTAAAAATCTTAAAAACCTATGCCAAGGATTAGTGAAAGGGAACAAAATGCTACCTTTGTAGTTGTACTAGAGCCCTAGTTGGGGTTGGGCATGGGGCTGACCCTTTTTAAATCTCTACCAAATGTTCTTTAATGTATATATATTATTTTTATAGGGAAAAATGTAGTTCTGTGTACAACTGGGAAATTTGATAGCAATTCTTAAGCTCCCTGGTCTACACTGAATTTACACTTTGAAATATCCTATAAGCCTCTTCCCATCATGATAAAAAGGCTGCTGGGAACCTGCACGTCCAGGACTCACTGCCTGGGCCCTGGAGCCCTTAGTTAAAGGCCAGTATTATCTACCCCTGAAGTGCCTGCACTTGTGTAACTCCTAAGGAGACCCCAACACTATCTGGAAGATAGGATTCAATCAATATGGTTCTCAGATGCCACTTTAATCAAGTTTTGTACCATACAGTGATGGGGGGGGAGGGGTGAAAAATCATGACTGTTTTCAAGCAAATTCACCTGTCCCAAGGCAAACTGCCTGGACTTCCAAGAACAGAAAAAGGCTTTCCTCCCCGAAGAGTCTCTTTCCTGACCTGATAGGGTAGGATTTCAGGAAGAATGAGCACAGGAAGAGGGCAAACTAGTGAAAGAAGCCAGGTAGCTTTTTGAATTCTTCCCAGTGCACACAGGAACTAGGCCTGCAGGCATGCCTCCTAAGGCAGCCCCAACTCCAGCCCCTCCCCGCCGAGGCCGAAGAGCCTCCCCGCAGAAGCAGACGGCCATCGTTTATAACACTTCCCCCAGCAGCACGCCCAGAAGCGCAGAAGCCTGCGCACCACACAACGGATGCAACCTTCAGGCCAGAACCCCCAAGGGCCTTTCCTCTTCGCTGGCCCCTCGGCTGCTCACGTGTCTGCCTGGCAACAGAACAGCAGCCAGTATGTGCAAGGCTGGGTGGTGTGGGAAGGGCCAGGAGAAGCAACAAAGCAAATGACATGGGGGTTCTGGGGCCGGGTAGACACGGTGGCAGGGCCACTCATGGCCCACAGAAGGACCCATGGGGCTCTGTGTCCTCCATTAGTTCTTCTCCGGGCGGTTTCTGTTCAGGACAGCTTTAGGGGCAAATTCCAGCTTGTCCTTAAGGCTCACCACCTGGGTGTGGTCCTTGCCTAGCAGTTCATCCAGCTTGCGGTCCTCCCGGCGCTCAGAGATGCTCTTCTCCTCCTCCGCGGGCTGGGGATCCTTTCCCCGGATGAACCATTCCAGGTGGTAACCCACGGCCCCGACCACAAAGGCCACAGGAAATGTGACATAGGGAGCATAGGTACGCACCACGGTCCAGAGCACAGGCCACATGACATCTGCAGAAGAGCACAAGGCCGCATTAGGGAGAAACCAGCACCCCCTCTTCCCCGAATATGGACAACCCAACCCACTGGGGCTCTCCACTTCCCAGGCAGTCTGGCACAACTTACTGAGCATCCACCCCAGGCAGAGTAATCCAAGAGGGTACCTTGCTTTAGGCAACAGTTCGGGCCCTGAAACAACCTAGGCAGTTTTCAAAGACATGATTGTTAGGGAAAGGGGGAAGAATCTCTTTTATGTACTATGCTCTTTGACAATTACACAACCATGCATGGCAGTGTTCCCCACAAGGGAACCTCTGAGCTTACCTACCAAAGATTCAAGTCTGTTATTGACCCCAGGCCCTGCCTCCACAGTTTGCCAACATTACAGGAATGGACAAGAGCCTTTCTCCACTCTATGCAGTTTCTCCATGAACACAGCCAGCCATAATTTTCCTACCATGTGTAGTCCCACTGTGAGTCTCCTGGCTCCAAGATAATGAGAAGTAGTTTCTTTGCCTCACAAAAATAATAAGGAGCATATTTAAGTGGCCAAAACCCTAATCCATTACTCAACCATTCTGGATGTTATATAAATGATGATTTTTTCCTATTCTGACCTTGATTTCCCTAACAATGAGACATATTTATACTTTACAAAACTGCTGCCCAAACCTCTTCCAAAATACGTTCTCTTCGGGGCACCCGGGTAGCTCAGTTGGTTAAGCATCCAACTCTTGATCTCGGCTCAGGTCATGATCTCACAGTCAGGAGATCAAGCCCCACGCTGGGCTCCTTGCTGAGCGTGGAGACTGCTTGGGATTCTCTCCCTCTCTCTGCCCCTCCACCCCCTCTCAAAAATAGATACATAGATAAATAACAATATACATTCTCTTCAACCAAGCCCATACCCTCATTTTGCATAATAAACTCCTAAAAATATCACCAACGCTGAAAAACTAGGGCTTGAGTTTTTCTGTAAAAGAAAAAAAAACAAAAAACAAACAAACAAACAAAAAACACTGTACAAGCCCATGGCAGAAAAAAAAAAGGTGGAATGGCTCTGGAGCATCCTGAAAGTAAGTAAATTATGCTCTTACATGCCAGTCCTTGGGCTAAGCAGTTTATATACAGTATTCCCTTTAATCGTCATGTCTACTCTAAGAAGTAGATGGCATTATCAGAGGGTTAACTAACTTGCCCAAAGTCTCAACTAAAAAATCATTCCATTTGCACTCTGTAGGGGTTTCTCCAACTTGGCTATCTCTGGTCTAAAGTGTACAACTGAAACCTCACCAAGGATAAAATGATTCTCTCTTTTTGGTTCCAATTCTCTTTGGAGAAATCCAGTGCTCTGTGCACCAAGACTATAATGGATCATCATCAAGGGAAAAGACTGCAGCAGCCTCAAGGTTCCCCTCTGGGTCCTTTGTCTTAGCACCAGGCCCTATGCTGGACAAGTCACACACTAGTCATCACCTGATCTTTACAACACCTCTATGAGACAGGAATTATCAGCCCAGATTTGTGTCTAAGGCCACAGTGGCTCAGGGACATTATGTTAACTTGTCCAGGATCACAAGAAGTGACACAGCCACAGCTTTTGAATCCAGGCCTCTCCAAACTTCAATGCTTGTGCTCTTTCTAGTGGTAAGAACACATTGCAGACAGGTGTATTGTTTCCTCCAAGTCCTGGACTTGGGGAGAGCTTCCTGCAATTTCTTCCCATCTACTTGGCATGTCACTATCTGGAAGAGCTTCCCTCTTGGGCAAACTCTAAGATTACTCAGATTTGTGAAATCATAAGACTTAGAAGTTGTTAAAACTCCGATGAAGAACCTCAAACCTAATACTTCATTTTCTTTCCTTTTATGCAAATTCCCTATAAGTAAACACTTACTCTAAACAGCAATCCTCCATTCAGATCCCTCATTTGCCGTCAAACATAGCAAGCATGAGTCCACAATTCATATCACTCCCCACATGCAGCAAAGGTCTCTCTGTCGTCCTGCCCACTCTAATCATTCCCCAACTAGTCAATTCATTCATTTATTCAACACTTAGAACCACTTTCTCTGTGACAGATGTTGGGCTGGCAGCCTACCCTACTTATCTGCATTTCTCAAAACACTTAAGCTCCAAGAGAGCAAGGACCATGTCTGTGTGCACCACCCCCCCCCCCCCCCGCCTGGTATAAAGCTCCCCAAAACAGTTTGTTGAATGAATGAATGACAGCTCAGACAACCCGCCAGTGTAAAATCACAGCAGTCACCCACCCCCTCGCCCTCAAAAGGCGGCAGGAATACAGCAGGCTACTTTTCTGATTCCAAGAAGCTAAATACTCTCCAAGTCATCTCTGGGGTATCAAAATGAAAGCAGCAAATACTGGAACGTATTCTTTCCGGCCCAACACAGAGGGAGCCTGAGTGCCCGGTAAAGGTCAAGTGGGTTCCCGGGAAGCCTGTCCTTGTACCCGCGCCCCGGAGACCCAATGAGACCCGAAGCCGCAGTTCCGAGATTTGAGAAATGTTAACAAGGGCAGATGAGATCTGACAGGGTGGAAGGACCGACCCTGAGCGTCACTCGAGACCAGCCCAGAGATGGGAGCGCAACTGAGGTCCACGTCCAAGTATCTGCCCTTCTCCCTCCTCTGGGCTCCCAGGCCCTGCCCGTTATCCCACCACGCTCGTGGCCTTGTCGGCGTCCGTTCTCACCCACGTGCCTGAGGCCGAGAAGCCCTGGTCGCAAAGGGTCTGCTGGGAGCCCAGACTCAGCTTCCGAGCCCTGGGAAGAGAGGAGCTGTCAGGCCGGGGCGGGAGCAGACACTCGCGATCACCCTTCCCTAATTCAGAGGTCACTGCCTGGAGCCGTCCCCCCGGCAACGGGCGGCCCCGGCGGCCGCTCTGGGGGAGGGAACTGCCCGCCGGGACCGCGTGCTCACCTGCGCCGCAGCCCGCACTGCACCGTCCGGACCCCGTCCTCCGCCCGCTCACTCGCCTGGAGCACCGATGTCTCCACTCCCAGCGGCCCGCAGGCCCTCGCCCCGGGATCCCGCCCACCGGCGCCTGCTCTCTCGGAGCGCGGCGATTGGCTGAACTCCAGCCAGAGAACCAGAGGAAGCTAGGCGTCCTCAGCAGGCCCCGCTGCACAGAGAAGGGTACTGCGCCCCCTGGTGGTATGGAGGTTTCCCAGTGACGTTAGCACGTGCTTGTCGCGGGGAGAAAGTGGAAGGTCATCCATTCTTTATTCAACTAATGTTTATTAGGCGTCTTCTAAGACCTAGGTCTGGGCACACAAAAATTAAAGATTCCTTGACGTCAAGATCTTCTTAGCAGAATATAGTCTAGAACTCTAAGAACGCTTCAGAGCTGGGCTAGCTTTCTAGCCATGTGACCTTGGGAACATTATTAATCAGCCTGCGCCTCCTTTCCAGCTTATGCATAAAGGTAATAACACCTATTTCACAGAAGGTTGGCAGGGTTTGATGAGATAATGCATGTAAAGTGCTGTGCCAGGCACAGAGCAACAGGGAAATAAATGGTACTATCGTTGGTATACAAAAAATTGAAATGCAGTAAAACCTAAGCCTTACCTGACCCCTCAGATACAAGTATTCACTCCCCCTGTATCCACTATGCCCTGTACAGACACGTATTTGATCACATACAGTTGACCTTCGAACCACAGGGGTTTGAAACTGTGTGGGTCCACTTATACACGGATTTTTTGCAATAAATACAGTACAGTACCATAAATATATTTTTCTTCCTTATGGTTTTCTTAATAACATTTTCTTTTCTCCAGCTTATTTTATTGTAGGAAGACAGTACATTATATATATATATAATATACAAGATATGTGTTAATCAACGGTTATCTGTAAAGCTTGTGGTGAAAAGTAGGCTATTGGTAGTTCAGTTTTGGGCGAATCAAAAGTTACACACGGATTTTCGACTGTTCAGGAGGTGGGTACCCCTAATGCCTTCATTGTTCAGGGGTCAACTGTGTAGAGAAAAACACCAAAGCTCAAGTTCCGTAACCCCCCACTAGCCCCTCTGACATCTGTTCCACGAGTCTCAGCCAAGCATGTTTATCTGTAGGACACAGGCTAAACTCATATTCCTCCATGCAGACCAAACAGTTCACACCTCTGTGCCTTCTTTTACTATGCTTTTTCATCTACCTGGAGTGCCCCTCCCACCTTTCTTTACCAAAGTAGCTCTGGCTCATTTTTCCAGCTTCAGGGACACCTCCAAACAGGAAGCTGCCTAGATTGCTTAGGGCATCACTTAGCTGCCCTTCCTCTATGATCTCAAAGAAGTCAGTGCTGGAGTGCCTGAGTGGTTCAGTCAGTTGAGTGTCCGACTCTTGATTTCAGCTCAGGTTGTAATCTCACGGTTCATGAGATAGAGCCCTGTGTCAGGCTCTGCACTAACAGCCTGGAGCCTGCTTGGGATTCTCTCTCTCCCTCTCTCTCTGCCTCTCCCACCCTGTCAAAATAAATAAATAAACTTTAAAAAAAAAAGTGCTACGCTCTGGAAGTGGAGATAGAGAGAAAGGAACAGTATAAAGAAACATGTAAATGTGTAAGAAACCATTATTAGCAGAACTTGTTCCTCAAAAGAGAGGAGAAGGAAATAGAATTGCCTAGAATAATTAGCATTCAGTCAGCCAATCCACATGTTCTAGGCAATAGGGATGCAAAATTGACTGGGACCCCTGTCCCAGGAGTTTTCTGAAGAGATTGCCCGGCCCTGAAAGCAGAGGGGTCTGTGAACTGCCAAGGGAGTGACAACAGAAGCATGCACAAGTAGCCCAGAGGAGGAGCCCAGGAAGAATCAGAGAGTGCTCACCAGAGGCACCTACCCTTGAGCTGAGTCTTAAGGGATGGCTGGTAGTTCCGTCAAGCAGAACTGAGTGGAGCTCTAGCGTACAGACTTAGGAATCAAATGTGGGTTCAAATTCTGGCCCTGCTGCCTGCTAATCTCAGAAAAGCTGTTTACATCCTTTGTTTAAACACAGGCAATAAGTTCCCATCTCCTAGGGTGGTTCTGAGTATTATATCACCTTCTGTGTATAAAGTGCTTGGCACAGTGCTTGCCCCCCCCCCCCCCGCCCCGAGTGCTCAGTAAACGGTCACTGGTATGTTCAGTATTCCCCAAATTGCTTCCTCCTTCTGTAATGCCTGTGTCCACTGAAGGCTTTACTTATTCCCTAAGCCAAAAACCTAAATGACACCTTCAAAATCTCTTCGTCTTTGCATTATTCCCCAAACCCAGCTTATGCTTTCCGGAATGTCTCTGAAGTTCTTCATCATCTCTTACCTGGACCACCTTAGCAACTCCCTGAGTGGTCTTCCTGCTGTCCATTGTTCCCCCCAGTCCATTTCCATTCTTAGCCAAAGGGTCTTTCAAAACCTTAAATAAAACCTTGAAATCTCCAGCTAAAACTCCCTCTCTTCCCATGGATCCCTTCTGGCCTCTCTCTGAGCCTGTCACCTACTGCCAGTCTCTGCTCTTCCCATGACCCCACATACACTTGCCCTACCATTCGTTTGCCCCAGCTGGTCCCTTTGCCTGAAATGAACATCCTCCCTCTCTTCCTCTGCTGCAAAACTCTAACTTATCCTGCAAGACCCAGTTCAAAACGTCCCTCTTGCAGAAAGCTTTCCTAGAATCAATTGGCTGCTAGAGGCTCTATCCTCTGGTCTCCTCAGCCCCTCTGGGAGAGGCCTCCCTTTGTATGTACCTGTCTGTTTATATGCCTGGCTATGGCCAAACAGGGAGCAATTTAAGCAAAAGGACTGGATCTAACCCTTCACTTGCCCGTGGAGCCCAGCACATCTCCCCAGGCCTCAACATCCAGGGACTCCCTGCCACATCAGCCCCACATGGGGAGATTTAGACGTCCTGTCTGTAGCAAGATGCCCATTACACTTGTTCAGGGCTGTCCTGTTCCTCTATGCCAGTCCCATATACCTCATGGTCCTGGAAAACCCAGCCCAATTTCTGGGAAAAGACATAGACCCATAAAGAGCTGTATGGTGCAGATGGTAAAACTCAGATGAAGCCACTTCTCAGCTTTGTGATTTGGGGTAAGTTTAAATTCTGAAAGCCTGTTTTCTCAGCTGTATATGATGGTAACAATATCCACTCCAGAGGATTGCTCTGAGTATCATCCAGCTCAAACCCAATTTTAGAGATGAGAAAACTCCATCTCAGAGAAGTAAAGTGACCCAGACAAAGGCTCACTTGGCAAGTCCAGGGGAAATAGACAAATGGGCATTTCTAGTTGAAACTTTTGGACAGTCATCCAACCTAAATGTTCTCAAACCTGGCTGCCCATCAAAATCACCTGGCACACTTGTTAAAGACTCATTTGGGGGCAGAGAGTCTATTCACAGTCTTGGACAGGGCCCAGGAATCTGTTTGGGATCAGCTCCAAGCTGACTCACTTTGGGGAATTTGGAACATATAGGGCTCCTCACTACCTTCCAGTGGCCTCATCTAGGCGTGTGTGTGTGTACGACCTCATGCTTTTCAGGTGGTCTCCCACACCAGCTTGGAAAATAGCTGCTTCTGCCACTCTTCTATTCAAAACCCTTCCGTGGCTCCCCGGACCCAGACCCACTCTCCTCAAGTTGACCCAAAAGCCCAGCATGGTCAAGCCTTTGCACTCCCAATGCTTTCCCTCCTCCTGGCCTTTGCACAGCTGTTATCAGACCTTGGAACATTCTTCCCAGCCCTGGCACTGCTCCAGTGGCTCTTTCCAGCATTCACCCTTATTCTGTAACTGCTTGTTTACTTATCTGTTTTTCCCATAAGACCGTTAGTGCCATAGGATAGCAACTACACTTGTTCAGGGCTATGTTCCAGGTGCTGGCCAGTGCCAACAGTGGTTCTTGATAAATACCTACTAAATAAATGAATGAGAACTGGCTAGTCCAATGTGGCCCAAA
This sequence comes from Acinonyx jubatus, assembly GCF_027475565.1. Lineage (NCBI taxonomy): Eukaryota > Metazoa > Chordata > Mammalia > Carnivora > Felidae > Acinonyx > Acinonyx jubatus. Next base: position 26,372,636 of record NC_069381.1, read on the forward strand.
AAGGCAGTCAGAGACTTGGATGGCTCTTCTTCCTGCCTCAGGGTGACACATCAACCCCAAGGACCAGAAGGGGTTGCCAGACAGGGTGGGAGCTGTCATCAAACCCTTTCCGGACTGGGAAAGCTGGAGAGCTAAAAGCTCACGGTTTGGCATTAGACAGACCTGGGTCCACCACTATGAGCCCTGCCTGTGACTTTGGACGGGTCACTGAACCTGTCCGGGATTTCAGCTCTCTCACCTGTCATAAGGATGAGCTCCATTCATGTAAATCGCTCTCCCCCTGCCTGACTCGGAGCAAACATCCCATAAACATTAGCCATCACTACCAGGTCTGGGTTTCTTCTTAGCTTCCCAGGAAAGTTCTGTTGCGCCCCCCCCCCCGCACCCCGCCCCCCACCAAAGTGCCCACCCAGAGGAGGCATCAGAAAAATGTGACAACACTAAATTGAATAATGTTTCTGCTGCTGATCAGTAGTGAGTGGAACAGAGGGAACACCGGACCCTTCGGGGAAGGGCAACCAGTATCCATCCATATCTAAGAATAACAGCAAACCCTGTTTATTGAGCGCAGGCCTGCCGGTGAACCAGGCTTTGGACTCTGGGTTGCCCTGTTGGTGGAGGGAAGCCTGGGAGCATTGAGAGGCAGAGAAATGGACTAAACTAGGAGGAGGAGTGAGGAGGAAACCCTCCCTTCTTCACTGCCCCCGGGCCCCTCCAGTAGGGCTCAGATCTTCGCAGCCACCAGGGGGCCGAATCCCCTTTGCCCCAGCTGGCTCAGGCGACTGGGCTCTCCCCATATCAAAAGAGCGGCTACCGGCCTCCCCTCCCACCACCCACTTCCCGACCACCCCCGGCTCCCATGCACGGGGCAGAGGTGGCTCCTTCTGGAGAGAGCAGCCGGCTCGAGTGCAGTTCTGCCGTTTTATTTTTCCTGGGATACTCAAGGGGATGTGGGAACAGCCACAGGTGTGGTGAGGGGAAGCCCCGTCTCCCCTCCCCAGCAGCTGGGAAAGGGGAGAGGCCCAGGCGCCCTGGTCCTGGGTTGGTCCAGCCACTGTGGTCCCTGGGCCCGGTGGGCTGAGGGCTGAGGGTGGAGCCCCTGGGAGGGTGGGGCAGGCTCCTAGGTGGGGTTCGGGATTCTTCATAAAAAGCCACGAAGCTTGATCCCCACGAAGCCCAGCCCCGCGGGGTGGGGGGAGGGGTGGGGGGGGACGCAGAGCCCAGATGGGGGACCCGGCCCGGCCTGGCCCGTGGGGGGTAGTAATGGCAGAGATGGTGCCCGTGGGGAGGAGGTGGGGACAAAGCGTCGGACCAGGAGGGAGGGGAGTCCAGGTGGGGGCGCAGGGCGGAGAGGCACGGCCCCCAGCCCAGCCCGGGCGCCTTCGCGTGGGGTCAGGAAGGTAAAAAACCCACGAGAGTGTGACGGGCAGGAGGGGCCGGGGCGTGCGGTGCCGGCGGGGCGGGCGCACGGGGCGGCCCGCGTTCACAGTGACCTCGACGCTGGGTGTACAGTACGGGTAGAAAACCGCGGGCCCGGGCCCAGGCTGGGCGGGCCGGGCCGGTCACAGCCTGGTCTGGGCCTCGGGGATGTAGATCTCGATGCTGTCGGCGCTCTCGGTGGCCGAGCTGTGGCGGAAGGAGGCGGCGCGCTTGGCCGCCAGGAGCCGCTTGCGCGCTTCCTGCCGCTGCCGGTCCACCGAGTCCAGGGAGCGCTCCTTCACCGGCACGCCCCGGCCCCGCGAGGGCTTCTTTGGTATCGGCGGAGGGACCTTCTTCTCCTCCTGCCGGGAGAGGGGGCGGCGGCTCAGTCTGGAGGTCGGGGTCCCCCCACCCCCGATCCCGCCTCCCGTGGGACTGACACCAGGCTCCCGCGCGGGAGAACCGTCCGAAGCCGCCGCCACCGACGCCGGCCAAGAAGTCCCGGGGGTGCTTGCGGCAAGGTCAAAAGCCACTTTTCATTAAAAATTAGGAAACCGGGCGCCCCCTGGTGTCGCCGTTCGCGACTACTCGCATCAGAGCGCTCGCTCCTCCGAGACGGTGGGAAGTGGGCGATATCCCCCCCCCAGTCGGGAGGAGTGCGGCTTCCCTGACTCGTGCAAGGAAATGGGGGTTCGCTACTAGACGTCTGGGCCTCATCACAGACAACCTCTAGTGAAGTGAGGGCTGACGGGCCCGCCAAGGTCCCCGCTGTGCCTAGGTCCAAGCTAAGGGCAGTGTGGAATTTCGCCTCTTCAAACTACAGCTGGTCCTAGGCGGCTGCAGCCACCTCGGGGCTCTGGCAGCTCAGGCAGTGATGAGCACAGGGCCAAGCAGATGGCAGTGACCAAGAATGGGATCATATTGAAAGAAGATGGTCACCATCACCTGTCCAGGACTGCCTTTGCTCCCTGTGAATGTCCTCTGTTCCCCTGCCTCTCCCCACAACAGGTCTGTCTGGGGAAGGGCATTTTCCAGTCTGTCCTTTTGGCTTGAAGGGACTCTCCCCTACCTTAGGCTCCAGGAGTTTCCAGCTGTTGGCCTTAAGTTGCTGTAGCTCCAGGAACTTGAGGGTCACATCCTCAATAGAGAGCTGCAGGAGATCCCAAAAACCCGCCAGGTCCTGGAAGGTGGGCACGGGAAACGCAGTGGGGTCCTTTAGTGGAGAGAGACAGAGGAGAGGCAGCCAGTCAGGAAGATCTGTGCCCCAGCCAGGACCAGAGAAAGCCCCATCCACCCTCACTGTCAGGAAGTTCAACCTGGGACAGTGGGGTGGGGGGATGAGAGACAGGGAGACAAGAGCGAGCCCAGGCCTCTCCCTGTTGGGCACAAACACCTGGTCTCACCTCCAGGCATACGCACACCTGGTAGGCTCTAGCCCATGGGCACTCACCATGCTTTGCTGACACAGCCGGAAGAACTGCTGAACTTTCTGGGACAGGAGAAGTTGTGTACTGCCCACGGCACTGCGGATCTTCTCCAGGACTGGAGAGCAGAAGGAGATTCAGGGAAGGGCCGGATGACTCTCCTTTCCCAGCCTCCAAGATGTCTGCCCTGAATGACTCAACTTTCCCATATCTGGTACTCTCTGTCTGTCTGTCTCCTCCAGTCCCCTCCCCATCCCATCCTCAAGTTCCTAACAAACAGCTCCTACCCCATTTCACCAGGCCAGCTGTATCCTCAGACACCAGTGTTTCTTCCTTCATACAACCTCCATTTCTCTGTGTCTCTCTTCCCTCCCATGTCATGGAACAGACGGAAGCCAGCCCCAACCTGGCCCTTTAGGCTTAGCCAGGCACTAGCTTGATGACCACCATCGGTCGAATTTTGTCACTCATCAGTATAGGACTCCTTGGCTCATTAAGAATTATGGAAATTTTCATATGCCTGACTCTTGTCTTCTTAGTCACTATCCCATAAATGTAGGGATTCTGACGTATGACTGTCTCCCCTCAGATGGATTTGCAGAGAAGGGCCATGGCTTCCCTCAGTCCAGGGCTGTGTCTCCTTCACCTAGGCCTCAGACAGTGATCTAACATCATGCACTGCCTTGCCCTCTGCCTTGAAGTATGGTCCCACTCGCTAGATCAGACCTGGACTCCCACACCAGCTCAGATGAGAACAGAGTCCCCTTGATCCCCATGGACTGGGTGACTTGGACTGGCAGCCATCTCCTAAGAGGCCCAGCTCCTTCATCTGGTCACTTTCCCTGTCCGACCTTGACCTCAGCCTCTGAAGCTGCTCCCCACTTCCTTCCAAGAGCTCCCAGCATGCCATGCTGCCAAGGGGAGACCTATGGAGGTCAAAGTCCTCACAGAGGCACACTCAAGCCCAACCAGAGGGCCCCCCTGTTCCACGGCTCTCCGCCCACCCCCAGTGGTGATCTCTTCGCACACACAGGGTCCCCCACTCACTCTCCTCCGGCAGCTCATAGTCCTCCGCCTCGCGCTCCATCTGCTGGCACCAGTGCTCCAGCTTCTCCACCTCCGCCCTCAGCATCTTGATGAACCACTCGCCATCCCGAGGGCAGGGGGACGTGCGGCCTGAGTCGGGGAGGCTACGTGAGCCGCGCTCCATCCAGGAGTCCCGACGGCTGGACCCGGGGCCAGGGGTGGGGGCAGGGGCAGGGCCTGGCGACCCATCGGTGGCCGGCGGCTCGTACGGCAGTGGGTAGCCCTCGCGGTAGGCCCACTGGCCCTGTGTGTGGACCGTGCGGAAGACTGAGTAGGTGGGGGCCCGGGGCCCGGGCTGGGGCTCAGAAGCGTGCCTCTGGAAGGAACGTCCGAACTGCAGGGCCTTGTCTTCTGTGGCCACTGTGGCCAGGCCAGCCAGGCCCTCCAGCTCCAGGTCTGCCTGCACACCCGCCGTCACACTGTTGGAGCGCTTGAACCTTGCCCGCCTGGTGAGAGAGGTGGCTGTCATCCCTGCCCCTTCCTGCTCTCATCGCCATCCTCACCCCCACCCCAGGCCCAAAGGAAAAGGAAGAAGAAAAGAAACCTACAATGTGAAGAAACCTACAATGTTTCTACATCCACGACCTTGAACTATACCAGCCCTTGCAGGTGGGTACAGAATTCCTGTTGCACTGCCTCTGGACAGGGGTGGTATTCAGAATATTTAACAATCTGTACTCGGTGGGCAGAAAAGATGCTGGCATACAGCAATCAGGATGGACGCACCCAAAGTGCTTAGAGCACGGCCTTGCAGAAGCAAGGGGCAAAGCAGTAGGGTGAGAGAGGGACCAGGGTGGTGGCTCTTTACCAATGAACACAGAAACATTTCAGCATTTGGACAAACAGTATGACTTTGCTAGTTTACAACAACTGCCCGGGTTTGTCTTCAGCCGTTCAGAAACGAGTAAACTAAGGCCCAGAGAGGTCATTGGTCACCCAGCTACAAAACAGCTGAGCCAGGATTTGGACCCACGGCTGCTGGCTCCACAGCCCAAGCATCTTCCAGCACACCAGCTGCTGGAACATCAGGAAGAACTGCCTTGGAGCGGCCGGAGGGTGGGGGGAGCCTGCAGCTGAAAGGACTTCTCTAGGGAGCCCCACAGCTCAGCCCAGAGCCTGGCCAGACACAGTCAGCCAGTGGCAGTGGAGTTGAATTAAGTTGTTGGCAGGAGTGACATAGGGCCTGGAAATTTCTTGTCTTTGAGTTAATATGCAAATCCTCTGCAAAACAGAAAGTCAGTTGGCTTTCTTCTGTTTCACCCCCTCCTCAGTTCAGAGTTCTTTCCTATGAAGAAGTCAGTAGCCTCTGAAGTGCATGGAGCTGGGGTCAAACAATACTTGAAGAAGTGGGAGTCAGGAGATGTGGGGGTGGTGGGGAGGGGTGAACAGAAGTTTGACGTCTGGAAGTTTCCAGACCAAAAAAGAAAGACCCATATGTCCTAAGCTACCTCCACCCCATTACGGTCTAAAGAGAGGGGAACTTGGGGGGCCAGCTCTAGGGACCCCTCAAGCTTCCCAGGAGTCTCCTCCAACCCCCACAACTTCAGCCTTCCTCTTGCTGCCCAGGCCTCCTCTCCCTGCCTGTCTTGCCTGCCTGCTTCCCTCCAGCTGGCGGGCTGCCTGCTGGGAGCCTGTTGCCATAGAAACCAGGCCCAGAAGGATGCTGCAGGACCCAGGAAAGAGAGATGCACTCATGTGCAGTCTCCAACAAGCCCTATGTCCCAACCCCCACCCAGAGAGACAGAGAAAGCAAGAGCATGTCCGCACTGCCTCCCACATGATCTTTACCCTGGCATCTACTCTGTCCTGCCCTGGTCAAGATTTCTATCAGCCTCTGCCTTGATGTTGGACCAGACTCCTTTTAAGACACTTCCGTCTCCACTCAGCACAGCACCAAAGAGAAGCACTAGATGAGGAATCAGATCTGAGTTCTAACGCTGGCTTTGTTGCTGTGTGCCTTTGGGGAGTTACTCCCCTCCATCTAGTGTGTAAAATATATCATACAATATATATAATTATACATAAGCATACATGCACACATACATCCTATATAAAATGACAGGAATGGACCAATAATCACTAAGGTACTTCCTCTCTCAAAAATTATACCTTGCATATTTTCAGATCAGGGGCCCAACATTCCCTCACCATTGAGGGAATGTTCCCTCCCTCCAATACACTCAGGATTGGAGCAGTCTTCCTAAAGCTGATCTCTGCCCAGCTCATTCCCATGCCCCAAACTCTTCCATAGCTCCCCATTGCCAACAACATAAAGTTCAGGTTTCCTCTGCTGGCATTTCCCCAATGCTAGCATCTAGTCTGGAAGCAGTCCTCTTCTCTAACCTCACCGCCCCTTGCATTCTCCTTATTCCCCAAGTCGATTACACTGGCCCTGACTCTAAGCCTTTCTGAAACAGTCTTCCTCCTCCTCCTCCTCCATCCCTCCCTGTCCATTCCCTACTCAAGTCATGTCTTCCTCTGTGAGCCTCCTGATTGCCCCCAAGACCATCCTCAGCACTGCATCTCCCTCAGCAGCCTTCTTGCATTTGGAGACAGCCCCCCCACCCCCCACCCCCAGTTCAGTTAAATTGTTCTCGGTTTCAGGTGAGAGTCTTGTGTGTCTAACTGAACTGTTGGGATGCACTTTCAAAATATCCATCTTGAATATTTCTGTGCCTCTGAGCTCCCGTTAACCTTTGGCTCCTTCAGAGCTCCAGCCGTTGCAAACCACACAGGTAAAGGTGGGGCTTGCCCCAGTAAAAGACATTATTGAAGACCTGCCTTCCCTGTTTGCCTCCCTGGTACCCTCATGGAACATGGCTCTGTCCTTCAGCACCACTGGTGTGCTGCCTTTCACCTCTGAGGGGATCCTGAGAAGATTACATTCTGTCTTGATGGAAACAGGCCACACGGGCTGGAACAGAAGCTTGCATAAGTGCCCCAGCCTGCCTCAATGAAGCCTCTTCACCATGTTTACCTCAAGGAAGACCAAAAAAGTTAGAGCTGATGGGAATACTAGAAGCACAGTCTTTACCAATACTCCCAGCAGGGGGTCAGAAAGTGGCAGAGTTTCAGCAGGAGTCAGTCAACCTTGTGCAAGTGGTATTTTTAATTTTTAAAAATATTTGTTTATTTTTGAGAGAGAGACAGAGATAGAGCACAAGCAAGGGAGGGGCAGAGAGAGGGAGACACAGAATCGGAAGCAGGCTCCAGGCTCTGAGTTTTCAGCACACAGCCCAACGCAGGGCTCAAAACCATGAACTGTGAGATCATGACCTGAGCCGAATTTGGTCACCCAACCGACTGAGCCACCCAGGCACCCCATACAAGTTGTATTTAAAACCAGCAGTGTAAAGCACCTGGCTGGCTCAGTCAGTGGAGCGTGCGGCTCTTGATCTGGGGGTTGTTAGGTTCAAGCCCCAGGTGGGGTGTGGAGATGACTTAAGAATAAAATCTTTTAGGGGCACCTGAGTGGCTGTCGGTTAAGCGTCCAGCTTCAGTTCAGGTCATGGTCTCACGGTTCATGAGTTCGAGCCCCCCCACCGGGCTTTCTGCTGACAGCTCAGAGCCTGGAGCCTGCTTCGGATTCTGTGTCTCCCTCTCTCTGCTCCTCCCCAACTCTCTCTCTCTCTCTCTCTCTCTCTCAAAAAAAAATGAATAAACATTTAAAAAAAGAAAAGAATAAAATATTTTTTAAAATTAAAAATAAAAATAGAGAATAAAACCAGCAGTGTGGGACATGATCACCTAAGAAAAGAGCAATGGAACAGAGATGCAAAGCCCTGGGGAACATGGACATTTCATGAGTGGATGGAGACAATGTAGCCCAGAGGCATCTAAGCCACAGAGGAAGAGGAAGAAAACCAGGGGAGAGTCACCTAAAGGCAGAGAGAAGACAGAAGGGTCTCAAGAAGGAATGAGCAACTGACATGGAAAATACAGCCAGTTGAGAATTAAAGGTGTCTACTGATTTGGCAATATGGAAGCCTCGGGAGACCAGGGCAAGAGCCAGTTTGGTGGAGCATGGAGGCTGAGGCAGATGGCAGGAGGCTGTCAGGAGGTGGAGAAAACTAGGCAAGGCAATTCTTTCAAAAAGGTTAGTTGAGAAACGAGGAAGAGAGAAAACAGTATACCTTTAAGGGAGCGATATTTTGGCTATTTGTCAATTGTATCTCAATAAAGCCGGGGGGAGGGGAAGAGAGGGATATTTTGTCTAGAATGGTTCTCCCATGCCATATCTTGACAGGAGAGAACCTACAGGGGAAGCAGCATAATGGTCAAAGAGGTCCACGTCCTAGCTCCTGGAACCTCTGAATAGGTTACCTTCCGTGGCAAAAGGGACTTTGCAGATATGGTTATATTAAGTATCTTGAGATGAGGAGAAAAGTCTGGATTATCCTGGTGTGTCCAATTTAATCACAAAGGTCCTTATAAGTGAAAGAGGGAGACTGGAAAGTCAGAACCAAAGGAGATGAGATGACAGGATCAAGGCTGGAGTGATGTAATGTGGGGACTCAACCTGCCATTGTGGCTCTGAAGACAGAAGTGGGCTACAAGGCAAGGAATGTGGATAACCTCTATAAACCAGGAAAAAGTGACACAATGGATTCTTCCCAGAGCCTCCAGGAGTCCTGCCAATACCTTGATTTTAGCCCAGTGAAACACAGTTCAGACTTCTGACCCCTAGAAAAGTAATATAGTAAAAATGTATTGGGGCACCTGGGTGGCTCAGTTGGTTAACTGTCCAACTCTTGATTTTGGCTCAGGTCATGATCTCACCATTCATGAGTCTGAGCCCTACATTGGGCTCTGCCAACGCTTCTCCCAAGCGAGAAGCCTGCTTGGGATTCTCTGCCACCCTCTCTCTCTGCCCCTCCCGCCTACTCACATGCATGTTCTCTAAATAAATAAATAAGTAAATAAGTAAATAAATAAATAAATACTTTAAAAAATTTTTTAAATGTATTCTTCAATGCTGCTAAATCTGTGATAATTGATTATAGCAGCAATAGGAAACTAACACAACCTGTAAAGAAAAACTGATTGGAGAGGAAAGAGGAAGTAGTCAAAGGACCAAACATAAGGGCAATAAATAATAACTAACATGCTTTGAGCACTTAGTGTGTGCTAGACTTAGCATTTTGCATAAAAACATGCTAAGTCCTCAAAAACAGTCCCACGATAAGAGTGTCAGTATCATCCCTACTTACAGATGAGAATACTGAGGCTTAAAGAGAACAAGTGGCCTCTTAAGATTAGACCGTTATCGGGGTGCCTGTGTGGCTCAGCCAGTTGAGCGCCCAACTTCGGCTCAGGTCATGATCTCACAGTTTGTAGGTTCAAGCCCTGCGTTGGGCTCTGTGCTGACAGCTCAGAACCTGGAACCTGCTTCAGATTCTGTGTCTCCCTCTCTCTCTCTGCCCCTTCTCCCACTCATGCTCTGTCTCCAGCTCTCTCTAAAAAATAAATAAACATAAAAAAAATTGGGGGGGGGAGGGCGCCTGGGTGGCTCAGTCAGTGAAGCATCTGACTTCAGCTTACGTCATGATCTCACGGTTCATGGGTTCGAGCCCCACATCAGGCTCTGTGCTGACAGCTCAGAGCCTGGAGCCTGTTTCAGATTCTCTCTCTCTCTCTCTCTCTCTCTCTCTCTCTCTCTTTCTCAAATAAATGAACACTAAAAAAATTTTTAAAAAATTTTCCCATAAACATATGGCCAACTAATCTTTGACAAAGTAGGAAAGAATATCCAATGGAATAAAGACAGTCTCTTCAGCAAGTGGTGCCGGGAGAACTGGACAGCGACATGCAGAAAAATGAACCTGGACCACTTTCTTACACCATACACAAAAATAAACTCAAAATGGATGAAAGACCTAAATATTTGTAAGACAGGAAGCCATCAAAATCCTCAAGGAGAAAGCAGGCAAAAACCTCTTTGACCTTGGCCACAGCAACGTCTTACTCAACATGTCTCCAGAGGCAAGGGAAACAAAAGCAAAAATGAACTATTGGGACCTCATCAAAATAAAAAGCTTCTGCACAGCAAAGGAAACAATCAGCAAAACTAAAAGGCAACCAACAGAATGGGAGAAGATATTTACAAATGACATATCCGATAAAGGATTAGTATACAAAATCTACAAAGAACTTATCAAACTCAACACCCAAAAAACAAATAATCCAGTGAAGAGATGGGCAAAAGACATGAATAGACACTTCTGCAAAGAAGACATCCAGATGGCCAACCAACACATGAAAAAATGCTCCAAATCACTCATCATTAGGGAAATACAAATCAAAACCACAATGAGATACCACCTGACGCCTGTCAGGCTAACATTAACAACTCAGGCAACAACAGATGTTGGCGAGGATGCGGAGAAAGAGGATCTCTTTTGCACTTCTGGTGGGAATGCAAGCTGGTGTAGCCACTCTAGAAAACAGTATGGAGGTTCCTCAAAAAATTAAAAATAGAACTACCCTACAATTGCTCTACTAGGTATTTATCTAAGGGATACAGCTATGCTGTTTCAAAGGGGCACATGCACCCCAATGTTTCCAGCAGTGCTATCGACAATAGCCAAAGTATGGAAAGAGCCCAAATGTCCATCGATGGATGAATATATACCAAGAAGATACCAAGAAGATATATATATATATATAATGGAATATTACTCAGCAGTCAAAAAGAATGAACTCTTCCCATTTGCAACTACATGGATGGAACTGGAGGGTATTATGCTAAGCGAAATTAGTCAGAGAAAGACAAATATCCTATGACTTCACTCATATGAAGACTTTAAGACATAAAGCAGATGAACACAAGGGAAGGGAAGCAAAAATATAAAAACAGGGAGGGGGAAAAACAGAAGAGACTCTTAAATATGGAGAACAAACAGAGGTTACTGGAGGGGTTGTGGGAGGGGGGATGGGCTAAATGAGTAAGAGGCATTAAGGAATCTACTCCTGAAATCATTGTTGCACTATATGCTAAGTAACTTGAATGTAAATTAAAAAATAAATAAAAATTCAAAAAAAATTTTTTTAAAGATCAAAAACAATTTTTAGTACAGTCTGGTCGTGGAGACCAGCTCTTACAACAGTACACTCCATTGCCTCCCCAGGATTGTGGGAGAGGGGCAGCTTTAATCAGGAAGAGGAGTGACCTAACCTCAGGCAGGACTGATGGCAGAGGAGGGGAGGGATGCAAATAGGTGGAGGTCGGTCCAGAAGTGGAGAGAGGTCCCACAGATGACCCCAATCATTACAATGAAGTGAGTGGGCTGGATATTTGGGGGTGGGGGGGTCGGGGGAAGAAATGTGAATGAGCAGCTTTAGGGGGACATGGCCCAGCAAAGTGGTTAAGCGCATGCTCCCTGGAGCCAGACTGCCTGGATCCAAAACTCAGCTCTACAGCTTGTGCCTCAGTTTCCTTGTCTATAAATGAGAATGATCACAGGATTCTCGTGAGATAATATATGTAAAGAACTTAGAACAGCACCTGGCCTACCCATTGTAAGTGTTAGCTATTGTATGGAGAGGCAGGGAGGTTTATAGCTCTCACTGAAAAGAAAGGGAGCTAGACAAATATAATAGTGGGAATGTAGCACTGAGAACCCAGTGAGGGATTGTAGTTATTAATTATTGTGATTGCTGCTGATCACTTCCATCTGTTCTCACAGGGCATTCTGAATAAAACCTCTTTTGTACTCCAAAGCACATTGTATTATAGTTAGTTATTTGCATTTCTGTCTCCCTTATAAATAGAGCCATTCCTCACATAAACGTTGGCTGAGTGGTTGGTTGGTTGGTGGATGGGTGGGTGGGTGGGTCAGCTGGTTGGAAGGAAGGATGGTAGAGACCACTAATCATCCCCCAATATCCATCCTCCCTTTCTTCCTTAGTAATAGAATACCACAGTTTTAAGCTGGACACATGGCCACTTTGAATAACGATTCTCTTACCAGTCTCCCTTGCAGCTAGGGATAGCTCACAGGATATAAGCAGAAGGGGTATGTGCAACTCCCAGGAAATGTTCTTAAAAGGAAAATGTACCCTTCTTTGTTCCTTCCTCCTCCCTGCTGACTGGAATGCAGATGTGATGGCTGGACTCAAGCAGCCATCTGGGAATATGAGATGGAAGCCAAGTGCTAAGGACGGAGAAGTAATGAGATAGAAGAAGCCTGGGTCCCGACACTGCACAGCACCTACCAGCTCTCAACCTAATCTCTCTAGACTTCTTGTAAGCAAGAGGGAAATAAACTTCTGTCATACTGGGGGTTTTCTGGAACTTACAGCCAAACCTAATCCTAACTCTAACAGATGAATTTTCAGTCCAGGGCTTATGTCCCTACTTAATTCTGTTCTTGGCAGTATTTGCTGTGGTCTCACCAATAGCTGTAAACACAGGATATAAACTGGCTTCAGTTGTGAATCATCACTACTTCTTAACAATGCCTGTCACAATATTTTCTCCCCAAGCTTTTTTTTTTTAATTTTTTTTTTTACACTTTATTTTTGAGAGAGAGAGACAGAGCACAAGTGGGGGAAGGGCAGAGAGAGAGAGAGAGAGACAGAATCTGAAGCAGGCTCCAGGCTCTGAGCTGTCAGCACAGAGCCTGATGCGGGGCTCGAACCCACAAACCACGAGATCATGACCTGAGCCAAAGTCGGACAATTAACTAACTGAGCCACCCAGGCGCCCCATCTCCCCAAGCTTTTTAACAAGGTTGAGGAAGCCTCCCCCCTCGAGCTCTTTGGGGTGACAATGATCACATTCCTGATGATTCTGGAAGTTGTTACATGGTTACTTCAGGGAGACATTTCTACTGTGATTCTCTAAGGGATAACACAAAGGGCTCTGGGAAGAAACTGGTTTATCCCAAGAGACACAGCATCCAAGGAATGCTCAGCATTCAGGAGTTGTCAAGAGGTTTTGCCAGGAGTATTTGGCAGCAGGCTAGCGGGGGTGTAAGGAGGGAACTGGGCAGGGAGGGGGAAGGGCAGTGACATTTCAGCAAGGTACACCTATTGTACTGGCTCCCTCTTTGAGAAAGCAGCTAAAGGCTTATATATATCATCAATCAGGGACCTTGAGTCCACCACCCCAGCCTGGGGACTAAGACAGTAACAGGTGGGGCCAGGGTAGGAGATTTAAGAAGAGCAGTGGCCGCATCCACATCCAGGGCTTGTGGTCAATCAGCAGTGCATTGCTTTCGCATGACTGCCCTGGGAGTACAAATTCATGAGGATGGAAACTTCCTTCCCAGGGCTCAGGGGCTTCTATTCTTTCAGTACATGCCATTCCCAAGGCCCAAAGTCAGAAATTACCATGATGCTAAGGAAAGGGTGGGGTGGGGTGGGGTGGGGAGGGGGCTGCCTTCCTCCCATAGAGTTCTCCAGATGGCCCTGTTTGGACACAACTGAGTATAAGTAGGGTTGTTAGATAAAATACAGGAGCCCCTGTTGAATTTGAATTTCAGATAAGTAACAGGTAATTTTTTAGTATATCTCATGAAATTTGGGGGAACTCCATATACTAAAACCTCTTCATCGTTTATCTGACAACCAGACTTAACTGAGCATTCTGGTGTTTTTTGTTTATTTTGTTTTCTTTTTGCTAAATCTGGAATTTAAGATAAACTCTTAATAGGAAGGATCTACTGGTAAAAGATAGGAGGGGATTCCCATAGTTAGAGTTTGAAGCAAAACTCATACGGTTTCTATGTTCTTAAAGGGCCCCAGGAAGTCTTCTAACATTTAGCAAGGTCATGTGATACATTCTTTTTTTATGTTTATTTTTGAGACAGATCATGAGTAGGGGAGGGGCAGAGAGAGAAGGAGACAAAGGGTCCGAAGAAGGTTCTGTGTGCTGACATCAGCGAGCCCATTATGGGGCTCAAACTCATGAACTATGAGATCAAGACCTGAGCTGAAGTCAGACACTTACCCAACTGAGCCACGCAGGCATCCCTGTGCATTCTTTTTTTTTTTTGTAACGTTTATTCATTTTTGAGACAGAGAGACAGAGTGTGAGTGGGGGAGGGGCAGAGAGAGAGGGAGACACAGAATCCGAAGCAGGCTCCAGGCTCCGAACTGTTAGCACGGAGCCCGACGCGGGGCTCGAACCCACAAACCGTGAGATCGTGACCTGAGCTGAAGTCAGGCACTTAACCGCCTGAGCCATCCAGGAGCCCTCCCATGCATGCATTCTTTTATCCTGGCCCAGAGTATGCTGGGTCTGGGTAGACAGGTGCTGTAGGATGCCCTAAAACAGCCCTGGTAACTGTTTTTATGTATGCTCCCTCCCACCACAGGGACTTAGCACATACTGTTCCTTCTGCCTAGAACACTCTTATCTCCCACTTCCACCTAGTTAAACTGTATTAACCATTCATCGAGATCTCTACCCAAATGTCACTTCCTCAGGAAAGCCACGCCAAACCCTGACCAGGTCAAAGCCCCCTACGATACACTCTCAACTGTGCACATACCTCTCCTTTGTGGCACCACCACAGCTGTACTTCTACATCATTTATGAGCTACTCAGATTTAACATGGCAGTATGCTTCACAGGGCAGGGGCTGTCTGGTTCCACTTACCTTTGTATCCTCAGTGCCCAGCATAGTACTTGACAAATAATAGGGGTCTAATAAATATCTGTGGACAAATGAATCTTAGTTGGGGGTGCAGCGGAGATGGAACTGAAGAAGCACCCACAGCCACCCATCCCTGTGTAGTTCTAAGCCAAGTCACCACGGTTATGGGCAACTGGAAAAACCCACTGACAACAGGTCTAAGGGGCAATAAATCTGAACTCTTCACCCAACAGGTTGGCAGGGAACACACTGAAAGGCAGAAGAGGAGAGACCTTTCCTTTCTGGCAATTTCTAAAACCAACAGGCAGAGAGAGATGACAGATACCGGGGCCAGTGAGACAGGAGTAAGAACAAGAGAGTCCAAGAAAATGGGGCGGCAGCAGGTGGGGGCTCCTGGATGTCTGCCTGGAAAGGCTGCTGGTAGTCATGGCTCGCTTTTATGTACCATTTGGGGCATGGTGTGTGGTAAGTCAGACTTAAAGTGCCAGGGACATAAGGGACAGAAAGGACAGTGCAGGTGGATAACTAAGGATGCCTGCAGCAGACAAGCAAGGGAGCCTAGCCAGAGAGATGCGCCAGATTTCTTCTCTCCCCACCTGTCACCCCCTTGGATTCCCAGCATGATCACCTGTCCCAGGCAATTCAGCTCTTTAGACATTTATTCAACACCTTCTCCCCCTCACCAGCTCACCCCACCAAGACCCCACGAATACCTACACAAGAGCAAGAAAGACCTCCCCTCAGCCTGTCCCTGTCCTTCCATGACTTTGCTCCAAAATGCTTCTCAAATTGGTCCGCTTCTCTCTGTATCTACTGCTATCAGCCTAGTCCAGACAACTGATCAATACGGCAGACTGAACTAACTTGAAAAGCTCCCACTCACACACACACTGAAACACAGAGAAATACTGGATAAAATAAAGTCAAACGGTGTTTCTGCTATAGTGCCAAGCTTGAAAATAGAAAGAGAGAAATCATCAGGTACTAGAGACAAAAAGGAAATTCAAAACCTAAGAAGTGAGAGGGAATCTAAGCCAAGTGAGCCACAGGAATAGTGGGCCAGACATATGCTAGAGGCTAGATGGTAATGCTCAGGGAGGAAGAGAGGAAAGCCCCCAAACCCGTGCATCCTGGGGAGCTGGAAGGAGACCCCATGTACAAAGCCAGCAGCCACGAAGGGTCATTTTACTTACAAACGTGGACTAGAAAATGCAGGTCATGCTTCAGAAATGTGGCCTGGAAGTCCGTTTTGTGTGTGGGTATGAGTTACAGTGAGTGCTAGCACTGAAATCCAGAAACCTCAAGAAGAGACATGGACTCTAAAACTGGTCCCAAGCTGAAGCAGCACTTCAGCACAGAAAACGCTGAATGCATGAGGACGGAGTGGGCAGTAACAAGTAATAGTGAACATGTAAGTTGGTCTAAAATATGCTTGTAAATCTAAACTATTAGACCATGAAAGATATAAGAACAGCTGCTTTAGCAGAGTTTTTTTTTAAGGAGGTATAGTCAAAATACTAGACAAATACAACATGGAAGATGGGAAGAGGGAGTTAAGAAGGAAATTAAGGTGTTCCAAGCTTCTTGGTGTTTGCCCATGAAGGGTAGAAATACTCACTGGTTTTAGACTTCAATAGAAAAATATGAAACTAAGTATATTTGCTAAACATTTGAGGAAAATCACTACTAAAATGTAAACTTCCAAAGCAGTAGAAGGAAAAAAGAAATAAAGTAAATTTGATCAGTTCAATGGAAGACAGAGAAGTAGGAGAGGAGGAAAGCAAAGAAAAAGCATGACAGGGTGCCCAGCTGGCTTAGTCAGTACAGCATGTGACTCTTGATCTCAGGGTCATGAGTTCAAGTCCCATGTGGGGCATAGAGCTTACTTTAAAAAAGAAAAAAGGGGGGGTGTAGAAAAGGCATTGTTAAAGAGATAATAAAAATAAGTCCAAATAAATGAGTAATCAATATATGTATATGTATATGTATATGTATATGTATATGTATATGTATATATAGAAATAGACTAAATACATCTACTAAATTTTAGCCCCACACTGCTTACAAGCAACAGATCTAAAAAGGATATAAGGAGGTTGAAAATCAAAGTATGAAAAAGGAGATTTTGGAAAATTAACCAAAAGAAAACAACCATAATGATAAAATCAGGCAAAATAGACGTCAAGGCAAAAAACATTAGTGAGGATGATCAGCAGCCTATTTAATGATCAAAGGGGCAACCCAAGAAGACATAACAATCATAAGCCTGAATACTTCTAAGTAGCACTCTCAAACTGAAGAAAAAACTAATAAAAGTACCAGGGAAAATGACACATCCACAACCATGGTGAGACATTTTTAATACAACTCTCTCAGAACTGGCTAAAAACTTTAAACAAAAATCAAAGCTAAACATTTGAAAAATGTAATTTAGAAGTCTGACCATTTATATAATAAATGTATATATGAGAGAGGAAGTCTCAACAAATTTTAAGGAATAAAAAATATCATACAGAATGCATACTATTACCACATGCAGCAAATTTAGAAATTAGTAGTGGAAAGATAGCTCCCCACCACCCCCACAAAATAATTTGGAAACTAGAACAAAACAAAACAAAAACTTGTAAATAATTCATGGAATTCACAGGTGAAAAAGGAAATTAGGATAAAAGTTACAAACTATTTAGAACTGAACAATAAAAATACTGCATCTCAAAATTCATGAAATACAGTTATAGCAGTATAGCTAAAAGGAAAATTTATAGCCTTAAAAACACACATTAGAAAATAAATAGTGTTCAGGAAACTGTAAAAAAGACACAGAAGATAGGAAAAAGAAAAATAATAACACAAAAGTAAAAAAAAAAAAAAAGGAAACATTAAAGATAAAAAAGAAAGAATAGAGATGCTAATGACCCCAAAGCTAGTTTTCTTAAAGACTGATAAAATATAACTTTAAGGGGCACCTGGGTGACTCAGCTGGTTAAGCATCTGGCTCTTGGTTTCAGCTCAGGTCATGATCTCCTGGTTTGTGAGTTTGAGCCCCACATTGTGCTCGGGATTCTCTCTCTCTTCCTCTCTCTCTGTGCCCCCCCAAAATAAATAAATAACTTCTTCTAAAAATATATATATCTTTAAAATATATTAAAATGATAAACCGGGGCGCCTGGGTGGCTTGGTCGGTTGGGCGTCCGACTTCGGCTCAGGTCATGATCTCACGGTCCGTGAGTTCGAGCCCCGCGTCAGGCTCTGTGCTGACAGCTCGGAGCCTGGAGCCTGTTTCAGATTCTGTGCCTCCCTCTCTCTCTGCCCCTCCCCTGTTCATGCTCTGTCTCTCTCTGTCTCAAAAATAAATAAATGTTAAAAAAATTTTTTTTAAATAAAAATAAAATAAAATAAAATAAAATAAAATGATAAACCATACAAACCTCAGACAACATTGATCAAGAAATAGAGATTGGACATACATATATGGTATTAGGAATGAAAAGAAGGGGCATAAGCTACAGATACAATAAAAACTTATAAAATTATAATACTATGACAAAGAATATTTGTGCCAAAAATGTTTTAAAACTGTCATTTTGGGGTGCCTGGGTGGCTCAGTTGGTTAAGCATCCAACTTCAGCTCAGGTCATGATCTCACAGCTTGTGGGTTCAAGCCCCATGTCAGGCTCTGTGCTGACAGTTCGGAGACTGGAGCCTGCTTCCAATTCTGTATCCCTCTCTCTCTGCCCCTCCCCCACTCATGCTCTGTTTCTCTCTCTCTCAAAAATAAATAAATGTTATAAAAAAAATTTTTAAACTGTCATTTTTTTTTTGTATAATGGCCATTTCTTAGAAAAATATAAATCACCAAAACTGACTCAAGAAGAAAAAGAAAACCTGAATAGGTCAATAACCATGAAAGAAACTAAAGCTGTAGTTCAAAAAGTTTCTCCTAGCCCCAAAGGCATCAGGCCTAGATAGTTTTATGGGCAACTTTTACCAAAACGTTAAGAAATAGATAATTCCTACTTTACACAAATTGTTCCAAAGAACAGAAACACAGATAAGGCTTCCAAACTCATTTTAGGACTCCAGCATAACCTAAATGCCTGAACTGAATAACAATAAAGCAAAACCGTCATCTAATATCACTTATGAACACAGATATAAAAATCTTAAAGTAGGGGCACCTGGGTGGCTCAGTCAGTTGAGCATCCAAGTTCATCTCATGGTTCATGAGTTCGAACCCCATATCTCGCTCGCTGCTGTCAGCACAGAGCCCACTTCAGATCCTCTGTCCCCCCTCTCTGCCCCTACCCCACTCACACTCTCTCTCTCTCTCTCTCTCTCTCTCTCTCAAAAATAAACCCAAAAAACATCTTAAAGTAGTAGCTATTCAAAAATCCAGTAATGTATATAAAAATAATACAGCAAGACTGTGACAAAAGCCACTAGAGTTCCGTATGTCCATTCTTCTCTTTGTCTTTAACCAGAAGAACCCTGATTTTCAGCAATGTGCCCTGCTCGTTGTACATTGCTTCCCAACTAAGACTATACATCTCATAGCCCCCCTTGCAGCTAGATGCCACATGATGAGGTTTTAGCCAATGTGATGTACCTGAGCATGTCATATGTAATTTTCAGAAAGTCTTTTTTTACAAGGAAGGACTGTGTCCCTCCTCTCTTCCTCCTTGGTACTTCTCAGAATACAGATAGGACTGGCTGGAGCTTGGGCATCAGCTCCTGGGAAGGAGGCGATGCACAGAGTGCAAGACCAGCAAGATAGAAAAAGCCTGGATCCTGACACTGCACTTCTACCTCCAGGCCTTTCTTTTTCTAAGTGAAGGAGAAACTCACTTAAGATACTATTGAGGTTCCAGGCACCTGAGTGATTCTGTCAGTTCAGCGTCCGACTTTGGCTTAGGTCATGATCTTGCAGTTCACAAGTTCGAGCCCCGCACTGAACTCTCTGGTCAGCGCAGAGCCCACTTTGGATCCTCTCTGTCTCCCTCTCTCTCTGCACCCGCCTCAAAAATAAACATTAAAAAAAAATTTTTAAAGATTCTATTGAGGCTCTGCTACTTCCAGCAAAACTTAATCCAAACTGACAATAGCATCAAGCAGGGTTCATCCCAGGAATGAAATAATGGATCAACGTGGAAAATCTATAAATATAATTCACATTACAGATGAAAGGAGAAAATCTATGATCATCCAAGTAGATTCTGAACAAGCATGCAATAAAATTCCAGCTCATTTTCTATTTAAAAGGAAATAAAAATGAAACTTCTTAGCCAACTGGGAATAGAAGGGAATTTCCTTAACCTGATAAATAGTATCCACCTAAATCTGTACCAAACATCACCTTACTTGTGAGCAGGACTTGAGAAGATAACCACCAATGTCAGGAATGGGACAAGACTGCTATACTCCACAGTGAACTAGAAGTCCTACACAATGCATTATTGCAAGAAACAGAAATTAAGATTTAAAAGAATACAGATTTAAAAGAAATATCCTTATTTACAGAAGACATGACCAACTATATAGAAAATCCATGATTTTCAGACAAACTACGAGTCCTAATAGGAGACAGCAGCTAATCTGCTGAATACAAAAATCAACGTATAAAACTTTATAATCTTCCCTTGCACTGGTAGTGCCCAATTAGAAAATAAAATAGAAAAAAGAGGTCCTCTATGATGCAAAAGGCTATCACCTTTCTTCTGTATCAGGAAACATTCCTGCTTACCAGCCTCCCCATACTCACTATTATTTCCCTCAAGTTCATTCTCCACTTAGCAGCTAGTGATCTTTTGTAAACATAAATTAGATCCTGTCATGCTTCTTTCACCTTTTAATGGCTACTCATTAGTTATAATTAAATTCCAGTTCTTTATCATGCCCGTGCTCTGCATGACCTGACCTCTGCCTATTCTCCAATCCACTCCCTCACCACTGCCCCATCTCGTTCCACACCAGCCCCAGAACCTTCTTTTGGTTCCTGGTGCATGTCAAACTCTGTCCTGCCCAAGTGCCTTCACATATGCTATTCCCTCTTCCTGGTACCCTTCCACCAACAATCATCACCTGAGTATTCCCAGTCAATCCTTGAGTTACCCACTTACCCTAAATAAGATCCCTTCTCTCTTAGATTTTTTCTTTCATATTCCCACCATAACATGTAATAATATCCCATTACATATTACACCATAATGCATGATCATATTTCTTTCTGTGGAGTATTTATTCACTGCCTTGGTTCCCTTCCAAGCCATAACTTCTGTGAGGGCAAGACTCATGTCTTTGATGTTTCCATGAGCCTTTAATAGGAACAGTCATATAAGAGATGCTCAATGAGCATTTTCTGAATGAATGAATGAATGAAAGTTTACTGATTTAGCCAGAATCTCAGTAGAATGTCTACTGCACTCTTTCCAGGATTCAGGCTTGTTAGGAAGAATAGGGGGACCCCCAGGGGTCTCACTGGAAGAGGGACCAAGAAGCCTTATAAAGGAGTGAGTGTGGGTAGTGGGTTTGGTTGATGGTCCACAGAGCAGCATTAGAGTTGGGGGAAGAGTTCTGAACATAGAGCTGCCTCCCTCCATGACTCCTACCCCACCAATCAGGAACTCAGGTCATGGACTTGTGAATTGGGTTTGCCATAAAGTGCTCCTTTCCTGGGATCTTTGTGGAATATTAAGAGTTTGGAGTACAGTGGCTTTCAGGAGCAATGGAGGCAACAAGGCAGCTATTGATCACCCTTGGTGGAAGCATTTACAGCCTCAGGAGCATATGGAACTGCAGGGAGCTGGAGCGTGCATAAAGAAAACTGGTGCAGCCCACAGGAACCCCAGGACTTGATCAGGCGCACACACACACACACACACACACACACACACACACACACACACTACTCCCAGGGGTTCCCAGAAATAGCTAACAGAACTTTAGGGGAGGTCAAAAGGCCCAACAGTGGCAGCTGGGAACAGCTGAAGGGGCTGCTACTAAGACTCTAGCCTTATTCCTCTAGTGCGTATGGCCTGGACAACACAGATTACCATGAAACTCTTGCAGCCACCGTACTTAGGGCCACTGGCCTGGTGGCATTGCAGCCCAGAGGGCAGATGGGCCACTGTGGCACTGCCACATGGTCATTAGAGAAAGCATCTTCCCATAGGGAGCCAACAACAGAGGGACTCCTCCCAGTATCCCCTCCAGAGCTGAATGCTAATTTTTCAGCTGGAAATTAAGGAAGCAGTGTTGCTGAGGCCACCTAACGCCAGAATAGTGGCTGCTGGTAATTCTACCATCTTGGGTACACCACAGACTCAGGCATGTCATTGGTACCCCTGACCAGTTAAATGCTTGTGTGAGCCAAGTGAGGAGGAGTATTACATTTGCCAGAGGCCCCTGAGAGGCAATCTTCATGTTTATTTGTTTCTTTTTGAGCTCACATACTTGTACACCACAGGTCATAAGGAGGGATTAGGAAAATCCTGCTATCCCCCATAAAGGACAGTTGTTGGAGGCCTGCTCAGCACCTACCTGTTACCTGTTACCTCTCCCTACCAGCTCCTTCCTCCAACCACTCCTGTCGCCTCGGAACACTTGGGACAGGCACAGGTACAAGGAGAACTCACTTTAGATCTGATGGCTGCCCTGCTGACATCTCCGAGGGTAACCTCTGTGGCTGCCCAGACTCCTCCCCGTTAGGAGGGCTCTAGTCGCAGTCCAGAAAGAGAGGGTGTGCAGGCAGACCGCACCAAGAAGGGCACTGTGCAGCCTCCTCTCCTCTTCTCCCCCAAGGAAGCCTGAGATAGCCCCACCCAGACCTACCTCTTGTCCTCTTCCACCTGAACACCAATGGAGTGGAACTCTCTTCGACTCCTGTTCTCCGTGTCCGAATCCGAGATAGTCTCCACCTGGCGGCAGGGTAGCGGGAGTCAGTGGCCGGGGCTAGACAAGGGACACAAGCTCTCCCCAGGCAGAGGGGTGAGCAGAGGCTGAGCCCCAAGCCACTGGGCACATTCTGCAAAGACAATCTGACCCAACAAGAAAAGAGACCCAGGGGGTCAGAGGCATGGTACTGGCAACCAATAGAGGCGATGGCTCCACGACAAGTGACAAGGGAGTGGGCCGGGACTGGTTGTAAGGGCCCTGTCGATGACCAGGCACAGAGCAGACCAAGGAAAAGGTCAACCCATCCCCACCGGCCAGGGCCTGAGCTTGCTTCGGCGCCTCGTCCTGCCGTACCTGCACCCCAATGGACGGCCGCCACTTCCGCTGCCGCGCCAGGCTCCGCAGCTCCTCCCTGCCAGGAATGGTCTTGATGATGAGTGTAGGGGGCTTGGGGCTGGCCCGGGGTGGCACCGGAGCCAACTCCAGGGTGCGCGCGCCCATGGCCGGGCCGTCCAGCCCGTCCGCGGAGCTGCAGCGCCGGGCGGGGCCCTCGGCGGCCGTGAAGCTCTCGTGGGCGGAGTCGGTGCTGCTCTGGGCCGTGATGGAGATGCGGGGCGGGGCCTGGCTTCCCGGCGGGATGGGGGACGGGGCCTTTCTGAAGTTGAAGGCTGTGGCCGGAACGCAGAAACGCAGCGGGTGAGAAACTCGCGTCCCAGCGGGTGTCTTGTGGCCCACCGCCCCACACCCACGCGGTGCCAGAGGAGGCAGCAGGCACGCGTCCTCCAAGCGCTGCTATGTACAGAGCCGAGTCTTGTTCTCCCCATCATGCGGCCCAGAGAGGCAAGCCAGCTGCCCAAGATCACACAGCACAGCTGTGACTGGGGCCAGCGCCAGAACCCAGGGCGCTCTCCAACCTAGGGCCGGGCGGGGGTGCAGAGAGGGCACACTCACAGGAGCCGGGCCTCCCTGAGACAGAGGCAGGGGCAGCAAGGAGGGGCAGGCAGTCGTCGTCTTGAGAGCAGCCGGCCTGGATGGCCCGGAGGTAGCTGTGGCTCCGCATGCGGAAACAGCCGGGCAGGTCCAGGGCGTCCACTGCCTGGGACTCGAGTTCCCCAAACACAGACCCGCAAACGGCCTCCAGCTGCTGGTTCAGCTCCTCACTGAGCTGGGGGCAGGGGGTAGGGAGGATAGTTACAGGGGTGCTGGGATGCAAGCAGGTGTCTCTGAGGCGCATTGCCTTAGGAATATATCTGGATCTGCAGAGACTGCCTCTGTGTGATGCTGGGACAAAAAGAAACCCTCACTCTGTGCAAAGAAGAAGCATTGAGGATCCTATGCCCTGTGCGGCTCTTCAGGCCTGCCTCCACTGTCTTGGGGTCTGTTCTTTACCCTAAATACTTCTCCTTCCACCCCATCTATGCCTCTCCCGGACACCTGGGACTGCCTCATCTTTCTCTCCACCTACAGCCAGCCCCTCACATTTCTCTCACCTAACCCAGAGGGAGAGGACCAGGGACATCCACCCTCCTGCCCAGTATGGAGGTGGGGAACTGCAGGGAAGGCAGTGCGTGCCTTTTATTTTATTATTTATGATCCATTACATTACAAAACTGATTGCACCCTATAGAGATATATATACCATGGGGCAGGGCAGAAATTAATGGGTAAGTGACGGAGCAAAAGTTTTTGTTTTGATATTTTGTGGTACAGAATCCATGGTGGTTTAAAAAAAATTAAAGCAACTAAGAAAAAAAGCAAAACGAAAATTCTGTTCATGGAACCGTGTCCCCTAGCACTGCACTAAGACTAAATGTACCGCAGAGATTGCAGCATCGTTCGTATTATATGAGAAAACTGGCACAAAGGAAAAATAAAGGTAGGTGGTCCAGGGATAAGCTCTACACCCAGAGCACAGGATGAGTACAAGTTTGACCCTGAGCTTCAGAGCAGCCAAAGCATCAAGGAGTATAGCCTGCAGGTTGCCTGCACAGGCTACAGAGCCAGACCCACCTGGACTCAGATGTTGGCTCTGCACCTTCCTAGCACTAACTACTTAAAGCTTTGGGGCCTCAGTTTTATCACCTGCCCAATGAGAATAATAATGGTACCATCTTCATAGGGATACTTAGGGGACTCAAAGAAAAACATGTGGGGCATTGGTGCAGGTACTGGTACATCCTAAGCCTTCAGTGGATGACATGTGAAGGTCTCAGGACCTACCTGGAAGCAAGCCACTGCTCATGAGAACCACAACTATTCCCTGTTATTGAGCCCAAGAGAAATCCCCCCATGAGTGATTACGTAGAGACCATTGGAGGAAGTCATGGATAAGGTCCTCGGTAGCATCCACATGGTAAATATGACACCAAGTGTCCCATGGCTGCATCTTGTGACATCTCCCAGGAGATTCATGACATCATATTTATGTGCAATCAACGGATAAAGTAGTGGCTTGGCTCACGTGTAAAATGCAACTTGACATTTCCATAACTCCACCTCCAAAGCATAACATGACGTCACTAAATTCTACCTCAAATTGAGCAGAAATTTCCATCCAATTCTACTGATCTTAATTTGCCCAAACTAAGGCGCAGAGAGAGCCGATGAACTGTCCAAAGATGCCCGGCTTGTAAGTGATTTACCAAAGTTAAATGCCAGGTTTCCTGGCTCTTTTCCCAGGCTGACTGAGCATCAGAATCTCCTGAGGACCTTGTTAAACCTACCTTAACTCAAGCTCCACTCCAAGGATCTGAACCCAAGGCTCTCTACCCATATGCCTCTCTTTGCTTTGGCTGCTTCAAAGCTCAGGGACAAAATTTTGTGAAAATTTGGATTCAGTGGTTCCAGTGTGGGCCCAGTAATCAAAAAGGAGTGTCTGGGCTTCTTTCTGCGGCTTGTTCTAAAGTAACTTCATTAAAAATAATAATAATAAAATAAAATAAAGTAATTTCATTACAAGTGTACAGAAATCACAGGTCATGGAAAAATCAATCCAAGATCCTGTAGAAGTTAAGTTCTGCCATGTTTGGCACAGGCCACACTTCTGTGGCAGCTGTGGTTTTCATCATGACTTCTGCAAGTTTCCTATCTCTGGACCTCTGGGGTACCAAGGACCAGTTTTATTTCCTAAAGCTCAGAAGCTGATCTAACTCCTGCTATTTCTAGGCCAGGCTCAAGATACTCCCCAACTAGAACCAATCCAGCTCAGAGAGTCCCTTCTGGGGCATAGGAGAGTTGATCTAACTCCAGTAGAGAGCATTCTGGATACCACAGATGGAAGGAATCTCATTTTGCAGCTCATCTCTGTATCTCCAAGCCTCTTCTGTGTGTAAAGTTCTAGACATAATATCTGGCATATAGCAGAGGGTCTTAAATCACAATGACAGTACCTTTCAGAGGCCTCTCCTTCCCAGAGTCTCTGAAGCTCTTGAAATCCCAACCATATGCTATTCCTATGACCAATTCTATCCAAGGCAGACAGAGGGAAGGTGAGAAACTCCCTGGGGACACACTTTCTATTTCTACTGGCCAAGAGGAGCTTCTGAAGTGTTTCCACAAGGGACCAGGACCTAAGGGAAACACAGACTTGTATAGACTCCCAGAGGAATATGGCACCGGTGTTGATCTTTACTGTATTAGAATTATAAAATTGTAACATTGTGCTGTGAATTCTCCTATTATCCCTGCACTGCCTTCCACCCTGTTTCCCCCAGCCCCCACTTTCAGTAGAGTCAAAGTCAAAGAATCCTCTTAGAAAATAGGAACCTTAGCCTTTTTCCAAACCAGACTCAGAATCGGTAAATATTTCCCAGGGTGTGGGATATTTAGCAGAAAACGCTTTGTTTGGGTCTAACTGAAATTGTCCGTGCTAGAGTTGGCAGGTTCATCTGGGGGCTACGCAACATCCTCTATAGTTTACCTGTGTCATTTAGTTTAGCTAACCTTGGAAAACACTCCCATTTCAAAACACTCTAAAACACTGGATAAAATATAAGAAATGTTTTATATGCATAGCTGAGCTCACAAGAAAGCACGATGTGTCCCCAGGGGACAAAAGCAAAGAGGAGACTAGAAAATCAGAATATTAACTGTGTGAGTCAGGGCTGCAAACAGCCCAGGGGCGGTGGAAGGTGGGGGTGCAGGTTGCTGGTCTCAGGGACTAACGGGTTTAGGTATTAACACTCACTTGGGTGTGGGAGTAAGGCGCTGGGCCCACATGAAACACAGCATTGGAAATGAGAACCTCCATAAAGGTAGGAAAGGGGAAACCTTTCATGAAAAGTAGACTAAAAGAAAATTAATTATCAGCACAGGATGATAATAGGAAGCTAGTCTGTAATCTAGGCACTGGAGGGAGGGAGAAGTAGGCCAATGTTCTAAGATTTTTGTAGCCACAAGCTGGTCTTCACATAGATACAGGATTCTGTCTGCATAGGCCTGGGTGACCCAGACACCTCCCTGCAAATTAAAAATTAACATAAAATGGTCCCAGACCAAGAATAGTCTAACAGAAGCGATTGCAAAGTATTTTCTGAGGAACAAATTTCTAACCCAGGCTGTTCAGGACTGTCACAGATAAAGTTCCACTGAAGATGAGTTCATACCAGACCATGTGGTACACTACCCACGAGACAGCCCCTAATGATGTCCACCTCCTAGCATTAACACCCTTGTATAGTTCCCTCCTCTTGAGTATGGCCTATACTTATTGTAATAAATAGAACATGGCGGATACAATGGAATGTCACTTCTGAGATGAGATTACAAAGAGACTGTGGCTTCCATCTCAAGCACTCTCAGAGTCTTTGTTCTGGGAGAAGCAAGCTGTTATGTTCTGAGTAGCCCTATGGTGAGTCCCACATGTCAAGAAACTGATGACTCTGGCCAATAGCCAGTGAGCATCACATGGCAACAGCCATATGAGTGAGTAAGGAAGTAGATATTCCTCCAGTCAAGCCGTGACATGACTACAGCCCTGACCAACATCTTAGTGAAGCCATGTGAGTCACCTGATCCAGAGGGTACCCAGCTAAGCTGCACTGAGATTCCTGACCCACAGAAATGGTGAGATAATAAATATTTGTTGATTTAAGACACTATGTTTGAGGATAATACGTCACACAGCAATAGATAACTAAAACAAACTGTGACATAAACAACTAAGCTTTCATTGAGCTAAGCCATTGAGAATTCAAGCTTCATCTGTTACAGCAGCTCGTGTTACCTTAGCTAAAACAGATTAGTTTTTAAACTATGTTTAAAACTTCTAAAACTTAAAAGATAAAACTGAAAATATAAGAAGAGAACATAAACTTTGAAATGAAGACTAGAAATATTTAAAAGAAACCAAACCAGCTTTCCAGAACTGAAAAAAAGTCAGTCAAATAAAAACATAATTAATGAGTTAAATCGTAGATGAGACACAACTGAAAAGAAAATTAGTGAATCAGAAGATACATCTAAGGAACTTACCCAGAAGGCAGCATAAAGAGGCAAAGAGATGGAAAATATGAACGAGAGGTTAAGATGCATGGAGGAAAGAATAGGATCTTGCGGTTCGTGGATTCAAGCCCCATGTCAGGCTCTGTGCTGACAGCTCAGAGCCAGGAGCCTGCTTTGGATTCTATGTCTCCCTCTCTCTCTGCCCCTTCCCCACTTGAGCTGTGCCTCTCTCTCAAAAAAATAAAATAAAATAAATAAACATTTTTTTTAAATCTTAAAACAAAACAAATAATAGGAGCTCCAGATGAGGAAATTGAGAGAATGTAGAAGAGGCAATATTTGGAGATAATTATACTGATGGAGAATTTTCCACACTTCTAACTTCAAGCGTGACAGAGTGACAAGCTGGACAAAACTGTCAAAAATAACTATTTCCTCACTCTGAAAATCAGTCAAAGGTATACAAGAAAGAAACATATACATGAAAATTACTGAACAGCCTGAGTCTGTGGTGGCCTTGCCTGGGGCTGCTCCCATTACTCAAGTTCCCAGCTCTATCAGTTGCAATAGTTCAATCAGGGTGAGGCAGGCTGTGAAAACCAGCTGCTTCATTGCCACTGCCACTTAATTTGGGCTCACTTAATTTGGAACATTGTCAGGTATAGTATCAAGAATGGGGGGTGGGGGGGAATAGAGCAGGAATAGCCAGCAGCACTGCTAAGCTGAGATTTCAATGCTGTTTGGGACAAGCAATGGACTAAGAGATGAGGCAGAGATTTAACAGAGAAGTTTCAGGGGATGAAACAGCTAGAGAAGGTTTGATGAGCTCTCCACATATCTTGAGTTAAGTAGGGGTGAGTGCATACACAGCAGAGACCAGAGACGTCTTGAGCTGCCCACACCTCCCTGGCCAATGGGACCTGTGCACATGTGCGGAGATAACACAAGAGAGACTGGCAAAAAGTAAAATTCAGGGTAGGCTTAAAAAGAGCCTGAAGTTTGTACTCCCAAGTCCACACACACAACCATAAGCAGAGAGAAGCCTTTCTGGCTTAAGGTTTTTGAGCACAATCTCTGACCAATCTCTGGCTGAACACTAAGCTATACAGACACAGGACAACTCTTAGGAAGGCAGGCTTAAAAATAAAAACAAGAAAGAAAAGAAATTTAGTGACTACATCAGAGGCCATGTTTAGCATGGAAGACAGATTTCACAGATTTAGTCCAGGGATTAACAAACACATAATAAACAAAGCAATAACAATCAAGGGGTAAAGTAAGAATCCAGAGTTGCTACAATATGCTATCTAAAATGTTCAGAATAGGGGCGCCTGGGTGGCTCAGTCGGTTGGGCGTCCGACTTCAGCTCAGGTCACGATCTCGGGGTCCGTGAGTTCGAGCCCCGCGTCCGGCTCTGGGCTGACGGCTCAGAGCCTGGAGCCTGTTTCCGATTCTGTGTCTCCCTCTCTCTCTGCCCCTCCCCCGTTCATGCTCTGTCTCTCTCTGTCCCCAAAATAAATGAACGTTAAAAAAAAAAATTTAAAAAAATAAATAAATAAATAAATAAAATGTTCAGAATATAACAAAAAAATTATGAGACATGCAAATAAACAAGAAAATATGAATGTTCCCAAATGTTTGATCTACAGACAAAAACTACAAAGCAGCTATTACAAATATGTTAAAAGAAGTAAAGTAAATCATGTTGAAAGATTTAAATTTTTTTTTTCTTCAACGTTTTTATTTATTTTTGGGACAGAGAGAGACAGAGCATGAACGGGGGAGGGGCAGAGAGAGAGGGAGACACAGAATCGGATACAGGCTCCAGGCTCCGAGCCATCAGCCCAGAGCCTGACGCGGGGCTCGAACTGACGGACCGCGAGATCGTGACCTGGCTGAAGTCGGACGCTTAACCGACTGCGCCACCCAGGCGCCCCAATGTTGAAAGATTTAAAAGAAAGCACAATATCTTCATGAATAAAAAATCACAACAAAAAGATAGAAAAAAAAATTTTTTTAAAGAACCAAATAGATATTCTGGAGCTGAAAAGTACAATAACTCAAGTGAAAAATTCACTAGAACGGCTCAGCATATGAAATAATCAGTAAACTTAATCAGTATAAATTATCCTATCTGAAGAATGGAGAGAAAAAAATAATAAAAATAAACAGAACTTCAGAGACCTACAGGACAATAACAAGCAAAGCAGTATACATGTAATGGGAATTCCAAAAGAAGAAGAGAGAAAGGGGAAGAAAAAGGAACAAAGAAATAACAGCTCAAAACTTTCCAAATGTTATGAAAAATATTATTCCGCAGATTAAAGAAGCTCAGCAAATTCAAAGTAGGTTAAGCACAAAGGGATCCATAGCCAGATACATTACAGTCAAAATGTTGAAAGCCAAAAACCAAGAGAAAATCTTAATAGCACAAGGGAAAAACAATTCATCACATACAAGAAAACAACAATATGATTAACAACGGGCTTTTCATCAGAAACAATGAGCGCTAAAGGCAGTGGAATGGTATATTCAAAATGTTGAAATTAAAAACTGTCAGCCACTGGGGCCCCTGGGTGGCTCAGTCGGTTAGGCGTCCGACTTCAGCTCAGGTCATGATCTCATGGTTCGTGAGTTCAAGCCCTGCGTCGGGCTCTGTGCTGACAGCTCGGAGCCTGGAGCCTGTTTCGGATTCTGTGTCTCCCCCTCTCTCTGCCCCTCCCATGTTCATGCTCTGTCCCTCAATAATAAATAAATGTTAAAAAATATTTAAAAAATAAAATAAAATAAAAACTGTCAGCCAGGAATTCTATATTCAGCAAAATTATTCTTCAAAAATGGAGTAAAATTAAAGATGTTTCCAAATACATATAGACTGAAGAATTTGTTGCAGACCTATCTTACAAGAAACAATGGAAGTTGTTCAGGCTAAAGGGAAGTGATACCTCATGGTAACTCAAATCCACAGGAAGAGATGAAGGGGACCAGAAATGGCAAATATAAAAAAGTCTATAGATATGTTTTTCTCATTTTTTCTCCTAACTTCTTTAAAAGGTGCAAAATTTCACAAAGCTATTATTTATAATACCAACATTCCTTTATAATAACTGTTAGTTTATAGCATATACATAGGAAAGGTACATGACAATAACAGCACAAAGAGAGGAGAGAAAAAAGAGACACATTGGAGCAGAATTACCAGAATTAATTTTTTTACCAGAATTAATTAGATTTTAATCAGTTATGATACACTTTGTAATTCCTTGAGCAACTCTAATAACTCAAATAATATAGTAAAAGGGAATTAATAACAAAGAAATTAAAATGGTTCACTAAAACATTCATTTAATACAAGAGAAGACAGTAAAGAAAGAACAGAGGAGCAAAAATGACATATGACACAATCCAACCATATCAATAATCACATTAAATGTGAATGAACAAGAAAGCCTCATTCGAAAGGTGGTAATTGTTAGATTGGATTTTTTTTTTTTTTTGAAGCACAAGTAGGTTGAAAGTAAAAGGATGAAAAAAGATGTACCAACAAACAGTAGCCATGAGAGAATTTTCCAGATTTGATGAATGACATTAATCTTCAGATTCAGGGAGCACACACACATATCACAATGAAACTGCAGAACACCAAAATCAAAGAGAAGATCTCAACAGCAATCAGAAAGAAATGAAAAACTATGCACAAAGATAATTAGATTGATTGCAGACTTCCCAACAGCAACAAGAGGAGACAGATGACAAAAGAATACATTCAAAACACTGAGAGAAAATAAATGTTGACCTAAGATTCCATAATAAGCTAATTTATGTTAAATAACGAGGGCAGACTACATCTTTTGTTTAAGGCAGAGTTTTATACTAACAGACATTCACTGAAAAAATTACTAAAGAAGATTTATTTTTTATTTTTTTAAACGTAATTTATTGTAACTAAAGAATATTTAAAAGGAAGGAATGAAACGTAAGAAGTTATGGGGGGAGGGGTTAAAGATATGAGTCTATATAATCAAGTACTAACAGCATAAAATTTGGGCACCTGGGTGGCTCAGTAGGTTAAGCCTCCAACTTCAGCTCAGGTCATGATTTCACAGTTCAAGAGTTCAAACCCTGCGTCGGGCTCTGTGCTGACAGCTCCAAGCCTGGAGCCTGCTTCAGATTCTTTGTCTCCCTCTCTCTCTGCCCCTCCTCCATTCAATCTCTCTCTCTCTCTCTCTCAAAAATAAATAAAATGTTAAAAAAAAATTTTAATGTGACAATAATAAAGACTAATTTGGAGAGGTAAAAAGAACATGGAACAAAATACCAGGCAACATGTACAATAAGAAGGGAAGAGGTCATCAAAACTAAAGTATCCTAAGGAAAGAAGAAATTGTCAAATTTAGACCTTGCTAAGTCAAATATGCACATGAAAATTATAAGAGTGACCACAAAGAATGAAAATAGAAAATAGAACTGCCAAACCAGTGTGGGATTTGGTAGTAAGAAAAATGAAGAAGAAAACTAATCCAAAAGAAGGTAGGAAAGGAGTAGAAAAGCATCACTCAAAAGGCAGGAGAAATAGAAGGCACACAATGAAACAGCAGTAATACTGTGGTATTGATACAGGTGTATCAGTAACCACAATAAATGTAAATGTACCAAACCCTCAAGCCATTGTCAGTATAGATATAAACTAAATTCCTTAAACTATTTACAAAAGACCTACCTAAAACATAAGGAGACAAAAAGCTGGAGCACACCTGTGGTGTCAGAAGGGTAGCAAGAGGACCACTGTGGCTGCAGCGGGTGACAGGCGGAGGAGCATTAGGAGCGGGATTCGCAGGTAGCAAGGGACAGATCGTGCAGGGCCTTGTAAGTCCTCTGAGTAAGGTGAGGGTTTTGAGTGAACGTAATTCTATTTTGAAATGAT
Source organism: Acinonyx jubatus (assembly GCF_027475565.1). NCBI lineage: Eukaryota > Metazoa > Chordata > Mammalia > Carnivora > Felidae > Acinonyx > Acinonyx jubatus. The sequence continues at coordinate 26,405,425 of NC_069381.1, forward strand.
CACTCTGGGATGTACTGAGAGAGAATGAAGTGGGGCAGGGGCACGTGCAGGAGACCATTCAGGAGGCAGTGTCAAAGCCCAGACAAAGGCCATGGTGACTTAGGCTGGAGGGGTGGCATCGGAGGTGAGAAGTGCTTTGGACCTGGATATATATACTTGAAGATGGGACCAACAAGGTTTGCTGAAAGCTTGGATGGGGCATGTGAGACAGAGAAAGAAGTCAAGACTGACTTCAGGCTTTTAGATCAGAACTCCTAAAAGGATAAAGTTGTCATTACCTGAAACAGAGATGACAGTGGACGGAGGAGTACGTTTGGGGAGGTAGGGGGAATGGGGTAAGGGTACTAGCAGTTTTGTTGTGGATATCTTAAATTTGAAATGTCTACTAAACATCCAAGTGAGATTTCAGTACACAGTTAGACACACATGCCCAGCAATTATGAGAGGACTGGGGCTGGAGATACACATTTGGAAGTCACCAGGCCCTCAATAATATTCAGAGCCAGGGCGCCTGGGTGGCTCAGTTGGTTAAGGATCTGACTTTGGCTCAGGTCAGGATTTCACGGTTCGTGGGTTTAAGCACCGCATCGGGCTCTGTGCTGACAGCTCAGAGCCTGGAGCCTGCTTTGGATTCTGTGTCTCCCTCTCTCTCTCTCTCTCTCTCTCTCTCTCTCTCTTTCAAAAACAAATAAACATTTTTAAAAATTTTAATAAAATAAAGTAATATTCAAAGCCATGAGCCTAAATGAGCTCACTTAAGGAGTGAGTGTAGAGAGAAGTCCAGAAACTAAGCCCTGAAAAAAATCCAGTGTTCAGATCCTGGCGAGTTGGAGAGGCACTGGTGGCAAGACCAAGCGTCAGCAGCCAGAGAGAATCTAGGAGAACCTAAAAGGTATGGTGTCCTCAAAGCCAACTGACTGAGGTGTTTCAGGAAGGCAAAAGTCCTCATCTGTGTTAGATGCTGCTGATGGGTCAAGTAAAATGAGGACTGAGCATTGAACTAGTGGGTTGAGCAACATAGGCTAGTCTGATGAGAAACAACAGCTGTGCCAATCAGATTCCCTGATTCAGGAAATGTAACAAAGACCTCAGCAGCAAACAATAGGAGCCAATGTGGACATTCTTCTGCACTGCTTTTTTGCATTGCTCTTTTTTCCCTGGCAAACAGTAAAAATAGCTAACCTTTACTGAGTGCTGGCTATGTGCCACGAGCACTATTATGATGCCTATTTTTAAATAGAGAAAGTGGGGCTCAAAAAAGTCAAGTAACTTGCCCCAGGTCACTCAGCTGGTAAGGAGCTGAGCTAGAATTCCAATTCGTGCCATACATGTAATTACTAAACTGCACCGCCTCTGCTTAGCTAAGGGCAAAGTCTACACTTAGGGATGGAACTCACATTTATAAAGTACCACTTTGGAGCCAGGTACCTTGTGTTTGCATACATTTTCTCACGGAACTCTCACAAAGCCCCTGAGATAAATATCACTACTACTGTCATTTTAAAGGTGAGAAAACAGAGGCGTTGCCGTGTCTTCCAATGGTTGGAGTGGCGGGGAGAGAACTCAAGCACAGGCCATCTCTCAGACCGCAGCTCTGCCTATCCCTGTACCATCTGCACAATCAAGCCTGCCTTTTGCATGGGGCGAACTGGGAGTAATCAGGCCATGACAGGACTGGAAAACCTCAGAAAACTGATGTTGCCCCTGCAAACTCATCACTTAGAGGCCCCTCGGTGGTTTTGAAGGATGTGACTGAGACCCCCCAGGCTGAGTCAGATCCAGGAGTCCCAAGGCCTCCCAGCTGCCCCCAGAACCAGACCTGGGCTCTCTCCACGGGCAGACCTCTGATTTTCAGGCATAGGCTGAGTATGGGACTGACCCCACCCCGCTTCCTTCCCACCCTTTCCTTCAGGTGTGCTGGACCATCCCTACCTGTCCGGTGGTGAGGGAACGGCTGTAGCCAGGGATGGAGCTCCGGGGATGGATCCGGGGTGGGACACAGCAGCTGGGAAAGGTCAAAATTCCAGATTCAGAATGGGGGTCTGCCAGAAGGGGGAATAATAGCACTGGGGCCTCTGAGCAGGTTCTATACCTCAGAAACCCCCAGACAGGGATCCTCCCAGGAGACTCCTGGGTGAAGAGACTCTCCTAAAGAGGCACTCAGAGAGGCACTATCTCACCAGGGACCCCCTCTTTCTGTGGGGCAAAGCGAGCCTCCCCCAGTCGAATCCTAGGCAGGGAACCCCTCTGGTGCACATCTCCTGCAGGGACCCAGCATCGGCTTCCCACTCTCCGCCCCCAGCCCTCCCTGTCCTTACTTGATCCGGGCCTGGTCCACGCTGGAGGAGCGGCGGGAGGTGAAGCGCCGGGCGACTGCTTTGGGGGACGTCTTGGGGCTGCCTTCTGAGTCTCCACTCTCCTCATCCCCCATGGCTTTGATGTAGCTGCCGCTCCGCATCCTGCGGCAGGGGATCTCCCCATCCTTGCCCCCAGTGGGGTAACCCCCCCAGTCATCTTGCGGCACCTGCAGGGACAGGGGCTTCTGTCTCTCAGACACGTCCCTATGAAATCTAGAAGCCAGAACCCTCTATCCCCATTGCCGGGGCGCTCTGCTAGCTGGAGCAGGCCATGCTCAGGGGCATGCAGAAGCGGAGCCGGAGGTAAGGTTTCAGCTGTCCCCTCCCTTACAGGAGATGCCTCATCATCCTCCATGGACCTTTTACTACTTAACTGAAGGCCACCTATGGAGTCTTGGAGGTGATATGCCAAGTGCCAAGAGGTTGAAGATCGGAGGCCAAAGTGACCTGTGTTGACCCACCCCCCGCAGTGAAGTATCACCTGCCCTCACCTTTCACCCCTCCTGCTCCTTCCTTCTCTTAACCTGCTGACATCCTAAATCCTCCAACTCTCCCTCCTTCCCCCTCTGAGGAGTCACAGAGGGCTCTAAGCAGGGAAGTGCCATCAAATTTGGTTCAGAAAGAGCACTCTGACAGTCCAAAGGGGGGATGCACTGTGTAGCGCTGGGAGAAGGGCAGGGGATCGAGTGGCAGGAGGGAGACCAATTAAAAGGCTTATGCTGTTAGCCAGGCAAGAGATGATGAGCCTAAATTAAGACCATGACAATGAGGGGGATGAGGAGATGGAAATGAGGTGTTAAGGAGCATCAGTGAGCCTGATTAGATGTAGGGGGTGAGGGGGTGGTGGGGGGTGCGCTGGGAGGCGTCACAGATGACTGGGAGGCTGCTGGCTGAGGACCTGGGGGATGGTGCTGTCGTTCACTGAGCCACAGAATCCCAGAGAAGCAGGTTTGGGGAAGAGGTGATAGGTCAGGGTTGAGCATCTTAAGTCTGGCAGAGAACTGCTGAGCAGGTGGCTGGATGTTCAGTTCTGGAGTTCACTGGAGAAATCTGGGTTGGAGGCAGACACGTGGGAGTCATGGGCGGCAGCTGAATCCATAGGGGTGAATGAAACAGCCCAGGGGAAAGAAGAAAGAGAGCTGGGGAGGGATTCACTGACATTTAAAAAGGGGACTGCAAAGAAAGGAAGAAAAGCCTATGAAGTCACCTGAGAAGGAGTGGGCAGAGGGGGAGGAGGGAAGTCAGGAGAATGCCATGTCATGGAAACGGGAGACATTTCCAGAATAAAAGGAGTTGATAATGTCAAATGCCACAGTGCATTGAGAGGTTAGTAATTCGGGCTGAGGAGTTAAAATCCATGTTCAAAATCTCGCCCCATCACTTGCTAGGCAAACTTGGGCAAAACTGATTACTCTCTCAGTTTCCTCATCTATGAATCAGTAATGACAATTATGCCTACATCCCAGGGTTGGTGGGAAGGATAAATAAGTCAACATGACATGCCCAGCACATAGTAAGTCCTCAGTAAATGTTAGCTATTATTATTATAAGCCTTGAAAAGTGCCTTTCAAGGAGAGCTTTCAAGAGACTACTGGGGACCAATGCCAGAACATTTTAGAGGACAGGGGATGTGGATGCCAGACTGTAATAAAGGGAGAATAAAAGGAAGTGAAGGTGTAGAACCTATGCTTTAAGAACTTGGGTATGAAGAGAAGACAGTAGACAGAAGGGGGTACGGAGTTGAAGATTTTGTAGGATGAGAGACTTGGGCATGTTTTCAGAATAAGAGAAAGAGCCAGTAAAGACAAAGCTAGCCTTTAAATGTAGGATGGAGAAGGGGCAGTCAATTCAGGGATAGAGGGGATCCCGGGGAGATGGGCTCAAACCCTGCTGGAGGGATCAGTCTGGGTGAGTGGTCTTGGCTTTTTCTCTGAGCCAAGAAGGAAGGCAATGGGGGTGGCTGGGGATCTAGACGAATCCGTAGGTGGCTGACAGGAAGGTGAGGGAACCTGTGATGGTTGGCCTACACTAGGAAGAATGACGTATAAATAGAGGCGCGGGGGAGAGGGCTGGGGCAGGCAAGGAAGATTTCGAACACCTGTTGTAAGAAACAGGTTGAATGGGGTGAGGATGGAAACTAAGAAGGTCAATATTCAGGGACAGCATAGGGTTCAGGGGAGGGACAGAGACTCTGGGGGTGAGGCTAGGTGAAGGGACAGAGATAAATATGAGAACAGAGACCCAGGGATGGAATGGGTTCCCAGGATGGAAGTAACCCACCAGGAGGAGCAGGGCTCAGTGAAGATGCTGGAACTCAATCAGAAGAGGGTAACGCAGGGAGGAACATAAAGGAACAAGGGCTCTGAGGACAAAGAGGGGTTCAAAAGAGGGTTGAGGGAGAGCTGAGGTCCAGTGGGAGAAATAGGGTCTCAACAAAAGGGTTAAGGATCCAACAAAGACACCTGGTCTGATGGGGCCAGCTTCCCTTGCTTTTGTGCAAGGTCCCTGCAATCTGTTAGTTCTCCCCCAAACAGGCTCTGACTTTGCAATCCTCAGATGTCTTAGAACCCCAGGCCCCAAGGAATCATTCCCGTCCCTGCACTCTACAGAGAGGAGCCACAAGCAAGCAGAGAGAGACAGGCCAGCAGATGGGATAGCCAGGGCACTCTCTGCCACACTGCAGGGTTCCCACTCCACAGCCACTGCAGCTCCTTGCTCCTCTGCAGGACACTGTGAGGTGCATGTTAAAAAGGAAGCCCCCAGAGAGGTCAGGGCAGCCCTGGAGAAGCAGCAGGAGGCAGCAGAGTGGCAGTGAAGCTCCAGGGACAGCCAGGGCTCAGTTATAGCAGAAGGAGGGCTGGTGTTCCCTCCTTGGCCCTTTCTGCTGGACCCTTCAAATCCCAACTTAGAGGACCTCTCTACCCAGGAAAGGGGCAATTCAAGGACAACCCAGGAGTCCTGAATCCGAGAAGTTTCTAACCTTCCCTACTGTCTGCCCCCCCCCCCCTTCTTGCTTTCCCTTGAGCTCTTGTAAGTTCTCCACCCAGAAGAGCCCTAACGTGTGAAGAACTTACCAGCAAGGCCAGGGACACCCAAAAGACACATGCAAGGTCAATTCTCTGTACCTTTGAACAAGCTGTAGCCTCTTCCTGGAAGACCCTTAATCCTCTTCTGCATTCGACCAACTCCAGCTCCACCAGGATTCAGCTCAGGGGCCATCCTCCCCCGAAGCTGCTCTGAGCAGTCCCCTGGCCACCACCACCCCAGGTGGGTGAGGTGCCCCCTCTGTGCCCCCACGGTGCCTCAGGCTCTGTGCTATCACAGCCTCATCACTCTATTCTACCTGCTTCCTTGTCAATCCCACCTCGACCCTGTGGGCTCCTCACAAGCAGCGTCTGTGTCTTCGTCTTTATATCCACAGCACCCAGGAAAGCTCACTGAATGAATGACTGTGGATTAAACACGTGGAATGTGGGTTTGGGGGATAACTCTAAGTCTGCTGGACTTCCAGACCTTGTAATGACTTTTCCTCCTAAACCCATGGGAGGCCTCAAGAAAGTAAGTCCAGGGTGGGGTGGGGTGGGGGGGTTGGCTGGCTGGCTCAGTAGGAAAAACATGTGACTCTTGATCTTGGGGTCATGAGTTCGAGCCCCATGTTGGGCATAGAGATTATAAAATAAATGAAACTTAAAAAAAAAAAAAAAAAGCAAGCCAGGGGTATGAGGGGTATGGGAGAGCATCCTGAGGCAGAGAAAAGGAAGGTTGAGAGAGAAGATGGTGAGAAGAACCCGATCCCACCTCAGTGAGAAGATGGAGAGGGGACCGTGTGGGATGGATAAGGGCTCCATAAGGAGGAGTCAGAACTCCTCGCCTCACCTGCAGAGACCACACAAGTGGTGAGACAGGATGGAGACAGCATGCCAACTATCATGGGCACAATCCACTCCCTAGAAGCCCTGCCCTGGTGTTGTATCTGGGCCTCAGACTTCAGTGTGTCCCCAGCCTAGGAAAACCCACAGGACAGGCTCCCAATGGGAGGCTCTTCCACAGCCTTGTGGTGTCCTACTGCAGGCACCCCAGAATGACAAACCCCAGCACAGGCACATTCTGGAAATAACTGACCTTCATATTCAAACAGTATCTGGACCACCCCGATCTGAGCAGAAAAGAGGTCTGGAAAGGCCTGGGGGCAGGAGAACTGCTTTCCAACTGCTGACCTCTAATCTCAAGGGAAGCAACTGCCAGGGAGTACCACACTGTCCTGTCCACTGCCTACCCTCAACCTCCTTCTGCCTCCGAGCTCATGAGACAGAGGCCAGCACAGCTTGTCCAAACAGCAGGTCGAAGGGAGGTCTTCCTGGCAGTGACATATAATGTCAGAATAGAAGGGCCTCTTCGTTGTACAAATGGGGAAACCGAGATCCCAAAAGGGGCTCGAGGCGACACAGTGAGGCCAGGCAGAACCTCCCTGCCTCCAGGCCTCCATCATGGGGACAACTGACTCCCATCCAACCCCTTTGATAGCTCCCCGGGTGACAACCTCAATGAGGACTGAGGACCCTGTTCCCCACCCCCACCATAGCCTCACCTGCAGATAGTGATAAGTCCTGGCTTTGGCCTTGGCCTCCGGACCCAGGAGTCCCTTGCCTGGCCCAGCCCCTGGGTATCCATCCCGGCCCTGGCTGACCATCATGGTGTGCCAGGCACTTCGCTTGACCGATTGTCCATCCAGTGACATGGACATGCCAGTGCAGGCGAGACAGCGGCCTTCCGACCCGCCCGAGCGCCCCTTGAAGCTCAAGTCCCGGTAGGACCCATCTGGAGCCTCCAGGCAGAAGGGACCACCAGGCTCCCCAGGGGGCCGCCCACCCGCTAGGAAGCCACTATCGCTGTCCAAGTTGTCATCAGAGCTCCACCAGCCAGCGGCCTTGGACTGGTGCCGCCCGTCCCCCTTGCGGTCCTTGCTCTTGCTCCTCTTGCCGTGCCGGGACTGGTGGTGGTGGTGGTGGTGGTGGTGATGGTGGTGGTGGGAGGTGTGGGGGCCTCCAGAGCCCGGGCCGGGGTAGCTGTCTCCTCCAGAGCCACCTCTTCCCTCAGCCTTGGGCCCATTATAGTCCCGCTTCCCTGGGGCCTCCAAAGAGTGGGACTTGGCGAAGAGCTTCTGCACAGAGTGAACCAGGTGCCGGATGCGGCTGGGGCTCTCGCTGCGGGCTTCCGGGGCAGTGCCAGACGCTGGCCCTGACCCAGGCCCGGCCCCTGCTGGACCTCGCTGGTATGGGAGTGTGTGGAAGCCATCTTGTTGAACTGGCAACTGCTTTTCAAACTGGTCCAGGAGTGTAGAAGGCAGGCGGGGGGCACCCTTGCCCTGAGGGTGGCCCACACAGTCTTCACAAGTGTCGAAGGGGCCCTGGCCGGGGTACATCCTGGGGAAGGTGCTGCTCCCCCCCCCAACCCCGGCCCCCCCTGGCCCTCCCTCAGGGCCTACTGATGGCCCTTCACTCAGGCTCAGGGGCCCTTCAGGAGAAAGGTGTCCCAGGCCAGCTCTCGGGGCACAGAAGCGGGGCTCGGTGGAGAAGGCCTCCCCGGAGCCCAGCAGGTACGGGGCCCTGGAAGCTGAGCCCACGTCCATATGCTGCTGGTCGGCAAAGCGGGCTGGGCGGGGATGGCTACCGCGGTCGCCATGGTAACCCCTCATGGCCTCAGCAAGGGTTCTTCATAGTGTTGGGGGCCAGGCCCCAGGAACCTCCTGGGAAAATAAAGAGAAAAAGGATTTGGAATGAACAACAGGCCACTTCACCTAAAACTATCTATTATTAGGTATTCCAGTATCCCTTTAGGTAATGCATATCAATTTATTGTAATTAATTGTACTATCTTTCCACAAATGAGCTTCAAATTCCTTAAAACAGTCATACTAGACAAAGACACAAGGGCACAAAATAATGCCATCATTCGTCAAATGCTGCAAATTTGATAAATACTTATTCACAAGACAAAATACCCTCAGCCAAATGAGTTTCTAAAAATCCTTAGGGTACCCAAAATAAAAGGATACCCAAACAGACTATATATATATATATATATGAAACCAGTCATTAGGTGAACTAGCTTTCAACAAACTGGCTGTAGGCAAATTGATCCAGAGCCACACCTCTGCCCCAGCCCTACCCACACCCACTGCTTCGAGGAGCCAGGCCTCAGGGTCATGGCCTCTAGCAGCAGCAACCAAAGAGAACGCTGGACCTGCATCTACATACCCACCCCCTCCCCTTCTTTCCACACCCTGTTCCTTCCATCTGGCTGCAGGCTCATTCTCCTCCCTCCCACACCCCCCCACCCACCCACTCCAGGGCTGAGACAGGAAGGAATAACCTAAGATGACTGCCTCTTCTTCTTCTGGGTTCCAAGTGTTCCCCAGTGAAATTTCCCCTTTTGCCTTTCACTCCCATTGGCCACCCCCATTCCACTGTAGGGGAGTCACACAGGGAGGAGAAACCATAAAGAGGAAGAACGTTGGTTGTACAAGGCAGCATCTAAATCCTAAACTGGGATTGGAACTCAGGAGTTCCTCCTCCCAGGAACAGTAGGCTGGAAGGGCAGGGAGGTGGTGGAGAGAAAGCATTGGAACCAGTGCCCCTGGCCCCCATCCCAGGCTTGCCAAGGCTACAGGACAGAGAGGTCAGCTCTCAGCAAGAACTGCCTCCAATCAGGACTCCAGAGCTGCCAGGACAGGAGCTACAGCAGGAGGGGGTGTCAGCAGGAGGGACAGGGACTGAGGAGCTGGCAGACGGCGCCCTCCCTCATCCTAGACCAGGCTCCTGGGCCATCTGCTGACTAGGAGGGGATGACAGCCTCAAAGACTCCAGACAGCAGCACCTCCGAGACCCATCCTCCGTTCCTCCCCACCACCACCTCTCCATATCCACTGTTTCAGGTTGCATCCAGAATAACCCAAGTCATTCTGATTTCAGAACCTCAATCTACTCCTCATCTCCCAGGCTCCTACAACTCACCATCCGGGGTTTCCCATCCTTGGTGTCAGGATCCCCACCACCAAACAGAATTCTAACTTCGGAAGGCTCAGGACCACTGGCTCCTGATGGAAAAGAAGAGTAGTGAGCAAAGGAAGAAAGAGATTCTCCCAGAGTCCTCAGAGGACCAGCCTCTGGCCTTGACAGTTTCCCTTCCCAACCCCCCCAAACCAGGACTGATTAGATCCCCCATGATGCAGAGCCTTTGGACCCCTGGGAAATGAAGTTGGCTTCATTATGCAAATACATGCAAATGAGCTTACAGGTTGGACTACCTCCAACTGCAGGTGTCTGTGTGATCTGTCCATGGTGCTGAGCCACTGCTTTTTTTTTTTTTTTTCCTCCATTGCCCTCAAATATAACTCCATTCCCCAAATATTTGTTGAGCAGCTACCATAAGTAAGACTCTAAGTAAGAAGTGTGTAGAGGTGATTTAAGTGTGGTCTCTGTCATTGAGAGGCTTATAGTCTAACAAGGGACCAATCCCACATGACAGGGTTATTTTAGGTCGCTATATTTTTGCACAAGCTGTACCCTCCTCCTAGAATCTCCTTCCATCTACTCCCTTCAACCCTTTCTCTTGGCTAACACTTAAACAGATGAAGCTTCACCGTCCCTTAAAGACTTTCTGTACTCTTATTCTGGGTTATATCTCTCTATTGGGCTTTCATAACACCCTGGGTTCCCCCATGAAAGAAACATAATACTGCATTGAAATTGTCTGTTTCAGTTTCTGTCCTCTCAACTAGAAAGTGGTCTTTTGCAGTGTAGGAACCATATCTATTTATCTCTGAATGTCCAACACCTCACTCAGGGCTTTGTCCAGAGCAGGTGCTTAATAAATTGTTCACCAAGTAGATGAATAAATGACTGGACTAGAAAGGGGTAGCAAAACATTATGCTAGTTCAGATGAAGACAGGAACAGATTTAATAGAGGGAGAGTGAGGAGGCTTCCCAGAGAATGATGTGTTTGGGATGGAGAACAAGATGGCTGTGTGTTCTGAAGACAAAGTGGTGGGGGAGAGAGAATTCCCAGAGGAGGAAACAGGAGGCACAAAGGCAGAAGAGGTGGGCAAATAAGGAATTCTTAGGGGTGGGCTGTGGGAGTTCCAGCAGACATTTAGGGTTTGGCAAATACTGGGATGAGGTGGGAAAGAGAGAGAGAGAGTCAGGAAGGAAGACAACTCTGAAGTTTGCAGCAGCCGTGACTGGAAGACTAATGATGCCATTATTAGACACAGGGATGTCAGGAAGAAGAGCTAGCTTTGCAGGCATGATTAATAGTAGTGGAAGAGACACAGTCAGACATCAGGAAGAACTTCCTGACCCTGAGGAATGTGAGACAATGGAGACAATGGTGGAGTCTCCTGGAAATCTTCCACAGAGGAGAGGGTGAGACATGCCCAGCCCCTGGCCCACCCTGTGGCCTGGACTGGAGAAGCTGTTGGTTACCTTTCCTGGAGAGAACCTGGGGTGACCTCACAGATATCAACTGCTTGGCTCTAGATAACAATTCTTCTCCACTGCCCTTCTCTGGGGAAGCAGAAGTGACTTCAGACCAAGAGGCCTCACAAGCAGTTGTTGGAAAAGCTCTTGGAAGCATCTCTTTGCTTTGGAAAGAAATTTTGATACCCTGGTCCTTCATCCACATCATGATCCTCCTCCTCTTGCCCAGGCAGGACCCACGTTTGAGACTCACAGCACAAAAGTCCACTTTGGCAGAAGCTCAGACCATCTCATTTGCTTTGTTTGTGGTCACATCAAGGAGTGTCATGCTGAGCTTCCCAAGGGTAGATGTTCCCAGGCTCCCCCTACTCCTTGGCCCTGCCTCACACAGGTGCTGCTGTGAAGCCTCTGAACCTCCATCAAGATTATCAAACTTCAGTCCCTTTAGCATCAGTCCATGTTCTCCCAGCTCTAAGTCTCAGGGGAGATGGGCTTCTCTTCAGACAAACTACCCATGTCCTATAGGGTAGCACTGGGTAGTGGAAAAAGTACAAGCTCTGAGACCAGAAGGTGTGTGACACTAGACAAGTGACCAGATGATGCCCACTCATCTATCTCCCAGGATTTTAATATCAAATGATAAAATGTATATGAAACCATTTTATGAACTCTAAAAGATTACACAATGTAATCCCTCATGTGAACGCTTTATTCTGAATTTGCAAAATCCCCAATGTCCAAATACTAAACTATGATCAAATGCAAAATGCTGGGGGAAGGAGATACCCAATTTATGGATTTCCTAAAGAAAAGACATCATTGATGTAGATTGGATTATACAGGCTTCCTCTTATATGGTATACTTTACCATCACATTCTCCTGCTGTCACCTTATATACTAATCCATAGAGAGGCAAAACAAGCAAGGAGGGGACTAATAATTCCATCTATCACCAAGACCTACGGATTTTGCTTCCTAAAAATAGATCTGCCCACTATTTCCATATCCACCAACAATGGTTGGCTGCCTAGCTAAAACTCACTCTCAACCTCCCTTCCCCCTTCCCAGCACCTGTAACTAGAGGCTACAGGATTCACTTTTGGCTAATGATACATACATAAAACTCGATGGTTTCTGGAAAATATTCTGCCTTTGTGATAAAAGGAGTGGAGCTTGCTAGTACCATCCTTCCTCCCTTTCTTCTAGGCTTGAATACAACCATGAAGCCTGGAGCTAAGGCGGGCTGTCTTGCCACCATGAGAGAAAGGCCTAGAGAATCCCAGAAATGCTAGTCCTGGAGTCATTGAGCCATGGAACCAACATAAGCCGTCTGCCTTCCTCTGGGCCTAAATGTGGTAAGAAATAAACTCTTCTTTATTTAAACCATCGTTGGCCAGGTTTCTGTATTTGTAAGTAGAAAGCACCACTAACCAATCCACCTAACTCAGAACACCATCTCCTGCCTGAGCATCTGAAAAATCTCCTAACTGGTCTCCCTGCTTCCTTTCCTACCCAGCTTCCAATCCAAATGGTCACTTGGAAACAGAAATCTGATATTGTCACTTTTCTGCTTAAACCTCTTTATTGGCTTATTGATGTTCTTAAGATAAAACACCATAACCTGTCCAACAAGGCCTGCAGGGTCCGGCCCTTCCTACGTTTCCAACACCCTCTCACAACATGCTCCCCCTTGCTTTCTCTGCTCCAACCAGGCCACTCTTTTTGCAATCCCATGATCCCATCAGGGACCTGTTTCCCCTGTCCAGAAAGCTTTTCCCGCCCACCTCTGCCTTGTTAACTCCTACACACCCTTCAGATCTCAGCCCCGTTGTTGCTTCCTCGGGGCAGCTTTCTCTGGCCTCCCCGACTAGGTCAGATCTCCCTGCTGTTTGCTCTCAAGGCATTAGGCACCTGCATAGCTCTTATATCATTACCATTTTCAATGTGTATGATTTGGAGATTGTCTGTCTCTCCCACTACACTGTAAGCTCCATGTGAATGTAGGAATTCCATCCATCTTATTCACCCCCGCCCCCAGAATGATGCTTGGCATATGGCAGGTGTTTGTTGAGTGAATGTGAGCATTTCACTTATGACATCTTATTTAATTTCCACAATTATTCCAAGGGATCGGTACTATCCCCCCCACTTCCATTTCACAGAAAAAGAAACTGAGGCTGGGAGAGGCTAACTGATCTGTCCTGGGTCACAGAGTTGGTGGTAAAACCCAAAGTCAAACTCAGTGTTGCCTCACCCCAACACCTTAGCTTTCCTCCCACCTGTGCTGTCAGCCCAGAGAAGACACCCTTATTAAAAGCCATTCTGAAGTAAACACAGTAATGAAAGTGAATTTGTCAAAAGAAGAAGAAAACAAACAAACAAAAACCTCACACGTACCCACACACTCCAGAGCAAACCAGAGTGTGGTATATGGTTTAGCCTTTTCCCCAAAGGTGAGTACTGAGTTTGTTCCAAGTCCAAGGTCAGATAAGTACAGAGTAAAGGAAGCTCCCTGAAGCCCTATGACAATTCTAGGTGCTGGTGGTATGTTCCCCATCTTACTGCATGAAGTCACCTCGGTACTATCCCAGGACACAGAGAGTTGCTCAGGTGATGAACCTCTGGGCCCAGGGAAACAGCCACTTTTGCAATTGCCTGTGCTAGCTCGGGAAGTGGAGAGTGGAGGAGTCTGGGAGGGTGCCGTGTATGACAAATTCTCTGATGCAGCTCAAATCTATCTGGGAATGGAAGAACTGGCACACATGCCGTCACCAAGAAATTACCCAATTTAGCACCAACTACACAATCCAGCAATTAGTTTCTTAAACCGGAACTTGCTGCGGGCCGCCAGGCTGGCGGGGTTGTTGTTACAAATCTCACTGGGAAACCAGCTGTGTAATTCGCCAGGAGGTTGTCACTGCCCCAAGCAATTACCTTCCAGAAAAAGAATGGAAAATGGAGGAAGGAAAAGGGCTGCAGAGGAAAGAGTCAGAGTGTTTTCTTTTTCTTTCCCCCAGGGCCCTGCCCAGCCAAATCAGTTGCTTTTCATTTTCTGAGACCCAGGCAACTCACAAACTCCCTGGATCAAAGCAGTTATGGGTGCAGACTCTGTTGTCAGACTTTCTGGGTTCAAGTCCCTTTCCACTTACTCACTTGCTGTGTGTCCTTGGGCAGGTCTTAGCCTCTCATCTGTAAAATGGCAATAATAATAGAACCATCAGAAAGGTAATAGTGATGTGATGGTTAACAAAGTGCAGTCTTTAAAGCCCTTGTACCGTACAGAATACTTAATAAAAGTAGCTCTCATTATCTGTCCTTTCAATTTTTTTTTAACTTCCTCTATTGGTTTACAGTGTGACCTTGGGTGGGTCACTTAATCTCTCCAGGACAACCATATGAGACCAAAGGTATTCTGCTGGGAAAAAAGCAGTTCTTAGTCAAGGCTGTCCACACCTGGGCACCAGGGAGCCAGACGTGTTTGGCAAAAGCCAATGTCTCAGAGGTAGACACAAAGCGATGCCTTGGGCAAAGCAAAGATAAAGATTTCAAAAATCAAATGTTAACCGATTCATGCCTCCCCCCACGAAGCTGTCTGGGAGAGCTACATGCTGGACACAATGGTCCAGATGGCAGCAAAGGGGTACAGTTGCTCTCTTGCTGGGGATCAGCCCTATCTAGTCCCCTCACACTGGAACCTATGAGGTCATCCCCATACCAGTTCCAACACAACAGAGCTTGCCACAAGCAAGGCCTGGAATTCATTTTGCTGCTGTAGTCCTGGGCTTCTGCAAGTTTCAGGCTTTGCCTACCCATCCCCTTTCCCTGTGTCAACTTAACCAGCATGGCCAGGATTCTGCTTCAGTTTTCCTGTCCGGTCCTCCACCACCCCCTGTCCTAACAGCAGCATATGTGGCGGGGGCTCACTACTGGGGAGCCTTAACACACAGCCAATGACCTGTAGCCCAGACGCCTGTGTACATGGGTAGGCGTTCCTCCCCCAGCTGTCTGCCTCCTCCTGCATCCAGTTCTGCCTGAGCCCCCTTGACCATTTCAACACTTGGCTTTGCCCAGCTGCCTTTGGCAGCATCTCTTGTAGCTGGGCTGGTGCCCTTGTCCCTGACCTGTCTCAATCCTACCACCAGCCCTTAGGACCCCAGAGAAAAACTTCCTACACTTACTGCCCCCAGAAAATGGAGAAGGAAGGAGGAACAGAATATTAGGAGGAAGGCTTGGGGTCTTTTTCATTCCCCTTTATTGCTTTATTTAATCAAGTCTTCCTGGGGGGTTAGGGTAGGAATTTTACAGAAAACAGGCTTACTGCCCCAAAACACTCGAGACATTTAGGTAGAGGCAAGTCTAAATCCATCTCCTGACCCATTGGACAGTGCTCAGTCTGTGAATAACCCACACTACCTATAATCTCTTTGAAAATCCCACCTCAGGGGGCTTTGCACTTGATGTTCTCTCTGTTGGAACGCTCTGCCCCAGATATTCCCATGGCTTCCTCTGCCTCATCTTTCAGGTCTCAGTTCAGAGAGGCCTTCCCTGACCACTCAGTAACTAAAGTTGAGCCCCATCCCCCAGGTACGCTCTACATCAGCCTGCTTCATTGCCTTCATAGCACTTATTGTTCTTTGAGATTATTTTCTTTATCTGTTACATGTTTATAGTATGTCTCCTGATAGTAGAACATAAGCTGCAGGACGGCATGGACTTTGTCTGTTTCATGTGCTGCAGTATTCTGGGTGTCTCGAACAATGCCTGACATTAACAGGTGCTCAAAAAAATATCTTCATGGGGGCACCTGGGTGGCTCAGTTGGTTAAGTGTCCAACTCTTGATTTCGGCTCAGGTCATGATCTCACGGTTTGTGAGTTCAAGCCCCACATCGGAGCCCACTGGGCTCTGTGCTGACAGTGCACAGAGCCTGCTTGGGATTCTCTACCCCCCCACCCACCTCTCTGCCCCTCCCCCACTCATTCTCTCTCCCTATAAATAAACTAACTCTCTCAAAAAATAAACTAAATATATAGATATACAAATATAGACATATATATCTGTGTATCTGTATGAATGAAAGTCTTCACTTGCTACCCTCATCCACTCTACTCCTGTGCCCAATAGCCCAGAGAAAGGACCTCCACTCCTTTCCATCTAAAAGATTTAGAGAGCCCCTGAAGGATTTAGTATTAGAAGTCCAGCCTCCAAACCCAGCCCTGCTCACCATACCTATCTAGCCCCTCTCAACTGGGCAGATACAGATGGGTTTTTTTCTAGCTGCATCTGGGTCTCTCCAGATGTGCCCCTTTGCACAGTTTAAGGAAGGCATTTGGGAGAAAGAGGAAGAAAGAGTGGGGAAAATGACTCTCCCCACACTGCAGAAAAGAATGAGACTCTGAGGAGGGAATCTCAGGGCTCAGGGTCCACCACCCACACCAAGTAGGTCTCTTTATTCAGACTCTCTGGGTTCCAGCTCCTCTCCCAGCTGGGGCCATATAGCCAAGAGACACCAGAGCAAAGTTCAGTTTTCCTCCTTCTCCAGGGCTGCCAAAGGCCCTGTGGGACACAATTCAGCCTGGTCTCCACCACCCCCTCCTCCTTCCTAATTGCAGCCATGGCCGACTGCTTTTGGCCTGCTCCTCCCTCCCTGCCAAGTGAACCAATTCTCAGTCTCTTCTGCCTTGTCATGTCCATGTTCCCCCTCCTGAAGATCTCCAGAAGCCTCCTTTGGGGGAAGTCATGCCTGCCCACTGCTGTAAGGCAGGACTCTTTAGGACCAGACTCCTAGAGGACCCTGGTCAGAGGCAGCTAGTCAGAGAGACTGTGGGACTTGAGTTAAACTATTTGGGTTCATGTCCCAGGTCCACCACTTACTAGACATGTGGGCTTAAGGAAGGCCCTTCATCTCTCTTGAGCTCTCTTCACCTCAACTTCCAAATGGGGGCAAAAATAGTTCCTTTCTCATTGCATTGTCACAAGGATTAAGATAATACAGGCAAACTGTCCATCAATCCTATTGATAATGAGGGAGAAACCACTAAAGTGTGTGAGGTCTGGAAGCAGGGTCTCTAAGACCATTCTCAAATGGCCTTGGGCAAAGGCTGTAGCCATACCTGACTCAGGTTTGGATCAGAAATGGGTGCTCTGGAAACTCATTTGTTTCATGTTTCACCCAGGACTTTCTGTTTGCCTGAGCTCCTTTGGAAGACTTCCTACACCTTGAGCATGCTGAAGATAGCAGAGCAGCCCCGGCAGCCAAAGATAGTGGCATTTGAGACTAGAGGCCCTTGATTTGCAGACCCACCAAACCCTGAAGCCAGGGCTGGTGGTCTCTCTTCCAACGCCAGGGATCTGAAAGGGAAAGCCCAGTGACCTTGTTGCTGGGTATTGGAAAGACAATCATCTGCCTCAAACCATTATATTGCAGCCTACCTGCATGATGCTGAAAAACTTGCTTATCTGTCTGAGTCCCAATTTGCTCATCTGTAAAATAGGGATAATACCTACCTCCTAAGGTTGTGGCAATGAGTAAACAAGCTGATCTAACCAAGGCAGCTGACACTTATGTCTCCATATGGTGGCTTCTTTTGACTTTAGCACCCCAGCACCTTCTGCCATTTGCAGGTGTTTGATAAAATTTGGGCTGCTGATGCTCTGGCCTCCATGATGCTGTCAGACTTCACCCTGCCAGAGCCACTAGAGAACAGTGGTAGGGTGGTAGGATCCCAAGCCCATGGCAAGGGTCCACTGGGCAGCAGCTTCTCAGGCAGGCCAGGCCCATGGCCTTTCTTACCATCTGGCCCAGATGTCTGGTCTCTTCATGGAGTCCAGAATTTAGGTCTGCCTCCTGAGTTAGCATACTGTCTTGTAAGCTCTCTGTGTCAGCTTGGACGGGGGCTGCCTGCATCAAGACCTGTCTCCTCCTCTGGGTTTCTCCTACAGGGGAGTCACACACAGGGCCCCCATGAAGGCTGGTTGGTTGGCTGGCTGCCAGAGTTCACGTGGTAACACCTCCCACCCCTTACCACTGCCTGATCCTGTCCCAGCCTCCAGGGTACCTTAGCCTCTGCTCTCCTCTCTGGATTTCTAGGCTTAGCAGGAGCCACAACCACAGTGGGAGACAGCATGGGGAGAGGAGACAGTACAGACTGTGAGATCCCTCCATATAGAAGGCCTGCCCTCCCAGCTCTGCCCTCTGAAGCACAGTATCCATTCTTCCAAGAAACCTTACTTACTTACGAGTGCCCTCCCCATCAATCCCAGGACACAGCAGTTGCTATCTCCTCTTAGGCCCCATACTTCAACCCAATAGGGTAAATGTTTGTAGCCTGTGAGCTCCTTGAAAACCAGGATTCATCCGATCTGTTTCTGTATGGACAAGACCTGGCATACAATAGACGCTCGGTAAGTGATTGAGCCATCAAGAAGTAGTACCCCTCAGCTGGGGCACAGGGCGTAGAGGAGAGACAGAAGGTGGCAGCAGGGAAATGACTGCCTGCAGCTGGATCAGAACTCCCCAGCAGGCAGAGCTGGACCAGGGTGATGTGCGTTTCCTGAAGAACGGGGCATGTTCTGTCTAGGGAAGCATGTTAGCAGAAGTTGGAGGGCCACTTTGGAGGGATGCTATAGAATGGATTCAAGCACTGAACACCTTTCAGACAGACAACCTCTGCTGCCTTTCAACTCTGAAATCCAAGGTGCAGCTCTGTGAATGCCTACAACGGAGCAGGCATTGTGTCAAGTGCTTTTGATGCATATCTTTATGCAATCCTCGCAAACTCTCCTTTGCGGTGGGTACCATTTTTACTCCCATTTTACAGATAAGGGACTGAGGCTCATTGAAAAATACAAAGAAAATTGCCCAAGGTCACAGGGGTGGAGGAAGAGGAACTGATATCTGGTCTGAGTCCAGGCCCAACACTCTCAACCACTGGGAGACCAAGCCCAAGCAGGTCAAAAGTAGCATGTCTCTCTGACCAAATGGATTTGATGAGGCCCCCAAGTGGACTCCCAGTGTGTCCTGACTCATCACTCAGCCTCAGAAAACCTCCATCCCTGCTATCCCTCCCTCGCACATGGGCACATGTTGCCAAGGCTGCTTATTCACAGTTTAACATATGTGCTCATCCAGAGTCAGATTACACAGCCATGCATATCATCCAACACAATTCACGTGGCATTTGTCATATATATAGGCATCATCTACATAATGTGCACAAATACACACAAACTTGTTCCCACAAGGGTTCACACATCTGCATTTTTATCCAATGGACATTGATGCTTCTACACAGAGAAGCTGCACAGATGCAAACCTCACATACATGTTCATTCACATGTTTATCCCCAAACAACAAATATACATGTTCATTCCACATCACTCAGGCACCCACATCTGCTCAATGTTGTACACCAAATCCTCCCCAACAAGAACTTTATCCATTGTTCCCAGATCCAGTACTAGGCCCAGGTGAGCAATGATGCTCCCTCCCTCTGGGGTTGGCCAGGCAGTCCTGAAAGGGGGAGAAGGCTCAGCCTGCCTGTGATGGATGGAATTAATCTATTGAGCTGGAGAAACTAAATAATTAAATCCCTAATCACCCCCCCAAGCCAGCCCAGGCCAATATAGCTGAGGGAGGGAGGGGGCTCTGAGGCCCAGACCAATATCCTAGAGAGGGGGAGGGGCTTGGGAAGAAAGAGATGGACAGAACCCTCCAGGAGTGCTCTCGGGGAGGAGCTCTAGCAGGCCAGCAGACAGACAGACAGACATGGTTCTCAAGGGCCACAGGCTCTCCCTTTCCATGCTTGAGAAGAAAGCCTACCACCATCCATTGATACAGAGTGAGAGGATTGTGCCCCCCCCCCCGACCCCTCCCTTCCCCTCCACAGATGCATCCTGGGAGTGCATGGGGATAGCAGACAGACACTCAAACTGCCCAGGACTGTGGCTGCCAATGGGGTCCGCCCAAAGTGGGGCTGATCCTACCATCGGTAGGGGCCTAGCACACCCCTGCCTCATCCAGAGCAGGTGCCTCCACGGCCTGATGCAGATGGCAGGGAAGGACCCCTCCACACAGGTGCACCTGCTTCCCTCAGGAAGTGGGTCCAGCACGTGGCTAAGAGGCTGAGAATGGGGCAGAGGCCTGGGCAGGGGGGCTCACGGAATCAGCCTGGGAGCAGGCCCCAGTCCCATTGGCTGAAAAGTGGGTCATTTTCCTTTTGAAAAATAGTGAGAAAATGGAGAAGTAGGTCGGGCTCTCATCCCCTCAGCCCCAGGCACCATCCCCGACTTGTCGGGTGGGGTGAGGAGAGATCTGCACATGCCACGGCCCAGCCCCATCTCCCCCAGGACGCTGCCAGGGAGACCCCCAGCACAGGAGGCCAAGGTCATCAGCATTACTCAGGACACCCAAGGGCACGGGCACTCAGAGGCCAGGACTGGAGCTCAAGCCCCACCCTGCCCTGGGGGCCCTGGGGTGAAAGCAGCTAGGGCCAAACCACGGGCAGGGTGGGGGCTCCAGCACATAGGACCCTGAGGAGCCTCCTCCCATCCTCACGTCTGTCGTGATACCTCCTCTCTTCTCCCTTTCCTCTTCGTCCACGTGGGCAGAGTCGTTGCCATGACACCGCGGGCAGGTGGGCGGCTCTGGCGGCAGCTTCGGCCCAACCCCCAAGCTCGGAGCCCAGGTGGGAGGGGAGCGGCGACAGCGCCCCCGCCCCTAGTCCAGATGGAGAGGAGATTGGCAGAAGGCCCCCAGACACCTAGAGCCTGCAGGGGGCTCTAGCACTGGCCTCGGGGGGATGAGGCAACCCGAGCGCGAGCCTGGAAGTCTGGGGGAGCAGCTCAAAGAGGGCTGTAGGCCTTAACCGGCCCTACCGCAGTTCGGGGAGCGGCACGGGGCGGGGCTGGCCCACCACTCCCACCTCTCCCCTTTCTCGCCGGCCCTCGTCCCGGCTTGCCCCACGCCTCGAGTCTCAGTCCCTTCCCGCCGGCCGCCAACCAGCCCCGCCTGAGGTCTAACCTCAGTCCCGCACTCTGCTACACCGGCGCGATTCCCCGTGTCTCTTGGGAGAGAGGAAAACAGCCAAAGTTGAGACTCTCCGAGAGATTCCTCCCCTACCACCCCCACCAACCCCCCCCCCCCATCCTCTGGAAAACGGGTCCCTTTTCCCTGGATGTCCCCACATACCTGAATTCACATCACAGCCTGGGGGAACCACTCACTCCTGAGCCCATACTCGGCCAAGGCACCCACCCCACCAGGAGAGAGGACCCAGAGTGGAGCAGGGAGAGGAAGAGGGGAGGGAAAATGCTGAGGAGGCTGCCCTGCCTCCACCATATCTGACTTCAGGAAGGCTGGCCCAGAGCCCTGAGTCCTTTCCGGGTCTGGGTCCAGACCCGAGGGCCTCTGTCCTAAATCTCTGTGGCTCTGACCTCCTAAGACCCTTCTCCCTGTCCAGAATGTTGTTCCCTACCCTGTTCCCTAAGGCAGGAGCCCTGTATCACTGACCAAATGGAACCAGAGGGACCCCTACACAGCAGCCCTCTGTAATCTGGCTGGCAGGGGTAGGCCTAGGTGGGGTGGTGGTGACAAGACCCAAAAGGAAGGGAGAATGTCAGCCAGGGTTATCTGGAAGGTGTCCGGCTTGCCATGGGGTGTTCATGACATGCAAACCACATACACACATAAAGACATTTTTACTTTCTTCCTTAGCCGTCTCCAGCTGAGACAATAGATCTGACTGGCCAAAATACATACGTGTGCATGTGTGTGCACAGGAGTGCATGCATGCATGTGTTTACACATTGCATCTCCTTTTATCCACCTCTACTTCCACTGTTCTACATCAAAGCGGCCCTCATCCTAAGTTCTCACCAAAGCTACTTCAGCAGGCTCCTAACTGGTCTCCCTACCTCACATCTTGGCCCAACCCCCATCCATTCTCCTCACTGGCTGCCAGTGTGATCTGTCTAAAATGTGTTTATTCAACAAATATGTATTGAATGCCTACTCCGAGCCAGGCACTCCTCTGGACACAGTAAATACAGCAGTGAACAAAACAGACAAAGCTCCCATTCTGAAGAAGTTTATATTCTAGTACAGCATGTATTATAGCATGTATATTAGAATGTATAGGGTATATATCCCCTACATACACCTCTGAGCACCACAGCGTCTGATCAGCCTCGGGCTTGGCTCCCTGACTCCGAAAAAGATGATAAACAAAGATATTTAATAATGGAGTGGGGTGAGGAGACAGAAAGACAAGGGGATAGTCAAGATTGACTGTGGGGGAGGCCTCTCCAAAAATGTGACTTTTGAGCAAAGACTTGAATAAAGTAAGAGAGCAAATCACATGGGTATCTGGGGGAAGAACGTTTCAAGCTGAGGGAAAAGTTAGTACAATGGCCTCAAGGTGGGACTGTGTTCACCATCTTTGGTTCTTGTGGAACCAAAAGGCAGCCCTTGTAGGGATGACACCTGAGATCAGGGAGGTCACTGATGACTGGGAGGTCAGCATTTATGTCACTCAAGCCCCACTAAGCACTTTGGATTCCATTCTGAAATGAAAAGCCATTGGAAAGGCAGGACCTCATCTTACTCAGGCTGGTTTTCCAGGGGAGAATCTGTGGGGGAGGGGGCTGGCAACGGGGGAAATAGGGAGACCAGCTAGGACATTTCCTGTCACTGAAACACCTTTTCCTACAGTTGTCCACCTGGGGAATACCTGTTCTAACTTCAGGCTGTGGCTCAAGGGCCTCCTCTCCTATGGATCCTTTGCCAAACCCTTCTCCTCCCCACCCCAGAACTGACCAACCTCTCTATAGGTCTCCACCACCTCCAACGAACACTTATGTTGCACCACCTTCCTTAATACTCTCCTTACTTGGTTCCAGGTCTTTTACCTTCCCTAGATTGTAAGTTACCTGAGGTCAAGGACTATCCCCAGTGTCCAGTACAGACTGTAGCAGATCGTAGGCATAAAATAAACATTGGCTGAATGAAGGGATGCATTGGATGAGGCACGTGTGGTGTAAAAGGGACGATCTGCAGGCTGTTGTTAACATGTGAGTGGGTGAGTGAGGTGCACATGTATGCACTCACCAGGTGCAATTAGGCCAGTGTTAGCATATGCCCACATATCTTTGCATACTCTGTTTATATGTATGTTTGTTAGCATGTAAGTACATGGTGACAAATACATTCCTGTAGATTTATTCATGTGTGTACATGTTAGAATGTGCATTTAGGTCAAGGTAGGCATACTGAAGCATAGACAAGTAATATACACAGACACACATACACACATATTGCCACATGCCCTGCACGTGTGAGACTCATACACATACTCAGGCCTCTCTAATATCCCTGCCCCTCTCACCCACCAAGGCTACTTTGTTGTGCTTGATTCTTGAAATGTCTGTGATCATGTTAATGTTTAATCTCCCATATTCTTTCCCCACATACACTCCTAAGCGCCATAGCATCTGATCAGCTTGGGTTCGACTCCCTTACTTAGCTATCCTCAAGGCCTGTATAGGCTTCTCCTCTGAAAACCCACATCCTATGGATGGTAGTGAGGAACATGAAAATTTGAGACATCTCAAAGAGGCTGCTTTCTGGAGAAGAGCCACAGGCATCAGAGTGGATCAAATTCAAGCCTGTGGGAAAACAACTTTTGGACAGCCCCAGTGTTCAGCCAGAATCTCTCTCTCTCTTTCATTCTTTCTCTCGGTCACATTTATTCACATGACCCAACTTAAGTGCATATATTCATACGCTATTAATTCATGTGTGCACATATGTCCCCACATCCATGCTCACATGCAAACTTAAACACATATGCACCGTTGAGCGAGCACCCCAATACACACACACACTCACACATAGGTTTAATTAATTGTCTTCAAAGTCACATATATACGTGGATGCGCACATAAAGTCATACATACATATACTTATGTATACATGTCTCAACACTTATACACAAGTCCGTTAATGTGTTTGAACACATTCATACACCATACTCATGCATATGTGTACATATCCACAGTCACATACCCACTCACAGGCATAAAAACACATACATGTGCACTGGAAGAGCAGAGATATACAGTCCATCCCCTGACTTCTATCCTGTGAAGAAAGCCAGGAGTCCATATTCTCTCCAAAGGACATCACAGGTTTGCACTCCCTCTCTTTCTTGCCAGTCTCCCACTTCTCCATTTGGAAAGTTGTTCCTACTATCAATAGGATATGTCCCACTCCTGGACACACCCCATTCCCACCCACTCTCAGAAAAAAAGTCATTCTAAAAATGGGCTCTGTTATCCCTTTGTCCGATGCCTGTAGTAACCAATATTTCCTCAGGCAACCTGGAGGATCAGTAACAATGAAGCAGGTGCACCTTGGAGTAGGTGTACTTTTACCCACCGAAGAGGCAGCTCCCACCCCCACCCCCATATACATATGTAACTCTTAAATTTAAAAAGAGAAAATAAAGAGAAAATATCAAGATCAGAGTTTTTCCTCCCAGTACCTCTGGATATGGTCCACTGTTCCCAGACTCCAAAACAGTTACTGGAGCAGAAGAAGGAACAGTCAGATTATCTCTGGGCCCTAAAACCTCCTGAGATGCCTCTCCTTTCCTAGAGGGCAACTTCATGATGTTCAGTGGACCTCTTCCACCCCAGCCCAAGGACCCTGCCAAAGAGAGGATCTCAAGGCTCCAAAATGTAAAGATGATGACCTTGGCTCAAGATAACAAAAAAAGCAAGTATTTAAAAAACAGGAGCTGGGTAGGGAGCAGGGAGGGAAGCTGAAGACACCTCCCGGCAGGAAAGTGGCTGCCGGAACATTGGATCATGAATAGCAGGACTCTCCAAGGGGCCAGGGAGAGGGAGGTGGACATCCAGTATTCCGTGTGGGGGTGGAGGGGTGACTGCTTCAGGCAGTAGCAGCAGATCCAAAGTAAAGTCTTATCAAAGCTGTTATGTAACCAAGGGAGCTGAGTGGAGCACAAACACCTCCCCTCCCCAAACAGGCACCCACACCCACACC
Organism: Acinonyx jubatus; assembly: GCF_027475565.1. NCBI lineage: Eukaryota > Metazoa > Chordata > Mammalia > Carnivora > Felidae > Acinonyx > Acinonyx jubatus. The sequence continues at coordinate 26,430,323 of NC_069381.1, forward strand.
CACCACCTCCCAGCACCCACAGCATAGGAAAACTCAGCTCCTCCCAAGCAGCTAGAGAAGAGCAGAATCATCTTGATGAGTTACATCAAAACCATGATGGGTGATGGGCTCCTTATTAACTAGAAGTCACATCTGGGAAAGAATGAACTGACTCAGCTTGGGGTCCCTACATACTTCCCCCTTTTCTTGAACTCCCTGCCACACCCAGTTTTTGCCCAGCATCATCTGGAACCCTCTCTGCTCTCCCCTCAAGAAGGATCCCATTTGAATATTTGATTGTGCTCTTGGGGATGGGAAGTGAAGCTGCCATCAACCCCTCCTGCCTGTTGTTCCCCCACAGTCTCATCTGCATGTCCTGACATTTGGCTCTCATCCCCCTGGGATAACAAGGGAAAGGACCTGGAGAAATAAGGCCTTGCTCTACTCCCTTCTGAGTTACAAAGATGAAGTCCAAGAACCCAGAAAATTGAGATAACTCTAGGTTAGTGGGGAAAAGATTTCCAAGGAAGCTGAGGATTGAAACCCAGACCCTATCCCCTAATTTCAGGGGGAGGGGTTTCTCCCCCAGATCTTCCTCTTCTCATTGCCCTGTCTCCAGTGGCTTCCTCCTTCTCTGCTCTGTGGCTCTGAACAACCCCACCCACTCTTGAATCCTTTGCTTGGAAATCTTCCTCCCCAACAAAAGTCTCTCCCAAATGCTGCTCTGAGCTGTATTTGGGGTAGGCAGAGCATGAGACAGGCTTGCAGAATATTTCACTGTCCCCTGCCTCAATTCCAAAGTATGCCGGGCAAAGGAGTACCACATAGTCAATCAAACTGTCCTGAACTCCTGAGCTCTATCTACCCCAGGCCTAACTAGTAAACCTAAGCTCTCCTAATCCAGAACTGTCTTGAGTCTGAACTTCTGAGACCCAGTAAGAGAAAAGCTGGTGCCCATGCCCCTGAGCTTCTTGCACTAAAAACTGTCCAGAAGAGAGCTCACAGCCACAATATCATCCTCCATTCCTACCTCCACACTAACAGAAAGGTGGTTTTGGAAAGGGGAGGGGGAACTGAAACAGGAAAAGAGGAATCCCTTTCTCAAATACCACTAATAATTGTGAGGCCAAAGACAGAGGGAGGACCCCAGAATCTATCTTTCCATCCAGGGACTCCTTCCTTGGAAAGTGGGTCATCTGGGAGAATTTTTCTAGTGAACCCTCAGCACTGCCTAGTCACCATTCCATCATCGGGTCCCAACGCAGCCCCATTCAAGACCCAAGACAGTTCCGAAGAAGCAGATTCCCGCCGAGTCCCGTTCAGCACTCGGGACAGCTCCCAGCGACTCTGAGGGGCCAGTCCCCAGAAACCCAGGATGCTTCACCCCACCACACAAGGGTGCTCTTTAAAACAGAAGCCCCTCTCCCCTGCCCATCCCACACTCGCTCCCGTCCACCGGGAGCACCTGGTATTGCTCCCTTCCTTCTATGTCCAAAGAGAGAAAAGAAACCCAGACACGAGGCTTCCCTGAAGGAGCCTAGAGAGAGGACCCCACCCACCTCCTTTCAGCCCTGAGCCTCTCAACGCCACTCACAGCTGGTTCTAAAAACCACTTTTCCTTCTTAACCACCACCCTAAAGATAAGAGAAATACTCACGTGGGGGCTCCCAGCCCTGTAGGCAGATGTGGTGGGGGGAGGCAGAGAGAGGTAGCTCCCCACACCCTGATCTGAGCCCCCTTTCTGAAGGAGCCAGCTCCCATCTGGACTGGGGGGAGGAGAGACATGTGGAAGCACTGATTGAGGGGAGGGGAGAAGGGAAAGGGGAGGAGGCAGTAGCGGGGGACTGCGGGGTGGGGGTGTCGAGATGGGGGCAAGGGAATCCTTTTTAATTTCATTCTCTCCCCATGTCTACATCAGCCCTGCAGGCTCAGCTCTTTAATATTTACACATAGGAAGAGGAGAGGATGAGAAAGAACAGAGAGTGAGGGGAGCAGGAGATACCTGAGCTCAAAGGACACAGAGGCAGGGGCCTTCAGGAGCTGGGAGTTTGAGCCCCCCACATCATTCCCAGCCCACTCCCATTCTCAGCTCTTGACTGGAAGGAAGGAGGAACCCTGGTACCATTCTGTCCCTTTGTTAACAAGACACTTTGAAGCTGCATCAGAAAAAGATCAGATCCCCACCCACATACCTGGACACCCCCACAAACCCAGATTTCTTGGGTGACTTATGTGCAGATGGTAGAGGCAGTATTCATGTGCAAGCATGTTCTGATACTTGAAAGCATGTTTACATGTGGGTTGCTGTGTAGAAGCATATGAACATGTCAGCTAGCATGTACAGGTCTATACAAGAATGCTCTGAGTGTATTCACATGTAATAGCTCAGGCAATCATACACAAACTTATGTAATCAAACGTGTAAATCAGCCCCCCAGTGACCTACCCCCAGCTCTCTAGCTACAATCCAAGGACAAGGCCATCCACTTCTCTAGAAGCCCTTATTTACTGGCCCCCTCCCTCATAGCCTCACTTTTTCTTTCTGTGACATGGGAAGAAGAGCTGGTGGGAAGGCATGCTGCATTTGAGCCCAGGGACTCGACAAGTTATTAGCAACAATGAGCTGGCAGCTCGTTACCATAACGATGGTGCCACTGCCTCACCCCAGCTCAAACCCAGACTCCCCAGACAGCAGGAGGCCCGCTGAGCCAGCAGTCTTCAGACTGGGGGGCGGGTAAAGAAGGAATCAAGACATAATGCTTGTATAGTGGAGGGTACACAGCTGTTCTTCCAACTCCCACTGAGACAACACGTTGAATCCACCAAGTGGGAATAATATCAGACTCTGGAAAGGTTTCCTGACCATGGGGATGATAAGACACTAGAAGGGATCTGTAGAAGCCGCTCTAGACAAAAGGTTCTTTTGTTATTTGTTCCCTTCATCGCCTCATTCCAAGAACCTCTTCTACTGATCTTAGTAGACTAAGAGAAAAAACAAAACAAACAAACAAACAAAAAACAGCCAAATAGAAGGCCCCTGTCTGAATTTCAGTCTTCCCATCTGTGAAATGGGGATAATTATCCTATCATTTCCCCTAGACTTCCAGAAAGTTTAATTAGAAAGGGTTTAAGGGTAACTATAGACCCTTCCCAAACCAGAAAAGCCCCAGAAGTTTCTCTACCCAACAGGAATCCATGGAAATAAGGAATTGTCAGGCCAGCTAGAGGCAAAATGCATCAGAAATTGGGTGGGATGAAGGAAAATGGAGCTCAGCCAGCTCAAGCCCTAACATCAGCTGGAGAGAGATGATGTGAGGTGCCAGGCAGCAGCCAAGCTGCCACAGAAGAAAAGTCTGGGAGTCTGGCCTTCAGCAACTCCAGCCCCTCACCAGCAGGTATCAAGACAAACCCATGGCCTACTCAGTGGTGGGTATGGTTACAAATCCCCATCCCCAATAACATCTATCTCTCTTTTTGAAAAGGGCCCCAGGTTGAAAGATCTACAGCCTTAGGCTTAGTTAGTCTTTGATTATTCTTCTCCTCAAATCCCCTCTGCTGAGCTCTGATGGGCACGGATGGAGGTGGGAGGGGGAGAATTCCAGGAAGGGAAAGCAACAAGGGGGGTTGGAAAGTTCCTGGGCTAAGACTAGCCAGGAACACACAGGTTTGCTGTGTGACCTTGGGCAAGTCCCCTCCCTTCTCTGGGCTTCAGTGTCCTCACTTTATAATTAAGAGGTTAGACGAAGTTAATTCTAAGGTCCTTTCTCTGGCCATCATTCAATAGCTACATACAAATTCACTCCTTGGACATGAGCACCCTGGCATAAAATGCCAGTGGGCACTATCTGCTAGATCAGTGGGACAGTGGGAGTGAGGGATGCAGGGCTTGTATCTGAGGCTGTTCATCCTATGTTCATGTTCCTTTTAGAAACACCTGCCACCCTAGCCCTCCCGGCTCCCTTTTTAGACCCTGATTCACTGCCAACTCACGAAGCCTCTCCCTTCCCTCCCTCCTCTCTTTCTCCCCCTCTCTCCCTTTTAGGCCTTGGCAGCTGGGTGCAGAAGTAGCCCCAGCAGTCAGGGAATGCTGGGGTGAGGTGAAGATCAGTGCCCCCAGGGTCAGAGAGAACACACCAGGGAGTACTATTCTTTAACCTTGGCCCAGCCCAGCTCTTTGAAATCACCCAAAGACCTAGGTTGGAGTCTTTCTGTTCCACTGATTAGCAGGGTGAAATCATGAGAAATGCAATTCACCTCTCAAACCTCAACATCCTCATCTGTAAATTGGCATTGTATTTAGTTGAATTACATGAAGTTGCTGTTTTCGTAGGTAAAAAGCAAAAACAACTGAATACTGACAATTTCATATGGCTTAACCTGGCCTGCCTGCTTCCCAAGGCTGTTTGGGGATAAGAAGAAAGAGTTGAGAGGGGAGTATTTTTCAAAAGCCCTGGGCTGATAGAAGGGCATTGTTTTCCTACTATTATTACTTCAAAGAGCTTTAGCACAGACCCACCTGGAGCCAAGGAACTGAACAAATGACCCAGAACTTGGAAATTTAGGACTTGGAAGTCTGGGAGACAGCCACCTGCTCTGATGACTAACAACAGGACAGAAACTTCCACCTGGCCTCCTCAGCTCCTGGCACTAAAGGGCCCTTGGTGAAACATTACTGGGCTGACACAAGTTCCCAGGCTCCAAGATGAAGCACACAGACACTCCAGCTCACCCCTGGTCATACTACCACCAGGGGCCCCAGCAGGCAGGAAGGACACAACCAGTAGCATCCTAGAGGATACCCCCTGAGGTAGGTGAAGGTGAGGATCAAGGTGGGGAGTACAATGCAGCTCTTGCCTGAGTCAGAGGTGAGGAGTCACAGGGGAGGAGGGATGATCTGACCTCAGAAAAGTCTGATCTCCCTGTCCCATGCCTCCACACCACCAGGAATCCCCTGGGGAGAGGAGGGACAAGGCCCAGGTGGCAGTGATTCAGAGTGAACCCTGCTCAGATACATTCTCACACAGCCAACACACACACACAGGCCACAGACACCTGGACCCACTCACAGAGACACAGTCACACTGGCACACACACATCCTATTCACATACACACGCACAGAGACATACACAGGCACACACGGTGACAGCACACACACTCATTCACACACATGTCTACAGACACATACACTGTAACACACTCCACACTCACTGCATACACCCACTGACACACACTCACCCACAATGACACACGCACACACTCACTGCATACACTCACTGCCATAGAGAATCACCCACAGACCCACACGGTGACACACTCACACTCATCACAGACACAGTGACACGCACTCACACTCACACACCTGCAAAGGAAACTTCTCTCCGGATCTCCCCAACACCACCACTTCCCCCCACAACCCGGCTGGCTACTCCCTCCCCGGCCCGAGCCTCCAGACCCGGCCAGCACTGGGCCGGGGCTGGCCGGCCCCCGAGGCTCAACCCCGGAGGGCCGGTCCTCGCTCCGCGTGGTCCCCCTGCCCGTGTCCGGGGTCAGGCCCGCGGCCGCCAGGCCGGGGCGGGGGCGGGGGCGGCGGAGGAGGCCCAGCCCTCCCCCCACCGCTCCCGGGGCCGGGAGCCGAGGCCGCGGGAGCCCGGGGCGTGGGCGGCGCCGGGGCCGCAGCCAGGCCGAGGCTGGGGGGCGCTGCAGAGGGCGCCGCGAGCGCGGCCCCGTCCCCACCCCTCCCCGCGGCTTACCTGGCCCGGCTCGGGCTCCGGCCGGGTTACATGGTGCCGGCGGCCCGGGCCGGGGGCGCTGCGGCGGCGGGCGGGCGGACGGGCGGGCAGGGACGGGGCCCGGCACTGCGGAGCCCCCAGCGGAGGGGCCGCGCCGGCTGCGGAGCCCCGAGCGAGCGCCGAGCGGCAGCGGGCGCGGGAGCGGGAGGCGGCCAAGCCACGGAGGCTGGATTTCCCGGGGACCAGGAAGGGGAGGCGGGGGGGATCCCGCCCGCGCGCTCCGCCCCCGCCCCCGCCCCCACGCAGGGCTGTCGAGCCCGGGAGAGGGAGGGGGACCGAGCTCCCCGCCCCCGCACCGGACCCAGGAGGGCCGAGGTCGCAGCCGGCGGACGGCCGCCGGGGTCTCGGAGGAGCGCCCGCCGGGCGGAGCGACAGCCCTGGGGAGGCCCCCAGCTCGGGGGTGCGAACGAGCTCCTCTCCCCGGGGACCACCGGGTCCGTGTCCGCCCGACCCAGGAACAGGCACACGGTGTCACGACCAAGCACAGCCGACCTAGGCACAGGGACCCAAGCCCCGAGGCGGGCGGCCGGGGAGACAGTCGCACAGCCTCACAGGCACGGAATCGCGCCCACCGAGGCACAGTCACACCCTGAATGTCACACACAGCCCCCCATACACGTTGCCTCGGGAGACCCTTCGGGTTTTCCCAGTCAGCTACCCGACTTCGGCTCCTGGCCTGGGTTCGAGGAGCCCCCTTTCTCTGCCCCAGCCCCTGCCAGGGTGGGGCGCTGTGCCCGGCCTCCAAGCCACAGACCGGAGTCCCCCACCCACAGTCCGCACAGCCTCAGGCATTCCCAGGGTGGAGGGAGAACCCCGCTATACCTGGCGACTTTGCTGGGGCTCCCACCCTTGCCCACTGTGCCCGCCCACCTCTAGGCCCTGAGCCAGGGTTTGTGCCATGGCGGGGGCGGGGTGGGGAAGGGAAAGGGGACTGTCCGAAGCACAGCCGGAGGCTGCAGAGCCAGGACACAGGCTGCAGGAGCCAGGAGAGGCGGAGGAGAGCTGACTGCAGCAGTTCCTGGCTGGAATCCGTCTTGGAGCCCAAAGCGATGCTGTAATTGGGGGGGGGGGGGGGGGGGGGGGAGGGGCCGCTTGGGGGAAGCCGCAGGGGGAGGGGCTGGAAATGTGGGGGAGGGGCTGGTCCTGGATCCTGACTTCCCAGGGTGGGTGTGAGGGAACACTGCCTCAGGCGCTGAAAGTTGGGGTGGAGAGGAATCCTTAAAGCCCTCTTCCCATCTTCCTTCCTTCACCTTGTCTGGTCTTGAAAGCTTTGGGGTGGTGAAGTGAGGGCTTGCAGGCTTGGGAGACCAACTGTCCTCCTCTCCAGGAACGGATCTTGGAGTAGTTATGATTGAACATCCACTCAACAATTCCCTTTTCCCTGTACCCCTTTGGGGTTCCTGGCTCTTCCTTCTATAAAGGGGGAAACTGAAGCAGGGAAAGTAGAATTCAAAGCTCCAAAAGGGAGCTACGCCCTTTCCCCTTATGTCAAGATGCCACATGACATAAATGACAGAAAGGAGTTTGGAAAGCCCTTCCCCAAGGAAACTTAGAAGTCTGGGGACCGGGGTCTGGCAGAATGGTTACGTGCCCTGCTGCCCACAAGACCGGTTCCATCAAGAATTTTCAATCATGAGCTAAGGTTGCAGACCATTTCCAGGCCAGGGACCACCCACGAGCAGATATGACAGAAAATAAAGTAGAAACTTGTTCTCAGGAACCCACTTTAGAACCGAAAGAACCATTTTGCTTTCCATGAAGTATGAGAATAGTCATCATGTCAGACACCAAAAGGCACCACCATGGTTTCTCAGATACACATTTTGTTAACTATTCTGACATTGGAATGCATCTTATAACGGATAGGGACATTTAATATGGTTTTCTACTTTTCTCTTAAAGCTGTCATCAAAGGGTTGATATGTTTGAGAACTGAGAATATAGGGCAGCTTTCATTTGTTAACTCAACAACGATTTACTGATTATGATTAATCAGACAGGCTTACCTTAGGCCGTGTTCTTTCATAGCCATCCAGTGACATATAAGGGAGATGGAAATGTAATCCAACAATTACGATCAGGGCCAGCTTCTTAGGAGTGTGAGCTGTGCAGTCACACAGAGTCCCGCACTTAAAAAGGCCCCACTCTTGGTTTAATGCTCTGCTGTCACTATCTTGGAATTCTTAATCTTTAACAAGGGACCCTGCACTTCACAAAGTATGATTGCCGTGTTAGGAATTCCATGCCTTAATAGAGATAAGCACAGAATACTTTGAGTCTAGAGGCAACAGCCAACTCTGCCTCAGTGAAGAGGAGTAGTCAGAAAAGCAAAGAAACATAAAGGAAGCATTTGAGTAGGCTCCAAGTTGGGAGAGAGTATTAGGGTAGAAAACCACACATGTGCAGAGACAAGAACTCATCAAACTGTCTGTCATTCAAGCAGTATGGCAGACTAGGTGCTTCGTTGATCCTCCCACTGAAAACGTGATAAGTGTTAAAAAGTGATAGCTAAAAAAAAATTTTTTTAATCTTCTTAAATGCATCAATGAGCTGGCAAGAAAATTAAAATCACCCCAGCCAAAATCTAACTGAAGGCAAAACCAGAGAAGTATGCAGAGCACTGAAGGCAACTTTAGTCTTGGCGGTTATGATACATTGGTTGCAAAAATGCCACCAATTCACCTCTCCCTGCATCCATGTCCTTTGCCATATGACTTTGAAACTCCCTGCATCAAGAGATGGACTCTATTTTCCCACACCATGAATGTGACTTGCCACTTGCTTTGGCCAATAGAATAGGGAAGAAGTCACGTGCCAGTTCTAAGCCTAAGCTTTAGAGCTTGCATACTCCTGCTCTTTCTCTTGAACTCCTGCCTCCACGGTGAGTGTAAGCCTGGGATAGCCTGCTGGAGACAAGAGACAGGTGCAAGAGAGCCAGGCTTTTCCAGCCAAGACCATCAGAGCCACCATCTCTTGGTCAGGTATAGCCAGCTGACCCCCAAACATGAGCAGCCAAGAGCAACAGAGGTATATACCTGACTGTCGCTGACTGCAGACACTTAAGTGAGGCCAGCTGAATGAGAAGAACCGTCCCACAAAGTTGAGGACTCTTGAGCAATAATAAATGCTTATTAATTTAAGCCACTGAATTTTTGAACGGTATGTTATGCCATAACATTGTGGCGATAAATAACTGACATGCGGGTATTTGCTAACAGGTGAAATTGAGCTTCAGTTTTCATGATCTCTCAGGGCAATATGGGAAAAAAGATAAAGCACAGGGTCTGCCCAAGCTGAGCAAACACTCCCCTGCATAAACTTAGAACCTCAAAGCATTCTCTCTACTCTAAGGTACAGGCAAACTAGAAAAAACTTGCCCCATCCCCACACCCAGGAAATTGCAAGAAAATAACTGGGTTTTTTTTTAACGTTTATTTATTCATTTTTGAAAGAGAGAGAGAGAGGGAATGAGTGGAGGAGGGACAGAGTGAGAGAGAATTCCAAGCAGGCTCCATGCTGACAGCATCAGAACCTGATGCGAGGCTCAGTCTCACAAACTGTGAGATCATGACCTGAGCTGAAATCAAGAGTCAGACGCTTAACTGACTGGGCCACCCAGGTGCCTCAAGAAAATTATGTTTTAAACCTTGGCAATAGCAATGAATGTAGGAAAAAAGAATCATCTCCTGAGATTCCACAACTACAACTTAGACCTCACACAATATGCAACTATCTGGGACATCTGAAAAACCTCAAACCAAGAATTTAGCATTAAATGATTCCAAACTGGTAGTGCCCCAGGTGCCAGGCAGAAGCCAATATAAAGTTCAGGCCTCGAATGATTTCCACAGATAAGGTTCCAAAGAAAATGAATGAACACAATCAAATATCACCAAACACACATGGAAATATGACATCAAGGACAAGAACCAGAGGGGCGCCTAGGTAGCTCAGTCAGTTGAGCAGCCAACTTGGGCTCAGGTCATGATCTTGCGGTTCATGAGTTTGAACCCCACATCAGGCTCTCTGCTGTCAGCATGGAGCCCACTTCAGATCCTCTGTCCCGCCCCCCCCCCATCTCTCTGCCACTCTCTCTCAAAAATAAATTAACTTAAAAAAAGAAACAAGAAAAAAGAACAAGAACCAGCTAAAACAACAAATAGCAGAAACATCTGCAAATAACTCAACTTAGAGTTGTGAAACACAGAATATAAAATAACTGTTTAATATATTTAGAGATAAAATAATCCTGTTGCCTTTCACTTATTTTCCTTTTTTTATTGTGCTGGCCAGGTCCTAAAGTACAATGTTAGAAGTGATGATGGCAGGTAAGTTTGTCTTATGTATGAATTTAATGCTCTGGCATTTCTTCTTTATGATGATATTTATTGCAGAGTTTTTGGAGACCTCTCTTGATCAAGTAAAGGAAGTTCAAATTTAGTTCTAATTTACTAAAAGTTTTAATTAAATCCACATTGAATTTTATCAAGGGCTTTTTCTGCATCTTTTGACATGATCATATGGTTTTTCTCCTATAATCTGTTGTGGTCAATTATATTTAGAGATGTTCCTGATATTTGATTTTATTTTCCTGAAATAAACCCAACTTACTCAAAGAACTTTATGATTTATTGTACATATATCATTGGATTTGATCTGCTAATATTTGTTTTGGATTTTTTCATCTATATTAATAAATAAAATAAGCCTGATATTTTCATTTTTTTGTTATCTAGGATTTGGTATCTAAGCTATTCTAGCTTTATAGAATGAGTTGGACAAGTATTATTTTTTTCTTTTCTCTAAAAAGTTTTTATAAAGTTGGAATGATCTGATATTTTTAAATTTGGTGAAACACATCTGTAAAACTATCTGGAACTGGTGTTTTCTTTATGGGAAGTGTTTTGTTTTGTTTTACTATTTCTTCTGTTTCTTTAACAGTAATATTTAAAGCACTATTTCAGGTTTTCTATTTCTTTTTGAGTCAGTTCTAATAAGTTATATTTTTCTAATACTATGTCTGTTTTGTCTAAGTTTTCAAATGTATTGCTGTAAAGTTGTTGACAAAATTCTCTTATTATCATCTGAATCTCTGCTTCCTCTGTGATTGTGTCTGCTCTATTTTTTTGGTTAACATTTATTTGTGTCTGCTCTATTTTTCTGGTTAACATTTATTTTTGTCAGCTCTATTTTTTTGGTTCTCATTGGCAGACACTCTTTGTCCATATTTTAATCATTATAAAGAATCAATTTGTTAACTTTGCTGATCTTTTCTATTGTATCTTTTCTAATTTCTTGATATCTACTGTTATTTTTATTATCTACTTTATTCTACTTTCCTTGGGTTTACTTATTCTTTAACTTACCACTTAAGTTGGAAACTTAGTTCCCTAATTTTCAGCTTTTCTTCTTTTTTCATATAAATATGTAAGGCTAAAAATTATCCTTGAAGCACTATTTTCGCTGTATCTCACATGTTTTATTATCATTCAGTTCTGAGTATTTTTAAGTTTACATTATGATCTCTTCTTTGACACATGAGTTATTTGAAAGCATGTTTTTCATTTCTAAATAGCAGTATTTAGGGTATATTTGTGATCAAAGAACCTTGCCCGTATGATACTTTTTCTTTAAAATTTGTTGAAACTTGCTCTGTGACTAGTATATAATCGGTGTTTGTAAATGTAACACATGTGCTTATCAGTCTTCAAGGTGGCCCTCAATTATTCTCATCTCAAGGCATTAATAATCTTGGGTAGTCACCTCCCACACTGAATAATAAGCCTGCTATGTACAAGCAATAAGATGTTGCAAAAATGATAGCATGTGACTTCTGGGGCTAAGTCATAAAACACCTTGCAGTTTCCACCTTGCTATCTGAGGTTGCTCACCCTAAGGGAAATCAGCTGCCATGTCATGAAGATATTACAGTAGCCCTGTGACAAGACCTACAATGAGGAGGAACTGAGGCTTCTTTCCAACCATTAGCACCAACTTACTAGTTATGTGGGTAAATCAGTCTGAAAGTAGATACTTCTGCTTCAATCAAGCCATCAGATAACTGCAGTCACTAAAATCATCTCCGTGAATCTCATGAGAAAATTGAGCCAATTCTGCTCTCAGCACAGAGACCACTTTGGACCCTCTGTCCCCTTCTCTCTCTGCCTCTCTCCCCCTAAAATAAATAAAAAATTTTTAAAAAGATGTATTGAATCAAAACCACCCAGCCAAGCTCCTCCTGAATTCCTGACCCATAGACATTGAGGTATTTTTTAAATGCTTATTTTTGTTTTACACTACTGAGTTTTCTCAGTAGTGTAAGATAGATACTAAGATAGTTCTGGAGAAGATTTTGTACTCTTTAATTGTACTAGGATAGTACAATTAAGATAACTAAGATAGATAACTAAGATAGTTCTGGAGAAGATTTTGTACTCTTTAATTGTACTAATTGTCAAGTCTCTGTTGTACAATTTTATTGTTCACGTCTTCCACATATTTAGTGTATTTTTATCTGTTTGTGTTATCACCAATTTAAGGAAATGTATTGAAATCTCCCACTATGATGGTGGATTTGTTTATTTCCTATCTATTGTAGCCCTATCAAATTTTCTTTTAAGGTACTTTTTTAGGCACATGCATGTTACAATTAAAGAGGGAAAATAAAACTAACATTATTTTCAGATGACATAACTCTTTACCTAGAAAATACAAAAGAAAGACAAATTGTTAGATGCAACTGTATTTAGCAAGGTGCCTGGATAGAAGATCAATATACAAAAGTCACTTGCATGTTTTTACATTAGCACAAAACTAAAACATGTAATCTGCAAAAGTACATCATTTACTGTATTACAATGAGGGGCTAGATATTTAATAACCTAATAAAGATGCAGAAAAGTATAAACATTTCTTGAAATTTTAAAAAAGCTAATCAATGGAAAGATAATTCACATCCATGAATTTAAAAAGTATAACTTTATAATGAAGTCAGTTCTTTCCATATTGATCTTAGATTCAGTGCAGTTTCAATAAAAAACCATGTAATTTGATAAGCTGGTTCTAAAATCAATATGGAAAAGTAAACAACAAGGGGACAGTTTTTAAACTTCTTATCATGAAAAATTTCAAACACACACACACACACAACAAAAATGTAGAAGAAAGAATAATATAATACTCCTCCCCCTGTATCTATTCAATTATCCAACTCAATTATTATAAACTCCTGGCCAATCTCATTTAATTTATATCTTCCACTTCCTCCTCTCTTTGTATTATTTTGAAGCAAGTCCTAGATATAATATCTTACTAATAAACATTTTAGTATGTATCTCTAAAATACAGGCATTTTTTTGTTAAATATAATTATAATGATCACATCTAAAAGTTTAACAATAATCCCTTAATATCATTAAATATATAGTAAAATATACAAATTTCCCTGAGTCTTCTCATACATTATAATTGATTAATGTCACTGAAGTCTTTTTTAATCTATAGATTCCCTCTCCATTTTTTTTTCAGCAAATTCATTTGTTACAGAAAGAAGATTGTTTATCTTGAGAATTTCCTATAGTTTGAGGGTTTGCTTGCAAAGTTGTTTATCATATTTCTCTATCCCCCCATATTTTTTTGTAAAATTTTATAAAATTCTTAAGTAGACCTAGAGGTTTGATCAGACACAAGTTCAATTTGAGGGCAATAATTTTTTATAGCTAGTATTGTATATTTCCATCAGTGGATGATTGTATCTGGTAATATCTCTTTATACGATGCCTCTTTTTTATGCATTAGAGGTTGCAAAATGGTGATATACCAATTATTTAATTCCCTCCTCAGTTATTAGCTGGATCATTTCTATGAAGAGAAACATCACTCCTCAATTATCTCTTCTATGAAGAGAAATATTCTCTCCTCAATGCATAGTTCATACAGGAAAAGCAAAAAAACATTTGATTTGTTCCCTTTAAGTTTGAGAAACCGTGAGTTGGTTAAAAATGAACCTTGACTTGGAGTGCCGGGGTGGCTCAGTCGGTTAAGTGACCAACTCTTGATCTTGGCTCAGGTTATGATCTCACGGTTCATGAAATTGAGTCCTGAGCCTGCTTGGGATTCTCTCTCTCCCTCTCTCTCTCTCTCTGCCCCTCCCCTGCTGTCTGTCTGTCTCTCTCTCTTTCTCTGTCTCAAAATAAGTAAAAAACTTAAAAAAATGAACCTTGACATCAAAAAATATTTTTTAAAAATCTTGACTACAAAAAAGCAACTCTTTTTTTTCTGTTTTTCTTTTGTTTTTTGTTTGTTTATTTTCAAGTTAAATAGCATACAGTGTAGTCTTGGCTTCAGGAGTAGAATCCAGTGCTTCATCACTTACATATAACACCCAGTGCTCATCCCAAGTGCCCTCCTTAATGAAAAAAAGCAATTCAAAATGGATTGCAGACCTAAATATAAATGGTAAAGTATTAAATCTTCTGGATGGAAATATAGGAGAATATCTTTATGATTTTGGAGTGGGAAAATCTTAAGCAGGATGCAAAAGGTGATAACCATATAATAAAATATCATAGAAGGATTCTAGGAAGATGATGGAGTAGGAAGCACCAACAACCTGTCTCCTCACCTAGGCAACAATTGCACTGGAGAATCTATTTTTGGAGCTCTGGAGTGTTTGGAAAGGCTTGCAACTTCCAGGAAAAACTTGGACAATAAATTCCTATTAATTTTGGTCAATTTCAGGTTTAGCACAGTAACATCTGCTTATCCCCCACCTCCAGCTACCTGACAGGTGGCTGTGCATGTTTTCTTGGAGCAGCTTGCAGAAGCCAGGGTGCCAAAAGTAGCCTTTTCTCCAAATATCAGGGATCTGTGCTCTGACCCTTGAAAGTTACTTCAAATAACAGGATGTAGACAAAGAGGAGGTGGCCATTGTATTTGGACCTCCTCTCACTGTTGCAAGACACCCACACACACACCCCGGCTAAAGTGACTTCCAGAGGATTTAAGAAGCTAGATCCTGCTTTCCCCTTCATTTTTCTTTCTCTTTTTGGTAACCAGACATTAAAGACTAAGATATTTAAAAGCAACTACATATATAGGAGAAATTAGAGTGTCACTGGGCATATGCAGGAAAAGACGTGGTCTCAGAAAACAGTGGAGAAGACCTTAAGTTTACACCTCAGGTTGATCCTAGGCATAGAAACAGTTTACAAAAAATTTATTTAAAGGAAGAAAGGAAGAAAGAAAGATGAAAGAGAAAGAAAGAAAGAAAGAAAGAAAGAAAGAAAGAAAGAAGAAAGAAAGAAAGAAGAAAGGGAGAGACAGAGAAGGCAACCCTGGGGATAGGAGGAAACTCTGATTTCCAGAGTTACCACATTATTAGGTACAAATCTCAAGTTTTCAACAATATATCACAAAGTATACCAAGAAACAGAAAAGTATGACCTATGCAAAGAGAAATAATAAACAAACAGAAACAGTCCCTTAAAAAGACCTAATGCTAGATTTACTAGACAAAGACTTTAAAGCAACTGTTTTAACAATGTTCAAAAACTAAAGAAAGCTATGGAGAAAGTCAAGAAAATAATGTATGAACAAAATGTCTATCAATAAAGAGATAGAAAACCTAAAAAGAAGGGCACATGGGTGGCTCAGTCGGTTGGGCATTCAACTTTGGCTCAGGTCATGATCTCGCGGTCCGTGAGTTCAAGCCCCACGTCAGGCTCTGTGCTGACAGCTCAGAGCCTGGAGCCTGCTTCCGATTCTGTGTCTCCCTCTCTCTCTCTCTCTCTGCCCCTCCCCACTCACGCTCTGTCTCTCAAAAATGAATAAATGTTTAAAAAAATATAAAAAGATATTCTAGGGATGAAAAATACACTAACTGAAATGAAAAATTCACTAGAGGCATTCAAACACAAATTTGAACAGGCAGAAGAAAATATCCATGAACTTGAAAGTAAGACAATGGAAATTATTGAGGCTGAGGAACAGAAAGGAAAGAGATTGAAGAAAAATGAACAGAGCCTAAGGGACCTGTGGGATACCATCAAAGGACCAGCAAATATATTGTGGGAGTCTTAGAAGGAGATTAAAAGAGAGAACGGAACAGAGAGAATATTTGAAAAAATATTATCTGAAACTTCCCAAATTTGGTGGAAGACATGAATATAAACATCTAAGAGGCTCAAAGAATCAAAGATGAACTCAAAGAGACCTACACTGAGACACATTATGTTCACACTGCCAAAAGACAAAGACAAAGAATTTTGAAAGCACAAGAGAGAAGTGACCTGTCGCATTACAAGGTGTCCTCAATAAGATCATAAGCAGATTTCTCATCAGAAACTCTGAAGGCCAGACTAGAGTCATCAATATATCAAAATTGTTAAGAGAAAAAAAAACTGTCAATCAAAAATCTTGTATTTGGCAAAACTGTTTTTTAAAACTAAGAAGGATATTAAAACAATCCCAGAAAACAAAAGCTGAGGAAGTTTGTTACCATTAGACCTTCCCTGCAAAAAAGTGCTCAAGGTAGTCCTGCAGGGTGAAATGAAAGGACACTAGACAGTAATTCAAAGCTGTATGGAGAAATAGAGATCCTAATAAAGGCTGAGGAGCCTGGCTGACTCAGTCTGTACAGCATGTGACTCTGGATCTCAGGGTCATGAAGTTCGAGCCCCACATTGGGTGTAGAGATTACTTAAAAGTAAAATCTTTTTAAAAACATTTTAAAAAGATCTCAGTAAAGATAAAAACATGGGCAATCATAAAACCTCATATTATTGTAAGAATGGTTTGTAACTGCATTTTTTGTTTGTTTTCTACATGATTTCAGAGACTAATACATTTAAAGAAAAAAAGTGTTAGTGTAAAAGCTAGTATTACTGCACCTTTAGTTTGTAACTTCACATCTTGTTTTCTGCCTAATTTAGGAGACTAATGCACTTACAATAATTATTAGTTTATGTTTGAGAACACACCATATATAGAGATATAATTTTGTGATATCAACAACCAAAAGCAGTGGGGACAGAGCTTTTTGTATGTTATTAAAGTTAAGCTGGTATAAATTCAAAGTAGTTGTAACTTAAAAATTTTCAATGAAATCCTCATAGTAACCACAAAGAAAAGAGCTCTAAAATATACACAATGGGGCAACTGGCGGCTCAGTTGGTTAAGCATAGGACTCTTGATATTGGCTCAAGTCATGATCTCATGGTTTGTAAGATCAACCCTGGCGTCAGGCTCTCTGCTGACAATGGGGAACCTGCTTCGGATTCTGTCTCTCCCTCTCAGTATGCTCCTCCCCAGCTCATGCTCGCTCTCTTTCTCTCTTTCTCTCTCTCAAAATAACTAAATAAACTTTAAAAAAAAAAAAAAAAGAAATAGGGGCGCCTGGATGGCTCAGTCGGTTAGGCGTCCAACTTCAGCTCAGGTCACGATCTCGTGGTCCATGAGTTCAAGCCCCGCGTCAGGCTCTGTGCTGACAGCTCAGAGCCTGGAGCCTGCTTGGGATTCTGTGTCTCCCTCTCTCTCTGACCCTCCCCTATTCATGCTCTATCTCCCTCTGTCTCAAAAATAAATAAACTTAAAAAAAAAAGAAATAAAATATACACAAAAGGAAATGAGAAAGGAATACAAGCATTTCACTACAAAAAATAAGCACAAGAGAGGACAGTAATGTAAGAGCAGGAGTGGCTATGCTAGTATCAGACAAAATAAATTTTAAATCAAAAAACATTGCAAGAGACAAAGAAATAAGTGAAATAAGCCAGTCACAGAAAGACAAATACTGTATTATTCCATAAGTGTGAGTGTATGATTCCACCTACACAAGGTACTAACAGTAGTCAAAATCCTAGGGACAGAAGGTAGAATGATGATTACCAGCAACTGGGGGGAAACGGGAATGGGGAGTGGTTATTTAATGGGTACGGAGTTTCAGTTTCGCAAGGGAAAAAGTCCGGGAAATGGATGGTGGTGATGGTTGCACAATAGTATGAATGTACTTAATGCCACTGATTGTACACTTAAAAATGGTAAGGATGTAAATTTTATGTTATGTGTATTTTACCACAACTTTCAAAAATTGAAGAAAAAAATACTGACAAATTGGATTTTGTTAAAATTAAACTTATGTTCATTAAAACATCATTAAAGAGAGTGAAGAAACAAACCACAGACTGGGAAAAGGTATTTGCAGGATATCGATCAAATGAAGAACTCACATCCAGAATCTGTGAAGAATCCCTACAAGCCAATATGAAACAAAAAAACAAGCCACAAATTTTAGTAGGAAAAAAAAATCACTTGAGGAGGAACTTCTCGAAAGAGGGTCTCCCACTGGCCAGAAAACCTGCATTGGATACCACCACACACTCAGCAGGATAACTGTATTTTAACAAGAACAGTACAAGTGTCAGTGAAATATGGACCAACCAAGACTCTGATACCTTGCTGGTAAGAGCGAAACGGTACAGCCATTTTGGAAAACTGTTTGACAGTATCTGCTAAAGTTATACAGAGACCCTATGACCCAACAATTCTATTCCTAGGTATATACTCCCTACCAAGTAAGTGCATATGTCCACCCAAAGACATGTACAAGAATTTTTACAGCAATTTAATTCATAATGGCCTAAAATTGGAAACAAAAATGTCCATTAATGGTAAAATAAGTAATAAATGTAAGAATAGTAATTCTATTAACAAATGAAAATCATTCAGCAACTAAAAAAAAAACTACTATTACTACTACACGCTACAACATAGAAGAATTTATATTCTTGCTTCTCAAGTGTGGGCCACAAATCATCAGTATCAGCATCACCTGGGAGCTTATTAAATGCATAGGATCCAAGGTCTCACAATAGACCTACTGAATCAGAACTTGAAAGTCACCAGCTGATACATATACACGTTAAGAGTTGAGAAGAATTATTCTATACCTTATATTGAGTGATAGTTACATAGATGTATATAAATGTAAATTTTCATCAATTTATACATTTAAGATTATACATTTAATTTGCACATATTAAAGCCTATATATTTAAATGCATTTTGCTGTGTCTTTTTTAACCCAATACAAAGTAAGATAATCAAACAAAAGTAATGGTTCACTAGCATATTCCAAAGGTCACCAGTGAGGGATTTTTAGTATCATTACAAATGTATGTATTAAAATATATTTGAAGTATTTTAATCCGTCAAAGTTATTGTTGTACTTATACTCTATTTTTCCATCTTTGACCAGGGTTCAAGTTGGCCACCGGGTCATTTGCAGTCCCAGAAATATTTATAATTTCCTCATTTTGTAATATTAGAAAATGTTTCGACTCATTTTGTACATTTTCTATCCAGATGTGAAAAATAGCCATTTTTCCAAGAATCCAGGATTCTTTTAATTGGCAATCATATTAAAAGCTCCAAAATGGGTACTAAGAGATCTAATTAATTACCTTAAACATTTCTGAAGAAAAGAATAAAGTGGTGTGATTTGCCTTATCAGATACCAGGGATTATTAAGAAGGTATAGCATCAGGACCATTTGATGCTGGCTCAGAGATACAAAATGATCAGTACAATAGACTAGATTGTTCAAAACAGATTTACATATGGAACTTAGATGTACAACAGAGGTGGCATAGCAGATATATGGGAAAAGGAGGGGAACTGATGATCTATTTAGAAAAATAATTAATTGGATCCCTACTTTACATAATGCACAAAATTCAGTTCCACATGGGTTAAAGACTTAAATATCAAATAAATTTAAATGTCTTATAGAAATTGTATTAGTCAGGGGCGCCTGGGTGGCTCAGTCGGTTAAGCGTCCGACTTCAGCTCAGGTCACAATCTCACAGTCCGTGAGTTCCAGCCCCGCGTCAGGCTCTGGGCTGATGGCTCAGAGCCTGGAGCCTGCTTCCAGTTCTGTGTCTCCCTCTCTCTCTGCCCCTCCCCCGTTCATGCTCTGTCTCTCTCTCTGTCTCAAAAATAAATAAACGTTAAAAAAAAAAAAAAAAACGAAATTGTATTAGTCAGGGTTCTCCAAAGAGACAGAGCCAATAGGAGATGGTAGACAGATAGATTTATATTTATTTTAAGGTACATTTATGTACATTATGTACATTAAGTATATGGGGTGCCTGGCTGATTCAGTCAGTAGACCATGCAACTTTTGATCTTGGGTTTGTGCGTTTGAGCCCCACATTGGGTGTAAAGATTGCTTAAAATTTTAAAATCTTAAAAAAAAATCTTAAAAATATATATATAAATATATATTTAATATAAAATACATGTCAATATATTTTGCATATATAAATATATATTTGCTTATGAGTTACATAAATAAGGATATAAATATATATACAAATATATAATTTATATATGTGTTAAATATATACATATATATATAAAGATTTATTATAAGGAATTGGCTCATGCAATTATAGAGGTTGAGAAGTCCCAAGATCTACTGTAGGCAAATTAGAGACCCAAGAAAACTAATGGTATAGTTCTAGTCCAAGTCCAAAGGTCTGAAAACCAGGAGAACAGATGGCATAAGTTCCAGTTGGAGTCCAAGTTCGAAAGCAGAAGACTGATGTCTTAGCTTGAAGACAGGCAAACACAGAGAATTTTTTCTTACTCAGCCTTTTTATTCTGTTCAGACTTCAGTGTATTGGATGAGGCCCATTCACATTGGGGAAGGCAATCTGCTTTACTGAAATGTTAATCTAATCCAGAAACACCTTCACAGACATACCCAGAAGTAATATTTAACCAAATATCTGTGTACCACATGACCCAGTCATGTTGACACATGAAACTAGTGTGACACATCACAGAAGTATAGGTAAATATCTTTCTGAACCTGGATTAAGAAGGTTTTCTTAAACAAGGCATACAAAAAGCACTATCTTGGAAAGAAAATATCGACCCATTTGACTATATGAAAGTGAAGAACTTCTATTCACAAATCATCTTTTTTCATTTTTGATTATTTTTTATTTTATAAATCATCTTAAAGAAAAGTGAAAAGCTACAAATGTTGAGGACATATTCATTATATACGTAAATGACCAAGAATTGGCATAAGGGATTTTAAATTTTCTTTATATAAACTCTTTCAAATCGATAAGAACAAGACAGGGATGCCTGGGTGGCTCAGTTGGTGAAGCATCCAACTCGGTTACAGCTCAGATTATGATTATGCAGTTTTGTAAGTTCAAATCCTGCATCAGTCTCTGCACTGGCAGTGCTGAGCCCGTTTGGGATTCTCTCTCTCTCCCTCTTTCTGCCCCTCCACCTCTCATGCTGTCTGTCTCTCTCAAAATACATAAATAAACTTAAAAAAAAAAAGACAATCAAATAGAAAAGTACATGAATGATACATGAGTAAGATACATGAGCAAGATATATGAGCAGGAAATTCTCAGAGGAAATGCATATGGCCATATATGCTTGAAGAGATGCTTGAATTTATTAATAAACAGGAAATGCAAGTCAAGACAGAATGAGATACCAATTCATACCCATCTGATTGGCAAAAATTAAGATATCTGTCAATTCCAAATGTTGGAGATAATGTGGATCAATGCAATCTCATATTATTTCTGGTGGAAGTATAAATTAGGACAACAATTTAAAATAATTTGACATTAGCTTACAAAGTTTGCCATTCATAAATCTTCAAGGATAATATTCAAAGTATTAACAACCAATGTCACATGGATATTGACCAATCAGAATGGAGTGCCTGACCAACCAGACTAGATGTTAGCCTGTAGCTATACTGATATGCACTGACTATTTATCTTATGTACACTACAACCCAGCATTCCACCCATAGCTATGTGCCCAGTGGAAATTTCTGCTCATGTTTATCAAAAAATAGATAAAGGAATATTCATAGCAAGACTGTTGATAGTAGAAAAAAATAGAAACAACCAAAATGCTCATTAGGAGAAGAATGAATAAAATAGTCATGGAATAGTCTCACAATGGAAATTATAGAGTGTGCAAAAATATAGAAAAGTCTTAGTTAATATAATGCAGATATTTTTTAAAATCCCAGAATATTATATATGCCATAATACTCTTCATAAAGTTCAGAAACTATTAAAACTGGACAATATATTTAGGTCACATATATATTTATTAGAACTATAAGAACAAAAAAATGAATGATAATCACAGATCTCAAAAAAAAATTTTTTTTAACATTTATTCATTTTTGAGAGACAGAGAGAGACAGAGTGTGAGTGGGGGAGGAGCAGAAAGAGAGGGAGACACAGAATCCAAAGCAGGCTCCAGGCTCTGAGCTGTCAGCAGAGAGCCCCATGCGGGGCTCAAACTTACTGACTGAGAGATCATGACCTGAGCTGGATTCTATCGCCCAACTGACTGAACCACCCAGGCGCCCCAATAATCACAGATTTCAGAAGGGGGAAAGCAGAATTATAGGATGGGAATTAGCAGATAGGTAGCTCTTCTAGCTCTTGAGTTGGATGGTAGGATTAGGTAATTCATTACATTCTTTTAGAAATACACGCAGGGGTGCGTGGGTGGCTCAGTCAAACCTCTGACTCTTGATTTCACCTCAGGTCATGATCTCAAGGTTCCTGAGATCAATCCCTGCGACGGGCTTGCGCTAACACTCTGGAGCCTGCTTGGAATCCTCCCCCTCTCTCTGCACCACCCCTCTCTCTCAAAATAAATAAATTAATAAGCATTTTTTTAAAAATACATACATACATACATACATACATTCATACACAAAATAGAGGTCTGTGTCCAATGATGACAGTGAGTGACCATGCATCAAGGTTTAAGATTTATCTAATTCTGTGTGTCTCAGATTCATTAAAAAATAAAAGACAATTTTGAAATATGAGCAAAGAACAGGAATTTTAAAGAATGATCAAGTAGATAAGAAAAGGAACTAAATATAACTTCTAGAAATGAAAAATATAATAACTATAATTAGAAACTCAATAAATGGGTTTAACAGCCAACTGGATGCAGGTGCTAATAGAATCAGTGAACAGAAAGAGCTGAAAAATGTATGAGGAAGACATCCTGGAGAGAGAAAGCTCTGAGAGAGAGGTTACAAAACGTGAAGGGTAATGTGAGTTGGCCAAACATACATCTAATCAAAAGCCCCCCCAAAAGAGGGAGACCATGGGGTAGAGGCAATATGTGGAGAGATAATGGCTGATGCTTTTCCAGAATTGATAAAGGTATCAAGCTACAGTTGCCCAATGAATTTCAAATAGAATAAATAGAAATAAGTCCACACCTATTACATCATGTTAAAACTGCAAAATCAAGAATAAAAAAAAGTTTAAAGCAGCCAGAGAAAAGAAAGGTTGCCTTCAAACAAACAATAGATAAGCTGACAACTGACTTCACAAAGCAACAACAGACACCCAGAGAACAGTGGAATGGTATGTCCAATGTGCTGAGGGAACAGTCAACCTAGAAATTTATGCACAGTTAAAAAGATTTTTTAAGAATCAGGGTGAAATAAAGACATTGCAGAAAAGAAAAAATGGAAAGACTGCCATTAGCTGACCCTCAATAAAGAAAATTATAAAAGAAAAGTTCTTTAGACCAAATGTGATCTCCTCTGTAAGGAGTGATCTAAGATGGAAGGTCTAGGAAGCAAGAAATAATAAAGACAAAGAAAATGGTAAATATGTAGATACATATGCATAAACCATGACTGTTAAAATAGTAATCATAAGCTCTGGTGAGTTTTCCAAAGATGAAATTAAAACGTAGGACAGTAGCTTATATCTCTGGAAAGGAAAAAGTGGAGTTAAAGTGTCCAAGGTCCTTGTATTTGGGGTGGGAGTGGTGGTGTAAGGGGATTGACTTCAGACTTTCATAAATAAATATGTTAGAATTTCTAGAGTAATCAATAAAAGAATAGAAAGAGAATACATAATTTCCAAAATAGTTGTAGAAAAATTTAAATACGAGACACTCAATGAAAGTGGGAATCCAAGTACCATTTCAGAATGATTACACTGTGTAAGGATAGCAGAGGAGGATGAGATTAATGATACAGACAGGAGCAAGATTATGGAGGGTGTGGTGAACCTGGCTAAGAAGCTGGACCCCT
Organism: Acinonyx jubatus; assembly: GCF_027475565.1. Classification (NCBI taxonomy): domain Eukaryota; kingdom Metazoa; phylum Chordata; class Mammalia; order Carnivora; family Felidae; genus Acinonyx; species Acinonyx jubatus. The sequence goes on from NC_069381.1 coordinate 26,454,219, forward strand.
AGGCAATGAGGAGTCAGTGAAGAGTTTTCATGTAAGGAAGACCAACATGGTCAAATTTGTTCTAAGAAGCAACACTCTAGGGGTGCCTGGGTGGCTCAGTTGGTTGAGTATGTGACTCTTGATTTTGGCTCAGGTTATGATCCCAGGGTTGTGGGATGGAGCCCTACAGTGGGCTCCACACTGAGCATGGAACCTACTTAAAATTCTCCCTCTCTCTCTCTCTCTCTTTCTGTCTCTCTCTCTCTGTACCTCTCCCCCAATCATTCTTTTCTCTCTCTCTCTCAATAAATTTTTAAAAAAAGAAAGAAAGAAACACTCTAACAAGAACATGGGTATAGACCAAGTCTTATATAAACATATGCACATGCACACACACCTACATGTAATTGTACAAAGATAACCAAAACTCTCAACTTTTACCAGTTGGTAATACAAATGTCACCCATCAACATTTGCAACTAGATCTTGTTAGCTTAAAACCAAGGATTTTTGCAAGCAAGCAAAAAGTGGGAGCTCTGGACCATGGCTAGCTGAGCCACAAATCTGCATGCTCAGGCCCCAACCATTCATGAAAGTGCCACCCCACACTGGCAATTGAATCCCATCACTGCCACAAGCCATTGTTTGTGGAGCTGAAATGCTGCAGCTTTGGCTTGATGCTTGAGATTAAAGTTATCTCTTGTGAAATAGAGAGAATGCTTTTTCTACGTTATGCTCAGTTGGAGAGGTCCTGCCATGAAATTGCTTGAGCTGTTAGTTATATCCTTCTTTTTCTTACTACCATAGACATCCAGGCAGGGACTCCATAACCTCAGGATTTATTGTCTCCATAAGAGTCATATTCCTGCTGAAACTCTATTCCTATGGATGTCATCCCTACCACCCCATGTAGGAACTCCCACATGCTGGTGCTAGAATTCAGCTGTAGCCTGAAGGCCATGAAACTTGGATACTGCATCACACTCAAGGCAGAAAGTCCATGTCTTCACCCCTTGAAAGTAAGAAAGAGATTCTCCTGAGACATACTCAGGGTAAGAGAGGAGGGGAACCACATAACAAGATTGACTGAGCCCCAGGGTATTTCAGAAATCAATGATTTAGGGGTACCTGAGTGGCTTAGTCAGTTAAGCATTGACTCTTGATTTCAGCTTAGGTCATAATCTCACAGTTTGTGAGTTCGAGCCTGCATCAGCTTCTGTGATGGCAGCATGGAACCTGCTTGGGATTCTCTTTCTCCCTCTCTCTCTCTGCCCCTCCCCAGCTCTCAATCAATCAATCAATGAACAAACAAACTTTAAAAAATCAGTGATTTAACTCTTCCAATTAAAACTCATAATGCATGTCTCCCAGGATGCACATCTGCCACCAGAGTGGTTGGATTGGAATCACCTCCAGTTTCAGCCACGGTCCTATACCTGGACACTCTTCTCCATTATTGTGACCTATCGTTAGAGCTGGTTTATGTACTCAACAACTTTTCCCATTTATATAGGGAGTTTTCCCTCAGTGGTTTCTGGTCTCCTTCCCTATCATCTGGTTTCTATTTAGGGTCACCCCTTTCATCCACCATATTGTATATCTCTGAAAAGAGTTTAGGACTTCTCTCCAGGGGTTCCTCAGGCCTTGTGTAAATCACCAGATGTAAAAGGATACAAAGAGAGGAGGATTTGTCCAAACTTTCTCAGAAACACCTGAGCCCCAGTTCATACACAACCATAACATTCTGTTACATTTATATCATTTTTGTAAGTTTTTAAATTTATTTTGTGACAGAGAAAGAGAGAAAGTGCAGGAGAGGGGGAGAGAGAGAGAGAGAGAGAGAGAGAGAGAGAGAGAGAGAGAGACTCCCAAGTCTGACCCAGGACTCGATCTCACGAACCGCAAGATGATGACCTGAGCTGAAACCAAGAGTCGGATGCTTAACCAACTGAGCCACGCAGGCGCCCCACATTTATTTTTAAAGCAGTTTTTAAAATGCTTTTTTGAAGTATATTTTTCTTTTTTAAGTTAATTAAAATGTTAAGTAAATTACATTTTTAAATTTATAAAATAATTATATTGAATTACAACTGGATTGTATATAATGTGCATACATATGTACATACATATATTCACTGCATAAATTGTAAGTGTACCCCTTGATCAACATGTCACAAAGTAAACACATTCCTGTAACTTGTACTAATCAAGAAACAGCACATTATCAGCACTAAATTATATGTTTAAATAAGGACAACTTGGTAGAAGAAGAAAGGAAGAACCTCAGATCACCCCAGGGTCTGGCTCAGATGACTGAGCAGTGCCATTCACTAAAATAAAAATCACAGGAGGAAAAGCAAGACTGGAGGAGAAAACTACTCATATTATCTTAAACATGTTGAGTTGGAGATGTCTGTGGGACTCCCAGGAGACTCTCCCTCATAGACAGGTGGACCTGTGGTATGAGAACTCCAGGATAGATGGATGATAGATAGATAGATAGATAGATAGATGATAGATAGATAGATAGATTTGATGACCGTAGTTTCTGAAACAAGAACTGGGAACCATAGTTTGTTATGAATTTTTGTGCTTCTCCTAGATTCAAGAGAGAAAATTTTAACAGCAAAGTGTTGACATTCTTGGGATATTTTAATATTTAGACAATTTGCTTAGCCTCTCTATCCTTAGTCTCCTCATCTGTTAAAATAGGTATAATAGTGGAAACTACCTTATAGAATTCTTGTGATTAAATACTGAATGTTTCACTAGTAAGTATAAAATGTGTAGAACAGCGCCTGAGATGTAGGAAACAGTAAACGGCTGTTCCCACTTATGAGGACAATAGGTCTAACTATTTGAAATGAAGACTGTTCTCAATATTTTATTTTCTTACTACAGGCCAATTGTTGGGAAAGCAAACATATGGGTCCAGACAGTAGCCTCCTTAAATTGGAGGAAAAGAGGTCCATATCTGGTCCCTGTGATTAGGAGAGTCTTGCGTACCACACACACACGCATACACACACACACACACACACACACACATACACCACAATTTATTAAAGTACACAAGGATGCCTCTGTCCCTCTGGATCTAAAACTGTTGAAATTACGTCCAATAAGATGTCTGAAGAAAAGGATAAAAAAAGGAGCAACAATTGTCAGCACTAAACAAATATGCACTTTGATAAAGAACGTTGCCATAATATTATTAAAAGGGTAATATTATATTTGGTATGTAACTAACAAAAGCACTATATTTCCAGAAATCAATAGATATTTTCTGGGTATAGTACAGATGATTTTGAAATTTTATTATAGAATGGAAAACATGTAAAGTGGATAAAAGGGTAATGACAAAATGAGTAATCATTTCTGAGATAAAGAGTTCAAATGAGATTAACAATATAATGGGCAATATAGTGAGAGAAGAAATTATACATAAAATTTCAATAAGTAAATATTACTTCAGTCAACTAGATTTTACAGGAACAAGAATCATATTGAACAACAAACTTTATTTCCTTTTTTATAGTAATGGACATATAACATAAATTTTACCATCTTAACCATTTTGAGGGTACATTTCAGTGATATTAAATGCATTCATCCTGCTGTTGCAACCTTCACCACTATCCATCCCCATAACTCTTCTTACCTTGTAAAACTGAAACTCTATACCTATTAAATAATAACTCCTTATTCTCTCTTCCTCATGGTCCCTGGAAAACTCCATTACACTTTCTGTCTCTAGGGTTTTGACTACTCCATGTACCTCATATAAGTAGAATCTTACACCATTTGCCTTTTTGTGACTGGCTTCTTTCACTTAACATAATGTCCTCAAGTTTTATTCATGATGTAGCATATTACAGAATTTCCTTACCTTTTAAGATGTAATATAGGTATATACCACATTTTGCTTATCCATTCATCAGTTGATGGACACAAGGGTTACTCCCACATTTTGGCTATTGTGAATAATGTTGCCATGAACATGACTGTACAACTATCTCTTGAAAACTCTGCTTTCATTTTGAGTATATACCCAGGAGTAGACTTGCTGGATCATATGGTAATTTATTTTTAATTTTTTGAGAAACCCTTATGTCGTCTCCCACAGCAGCTGTATCATTTTATAATTCCACCAACAGTGTACAAGAGTTCCAATTTCACCATATCCTTGCCAACACTTGTTATTTTCTGTTGCTATTATTGTTTTTTAATAGTAGCCATCCTCATAGGTGTGAAGTGGTATCTCAGTTTTGCTTTGCATTTTCCTAGAAATTAGTGATGTGGAGCATCTTTTCATGTGCTTACTAGCTATTCATATATGTTCTTTGGGAAAATGTCTATTCAAGTCCTTTTGTAATTTTTGAATCAGCTTGCTTTTTGTTGTTGTTAAATTTTAGGAGTTCTCTTTATATTCTGGATAATAATCCCTTATCAGGTATACGATTTGCAAATATTTTCTCCCATTCTGTACGTTGCATTTTTTTTCCTTGCCTAATTGCTCTAAAACTTCCAGTACTATATTGAATATAACCAGTGAAAGTAGGCATCCTTGCCTTGTTTCTGGTCTCAGAGGAAAAGCTTTCAGTCTTTTCCCATTGAGTATAATGTCTGCTGTGGTTTATTTATATTTGACTTTTATTGTGTTGAAGCTGTTTCCTTCTATTCCTAGTGTGTTCAGTGGTTTTATCATGAAAAAGTGTTGTATTTTGTCAAATGCATCAGTTGAGATCGTTATGTGGATTTTTCCCTTCATTGTGTTGATGTCAAATATGACACTGATCAATTTTCATATGCTGGACCATCCTTGCATTTCAGGGATAAATCTCTCTTGGTGATAGTGCATAATCCTTTAATATGGTGCTGAATTCTGTTTGCTAGTATTTTGTTGAGAATTTTTGCATCAGTGTTCAGAGATATTGGCATGTAGTTTTCTTGTATTATCTATGTCTAGATTGCTATCAGGGTTACTCTAGCCTCATAGAATAAGTTAAGAAGTATTCTCTCTAAAATTTTTTGGAAGAGTTGTAGCAGGAATAATGTTAATTCTGTAATTTTTGGTGGAATTCCTTAATGAATCCATCAGGTCCAGGACTTTTCTTCATTGGGAGATTTTTTCATTATTGACTCAATCTCCTAACTATAATAGCTACATAAAGATTCTTCTATTTCTTCATAATGTAGTCTTGGGTAGGTTTTGTGTTTCTAGGAGTTTGTCCATTTAATCTAGGCTATCCAATTTTTTGACATGCAATTGTTCATAGTACTCTCTTATGATCCTTTTTATCTCTATAGAATCAGCAATAATGTCCCCACTTTCATTTCTGATATTAGTAACTTGAGTTTTCTCTTTTTTTTCTTAGTCCATTTAGCTGAAGATTTGTCAATTTTCTTAGTCTTTTCAAAGAACCAACTTTTGATTTCACTGACATTCTCTATTGTTTTCTATTCTCTGTTTCATTTATCTCTGCTTTAATCTTTATGGTTTCCTTCCTTCTGCTTGCTTTGGGTTTAGTTCATTCTTTTTCTAATTCCTTAAGCTATAAAGTTAGGTTGTTGATTTGAGATCCTTCCTGTTTTTTAATGTAAGCATTTATAACTATGAATTTCCCCCTTAGCACTGCTTTCTCTATGTCTCATAAGTTTCAACGTATTGCATTTTTGTTTTCACTCAACTGAGTATTTCCTAATTTTCCTTGTGGTTTCTTTGAGTCATTGGTTGTGTGGAAAATGTACTGTTTCATTTAACCTTATCTCATAGTGGTCAGAGAGATACTTTGTTGATATCTATCTTCTAAAATCTATTGAGACTTAATGTATGACCTAACATATAGTCTATCCTGGAAAATGTTCCACGTGCACTTGAGAAGAATGTGTATGCTGTTGGGTGGAGTGTTCGGTATACGTCTGTTGGATGTAGTTGGTGCATTGTGTTGCTTAAGTCTTCTATTTCCTTACTTAACTCCTGTCTGGTTGTTTTATCCAATATTGAGAGTGGGGCATTGAAGTCTCCAGTTATCATTGTAGATCTATTTCTCCCTTCAATTCTGTAAGTTTTTGCTTCATATATTTTGATAATCTGCCATTAGGTGTGAAAAGTTTTTACAGGCACACCTCAGAAACACTGCAGCTTAGGTTCCAGACCACCACAATAAAGCAAACATCACAATAAAGTGAGTTTAGTGTATTTTTTGCTTTCCTAGTGCATATAAAAGTTATATTTATACTATATTATAGTCCATTTTGTGTATGATAGCATTATGTTTTTTTTTAAAAGTACATACCTAGGGGCTCCTGGTTAGCTATTGGTTAAGCATCTGACTTCAGCTCAGGTCATGGTCTCACGGTTCGTGAGTTTGAGCCCTGTGTGGGGCTCTGTGCTGACAGCTCAGAGCCTGGAGCCTGTTTCGGATTCTGTGTCTCCCTCTCTCTCTGCCCCTCCCCTGCTCTTGCTCTCTCTCTGTCTCTCAAAAATAAATAAATGTTTAAAAATGTTTTTTAATTTTTTAAATGTACATACCTTAATTTAAAAAATAACTGATTGCTCAGGCACCTGGGTGGCTTAGTCGGTTGGACATCTGACTTCAGCTCAGGTCATGATTTCACAGTCTGTGAGTTTGAGCCCCGCGTCGGGCTCTGTGCTGACAGCTCAGAGCCTGGAACCTGTTTCAGATTCTGTGTCTCTCTGTCTCTCTGCCCCTCCCTTGCTCATGCTCTGTCTCTCTCTGCCTCAAAAATAAATAAAAACATTTTTTAAAAATTAAAAAAAAATAACTTATTGCTAAAAATGCTACCTATCATCTGAACTTTCATCAAATCATAATCCCTGATCATAGATCACCATAACAAATATAATACTAATGAAAAAAAGCTTGAAATATTGTGAGAAACAGCAAAATGTGACACAAAGACATGAAATGAACAAATGTTGGAAAAAATACCACTGCAGTGTTACCACAAACGTTCAGTCTATAAAAATACAGTATCTGAGAAGTGCCTGTAATAGTTGTATCTTCTTACCATATTAAATCATTTGCTAACGTGTAATGGTTTTCTTTGCCTCTTGTAAACTTTTTTATTCAAATACTATATTACCTGTTATTAGTATAGCCACTCCTGCTCTATTTTGGTTGCCATGGCATGGAATCTTTCCATCCTTCCATTTTCAAAGTTTGTGCCTTTGGGTCTCAAGTGAGTCTCTTGTAGATACCAGACAGTTGAGCCATTTACCAAGCTCTGCTCCTTTTGACTGGAGAGTTTCATCTATTTACATTTAAAGTAATTACTGCTAATGAGACTTATTTAAGTCATTGTGCTATTTGTTTTCTACATGGCTTCTACCTTTTTGGTCCCTCATTTTCTGCCTTACTAGCTTCTTTTGCGTTTAGTTGATTTTTGTTGGTGAAACATTTAGATTTCTTTTTCATTTCCTTTTGTGTATATTCTAAAGCTATTTTCTTTGTGGTTACCATGGGGAGTACATTTAACATCCTAAAGTTATAACACTCTAATTTGTATTTATACCAGCTCAATTTCAATAACATACAAAAACTCTGCTCCTTTACAGCTGTCCCTATCCCTTTTGGTTGTTGATATCACAGGATTGCATTTTTAAAGATTTTTTAAATGTTTGTTTTTAAGAGAGAGAGAGAGAGCACAAGCATGGGAGGGGCAGAGAGAGAGGGAGAAACAGAATCCAAAGCAGGCTCCAGGCTCTGAGCTGTCAGCACAGAGTCCAACGTGGGGCTTGAACCCACAAGCTGGGAGATCATGACCTGAGCTGAAACCAGACACTTACCGGACTGAGCCACCCAGGTGCCCAAAATTGCATGTTTAAACATTAAGTGTCCAAAAACATAAAGTAATAAATGCATTAGTACCCCAAATTATGTAAAAAACAAGGTTTGGAGTTACAAACCAAAATTATAGTAATACAGGCTTTACATTAATAAGTCTTTTCTTTAAATGCATTAGCGTTTGGGGTGCCTGGGTGGCTCAGTCAGTTAAGTCTCCATTTGTGAGATTGAGCCCTGCATCAGGCTCTGTGCTGGGCATAGAGATTACTTAAGATTTTCTCTCTCCCTCTCCCTCTGCCCCTCCCCTGTGTGTGCATGAGTGCACGTTCTGTCTGTCTCTGTCTCTCTTTCTCTCTCTCAAAAATAAATAAATAAATAAACAAACAAATAAATAAATGCATTAGTGTTCTAAACCAGGTAGAAAACTAACAAAAAATACAATTCAAACCATTGTGACAATAATACTAGTGCTTATAATTGCCTATCTATTTATATTTACTGAGATCTTTTATTTCTTCATACAACTTTAAATTACTGTTTACTGGGGCGCCTGGGTAGCTCAGTCGGTTGAGCGTCTGACTTCGGCTCAGGTCATGATCTCGCGGTGTGTGAATTCGAGCCCTGCATCAGGCTCTGTGCTGACAGCTTGGAGCCTGGAGCCTGCTTCAGATTCTGTGTCTCCCTCTCTCTCTGCCCCTCCCCTGCTCATGCTCTGTCTCTCTCTGTCTCAAAAATAAATAAAAACATTTAAAAAAATTACTGTTTACTGTGTTTTTTCTTCTTACCTTGCAGGACTCTACCTGTCTTTCAGGACAGGTCTAGTGGCCACCAACACCCTCAGCTTTTGTTTATTTGAGAATGTCTTAATTTCTCCCTCACTTTTGAAGGACAGTTTTGCAAATATAGGATTCTTGATTGACAGTTTTTTTTCTTTTAGCACTTTGGGATTATTTTTTAAGTTTTTATTCATTTAAGCAATCTCTATACCCAAGGTGGGACTTGAACTCATGACCGCAAGATCAACAGTCACCTGCTCCTCCAACTGAGCCAGACAGGTACCCCTCTTTTAGCACTTTGAATATATTGGCCACTCTCTTCTGGCCTCCAAATTTTATGCAAAATATGCTGATAATCTTTTGACAATCTTTGAATATAATGATTCACTTATTTCTTGCTGCTTTCAAGACTCTCTTTTTTTAAAGATTTATTTATTTATTTATTTATTTATTTATTTATGTAATCGCTACCCCCAACATGGGGCTCAAACTCACAATCCCAAAATCAAGAGCTGCATGCTGTACCGACTGAGCCAGCCAAGTGTCCCAAGACTCTCGGTTTTTTGAATGTTTGATTATAATGTGCCTTGGTGTGGGTCTCCTTGAATTCATTTTACTTGGATTCATTGAGCTTCTTGGACATTTATATTCATGTCTTTCATCAAATGTCTTTCATCAAATTTTTTAGCCATTATTTCTTCAAAAACTCTGACCCTTTCTCTCTCTCTACTCCTTCTAGGATTCTTAGGACACATATGTTGGTCCACTTGATTGTATCACAGATCCATGAGATTCTGCTCACTTTTCTTTCATCTTTTTCTTTCTGTTTCTTAGCCTCAATACTTTCCATTGTCCTGTCTTCAAGTTGGCTGATTCTTTCTCCTGCATGCTCACATCTTCCTTTAAATCCCTCTAGTGAATTTTTCATCTCAGTTAGTGTACGTTTCATTTCCAGAATTTCTTTCAGATTTCTTTTAGGTTTTCTATCTCTCCCTTCTTTTTTTTTTTCTATGTTTATTTAATTATTTTGAGAGAGAAAGAGAGAGCACAAGTAGGGGAGGGGCAGAGAGAGAGAATCCCAAGCAGGCTCCACACTGTCAGCACAGAGCCCAACACAGGGCCCTATCCCATGAACCATGAGATCATGACCTGGGCCAGAATCAAGAGCTGGACACTCAACTGACTGAGTCACCCAGGAATCCCTAGGTTTTCTATTTCTTTATCGATATTTCATTTGTTCATACACCATGTTCTTGATTTTCTCCACACAGTTTTTTTAGTTCTTTGAGCATCTTTAAGACAGTTGTTTTAATTTTTTTTTTTAGTTTATTTATTTTTGAGAGAGAGAGAGAGAGACAAAGCGTGAGTGGGGGAGGGTCAGAGAGAGAGGGAGTTGCAGAATCTGAAGCAGGCTCTAGGCTCTGAGCTGTCAGCACAGAGCCTGATGCAGGGCTTGAACTCACAAACAGTGAGATCAGACCTGAGCTGAAGTCAGATGCTTAACCAACTGAGCCACCCAGGTGCCCCTTTAAGACAGTTGTTTGAAAGTCTTTGTCTAGTAGGTCTGCCATTAGGTCTTTTTTAGGGACGATTTCTGGTGCTTTATTTTTCTTCTTTTTTTAAAAAAAATGTTTATTTATTTAGAGAGAGTGTGTATGTGAGTAGGGGAGGGGCAGGGAGAGAGGGAGAGAGATAATCCCAAGCAGGCTCTGAGCTGTCAGCACACAGAGCTGGATGTAGGGCTTGAGCTCACAGACCCTGAGATCATGAACTGAGCTGAAATCAAGAGTCAGACGCTTAACTGACTGAGCCACCCAGGCGCCCCTTTCCTTCCTTTGAATGGGCCACTTTGCTGTTTCTTTGTATGCTTTGGAACTTTTTGCTGAACACAATAAATTTGAATCTAAAATTATGGTAACTCAGGAAATCATTTTCTCCCTCTCCCTAGGGTTTACTCAATCTTATTATTTTTTTTTTTTAATTTACTGTGAGTTTTGTTTGCTTGGTCATTTTAGACCATTTTTATGCTGAGGGTCAGAATAAGGTGTAAGCTTAATATCTTTGGTCTTTCTGGACCTTTCCCTGGGCAAGTGTGGCCACTTTCTAATTTTCTCTGTATATGCAGTTGCTTTTCAATGTTCTAATCTTACATATCTGTCTCTCAAAAGGGAAAAAGCAAAAATAAAGGAGGAAAAAGAGACCCTGACCCTTTAAATCTCCTGCAAATCACTTCAGCAGAAATGTGTTTTTCAACAAGGGGGGATCAGGGTGGTGCGACAATGGCCACACATCTCTTTGCACCTCTTTGATCAGAAGCAACTATCAGTGATCAGAGCACAGATCCCGTATATTTGGAAGACAGGATCATAGTTGCACACCCTATCTCCCATGTACTATGTGCAAGTTGCTCCAGGAATACTTACACAGCTGTCTGCTATGTGACTGAGGGGGAGGGGATGGTGTTATTGTACTAATAGCTAAGAATGACCAAAATTAGCCATAATTTACCATCCTAAGTTTTCCCCAGAAGTTGCAAGCCTTCAAAGACTCTAGCGTTCCAAAACAGTTACATCAGAGAGATTCTGCCAGTGCAATTGTCCTCTCGGTGGGGAGACAGATTCCTGGTGACTCCTTTTTTGCCATCTTCTCAGAGTCCTCAAGCTAGTATTATATATATTGGAAAATACCAGAAGAAAATACGGAAGTCAAAAATAATTATCACAAGGGGTGACTGGCTGGCTCAGTCAATAGAGCATGTGATACTGGATCTCAGGATTGTGAGTTCCAGCCTCATGTTGGGTGTAGATATTACTTAAAAATAAAATGTTTAAAAAATAATTATCTACATATAAAAAGCTTATGCACAGCAAAAGAAACAAACAAAAAGACAACCTACTAAACGGGAGAAGATATTTGCAAATGACAGATCTGATAAGGGATTAGTACCCAAAATATATAAAGAATTTATACAAATCAACAGCAGAAAAACAAATAATCCAATTTTAAAAAATGGGCAGAGGACATGAACTGACATTTTTTTCTAAGAAAGCATATAGATGTTCAACAGACACATGAAAATATGCTCAGCATCACTCATCATCAGGGAAATGCAAATCAAAACCACAGTGAGGTATCACTTCACACCTGTCAGAATGGCTAAAATAAAAAACACTAGAAACAACAAGTGTTGGCAAGAATGTGGAGAAAAAGGAACCCTTGTGCACTGTTGGTGGGAAGTAATTCCACTACTGGATCTTTACCCAAAGAGTACAAAAGTACTAATTCAAAAATATATATTAACCTCCATGTTTATTGCAACATTATTTACAATAGCCAAATTTTGGAAGCAACCCGTATCCATTGACAGATGAATGGATAAAGAAGATGTGGTATGCATATACAATAGAATATTACTCAGTCACAGAAAAAAACAAAATCTTGCCATTTGTAACAACATAGATGGTCTAGAGGGTATAGTGCTAAGTGAAATAAGTCGGTCAGAGAAAGACAAGTAGCATATGATTTTACTCATATGTGGAATTTAAGAAACAAAACAAATGAACAAAGGAAAAAGAGACAAACCAACAAACTCCAGAGGGGAGGTGGGTTGGGGGGATGGGTGAAATAAGTGAAGGAGATTAATAGTACACTTACCATGATAAGCACTGAACAATGTACAGATTTGTTGAATCACTATATTGTACACCTGACGCTAATTCAACACTGTATGTTAATTATACTGAAATTAAAAATGTTTTAAATATTTTTTTAAATGAAACTTTTAGAATTTTAACAGAAGTTTTTAAAATTTGGGGCACCTAGATGGCTCAGTCGGTTGAGGGTCCGACTTCAGCTCAGGTCATGATCCCAGGTCTTTGTGGGTTCGAGCCCCGCATCAGGCTCTGTGCTGACCGCTTGCTCAGAGCCTGGAGCCCGCTTCAGATTCTGTGTCTCCTTCTCTCTCTGCCCCTCCTCCGCTCACACTTTGTCTCACTCTGTTTCTCAAAAATAAATAAATGTAAAAAAAAATGATTTTAAAAATAAGTTTTTAAAATTTTAAATGGTTATCACATCATTACTCCTATACATTTTTTAGAAGTATAAGAGTTTCTTCTTTTTTATTGGGATATACCTTGCATGCAATAAATTGCACAAATCTTAATTGTATAGATCTGTGAATTGTTACATATGTAATTGTTATCCAGATGAAGATATTGACATTTCTGATATCCCATAAAAGCTCCCTTATGCATGATGCCACTTAATACATTCCAAGAGATAACCACTGTTTTTTGAAATTCTATTGGCATAGAGTAGCTTTGCCTGTACTTTATGTAAAAATATAATCATACAGAATGTAGCTTTTTGTGTATGGATCTTTTCCTCAATTTTACAATTGTAAGATTCACCCATGTTATTGCATGCAGTTAAATCTTTTTCATTGTTGTTTAGTATCCCAGATATGACTATATCATAATTTATTAACCATTCTACTGTTGATTAACATTTGGTTTGCTTCTAATTTGGGGCTATAATGAAAAATTAGCTGCTATGAATATACTACATGCATATTTTTTAGTGGACATAGGCATTCATTTCTCTTGGGCATATACCCAAGGAGCTGAGTCGTACAGTCATGAAACACGTTTGTTTAGCGTTAGTATATTCTGCTGAATAGTTTTCTAAATTTGAAGTAATTTGAAGGAAGATATGAACATGATGAGAGGAGAAATAAAAGATTTTACAATAACTAGGTGGAATTTCTAGACATGAAAAATATAATGTGAAAAAGTCACTGGATAGCAAATTAGACACTGGAGAAGAAACATCAGTGAAGCTGAAGACACACAGTAAAAACTATTCAAAATGGAGAAGAGAGAGGGGAAAAAAGAGACTGGGAAAAATAAACAGACTCAATTTCAAGTGGTTAAATTTACCTGTAATTGGAATCCTAGAAAAGTAGGGAAAGTACACAAAATTATTTTAAGAAACAATTACCAAAACCTGTACCAATATGATGAACACTATAAAGTTGTTGATCCAAAACGCTGAAAGAACTTTAAAATATTTTATATTTTCTGTGACAATTTAATTCAATCATTTTTGATAATGCGCTGACTTTCGGTCCTTAAAACCACAGCTTTGCACCTATTTTTCTGCCCTGTCATTATGAAGGTATAGTTGTCAAAGTAGGAGGATGGAACATGTTTACCAGTGTGTTAGCTTCTAACTTTATTTTTTTAACGTTTATTTTTGAGACAGAGAGACAGAGCATGAACAGGGGAGGGGCAGAGAGAGAGGGCGACACAGAATCGGAAGCAGGCTCCAGGCTCTGAGCCATCAGCCCAGAGCCTGACGCGGGGCTCGAACTCACGGACTGAGAGATCGTGACCTGAGTGGAAGTCGGACGCTTAACCGACTGAGCCACCCAGGCACCCCTAACTTCTAACTTTTAAATCTTTAGACACATAGTACGTAGGCCTCTATTTGTAATTTTTCCCAGCACTCCACAAACGCTCAGGGTCACTGTGAACCCAGCGGTCCGATCACAAGTACATTTCAGAACTAGACTAGCGCTCGCTGGGAATTAGGGGTGAGGAAGCATGATTTTATGTCAATATGTCTGGATTAGCCTCGGTGGTGGACATGTGACGCACCAACAGCAGGAAAGGCAGGCCTGGGAGAGCCCTAGAGGTGATTGTTCTGGGAAGGAGGTTGTAGTTCTTGAGGCCAGAATATAGTCCAGGGAGGTGATTTCAGGATCAGCAAGGGATAGCTGCAGCCACAGGGGGATAAACACCATCCTCCTAGGGCTAGAGGAAAGGGAAATAGATGTCAGGGCAAAGAATCAGTTTCAGAGAGAGCACCTTGAGGACTGAAGACAGAGAGAGAAATTAAGGTAAAATCTGACAGGCTTCCCTACAGAAGCCAAAAGGGCAGGTGGTACCTGGGCTAGAGGCAGGTAGGCAGGTGTGTGCAGAGCCCAGGACCTGGACCAGCCCCGGTCATGGGCAGGAGTGGGGATGGGCTGGGTACAGAGATCTGGACTGCGAGTAAGTTGGGAGAGGGAGTGGGGTCTAATACAGAAGGGGACTTTGATTCTTTCTGTGTCAGGAGCAGCTTCTTGGCACCACATTTGGACCCCCACAGCCAAATGGCCTAGGTGGGTAGGGCCAGGGATTGAGCTTCCTGGTCCTGCAAGATGTAGGGGGAGTCTAGGGCATACTAACTGATAGCTGCTGAAAACAGTTGGCAGATGAGTTTTCCCTGGATCCTGAAGAAAGGGGTTGTCTGACATCTAATCAAGGACCAACCTGGGCTCCCTTCTTCTCCATCCTGGGTTGAGGGAGGGTCTTGGGTCAAATTCTTGAGGTTTGGAATAAGTAAGGGGATCAAGAATCCAGAAGGACTGACAATACAAAGCAGACTGTTCTCTCTCACCCCTTGAGCTCTTTGCCTCCTGGTCTGCACCCCAGGTTCCAGTCTCTTGAGTCAACAGGGAGGAAAGAAGGTGTTTCTCACACACTGTAACTCTAGACAGAGGCTTTATTTCCACCAGGTCTGACCTCCCAGAGGCAATCAAATCTCAAGTTATTTTTCCCCAGGTCAGACACAGAAGACTAAGTTAGACATTTCCCAAAGGAAACTGACTACTTTACTACAGGAAAAGTCACATTAAAAGCAAGATAGTACAAGACCATGGGGATGGACAAGGCCATAGGGAATAATGTTTTTATCTGGACAGAAATAAATTCAGCCTTAGGAGACTCAGCTGGCCCTAATGTGGACACCAGATCATTTCTCAATGACCCAGCCTTGCATGGCCCCGAGGCTGAGCAATTCATTCCACCAGAGCAAGTAAATTCATGATGTGGGCCTTGGCCTGAGATGCTGTTCCTCAATGCATGGGATAAACCAGCCTAATCCCCAAAGAAGGAGAGAGAGCTAAACATTATTGTGGACCTACCGGTGTGCAGTTGGGGTCTCATTTGTGCTTTTGTTTAATTCCTCCAAAAAGCAAGATAGGCTAAGATTTGGCTGGTGTGAGGTCTTAGGTGACAACTTTTCCTTCCCACTCCCACCCCCACCAGGTTTCAAATAAACACTGAGGAGACTGAGCACCCCTCTTGGAAAAAGACAAAAAATAGCCATGCCCATAGTGGTAATGCAAACAAGAGTCCAGATTCAAGAAAGGGCAGGTGACAATACCCAGACCTGGTAAGGGTGTGGTAAAATAGGGACCATCACATTACTGTTGAGTGTCTAATTGGTGCAGCATTTTTGAAGGCAATTTGGTGATGTAATTAAACAATTTAAGTGCACACACGTACTCCTTGACAAAGCAATTTCATCGCCAGGAATTTATTCTACAGATTTTACAAGTATGCAAAGATTTGTGAACAAGGACATTCATTTGCCTCATTTATCACAGTAAACAAGGAAAACAAATGCCCATCAATGGTGGACCCATTGAGTAAAATAAATACTCTGCATCTATCAAAAAGAATGAGGTAGATGTACAAGAAATAATTATTATGAAAAGATATAAAGAGATGTACAAGATTATTAAATGAGAAAAGAAATTGCAGGAGAGCCTTGTAATCTTATCCTATTTGTGGGTTTTTAAAGACTATTAATTATACATATATTTGTACTGGAATAGAAAACATACAGAAAGATACACACAAGAAAAAGTGAACAGTGGCTACCACTACGGGACCTTTACTTTCTATTTCACATTTTTCTCTACCGCTTTGAATTTATTTTCAAACATGTATTACTTTTAAAATATAAAAGAGGGGTTCCCAGGTGGCTCAGCTGGTTAAGCACCCAATTCTTGATCTCGGCTCAGATCATGATCTCGCTGTTCGTGAGACTGGGCCCTGTGTCAGGCTCTGCGCTGACAGCATGGAGCCTGCTTGGGATTCTCTCTCTCCCTCTCTCTCTGCCCATCCCCCGCACGTGTGCTCGCTCTCTTTCTCAAAATAAATGAACATTGAAAACTAAAATAAAATAAAATTTAAAAGAAAAAAAGAAGGAAAAAGGGACCAACGAAAGGTAACTTATCAAATGTCATCATTAGAAAGCAAATTCAGAAATAAGACCTGAAGGTCAGTAAGACCTGGTGGCTGACTGGGGGACCCTTCCTGACCCAGCTGACTGGGCAACATGAACATGCTGCTCTCACTCCTAAGTTCTAACTCCTTGAGACCCAAGCACTCTTGCTGTGGGGCCTCCTGCAACATGGCTGAAGAGAGGGAGTGGCTCTCTTCCCCAACTGAAGCCAATTTCTGAGTTATCAAGGCATATAAAGGGAAAGCACTGGTGGCCAGTGACATTGGCAGGGATTTGCACCCAGTGACAGAGTCCCAGCTCAGCTGAAGCAGAAGGCAGCAATTCTGGCAGATCCCCATCCCAGCTAATAGCAGGATAGATCTCCAGCTTGGTTACCACCAAGTCTTGGCACAGGAGTCTTGGCACAGTGGAGGTGATGGCAGAATTGCAGGTATCCAGCAACAGCAAAAGGAAGCAATCATCAAGACTGAGTCAAGAATAAACCTGGGTAATATGAGTTTGGAGAATCCCAGAAAAACTTGAGGAAAATCTACCTATCTGGAATGTCTGAGCATTTTAAGTTAAGAATACCTAGGGTTCATTCATTCATCTTATATACTGAGGTCTTACTGTGTTCAAGACACAGTAGCAAGCACAGGGGATACAGCAATGAATAAGGTAAACACAGAATTTATTAAGTTGAATTGGATGAAAATACAATTGCCAATATTCAACCTTTTTGGATCTACAAAAATGGCACCTTCCTATGGATCAACATAAATACATTCTGGCAAGAGAAAAGAAAAGATGAATTTCCTAATTAATTGCTTGATTACAATTGTGAAAATAGCTATAAAGGGACAGATTTAACACAATTGTGTGAGTGTGTGTGTGTGTGTGCGTGCGTATGTGTGCGCGCACACGTTTCTGGTCAAGAAGGGCTTCTCTATAGTTACTTTTAAAGAGGTGAGGATGGGGGCGCCTGGGTGGCGCAGTCGGTTAAGCGTCCGACATCAGCCAGGTCACGATCTCGCGGTCCGTGAGTTCAAGCCCCGCGTCAGGCTCTGGGCTGATGGCTCAGAGCCTGGAGCCTGTTTCCGATTCTGTGTCTCCCTCTCTCTCTGCCCCTCCCCCGTTCATGCTCTGTCTCTCTCTGTCCCAAAAATAAATAAAAACGTTGAAAAAAAAAATTTTAAAGAGGTGAGGATGAAGAGGAATTAACTTAGTGAAGGAGAGAGAGGTATATCATTCCTGGCCAAGCCAGGCGCAAAGGCCTCGAAGGGAAGGAAATTGGTCTGTTCCAGGGACTGAGATGGTGAGTGAACCCACGGAGAGGGGCGGAGGCGGTAGAGGATGAGATGGGGATAACAGGATGCTGAGACGGACACGGGAGCCAGATCACGGCATAATCCAAAACACTGCAACGTCTAGAGAACATTCAGGCAACAAAGCCTGTTCATTCCCCCTTGTAACCAGCGAGCCCCGCACTCTACAGCGAGGCGGCCAATGGGAATCGAGTCCTTCCGAGGGCTTCCTTCACCCAGTGCGCCACGCGCAGGGTGGCAGTGGTGACGCAGGCGGGGGAGGCCCGGGCCTCAGGAGGAGGAGGCCAGGGAGGCCGCGTGTGCACCGGGCGCCCTCACCCCAAGGCGGCAGCCCAGCGTCCAGCAGTCCTGGCGGAAGCGGCGCACCGAGAAGCAGTAGATGAGCGGATCCAGGCAGCTGTTGAGGCTCAGCAGCGCCAGGCTGAGGGTGTGCAGGACGTCGAGCGTGGAGGCGGCGCGGCACCCGCCGCCGTCGCTGCCCGCGGCTCCCTCCCGCCCGGCCACCCAGGGAGCCAGCAGCAGGTGGTAGGGCGCCAGGCAGAGGGCGAAGACCAGCAGGAGCCCCAGCACCATGGTCCTGGCCGCGCGCCGGTGCGGGCCGGCGGGGGCCGGGCCGGGGCCCGAGGGGGCCGCGAGCGCCCGCGCCAGGCTCACGTAGGCCGCGAGCACCAGCAGGAAGGCGGCGGCGAAGAAGGCCACGGTGGCGTAGGCCAGGCCGGCGCGCGCCCAGCCGTGCTCCAGGCAGCGAGCGGCACCGCCCGGACCCGGGCGCAGCGCGTGCGGCGCGGCCAACGAGGGCGCGGCGCAGGCCAGGCCGGCCAGCCAGGCGGCTGCGCAGGCGGCGCGCGCGGGGCCCCGCCGGCGCAGCGCGAGGCGGCCGGCCGCCCTGGGCCGGGGCCCGCGCACCGAGCCGCAGCGGCACACGCTGATGAGCGCGGCGAAGGCCATGGCCGCGTAGGTGGCCACGTAGTAGGCCGCGCCGGCCGCGCGGCAGGCGGCCTCCGGGAAGGGCCAGTGGGCCGGGCCCAGGTAGTAGGTGAGCCACAGCGGCAGCGTGAGCGTGAAGAGCACGTCGGCCAGGGCCAGGTTGAGAAGGTAGAGCCGCAGGGCCTGGCCCAGGCGCCTGCCGCTGCGGACGAACACCGCCAGGGCGGCCACGTTGGCCGGCAGCCCCAGGCCCAGCGCCAGGGCGTAGGCAGTGGGCACCACGATGAAGCGAGCAGGGTCGTCCCAGGGGCTGCAGCCGCCGACACCCGGGTCCCCAACACTGCCGTTCATCTCGGACCTTGCACCAGGGAGAGGAAGAGAGGTCACTGTGGAGGCTAGCCACAGAAGGCCTCCGTACCACCTCCCCCCCACCCCCACCCCGTCTTCCTCTAACTCAGTCCCTGCTGGAAGGGGACACTAAGGAGCAGGGAAGTTCGTGTAGGAGAGGATGAGGACTGAGCTGAGCCAGCACCCCTGAGGATGGAGAACAGGGGGTGGACTCCAGAGTCCCTTGAAGTACAACGGGCTTGCTGACAAGCTGCAGGAAATGAGGAAGACACAGGAGTCTCAGATAGCTTGGAAATTTCCAACCTTGGTGACTGAGAGGGTGGAAGTGCCGCCCCTCACAGATGGAGTATGGTTCAGATATGTGGAGGCACCGGCACGTGCTTAAGCCCGAGCAAGGCTGAGCCAACAGGGAGTTCTGGAGAAACCAGAAAAAGCGCAGTCCTCCCTCCTCCACATACTATGGACGAACAGGCTTATGATGCAGTGACCCTGAGGACAGTCCCATGCATAGTGACCTTGGACTTGCCTTAATGAAGGTCCACTCCCCGCTTGCCTGTAGCCCGGGGGGCAGGGCTGAAAAAACGGTTCAAAACTCTCAGGCTTTCCAGCCTGGTTCCTTCCCCTCACCTTTTGACCACAAAGAAGTCCTGGGTGTGCTTCAAAATTTTGGCCAGCAAAGCAAAACAGAGCACAGGCCCAGGAATCAGGCAGGTTCTAGATACACACGCTTATTTGCCATGTGACCTTGGGCAAATTACTCCGCTTCACTGAGCCAATCTTTCTCTGCTGTAAAACGGAGATTAAGATACCTACCTCACAGTGTTGTTGGGAGAACTATGAGAAAACATAAGTAAAACTCTGAGCGCTGTGGCTGACACTGGGGAGACACGCCAGAACCATTAGCTCCTTTCCCCCTAGGCAGCACACAGATGAATGTGTATACCACCCACACAGGCACCCCAAGCAAACAAAACAACACAGAGACATCTGGGCGTATTCCTCTTCTCTCCCCAGGGGGGTAAGTGCAGAAGCCCATGTCCTGTTCCTATTTTTGGCACAGTCACCCCCCTAGGGTGTCCCAAAACTCAGTTCCTCCAATACCAAAATTTGTATTTCTGCCTCTGCACCCCTCAGGCTGCAATCCTTTCTGGGACCCTGAGTGGAATGTCTTCTCCCCTCCCTCTCCACTCTGTCCACTGTTGGCTCTAGCCCCCAACTGCCCCACCCGGAACCTCTCCCTGCCATCCCTCCAGGTCGTTCCTCTCTTACCTCTTGCTGTCAAAGCTGCTGCAGCAATCTCTAGGGCCTTAGGGGGCCTGGCTTTAAGGAGCTGAGACAGAGCAGAATCCACTCCCACCCCCACATCTCAGACCCTCCCATCAACCCCACTAATCCCAGGACGCCACGTGAAGAATGGGCCAACAGCTGGAGGGGCTGGGGCACACCTGTGGCAGCTATAAGCTGGGTTTGTGGGGTGCGGCCAGGGCCGCAAGGGAAGGGTGCATCTTTGAGGGCAAGGGGGCACAGAGAGGGAGATAGAAAAGTAAAAGGCCTTGCAGCTGAATGTCATGGTACTGACCTGACCGAGGTTCAGGGTGCGGTTTGAGGGGGGCACATATCCTGAAGCCTGGCTTCTCCTTGGGCCAAGGAGGCACTGCTGGAACTCAAGATACTCCTGCTGCTGTCAATCCCAACTGCTCCACACCAGCTGGCCAACCCACTCCTCCAGCACCCTGCCTTTCCCACAGCTGCTAGGTGGGCCCTACAGCCGAGCTGGGGGCCCTGTAGCTGCTAATCAGCTTACAGGCCAAGCCGTGGTAAACAGGAGCCCTCAGTCTAATGCCAGCTGTGAGAGGTTTTACTCAAAGTCCAGGCTGGAGACAGGCTGACTGTCGCATCCCGGAAGGAGTAGAGATGGTAAGAGGCCAGGATCCTAGGGGCTCCAGATCCTATGTTTATGGCCTTCAAAATGTTCATGCAGAGGGGGAATTCTGGAAACAAGGCAGATTTAATCACATTGGGCAGATCATCTCCTCTACCCTGTTGAAGGGAGCAGGGGTGCTATGCATGCCCACTTTCAACTTTGACAGCCGGTGCAGTGCAAAGTGTGGGTTCTGGAGTTCATCAGGCCCTAATGAATCTCAGATCTGACACATGGGCACTTAAGCTTTCTGACCACATCTTCTCATCTATAGAACAAACTAATAGCAAATGCTATTTAATGATAGCATTTACTGAGCACTTATTATGTGCCAGGCACTACTGTAAGCACTTTCTCACTAAATCCTCACAGCAACTCTATGAAGTATTTACCATTATTACCCATATTTTGCAAAGAAGCTAGTAAGTGGTGGGTACCATTACCCACCTCTTCCCTTTCTTTGCTGACCAGGGTGGGTAAATCTTAACTAGTCTAAGTCCATCATAGGAATTCCTTTCTCCTTACGAATGGGTGGTCTAGGTATAGAGATGGGACTAATTCTGGCCAATGGGATGTGAGGGGAAATCTGGGGGTCTTCCAAGAGAGCTTTCCTCTCCCTTTTCACCTTTGGATGTTATGTGCAAATGTGCCGTCTGGAGCTGCTGCACCTATTTTGCAATGCTGAGGGCAGGAGCCAATAAATTGAAAGCAGCAGAGCAGAAAGTTGAAAGAACATCAGTCTTTGAGGTCATTGCAAAGCAGCCAAATTACCCAACACAGAAACTGAAAGTATGTTATCGCTGGACCTCTGTCAAAGAAAAGGATTCCTGATTGTTTCGACATTCTATGTAGTGAATGTATACTACTGCGTTAAAAAAAATTTTTTTTTAACATTTATTTATTATTGAGAGACAGAGACAAAGCATGAGCACGGGAGGGGCAAAGAAGGGGGAGACACAGATTCTGAGGCAGGCTCCAGGCTCTGAGCTGTTAGCACAGAGCCTGACGTGGGGTTTGAACTCACAAACCACGAGATCATGACCTGAGCCAAAGTCGGACATTAACCGACTAAGCCACCCAGGTGCCCTAATATACTACTCCATTTTTTTACGTATATTTACATATACTACTTTTAGATGTACCAGTGTGTGTCATACACACACACACACACACACACACACACACACAAATATAGATTGCATCAC
Source organism: Acinonyx jubatus (assembly GCF_027475565.1). Lineage (NCBI taxonomy): Eukaryota > Metazoa > Chordata > Mammalia > Carnivora > Felidae > Acinonyx > Acinonyx jubatus. Next base: position 26,476,566 of record NC_069381.1, read on the forward strand.
TGTGCTTTCAGACACAAGAGGAAAAGACCTAAGGGTGCCAACTTGCTTGAGGTTCCCAGCTAGTCAGTGTCAGGGCAGAAATTACCATTGTGTAGTAAAGATGAAATGGACTAATGTACACAGACAACTTTCATTCCTATGGGCTCCCAAAAGCCATTGTCCCTACCCCCAAAGTAATCTGTCGGCTGGTGGCTATGGCAGTTGCATAAATAAGCTCTTTTCCTCTCTTCCATTATGGGAGGCATATCACTTTCCAAAAGGCCCCCACTGAGGTGAAGACAGTTGGTGATGTGATAGTAGGGACTCTAATGTGGCCACTTTCCCTCAGTAATTGTCCATACACACACACACCCTTCTGATTCCCTGGGACCTCTGGGATTCATCCCCGGCTTCCAGCATTGCTTTACCACGCAGCATCCCTTGAGTTGGCTGTCCTCTGCTTTCATGTAGATATCCAAGGAGCACTGCACTAAGTACCTACCTCGCCACCAAAGGCTGCAGTTTCAGATCCTGTAAAACAATGATCCAATGCCCATCTTTGTTAGCTCCGCAGATCTAAAGTGCACAAAGTAAAAGAATGGGAGGGGATATCTCACGCGACTGGGAAGCACACAGGCAGAGGCAGGTACTTAGACTCTGCCATAGCCAAGGTGTAAATTTTAAGTATGTAATACCAATGCTTTAAATGTGCGGGTCTTTTGAAGCAGCACCCTCACTTCGAGGGAAAGACAGTAAGTATGCAAAGGTGATTTACTGTGAAGTTTACAATAGCAAAAAACTAGGGACAATCTAAATGTTCCTTAGTGGGGGCTTGGATAAATATATTACAGTACATCCTCACAACGGAATACTATATAGCCATTAACATCAATGAGGTAAAACGGACACGGAATGAATGGTGTTACAGTGTGTTAGTTTTAAGAGACATTTAATAAAGTAATTTATAATTGCCTCATTTTCATTAAAAACATCTGTACAAAGGCATAGTAAGAGTTGAGGTACAGTTATTAAAAAGGAGTGGATAGTGGTTATTTTTGGTGCATTAAATTTTGAGGTGATTTAAATTGCTTTTCTGTTTTCTATTTCCACATTACATGAGGAATGACAGTATGTGCAACACGTGCTCCTCAAAAAAGAGCAGTGAATGTCTCAGAGAGAAAGCAGGGTCAGGTAGAGAAGATGTCTGCTTCAACACTGAACAGCCCTGGATGCACTGGAAAGAAGGTGGCAGACTCGGCGTTCCACCATGCTCCTGCCGTGATAGTGATGTGGCATGAAGAGAAAAAAGGACTCCCAGGACTCCTTGAACGCACTTGCAAGAGTCTTCTTCCTAGTGGGTCTGACCACCTTCTTAGTTTGGACTTAGAGCTGGCAGATATCCAGCAGCAGCAGGAGCCCCAGGCAGATGATTGCTGGGATGTAGGTGTTCGGCGACTCTTTCAGAGATGCCAGAGTGAAGATGGCTCCTGGAATGGAAAGTGAGGTCCCTGAGGCCCCCTGCCCCTCTCCAGCTGAAGCCTTCCCATTCAACACCTCCCAACCACACCCACACAGAGCCTGAGCTAGCTGCTCTCATCTCTCTGGCCTCCCAAACAGAACCAGGAATCAGAAGCCTCTTAAACTAATGTAGCCCCTCTCAGAGGGTGAGAAAGAAACAGGAGCAATCTAGCCAAATAGCGCAGGGAGGTAGGTAGGTGGGCATCTGGGAACAACTTCTAATCCTTCTCCTTTCTTAATCCTACCGGAGGGAAGGTGGAGGTATGGGAAAGATCCGAAAATGAGGGAAGCCCCAGAGATGGAAAGCAAGTCCGGGGGGGAGGGGTGGCAGTGGTGGCAGCAATGGTGACACAAGGCCAGGGGATCCAGAAGAGTCTGAAGTCGTCTGATCTTTGAAGCAGCAGCTGTCTTGGTACATCAGCAGGTCCTGTGGGCAGAGCTGCTACGAGGGGGTGCTCTACAACTGCCTGTCACAGGGAAATTCTCTGCTTTTCTGGGGGCCCTGGCTTCCTTGCTCTCTATTCCCACCTGCCAGACACATAACCCCACCGGCAGCTGCAACTCCATCCCCTCCTCTCTAGGGTAGGGCTTAGGAGAGAGCAGTACGGACTTTGAGATTATATACATCCATACAATGGGAATACCCTGCAGCCAGCTGAACTGATGAGGTAGGAAGTATGTCTGACAAAAAATCACGTTCTAGTATATTAAGTTTTAAAAGCACCTGTCCTAGTCCAAAGGCCATGGAAAATAGAGTACAGCAGGGAGGGCTCCTGGTTCTAGAAAAAAAGGAAAGGAGGCAACAGTAAAGGGAACAGCCAGATCTTCCATGATCCTCTGCCAGAAGCCCCGATTTCCCCAGCCCAGTTGCACCCCCTTACCCATCATGAGCAGGGTCAAAAGCAAGTTACTGATCTCTTGCAGCATCGGTGGGCCCAGGACCAGGAGCAGCCCAGCCAGCAGTTCCAGCCAGCCCACAGCCTCTTGATAGCCCATGGGATCTGGCTGATAGCCGAACACCTTCAACGGGAACACCTCAGCAAACTGCACAAACAGGGCTTTCTAGGGGCAGCAGGGAATGTCTGTCAGCCACACTCAACAAGGATCCACTGCCTGGGCACTCCACAGGGACATTCTGGGCCTGCGCCCTCAACCCCTCCCCACCCCCCCCACCCCCAACAAAGGAGCTACTATTCTAGGTCAGGTCCAGGGTTGAGGTCAGTCTGGAGAGGGGAGGGCCTCCCTGGGGAGGGGCGGGGGGAGCTGAGCTTTGGAATCAGGAAACAGGCTTTACCCTCCAAGAAGGGCTGGATGGTGTGATGGACTGATTTTCTCAACAGACTCTCACCAGATTACAACCCAGCCCCAAATTCCAAGACCAGGAAGCTAGGCTTGCCAACTTTAGGAATGTCACAGCTTCTCTTTCTTTCTGCCTGACCTGCTTTCCCCTGATGACACTATGCTGGGAATATTGGGAGGTGGGGGTGAGGATGGAAGGGTAGACGGTTGCTCATTCAACGGATTCCACTATGAATATGGTATGCTGGGCCTGGATCCCATTGCAGTCGACACAAGAGTAGTTAAGGAGGCTCAAAGAGACTCATTGTGCTGAGTTAGGCTCCGTGACAACTTCAGCCTCAGGCTGACTACCTTTTCCTGCATCGCACGCCACCCCCACTTTAGCTCTACCTCCCCTACAGTCAGCAGCAAGGAAGAAACTCTAAGCGGCTGGCTCTGGGGAGGTATGTACTTCCGCAAACAATCCACCACCCTAAACCAGGGAGGAAGGGCAGAACCGAGGCCTGGGAGGCTGGCAGGGGTCTCCAAGTCAGGCTTATTTGAAGGGCTGGGGAATTGGTGAGCATAAGGACACGAAAGCTTTCCCGAGTCTGGACCTAGCCGGAAGGTGGAAGAACTTGTAGACTTCCCTCTCAAGCTGCCCGGGAAGGGTTCTCTGGATTCTGAGTTAGGGGAGCGTCTAGATTGACTCCTGCTTCCTGACCTGCCGTGTAACCTTTAGCAGACACACTTCACCTTCAGGGCGAGTTTCCTAGCCCACCAAGCGGTAATTCATAAACCCATCCTCATGAACCTCCCAAGAACGCAAACAGGAGAAGGAGGAGAAAGGGGCAGGGAGGGTTCTGGGTCCCCCTTCCATTCCATCTTCTTCCGCCCGGGGTCCCGGCGCATTCCTCCTCCAGCCCTAGGTTTGCCCGGGGTCCCCAGTGCTCAGCTGGAAGATGTGCCCCTTCCGTCTAGGCAAGAGCCAGAGGACTCGGAGGAGAACCCCGGGAGAGCGCCTACGTCTCAGTCTAGCACTGTCTCGCCGGAAGGCAGGCGGGTCCGCGGGGCACCGGCGCGGGCAGGCGGGCCGGTCGCCGCGGGGGGGGGGGGGGGGTAACGGCCGCGTCCGCAGTACCCGCCGCCGCGTGGCCGCCCACATCCCGCTGCTCACCATCTGCTCAGACGCTGGAGCTGAGATCTGCCCCGAGAGCTTGGCCGCCCCCGTGAGCGCGAAGAAGCCACCCAGCAGGACGCGCAGAGCGGCGAGCCCGAGCGCCATGGCCGCGCAGGTCCTCCGGGAGGGAAGGAAAGGGAAAGGAAGGGGAGGAGAGGAGAGGCCCCGCCGAAACCCTCCCCCTGCCGCCCGCTCGGTTCCTCCCTCCCCAGGGCCACCAGAAGACCGGCGCCAGAACCTCCCGCTCCCCGCCCCCCACCCCTAGGCTGTTGCCACCCTCTTTTCTGGCCCCCACCTGTTGCGAGGGGAGACGGCCTTCGGGAGGGGCATCCCCATCTCTCAGATGGGGGCACTGAAGCCCAGTGGCTCAACTGACCGCACGAGCCCCTTTGAATTCAAGGGGCGTCTCTTGTCTCCCAACCAGTATGACTGAGTAGAGTCAGACTCCAGGAGTAACCATCTACACGTGCCTCGCAGAAGACCGGGGTTTCCTTCCAGCCTGAGCCACACTAGCTTTGGGATCTGAGCTGCCACCTAACCTCCTCGGGCCTCACTATTTGCATCTGTAAAAGCGATTAAGCCCGTTCTCTTTAGGAACTGGCCTAGCACAATGTCTGGCACCTGTAAGAGCTCAAACGTTATTTGTAAATTAGTAAATTATGAAATCATTAATAATAAGTCAGTAGCAAGTAATTATAAATTGTTTTCTTTGTGTAAAATATATTTTTCCTCCAATTTCTCTCAGTTGAAATTAAAATATGAAAAGTGTTTGAAAATTCAGACACTTGCAGCATAGGTAAGAGAGACTTCCACTAACAAAACCCTACAGGCCACTCGTGGTCCATCTGCTATAACCTGGAAATCAGTCTAGACCTTGATGGACAAACTGTGGGCCAAATTTAGTCAGCGGTTTTTTTCCACTGGTTCCCCCTTCTTCCTCCCCAGCTAACAATGTTTTACACTTTTTAATGATAAAAAAAATTTTAAGGCAGCTTTCATGACACATGAAAATTATATGAAATTCTTAGTTCAATGTTCATAAAGTTTTATTGAAACACAGCCACACTCATTTGTCTGTGTATTGCCTACAGCTGCTTTTGTGCTGCAAACCCAAAATTGACTAGTTGCCACCACATGGCCTGCAAAACCTAAAGTATTCACTATCTGGCCTTTTATGGGAAAAGTTTGCCAAGCCCTGGTCTAGAGCGCCACAGAAACCCCTACTCTCCTGCAGCTTCTATTTCTGATCAGCCAAGCTGCTTATATCTTTGTTTTCTACGTACCCACAACCTGCTGGGGTGGGTGGCTGCCTGGCTGAAGACTGCAATGTCCCATGTGCTTCTAAAGGCCAAGCAGATTAACATCCAGGTGTGCTGATACATTACAAACAGGCTTTTTGTGACCATTTTTGTCCCTAATCCAGATGATCCAATCAATCAATCAAATAGCTAAATTCTCTGCCTTGGACTATTAAAATTATAATATATAACTAGGTATAAATGCACAATTATTCCTCAACAAAAAAAAATTATTAAAACATATAATCACTGAAAACACATATCCACATTAGGAAATTATATTTTAGGATATTTATACAAAATTTAACACAAAATTATAGACTTTGATCATTAGCAATACCCATCTTACTATTCTTTCTCCTTTACTAATTTTTCTATCCTTGGAATTAAAGATGTGACTGCAAGTCTTAGAGCAGGACCAGAAACCAACAGATTTCTTTGTCTTGACTCAGTCAAAGCGGAAAATGTAGCATCACATAAATAAACAGTTGAAAAGGGCAATAAAAACTTCATTGCCTTTTCATGGAGTTCTGGGTAATTTGTCTTTGCATTTATCCAAAACTGAGTCACAGACATTGATTTAAATACTGACTGTAATTCCAAATCTGAAGATAGCTGTACTAGTTTTTCTTCTTCGAAGTCCATGAGATTACTATCTTTGGGATTCATAAAAGGATTAATTATCCACAAATTTCCTGAACGCAAGTCTTCTTCTGGTGGGTAACAGTCATTGAACATTTGACAAAGTCCTTCCAGGTGCTCAAAAATAATGCTTGCAATGGTTCTCATATTTAAGTCTGATGAGTTTACGAATTCGGAAAATGAAGGGAACATGTCATAATCATTCTCTTGTATGCGCTTCAACCACATTTTTAACTTTTCCTTAAGTATATCCATTTTATTATACAAATTGAAGAGAGTAGTCATAGTTCCTCGGAGACTTAAGTTGAGTTCATTTATAAGTGAAAAAATATCTGATAAATAGGCCAGCTTTGCAACCCATTCTTCATCAAGAAAATACTTGGCCAAATCTGAATGCTTCTGGTTTAAAAAAATTTCAATTTCATGTCGTAGTTCAAATAATCTTGTTAAAATTCTCCCTCTCGAAATCCAACGTACTTCAGCATGAAGGGGTAGATTCACATGCTCAGGCCCCATTTCTTCACACAAAATCGTTAACATTCGTGAATTTGATGCATTGCTCTTTATAAAACTTAAAATTTGTGCTGACTGCAAAAGAATTTTATGTAAGCATGGAGACAACTTTTCTGCTGCTAAATGCTCACGGTGAATAAAACAGTGTGTAAATGCCACTGTATTCGTGGCGATTTCTTGAATCTTTGCCCTTAAACCAGAACACCTGCCAGTCATGCTTGCAGCCCCATCTGTACAGAGACCAACACAGTGTTTCCAATTCAGAGACTTACTATCAATATATTTATTTATTAGTTCAAATATTTCAAAACCAGTTATTTGAGAAGGCATTTCAATGCAACATAGTAATTCTTCTCTTATATCACTGCAATCATAATCAATGAAACGAATATAGCACAAAAGAAGGGTGATATTTGAGATTTCTGATGATTCATCTACCTGAAGGGCAAACCACTTTGACTTTCTGACTTTTTGAATCAGCTGATCTTCAATGTCTGCAGACAACTCATCAATCCTGTGTCCAATCGTGTTATTAGAAAGAGGAATGGTTTTCATTTTGTCTCCAGCACTTGAACCCAAAACTTCTGAACACATTTCCACTAAATATGGTTTAATTAATTCTTCGGCAATGGAGAATGGCTTCTTGCTGGCAGCAATTTGGAAAGCAATTAAATAAGAAGCTTTCACAAGTGACTTTTCAACCAGTAAACACTTTTTTAAAGAACTATTCTGACATTCCATTTCAAGAGATTTTTGTTCAAAAAAATCTACTGGTTTGTTTTCTAATTCTGAATGTTTTGTCTTCAGATGATGAGAAAGATTTGCTGGCTTCATGTTTTCAGTGGATAAGATTTCTCCACAAATGACACATTGTGGCCTTGGTGAACTTTCTTTTGATCCTGGACAGATAATAAAACCAACTTTTAAATATTCCGCATCATAAGTCTGGAAAAAACCTATTCTTTTTTTCTTTGCAGGTGGAGAATCAAGTTCCGCATCATTTTTCTCATTAGGCATAGGTAAATCTGAATGAAATATTTGAATCACTGTTATTTTTCAAGAAGAAATAAGCAATAGTCTTTATGTTTTCCCCCACACATTTAAAATATCTTTTTTTAGTATTTATATTTGTCAAAAGAATACACTAACGTTGAAACAGAAACCACAGAACTTTCATGGTGCCATTAAAAACAGAATTTCTCCTTGCCCAAAACTTGGCCACTGACTAGAGCAAAACTATAGGCTGCGGGACATGAACTAGCAATGCTATATATATATATTCAACAGATTGCTGGAATTAGGGCTGAAGTCCACAGGATGCATCTAGTTAAGAATAAATTAATTTACTTTTTTAAATTTCAGAAAAAAGAAAACAAATGTTTAAAAAGTTAACATTTGGTGAATCTAGCTGTAGAATATATTAATGTTCATTGTGCCATATTTTCAATCATTCTGAACTTTGAAATTTCTCCAAATTAAAGTTGAAGAAAAAAAAAGGTTAATTAGTAGTTTTAATACCCAATGTATGAGGGTAAAGAGAAATGAGTGTTCTCAAACACTGATGTAATTTTTCAGTTTTGCAACACATATCAAAAAGCCTTAAAAATCTATGATAGCTTTTGAATCTGAAATTCTACGACTTAGGATTTATCCTAAAGACCTAATTAGACAAGTGAACAAAGATTCATTTGCACAACTTAACTCAATACTGTTTACAATATTAAGCAACTAAAAGCGATCCAAGTGTCAATCTTAGGGGGATGGATAGGTACATACATTGGAATCTATGCATCCATTGAGAATCTCAATGTATATTTAAATTTATATTGACATGGAGTATTTCTGATGAGCAATGTCAAAGGAAAAAGTTCACAACAGTACATCTTAAACAATCCAGTATTTAATCTAGAAATTTTTAAAAAATGTATAAGCACACACATACCCACACATATAGATGTCCACAGATCTTTTACTACCTTCCACATGTGAATGTATATAGAATATAAATTCATGTACACAGAGTATATCATTTTAACAGGAATATACAACAATCAAATTTACTTTGGAAGGAAAACAGGATTCTCCTGGACTCCTACTAAAAGAAATGCACCCTACATAAAAACTCAAGATTACTTGTTGACAGATTATACTTTTAAATAAACTACATATATTCTGTGTTGTAAAATTATCATTAAAAACAAAAATCAAAAAATGCTTTGGGCAGAGTAGGCTATGTAAGTAATTGAAAACATGAGGGTAGTGGCAGTTAACATGGATTGGGGCAGCAATAGTTTACAGCCTTTCCAAATATGAATTCAAATCATTTTCCTGATCACCAACACCTCAGACACACAGTTATATTTTTAGTAAATGACAAATTAATTCACATTGTTTTTAAAAAGAAAGAAGAACTACAGTTAAATCATTAACGCTTTTAAAGAAATTTGTATCTTAATAGTTATAATAGTTTGTACATTTGAAAAACAGCAGTGCACAGAGATGTCTGTCCACATAATGCTGTGTGTGCAGATGGATTCAATTTAGTAGTTATTGGTGTTAATGAGAATAATTACAAAAGGAATAAATCAGATGTTCAAAGGATGTGATGCAAGGATGAATGTTTTCCCGTTTAAGAAATGGTATATGATTTTCTTTGCCTTTCTTAAAAAAAACAAAAACAAAACAGAGTTAACTTTCCACATAAGCAGAGCACAAGGATACATACCTGTCTGACATTCCTTGTGTTGTGTATGTGGTTTGCAAGAGGTGGCCTTGGTCTGTGTAACAGGCTTGCACAATACTGCTTTGTTCTTTAAAAGCTTGGAAGACTGGGAAGATAGAAGTTTTGTGGCATCTATCTGTGTGCTTCCCTAGTTAAAAGCAAATTCAGAAACCAAAAACATGTTTTTTAGTACCTTAACACTGACCAGAATCACTATCAATTGAAAGTTGGCACATAGTAAAAGAAACAGAATTCCTGTGAAAGAGTAGTTGCAATAAAGAAGCTACTTTGGAAAATATACACTAATTCCTAAATCTTCTAATTAGTGTCAGTTCCATTCATTAATTTTTTAAAAATACTCTGCCTATAGTAAGGACAATCAACACAATAAAAACAATCTTTACTGATTAAGACAACTGGCTATTCAGAAAAATTAGATCCAACTCAGACTTTATGCAAAATATATTCCATATTGATTTAAGACCTCAACATGAAAAAAATGAAACTTTAAAATCACTGGAGAGGGAGTGGCTAGCTGGCTCAGTCAGCAGAGACTCTTGATCTCGGGGTTGTGAGTTCAAGCCCCACGTTGGGACGAGAGATAACTTAAAAATAAAATATTTAAAAAATAAATAAAACAAAACAAAAAAATAAAATAAATTAAATCACTGGAGAACTTTCAAATGACCAGAACAAAGAGGAGGTATTCTTAAAAGAAACACAAGAATTATAAACAAAACAGAAACGACCAATACATTTGACTATCTTGAATTTTTTTTTTTTTAAATAAAGGTCTTTATAAAACAAAGCTGAAGAGTAAGCAACAGAGTTAGAGAATATATTTAAGGGGCACCTGGGTGGCTCAGTCTGTTAAGCATCCGACTTCAGCTCAGGTCATGATCTCAGTTTGTGGGTGTGAGCCCCACATCAGGCTCTGTGCTGACAGCTCAGAGCCTGGAGCCTGCTTCCGATTCTGTGTCTCCCTCTCTCTCTGCCCTCCCCTGCTCTCACTCTCTCTCTCTCAAAAATAAGAATAAAACATCCTAAAGGGAGAAAGAGAGAGAGAAAATGTATTTAAAAGATGTTTGCTGGAGTGCCTGGGTGTCTCAGTTGGTTAAGTGGTTAAGTGTCCGACTTCAGCTCAGGTCATGATCTCGCAGTTCATGAGTTCAAGCCCCACATCAGGCTCTACACTGGTAGCTCCGAGCCTGGAGCCTGCTTCAGATTCTGTGTCTCCCTCTCTCTCTCTGCCCCTTCCCTGCTTGCTCTCTCTCTCTCCCTCTCAAAAAATAAATAAAAATTAAAAAAAAATTTTTTTCATAAATAAAACATGTTTTTCACTCAACAAGTATTTACGGAATGTTTACTGTAACTCAGGCACTGTTCTAAGCCCTCGGGATACAGCAAAAAAAAAGAGAAAGAAAGACCTGCCTTTATGGGCTTTACATCCCACAGGGAGACACAGAAGATAAACAAGTAAAGCAATATATATTGTATAATTCCAGGTAGTGACGAGTGCTATGAAAGAAAGCAGGGTAAGGGAATGGAGGGTGATGGTGTGGAGAAAGGGTATTTTTAGAGTAAATATTTGAGCAGAGATCTTCTGAATACTCAACTCAAAAGAACAAACCACACAAAGGCCTGAAGTCAGAGGACTCCAGGCAGTGGGATTACAGATGCAAAAGCCCTGAAATGGGAGAGTCTAGCATGCTTTAGGAACATTAACAAGAACAAGGCTGAAATAAAGTAAGCAGGGGCTAGAATGAAATGTTTGAAGAGGCTGGCAGAAGCCAAACTGTATAGGATCTTGAAGGTCTTAGTTTCAAAAACAGTAAGAAATTAGGATTGTATTTTAAATATGATGGAATGCACTGCAGATTATATTTAAATTTACTTTTTAAATAAGCAATGGATGTAGTAATTTTGAATTATGTAATAATACAAAAGGTATAAAAGTATTTACATGAAAAGTAAGTTTTCCACCCATCTACCCCCTGTCCAGACTCAACCTTGAATACAAAGTTCCCAGTTTTGTTTTGTTTTTGAAGTTTATTAATTTGAGAGACAGAAAGCACATGTGTGAGCAGGAGAGGCGCGGAGAGAGGCAGAGAGAGAGAGAATCCCAAGCAGGCTCCACACTGTCAGTGTGAAGCTTGATGCAGGGCTCAAACCCACACACCGTGAGATCATGACCTGAGCCAAGATCAAGAGTCGGACACTTAACTGACTGAGCTACTCAGGTGCCCTCCTAGTTTCTTACACATCCTTCTAAAGGCGGTCTATGTAATTAAATAAGTTACTTCTGACTACAAATTGGTGGCATATTATTAGCAAGGCTCTAGCACCTTGTACTGTACCTATTAGCAAGCTATCTTAGAGATATATTTACATAACTTTGTATAAAGCCACCCTAGTAACAGCTTTATACATTGAATGTATCATAGGTAATCTGAAGAGTCTCTGCTACTGAAAACTGAATGTTAAAAACATTTGCTATTACAAACAAGGCTTTTTTTTTATTACATTTATTTATTTTTGAGAGACAGAGTGAGACAGAGCGCAAGCAGAGGGACAGAGAGAGAAGGAAGCACAGAATCTGAAGCAGGCTTCAGGCTCTGAGCAAGTGTTCAGCACAGAGCTTGATATGGGGCTCGAACCCATGAACCATGAGATCATGACCTGAGCTGAAGTTGGACACTTAACTGACTGAGCCACCCAGGCGCCCCAAACAATGCTTTAATAAATACCCCTACATATAAATTAATTCTACACGTGCTAGTATATTTATAGAATAAGGTATTCTAAATTGTGGTTTGGTGGGTCAGAAGACTTTAATTATGTTGGTACAGTCACACTGCTTTCCATAGAAGCACACTATATCATATTATATGACCTTCAGCAATGTACGTGAGCTCGTTTCCCAACACTCCAGTTAATATGGTATTTATGAAACTTTTTGTTATTTCTCAATAAATGAAAAATTATCTAACAGTAGTGTGGTTAGGTATTTTGCATGTTTAAGCATTATTAGTGTTTCCTCTTCTGTGAACTATCTACTCCTATCCTGTGCCCTGTTTTCCTTTAGCTTTTAAAAAAAATTCTATAAAGTTAAAAAAGAAGGGGGTGGGGGGGACACCTGGGTGGCTCAGTTGGTTAAGCACCTGATGGCACAGGTCATGATCTCACAGTTCAGGAGTTCGAGCCCCACATCAGGCTCTCTGCTGTCAGCACAGGAGCCTGCTTCAGAGTCTCTGTCTCCCTCTCTGCCTCTCCCCTGCTCACACTCTTTCTCTAAAAAATAAATAAACATTTAAAAAATGTTTTAAAAACTTCTATGCATAATTTTTTGAATGAGTAATGTAACATGTGACATAAAATTCAAAGACTTTAATATCAAACATGAAAATATACTAATTTCCCTCTTAAATTCTGCCTCAGTCGTTCAGTTCTCCTTAGAGGCAACCACTATTATCTATTCATTGGCTGCCTTCCAGGGCTTTCTATACATATGTATAGGTATGTGGTGGTGGTGGTGGTGTGTGTGTGTATGTGTGTTTAAAACACAAATGGCAGTTTGCTATACCATTTGGCCTTTTTCATTTATTGTATATAAGACTGCTCTATGTCTGTACATATATAGTTACCACATTCTTTTTAAGTGCACAGTATTCTACTGTAATGGATACAGCGTACTTATTTTAACTATAGTCCCCAAAGAGCTGCTGTATATGCTTGGGCAGGGAATTCCACTCACCAGACCACATGACTAAGTATGAGCTAGGAGAGGGGTATATTTCAGGTTCTACCCATGTAGGCCTATTTTTTTTTTTTCTAGTTCACACAGTAACTGAGAATGAACTCACAATGGCCCTGACTATTGATCAAACAATGTGGCTGTTTTCAAGCCTTTGCTACTACAAACAATGCTGAAATCATCCCCGTACATGCTTCAATTTATAAATGCGCAAAATATATCTGAAGGATAAATTCCTAAAAATGGAGTTCCTTGGTAATATGGTATTTACATTTTAAATTTTAACAAGTTTTACTAAATTGCTCTCTGTAGCAGTTTTACCAACTGCAATTGACAACATGTAAAAATGCCTTAACAGTGTTATCCATTATTTTTATTGTTGCCAATCTGATAAAGTTGGAATTTCTCTAATTTTAAAGTTGAATATCTTTGCATATGTTTAAGAATAATTTTTATTTCCGGGACACCTGGGTGGCTCAGTCGGTTAAGCATCTGACTTCGGCTCAGGTCATATCTCATGGTTCGTGAGTTCAAGTTCCACGTCAGGCTCTGTGCTGACAGCTCAGAGCCTGGAGCCTGCTTCAGATTCTGCCTCCCTCTCTCTGTCCCTCCCCCACTTGCCCTCTGTCTCTTTCTCTCTCTCAAATATAAATAAACATTAAAAAAATTTTTTTAAGAATAATTTTTATTTACTAGTCTGATGGATCAGATTTTGTTGCCCATTTTTCTACTGGGTGCTGGGTCTTTTTATTGATTTATAGAAGCTCTTTACATATGGAAAAACTGGCTTTTTATGACATGAATTGCAACCTTTTAATTTTTTTCATGTCTTCTGACTTTGAAATGTAGCTGAATTTCCATAACAACTCTTTATGGCTTCTGAGTTTTGTGACATATTTAGAAAGACTTTCTCTACTTGTTTATTAAAATTCTTTCCTGTATTCTTCCCTACTACTTTATTATTTTTTTACATTTAAATCTTTCTCCATGTGGACTTCATTTTGGTGGAACTCATAAGGTAGAAATCCAATTTATTTTTTTCCATATGTATGCTCAGTTGTCACAATGCTGTTTATTGAATAAGTTTCTCCTACTGATCTGAAGTGCTATCTTTATTATTTCTAAATCTACATACATATTTAGGTCTATTTCCGGACTTCTATTGAGTTCATGGCTTCAGTATCAATTGTTTTATCTTTCTAGCTTCATAAAATTTACAGTTCTACTATAATTTTGGAAACTAGCTCTTCCTCTTCCCCCTTCTTTATTCTTCTTTTACAGAATTTCATTGAAGATTTTTAAGCAGTGGAGTGACACAATCTGATTTAAAATCATTCTGCTAACAATGTGGAGAAAAAAAATGCAAAGGGCAAGAATGCAAGCAGGAAGACAGGTAGGAGGTCACTGCAATGAATCAGAGAAAAGACGATGGTGCCTCAGACAAAGAAGGTAGCAGCAGGAATGGTAAGAAGTAAGGAACACTAGAGAGGAAGTCTGGGGTGGAATAAAAGGGTTCTGATTTAGACATATTATTTGAGATGGCCATTAATCATCTAAGTGTATATGTCAAGTAGGCAACTGGATACATGAATCTGGAGCTCAGAGGTCATGGCAAGAGAAATAAATCTGGGAATAAGCCACCATCTAGGGGGTGTTTAAAAACCACAGGACTGTACTGAGTCCCCAGGAAGATTGAGAAAAAAGACAAGTATGTTGACCTAGAAGTTGAAGAAGGTATTTGAAGAAGAAAGGGAGAGCAACTGTATCAAATGTTACTGAAAGGATAGGTTAAATGAGAACTGGAAATTGACCACTGGACTTGCAAAACTAAAGGTTCATGGTGACCTTGACAAGAGAAATTTCTCCCCCCCCGCCCCGTGTTTGTTTATTTTTGAGAGAGAGACAGAGCACAGTAGGGAAGGAGCAGAAAGAGAGGGGAGACACAGAATCTGAAGAAGGCTCCAGCTCTGAGCTGTCAGCACAGAGCCCAACGCAGGTCTCCAACGCATGAACCGCAATATCATGACCTCAGCCAAAGTCTTAACCAACTGAGCCACCCAGGCACCCTGACAAGAGCAGTTTCAATGGAATGGTGCAAAGCCTGACTTAAGTGCCCTAAGGAAAGATAACAGATAAGGGAGTAAGGCAGGAAGTTGAGGCCACCCTTAGAGTTTTTCTAAAATGGAGAGTACAGAAATAGGACAATAGCTGGAGGGCTCTGGTGTTAAAATATTTTTCATAGATATTAAGTATTACTGCATGTTTTTTGTGTCAGTGAAAATGAGTAGAAAGAGGTGGGGGCAAATCCAGAATATATAAAGAGATTCTATAAATCAATAAGGAAAAGATAATTCCACACAAAAATGGGGAAAAATTAAGAACAGGAAATGAAAAGAAAATTCAAATGTTCAAAAATACAGACATATAAGCAAAATTGCTAGTTATCAGTGATATGCAAAATAAAATAAGGTATTACTAAATAGACTGACAAAAAATGTTTAAATCTGACAACATTGAATGATAGCAAGGCTGTGGGAAATGAGTATAATCATAATCTCCTGGTAGGAATAAAAACTGAAACAGACATTTTGAAAACAAAAATGCAAATACTCTTTGAATTCAAAGTTCTACTCTTCCATATCTACACCAGACAAACACCAGCACACGTGCACAAGGAGATGTATACAAAGATGTTGATTGTAGCAGAGATTGTTTTAATAGTCAAGACCTGGAAGCAACCTAATGTTCATCAACAAAGCAAGGATAAATAAAATGCATTACTTTCACACAACACTATCCAGCAGTCAGTGAACTAATAAGAAATGAATTCAGTAAAGCCACAGAATACAAAATTAACAGACAGAAATCAGTTGCATTTCTATACACTAATGAAGAACTATTAGAAAGAGAAACTTAAAAAACAATCCCACTCACAATTGCATCAAAAAGAACAAAATACCTACAAATAAATTTAACCAAAGAGATGAAAGATCTGTACTCTGAAAACTATAAGACACTGATGAAAGAAACTGAAGGAGATACAAATAAATGGAAAGCAATACCATGCTCATAGACTAGAAGAATTAATATTGTTAAAATGCCCACACTACCCAAAGGAATCTATAGATTCAATTCAATTCCCATCAAAATACCAACAACATTTCTCATAGAACTAGAACACAGAATCTTAAAATTTGTATGGAACCACAAAGACCCTGAATAGCCAAAGAAATCTTGAGAAAGAAAAACAAAACTGAAGTATCACGCGCTCCCTGATTTCAAACTACAAAGCAATAGTAACCACAATAGTATGGTACTGGCCGGAAAACAGACATGGAGATCAATAGAATAGAACAGAGAACCAAGAAATAAACCCATTCATATATGGTCAATCTATGACAAAGGAGACAAAAATAT
Organism: Acinonyx jubatus; assembly: GCF_027475565.1. NCBI lineage: Eukaryota > Metazoa > Chordata > Mammalia > Carnivora > Felidae > Acinonyx > Acinonyx jubatus. The sequence continues at coordinate 26,492,867 of NC_069381.1, forward strand.
ACAGTGGGTAAAAGACAATCTCTTCAATAAGGGAAAAACCCAACAACTACCTGTAAAAGAATGAAACCGGACCACTATCTTACACCACATGTTGAGTAAGAGTTGAAACTATAAAACGCCTTGAAGAAAACATAGATAATTAGCTATTTTTCATTTTTTTAATTAATTAATTTATTTTGAGAGAGACAGAGACAGCATGAGTGGGGGAGGGGCAGAGAGAGAATCCCAAGCAGGCTTCACGCTGCCAGTGCAGAGCTCAACTCGGGGCTTGAATCCACAAAACTGTGAGATCATGACCTGAGCCAAAACCAAGAGTTGGACGCTTAACCCACTGAGCCACCCAGGTACCCCGGCAGTTAGCTATCTGACATAAGTATCAGCAACATTTTTTTGGACCAATCTCCTCAGGCAAGGGCAACAAAAGCTAAAATAAATAAATGGAATTACATCAAACTAAAAAACTTCTACATAGAGAACGAAATGATCAACAAAGTGAAAAGGCAATCTACTGAATGCGAGAAGATATTTGCAATTCATGCATCTGATAAGGGAATATCCAAAATATAGGAAGAACTTATACAACTTAATATAAAAAAAATAACCCAATTAAAAAATGGGCAGAGGACTTGAATAAGCATTTTTCCAAAGAAGACATATAGATGGTCAACAGGTATATGAAAAGATGATCACATCACTAATCATCAGGGAAATGCAAATCAAAACCACAATGATTCATCACCTCAAACCTGCCAGATTAGATATTATAAAAAAGACAAAAAAATGACAAGTGTTGGCATGGATATAGAAAAAAACCCTCATGCACTGCTAGTGAGAATGTATATTGGTGCAGCCACTGTAGAAAATAGTATGAAAACAGTATGGAGTTTCCTCAAAAAGTTAAAAATAGAATTCCCATATGATCCAGCAATTCAACTTCTAGGAATGCATCCAAAGAAAACCAAAACACCAAAGTGGAGAGATACATACACCCCTATGTTCACTGCAGCATTATTTACAATAGTCAAGATACGGAAGCAACCTAGGTATTCACTGATGGATGGATAAAGAAGTATGATGCACACACGTGCACACACACACACACACACACACACACACACACTGGAATATAACTCAGCCATAAAAAAGAATGAAATTTGCAACAACATAGATGGACCCAGAGGGTATTATGTGCACTGAAATAAGTCAAACGCAAAAAGACAAGCACCATATGATATCACTTGTATGTGGAATCTAAAAAACAAAACAAATAAGCAAACAAAACAGAAACAGATTCCTAGATAGAATTTCTGGTTATCAGAGAAAGGGAGAGATTCGGGGGGGGGGGGGGGGGGGAAGGAGGGACAGGCAAAACAGGTGAAGGGGATTAGGAGGTACAAATGTCCAGTTATAAGAAAAATAAACCATGGGGATGTAATGTACAACACAAGGAACAAAATCAATAAAAATGTAATAACTTTGTATGGTGACAGATGGTAACTACAACTTACTGTGGGAATCATTTTTTTTTTATAAAAATTTTTTTTTTCAACGTTTATTTATTTTTGGGACAGAGAGAGACAGAGCATGAAGGGGGGAGGGGCAGAGAGAGAGGGAGACACAGAATCAGAAGCAGGCTCCAGGCTCTGAACCATCAGCCCAGAGCCTGACGCGGGGCTCGAACTCACAGACCGCGAGATCGTGACCTGGCTGAAGTCAGACGCTTAACCGACTATGCCACCCAGGCGCCCCGGGAATCATTTTACAATGTATAAAAATATCAAATCACTATGATGTACTGATGTACTCCTGAAACTAATAGGATACTGTATGTCAATTATACTTCAATTTAGGAAAAAAAACATAAGTTTTAAAAGAAAAAGAAAAAAAAAGATAGACTAAAACTAAGCAAATAAGCCCAATCTAACAATGGTTAATTCTCAATGGTGAGAATACAGTAGAGCAGGAGTTAGCAAAGTTTGGAGTGGACCAAGCCCAGCCTACCATCTGGTTTTGTAAATAAAATTTTATTGGAATGCAGCCACTTACTCATTTATGGATTGTCTATGGTTACTTCTGCACAACAGCAGAGATGAGGAGTTGCAACAGAGTCTGTATGGCAAGTTTAGTCTAAAACATTACTACTTAGGAAGTCTGCTGACTTGTGCATATTTTTTTAAGTTTATCTTGAGAGAGTGTGTGACAGCACGGATGGCGTGAGAGGGAAAGAGAGAGAGAGAATCCCAAGCAAGGCCCACACTGTCAGCATGGAGGCTGATGCAAGGCTCAACCCATGACTCATGAGATCATGACCTGAGCCGAAATCAAGAGCTGGACACTCAACTGACTGAGCCACACAGGAGCCCTGACTTGTGCAGATTTTCTTCTTTGTCCTTTTCTATATCTCACCTTCCCCTAAAATGTAAGACTATTTAAATATAACTTGAAGGAGAGTCAAACTAAAGTCTGAGAGAAACAAAGAAAAGATTCTAAAACTTTCATTTTTTTTTTAAATTTAAGAGTACTACATATACTTTGTATTGACTAAACCGAAAACATTAATCAGAGCTATTCTATAACACAGTTTAAATGACTGGTGAATTATAGAGGTACTCCACATAGAGAAAAAATACATAGGGCAGTCCTATTTAAATGAGGGATGTATTCTTGAAAACCCAGAATAATTCAAAACTAACTGTCCCATATATAGAAGAAAAAGGATGCACTCTCAGGATACATAAATTCGCAACCAATATAGAATATTTTTATAATATATACTAATAACATTAGTATAAAACCTAGTCTATTAATACCCTTATTAATTATACAGTTATGTGCTTAAGAAGAGAATTATTCATTCTGTTATAGCAATTTATTAATCATGTAATTTTAAAATATAACTTAATGTATAATATACAATATACAAATATAAGTACAATGTTAACAATGATATTGCATTAACTACTGCAGTATCCTGCCTGAAAATAATTGAGTAAAAGTTATCATTATCATCTTCTAACAACACAAGTAAGGGGAGAGTTAAAAGGTATCAAATTAGGACAAGCTATCTCGCCACATCATGGGGAAGGCTGGTCTGAGTCCCTGGAAGATTTCTACTAAAGAATGAATCTGATGTGGCTGGTTTTTGCTCTCATTTTCTTTGCCTCTGGGGATTTCTTGATATGCAGACACACTGTCCATCTTTCACCTTGCCACCATGAAACAGCAATCCACATTTGGATCACTTTCTTTAATAATAGCAATTGTTGCTGGAATATGGTCAAAAGCATATGCCAGTTACTTCGCTGCTGGCTGCTGTGCTGAAGGCCCAATAAGTGCCGGGACCCTCTTCCAGCTGCCTTTGTTTTTCTAATTCTAGCAAGTCTTCCTGTATTACTCCATGGAGAACCACCCAAGCGAAATTTCAGCATCCCCTTCACCAACCTTGCACAAATTCACCTTCTTTGTCACTTTCACAGATTGTTTATCAGGCGTGAGGCTGTCGTCTTCCAAGATAAAGCCTCTTTAGATTATGGTAAAGCTGAAATGTTTTGATAGCTTCGGTTAGCAGCTATAGCTTGCCTGCTCATTTTTATACTCTTAAAACTTTGGTAGGCTTTAAAATTAGAAGGCCAGCCATGACTTGTAGTGAACTTTTTTGTCTCACTTTCAACTCCTTTCAAATCATTAAAATTACTTCAGGCCTTAGCACAGGCAATGGCTTGAACTTAGGGGGGCATTACAGCAGCACTGATCTTGCAGCTGCGTTGCCAGGATTTTTTCCGTTTACTCCACTATTCTTGCCTGGTTATAAGATTGTGTGTGTGTGTGTGTGTGTGTGTGTGTGTGTGTGTGTGTGTGTGTGTATGTGTGTGTGTGAGAGAGTGTATGTGTGTGAACTAAACGATGTATCTTCTTTAATGCTGCTTTTGTTTTTTTGAGCATTATCTCAATATTCTGCAGGCTGCACTCTCCTAAATGAACTGCATGGGGGATCACATCCTGGTCTGGCCTTTATCACAGAGTTTTATCACATCTAACTTCTGTTCCAAAGATACTGAATTTGGGGTACAGTTTTTTAGCACTAGCACCACTACTTAATGAACTTGAATGACACTGCTATATGACATACAAAAATATCTTTAACTATACCAAAAGCAAATGTTAAGACAGCTACCAAAAACAGTCACCAAAAACATTAACCCAAGATCCAATATATTAGGTTCATGTGATATTGATAAAAGATGATGGGAATTTTGTTTCCTGCTAACACAAGATATAGGAAAATAATGACGTAATTTGCAATCCTTTCAACTAGTCAGATTTGAAATTATGTGTTTCCTCAAAATATTTTTTTTAATTTTAAAAAGTTTCACAATACTTCAAATTGGAAACATAAAGTGGGAACTTAAATGTATTTTTACTTTGCACTATTTTCAGCTTCACATAATTTGAAGATGCATAAAATAACACTACACTGAACTTTTTCAAGAGACTTTCCAGTCTAAAAGAAAAATACTTGAATGTAGTAAAAGAGAAAAATAAGCACAGATGGAATTAACAAGAATTTAAAGAAATTAAGGAGCCAGGGAGCCCGGGTGGCTCAGTTCGTTGAGTGTCTGACTCTTGATTTCGGCTCAGGTCATGATCCCAGGCTCATGGGATCAAGCCCTGCACTGGGCTCTGCACTGAGTGTGCAGCCTCCTTAACATTCTTTCCCTCTCTCCTTCTGCCCTCTCCCCTGCTCGTGCTCTTTCTCTCTCACTTTTAAATTTTAAAAAATTTTTAAAAAAAGAAAGAAAGAAATTCAGGAGCCAGAACACAACAAAATAAATCAGAAATGCATTCTTATTAATGTAACTTTAAGATTCCGAAACAAAATCAGTGCATAATACTCTACTTTTTTTTGAAGACTAAGCGAAATGCATTCAGATACATATTAGAATGCTACATCCAAAATGAAAATAAACCCATGTGGCATTATGAGGAAAAATATTAACGATAAAACTTACATCTTCAATGACTTTTTGTGTTGCCTCTTTAGTAACTGCACCTGTTATAAATGAACACACACATTATTATCCCCAAAATATACAGATGTAAACACTGAGACCAACAAGTTATTTTCCTCTCACTAAGGTGGGCCAGAGTCTACTCCAGAATTTCTCAAAGAATGGTCCAAGAAAACTGGGCATCAATATCACCTGGGATGCCTGAGAAAGGTAAGGATTCTTGGGCCCCAATTTCATCCTACTACAGTAGAATCTCCGGTGATAAAGGCAACTATATTCAAATCACTTAGGTTTAAAAGAATAATAATAAATTGTACACGCCTCTTCCTTCCCTACCATGCCAATCTGCCTGCTACCCACGTCCCTCTGAGAAAAAGGGGCATGTTTCCTCACAGAAATATAAAAGTAAATATTACTAACAAGAGCTACTTAGACAAAACATTTAACTCTATAGTCTAATTAAATGCCTTTACATCAAGTCATACCTTTTAAAACACTATTAGTGTTCCCTGTGGGCTGGGCAGGAGGTATTTTTGCCAATGACACCACACTGGTTATAACTGGTGTTGTATTTTTCCTTGTAGAAGGGAGCTCCGTTGAAGTAGTTTGCGCCTTATAAATATTTACTGATTAAAACAAAAAGGTAAGACCTAGTATAAACAAAAGGGTTACACACACACACACACACAAAACCCTGTTCGACAACTAAGTTTCCAAGAAACAGTGCAAATATCTAACTCTGTATAATGTAACTCTATAAAAAGAGTGATTCTGGTCAGATTAACATTCATTAGGACTTAAAAACAGCCTGATTTTCTAAAATTATAAACTTCAAATGCTATTTAAAAATATAGGTATTAGCTTTAGAATTAACTGGCCTTCCTATTAGTGAATATTAAAATTCCTCCACCTAAGCTTGCTTCAAATAAAAATTTAACATGACAGTTTTTATAAAGAAGTTGGTGAGTTTGCTACCCATCTGCTGGTTTGTCAACACATATTATAAAATAAAAACTCTACCACTGACCTGACTGGTCTTAGGGAATGGATGATGACATAAAAGATTGGCACATGGCATATGTGATTAAGATGATGATCAATAAAATTGCAAAGGTAGACAAGGGCCAGACTGTAAGGACAAAGCACATGGATTCTGTCAATTCAACAGCACTCCAGGCTTTGATCAGACAGCATAATATCAAATGGTTTTACCCTAATTCAGAGAAGTACTACTTCAGGGAGCTACTTTAAGAACATGCCACACATGTAACTATTCATCTGGATATTTTGACCATATTAGCTTTCCTACTTGCAAAATTATTCTTAGCCAAAAAAATTTTTGCCACCTATGAAGAACTGGTCTACTTTATTTTTTCTGATATAATTAATGTGTTGGTTCTTTTTTCCTTGGCTACAATCAAACTCTTGATCAAATCTTACACCAGTCATAGCAACTGTATTAACATACTTCTATTCTCTCCTTCTGTTTGCCCTGATTTTCTATTTTTTTCTAGTTTATTAACTGAATAACATATGCCCCTTAGTGGAAATTATTTATGTACAGATAACATCAACCAAAAGCAATCAAATCTAATTTTCCTATAAAATACATTTATTGATTCCTTGGTGTGTTTTATTATGATAGCAAAAAGCATCAGGATTGATTTTCCCTGAAGGGCAATTTTTAAGAATTCTTACAAGAGGGACATCTGGGTGGCTCAGTCATTTAAGCATCCGACTTCGGCTCAGGTCAAAATCTCATGGTTTGTGGGTTTGAGCCCTGTATCAGGCTCTGTGCTGACAGCTCGGAGACTGGAGCCTGCTTCGGATTCTGTGTCTCCCTCTCTCTCTGCCCCTCCCCTGCTCATGCTCTGTCTCTGTCTCTCAAAAATAAATAAGCATTAAAAAAAAATTTTTTTTTAAATTCTTACAGGAAAATTTAAGGACATCCAGGCTATTTGAATTCAATAAAATTTTGATGCTATTATATTTACAACTGTGTGTACTAATACTATATCCTAGCACTGACATACAGATCCCATTAGCCAAGTTTAATTTTTACCTTTATTTTGTGAAAGAGGGTCATTCATAATTTGTCGATGACAAAACTCCAAGACACAAAATAAGTTACAGAAATGTTTGATGTTTCCTCGCCATTTTATGGACTCACTTAGCTTACCCTGTCGTTTACAGCCATCACACTTGGCCATCTGAGAAAAAAATATAAGACAGGATAGGCTTAAAACCATAAAATAATGAAAAGATAACATTAATCATAAAACCAGAAGGCACTATGAAAACAGGATATGTAAATCAGCTGAAATTACAAAATGTAAGGTTCCTACCTTAAAATATTCTAGTTAAAAATGCATATACTTGGGGCGCCTGGGTGGCTCAGTCGGAAAAGTGTCCAACTCGATTTCAGCTCAGATCATGATCTCACGGTTCATGAGATGGAGCCCTGAGTTGGGCTCCTTGCTGACAGTGCAAAGCCTGCTTGGGATTGTCTCTCTCCTTCTCCCCCTGCCCCACCCCCGCTCTTGTGCACACTCTCTCTCAAAATAAATAAATAAATATTAAAATATATATTTATTTGCTTTACATACGTATCTCCATCTACAGAATATAAAAACTGATCTCCCATTTTCAAAATTACTGATGAAGGAATCTAAAGATAGGCTCTATTTTTAAAAGGTTAAGCAGTGACATCATGTAGTAGAAAGAATATGCACTTTGGAGTTGTAAAGACATTGATTCATTCAACAACTATTTAATTAGGTACGCTTTGTCTTGAGCACTGAGATAGGCGCCACATAATTATGATAAAGACATACCTCCCAAACAAAAATATTGTATTTTAGCGGGTAGGGAGACAAACAGACGATTTCACTGGCGTGTTATAGGTGCTATCCAGCTATCACCTACCAGCTTCTTGAAGAATACACTACTGAACCTCCCTGGATCTTACTCCTTTTCCTTATTTCTAAGCTGGTAATAACACACCTACCTCTAAGGATTATAGTGAGGATTAAATGCAATAACACTTATGAAGCACTGGACCTGTATTAGTGGTTCAATTAATTGTAGCTTTCATTGTTAGCCTTCCAAAAAAATAATTTTTTAAAAAATAAGTGGGTAAGGAGGTCAGTCACAGTCATTTGACCTATGAAGCAAGAACAAGGTCTGACTTCAAATTCATCAGAGTAACCTTCTGAATGAGACAGCCACTTAAAGGCAACATAACTATAAAGGCAACTTGAAAGAACTCAGTGATAAATAAGGTTCGTGTGCCTCAAGAGAAAGCAAAAGATAAAAATAAAAGGAATATACCCTCAAACAACAACAAAGCCTCCAGATATCATATGCTCTTTACCACCAAAATTTCATGTTTATATTCAACTGAATTTTGCTTTGGGAGCCCATAATTTATTTTACCCAGTTCTAAACACTAAATTTTACTTCACATGATCTGAACGTATTTAAGAAAATAATTTGTACTAACTTCAGAAAACCAAAAAGGTGTATTACATTTACCTGATAAAACAAAACTGTAAATTTGGACATGCAATCTTCACAACAGAACTCTTCTAGCTTTCCTTCCAATCGATTTTCTACCAAATTAGGGGATGTCTGTGAGCAGTAACTGCACATCTTACAGTAATTCCCCCAGCGCTCTCCAAAGTCACGGGCAGAGAGGAATTTGCAAACTGAGAACCAGAAGGGATGAAAGGAAGAAACATCAAACTTACATTAACTCGAAGGAGGTAAAGTGAGTTTCCACAGTCTCAGACACCAACTAAGCTAGTTTCTTGCTTGCTTCTTAAGCCAAGAAGCAGTAATTGCTTAAGTATCCTCTTTACAAGTGGGTGCAAGAACAGGAAGATCTCTCAAGTCACTGATAAACTTATGAAGAGATTTTTTTACACTCTAACCTAATACCATTGACCAAATTACCTTTCAAAAGTTTTTTTTTTAGTTTTAAGCAATTTATTTAGATGACTGTAATTTTAAAAATCACTACAATTTGGCAAATCATAATCACAAATATAATATTTAAATTTGTTTCAAGTTTTTCTTTGAGATTATTATAATATTTAAAAAGACTTTAAAGTGAATTAAGCATGAAAAATAAAATGAATTAAGTATAAACTCAAGAAAGAAAAAAACCTGAAATTATACCTAAAACAAAATTACTTGAAAATTAATTGTAGAATAGCCCAACTCAGCATGAACTACTTTGTACCAACCACAAGCTCTGTGGATAAAGCTGAACCGCTTGCTTTCTTTACCTTCACTACAGAATGGCTTATCAACCCCTGAGAATCGGACAGTCTCCTTTATAATTTTCTGCAGTTTACAGTAATCACACATTGCCATAACTTTATTTTTCTTTTTGTATTCATCAGAACAAGTCTTGCCACAAAAAAGAAACATTCTACCCTGCAGAGATTAAAAAAAAAAAGTCATTAAGACCTAATTAACAGTTGCTTTAACTTTAAGAAATCATTCTCATTTCAAAGCAAATGAAGTGACTGTCAAAGATGAAAAGATAAATGCTTCTAATGGATATGTTCACAATTCAATCCCTTTCATAATTTCTCTTTACCTTGTAGAACAGAAGTTCTGGTTTTGTGGCAAACAGATGGTTACAGTGCTGACACTTGAGTTTAACAAGTGTCCGGGTTAAAGCAACTTGCTGGGACGGGGCCGCAAGAGGCCGGAAACTGGCTGCAGGAGAACCACTGATGGAGGCAGGGGAACCAGCAGAGGTGTTACCTCCTCCAGCTGATACTGATGACCCAGCCGGTGGGCTTACAACCACTTGGCCCTGAGACAGGGACACCGCTGACGAGTTTGTTCCTTTTGGCTTGTTAAATACATTCTGAACGAACACAAATAAGGCAAAGATTTTAGCAACTGAGAAACAACTTGGTAATTTTCATTTTCTCATTTTAATAAACTACTACCTGTAACATTTTATAAATATTTTTTAACATTTTATAAAGTAGTTCACAGAAAGAGTTTAAATGGCACACTTCCAGAATAGAAGGACTGAGAAATGTAACATAAAAAGGTTTAAGAACTTGAATTCAGGCTTTCCAAACACCTCTAATATAGAGCTCTAATAAACTAGAGCAGGCCCCTTCTTTTCCCCCAATATACCCCTCCATCTGCATTCCCATCACCACCCGGCCTCTGATGGCTATTATGAGTACAGTGGAGGGGCGCCTGGGTGGCTCAGTCAGTTGAGCGTCCGACTTCGGCTCAGGTCATGATCTTGCAGTCTGAGTTCGGGCCCCACGTCGGGCTCTGTGCTGACAGCTCAGAGCCTGGAGCCTGCCTTGGATTCTATGGCTCCCTCTCTCTCTACCCCTACCCCGCTCATGCTCTGTCTGTCAAAAATAAATAAACATTAAAAAAAAAAAAAAAAAAGAGTACAGTGACCACCAGTAGTCTCTTTCTTCCTGGTGCCAGGGACATTGCATCAGGCACCTTGCCACCCCAGGGGATCACTAAACTCTACCTTCTCTGTGTATCTCTCAGAGAGTGAGGAGCAAATGGGACAAGAAAATGGAGGCTTATGATTCCATGCCAGGAGTCAATAAGTATCTGGCCCATGATGAGAGGGACACATGAGCACATCACCGTGCCACCTATCTGAACCTTATCTTAGCTTCCATCCTTTTGAAAAGGATAGCGCCAAGGGCAAAAGTAGGAGGGAAGGGCAGTTTAGGTAAGGACCTTGAATTTAGGAAGAGGGCACTGAGGCTCAATACCTGGCTTAGACATTTTGCAGAAATGACTTCTGGGACCAGAGTTGAACAGAATTTTTTTCTTTCTAACTTGAATTTACTCTTTTGTAAATAGGGACCTTCAGCAGTTCACATATTGCCATTCCCCAATGCCTAAGAGCACTTAGGGGTAAAATACTACCTCAGATCATACCTGGAAAGCCACCACACAACTGGAGCTGCAGAAGCTATAGATAGTTCCATTGGACATGGCTAGGTGATACTGAGGGATTGCTGAAGTTTTACAACTATGACATGAAACCTGGACACCTTGGCAACAACAACAAAAAAAAAACCAATGAATAAGCTACATAGATGAACACATGATCCAAAAGGGTATTAGGGGAATTAAAAAATATTCAGTAATATACAAAGCCAAAATCAAGCAACCTTACAATAATCTGTAAAGCTAACTGTAACTAATCTCAGTTAAATTCCACTTACACAAAAACTAACTTGGAACTTACAAGTGTGGTTTTTATTTCTTTCTTTTCACATATGGAACTACAAAATAAACGCCTCAACCAAACGAGTAAAAAACTATTTTCACTTACAAATCAGTTCTTTGAAACTAAACTTTGGGTCTTTATTTAACCACACAGATAAATTCAATTTGTAACAAAATGAAACAAAAGCAGCTACATTGTTCTTTAATAGTTACTAAATCTATAAATTTATCCAATGTAAACATTACCTGAAGAAATAACGGTCTTAACTCTATAAGCAGATAAGCAATTAATAGAGCAGAAAAGTTCGGTTTTTCCTGAGTCGTTGGTAGTCTCAATCATTTCTGCTGAAGGCCTCAATGATTTCCCCAAGGCGTATGGAGGAGTTTGGGCTGAATTCTATCAAGAAAATAAAATAACATTTAGATACCTAGCACAAACACACACGTTGTTTAAGAAAAGAAAAACTAACTATAAAGATTGCCTTTGATTGAAATATCTGAGCTCAGAGGACTATGAGGCCACTCTAACTATAGATTTTTCTGGAAGTTGGGATGTGAGAAAAATAAGTTCTTTCAGACAATAACGAAATGTAAACTGAAGAAAATGAGTAACTACACTCACATACATTAACAACAAAACACATTAAAGGTAATGAATTTGGTATTTGTTATACACTTTTCTCATTAAAAATAATCTAAGATAACCAGGTAATCCATGAACCAAAGGGCCATCCTCAATAGTCTTGGACATCAATCTATAAGACTGTCTACCACCTTTAAGGTTACATAATCAGTAAGACTCTTTAGCAGGAGGAAACAGAAATGATGCTTAATGTAAATTAGGAGATCTTACAGAACTACCTGTTTTTTAAGCTGAGTTTTACACTAAAATGTGTCTGTAACTTTACTCATATTTTAAGAAACAATAATTACGATGGCTACCATTTATACAAATTACCAATATTATTACTTATTCAGTGCTTACCAGGAGCCAGGTCCTATACTAAATACTCTGTATTTAACTTATATATACTATATCATGAAATCCTTCAAACAACATATTGAAATACTTTTAAAAATTATATTAACAAGAAGTTTAAATTAATTTTAATTCAATTAACAAATAAACAGAAAAGTGGGAGATTAAACATTTCATCTCGCTCCAAAGATCCAGGCTAACCATTACACTATACTGTCATTGACACAACATAGTCTCTCAACAAGTAGGGGAATTAAACAGTAGGAAAATACAAATTGTTGGGACTGCAAGCTGGTGCAGCCACTCTGGAAAACAGGATAGAGGTTCCTCAAAAAACTAAAAATAGAACTACCCTACGACCCAGCAATTGCACTACTAGGCATTTATCCAAGGGATACAGGTGTGCTGTTTCTGAGGGACACATGCACCCCAATGTTTATAGCAGCACTATCAACAATAGCCAAAGTATGGAAAGAGCCCAAATGTCCATCAATGGATGAATGGATAAAGAAGATGTGATATATATATATATATATATATATATATATATATATATATACACACACATATATATATACGTATATATATGTATGTATATATATATACGTATATATATATACGTATACACACACACACACACACACACACATACACACAATGGAGTATTACTCGGCAGTCAAAAAGAATGAAATCTTGCCATTTGCAACTACGTGGCTGGAACCGGAGGGTATTATGCTAAGTGAAATTAGCCAGTCAGAGAAAGACAAATATCATATGACTTCACTCATGAAGACTTTAAGAGACAAAACAGATGAACATAAGGGAAGGGAAACAAAATAATATAAAAACAGGGAGGGGGACAAGACATAAGAGACTCTTAAATATGGAGAACAAACAGAGGGTACTGGAGGGGTTGTGGGAAGGGGGATGGGCTAAATGGGTAAGGGGCATTAAGGAATCTACTCCTGAAATCACTGTTGCACTATATGCTAATTTGGATGTAAATTTTTAAAAATTAAATAAATTTATTAAATTTATTAAATTAATAAATAAATAAAAATCTTTGCCAAAAAAGAAAAGAAAATATAAATTGTGAAGTTTCACTATATAATCTTCCTGGTGAAAGAGGAATATCACTTATACAGTTGACAGTATAATACCAGCAACAAAATTAGAAACAGAACGGATTTTTGGATCACATATATAAAAAAAACACGGGTTTTATTCTTGTGAAAACAGTAACCAAAATGCCAAAAGTGGTAACTCCTTGAAAAGGGATACTTCTCACAGATCAATGTCCAACACCAACTACTTGGAGGAATTAAAAATAAATCAAACTTGCTAACTGAAAAAATTTAGTTATCATTTATGCTTTTTTAGAAAAGTAACTTTTTAAAGACTTCATTCAGTAATAATTAACATAGATATCTATTTAGTAACCAAATGAATCTATTATTCATTACAACAAATAAAAATTAGGTAAAGTAGTCGCATAAGGCATGTTGCCAAAATAATTACAATTCATCCCAAAACACATTAAAAAAATATATTTTCTAGGGGTGCCTGGGTGGCTCGGTTGGTTGAGCATCCAACTCTTGGTTTCCGCTCAGGGCATGATCTCATGGTTCAGGGGATGATCAAGCTCCACGTGGGGCTATGCACTGACAGTGCAGAGCCTGCTTAGGACTCTCTCTCTCTCTCCCCCCCCCCCCCATCTCTCTTCCCCTCCCTGGCTCTCTCTCTCAAAATAAATAAACATTAAAAAAATTTTTTTAAATACGTATTGTTTTTTCCTAAAAGGAAAAAGAGAAAGATATGCTTTAGATCTACTGATTTTTAACATCTTATGCCTGTTGGCCACAGTTTATTTAAAATAATATGGAGCTTTCTCCACTTACCAATATATCATAAAACATTTCTGACTCACAGAAAATCATGAAAGTACATTAGTGTATCATTTCACTATAGTCAACACACCACCAGGACCTATCCCATTTTTCTGGAGGGAAATCACACCCCAAAATCAATTGATGGGAAGAGCCCACTCGTTTATTTTAACCTCATCCCTGCACAGCCATCCTGGAAGGAGTGACGGACGGGCCTTTATACCTGCTTATATGCTGTGACGCTTGTTGAACTAAACACCTTCTGGGACCGGCAAGGCCCAGAGCTGCTGTAGCAGTAGCCCCCACAGTTCTCACAACAGTTCATGGTGAGGTTGTTGGCGGAGTGAAATTTTGAGAAACAGGCATCACTACAAAGACCATGTACCACATTTTGATATTTAACTTCAAATCGGATCTAGGAAATAAAACACACACACATCCAAAATAAGTAAAGCCAATTAAAAATCTCTGATCTCTGGTCACGGCAGATTTGCTGAAGAAGACCACCAGCCTTGTGGGATTGGCTGTCAGAGTCCACACAAGAGGCTAGGAATATTGTACACAAAGATTCTTGATGTTCCTGGGGTGCGTGGATGGCTCAGTGGGTTGAGCATCCGACTTGGGCTCAAGTCACGATCTCGCAGTCCGTGAGTTCGGGCCCCGCGTCGGGCTCTGTGCTCCCTCTCTCTGTCTGCCCCTCCCCCACTTGTGCATGCCCTCTCTCTCTCTTTCTCTCTCTGTCAAAAATAAACATCAAAAAAAATTAAAAAAAAAAAACATTCTTGATGTTCTTGAGCAAATGCCTAAAAATGCAGCATATAGAAAGTACACAGAACAGATTACAAATGAAAAGTTGAGTATGGTTAAAGGGGAACCAGATGTTAAGAAATCAGAAGACCAACTGCAGGATGGCCAACTAGTAGAGGTGATTCTTCAGGCTGAAATGAACCAAGTCTGGCAAGAAAACTTTAGAGTGGAAACCATGGGAGCCTTTAATGGAAGAGCCTCCTGCCAACCAATGGAAATGGCCAATATAATCATCATTAAATGACTAGCGTGTTGATGGGAAACTGATATAATTAATATTCTGTAATATTAAAAATGTTTCCTTATTATTGATGCCTTATAAACAAGAAAACTAATACAGAACATACTTAGAGTTGTTAAAACTGATGACTGTGGTAACAGGGATTGGTGAATCCATATTTGATATATAAAGCATTCATGTAAATTATTTCAAAGATGGTTTTTTTGTTTTGTTTTTTTAACAGAGAGGTTGTGCAAATATCTGAAAGTTAATTGGAAAAATTCCTACAGATTTTTAATGCAGAGGCCATAACTGAAATGTGAAGTATTTTTAGTAGTGTCTTCAACACATCATTTAATGTTTTATCCTGAAAAAAATAGGAAAGGTACTTAATTATTATTATTGTGTAGATAAATTTATAAATCACTGAAGTGAAGTACTAAGAGTAAAAACCATCAAATTATAGTTGTACAGCTGAGGAAACTGATTTGGTATTTGAAAGAAAGACTTCTTATTTATAGTGATAATTGTAAAAACATTTTTTTTGTCTCATTTAAAGAAGTTAGCTTTCTGTTGCTTAGCCTTTTGTTTTCTTGATCAACCAAAGTACATCAAGGTAGAGATAGAATTTATATAAAAGAAGAGACATAAAGAGTTCCTAAAGTTTATAGGACTTATGAATAGGCTTATATTCAGAACATCTTAGTCACACATGGGTTGTAACTTCAAAGTAGAATCACTAGGTGGTTTCCACTAAGTTTCCAATATGAGTGCAGTTGGGTATCAAACTGAAGATAAATGCTATCGCAGGAAAGAAACAGTTGGCATAAATTACTTTTAATGTGTCCTCACCCTTTCTTCCTAGACCCTATCATTTCTAAATACCTAAGTTGGTATTTTTTAACTTCAAGACAGTACTCTTTTGTGTTTGTACGCATATGTGTGCGTTTTGCTATTCCTTGTGTTTTGCTATCCCTGACTCAATTCAGAATTTTTAGAATGAGAAAAATTTTTTCCCCAATATATTTCTCCCCTACAATGCTATAAATTGAATGGTAAATAAATAATTAAATGAAAAAAAATCTCTGATCTCTGAGCAGAATCCCAGGAAAGGTACAATGTAACTTACATCAGCATTCTTCTGACACATGCTGCACTTGGTTGAAATGCTGTTAGTATATATGGTAACAACAGGCTTCTTCTTTAGCTCATAAGAAGAAAGGCATGATTGGCTGCAGAAATCTTTGCTAGAATTTTCAAAACGGGTCGTGATCACATCCTTTGGATTTAAAATGTCTCTAAAAATAAATAACAAAAGGCAAAATGAAATATGTTCTTCATAATTGTAATTTCTTCCTCTTTGTGAGCTAAAATAACTATGTTTACTAAGGGCAGCTATTGCATGCTAGAAAATGGCTGGCCAGGGATAAGACATCTGAAAACCTGGGCTTGATGATTAGTTCTGTTAGTTAGCTGAGTGACAATGAGTGAGGTAATTACTCTCTCAATTTCCTCATGTAGAAAATGGGTTTATGATACCTAATTTATAGATGTGTTGAGGGAAAATTATATTTAAAATATATCCAGCCAGATGTTCATGACAAAAGCCGTGAGGCTTCCAGCTCCAACCAAGTTTCATCCACTGGAGCCAATGGAAGAAGTGGCCATCCCTCAAGTCCAGACCACAAAACCCTTGTCCTCTTACTAGCCAGCAGCTGCTAAGAGTAGGAACAGCAGAGACAAAGAATGACATGTTTGTTTGTTTTTTAATTTAAATGCAAGATTTGGGAAACAGATGAACTACCGAAGATTAATATAAAAAATAAGCATGATATATAAAACTGAACTATAACTGAAGAGATCAAAGAAACAGAGGACAAAATAACTATTAAGGTTTGGTAGCAGAGGACAGATGGAAATAAGAATAAGACAAAAAGAACACAAATAACTGAGTCATTCTGTAAGATTCCTCAAGTTATTTTGTAAGAGCCCATTGATGCAATACGCACTAACGGTAAAAACAAAGGCTGAGTATTGCCATTTTCTGACAAGTATAAAAAAACTAAAGGAAATGGTCAGTAATCAGAAGCACTAGTATAAGCCACGAAGAATATAATGGCAATAATATTATATACAGTAATGTGTACTAAGTAATTGCTATGTACCAGACATCATTCTCTTTACTCAAATTATCCAACTTAATTTTCACAAAAATTCTGTGAGATAAGTATTATTATAATTGCCATTTTACAGATGAGGAGACCAAATCGGAAAGGTTAAATAACTTGTCAAAGTCACAAACTGGTAAGCAATGAAGCCAGAATACAAATTCTAGGCAGTCTGATTCCACATTCAGTGGTTCATCATTCCACTCTTCTGCCTCCCATCCTGTGCCTTTATTATACAAAACTGTTTCACAGTAAACTATTTACGAATAACAATAACAACAAAGTACTTTAATTTTCTAAAACTCACCTAACCTTAAAAATAGGACAGTGAATCTTGGAAACCAAGTGGATATGCTTACACACGGATGAAGTTATTAATTTTGAATAGTGATTTTTCTACTAAAAACAAAGCAATAAAGAATGTTATTTAATAATGTGAATCTGCCAGTGGTATAATATACATATATGTAAACCAAAGTGAATGACTTTTTAATGGAAATCTGTGCACATGAATATAAATGCATTCTAAACCTTATGCATCCAAATGAATCTTACACCTTAACTTTAATCTTAGAAAAACCATACATCTTCCAAAAACATGGCTCCAACATTCTTCTACTTTATCCTTTATTTACAATAACTCCAAGAACAACTTTTCAAAGTTATAGTCAAGTATCATGTTTAACAGTATGACTCAGTTTAATCGTCTACGGTAGTCAACTGATAAGGCATCAAGCAACTTCTGACAATTTGTAAAAATCAAACCCATGGTTTAAAGATAGATTTGTCACCTATCTTGGTCTAAAGGAAAGTTTCATAGGCTCTGAACGCAATGCCAAATCAAGAGAGCAAAAAAATTTTTGAAAAGGAGCAGCGCTGTGGTAGAACATCTCTGACAAGAGTAACTATTTAAAAAAAATAATATGCATTTAGATGTATAACTTGTGCTGTGTTCTTTAAAATTTCATTCACTTTATTTTGATATTTGATATGTTGAAACGGAGTATCTAAAAACAGAAAACTAAACTTACCCTTCTAGATCAGTTTCACGAGAATGCTATAGAAGAGTTTAAGTAAGGTATTAGAATGGCATTTTAGAACAAAACTAAATTTGAATATTTATGTAAAATATTTTTAAATTCCTCTGTCCTTTTAGTTGGAGATTTTCATTTTAACATGATCTACTTTTAGATACTTAAGGCCAACACCCCAAACGGATAAAGAAACTGTCGTAGATCTCCAAAGACAAAATAGGGGCCTAGAAATAATATGTTAAGATACATGATGTGCTAAGCCCTGGGCTAACATTGTCTCATTAAAATCTGAGGAAGTAGATACTATTTACCAATGAAGAAACTGAGGCTTAAAAAAAATTAAACATCTAGCCCCAACGTCATATAGTTAGTAAGGGATAGAGCCTGATCTACACAATAAGCTCTTAACTTTTTTCACTCTACATTAACACTTCGGACAACACAATACATTCTTAGAACTACATTACCACGGGAAGAGGCAGAACATGCCAAATTTTTCAAACATACTAAGGTAGAGAAAGAAGTTTATGTGGCTTTGTTACTATTTCTTCCTCTCTCTGCATCTATGTGTGACTATAAAGCAATAACTTCAAAGAACTTTTTTTAAGAAATAAACACATTATTTTGTGGCCATTTAGAGATTTTTTTTTAACCTTCTAAAGAATTAACTAACTTTTATATACTATTATAAGACCAATGTTATAATATGCTATATACTTCAATAACTTTCAAGATAATAAATAATTGTGAATGGCTGTTGTCTATAGTCACAGGATATATGAGCAGCCCTGCAATTCCCACAAATGGTTTGTTATTTCTTTCCACAGTAAAATTTAAACTTAAAGAGACAGAAAACTAGTTAAGATGATACTTTTAACACCAAGTCTCTTGTTTAACATTACAAAGAATTTGCAAATTTCTCAGCTAAAAAGCTATTTCCATAGAAACGTGCTCAAGAGATTTAAAGTAGCAACAGCATATTTGAACTAAACTAGATACACACTAAAAAAGTAAAGTAAAAAGGGATGTAATTAAGAATTTTATACTTTGAGCAGTTTGTGCAGGTTTTCCTGGGAGGAGTTGGTACGCAGACAGGTGAAGGATATCCAGTGATGCACCGCGTGGAGCAAAAGAGCTGAGTAGATCCTGTCTTATGATATGCAGTTTGCCCTTTATAAAGCATTTTTTTACAACCAGAACAAAAAACCTGAATAGCTACGGCTGGAGCCGAAGGAAGCAATACATTTGGGCCAGATGATGCAAGAGAAAACTGAAAGCCTGGAGTCAACTGTTGGGCTATAAATACAAAATAAGGGGGGAAAAAAGTTTTAGTATCAACACAAACACATATACATTCTCCATTTTTTAAGACAAATTTTCAGTCTCCAAATCCAATTAAACACTCTAAAACAGGGAGTTTC
This sequence comes from Acinonyx jubatus, assembly GCF_027475565.1. Classification (NCBI taxonomy): domain Eukaryota; kingdom Metazoa; phylum Chordata; class Mammalia; order Carnivora; family Felidae; genus Acinonyx; species Acinonyx jubatus. The sequence goes on from NC_069381.1 coordinate 26,512,631, forward strand.
AAACTTTTTTTTTTTGGGGGGGGGGGAAGGTGTGGGTTCAAACTTTTTTATAACCCATAGTAACAACTATATTTCACATTATAACCCAGGAGACACATACATACATTTCTGTGTATGTTTATATGTGTAGAATTTAATAACTGAAACAGTTTTGCAAAATAATGTTTCCTTACTACATGCATCACATTCTTCTAATACAATCTTAGTCTATTCTCTCTCCCTCCCCCCACCCACATACATACATGTATATATGTGTGTGTGTGTGTGTGTGTGTGTGTGTGTATGTATTTTTTTTTTAAGATTTTAAGTAATCTCTACACCCAATGTGGGGCTTGAACTCATAACCGTGAGATCAAGAGCCGCATGGTCCACTGACTGAGACAGCCAGGTACCCCTCAATTCCACTTTTTAAAATGCTAGTCAACACCACCTACCCAGTTTAAAAAGTACTGCTTTATCTTAAGGAAAAAAAGATTTACATGAGGATGTGCTCTCCCTCAGTTCTACTAGTTAGAATATAACAATATTAATCATAATTAACTTACTTGGTCCTATTTCTTTCCTTTCTTTTCCTTTTTTAGATTTTATTTTTAAGTAATCTCTACACCCATTGTGGGACTCGAACTTACAACCCTGAGATCAAGAGTTCCATGCTCTACTGACTGAGTCAGCCAGGTGCCCCATATTCAGTTCTATTTCTTACCAAGAGGACTGTCACTGACTGAAAACACAGCACTAATTTTCAGTTCACTTTCTTGAGTTTTTTGCTTTGGGGCATGTCCATACTCCTTAAAGAAAAAGAAAAGAGAGAAATGAGTACAGTGTTAGTATTTAAATAAACTAGAAATTCAAGAAAAAATAAGTCTGTCATATCTCTTCTACATTCTAATCATAATCACCTTCACAAATACCTCAAAAATCAAAATTTACAAGTTGTTAGAACAGATTTAAACTTTACAAAAAGGACCTTTCAGAATTGGAAAATCTTTCATGACAGTTATTACTACTTTTCAAATGTAATATATAGGAGTCACATACAGTTACTTCAATGTTCAGCACTACCCTTACTTTAGTCTGTGTTTGTAAGAAAATGATAAATAACATTAAGTCTGAATGATGTAGAGTTTGGATCCAATTACAGGTCTACAAACTGTCATATCTGTTAATGGCATAAAGACACAATGCAATCTGTTTGTTATACATAACATCATCACAGCCTAAATCAGATTTATTCTAATTATCTATTCTTTAAAATGCTTTAAGATGAAATATAATCATAAAACAAAGTTTTATTTTTTTACAAGACAAAATTCTAAAAATACATATATCAATTTTAAAAAAGACTTCTTTATTGAGATCACAACCATCCCACATTATGTTGTTGTTAAAACAGCCTTACATACTTCAAAATAAAAACTTAAGGGGCACCTGGGTGGCTCAGTCAGATAAACGTCCGACTTCAGCTCAGGTCACAATCTCACAGCTTGTGGGTTTGAGCCCCACATCAGGCTCTGTGTTGACAACTCAGAGCCTACTTCAGATTGTGTCTCCCTCTCGCTCTCTGCCCCTCCCCCACTGTGTTCCGTTTCTCTCAAAAATAAACATTAAAAAGTTAAAAAAAAAAAGTCTTACTTTTCTGAAACAATGGTGATAATAAATAGTAGTTGTATTTTACATCCTTATACTTAGCAAAATAAATGATGGGTATGTCAGCTCCCAAAGCTACTTTTGGAACTGCTTTGGACTATTACATGCCAAAGACTAGGAACCACTGCATTAATTTACCACTTCCCATAGTGTACATTGTGGCGCCAAATGAGCTGCTGCCTGTGAGTAGGGACTACAGTATCTTCTTTATAGGTGAGGAAAGTGAAGCTTAGAGATGGTTCAGCACTTTGTCCAAGGTCACAAAGATACTAAGTGCACAAACGGGAATCAAACCCAGGTCTATCTGTTTCAAAAGCCATGCTATCTCCCTCATAGATGGACAAATATAAAAAAATTACTATAATGAATTCAAACCCCAGCCCCCACCAGAAATTAAGCTCCCAACTCCTTTCACTCATAGCACCTGTCACAATATGTCACTTATTTATTTGGGTGATACTTTGTTTGTCTAGCATCCTTCTTCTTTACCCCAAATGTGCAAGACTGAAAGGACCATGGCCATCAAGAACAGGCACGATATCTGTTTTTCTGCCTCTGCACACTCAACATGTGGCATAGTTAACATAACCTAACAGAGAAGGCTCTGGGTTCTGACAGAAGCAGAAGCAGATGTGATCTTGACTCAAACAAATTTTTTAATCTTTTCTAGTTTCAATTTCCTTATCTACAAAATATATTATCTAACCCACAGGGCCATGATGGAGAGATAAATGATTTAATACAGATGAAGTATGTAGCATGATCCCTTACAGATAAGCCAAAACTGAAGCATGATTTATACACAAAAATGCTAGCTTTTATTACTTTCACAATTATAGCATTTAATAAATATTTGTTGAGGGGCACCTGGGTGGCCCAGTCGATTGAGCATCCGACTTCGGCTCAGGTCATGATCACACGGTTCGTGGGTTTGAGCCCCGGTTTGGGCTCTGTGCTGGTAGCTCAGAGCCTGGAGCCTACTTCGGATTCTGTGTGTGTGTGTGTGTGTGTGTGTGTGTGTGTGTGTCTGTCTCTCTCTCTCTCTCCCTGCCCCTCCACAGCTCACGCTCTGTCTCTAAGAATAAACATTAAAAAATTTAAAAAATTTAAAAAAATATAATAAATAAATAAATATTTGTTGAGGAGCACCTGAGTGGCTCAGTTGGTTGAGTGTCCAACTCTTGATTTCAGCTCAGGTCGTGATCCCAGGGTTGTGGGATCAAGTCCTGCATCAGGCTCCGTGCTGAGCATGGAGCCTACTTAAGATTCTCTCTCTCTCTCTCCCCTTGCCCCTCTCCCCCCTCTTTCTCTGAAAAACTAAATCAATAAATAGACAAATAAATATTTCTTGAATGAATGAGTCCAAGTGGATAGTCTTACATATACTAAAATAATAATGTTTATTTATTGGCACTTGCATAAAAAAGAGAGGAAGTTAAAAGTACCTATATACACCCTCCTTCAAATTACCAAAAAGAACACTTAAGAATCAATATAAAATTAATTTGCCCTATCATCAACTCAATCTCTAATATTTTTCTAACATGCCTGTTAAATTTCTCCCGATTATTTCCTTTTACTTCACAAAGTAACTGTTCCAAACCATCACTGCCAAGCCACAACCATGCAAATGTCCAGCTCCCTGATGTTTAAATTTCACCAAGAAAAACAGAAACAAAGAACTCCCTCAACACTCTGATTCCCCCCCACCACCATGCCTACAAATTGATCAACAAACTGTCCTCCTATCTTCCAGGAAAAAGCAACCTTCTTACATGACTGACTAAAAACAGGCTTGCGTTTGGGATCCTGCTCCCTCTCCCATCTTTAAGCACTCCATAGTATCGTGTATCTTCAGCCTCTCACCACCTCCATGCTGGTTTTCTCCTCTCAGGTTATAAGGAACCTATTTCTTAAGGAACTACTTACTACCCTCTTCTCTCCCCTTCCAATCAGTCAGTGAAAAAGTGCCTCATTCTTTCTCTACTTCTTTATTTTTCTTTTAAATGCTTATTTATTTTTGAGAAGAAGGGGCAGAGAGAGGTGGGGACAGAAGATCTGAAGCCAGCTCTGCACTGACAGCAGAGAAGCCAGATGTGGGGCTCAAACTCACAAACCCATGAGACATAACCTATGCCGAAGTCAGACACTTAACTGAGCCACCCAGGCACCCTTTCCTTAATCTGATTCCCTCCTGAACCTAATGCTATCAGGCTACTGCTTCAACTGAAACTGTTGGCTGTTTTTTGTTTGTTTTTTTAAGTTTATTTATTTACTTAAGTAATCTCTACCCCCATCTGGGGCTAGAACTCATGACCCTGAGAACAAGTGTCACATGCTCTACTGACTGAGCCAGCCAGGCACCCTCAATTGAAACTATTTTAAGATTAACCAATCACCTCACAGTTGCTTAACCCAATGAACACTTTTAGGTTTTATCTTACATGGCTTCTCAGATACATTTGACACTGCCAATGATTCCATTCATTGTCTTCTGGTTCTTACTTCAATTCATTACTATGTCTTTCTACCCTTCATTGATGTTCTTATATTCAACCCTAGGGGTATCAGAAGCCCCTAGAGGTCTTGTTAAGACATAGACTGTTGGGCTTCAACCCCAGTTTCTGACTCAGAAGGTCTGCACCAGGGTCCAAGAATATACATTTCTAACAAGTATCCAGGTAATGCTGAGGCTGCTGATTGCAGGAACTACTTTGAAGCCACTTTGAAGCCCTAAATTAATCCATTTCCTAGCTTTCTGACGTGAGCTCTACTCTCCTCTCTCTACATTTTTTTCCCTGAACAATCTCATCCATATTCGTAACTTCAATTATCACCTATATGAGGTTACCAGATTTAGCAAATAAAAATATAAAAGCTTGGTTAAATTTGAATTTCGTATAAACATCAAATAGTTTTTAGTATAAGTATGTCCCAAGTATTGCATGCAACATACTTACAGTAAAAAAAATTACTGTTAACTTGAGAGTCAAATTTAACTGGGCATTCTATATTTTATCTGGAAACACTATACCAAATTTCTAAATACCATCATTTCTTGGCCTTTTGGCTAAGATAAAGTGCAACTCTCTAAATACCATACCCATATATGCAAATGCCTCCCAGTGCAAATTATCAGTTGACTGTCCCACCAGCCCTTTAAACACAACAGATCCCAGGGCACCTGGGTGGCTCAGTCGGTTAAGCGTCCAACTTCAGCTTAGGTCATGATCTTGCAGTTCATGAGTTCTAGCCCCACATTGGGCTCTGCGCTGACAGCTCAGAGCCTGGAGCCTGCTTTGGATTCTGTGTCTCCCTCTCTCTCTGCCCCAACCCTCCCCTGCTCATGCTCGCATCTCTCTCTCTCTCAAAAAAAAAAAAAAGAAAGAAAGAAAAAGAAAGAAAAAAAACATTAAAAAATAAACACAACAGATCCCAAACGGTACTTATTACTTCCCCCCAAATCCTGTACCTAGCCCCTCAGTAAACTGTATCACCAAAAACTCAACTTACCGAGGACAGACACTTCTAAGTACTCTGGGACTCCTCCTTGACCCACATACCTCATATGCTATCTCTAGGTCTGATCAACCCTACTTAAATATCTCAAATTCATTCTCTTTTCTTCTCTTCTTTATTGTTGAACACTCAACCACTAAACATACCACATTCGCTCACCTCTCCATGATTTGACACATGCTATTTTCTATGCCTGAAAACCTTAATTGTTACAACTCAAGTGCTACCTACCCCATGAAGCTGTTCTTTCCTCTCCAGACAGACTTCAGGGCTCCTTCCCCTATTCTCCCAATGTACCTTACACAATTTTTTTAGAGTAATTACATAAGACTGTGATTCTGTATCTGTACAGAGGTGGCACAAAGCAACAGAAAGAATACAAGTTTGAAAAAAAAAAAAAAAAGAAAGAATACAAGTTTGAAGCCAGTTCCTATTCCAGTTCTGATGCTGCCTTTGAATTTGGCAAATTACTTAACTTCTCCTTTTCTCAGTTTCCTCATGTGTAAAATGGAGTAAAGATCTGCCCCTCATATGGTTGTAGAATTTAAGTGAGAATGCATACAGCATGCTTAACACAGCTTCTGATGAGGCACGCTCAATAAATAATTACCCCTTTTTCCTGTATCTTTATTCCTCCTTACACTATTAATTTCCTTGAGAGCAGAGGCCCTGTCTTTTCATCTTCTGAAAACTAAATAACTAACACAACTTAGCCTACAGGATCATGGTTAAGGGGTTGGGAATCTTGAACCAGACTGCTTGGGTTTACATTCTAGCTCAACCATTTACTAGTTGTGTGACATTTAACAAGTTACTACCTGTCTCAGCTTCTTTATGTGTAAAGCAGGGATAGTAATAGTATTTAACTCCTGGGTCCTGCTCATCAAATGGAGTAATATATGTACACCACTTACAACAATGTTAAACAAGTGCTATGAATCATAGTTAGCAAGAATAAAAACTCAGTGAATGAATGACAGCTCGACTGTGACTTTAACATCCAGAACAGACTCTTAGTAGAGGTATTCCCCACCTTTCAAAAGTTCATGTAACTCCACTTTGCTTTCACAAAAGACCTAGGTCAGTTCCTGCATTTGCCAACCAAAGGAAATCTGAAGATTTTCACTTTTAAGAGAAAAGGCAAAAAGCGAAAAACAGCCTTCAGCTTTGTTTTGCAGCGAACAGTTACAGAGCAGTGTGCAGCGTGAGAAGCGAGAGTGGCATCACCGAGCTCCTTTCCCAAGAACCACACTCAGCATCTCAGCATCAACCTGATGCTGCTGTAGCTCTGAACTATGTAAGCATTGGTGCTTTCTCTTCATTTATTTTGTGCACCTGGGAGTAAGATGTGTCCTAAGGTATCAGAAAAGCCTAAGAGTGGTTAGTTTGGGGGGGTCTAGGAATACTCAAAAATTTTTCCATATAAACCAATGGTAATCAATTCATTTTACACCATTTCAGCTTACAAAAGTTTTCATAGGAACACTACTTTCAGATGGGGGAGGGGGGAGGCTATATATCAGAAAATATTAAACATTTTCTATTTCTTGCCTCCTATTTTCCGAAATTCGAATGCAACATGGAAAACACTACACATGATTTGTTTAATTGGCTTTTCTATCATAGCCCACACTATCAATTATGAAAAAAAAATTACAGCCTATTCACCTTGAGTAGCCTTAATATAAACCAAAGAGAACTGAGTTGGTTCGTATCCACTTAAAATGTAAACTGTTAGGGGGATTTTCATTATCATAATTTTGATATTCAGAAAGAACACTCAACTCATAGCACAATATTTGTTAAATTTATGTACCACAGACAAGGCATAATGAAAGAAAAATTGGATCTGGAATTTTAAAAAACTGGTTTTGTATCCCAACTTGCTACGAGACCTTGGTGAAGTCACTTATTCCTTCGGGCTCAGTTTCCTCATCTGTGAAACAGAGGCTCTTTTATTCCAATTTTTGAGCATGTACTTTGTGCCAGTCATTTGCCCAGGAATTGAGGATTCAGGTCAAATAAGACCAGAGTGTATGTAAACAAAATTCATTGATGTATACACGCTACAGCAAAAGTGAAAGCAATATACAATAGAAAAAAAGAGAATTACTAATTCTACCCCAGTGACTATTAAACTATGTCTTAAAAGAGGAGAAAACCTAGGCAAAGCTGCCTAGTTTAGAATACCACGGGCAGAAGAAATGGCATGTGCAAAGGGAGAAAACAAAACTCAACAGGATATGCTTCTGAGTAAAATGCAGATAATTTGCAGACTGAGTAGATTCGAAAAGGTGGGAAGGATAACCAATGATACTGAAGACAGAAACAAAGGCCGAAACGTGGATAGTTTGGATGTTACACCAAAAAGTTCACGCTGTATCACACGAGACAGGGTCTTTAAAGGGAATGGTGTCATCAGATCTGTAGAGACACAACAGCATCATTATACAGTGTTTTGAGGGAGGCTGTGACTACAGGAAAAAGGATGAGTAGGAAATACAGTTCAAATGAGAAATAAGAAATAGGGAAGAAAAGGAAGAGACAATAAAAAAATTCTTCAAAGGTAGAATCCACAAAACTTGGCAAACAAAGCAACGGCTTTGGAAGAAGAAGAGTAAGAATTTACCATCTGGGGGGAAAATAAATGTCATGGATGCCACCACCCCCCACCCCACACCCCACGGACACACCTCATAAGCCTTCTCAGCACAGCACAGGAAGACATAGAGTTGACGAATGAAACAAAGCTTTATGGTGTCCCTGTCCTGAAATAATACTGCCTTTAAGATGGTATGAGAAATAAAATATTACCATCATTTATTGTTTTATTATATTATTTATATTTTTAATATTATTAATTTGCTTATGTAATAACTAGAGTCTCAAGCAAAAGAACTGTCCAAGAAGAAAAAAAAATCATTTTTTGCCAAAACAACTAACCAATGTCTCCATATTGATCCCCAATCCGGGTTTCCAATCCAGGTTCCTAAGGGTAGCTAGATGATTTTTCTGAACATGTTTATCTCATTCTCCCACTTAAAATCCTGCAATGTCTTCCCACTGCTCTCAGCATGAGCCTCATCCTAGAGGCAGAATAACACAGGCTTTGAAGACTGACTACCTGAATTTGAATCTAGTCTGCCATTTATGAGGTGTGATCCCTGGTAAATTGCTTGACCTCTTTGTACTTCGGTTTCCTCATCTGTAAAATGGGAGTAATAACATGGTTGTGAGAACGATGTCTGCCACAGTCTAAGCACATATATCAATAATAATAAGTTAATATTTATGAAGTCACACATAATATACACTACACATTGATATATAAATACCATCTGTTATCAGTGTTGGTGTTATGATCAACATTATCATCATCACCATTTTCATACCTTTTCTGTTCCAGGGCCACTGGTCTTGCAGTTTTTCAAAAGAACCATGCATCTTTCCAACTCAGGGCTTTCCTATATGCAGATCCCTGTGTCTGGAACACTCCCCATGCATTTGCCTAGTCCATTCATTCTTCATAATTCAGCTTACACATCCTTCCCGCAAGGAAGCCTTCCCTAGCCAGCGTCTGCCCCCAACCACACGTAGGTCAGACTCCCCATTTTAGGCTTTTCTTGAAAAGCACTTGTCATAGTGTGTAATTATATATATTATTTGATTAATTACTTGTGCAATGTCTATCTCCCCCACTAATGTATAAGCTCAATGAGGGAAAGGACTAAACGGACTCCTCAATCCCCTGATACAGAACAGACCACAAATACTTACAGAATAAAAGGAAACTACTGTCAGATACAAGAGAATTTAAAAAAAAAAAAGGTACCAAGTATAGAAAAACATTAATACATACTACTTTCCTTTTACGAAAAGAAATAAACAGTTACTAAGGTCTCATTTACAGAGCAGAAAAACCGATTTACCCATCTAATGGGGAGAAAAATCAGCTTGGGTTGTTTTAACATACAAGCCAGAAACTGACTAACTAAAAATCTGAATTCACCAGATAGAAAAGAATTCAAAAAAATTTTTTATTTAATAAAATGAAATGCTTACTTGAGCATTGTCAGGTTCTTCTTTAATTTTGTCCAGAAGTCCCTGCTGTGGTGCCATTGCCTTGCCACATTCACCATCCAAAGGTTCTTTCATTCTAATTGTTTACGTAAAGGAATTCCCCAGTCTAAAACTAATAGATTTCTTCTTGGGGAAGGATAGCTGGACTCCTAAAATACAACATAAAGGATTGGTATTCAGGTTTATTCTTCTCATTTTTTCCTTCATGTTTATATTAAAAGCTTTGTGTTGCGCTCAAGGCTTTAGAGTTGAGCCTTTGAAAAACAATTCTTCTGGGGCCATGACTAACTCTAGTCTCCCCTTCTCCTTCCTTCTGCTCCTTTAGTAGTTCTCACCACATAAGGAAAGTTTCCCGGCCACAGCTCCCAACCTCCCTAATAACTTTAAAGCCAAACGCTCTGGTCTCTCAAATGCGGAAAGTTACAACGGGAACCAGACCAGCAACCCAGAATATGGGAAGAAATTACCAACCGCTCAGAGGAAAGGATTCGGAAAACAGTTTCTGACTCCAGGAGAATTAGTACTTGGAGGCCCACCTCTGCTTTTATTTCTCAAAGTGGGGACACACCAAGCTCCCCACCCCCACTTCTAACTCAGCCGCTGCTGGAGGCCTCCATACGGGCCCCATTTCTTGGCCTAAAGATAGACCAGAGCTCCAAATGCCATCACAAGTGAACAACAGTACACCCTTGTTTAAAGCGGACCACCTGCACCTTCCAGGTTCTCCCTGGGAACCATTCCCACGAATAAGCCCCCCTAAGCTTTGCTTCTTAAATGCTTTCCTGGAAACAAGAAATTCTATTAGCCATTCAGCAGATTTCCGTTCCCCTAAGGGTAAACGTTCTAAACCCGAACCAAAAAGGAAGCCCCCCAAAGTTGTCTTTATCCAGAGTCAAGCCAGGCATGGAAATGGGCAACTGGTGGAAAAGCCTGCGGGGAAGAACACATGAGAACTTTCGACCACTTGCCACAGTTACAACCATCTAAGGGTGCTCATCCCTCTTTGGAGTAGGGTATTCGCTCCGAAAGTCTCGTCCCCACCAATAATCTCCACGCCCGTCACCGAGTACAAACGCGGCAACGTTGTATCGGAGGGAGAGAACGCGACCCGCAAATCCCTGTCACCGCGTCCCTGCAGCGAAATCCGCACGGCGTCAGCCGCGCAGCCCGTCCGGTGCCGCCCCCACCCGGTGCCCGCCTCGTCACGTGGCGCGCCCGCCGCCCCGCCCCGCGCAGCCCTGGCCGCCGCCACCCGCCGCGCTCACCTTCTGGCCACCTCCCGGCTCCCGGGGAGTACCGGGGTGGGTAAGGCCGCCTAGGACCCAACGGCTTGCGCCCAAAGACCAGGATGATTTCCTCTTACTGAAATTCTTCCGCCTGATCCATCACAACGCAACACCCAGCCAACCGTGCGTGCGCAGCCCTGGTCTCCGCCCCCCCAGCCCCGTTTCCCGTCATGCCCCGGACCTGAGCCGAGTGGGTCTTCCCAGGATTCCCCTTTGCTCAATTATGGTTGACTTCTTAAAGAGACCAAGACCCAAGCGTGAGAAGGTAGAAGTAAGAGTTTGGGGCAGGAAGTTGGGGGCATTAGAAACCCTGCACTATTCTTTAATGCCGGTTTCCAGAAAGATGGCCTGTTAAGAGAATATAAAAATAAATAATGGCTGACATTTATTAAGCCAAGTGCTTGCTAAACACTTATACGGCATCATTCCACTTAATCCTCACCACACCTGCAAGAGGTACAAATTTTTATCTGGGAGATGTAAGTGAATAGATTAATTAACTTGCTCGAAGCCAAGTGGTATTTTCCATTCAAAATTGTTTTTTGATTTGTGACTGCTGTATAGTATTCCATTTTATGAACATGCTACAATTTATCTACTATTTATGTACATTTGAGATGTTTCCAGTTCTTGGTTATTAGGAATGTTGCTGCTGTGAACATTCCTGTCTTTTGTTGCAAGTTTACTAGGTTTATGCCTAGCAGTGAACTTGCTTGTTACATACACATAAAACTTTAATGGAGAGTTACAGTTGCCCCACATCCTTGCCAATAGCTACTATTGTACATCTTTTTAATTTTAACCATTTTTGTGGGGGTATAGTGGTATCTCTTTGTGGTATTTTATTTTTATTATTATATTTTATTTTTAAATCATCTTTACACCCAATATAGGGCTCAAACTCACAAACCTGAGATCAAGAGTCACTGTCTCCACCAACTGAACCAGCCAGGAGCCCCTCATTGTAGTTTTAATTTGGATTTCTCAGCTTTCTAATGAGGTTGAGCCCTCTTTTGGATATCTGGATATCCTCTTTTATGAAGTGCCTGTTCAAGACTCTTACCCATTTTTGTATTGGATTGCATGCCATTTTATCATGGGTATATATTCTCAATGAGTCCTTTCTTGAAAATATGTATTGCAAATTATCTTCTCCCAGATATAATTAGTTAAGAGGAGGTCATATTGGCATAGGGTGGACCCTTAATCCAACATAATTTGTGTCCTTATAAGAAGAGGAGACATAGAGACAGACATTTGAGGAAAGAACAACAGGTGACAATTGAGGCAGAGACTGAAGTACTGCAGCTGCAAGCTGAGGAATGTCAAGGATTAAAGGTAAACACCAGAAGCTAGAAGAGACAAGGAAGGATTCTCCCATACAGATTTCAGAAGGAACAAGGCTCTGCTGATACCTTGATTTTGGACTTCAAGTCTCCAAACTGTAAGACAATAAATTTATGTTTGTAGCACTTTCTTACAGCAGGCCTGGAAACTAAGATATGGTTGAATCTTCCAACCTGTGAAAATAGTATACCTCCCCATTTATTTCTGTAATTTCTCCTAATAATATTTTATAGTTTTTAAGTATAGAGATCACACATCTTTTTTAGATTTATTCTAGACCTTTGATATTTTATGGTATTTTAAATGGTAAAATTTCATTTCTTAATTGTTTTTATTTCCAGTGTAAGTATAGAAATACAATTGTTTTTTGTATGTTGGTTTTGAAGCCAGCACCTTTGCTGAGTTCATTTATTAATTCTAATAGTTTATCCATATTTCAAATTTTTTTCTGTTTCTAACTATATAGAAAATAATGACAAATTTATTTCCTCCATTCTAAGCATATAATTTTTATCTCACTTTCTTGCCTTATGGAAATGGTAATATTGGACATCTGTCTCTTTTTCCTGCTATGTTGCTTTCAATATAAAGTCATTAAATATTAATTTTGCTTTAGAATTTTTGCATTTACCTGTGGGGCATTAAGTATGGCAAATTCTTTGAAACTTCTTTCATCAAGAGAGAGAGTCTGTGTCCCTGCCCCTTGTTTTGTAGTTGGCTTTGTGAATTATTTTGACTGACAAAATGTGACAGAAGTGATATCATGTGAATTCCCAAGTGTAGGTCTCAATATCTTTGCAGCTTCTGCTTTCACTTTCTTGGAACATTCTCACCACATGTCAACGTTAGATGGGTTAAACTACTGAATGATGAAAAATCATGTGCAGAGAGTAGCCCCATAGCCAGCACTAATGCCACATAATGTGAGTGGAACCACTTTAGATCCTCCAGGTTGATAGATGACTACAGCCGCATGAGTGAGCCCAGGCAAAATAAGCAAAAGGATTACCCAGCTAAGCCCAGATTTTTGATGATGATGATGATAATGTATTTATTTATCATGAATGAATAAATGGTTCTTATTATAAGCCAGTTAGTTTGGGGTGCTTTGTTATTTAGCAACAGGTAACTGTTACAGAATTGATATCTAGAAATGGAGTACTGCTATAATTAAAATCTAAAACATGACATTGACTTTGGGACCAGGCAGCCAGCAGAAGTCTGGAAAGACAGCAAGGAGTCTGTTAGTGGAGGCTGGAAGAGCAGTGAGGAAATTGTTATTGGAGGCTACAGAAACAGTAACCAGTGTAATGCAGCAGCAAAATGTTTTGCAGCACTGCCACCTGTAATAACATGGAAGATAGAAAATGTAGTTAGTGAACTTGTGGATCTGGTTAGGAGATTTCCAGGCAGAATATTAAAAGTGCCTATTGATTTATTTTAGTTACCTGTGATAAGATTTTGCAAAAGATAAGCTAAAAAAGGAACTTTTGTTTTCAAGCAGAAATTAGACAAAATATGAAGGGCCCAGGACAGTCTCTCCAGCTAACAAAATATCATCAAAATAAGAAACAACCTCAGAGAAGAAAAATCACATATAGGATATTGTAGGTAAATGTGGCCTCAAAGTCAAGATCAACTCAAGAGTGCCGCTGTAAGACAATGCCTCACAGACCCTCTCATCTAGACAGAAGGGCTTCTAAGAAACACAGGGCGTTGTCCAATAACAATCTGACACAACCAGAATAGAGTTTTGTCTCAGAAAAATGGATGTGATTTGGGGGGCACAGAGTGAATCCAGTAAGATCCACAAAGGTTTTTTTGTTTTGTTTTAGAGAAGAGAGAGAGCGAGAAGGGGAGAGGGGCAGAGGGAGAAGGAGAGGGAGAGAGAGACTCTTAAGCAGGCTACATGCTCAGTGAGGAACTCAACACAGGGCTCGATCCCACCACCCTGGGATCATGACCTGAGCCAAAATCAATAGTCAGAAACTCAACTGACTGAATCACCCAGGCACCCCAAGATTTTATTTTTAAGTAATCTCTACACCCTATGTGGGGCTTGAACTCACAACCCTGAGACCAAGAGTTGCAAGCTTCACTGACTGGGCCAGCCAGGCACCCCTCCTCTTCCTTTCTGAATAGGAGCATTCATTGGAGTCATTATGTTTCTGTATCATCAGGTGTATTGAGTATGTGGGCAGCAGGGAGCAGGGGGAACAGATAACTTGTCTTTTTAGTTCACAAAGTTGCACCTGAGCAGATGCACCCAGTGAACTAAAGGAGTTTCTTCTTCATAGACCTGATTTAGATGGTGAGATCATGGACTTTGATCCACTGCCATAATGGCTTGAGACTTTTGGTTGAGGATGTGAGTGTATTTTCGTTGGGAGGGGACATGAATTGTTATGTCCAGAAGGCAAACTGTGAGAGATTGTTTCCAAAGATGGCCACCAACAATTCCTCCTATCTCTGTATGTGTAATGAGGTTTCTCCTACCATGAGGTGGATTCAGTTTCCTTGCCACTTGAATCTAGCTGGCCTGTCAACTTATTTTGACCAATAAGTTGCAGAGGAGTGACAGTGTGAAGTTACAGGTGTAGGCATTAAGAGAACTGGCAGCTTCTGCCTTTGCCCTCTTGGAGCCACCAGCATGTAAACAGGTTTGGCCACCCTGCTAGAGAGACCAGGTACAGAAGGAGAGAAGTCCCTGAGCTTGCCTGCCAAGGTCCCAGGGATGTGGGTGAAGTTATCTTGGGCATTCCAGCCAAATTCCTAACTGAAAGCATCAACATCCTATGGGACAGAACTCCCCAGCTGAACCCAACCAATCACAGGACCATGAGATATAACAAATTGTTGCTTTAAGCCACAAAGTATGGGGGTGGTTTGCTACATAACAATGGATAACTGACACACTAAAACAGTTTACATCTTTTAGTTGGATGTTTATCAGGAATTCCTCTTAGTATGTATGTTCTGTTTCAAGAATCCTTACTGTATACTTCTATTTCAAGTTCCCATTTACATTATTGTGACCTGTTTAAAGTACAGATTTATTGTTTATGGCTCTTTCTTTTCTTCTCCCTTTCCTCTACCTTGAAAACTAGTTACAGTATTTTATTTTCCTCAGATACAGTTATGGATGATACATATTTTTGAATCACTACGTGTTAAAGAGTATATTTGTATAACAAAGAAACCCCAAAATGCAATACCTCAAATAAACTGAAGTTTATCTTTCTCTCACATCACTGTTAAAGGCATGTGTTCCAGGTCATTAGCAGTTGTGTTCCTACATCATCATTTATGAACATAGGATTCTCCCATCTTGTTTCTCCATCCTTGAAACTGGTTCACAGACACATCTTCCTGAGGGTGTGAAGGAGGCACACGTGGGTCTTATGTTGCTGGGCTCAGAAATGACACATAACACTCTGAGTACATACTCCTAGAGACTCTTGTGTCCACATAGCCATGTATAACTGCATTGAGGGGGGTAGGGGGGAGGTGCAAGGAGAGAATAGTGTCATGTTCCCAGCTACAATGATAACCCCACAGTAAAAACGACATATTTGTTACCAAATTAAAACAAAAGTCACTGGGAAGTGACAGGCAGCTCTCCAGTTCGTGAGTGTAGTGCAGACGTGTGAGTAATAAGTAAGAAAATCCTATGTGAAACATGAAAAAGAACATTTACTTACAAAGGAAAGAGAATTAGACCAGCTTTGGACTTCTCATCTGCAATACTATGACAGAAACTAAAATCTAGGAACGTTATACATGTCCAAGACATTTGTCATGGTCAATTAATGACATTTCTGGAAGTACTGGACAAGGTATGGTGTAGATTGCTAACTTTCCAGTAAATTTCAGTCTTCCCTTTCTTTATGATCAGTTCTATCCATCATAGGCAGACCAAGCCTTCTCCACCTCTCCCCTTCTCAGGACTGCCTGGCCAGTCCCAAGAGGAGGAAGCCCCATAGCTTACCTGGGCCTGGGGGTAGTGGAGGAAATGTGTATAAACGTGCGTCGATGAGTGTTTATTTAGTGATGAAGTTAGGTTTTAACATGCTTATCGGTGAAGAACATATGAAGATAGGGTGCCTGGGTGGCTCAATTGGTTAAGCTGCTGACTCTTGATCCCTCTCTTGAAATAAATAAACAAAAAAAAAAGAGTTAAAAAAAAGAATATATGAAGATAAACATTCATAGCAACATCTATATACAGGCAGGAGTTTATGTAAGTTGTATGTGATTTAAATTACTGTAAATACGGGTGTGCATGTATAAGAAAGCAATAGGAGTTGGGGTTCATTAGGCTGTGACATTATTCCAAGTGGCCTCCAGGCAACCTTGACCATGCCTAGACAGACAGGCAGCTTTTGGAGTGCTGTACCTCTCTGGGACCAGCCCTATGTCCTACCACGATCTCAAAGTTCAGAGATGGAAGGCCCTTTAGTGGTTATATGGTCTCAGCTTGTGCAGTGTTTGAATCCTTGCTGCAGCACTGCAAAGGCGATCTTCAGTCTCTGTTTGCACACCTTTCAAGACAGGGAGTTAACTCCCCCCTAGCAACTCCTTTCACAGTGGACAGCCCTGCCTTCAGGAAGGTTCTGATCATAAACCCTGGCTAGGCCCTAGGAAGGCATTCTCCTCCTCCCTCTTCTGTCCTCATTCCCACTTACATAATTCAGCTCCTGAGTACTTCCTTTCCTTTTCTCAATCACCATGACTAAAGCTATCAATTATTATTGAGCCAGAGCTGGTGCTAAGCACTAGAGACATAGAAATGGATGAGTTAAATTTTATCTTTTAAAAAAATGTTTATTTATTTTAAGAGGGAGAAAGAGCATGAGCAGGGGAGGAGCAGAGACAGAGGGTGAGAGAGAATCCCAAGCAGGCTCCGCACTATTAGTGCAGAGCCTGACACCAGGCTTGATCCCATGAACTGTGAGATCGTGACCTGAGCTAAAATCCAGAGTTGGATGCTTAGGGGTGCCTGGGTGGCTCAGTCGGTTAAGTGAGCAAATGAACACTCTCATGCTCTCTCTCTGTCTCCAAAAAAAAAAAAAAAAAAGGAATTAGGAGTGATTAACCAGGTCGAGGAGGAAGAGAGGTGGCTTTCAGGAAAGACTCCCTGGAGGAAGGAAGAAACATCTGAGCTGAATTAGAGGCAGAGTCAGGCTGAGGAAGCCTGCAGTCAGTGCTGCCTCCTCTAACACACACTCTCCAACTGTGTCCCTAGCTCCTCATTGTCTTTTCTCCTGTTAAGCCTGGAAATCCAGAGAGGAGAGAAACAGGCTTAGACATCTCCAAGGCTGGGGTCAGTATCTCACAGAGTTACAGGCAGAGCCAAGGTGGGAGGTGCCACCACGTGAATGCAGCAGCACGCCAAGTACCCTGTGAGGCCCAGCCCTGTGTCTGACTCCCCTCTGGGAGAGGCTCAGAAGGAGGGCACAGGCCCTCCAGCCCACACAGGGAGCTTTACAGGACAGTGTGCTAACCCGGGAGGCAGCCCTAAGCTCTGGGTTCTGGTGAGGGTCTACATCCCTGGACCAGAGAATAGGAAAGGCCATGGGCCTGGCCTGGCTGAGCAGCTCTTGCCCCAAGGGTCCCCGCCATGGGCTTAGGTTCCTAACTACTGCTCTCTGGCAGTTCTGGCAGGCATACGTGTGCCAGCACTCTGGAAGCCAGGGCACATCTTGGACTCTATGGTTACATCAGCTCAGCTCAACCCGTCAGAGATTCTCAGACTAGAGAAAGCTCTGGGGCATTAAGAAAGAAGAAAGAAAGGAAGCAAATGAATTCCTTCTGTACCAGGCACTACACAGGGTGCTTCACACAGATTAATCCTTTGATACTATAAATCTCAATTTTAGCATAGTCATAAGAAAAGACCGAACTGTTAACACTTATCTATGATAGGTAGACTATTAGAGGACTTTGTTTCAGTGTTTTATACAATAATACATTATCAGAAGTAAAATATCTTGGGGTGCCTGGGTGGCTCAGTCAATTAAGTGTCCGACATCAGCTCAGGTCATGATCTCACAGTTCATGGGTTTGAGCCCCGTGTTGGGCTCTGTGCTAACAGCTCAGAGCCTGGAGCCTGCTTCGGATTCTGTGTCTCCCTCTCTCTGCCCCTCCCCCGTGTGCGCTCTCTCTCTCTCTCTCTCCCTCTCTCTCTCTCAAAAATAAATAAAACGTTAAATATTTTTAAAAATAAAAAAAGAAAATATCTCTAGCAGCCAAAATATCTATTTTGATAGATAAGATATATATTTTATTTCCCACATTTTATACAAAGGGTCAGTCATTAACAGTGAAGTACTGACTTCTATTTGCTCTGTCGTTCTTTGTCAGTTGAGGTAGTGACTTGTCTAAATAGAGAGTTTGAAAGGACAAACTATGCAATTTGGGCTTTTCTTTCTACATGGAAGCAAGTTGTCAACAGGAAACTAGTTTTCCTTGGCTCTTCTCTGCCTTAAGTATCACAGGGGCAGGCCTGCCATGTGGGGAGTCTTTATCCTCCAACCTAGCCTTTTTCCCAGTAATGAAGGTGATGTGTACCTTTATTTACCATTTCCTAAGTCTTATTTCTCAATTCATTTAGAAGTTAGTGGGGAAGAGGAATGCTAATTGTTTGGCCCCCTTGAAACTCCCAAGAGTACACAGAAAGAATGCTGAATCAGGAGATACAAAGTCAAGTTAGTAATCCTAGACATGCCACTTATGAATTGTGCCCTAGAGCAAAACACTTACCATTTAAAACCTCGATTTTTTAGCTGATGAAGGAGTCTATGTTCTTTTTTTTTTTTTAAGTTTATTTATTTATTTTGAGAGAGAAAGTACAGGTCAGGGAAGGGCAGAGAGAGAGGGAAACAGAGAATCCCAAGCAGGCTCCGCACCTTCAGCGCAGAGCCCATCTATGTTCTGACTGGTTTTCTAATGTAGTTAATGTACAGTGTTATATTAGTTTCAGGTGTACAATATCGTGAGTCAACAGTTCCATGCTCATCAATTAAGTGTACTTCACCTCCTCTTCTTCTCCTTCTCCTTCCTCTTTTTGAGTAGGCTCCATGGGGTTTGAACTCACAACCCTAATATCAAGAGTCACATGCTTTACCGACTGAGCCAGCCAACCACCCCAGGTCTGGTTGTTTTAAGCCAAAAAGGGAAAATATGGTGGCCTTGAGAATGATGAGAAAATCTAAGAAAAGGTTTAGACAATGAACAGAACAGAATCCCAAAATCTGTCAGCAAGAATAGCTTGATCCAAGTCACTGATAATTGCTAAAATAAACTTTATGCCAAACAATTGGTCTTTTAGTCTGGGTAAGCTAATTGCTAAGATAAACTCCCAAATTACAGAGGTTCTACAATGTGAACATTTGTTTCTGTCTCACACAATAGTCCAACATGGGTACTCCTGTTCTAGTGGCTTTTCTGGGCAGCTGTCCTCCAGGCATTGTCTCAGGGACCCATAATCTTTACATTCTGTGGCTCTATCCTCTTCTATGTCTGTGGAGTCTTCTCCATTCAGCCAATGGTTGGGGAAAGAAAGGGCAAAGATCACATGAGGGAGGTTTATATAGGTCAGGTCTAGATGTTGGCCATTGTTTCTATGTTCCATTGTCCAGAAATCAAGTCACATGCCTGCACCCGACTGCAAGAAAAATGTAGTATATTTGTATGCCCAGGAGGATAAGAAAATGGGGTTTGATGAACATATGAAAGCCTCTCTCACAACATCCCTTGAACAAGATTCAAAGTTCTGAGAATGATCATCTGATTGGCATAGCTTAGGTCACTAAGCTACAGGCCAAATCAGGAAAGAAATACAGAAAGAATCAATCCCTTTCTATTCCACTGTGAGAGGAAGCAGACAAGGGAATTGTCTTTACTTGCAATGGAGAATTTTCCTAAAAGGGAGATCAGGATGCTTAGAAACAGGGGGAGAGTTGGATGCTAGACAGCCAAAAATGACAAATGTCCAGTATATCTGTAATCTGCCTATGTTACACAAGAAAGTCTCTAAAGGTTTTTTCAGCTTTAATTGTTCATGACTCAGATGCAATAACTAAAACATATGTAGATGTCCAAGTATTTCTGTTGAGAGCAACAGCCCTCCAATTCCTAAGGGCCTCCCTGACTCTCAGAAGGGCAAATAATTCATAGAACAAGATGATGCCTGTCAATACATGGGAAAGCATTAGTGCTCAATGGAACCATGTAGTCTAAGTAAAGTATGATTAAGTAACATAACATGTTAAAATGGAAAATAGCATTGCAACTTCACGACCTTGTTTGTTTTTTTTTCCAGGTTTGTCACTACTAAAAGACATAGCAGCTCTAATATTTTGACTCCACATTTACTCTCATGTATATCCCTAACACTTAAATTTGATCTTTAGTAGTTTTATCCACCAAAATTATCTGGAATTCATTGCAAAGTGGCTGATTATATGGGGCAGGGGAAAAATAGTATGACTTCAGAACATTCTCTTATGGCAAGAAAGGAGGGATGTTTCAAGGATGTCAGGGGCGGAGCTAAAAGGACAACACTTAGAGATGTACCCAGTGGTGAAGTTGTAATAATTAAATTTAAATTTAAATTTAAATAATTTAATATAAATAATTTAAAATGTCATAATTAGAGAAAGTTGGAATAAGTAAAATCTACAAAGGCTACGCATTCATACTAAGACTCAAATGGGAAAAGTAAACAAAAAAATAGCTTTAAGTAAACAAAAAAATTTTAATACAATAAAGGATGAATACAATATATGTTTAATGATTAGTAATGTGTATGTCTTTGCATGTACAGGTGTGGCTGCACGTATATTTTTTTCTTCTGTAAGAGGTATGTTGACTTAAATATATCCACATATAATTTACCTATATCTATGAGTTACATATGAACAAGCAGATAAAAATGAACCAAAAGGTAGGAGGAAGGAGCCATCAACACTAGTAATTTTGTAAAATTATCACGACCAGATATAAGGTGAGTCTGTCAATTATTCAGCACCACATTTACAAAAAGCAAGTAAAAATAGAGTTCAACAGATATTCTAAGAATGAGAAGGGTAAATCAATATTCTATCTTTCAGGAGATAAAACAACAAAATGGCTCTAGTAATTATAATAAGATACTGATAAGAAATACATAAGTTCCTAAGCAGATCAATGTCATATAATAGCAAGATGGCTATTCGTCATGCAAACCTTAGAGCTTACATAATTTCCAAAATAGACACTAAGTTTCAAAATTTAAAAACCATAAGGAAGACAGAGGATTATAAGTCCTATGGTATTTTAAAAGTTTTACTATTACAAAAGGGTTTTAAATAAATGGTCTTAATTACCTTGGACAACAAAACTAGGTCTTATGTCCCAACCAAGAAAGAATTAGTTGATATCACAGATCCTGGAACCTCAACTGATTTAAAATTATATTTCTTTTTCTATTTGATTTGGTAAAATTTCTGAAATCCCAGAAAATAATCAAAATGCTATTACTGAAACCTTAAGAAAATATGAAAGTAAATATAATCTTAAGAGATATAAAAGTGGTACAAAAATAATACAGTAATAGTCAACCCATGGCATTGAATATTCAATCCAGGCCTACCTAATTGATACAAGTGTAGTCGATTTTGTCATCTTTGTGTTTGTGCACAGTTTGCTGATATTTAACGCCTATGAGATATTCAAAAGTATCAACCATATTAAATTTGTAATTCCAGCTTAAATTGTTTCAGAGAATTAATCAAATGTGTATTCTGGTTTAGTGATCAAGAAAAACTATTTCAACATTTTATTTACTAGAAATAGGATTTTGGCAATTGGGCATTAAACAACAAACAAGCTGTGAGTATTCTCCAAGCAAAAAAGCCCCCTGGACATGAAAAATACTGAATCATAAGGCACAAAGTAGATAATGTGTTTTTACTAATACTCCTCAGGAAGAAGGGGAAGTAACAAATGGGAGACTTGAATAAGGGGTTGGTTGAAAGAATTTGGAAAATTGTGGCACATACACTTTCTGAGAGAGACACACAACCAAACAGATAATTAGCCTACAGTGTGGTGATTATTACAGAAGCGATACTTGGACCAAAGAAGAAAGAGAAGTTAACCAAACCTGTGCATCTATTACTTACCAGGCATAATAGAATACGATGAAATTGGCTAGATGTTTGTAACCAAGTATCATGGAAACCTCACATCAGTTCTAATTCCAAAGATTTTTCATAATGTGGGGAAACCAGATTAAGCCCAAAATGGCCCCATGGCTAGGATCTAGACATATTCTCCAGGCCTACCTAATTGATAGGACAGCCAAGAAGCCTGTTTTCTAAGGGACTTCTAAGAGAGAACTGATGTGAGAGGAAAAAATAAGCCATCGGGACAAACCTGGTGCAGTAATGAAGCCTCAGGGACAGTGGATAGGTGACTGGACAGAATACAGTGTCTGTCACTTGGATTTGATTCAGCCTCGGCTCAAATGGTGTCACGTCTAGGGAAAGGGAAAGACAGGGGAAGAATGAGGTCTCAAGAAGACACAAAAAAGAACAAAACTCAAAACTTGAAACATCAGTTTTTACAAAAATTTCTGACCAATATTAACCCTACTTCAGCACCCCCTCACACACACATTACAGTGCAACACAAAAGTGAAGAGAGATGGTCTCCTCACTTTATTATAGATATCAAAAGATCATATTGCCAGGGAAATGGTGATTACAAACAAATTAGAGGTCTCAAAAATTAGTTAAACAGCTTCCCCAGCTTCTGCCAAGGTTGTAAGTGATAGAGTTAGCATTTGGATCTGAAAATATGTGTGGATCCAATTCCTCCCCCCCCCCCCCGCCTTCATTTCAATGTGCTCCTCTGTGGTCTCCAGGCTGTGTTTATTTCTAATGATAACTACTTCACTTTGCAGCTCTCTAAATCGGAGGATGCTCAGTCTCCTATACCATCTGCCTTTGGATTTTTTTAAGGTTTTAAAGTAATCTTTACATTGAATATGGGGTTTAAACTCAGAACCCCGAGATCAAGAGTCTCATGCTCCACTGACTGAACCAGCCGGGCACCCTCCATCTGCCTTAGGATTTAAAGTTGGGTCTATATCCCCTATGCCCCCCTTTGCTACTCTTACGTAAAAATTCATGTTCCTTTAAAGCTCATTTCATCAGGCTTTGAGTACCCCTCCTTATTACTGGCATCTACTTATCTCCTAGTCACTCTTTAACATTCATTGAAGAATTTAGCTGCTGGCTCCGTTTTCCTCTTCTGCCACGATTTCACCTTTCCCATGGACACTTCTAATACCTTGGTCTCTCAGTTTGTTTAGCTTCTCAATTTCAGCAAACTTTTCCCCTTTCTACCTGCACCTCCCCACTCCAATGACACATCTTGAATCCTTTGCCTAAAATTGCTCCTC
Source organism: Acinonyx jubatus (assembly GCF_027475565.1). Taxonomy (NCBI): domain Eukaryota; kingdom Metazoa; phylum Chordata; class Mammalia; order Carnivora; family Felidae; genus Acinonyx; species Acinonyx jubatus. The sequence goes on from NC_069381.1 coordinate 26,535,959, forward strand.
CTTGGAAATAATATATTCAGATATCCCACTTTCTGACCACACCCTATTTTTTCTCACTCAATTTCTCCCTCTAAAGCTACCCTTCTATTTTATAAAGACCTCTGGTTCCTCCATCAGTCTACTTTCATTCTATTTATTCACCTTTTGCTGTCTTCTCTTCCTTTTATGTTTTCTACTAGTCACTTGCCGATATCCTCCACTCTCTTCTATGGACCTTATCTCGTTTCTACCTGGAAAAACCCTAAATCAACTTCTCCATGCCCACACCTGTGCTGCTTATTATTGTTGATAAAAGTCATAGTCTACCAAACTGGCACAAATATAAATTCTCAGGGTTCTCAGCCTCAACTGGGCTGATGGTATGTCTAGAAATCCTCCCATGGCTCTTTTGTCAGTTTTCTCTTCCATTCTTCACAAAGACTATTCAGTTTCTCCTTTCTCTTCAAATCTCTGACCCAAAACTTCACTCACAGCAGGTGACATAACCTCTTATTCTCATAGAGAAAACACTATACAATCAAATAAGAACTTCCTCAGTTCCTGGCACAAAATGAACAGTTTTCTGCAATTAAACCTACCATTCTTTCTTTCCTCCAATTACAAAGGAGAGAGTGTCTCTCCAGCTACTACCTTATCTTTGTCACAGCCACATACCTCTTAGAAGAGCTGACTACACTCGTTTTCACTTCTTCCTATCACAGCCACTCCTCAATCCACTGCTATCTGGCTTCTGCCTTCCACAGAAACCACTCTTGGCAAATTCACTAATGACTTTGTTGCTAAATCCTATGGCTATTTATCAGTCCTTATTTCAGCAGTCAATGGCATTGCTGCTATTGACCTCATCCTCTCTTAAATCCTCTCTTCATGTGGCTTTGTGATACCATATTCTCCGAGTTTTCCTCATATGGCCTTAGCCATTTCTTCTTAGTTCCTTTCTTGTGTTCCTATAGCTACACTAATTTGTTAATTATCAGTGTTCCTTAAGGTTTCTGTCTTTGGCCTTTTCACCTCACTCTACCCACAATGAGTGCACTCTCAACCACCCACTTCTGTGGCTATAATCATCAACTCTGTATGGTAACTTGCAAAACTACAACTCTTTCTGAGATATTTCTTCTGAACTGTTTATCCAACTGCCTATTAAATATTTATCTTTAGGTATTTCATGGTGTTTCAGACTCAACATATCTAAAACTGAACTCATTATTTGCCCCGGTGCCCCACCCTTTCAACAGCTCCCCTCCCCCTCTTGTATTCCCTATCTCTTGGAATAATGCCACCACCCCCCTAGGATGTAACAGTGAGAAATAGAAACAAAGATATTCTGAAACAGGATACATTCACCCATCCATTCATCAAACAAACATGTATCAAGTGACTCCCTACCCAGTATTGTGTTAAGTACTAGGAGATGGGCTGAAAAGAGACAAAGACGTATAGTTTCAGAAACAGAGAAAGTGCATGTCAGGCAGAGATGCAGAGAAAGACCTACACAGAAAGTTTCATTTCGTGTGTTTGATAACCAGGGGAAAGTATATATATACTTCAAATAGTTGTCCTGAGACAGGATGTTACACTTAATTTGGGTGCTTTTTAAATTTTTTCTTCAACATAAAGAACCTTGATGAAGAGGGAAAAGGGCTGATTAAGGAGACAAACAGAATTGACTCATTCTTTTTTTTTTTTTTTTCAACGTTTATTTTATTTTTGGGACAGAGAGAGACAGAGCATGAACGGGGGAGGGTCAGAGAGAGAGGGAGACACAGAATCGGAAACAGGCTCCAGGCTCTGAGCCATCAGCCCAGAGCCTGACGCGGGGCTTGAACTCACGGACCGCGAGATCGTGACCTGGCTGAAGTCGGACGCTTAACCGACTGCGCCACCCAGGCGCCCCAGAATTGACTCATTCTTATTCTTGTTATTGGCAATTAGCTGTGTACTAACTATCTAGTTAAATCTCATTCTACGATTCTGCATCATTCTTTGAAATTTATGGAGCCTTTTTTTCCATTATAAAAGTGATACAGGCTATGGTGGGGGGGGGGAGGATATATAAGAAGCCTTTTGGATGGTATAGAATTCAAAGAATAAGGTTGTGGGATTAATTCTCATTCTTTCTGAACTCCTATTCTTGGACCCAAAGCAGAATACTTTTTTTTTTAAACATTTGTTTTTGAGAGAAAGACAGAAAGACAGAGAGACAGAGCACCAGTGGGGGAGGGGCAGAGAGAGAAGGAGACACAGAATTGGAAGCAGGCTCCAGGCTCTGAGCTGTCAGCACAGAGCCCAAAGCAGGGCTCGAACTTACGAGCTGTGAGATCATGACCTGAGCCGAAGTCAACCGACTGAGCCACCTAGGCACCCCAGAATACTCTTAATATCTAGGTGTTTTCCTAAGGGTTTGATTGCCACTGATTATCGATGAGATCCTGGGGAATTTTAGGACTATGGCTTGACTGCTGTTGGGCCTCTCTCTTCAGCTATTTATTCAAAAGAGGTAAGTCTGATGCTTCATCCAGAAGTAACAGCGATGATTTTTAGGGCATATTCAGGTATGGAGAAAATAATATTTATTTTCTTCCAAATCTGAAGCCTCACACTGCAACACTGGCAGAAAATTTAATCTCAGTCATTACTGGCATTCTCAAGAAGGGCACCAGAGGTCTGCATAGTTCCTAGGGTGGGCCCACCCCCCCCCCCCTTGAAGCATCAAGGAAGCTCTGCAACGATTGGCTCAGTAGTCCAGATTGGTTATTGGAGACAGCCACTGCCCCAATCTGCATGTTCTCCACAGGACAAGTGGCTTTGGCATGCGCATCTTCAGCAAGGATAAAACTCCTTATGTTCAGGGTCCAGTCGTCTCCCCACAGCGCTGTTAAAGAACATGGTACACGTTCTTCAAATCACACTATAGACCTTCACCCTCTTCCTAGCCTTCTGAAACCTTTTCTTCCTTGGTTTTCTCTAAGACACTTCCCTGTCTCCTACACACACACACACACACACACACACACACACATACACACTCATACATACACATACTCCCTGGATACTTTCATAATCTTTTCAGTCGGGTTGAATTTTATAAAACATAAGACAGCTCTTGACTTCCAACAGCTTCTGCGTTGGCTCCTACCAAAATCTCTCTGACAAAGATGCAAGGGAGGGAAAGTATACAATACAAATCAATGTCTCAGAAATTAGATAACTGCCTCGTGAACAAGCAATTTGCACACTCAATGGAAATCCTCACCTGGGACCAGGATTCAATCTTTCTTATAGTGTTTTCTTTTCTCAATCCTATTATCAGAAGCAGGGATGTGCACTAAGTGCTCCAGTTCTCCTGAAGCTGTTACACAAAACCTAGGGCTTATCTCTCATTGATATTTTTTACTTGCACGAGTCATTCATTTATGAGAAACAAGAGTCTACACATCTTATAGACCAATTGCTTTATCTTGCTTAGATAAACTTATGTTAACTTAGAAAATAAAAGACATTTGTTGACAGCAATTGCTCATGAGTACATTTAGTAGATAGGACTTTTGGCTGCAAGAGATAGAAAACCAAATCAAAGTAGGTTAAGTACAAAGAGAATCTACTGGCTTACATAATTTGTCCAAGAGTTGGACATCACAAATGGATGGACCAGGGAGGGAAGGTGTCAAAATTAGTATTATATGACTTAGACTGGAATCAGAGTCCTCCACCTCTCAGGTACTATGATTAGGTCAGTGATGGTCATTTGATGGTCACCACCTCACTGGGATTTTTTTTTCTCCCACCCTATCAAAAAACACGCTTCTGTATCCAGTGAAAATATCCTTCAGGAGTGGAGGTAAAATAAAGACATTATTAGAGAAGAAAAACAAAAAGAATTTCTTGGCAACAGTCCTGCTCTAAAAGAATTGCTAAAGGAAGTTCTTCAGACAGGGGAATGATACCTGAAGGAAATGGGAACATCAAGAATCAAAGAACAGAAGTGGTAAATATATGAGTAAACGTAATAGACTATTCTCCTCTGGAGTTGTTTTAAAAATATTTGTTGGTTGGGGTGCCTGGGTGGTTCAGTCAGTTAAGAGTCTACTCTTGGTTTTGGCTCAGGTCATGACCTCACAGGTCATGAGTTCAAGCCCTGCATCAGGCTCTGTGCTGTCAGTGCAGAGATTGCTTGGGATTGATTCTCTGTCTCCCCCTCCCTCTCATGCCCCTCCCCTGCTCTCACTCTCTGTCTCAAAAATAAATAAATAAATAAAATATTTTCTGGTTGACAGCAAAAATTATTAACACTGGCTGATGGGGTTTAGAATTCTAATACATAAAATGACTATAACAAAAGGGTAGAGAGAGGATAAACAGATTTATTTAGGGATAATATTTCTACATTTTACTTGAAGTGGTAAAATACTAATTCTAAGTGGACTATAAAAAGTTAATTATGATTATTGCAGTCACTAGAGCAACCACTAAAAAAAAATTATACAAAGATATATGGTCATAAATAGTTAAAATGGTGGGCGCCTGGGTGGCTCAGTCGGTTAAGCGGCCGACTTCAGCTCAGGTCATGATCTCGCGGTCCGTGAGTTCGAGCCCCGTGTCGGACTCTGTACTGACAGCTCGGAGCCTGGAGCCTGTTTCAGATTCTGTGTCTCCCTCTCTCTGACCCTCCCTTGTTCATGCTCTGTCTCTCTCTGTCTCAAAAATAAATAAACGTTAAAAAAAAATTAAATAGTTAAAATGGAATACTAGAAAATGTTCAAATTAGCCAAAAGAAGGCAAGGAAAGGGAACAGAGAACAAATAATAAAATGATATACATAATTACTAGATATTATATTAGGAACATAAGAATAATTTGGAGAAACTAACTTCAGTTACCAATGTAGTATTCAGAATCACCAAAGGGTCTGAATTTAAGGTTAACTGCAGAGGACATTTAGGGATCATAGCAGCAGGGGTCAGGAGGACCTTTTGACCTGGACATAGACTTTTGATAATATCTCAGGAGGCATGGTCAAAGACAAGATTGCAATAAATTCATCATTCAACTCTATATATCTTTTATAATCCTATTATGATTTTAGGAATAGCACAATTATTTGATACTATACTCTTTTAGGTGTTGAAAATGTTAATTTGTTAAGTAGCATTTAAAATATACCATGAATGGGGCGCCTAGGTGGCTCAGTTGATTAAAAATCCAACTTCCGATCAGGTCATAATCTCAAGGTCCTTGAGTTTGAGCCCTGCATCAGGCTCTGTACTGACATCTCAGAGCCTGGAGCCTGCTTCAGATTTTGTGTCTCCCTTTCTCTCTGCCCCTCCCACTCCCCCACTCGCACTCTTTCTCTCTCTCTCTCAAAAATAAACATTTAAAAAGCTTTCAAATAAAATATACCATGAATATATATACAATGGAATATTACTCAGCAATCAAAAAGAATGGAATCTTGCCATTTGCAACAACGTGGATGGAATTAGAATGTCTTATGCTAAGTAAAGTAAGTCAGAGAACGACAAATATATGATTTCACTCATGTGGAACTTAAGAAACAAAACAGATGAACATAGAGAAAGGGAAGGGAAAATAATATAAAAACGGAGAAGCAAACCATAAGAGACTCTGAAATATAGAGAACAAACTGAGGAGAGGTGAAGGGTACTTGAGTGCAGGGATGGGCTAAATGGGTGATGGGCACTTGTTGGGATGAGCACTGAGTGTTATATGTAAGTAATGAATCTCTAAATTCTACTCCTGAAACCATTACTACACTATATGTTAACAAACTTGGGTTTAAATTTTTAAAAATAAAATAAACCATGATTTTTACACACTCATTTGGGATCATCTTAATATACTAAGACCACCCGCAAATGGAAAAAGCCTGAACCCCCTCTATTGCTGCAGGTAATTCCTTTTACTGGTAATTTACTCTGTACCTTGAACTTTTCCAACCTTGTCTTTCCAATCCACGTGCAGATGACACAGGCACCCAAGGATGAAGAAATTGGGGATATACAGAAATTGCTAAGAGACCCATCTTTTGAATCCAGTAAATCTAACTGCCATTCCTGAGTCCATCCCGACGCTGCCCCAGCCTCTAAGTGTCCAAATTTGTGGCTATCTAGCATGGCTTCATACTTCAGATCCCACGGGACTGTAAGCGCTCTTCCCGCCCTCTGTTGCTAAGAGGAACCGGATCATTCCCGGCCAGCTGTGCTGCGCATGCTCGGCCGCACAGCTCGGCGGGAAAGGGGCGGGGTCTACCTGACTGTTTCGCGTCAGAGTTAAGTTCCTTAGAGAAGCGTCCTGCGGCGAGCCTCACTGAGGGGAATTAGTAAGCCTCCTTAAGTGGCTGTGTTGTCGGTCTTTATTCCTGCGCCTTACCGGAAAGGGGCTGAGAGTTTCGTCTGTCAGAGGGAGGATGAAGCGTCGGGTCGAGCCGGAGTCCTAAAGATGGTTCCTTGCGTGCGGCTTCCGCCATGTGAGAGTCGGGAACTCGGGTCAGGCCCCTGGTTGTGTTTGTCCTTTTCTTTAACCTTGTCTGCAGAGTCGGGGGATCCTTGTCCAGCATTTCCAGCGTTTCTCGCCTCCCACTGCCCCTGCGTCGTAACTGCGCTTTCGGCGTTTGGTCTCTGTCCGCGGCCTCTTTTTTAAAAACATTCATCTGATCGTACCGGTGGCTCTCGATTAAGCCGTGGTGACTTTTCAAACTTAAAAAAAAAAAAAAAAAAAAAAAAAAGACATCATGGAAGTTCTTTTGCAAGTAGACGTGTATACGGAATCTCAACTAAAAGAGATTGAATAGTTACTACAAAAGTTTGACTCGATGAATTGGAATATAAAATCGGGATTAGATGAAGGTGCAGTCTTTATCATTTTATTTCAGTATTTTGCCTTAGTGCACGGGGATTGAGAGTATTTTGGTTTGCATGGATTAGTGTGTGCAATCAGTAACTTCCAGCTTTCTTAGGATGCAATTTCAGCAAGAGTTGGATCACTAATAACACCTGACAGTAACTTGTATTCCTCATCACAAATATATAAGACAAGAACTTAAAATTTATAACAAGAACTAAAAATAAAATATTTGTAACAAAACTATATTAATTTTAGTTTTGACAGGATCAGGATTCAACAGTTTGCGGTTTTTTAAAAGATTTTATTTTTAAGTAATCTCCATACCCAAGGTGGGGCTCAAACTCACAACCCCGAGATCAAGAGTTACATGGTCTACCGACTGAGAGGCACCCTTGCCATTTAACTTGTAGGTTGAAGCAAGAGCATTAGGGAAGTAGATGCCCTTGCTAGAATAATGAATTTGCTTCTGGGATTTTCTGTGAGTGAGCATATAACAGGTCACAATCCAAAAAGGATAGGTGAAAAGCTGTCCTCTTAACTCGTCACTGATAAAGCTACAAGGAATTGAGCTGTATTCAGCCAGATGGCAGGAAAAACTATTTTCTGAAGGTCACTTAATCTGGCACAAATTGAGGCTTTGGAAGTCTCTAAAATACTTAACATTTGGTATATTATAGAATTAAGTATATTTCATGATTTTTAAAGTACATTTTTAAAATAATATGAATGAAATGTTTGCTGAACCCCTAAAGCTACTGATTTACAAGAGTTAAGTTCAAGGATTTTGGTGTTCAGGGACCTTTCTGATATGACCCATGTCAGCTTCTCAAATGTTATTTCCTCGCACTAGCACTCTTACTTTTTATCTTTAACAATAACTCCGCTTCTTACAGTTCCCACGTTTGTCATTTTGCACATGCCGTCTGTATACCTGGAATATACTTTTCATCATCCTTTGTAGACACTTTAAAACCTAGCTCAAATTTTATCTTCTAGAAGATTTCTTCCCTCTTTTCTGCTTTTTACCTTGCATACACTTAAATTGTTGTAATCATACTGTGCTAGCAGTGTATTTATAATAGAGTGTTGGGACATCCTAATCGTTCCTCTAATTCCAGTACCTAAATACTTCATAAATAGTGGCTCCCCATTGCCTGTAGAACTAAGCAAGGACATTTTAGTTTGGCTTGAAAAGCATTTAGCCTTCTGCCTCCAGCTTTTCTTTTTAATGTTTATTTTTGAGAGTGAGAGACACAGAATGTGAGCTGTGGAGCGGCAGATAGAGAGGGAGACACAGAATCCAAAGTAGGTTCCAGGCTCTCAGCTGCCAGCACAGAGACCGGCACAGGGCTCAAACTCACAAGCTGTGAGATCATGACCTGAACCGAAGTCGATGCTTTACCAACTGAGCCACCCAGGCGCTCCTCCAGCTTTTCTATCAAGATAGTAAAAAAGCTTACAGAACACAAATGAATAAAACAAGTTTTTGCCAAGTGCCATGTATAAAGAAATAGCTATAATGCAAAGAAGTAAAATGTTAAACTGCTTCTGGACTCATTCATTAGTCACTTTATTTTTTCTTGTGACCACACCACTAGTAAGTCCTCCAACTTTTTTCTTTTTTGAGATTATTTTAGCTGTTCTAGGTTCTGTATACATCGCATATATGTTAGAATTATCTTGCAGGTTCCACAAAAACTGGGACTGATTTGTAGCTCAGTTTGGGGAAAACTGACCTAACAGTATTAAGTCAATCAACAAGCATGCTTTATTTCTCCATTTATTTATATCTTTCTTAATTTCTCTCAGCATTGTTTTGTTTTTCATTGTAGAGATCTTGACATATTTCATTAGATGTATTTGATGTTTTATGATGCTGTAGAAAATGGTTGTTTTAAAATATTTAATTGTTATAGTGAAAAGAAATGATTTTTGAATATTGACCTTCCTAAATTTACTTAATAATTTCAGCAGTTACTTGAAGATCCTTTTGGATCATGACCTGGGCCAAACTCAGATGCGTAACCAACTGAGGCACCCAGGCATCTTGGACTAAATTGTTTCTGGCAAGAAAACAACTTTATTCTAATTTTTGTTCTCCTGTATGTTATGTCTTTATTTTTCAGCTGCTTTTAAGATTTTATTTTTAGTTTTCACCAGTGTAACTATAACATACATAGTTGTGTTTCCCTTTTGTATTTACCTCATTTGTGTATTCATAGAGCTTCTTGAATTTGTGTGGTTTGATATTTTTCTTTATCTGGGGGAAATTGTCCAGCCGGTAGTTCTTCAAATATTATATCTGTTGCATTGTCTGTTTTCTCTTTTTCTGGGACTCTGTGTACATCTGTAAATAGATATATTGTCATACTCTGCATGTTACTTACATTTTTTTGTAGTTTTACCCTTTTATGCATTAGTCTGAACTACTTTCTACTATTGATATAAAATTTATTAAATTCTTAATTTCCCTATTTTCCAATTCTCAAATTTCCATTAACTCTTTTTTTTTTTTTTTTTTAATTCCAGGACTCTGCTAAACTTCTCTTTTTCTCTGTTTTCTCAAATGCGCCAAAGACCTAGCCTGATAATACCAATATTAGCCACCTGTAGGTCTGTTTTATTGTCTTTTTTCTTTTAATTGATTTTCAGTCAGTCTTATTTGGGAGTTTTTGGTTGGGGTGTACCCATACATTTTTACTGTACTGTGAACACTGTGGATGAAAAAATTTAAAGACTAACTGCACTAACTCCAGAGAGTGCTGTTTCCTGTAGGCAGGCAGACAGTTCTTACAGATTACATTAATCCTGTTGAGGCTAGTATTAGGCCTTGTTAGGGCTTATTTATTTTTGGTTTGCTTTCTTCTAGGGAGTAGTCTTTTCTCCTGGGTTGTGGTCTGTACTCCTAGCACATGATGCTCCCCTGGAGTCCCAACTGCAAGTCCAGATCTTTACCAAGTCCCCTCTACCTTTGCTGGGCTTAAATTTCAACTTTGTTCTTAGCTCTGCAAAGCTTCTATAATCTCTTTTCAGCTCTTTAGACTCCCAGTTGCTATTTTCTGTTTCATATCTACAGAGTATTGATATGCAGTTTGGAAGTCAGCTAATACGTGGAGGAGGAGGAGGAGGATACTTGTAATCAAATTGGGGGGGTTATTTCTCCTTGGTTCTCACCTCTCCCTTGTGCCTCTAGAGTTCCAACTACTTTGGTGACCCAGAACTCCCAGCTCCTTAGTTCAGTATGCCTGTTTTCTGCTTGGGCTTGTTCCTCTGCCCTGGAAAGTGCCCTCAGGGGCAAAGCCTGTTAATTTTATCATTGTTTTCAGCAGGAAGGTTTATCATACTGAAGACTACTCTGTTTTGCCTAGATTTTTTTTTTTTTTTTTTTAAATAAGCAATTTCTACACTCAACCTGGAGCTTGAACTCAGGACTCTGGAGATCAAAAGAGTCACATGCTTTGCTGACTGAGCCAGCCAGGCACCCCTAGATTTATCAGCTTTTTATTTCTTTATGTTTTTAATATTCATTTATTTTTAAGAGACTGAGAGAGACAGAGCGTAAGCAGGGGAGGGGCAGAGAGAGAGAGAGAGAGAGATACGAATCCAAAGCAGGCTTTAGGCTCCGAGCTGTCTGAGAGATCATGACCTGAGCTGAAGTCAGATGCTCAACCGACTGAGCCACCCAGGCACCCCTATCAGCTTTATTTTTAATTCTTACCAATCTGATAAAACTTGGAGCTGAGTTGGTTTAGAAGCTGAGTAGGATTTGAATAGGCAATAATGAATTTACAGGTAGGAGAACAGTATGAGCACAATATAGTGGGGAAGAATTAAAAGATTAAGGGTAAGCAATTTGGAGCATCAAGCTTATATAAGCCGTATTGTACCAATTTTCCAGGAGGAAAGTGCATACATTCTCTGTGGAGGTCTGTTTGTATGTCTAGAAATAACTCCTAATAGCTTGTAATTTCTTTGCAGTCTCCTGTTTTACTTTAAAAATTAATGTGAATTTTGTTTTTTGCTTCATGTTATATTCCTCTTTGGTTTAAATTAAAATGTTTTAATTGGTTATTACCAAGTAGTATTAACCATCAGGAATATGTGCCACATTGATCCTAGTACAATTAATGCTCTTCAACTTATGCAATTTAGCCCCAGTTGGGGCAGGTGAGAGACTATATTAAAAACAGGTTTCGGGGCACCTGGGTGGCTCAGTCAGTTAAGCACCCGACTTCAGCCCAGGTCATAATCCTGCACTTCGTGGGTTCGAGCCCTGTGTCGGACTCTGTGCTGACAGCTTGGAGCCTGTTTTCAGATTCTGTGTCTCCCTCTCTCTCTGCCCCTCCCCTGCTTGTACTCTGTCTCCCCAAAATAAATAAACATTAAAAAAAAAAAAAAGGTTTCAATGCTTGGCTGGCTCAGTTGGAGGAACATGTGACTTGATTTAAGGGTCATGAGTTTAAGGCCCACGTTGGGTGTAGAGATTACTTAAAAATAAAAGATTTTGGGGGGGCACCTGAGTAGTTCAATCAGTTGAGCATCTGTCTCTTGGGTTCAGCTCAGGTCATAATCTCATGGTTCTTGGATTCATGCCCCACAAACTGGGCTCTGTGCTGAGTATGGAGCGTGCTTGGGAGTCTCTCTCTTAGCTGCCCTCCACTGCTTGTGCATGTGCTCGTGTGCTCTCTCTCTCTCTCTCTCTCTCTCAAAATAAATAAATAAAACTTTAAAAAAGTCTTTAATTAAAAAAATTTTTAAGTTTATTTCTTTTAGTAATCTGTACACTTAACATGGGCTCAAACTCACAACCCCGAGATGAAGAGTCACATGCTCTGATTGAGCCATCCAGGCACCCCAAAAATAAAATCTTTTAAAAAAGGTTTCTAGGACTTATTTTACATTAATGTGCATCTTGTTGGAAAAGGAAGCACTGGATTTATTATTCATACATGTTTTTTGCTCTTTTTGTTTTTCCAACAGTTCTATACTGTTTTCCCCTGCTTCAGAAACATGTTATAGATTAATTAATTACACTTTCAGGGTGCTTTCCATTATTTTCATATTTGTGTGATGACTGACACATTGGAAGGGATTCCAAGATGCAAAAGCTCATAGGTGCTTTGTTTTTGTTTTTAATGTTTTATTTTTAATTTTTATTTTTATTTATTTATTAAATTTACAGCCAAATTAGTTAGCATATAGTGCAACAATGATTTCAGGAGTAGATTCCTTAATGCCCCTGACCCATTTAGCCCATCCCCCCCTCCCACACCCCCTGCAGTAACCCTCTGTTTGTTCTCCATATTTATGAGTCTCTTATATTTTGTCCCCCTCCCTGTTTTTATATATTTTTGTTTCCCTTCCCTTATGTTCATCTATTTTGTCTCTTAAAGTCTCATACGAGTGAAGTCATACCATATTTGTCTTTCTCTGACTGACTAAATTTCACTTAGCATAATACCCTCCAGTTCCATCCACATAGTTGCAAATGGCAAGGTTTCATTCTTTTTGATTGCCGAGTAATACTCCATTGTATATATATATACCACATCTTCTTTATCCATTCATCCATTGATGGACATTTGGGCTCTTTCCATACTTTGGCTATTGTCGATAGTGCTGCTATAAACATTGGGGTGCATGTGTCCCTCAGAAACAGCACACCTGTATCCCGTGGATAAATGCCTAGTAGTGCAATTGCTGGGTCATAGGGTAGTTCTATTTTTAGTTTTTTGAGGAACCTCCATACTGTTTTCCAGAGTGGCTATACCAGCTTGCATTCCCATGTTTTATTTATTTTTGAGAGAGAGAGAGAGAGAGAGAGAAACAGAGTGCGAGTGGGAGCGGGGCAGAGAGAGACGGAGGGAGACACAGAATCTGAAACACGCTCCAGGTTCTGAGCTATCCAGCATAGAGCTGGATGTGGGGCCCGAACTCACCAACCACGAGATCGTGACCTGAACTGAAGTCAGATGCTTAACCGACTGAACTACCCAGGCGCCCCGATAGGTGCTTTGTTTTTAATTTATTTTTAGACTTACCTATTTTCTTTCAGGTGAATGATAGTCTAATAGTTAATTTCCAGTGAGTTTTACTTTGCTGGTATGGGCTGGGCAGAGGCCATAAGAGCTTTTATTTTACTTCACAGGCCTGAAGGATTCATTTAATTCTTTGCTTTGTGATAAGGGATTTTAGTAAAAGCTACCAGAAAAGTGGGGAAAAGATCTCAGATGAGAGAAAAGAAGATACAAGGAACCAGTCTGTCCTTGAAAAAGGAGCCTTGGGACTGAGCAATCAAAAGGCACTTGTGGGGGCACCTGGGTGGCTCAGTCAGCTAAGCATCTGACTCAATTTCAGATCAGGTCATGATCTCATGGTTTTCAGGTTAAGCCCTGTGTCGTGCTCTGTGCTGACAGCATGGAGCCTGCTTGGGATTCTCTCTCTTCCTCTCTCTCTGTCCCTCTCCTGCTCATGCTCTCTCTCTCTCTTTCAAAATAAATAAACATTTTTTTAAAAGGCACTTTTAGTTCTTCAAAAGCTGTAAAATGGATTTTTTTTTTCAAGTTTATTTTGAGAGACAGTGCAGGCTTGAGCCAGGGAGGGCTAGAGAGAGGGGGAGAGAAAGAATCCCAAGCAGACTCCGCGTTGTCAGCTTGGAACCCAGTGTGAGGCTTGAACTCACAAACTGTGAGATCGCAACCTGAGCTGAAATGAAGAGTCCGACACTTAACCGATTGAGTCACCCAGATGCCCATGGAATTATTTTTTAAGCCTGAATGCGCAACAATCTTTTATATTGTGATTTTGGATTTTAGCTATCTTATCTAGTTACCAAAAAGAAATCCATTCATGGGGGTGGAGGAAGGCAGGCATGAAATGTAATGGAAAAATAGATTCAAAACATATTTAGAAGGTGGGGCACCTGGGTGGCTCAGCGGTTAAGCATCTGACTCTTGATCTTGAGTCAGGTCACGATCTCATGGGTTATGAGATCAAGCCCTGCAGCAGGCTCTTTGCTGACCTTGTGGAACTTGCTTGGGATTCTCTCCCTCCCATCTGTCTCTGCCCCTCCTCACACTCATGCTTTCTGTCTCTCTCTCAAAATAAATAAACTTAAAGAGAAGAAGACCAGCAAAGAGATAGGAGAAATAGGTCTTGGAGTCATAGGATTCAAGGAAAGGGAGAATTTCAAGGATGAATGAAGAGAGTAGTCAGAGAGAGGGCAATAGCTTTAAAAGTTGGATCCTTCTATACTGACAGCTCAGAACCTGGAACCTGCTTCGGATTCTTTGTCTCCCTCTTTCTCTGCCCCTCCTGTGCTCACGCTCTATGTCTCTCACTCTCAAAAATAAACATTAAAAAGAATTTAAAAGTTGGATCCTTGAATGTATTTGAATGTTTATATGTGAAGAACCAATAAGGAGGGGAAGTAGAGTTGAAGATACAGATAATAACTGGCTCTGTAGGAAGGCAGTGTTGGGGGAGAGGTAGTGAGTACAGGTATTTGGATTAACCTTGGATAGAAGACTTTACATTTCCTAAGACTATTTATTTATTTTAATTTTTTTAACGTTTATTTATTTTTGAGACAGAGACAGAGCATGAATGGGGGAGGGTCAGAGAGAGAGGGAGATACAGAATCCGAAACAGGCTCCAGGCTCTGAGCAGTCAGCACAGAGCCTGACGCGGGGCTCGAACTCACAGACTGTGAGATCATGACCTGAGCTGAAGTCATTCGCTTAAACGACTGAGCCACCCAGGCGCCCCTCCTAAGACTATTTAATAAGTTAAAAGTAAACTTGTGAGTTTGGTGGTTTATGCTATAGTCAGGCCTGGGGGAATAGAAGTGGAGAAGACTAGTCCCAGAAGAAAGCATAGATATGTCTACCAGAAAATTATACAGCAAAGCTATATTGGGGAATAGTGAATGAATGAAGGGAAGAAAGCCAGTGTTGGTACTGTGAAGGAACCTTGAGTCCAAGCTGTCTAAAGACCTTTTGTGTTTCCAGAAACCTACCATATTTAAAAGGACTAATTTTAAAATCAGGCTCTCCATTAATTCATATTTTATTTTAGGAACCTGGATACTATTCCCCAAGAAGAAATTCATTAGTTTGGAACTAGTGGATTCCTTTGCATCAGATACTAAGATGAAAGAATCACCGATAGATAGTGAATGTGACAAAGCAGTGGCACCACAACTGGGGCAGCTGGATGAAATTAAGACAGAACCTGACAATGCACAGGTAAGTATTTTATTTTCTTTTTTCTAGAACAGCGTTTAAGTGTACATTCCAGTTATGCAGATGTTGGTTTATGGGTTTAAAATCTTTCTTTTTCTTTCTTTTTTTTGTTTTTTTAAAAATATCTTCTTTATAATTTTTTTTTTGTTTATTTTTGAGAGAGACAGAGACAGAATGCAAGTGGGTTACGGGTAGAGAGAGAGGGAGACACAGAATCCAAAGCAAGCTCCAGGCTTTGAGCTCAGTACAGAGTCCGACATGGGGCTCAAACTCATGAGCTGTGAGATCATGACCTGAGCTAAAGTCGGACACTCAATGGACTGAGCCACCCAGGTGCCCCTATGGGTTTAAAATCTTAAATCTTGGGGCACCTGGGTGACTCAGCCAGTTAAGCTTCCAACTCTTGATTTTGGCTCAGGTATGATCTCACTGTGAGTTTGAGCCCCACATGTTGGGATTCTCTCTCACCTTTGTTCTCTGCTCCTCTCCTCACTCTCATACATACATGTATGTGTTCTCTCTCTCTCAAAGTAAATAAACTTAAAAAAGAAAAGAGAATCTTAAATCTTTATCTTCCCTAAAGTAGTTGGTCAAATCATATAAAGTATATTGTGTCAAGTGCCATCACAACTATATGCAAGAATATGATTTGAGAGAAGAATAGATGGTTGGAATTGGGTTTTTGGATTGATACAAGGATTGCCTAGGATATTATGGGCCTAGCTAAGGGTAACACATTTTTCTTTTCATTTTTATTAACTAGAAACCATACGAGTAACTAATTGTATGTTTTTATGCTACTGACTCAATTGAAGTAGTAGAATTAGTACATTTTTAATCCTTAGAATTTTGTATTTTTTTTTGTAATTATCTTACCCAAATTAGTTTCATGTTTGTTCTTAAACTTTTTTAGATATATCCTAAAAAACCTATAAGTGACAAACTGATTCAAGCTGTGAGTATTCTGTAGTAGGGCCAAATTTTCCTTAGAATGTTTATATATGAACCAGCTGAAATTTCTGATGAAATAAAAAGTAAATTCAGTTTTAATTTCTTTCTTTTTTTTATTAAAACTTTTTTTTTTTTTACATTTGTTTATTTTTGAGAGACAGAGACAGAGCACAATGGGGGGAGGGGCAGAGAGGGAGGGAGACACAGAATCCGAAGCAGGCTCCAGGCTCTGAGCCATCAGCACAGAGCCCGATGCAGGGCTTGAACTTACGAACCGTGAGATCATGACCTGAGCTGAAGTCGGACACTCAACCGACTGAACCACCCAGGCGCCCCCAGTTTTAATTTATTTCTAATATTCAGTTTAGAAATAGCCTAAAGTAAGTCAGTATCAAGTAAGGATATGACTCTCATTGACTTGGTGTCACTGGGGAATGTTGTCCATCTAGGAAGTATCTGTTGCTTCTTCAGTCTATGGACATTCAAACACATAAATCACATTTAGATAGATTGTCAGCTGCTCTGAAACATCCTCCTCTGTAAGACTTATTTAGGCCAGTCCAACAACTTTTGTGTTGATGGTCTTTATGAAGACAGTTAGCTATTAATGACTGGAACAAGGATGGAAAATAGATGTCATTATTGAGTGTGTCTCCTCTGTTTGTAGTAGCTCCTGAAGGGCTGTGTGAACAAAAACTATTGAAGTCACATCTAGTTATGATTACACATAATGTGATTTATTGGTGTTGTCAGTCAAAGGTCACCAAAAGGAGAGTATTCACCTATGTACTATGGTTCAGTTTAATTATACAATTCACTGAACAGACTTAAACATAATTTATCATTTTCTATTGAATAACTGCTAGTTTTAGACACAGTGTATTCATTATTTTCATCTCTTTTTTTAGGAGTATTGTCAAGCCCAGCAGCCCAAAACTCAGGAGAATGAACTGAAAATAAACACTACATTTTCAGACAGTGGTAATAGAATCACTTTATTCTAAATGTAATAGCCAATTTATTCTGCTTTTTTAGAATATGTTTGAATAGTGTGCATTGTTTGTTTTGGGTTTCACGTCCAGGAGAAGTAACCTCTAAATGAAAATGAAAGAATGCATACTTAATTTTATGTAAATACTAATTTTCTTCCTTCCTGTTTTGTGTTTATAGCTCCACAGTTGACTACAAGCATTGAGCTTTCTCTGACATCATCTGGCATGAATAAAATGCTTCCTTCAGTTTCAACCACAGCTATTCAGGTTTCCTGTTCTGGTTGTAAAAAAATTCTTCAGAAGGGGCAAACTGCTTATCAGAGGAAGGGGTCTACTCAGCTCTTCTGCTCCACGTTTTGCATCACTGAATACATTTCATCTGCCAGTTCACCAGCTCTTCCCAAGAAAACTTGTTCAAACTGCTCAAAGTATATAATTCTAAATTATGCCCACTTTTATTTCCCCTACATAGAGCTCGATCAGTCTTGGTTGTAATTACCTACATTTTCATTTTTTCTGAAGTAGTATCACCTTGATTTAGTGAAAAGAAGCTGCTTCTGCGTTCACTTCCTTTATTAGATTCTTCAGAAATAGTTTTTTTATTGAGAGATTTGCACAAATTAAAACATAGGGAGTTCTAGTTCTCTTCAACTTTAAATAGTGTGACTTCTGAAATTTACTTTTCTTTCTAGTTGAAATTCTCTATAAGTGGGATTATTATATGCCCATTCTATTTTATCATTTAACTGTATAGGATGCACTAACACATTAATCATATAACAGTTTATTTGGATCTTCCAAGGTATAAAATTATATAATGTTTCTCTTGTAATGAAGTTATTTGATTCTTTTGCAAAATCGAATAGTCACAGGTAAACATAAATAGGTAGATATCTTTTCAAGATTTCTGTGAGCTACTGTCGGGGTCTTTATTGCTAACTTTTTTTTTTTAATTTTTACATATGTAAGGCAATTTAGATGCAGAGAAAGGAAGTAGTACTAATTTCATAATGAATTAGTGGAAAATGTCCAGAACTTTGAACTCTACCCTGATATGTAGATCAGTGTGCTTTGAGACTCCTATCATAATATTCTGGTTTGTTAACGCTCATGAAATGCTATTGCTAAATTTTATATGTTTTTGTTTCAGAATGAAGAAAACACATAGATCACCAGTTTTGCTTGTAAATACAATAAATTCCTTTCAGATGTCTTATTTTGGAATCAGATTGCCATAATTTGAATCTTGCTTTCTCCATTTATGGTTACATTTTGTAACTTACAGCAGCTGTATTAGTATCATCTGGGAACTTGTTAAATAAAACCACAGAATCTCAGGTCTCACCCAGACCCACTGAATCAGAAATGCTTTTGTCCCCAGATGATACGTATATAATGCTAAAGTTTGAAAAGCACTGAGAACTTCTGTCTTAGTATTCCCATCTGTTTAATTCAATGTACATAAGAATTATGAGCGTTAAATAATAGATTTAAGTGATAGAACAATACTGGTATGTAATAAGAACTCAGTAAATGTTAATTATTACTATTACTACTCTCTTAACAAACTTACAAATCCTTTTTATTGGTTGCTTCAGCTCCTTGTTTGGCTGGCACTTTGGTGTTACCCTTTGCTGCAAGTCTTAGACCCTGAAACTGACCTTTCTCTTGTGGTTTTTCAGCCCTTCAATACTGTGTCTTTTTTCTTTTTTGCTAAGGGCTGTAATGCACTTTTCTTCAGTCTGCTTTCTTTCTCTGCAGAAACATAAAACTGGAAGGGACCTTAGAGATCATCCAGTCCAAACATTTTCTTTTGGTTTTGAGGAAACTGAGGCCCTCAGAAGTTAAGGTATCATGTTACTATTTTGGCCCATTATACATCTTCAGCACATCTCCCAGGTAGATTGAAAAGGCTGAAACAGGAAAGATATAGTAAGTTCTCTAAGGCAGAGAAAGCCAGTATGAGCAAAAACAAGAAACAAGTTTTACTTTCTTTGGAATACAGAATTTTTTTTGATGCAAAATACTATTGTATACGTTGGTGGAAAGGTGGTAGTGCTTAGGCTAGGAGAGTCCATCCATTTTTCAGAGTAACCTGTGCTTGTTTTGAAATTTTTTTCCTTCACATTTATTAGCATCTTGCATTAATACGTAGTTCTCAAGTTTTAGCTAATTATCAGTCCTTGTTGAAGTTTCTTTTATAGCAGTGATTTAAAATCTGTTTTGAGTTATTGCAATCTTTATTCTGTTTTATGAATCAAATGAAAGTTAGCTTTGAAAATGACATTTTAAATTATGTTAGAGAAGACTTCTTTTGAAGAACTGTTGTTTCTGCACCTTAGTATCCCAGGTGGAACCAACCAGAGATCCTGAAAGCAACCAACAGAGTTCAGAATATCCCTGTACACTAATGCTGTAACACTTATATATATAGGAAAGTTGTTCAGTCCGATGCTTAAGAGTTAGTTTAAGCTAATTGTAGGCACTTTTAAGAAAATTCATTTTTTTATTTTTTATGTATAAGGCCTTAGTAGATTAGAAACCAGCAATCTAGTATACTGGTAGCAGTAAAAACCAGTAAGCGTTTTCAGACTTCATGCTTCTGCTGATGCAGTTTCTTCTGCCTCCCTTTCTATCTGGCTAATTTCTGTCTTAAAGGTCTGCCTCCAATATCTTTACCTTTTGTCTATTTGCACACCATTCCGTCCTCTCTTCCTAACTCCCAACCACTCGGAGTAGTTGTTCCATGGTCTGTGTTTCAGTAGTGTTCATAATTCCCACAATATTAATCATAGCATTAATGTTTTAAAAAATTGATATTGCCCCGGTTAGACTGTGAACCTCTTGAGATTAGGAACCAGATCATACTCCTGTTTATATTCCCAATGCCTAAACACTAGCTGGCACACAGTGAAACCTAGAAAAATTTTTGTCAAATGAAATACAAGGATAGCACAACTCAGATACTGCATTTAGAACTGTATCTTAAACCAGTAAAATGACTGATTGGGGATCATGAAATGAACCTGTTATTTTTGGTACCATTTGTTTAAGAGGCAGAAAGATCATAATACACTAAAAATTTGTAAATGTTGAAGTGTTAAAATAGTGCTGATTTCAGGAGTATTTCATCTGGATAATTATTACACTGAATAATTGATATTCTGAAGGTTCTAAGTAGCCAGATATCTTGGCAGTCCTCAAACATTCTGGTCCCTGGACCCCTTTACACTCTTAAAAATTATTGAAGAGACAGAGAGCTTTAGTTCATAGGTTATATCTACTAAGATATACTGTGTTAGAAATTAAAATGGAGAAATTTTTAAGCTCATTATTTAAAAACAGTCATTTAAAAATAATAACTCATTGCATGTTGACATAAATAATATTTTTTAAAATTCATTTTAGAGAGAGAGGGGCAGAGAGAATCTGAAGCAGGGTCCATGCTGAGCACAGAGCCTGACGGGCTCAGTCCCACAACCCTGGGATCATGACCTGAGCCAAAATCAACAATCAGACACCCAATTGACTGAGCCCCTCAGATGCCCCTACATAAATAATATTTTTTAATGAAAACTAGCCATATATGTTTTTTAATTTGATGAGAAGAAATGTTAAGAAAAATTTAGTAAGCATGATTTTATTTTGCAAACCACTTTAATGTCCGGCTGAGTTTTCATATCTGCCTTTGTATTCAGTTCATTGGAAAATGTTTTAGCTGAAGTGTGAAAAAAAACTGATCCTACAAATATGTAATTGGAAAAGGGAAGTGTTTTAATAGCCTTTTAGATTTTGTGGTGCTCTTCTGTGATACTCCACCCAAGTATTGTTAAAGGTTATTTGGAATGTAGAATCTGAAACCATATCAAAATTTTTTTGTACTGTTTGGTTAAAATTCATTGGTCTTGTTAGGTTACAATCATTGGTCTGTCTGTACTTTGAATGTTTTTTTTACCCATAAATGAATGATTTTTGTTACCTGGTATAATAATTTGGAAAATAATGGTTCACTGAGTTATGCAGATCTTCTAAATGTTAACATATTTCTTTATACAATATTTCAAAAATCACATTTGCTAAAAAAAAAAAAAAAAAAAATCACCACCCCCAAAAATAATCCTCATCATCACTACTAATCTCATCAGGAAAGTTTAACTATTGGGAAGCAATCAAATTGGAGGTGGCAAATTTTCCAAAATTCTAATTTTCTTTTTTTTCAGCTTATTTATTTATTTTGAGAGTGAGACAGCACGAGTGGGGGAGGGGCAGAGAGACTCCCAAGCAGGTTCCACACTGTCACCATACAGTCTGATATGGGGCTCAAACTCACGAAACTGTTGAGATCATGACCTGAGCTGAAACCAAGAGTCCGATGCTTAACTGACTTGCTTAGTCAATGGCTTAACCGTACCACCCAGACACCCCCAAAATTCTAATTTTTCTTTTTTTCAATTTTTTTTTTTAATTTATCTTGAGAGAGCGTGAAAGGGGGAAAGGCAGGGAGAGAGGGAGACACAGAATCTGAAGCAGGCTCCAGGCTCTGAGTTGTCAGCACAGAGCCTGACACAGGGCTCAAACTCACAAACCATGAGATCATGACCTGAGCTGAAGTTGGACGCTTACCTGAGCCATCCAGGCACCTCTGAAAATTCTAATTTTCAATGAAAGCTCAAATTTTATCATTGGCAATGAATACTGCCAGTTTATCTTGAAGTTACAGTCTTACTTTATTCATTTTTGAGAAAATATTTACCAGATACTCACTTCTGGATAATAGTTTGTTCTTTCAAGTGAAAATATGTTCCACAAAAAAAGTAGCTACCTTAGGTTGTAACTGTTAACATTCCCACATGAGATATTCTTTGAGGCGGCCATCATACTTTAGTGTGCAGGGGAAGATCTTTATGCCTGTGTCCCATTTCATCACAGAATACTGAAAAGAGGTTGTCAAGGGTGAAGTTTAATAAAGTAAATTGATTTTTACAGTGAATGTATGGCAGTGAATAACAAATACTAGGACATTTTGGTACAAGTGCCTTAATTTGCCTAAGGCTCTGGCAAACGTTTTTATCCAGCATTTTTTTCCCTCCCAGCTTATTAAGGTGAAATTCACATAACAAAAAGCCATTGCAGTAATGTTTAGTATACTCAGGGTGTCTAATTCCAAAATATTTCTGTTCTCCAAAGTAAAATGTTCTGTCTCTACCAGTCTGTCTTCTTGCTGGGGATTTATCTTTTCTGGATATTTCATATTAATGGAATCATACAACATATGACCCTTTGTGTCTGGCTTTTAGCATAAGGTTTTCAAGGTTTATCCATGTTATAGCATGTATATCAATACTTCGTTCTTTTTTTACAGCTGAATAATATTCCACTGTATGGATATATCACAGTTTGTTCATCCATTCATTCATTGGTGAACATTTGGGCTGTTTCCATCTTTTAGCTTTTTTTTTTTTTTTTTTTTTTTACATAAACTCCAGGCCCAACGTGGGGCTTGAACCCACAATCCAGAGATCACATGCTCTACTGATGGAGCCAGCGTGGCACCATCTTTTACCTATTTGAAATAGTGCTGTTAGAAACATGCATGTGTCTATCCTTTTTTGAGTACTCCTTCACTTCTTTGGGGTGCATATCTAGGAGTGGAATTGCAGTGGCCCATTGTTGATTTTACACCATCACTTGAAATGTTAACACAACGAGAAAGACAAATAACATTTTAATATGAAAATAGTTTTGATTTGTGAACCCCTTGAAAGTCTCTGGAGGATCTCTGGAATTTTGTAGACTGTACTTTGATATATTTTGTAGATTCCAAATTTGGTGAGGAATGAATATGTGATTTCTCATCATCATTTTGTTATGACTAGCACTAACTAATACAGACTAGGTAGTCCTCAAAACTACGCTCTCAGATGTGCTTTGTAGTCCCTACTTTAGGGGCACCTGGGTGGCTCAGTTAAGCATCTAACTTGGGCTCAGGTCATGATCTCATGGTTCGTGAGTTCAAGCCCCGCTTCCGGCTCTGTGCTGACAGCTCAGAGCCTGGAGCCTGCTTCAGATTCTGTCTCTCCCTCTCTCTCTGCCCCTCTGTAGCTCATGCTCTCTCTCTCTCAAAAAAAAAATACTACAAAAAAATGTATAGTCCCTACTTTATAGATGAGGGAATTAACATTTGAGAGTATAAATGACTTATCCATCACTACTGAATGTAAGTCCTAGAACTAAATACCAAAGGTTTTCTTATTTCAAGGCTATATTACTGCTGCTGCACACTCCTCAAGTAGGTGAAACGGGAGAGGGTTACTTGAGAGTGTGCTTTAACTTATAAAAGTGTTTAATAGTGCCCTTGTTTTTATTTTCAGAGACATTTTAAATCTAAAGGATGTGATCAGTGTCCAGCTGGATGACTCTAGCAAAAATTTTTGCAGCCAGTCTTGTCTTTCATCATATGAAGAAAAAAGAAAAGCATTTGTTGCCATATGTACTAATAACATTTTAACCAAGTGCAGCATGTGTCAGAAGGCTACTGTTGTAAGTTGCAATT
Organism: Acinonyx jubatus; assembly: GCF_027475565.1. NCBI lineage: Eukaryota > Metazoa > Chordata > Mammalia > Carnivora > Felidae > Acinonyx > Acinonyx jubatus. Next base: position 26,559,562 of record NC_069381.1, read on the forward strand.
TTTTTTTAAACTTTAGGGATTCTGATTATTTTACTTAAATATTAGCATTTTTAGTGAATTCTTTTAAATCCTAGATTCAGTATGAAGTAAAATATCAGAATGTGAAACACTGTCTTTGTAGTAATGCCTGTTCTTCACTCTCACTTGAACAGCCTCCTGTGATCTGTTGTGAGAACTGTAGGGCTTACGATCACACTGTCTAGTCTGTTGCATATACTTCCAATGAAAGGCCAGTCCCATTACTTTATTAGTTCAAAGGGTATGACAGCATATAAGCAGGTAAAAATAAAGACCTGTTGCATAAGGACCACTCCACTGGAATTTGCATGGGACTAAATGAAAAATCCAAGATTGAGTTCCTTCCATTAGTTTGCTTGTGAGTGGTTCCACTTCAGGAAAATGTGGGGATTAGATTTTAGTACCATTGGGAATAGTTTCAGTTGGCAACACATTGAAGGAGATGAAAGACTTCTGACAGTTCCTCTTACATAGCAATTCATGATAAATGCTGTATGGAGGTTTTCCTAAAATATCTCAGGATGATCATCTGCCTTGAAAAAAAGCCACACAGATAGACGCTTGTTTATAAACTGAGATTAGAGATAGCAAAAATAACAATAGCCTACTGGTCAGTAAGACTCAACCACAAAGGTGTTTTTAATTCTGTTTTCCTAAACCCTAAGCAAGGTTAAAATGAATCAAGAATGTCACAGGTTTATCTGAATCTGTGAGAAATAATCTCCTATTTCTGGTGGGAGAGCCTTTGGTGGTTGGTTCTGAGAGCAGAGAAGCTGGTTCTACTTTGGTGGACTAAATGAGATTAACACAATTAGTGGTTTGAACCCCTGTCATGAGGTGGGACTGTTGTCTTGCTTGTTCAGATGATGCTTTGAGACCCAACTCCCTATCTATGTAAATTCTTCCTTAAAAATAAGCAATTGAAGATGGGATTCTCAGCAAGTCTGAACAATTCAAATAGGTCATTTATGAGCCACCTTTTATCTATGGCAGAATGTCCACACCATGAGAGTATCTTGCCTTTGGACCAGAAATGGGAGAATGGAAGGCATGGGAGCCTTCTGAAGGCAAGAAATGCCATTCCATCTTTTCATTCTTTATCAGTCACACTCAATAAATAGGCTTTGTCCTGTTTTTAAGAGCCTGTTTTGAGTACCTAGTTACTCAGCCTATGTGATGGGGTAGGGCTGATTTGGGTAAAGGAGTTTAAAAAGCACCATTTAACACTACACCCTGCATATAAGATATTATTGTAATAGTGATAATGGAGAAAATCCATATTGTTAGTTAAGTGTAATCCAGAATTAGACAAGCAAAAATAATATAAAAATGGGGACAAAACATAAGAGACTCTTAAATACAGATAACAAACTGAGGGTTGCTGGGGGGGTTGTGGGTGGGGGGATGGGCTTAATGGGTAAGGGAGCATTAAAGAAGGCACTTGTTGGGATGAGTGCTAGGTGTTACACATACGGGGTGAATCACTGGAGTCTACTCATGAAATCATTATTGCACTATATGCTAACTAACTTGGATGTAAATTAAAAAAAAAAAGATTTAGAAAATTGTTCAAATCTATGAATCTAAAAATGGGGTGACTTTTTTTTAAGTGGATTGTTTTATATAAATATACTTTGACCACATTGTTTTCCCCCCACATCTTCTTAATAGAATAAATTATTACTTTTCCCATATGAATAATTAACTAACTACAGATGATACATAGTACTATTATTACTTGATGTTAAATATTGATGAATTGTTAGGGGTGTCTCAGTATAAAAAGTCATACTAATAAAGGGTAAAAGAATTTTCAAAGTTAGACTCTGTTTTTTGTTTCATTATTCCTTTGCCAATATCCTGTTCTTTCACAGAAGAAAACCTATATATTTTCAATTGTCTTTGCACTTTATGTCCCCCAAAGCAGTTCTTTTTCACCATTGCCATAGTCCAGGAATGAGGATTCCTCTTTCAGTAGAAACAATAGATGGTGAACCTCAGTTTATATCCTTTACCTTTGTACACTTACTGAATGCACTGTATTCTATACATCTTACTGCTTATGTGCTGCCTTCTCATAATATGCTTGCAATTTTTACCATGAAGTTAGCCTAGAAAAACAGTAATTCTCACAGCATGTTATAACTTAATTAAGCACCCTTTTCTGGCTCCTCCTTAGCACAAATAAAAGGCTTCCCTGAGTTTATGTCCAAAGTGGAATTGAGAAAAGAGATATAATTTTAAGGCTTTTATTTATGTATCCCGTTGGCTTTGATTGCCTGGATTGAGGAACATTTTCTGTGACCTCCTTCTTCATTGCTTGCGTATATATTACTGCCGCAACTAATATATATCTGAGACATAACACAAATAGTTATATTTTGGATTGATCTATTTCCCTCATTTTAGTCATTGTAATCCGTAGTGCCTTTTTTTCCTGGCTTTTAGGAAAGTGTAAAACAGGGCTTCATCATCATTACTTATTATATTTCAGCTAATAGCAGTAATGGTGGATATGTTTTGCTTGTTAACAATATATATCATATACCGGGAATATGAATATTACTTTAATCTCTAAACAGAGACCAGCCAAAACACTTACATCTGTTCTTTGCAAATCATTGAAGCCCTCAGATGAAATGATTGAGACCACCAATGACTTGGGGAAGACAGACCTTTTCTGTTCTATTAATTGTTTCTCTGCTTACAATAAAGCTAAGATGGAATCTTCTACAGGTAATGTTTATTTAGCAGTTATCAGAGGATTAGAAACTATTGAAGAATATTACTGCTTTCCTTTAATTTATAACCTTGATTTATCTCAAGGTTAAGTTTTTGACTTAAAAATCAAAACAATGCAAAACTTGTTGCAAAAAAAAAGTTTCCAGTAGTTTTATGTAAAAGAAAATCTACTTCACCACCAGAGACTTAATATTTATTTATGAAAATCGTTGTATTAGAATATAGAATTTTGTACTCAACCCTGCTTTGTAAAAGCAAGGCTAGTAGTTAGTTACATTTTTTACAGGAAGTAGAGCTAGTTGGAAATAGTTTGAAGTTCACTAGTAGAAAAGCACTAAGTAACCCAGAGCCAACTTTGTATTCCATCAGAGAGCCTCCTATAGAACCATTGGTGCTATTTACATAGATAATAAAGTGAATGATTCTCCTGGGGCTTATACATCATGTAAACTGGCTTATGATGGAAATCTCTGCACTGTTAGCTTAGAAACCAGTCTAGCTCCATTCATGTTGAGGGTTAAGAATCTTGGAGGTGTTAGAAATGATACCCATTAGGAGATTCTATAGGAATCTCTTTTCTCTTCTTTGTGGGTAATTTCATGTAAAGATTTGCTTGAAATTTCAAGCAAATGGTGTATAAAGAACTAAGAAATTGTATGCAAAGATAAAATATACAAAATAATAGAAAATGTAAATTATCAGTTTAAGGTTATTAATGTGTTATCCTAAAGAACCTACCTATTCCTTAGCCTTACTTCATATCCAGCAATACCTTAAGCTATTAGATATTTCCATTGTTTGTTGAAATAACTTGTTATTAAATAATGCTTTCTGATTGATTCTGCCTGGTTTTTGAGAAATCTTCTTATTTTTATCAGTAAATGTTTCCATGGTACATGATGCTTCAACGGGGCTCTTTTCTCCAAAGAAAGATACAACTCCAATTATAAGCAATATAGTGTCACTGGCAGATACTCATGTCTCCCTACCCATCATGAACTCTGATGTCTCACAAGGTAAAATTGATAATAAAGATATTTGACATATACACTGTTTTCCCATCCTTGATGAATCTATCTATTCTAAGTTTGTTTGTTGTTGTTGTTTTAAGTTTTTTTAATGTTTGTTTATTTTTGAGAGAGAGAGACAGAGTGAGAGCACGAGCAGGGGAGGGACAGAGAAAGATGGAGACACAGATTCCAAAGCAGGCTCCAGGCTCTGAGCTGTCAGCACAGAGCCCAATGCAGGGTTCAAACCCACGAGCCGTGAGATCATTACCTGAGCCAAAGTTAGACGCTTAACCAACTGAGCCATCCAGGCGCCCCTATTCTAAGTTTGTTTTTGTTGTCTGATACGAAATAAGCAATTGTGGTTTATGATGCTATTTTGTAGATTATAGTATAAGATCTTGAATTGATGATACTCTATTTTATTTTAGCAGATACAGTTTCTTCAGTAACAGCAAATGTCATTGTAGATGTAAGTTTTGTTCCTAATATTTTTTGATGCTGTATTTTCTTTGTTAAGTATATTTGTGTGTATATACACACAATTCATATATATACATATATATGACCACATTCATTCCTGTTTTCATCCTAGAACTCAAAAAAGTTGAGCAATAAACATCTTTTGGTATTCATATTCAATTTCCCAAGTCTCAGGTCTGACTTGAAATTATTAAGAATATTTAAACATAAGTATTATTAGTCATAGTTTTTCCTTTGGGTTCTTTATTACCTTTTTCAATACTATAGTCCTATGAGCAATAAAAATTATTTTTATTACAATTACATACCAAAAGATTATTTGAACATTTTTTTTCTTAATTTTGAGGGAGAGGGAGAGCATGCATAAGCAAGCAGGGGAGGGGCAGACTGTGAGGGAGAGGGAATCCCAAGCAGGCTCTACGCTGAAGAGGGGCTCGACAAGGGGTTCCAGTTCACGAACCATGAGATCATGACCTGAGCCAAAACCAAGAGTCAGACACTTAACCAACTGAGCCACCCACGCACCCCAAGATTCTTTGAACATTTAGTGTTGAATCTAGATCGTAACTTTACATTATAAATAATTGTTAATGTTTCCCCCTAGTGGAGCTCATGTTGCAACGTACCTATTCATTTTCTTGTGTTATTAGAATAGATATGTTTGATATTTTAATCATTTGATAACTATTCAAACAAATGTTTTTGTTTTTTTCTCCCAAACATTTCTAAGAGTTTACCCAGTGAATCAAGTACTGGTGTTGCTAATAATAGTGTTGAACAGCCAAGCCTTTCACCATCTTCATCAATATCCAGTCAGAATGCAGTTGGCTCCAGTGTAGAAGTACAGAAAGATCAAGTGTCAAACCAAGATGCTACATACAATATGAAATCTGTGAAAATAAGTGATGGACTATGTCATCCAAAATTTACATCCAAAGTACTAAAAGTTAAAGATAAATCACGAAGTATTAAGAAATCTTGGTGTTCAAATTTCCAGCATTTGAAAAGCAGTATTAAAAAGGATGTGACATTCTGTTACTCATGCCAGTTGTTCTGCCAAAAAAATTTTAGTTGCGGAAGAGAATCATTAGCAGCCCAAGGAATTTCTAATTGGAAAAAGACTCTGGAAAAATTCAGAAAGCATGAAAAAAGTGAAATGCATTTGAAGTCATTGCAGTTTTGGAGGGAATCCCAGTTTTGTGATGAAGCTGTCAATGATAATTTATCTATTCATTCAAAACAGATGGAAGGAAATAAAAAGTACCTAAAGCTTATAGTTGAAAATATTTTATTTCTTGGGAAGCAGAGTTTATCATTAAGGGGAAATGATCAGTCGATTTCAACTGTGAATAAAGGCAATTTTTTAGAATTGTTAGAAATCAGAGCAAAAGATAAAGGAGAGGAAGTATTCCGACTTCTGAATTCACAAGTTGACTTCTATAATAGTACACAAATTCAAAATGATATTATTGAAATAATAAAGACTGAAATACTGCAAGATATTGTGAATGAAATCAATGTCTCCCCAGCTTTTTCAATAATATGTGATGAGACAACTGATAGTGCCACTAAAGAACAGCTTTCCATTTGTGTAAGATACCCACAAAAAATGTCAAAGGCTGTCTTAATAAAAGAAAGATTCTTGGGTTTCATAGATGTTGAAGAGATGACTGGGACTAACTTACATAGAACTATCAAAACTTACCTGCAGCAAATTGGAGTTGATTTGAGTAAAATATGCGGCCAGGCCTATGATAGTACCATGAATTTGAGGGGAAAATTTAATAAAGTTGCAGCAGAATTCAAGAAAGAAGAGCCAAGAGCTTTGTACATACATTGTTATGCCCATTTTTTGGATTTAGCAGTAATTAGGTTTTGTAAAGAAGTAAAAGAACTCCGAATTACTCTAAATACTCTCAGCTCTTTGTTCAACACTATTCATATGTCTGGGGAAATGTCTGCACATTTTCAAAATACTTGTAAACTAAGTCAAAACAAAACATGCAAGAAACATACATCACAATCATGTTGGACAGCCCATGATCGTATGTTACTATCAGTGATCGAGGGTCTTCCAGAGATTATTGAAACACTGGAATTTGTAGCAAGCCATTCTTCAAATACAAGTTTGGCTGATGAATTGAGTGATTTGTTAACATTAGTTTCCAAATTTGAATTTATCTTTTGTTTGAAATTTCTTTATCGAGTGTTAAGTGTTACAGGAATTCTTTCCAAAGAGCTTCAGAGTGAAACCATAGATATTTTTTCATTGTCTTCAAAAATAGAAGCAATTTTGGAATGTTTATCATCTGAAAGAAATGACGTCTATTTCAAAACTATCTGGGATGGAACAGAGGAAATATGTCAAAAAATAACCAGTAAAAGTTTTGAAGTTGAAAGACCTTCTTTTCAGAAAAGAAGAAAAATTCAGAAAACAATAGATCTTGGCAATTCAGATAGTACTTTTTTTCCTACCTCAACAGAAGAACAATATAAAATTAATATTTATTACCAAGGATTGGACACTATATTAAATAATTTAAAATTATGTTTTTCAGAGTTTGATTATTGCAAAATGAAGCAAATTTCAGAACTACTATTTAAATGGAATGAACCGTTAAATGAAGCAACAGCCAAACATGTCCAAGAATTTTATAAACTTGATGCAGACATCATCCCAGAACTTAGATTTTATCGGCAATATGCAAAGCTTAACTTTGTCATAGATTATGATTGTATCAACTTCATCAACCTTGGCTATTTGTTTATCCAGCATGGTCTTCACAATAATATTCCTTGCATATCAAAGCTGTTATATATTGCTTTGTCTTGGCCAGTTACTTCAAGTGCCGAAAACTCATTTTCTACACTGCCTCGTCTTAAAACATATTTATGTCATACCATGGGACAAGAGAAGCTTAGTGGCCTAGCCCTAATGGCTATTGAGCAGGAATTGGTAAATAAACTGATGGAACCTGAAAGACTCAGTGGGATTGTGGAAAAGTTTATCCATCCAATGAAAGAGATGTAACACTTGCTAATTTGAGTTTTACCTAAAAGAATTTTGTATTTCTGCTGGAATGTTTGTTTTTATTTCAAAATTTTATCTCCTAAGAAAATTCTTTTTTTCACCAGAACACGTAACATTCACTTGATTCAAAATTCAAAAACCAGAATGATGTACAGTGAAAAGTCTCCTTCCCTTTTTTTAGTACCCAGTTCTCCCTGTAGTGTTGTCTGTTTCTCAGATATCTTTCTGGAGATATTTTTCATAGATCATACTCTGCAGTGCACACTGTTCTTCAGCTTGTCTTTTCCACTTAACATATTTTTGAGATTGTCCCATATCAGTACTTAAAGGGTTTCTTGATTTTTTTCATAACTGCATAAATTTTCATTGTATGGATGTACCATAATATATTTTAATAGTCCCTAATGACAAACATTTTAATTCTTCACAATATTTTGCCATTATACGTAATGCTGCATATAATAACGTTACACATAGGTCATATTGCACATGAGTGAGTTAACTCGAAGATAAAATTTTAAATTGGAATTACTAGGTCAGAAAATTTATACATTTTTATTCTTGATAGATAACTGGCAAATTGATTTCTATAAGAATTATGCCATGCATGATGCCACATCACCAACCGTGTGTGAGATTGCCTATTTCCTTCAACCTGTATAAACATTGTTCCCAAACATTTTGGTTCTTGCCAGTCTGTTATTAATCCCAGTGGAACTTTGCATTTTCACTTAAGAAGAAGGTTGGGTATCTACTTGACCCATTTATATTTCCTTTTCCTGTGAACTGTCCTGTTTAAATATGGCTGTGGTTTTGGTTGACACAAATAGCTAAATGATACAATATAAATTCTTAATCTACTTTATGAAAATATTACTATTTCTTAAATAATCAGAAAGGATCCTTTTTCTCATTATACTTTATAAAAGTTCAGGGGCTAAAGGAAAATGTGTCCCTCAAAGATTTGTAAGAATTTAGTGGTAGATGTATCTGGGCCTAGAATTTTCTTTGTTTTAGGAATATTTCTCTGCCACTTTTCCCTTGCTGTTTCTCATCAATTCTTATTTGTAATTTTTCTAGAAAGAGCATCCATTTTATTTAGGCTTTTTTAAAAATGTATTTACTCAGAGGTATAGAAAGTATTTTAATTTTTTCTATAAACTATACTTACTTTCCTCATTGATCTTCTATATACTTTTTTGATTAGGCCAAAGTGATTTATTTACTTGTTTTTCACACATATTCTTAGATTTATTTATCAGCCCTGCCTTTTAATAATACTATGGTTGATTTTTTTTTTGTTTTGTTATGGTTGATTTTAACATAAAAATACGAAGAGTGTAACAGGTAACATTTAATCCTGTTAAATCCTAACATTTTACCATGCTCCAGATTTTTTTTTTTTTTAAGTTTGTTTATTTTGAGACAGAGAGTGGGGAGGGTCAGAGAGAGAGAAAGAGATAGAATCCCAAGCAGGCTTCTCACAGCATGGAGCCTGATACAGGCCTCTGTCTCACGAACCATAAGATCATGATGAAATCAAGAGTTGGATGCTCAACCAGCTGACCCACCCAGGCACCTCCAAGCTCCAGACTTTTATTTCAGAAATAAAATATTACAGATGAAGTTGAAGCTCCCTTGCAAATCTTTTACTGAGAGCATTCCTCTTCTGTTTTCCCCAGAGGCAACAATTATTTGTTGTGCTTCTTTACATGCATGTCTAATTTTATACTTGAAAGATAGCCTTGTTTCATACTTATAAACTTAATATAAAACTCTATGTAAGTTGCATTGTATGTATCTTTCAGCAATTTGCTTTTTTCACTCAATGTTGTTTTTGAAATTTATACATGAATTTCTAGTTCATTTACTTTAACTGCTGAATAATATTCTATTATATGAAATACATGTTCATCCTTTCTCTTTTTTTTTAATGTTTTTATTTTTGAGACAGAGAGAGACAGAGCATGAGCAGGGAAGGGGCAGAGAGAGAGGGAGACACAGAATCTGAAGCAGGCTCCAGGCTCTGAGCTGTCAGCACAGAGCCTGACGCGGGGCTCGAACTCACAGACTCTGAGATCATGACCTGAGCTGAAGTCGGACACTTAACCAACTGAGCTACCCAGGCACCCCATCCTTTTTCTATTTAAAGGGACATTTTATACTCTCTGATTTTGCACTTTTATAATACACCAATGAACATTTATATATGGTATGTGCACATTCAACAAATATTCTTTGAGCAAGTACTATATACTTGACATTGTTCTAGCTGCTGGAGATCCAATGAGAGAATAAAATAAGGCCCTAACTCCAATGAAAACTTAGCATTCTAATGTGGAAATCCAAGAAAGATACTAGAAGAGGTTGTTCACCAGTTCTTTATGTAGATAGATGATAATACAGAAAAGAAAGTGCTTAGTGCTATGAAATTTCCTCTGAAGTCACCTTTGTCTACCATGGGTTTCTCATTTTCATTATTTTCTAGCTGTTTATAGTTGTAGTTTGTATATCGTCCTGAAACCAGGAATTAATTTTAAGAGGTTAGGCTTTTTTAATATTCAAATGTTTTGGATTTTACTGTGTGTGTGTGTGCGTGCGTGTGTAGTCTGTAAAGTCAGTAACAAAAAACCTAGACCTGAAAAAGGAAAATACAGTAACTAAAACAGCTATCTATTTTGAGTAGCTGCTATGTCATTTAGTGTTTTCTCAGTGCTTTACACGTTATTTCATTTAGATCTCTCAACAACCTGTTATTTTACAGAGAAAACGACAAGAGGTTATGGATCACACATTGGTAAATGCTGAGTCCAAGATTAGTGCCCAGGCAGTGTGACTCCACAGCCCATGTTCTACTACTTCTTACATAAACTGTTATCAGAAATATTACTAAATAAAGGATTACCAGAAATGCATTAAATAGAAGATCACAGAAATAGTATACTTTTTAAAAATTTTTTTAACATTTATTCATTTTTTTAATATATTCATCATAACGTTCATTTTTGAGAGACAGAGTGTGAGCAGGGGAGGGGCAGAAAAAGAGGGAGACAGAATCCAAAGCAGGCTCCAGGCTCCAAACTGTCAGCACACAAAGAATCCCAAGCAAGCTCTGTGCTGTCAATGTAGAACCCATTGTGGGGCTCAATCTCACCAGCCTTGAGATCATAATCTGAGCCAAAGTGAGATGCTTAGCTAAGCTACCCAGGCGCCCCCACAATTAAGTGTTTTAAACCAAGGTATAAAAATTTAAGAAAATTATGAAAGCTATAACCATTAGAAAAGCTCAGATAAGTGAATAAAAGATTTGAAAAGATCAGAATTCAGGAAAGCATTAGAAATTAAAAGGCAGTGGGGTGCCTGGGTGGCTCAGTCAGTTGAGCATCCGACATCAGCTCAGGTCATGATCTCGCAGTTTGTGAGTTTGAGCCCTGTGTCGGGCTCTGCTGACAGCTCAGAGCCTGGAGCCTGCTTTGAATTCTGTGTCCCTCTCTCTCTGACCCTCCTCCACTCACACCCTTTCTCTCCTTCAAAAATAAACATTAAGAAAAAAAATGAAAAGGCACTTCAAAAGTGAAAACTAAACTAGAAGGAAGTCCAAAGTGAATACGACACAATTAATACCTAAGAAAAAGTTTGGAGGAGCACCTGGGTGGCTCAGTTAAGCATCTGACTCTTGGTTTTGGCTCAGGGCATGAGCTCACGAATTGTGAGTTCAAGTCCCACATTGGTCTCCATTTTGACAGTGTGGAGCCTGCTTGGAATTCTCCCTTGCTCTCTCTGTCTCTCAAGTTAAGTAATTAATTAATAGGCTGGAAAGGAAGAAAATGTTTACAATCAAGACGAGACTTTGAGGGGTGCCTGGGTGGTGAGCATCAGTCTGACTTTGGCTCAGGTCATGATCTCACGGTTCATGAGTTCAAGCCCCACATTGGGCTCTGTGCTGTTAGCACAGAGTCTGCTTTTAGAGCCTAAGTTCCCCTCTTTCTCTGCCACTGACTCACACACTCTCCCGCTCTCAAAAATAAACAGGGGCGTCTGGGTGGCTCAGTTAAGCATCTGACTTCAGCTCAGGTCATGATCTCGTGGTTCGTGGGTTCAAGCCCCACATCAGGTTCCGTGCTGACAGCTCAGAGCCTGGAGCCTGCTTTGGATTGTGTCTCCCTCTCTCTGCCCCTCCCCTGCTCACACTGTGTCTCTGTCTCTCTCAAAAAATGAATAAACATAAAAAATAAAAATAAACATTTAAAAAACATTAGAAGACAAAAGACTTTGAAAAGATTCAAGAGAAACTGTTATCAAATATAGAAGACTTGATGTCCATATAAAAGGAATCTTCAAAGAAGAAAATATTTAATGTTTATTTTTGAGAGACAGAGCCCAAGCAGAGGAGAGGCAGAAAGAGAGGAAGACACAGAATCTGAAGCCGACTCTGAGCTGTCAGCACAGAACCCAGCGTGGGGCTTGAACCCACAAACCTTAAGATCATGATGAGCTGAAATCAAGAGTCGGGACACCTAACCAACTGAGCCATCCAGGTGCCCCAAAGAAGAAATCTTCAGAACTATCCAGTAATCCAAAGCAATAGAAAAGAACAAACACTAAAAACTATATGCCAGTTATTAAGATTTTGTCTCTGCTCCACACCCAGCATTCTGTCTTTTATGATGGTAAAGCTTTAAGTCCAAACCACGGCAGTTCTGCTCTTCTAGCTGGGTCTTGGTTAGCCTCGGCCAATAGGGGGCACTAGAGGAAGGCTGCGAGTCTGTCAGAGAAAGTATTTCTTCCTTCCCATCTGTTTCCTGGGCTTTATGTCTGCTTGTGGTTGTGAGCATCATTCCAGCAATGCTACTTCATTCTAGAAGCAGAACCTCCTTCCCTGGCAGAAACTGAATCCAGCTGCAGTTTTTACAACACTTGCAGAACCACTTTCATCATGCCCCTCCTGTAAGACCCCAGCATCCCTCCTCAGAGGTCTCTCAGCTCCATGAGGTCCCTGTAAATTTTAATTCCTAGCTCCTTTATTCGTTCTCTCATCTCTGAGAATTTAAGCTGTTGCTTCTATGACATCTTGGGTTTTCTTTCTATTTTCAGTAATCTAGTTAACTCTATACTTAGTTACTTTGGTTTCATATTCCCTCTACTCAAGTAGCTAATATGGCTTGTGTCCTTACTGGACCCAATACACTGTAATTCAAGGGGGCTTGCCTGAAATCAAAATGACTTTATGTATTGAAAAGATAACACTGTGTGCCTAGGAACACGACCCAGAATAGTCATGGCCTAAAAAAAAAAAACCAAAAAATTAATGTTTTCATTTAAAGAAGAAAATCATTTTGGAGCACCTGGATGGCTCAGTCTGTTAAGCATCTGACTTTGGCTCAGGTTATGATCTCACAGATCATGGTTTTGAGCCCTGCGTCAGGCTCCATGTTGACAGTTCAGAGCCTGGAGTGTGCTTCAGATTGTATCTCCATCTCTCTCTGCCCCTCCCCAGCTCATACTCTCTCACTCTCTCTCAAAAATAAACAATAAAAAAGTTTTAATAAAATAAATCCTTTTGAGGATCCAGGCCAAAAAAAACAAAGTCACTTTTTTTTTATATATATATTTTTTTAATGTTTATTTTTGAGAGAGAGAGAGAGAGACAGAGCACAAGCGGGGAGGTGGGTGGGGGGCAGAGAGAGAGGGAGACACAGAATCCGAAGCAGGCTCCAGGTTCTGAGCTGTCAGCACAGAGCCCAACACGGGGCTTGAACCCAAGAACTGTGAGATCATAACATGAGCTGAAGTTGGACATTTAACCAACTGAGCCAACCAGGCACGCAAAGCCAAGTCACTTGGAAGGTAAATCTGATTATTTTCATAGTTTTTCATAATGATATTCTATGTCAGAAAACAATGAAGTAACATAAACTTAGGATTTTATATCCAGCAAAATTAACTTACAAGCATAAAATCCACAAACTGTCATCAATATACAAACTCATGGGACATTGTTTCCATGATCCCTGGACCTGACGAATCTACTAGAGAATGAGGTTCAGATAACTAGATTAATTGGAGAGGCATTAACATAAGGGGTGATTTTACAATAATTTATCAGAATAAGAAAGAATAATGAAATTAGAATTACCCCTCTTGCATTAATGGATCTAGGCAATGATCATGCATGGCTGCTACTGTCGCTAAAGGACAGCCAGACTTTGTGTACTTCCCAATGGACATCAGCACCAGCTAAGCCTTGTGTCCTCAGAGGTCTGGATTGCAATTCCACAGAACTCTTCTTCCAGGCTTTTAAGGATTAATAATTCCAATCTCTTCTCTTTGTCCCCCCAGTGCTACAGATGGTAGAAGTCACCTGGAATTGCTGCTTCTATAACACCTCAGTGCTCTCTTTGTTCCTTCTTAGTTCTATAGTTCAAATAAGTCAGGGGCACCTGGGTGGCTCAGTCCGTTAAGCATCGACTTCAGATCAGGTCATGATATTGCAGTCGGTGAGTTCGAACCCCGCATCGGGCTCTGTGCTGATAGCTCAGAACCTGGACCCTGCTTCAGATTCCTTGTCTGCCTCTCTCTCTGCCCCTACCCCTTCCTCTCTCTCTCTCACATAAAAATAAACATTAAAATTATATATATATATATATATATATATATATATATATATATATATTTCAAATAACTCATGTGGTTTCAGTCTCCTGACTGATACAGAACCACCCATGAAGTATTCTTGCCAAAAGAATTCAATCTTTAATTTCATCAAGTCCCTAGATCTAATAATCTGGTTTCTCTTCAGGTCAAATAAATCTTCTGCCTTTTATTAAAACAAAACAAAACAAAACCAAAACTTACATCTAACTGCGCATTTCTGAAAGATTGGGTCAAAGGAACATATTAAACATCACTGAGATGCAACCAGCAAAATCTAGATACTGGAAGACTGCACAGGATAAACAACACTTTAACAAAAACTTACAAGAAAAATGTAAGATATGACAGAAGATTCTATAGATTAACAGAGAAGTAGGAGACCTGTCAACAAATTACAATATATGAAATTTGTTTGGATCCCACTGTAAACAAATGTGAACACTGGATTTTGATAATATTAAAGAATTGTTAATTGTGAAAACCTAATAGTGACATTGTGGTTATGTTTTGTAAAAAGTCACTGTCTTTTAGAGGTAAGTATTTCCAATGTTATTGGATGAAGTTATATGAAATCTGGGACTTCAAAATACTTTGGTGGAGGAGGAAAGTGGTGGAGGAGGTTGAGATGAAACAAGATTGGCCATGATTTCATAGTTGTTGAATCTAGGTGATATGTACATAGGAGACTCACTGTATTGTTACTCAACTTTTGTATGTGAAGTTTTCTATAAATGAAATGTTTTGTAAATGATGTAGTATTACCCATTGGAGTTCATGTCAGGAATGTAAAGGTGTTTCAGTGTTAGAAAACTTATGAATGAAATGCAACAAAATAATATATCAAATTAAGAAAGTAATATCTCAATAAATACTATAGAATTATATAAGGTGGGGCGACTGGGTGGCTCAGTCGGTTAAACATCCGACTTCAGCTCAGCTCATGATCTCATGGTTTGTGAGTTTGAGCCCCACATCGGTCTGTCTGCTGTCAGCACAGAGCCCGCTCTAGATCCTCTGTCTCCCTCTATGTCCCTCTCCCATTCACACATGCGTGCATGTGCACATGCTCTCTCTCAAAAAATAAACACTAAAAAAATATATTGATAAGGCTTTTAACATTTATACCTGATTTTAAAACATAGGTAAAATTAGAGTTGGGGCTCCTGGGTGGCTCCGTCAGTTAAGCATCCAACTTCGGCTCAGGTCATGATATTTCAGTCCATGAGTTCAAGCCCCACGTTGGGCTCTGTCCTGACAGCTCAGAGCCTGGAACCTGCTTCCAATTCTGTGTCTACACCCCCCTGCCCCTCTCCCACTTGTGCTCTGTCTTGCTCTCTCAAAAATAAATGTTAAGGGGCGCCTGGGTGGCTCAGTTGGTTAAGCATCCGACTTCGGCTCAGGTCATCATCTCGCGGTTTGTGGGTTCAAGCCCTGCATCAGGCTCTGTGCTGACAGCTCAGAGCCTGGAGCCTGTTTCGGATTCTGTGTCTCCTCCTCTCTCTCTGCCACCCCCCACTCCTTGCTCATGCTCTGTCTCTGTCTCTCAATAATAAATAAATGTTAAAAAAAAATTTTTAAATAAATGTTAAAATTTTTTTAAATTAGAAAAGTTATTCCTTTAACAAAATGTAGGTAATATTAGTATTAGTATATTTGTATAGGCCTAGCCAATATATAACATCATGCTTAAAGGTAAAATATTTGAAGTAATATTCCCCAAAATATCAGAAATCTACCAACTATGGGGCACGTGGCTGGCTCAGTCCATAGTGCATACAACTCTTGATCTGGGGGTTATGAGTTAGAGCCCCACGTTGAACGCAGAGATTCCTTAAAAATAAGATCTTGGGGACAAAACATAAGAGACCCCTAAATATGGAGAAAAAACTAAGGGTTGCTGGAGGAGTTGTGGGTGGGCGGATGGCTAAATGGGCAAGGGGCATTAAGGAAGACATCTGTTGGGATGAGCACTGGGTGTTATATGTAGGGGAAGAATAACTGGATTCTACTCCTGAAATCACTATTGCACTATATGCTAACTACCTTAGATCTAAATTAAAAAACAAAAATGAGTAAACAAATAATAAAAATAAATAAAATCTTTTAAAAAATCTACCAACTATCAGCCTTATATAATATTTTTAAATTAGACAATATTTAGATAATTGTAGGTTCATATTAAGTTGCAGGAAGTAAGAGTTCACACATATCTTTCACACAGTTTTCCCCTACATTAACATCTTGCATAAGGAAATAAGAAAGGAAGGGAGGATCATCTATTTTATGTTTGAGAAATTGTACACGTACTGGTTTTCATTTTGTTTTCTACATTTTCATTGTTAGTATAAAGAAATTCTATTGGGCTTTGTGTATTTATTTTATATCCTTCAAATCTGCTGAACTCACTTTGTTCTAGGAAGTTTTCTTGGTAAAATCTCTGAGATTTTCTACATAGACTTTGTCATGTGCAAATAAGGACAATTTATTCATTTCTAACTGGTATGCCTTTTCGTTCTTTGTCATTCTTCTTGTGGATGTATAAACTTTTAAATACTAGACAATATTCCCAAATAAGAGCACACAAATATTTATTGAGCACATCTAATATGTGCCAGATAGCTACTGGGAATACATCATTTAACAGAATAAAATCCCACCTCATATGGAGCTTGCATTCTAGTGGGAGGTGATAAACCATAACGAAACAAATAGGTAAAATATATACTATCTTTAAAAGTGTTAAGTAATGTGTAGAAAAGAGAAAGATTTGCTGGAATCATGTCTTTGAGAAGAGATAGGATCTAGTTCACAAATGGAGGAGATGGCCTTAGCTAGAAATAAGGAAATTTCATCCATAACAGAACAGGAATTTACAGGTGTAGGTAGGACACGAGATATGACTGTAGAAGCTCATGGAACTTCTCTTCTGAGTGCTTCTGTTTTCTCAATGAAATAGGAAATAAGGTTATCTGCTGAAAATGAAGATGAAAGAAAAGGCATTACACATTTGAAAAAAGAGGATATGACATGAAGTAGATTTTAATAAAGAAAAAAGTATATGATTGCAGGGCAGTAAAAAGGAATCCCTAGAGATTAGTAAGTAGAATTTAAAGACAGCAGTGAATATGTATGGATTAGATGGAGAGTTTTATTTGATATGATTTTGATGTTTGCCAAATGAGTTCAATTAATAAAAGCAAGGCAGAAGAATTACGATATATACAATGTCAACTTAAAATTATCAGTTTTGGGGTACCTGGGTGGCCCAGTTGGTTAAGCATCCAACTCAATCTTGGCTCAGGTCATGATCTCACAATTCGTGAGTTCGAGCCCCATGTCGGGCTTTGTGCTGACAGTGGCAGCCTCTTGGATTCTCTCTCTACCCCTGCCTGGCTCGCACTCTCTCTCAAAATAAGTAAATTAATTAATTTAAATGATCAGCATTAAGTACCATTTTATTGAGTGTTGACCATCTACCAGGAACATTAAAAAGGAGGAAAGTAAAAAGTAACTTTTTTATTTACATGATCTCATTCATTCTTACATTATATCTAGGAAATGGTGCTGACTCTTGATCCTTCTCCCTGTTTACACAGGCCAAATTTTCTAGGAAGGTGGCCAGGGAAGTGAACAAGCTGAAAATGTTTTTTCTAGATTACTCTAGATTACTTTTAAACTCTGACAAAAAGAGATTGGCAGATTGAATTTTTTTTTTAAGTGATACAATAATATGCTGTCTACAAAATACTCATTTTAGATTCAAAGACACAGGTTGAAAGTGGAAAAATGGGAGCCTGGGTGGCTCAGTCAGTTAAGCATCCAACTCTTGATCTCAGCTCTGGTCTTGATCTCAGGTTCAAGCCCC
Source organism: Acinonyx jubatus (assembly GCF_027475565.1). Taxonomy (NCBI): domain Eukaryota; kingdom Metazoa; phylum Chordata; class Mammalia; order Carnivora; family Felidae; genus Acinonyx; species Acinonyx jubatus. The sequence continues at coordinate 26,577,362 of NC_069381.1, forward strand.
ACATAGGGCTCTATGCTGGGTGTGAAAACTAAGGAAGGAAGGAAGAAAAACCGGAAAAATAGAAAAATATATTTTATGCAAACAGTAACAAAAAGAGAGCAGAGGTGACTATACAAAATCAGACAGAATATACTTAAAAAAGGTTACAAGAGGGGCACCTGGCTGGCTCAGTCAGTAGAGCATGTGACTCTTGATCTAGAAGTTGAGTCCAAGCCCCATACTATGCATAGAGCTTACTTTAAAAAATAAAAATTAGGGGTGCCTGGGTGGCTCAGTAGGTTGAGTGTCTGACCTCAGCTCACGTCATCATCTCACGGCTCACGAGTTCGAGCCCCATATCAGGCTCTGTGCTGACAGCTCAGAGCCTGGAGCCTGCTTCAGATTCTGTGTCTCCGTCTCTCTCTGCCCTGCCCTGCTCTCTCACTCTCCCTCTCTCAAAAATAAATAAACATAAAACAAAAATTTTAATTGAAAATTTTTAAAAATTTTTAAAGGAAAAGGTTACAAGAGACAGGGACATTATATATTAATAAAAAGGGCAAGTACAGCAAGAAGATGTAACAACTATAAACATGTATGCACATAATGACAGAACATCAAAATATATGAAGCAAATATTTACAGAATTAAAGGAAGAAATGGTTCTACAATAACAGCTGGAAACCTCCCATTCTCCGTAACGGATAGAACAACCACATAGAAGTTATGTAAAGAAACAGAGGATGTGAACAACACAATAAATCAAAACTAGATTTAACAGAAATATACAGAACGCTTAACAACAAAATACACATTTTTCTCAAGCACATGTGGGACATTTTCTAGGGCAGACCATGTGTTAGGCCACAATTAAGACTCAGCTGATTTTAAAAGATAGGTATCTTCTCTGACCACAATGAGATGATGTTAGAAATCAACAAGAGGGAAAACTAGAAAATACACAAAGCTACAATAATCAAAACAGTGTGATACTGGCATAAAGATAGGCATATAAAAGAATGAGAGCAGACACTCCAAAAATAAACCAGATATATAATCAAATGATTTGCAACAAGAGTCCCAAGGCCATTCAAAGGGGAAAAGACTCTGGGCACCTGGGTGGCTCAGTCAGTTAAGCATCTGACTTTGGTTCAGGTCATGATCTTGAAACTCATGAGTTCGAGGCCCATGTCAGGCTCTGTGCTGACAGCTCAGAGCCTGGAGCCTGCTTCGGATTCTGTGTCTCCCTCTCTCTCTCTCTCTCTCTGTTCCTCCCCACTTGCAGTCTGTCTTTCTCTCTCAAAAATAATAAATAAACATAAAAACGCGGGGGGGGAGATAGTATTTTCTTTAAATTCTACTGGAAAAATTGAATATCCACATACAAAAGAATGAAGTTGGACTCTTATCTAACATTATAAACAAAAATTAACACAAAATGGATCATGACCTAGAGGTAAGACCTAAAACTATAAAACTCTTAGAATAAAGTATAGGGCACAGCTTTATGATACTGGATTTGGCAATGACTTCTTGGATATGACATCAAATGCGTAAGAAAAAAAAAAGAAATAGATAAATTTAATGAAAAATTATAAATCTTGTACATCAAAAGACATTATCAACAGGATAAAATGGCAACTCAGAGAGAGAAAATATTTGCAATTAATCTAATAAGCAATTAATATAAGAATATAGAGAACTCCTAAATTTGACAATAGCAACAACAAAAATGAGATTCAAGAATGTTCAAAGATTTTGAATACACATTTCTCCAAAGAAGATAAACAAATATCCAATGAACACATGGAAAGATCCTCAATACCACCAATCATTAAGGAAATGAACATCAAAACTGCAGTGAAAGGATGCTTGGCTGGCTCAGTTGGTAGAGCATGCAACTCTTGAACTTGAGGTCATGAATTTGAGCCCCATGTTGGATGTGGAGCCAACTAAAAAATAAAATGTTTAAGGGGTGCCTGGTAGGCTCAGTTGGTTAAGCTTTGAACTCTTAACTTTGGCTCAGGTCATCTCACAGTTCGTGGGATCAAGCCCCATGTTGGGCTCTGCACTGACAGTGTAGAGCTTTCTTGGGATTCTCTCTCTCCCTCTCTCTGCCCCTCCCCTGATCTCTCTCTCTCTCTCTTTAAAAAATAAATAAACATTAATTTTTAAAAAATGGTTAAGATAGCACATTTTATGTGTGTTTTACTACAATAAAAAAAATGGGAAAATTTGGGGGGAAAGAGGCAGGTTGAACAACAGAAAGCCTACAGCCAAGGAAAAATAATAACCTGATAAAGACATCAGGGTAAGCAATTGTCCTGAAGCAACAGGAAGCATAAAGAAATGGAAGGAATGAAAAAAGGTTGAGATATGAAGAATAGAAGTAGAAATAACATCTGTATAAAATGAGTTCCAGAAAGGGGTGGGGAGGAGTAAATTATTTCCCAAAATAGCAACTACGACCAAATGGTTTTAAAAAAAAAAAAAAAAAATTTATTACATGTGTAATACACATCTGTATGCACAGAAAAAGAGCACTCATGGTAAAGTAAATGGAGTAAAATGTTACCAATAGGTGACACTGAGGGGCGCCTGAGTGGCTCAGTCAGTTCAGTGTCTGGCTTCAGCTCAGGTCACGATCTCACAGTTTGTAAGTTCCAGCCCCTGACATAGGGCTCAGAGCCTAGAGCCTGCTTTGGATTCTGTGTCTCCTTCTCTCTCTGCCCCTCCCCACTCGTGCTCCGTCTCTCTCTGTTTCTCAAAAAATGAATAAACATTAAAAACAATTTTTTAAATTATTTAAATAAATAAAATAAGTAGGTGACACTGAGCCAATGATGATACACGGATGTTCTTTGTACTATTCTTATTCTTACAACTTTTTGTAAGTTTGAAATTAAGTACAAAGGGTTTTGTTTTGTTTTGTTTTGTTTTTGGTTTATTAGATTTTATTTTTAAGTAATCTCTACACCCAATGTGGAACTCAAATTTGCAACCCCGCGATCAAGAGTAGCATGCTCCACCAACTGAGCCAGCCAGATTAGTCCAAATTTTTTAAATTAAGTCCAAATTTTTAAAAATGCTTTTAATTTCCCAGATTAGAGAAAGAGATATATAACTGCTAAAAAGGATTCAACAAAAATGCCTCACAAGATAGACTTTAAAATTCTTGGCCACATCTACTACAAGACTGAAGAACTATCATACTATCAACATTCCAGAAAGTGTCCACATTACTCTGAAAGGATGCAGTTATTGTGAAGGGCCCCAAAGGAATCCTGTGGAGGGACTTCAATCACATCAATGCAGAACTCAGTCTCCTTCAAAAGAAAAAGAAGAAACTAAGGGTTGACAAATTCTGGGGAAATAGAAAGGAACTGGCTTCTGTTCCCATGATCTGTAGTCATTAACATGACCCAAGGATATTACACTGAACTTCCATTAAAAAATCAGATTTGTGTATGCCTATTTCCCTATCAAGCTTGTTATTTGGGAGAATTGTGTAGAAATCTGAGATTTCCAGTCTTTTGTGGATATCTGAGATTTCTCGGGTAAAAAATACATCCACAAGTTTATGTGAGGCTAGGTGTTCCTTGTTCAGTACTTGAGCCCAGGAGGAGGATTAATTCTTGAAGGAAAGGGCATTGAACTTGTGTCAAATTTAACTGCTTTGGTTCAGCAAGCCACAACAGTTAAAAACAAGGATATCAGAAAAGGATTATGGTATCTATGTCTCTGGAAAAAGAAAAAAAAAAAACGTTCAGCAGGCTAATGAAGATCTAAGATAGCTACAGAAACAACAAGATGGCAGATGATTCCTAAGACCTATTTTAATAGATAAAAATTGGGACCTCCCACTACAAAACACTTAGATCCTACAATATACACATACTTTACATATACAAAAATCAACTCAAAATGAATTTAAGACTTGAAAGTAAGACCTAAAGCAATAAAGTCCTTGAAGAAAACATAGGTGGTAAGCTTCTTGACATTGGTCTTGGCAATTTTTTTTTTTTAAATTTCACAGCAAAAGCAAAGACAACAAAATACAACACAGACACAATGAGATGTGACAAAAAATGAAAAGTTAAGGGTAGAATGAAAAGTAATAATAGTCTAACCAGAGTCTCAAGAGGGGAAAAATCAGAAAATGAAGAGAATGAAAGAGAACCAACACTAGAAGAGATAATGGCCAATAATTTATTGGATCTGTTAAAACTATAAATTAGGAGATACAAATATATATCAAGAAGGATGATAAAAAGAAACCTACATCTGAGCTATAGTGTCATACAGAATGAAAAGACAAAAAAAAAAACAAAAACAAAAAAAACAAAAAACCATACAAAGGAATGACAAGTTGATAGCAGATTTGTCAATGGCAACAATGAACAGAGGACAAATGGAATACTATTTTAAGCACCAAGAAAAAATTATCAACCTAAAATTCTGTATCCAGAGAAACTTTTAAAAAATGTATTAAGTAGACTTCACACAGTGTGGAACCCAACACAGGGCTTCAACACATGACCCTGAGATCAAGACCTGAGCTAAGATCAAGTCAGACATTCAACCAACTGAGCCACCCAGGCGCCCCCAAATTTAGCTCTATATTCTGTTCAAAAGGGACCTGTCTAAAACAAAGATCCAGACAGGTTGAACTTAAAAGGTTGAAAAAGATGTAGCTAGCAAACGTAATCTAAAAGCTGCCATAGCTACATTAATACCCTAAAAATAGGCTTTATGACCAAAAAAAAAAAAAAGAGATGGTGTTACTACATAATAATAATAAATTCAGTGTATCAGAAAGAAAAACAATTCTAAATATATACATTCCAAACAACATAGCCTTCAAATATTTGAAGCAAAAATACATATATTTACTGGAAGAAATGAACAAATCCACCACTATACTTAGAGAATTAAACACAAATCTCAATTACAAATAAGAAGAACAGACAAAAAAGCAAAGCTCTAGAAGATTTAAGGAATGCCAATAGGAGGTTTGAGTCAACAGATATAAATAGAACACTGCACCCCAATTTGGGGAATACATATTCTCAGGCACACATGGAACATTTACAAAAATTGATTATCAGGTCATAAATCAACTTTCATAAAATTTCAAAGAATTAGTATCATACAGACAATATTCTTTGATCACAATTCAATTGATTTATAACTCAGTAACAAAAAAATATTTTTTAAAGTAATACATTTAAAAAAACTTAAATGTGTCTATGACTTCAGCTTCTATTAATTGTGAAATTAGAAATTTGGACCATTACTCCATCTGATAACAACTAAAAAGACTACATATAATATTTTTGTTAAATCTTCCCTAAAAGAATCAAATTGCTAAAGAAATACCAGACCAAGATTGAACTCAGGGCAAAAATCTGGAGAGGATGAACCTAACATTTGATGTCACTCATGCCCCAGTGTACAAATGCTAAGCAAAAAGAAAATAAGAATTGGGGCGCCTAAGTGGTTCAGTTGGTTGAGCATCTGACTTCAGCTCAGGTCATGATCTTGCAAGTTCAAGCCCCGCGTCGGGCTCTGCACTGACAGTGTGGAGCTTGCTTGGGATTCTCTCTCTCCCACTCTCTCTCTCTCTCTCTCTGCCTCTCCCCACTTGCTTGTGTGAGCTCTCTCTCTCTCACAAAATAAGTAACTAAAAAAAAAAAAAAAAACAGGAGAGAAAATAAAAGACATAAAGTGACCATGTAGCATGGTGGATTGGGCAGTCCAGTTTATGCCTGGTGCCCTGAGGTTAGTACTTTTAGTTATTATTAATAGCTTAATTATTATTGGAAGTGTTCCAAGATGGACAATAAATTAGTCATCCCAGTCATAGAGGATTTGATTTAAAAATTCTAACATTTGTTTAATTGGAGTCTTAGGAGAGATTGCAGCAGAATTAATATTTGAAGAGGTAATTGCTGAGAATTTTTTGTGAGATTTTTTTTTTCATGAAGGAAGACATTAATTCAGAGATTCAAGAAGCCAAACATTCCCAGCAGGATTAATAAAAAGTAGCCTACACCTAAATATATCATAGAGAAACAAACTACAGAAAGCCAAACATGAAGAAAAAAAAAAATCAGTCGAGAGTGGGAAGAGTTTACTATAAAAGGAGCAATAGTTAGACTGATTACTGACCTCTAGAGAGAAATAGGGGCTAGATGATATAGCTTCAAAGAGCAGGAAGAAAATAGCTGATAATGTACAATTCTATATCCAGTGAAAAATACCCTTCAAAAATGAGGATGACATAAAGATACTTTAAAGACGATGAAGAAATGGGCAAAAGACATGAATAGACACTTCTCCAAAAAAGACATCCAGATGGCCAACCGACACATGAATGCTCAACATCACTCATCATCAGGGAAATATAAATCAAAACCACAATGAGATACCGCCTCACACGTGTCAGAATGGCTAACGTTAACAACTCAGGCAACAGCAGATGCTGGCGAGGATGCGGAGAAAGAGGATCTCTTTTGCATTGTTGGTGGGAATGTAAACTGGTGCAGCCACTCTGGAAAACAGGATGGAGGTTCCTCAAAAAACTAAAAATAGAACTACCCTACGACCCAGCAATTGCACTACTACGTATTTATCCAAGGGATACAGGTGTGTTATTTCAAAGGGACAGATGCACCCCCATGATTATAGCAGCACTATCAACAATAGCCAAAGTATGGAAAGAGCCCAAATGTCCATCGATGGATGAATGGATAAAGAAGAGTACTGGATATTTTTGTATTTTTATAAACCTTCTTGATCTTTGTTCTGATTCAGTTACTTGTAAATAGCTTGATCCTTTTTGTTCTTGCTTTCATAATTTGTTTGGTAGTGTGAAGCAGTACTCAGTCTAGGGCTAATTAGACTGAGGCAAGACCTTCCTGAGTATCATCCCAGTGAGAATTAGGAGATTTTCTAGTCTGGCTGGTGGGACCAGGCACTATTTTCAGCCCTACGTGAGTGCCAGGCACCGTTCTCTAATCTATTCTAATGGTTTTATCTTGGCCTCAGGAAGATTCTTCACACACATGAGCTGATCAGTACTCCGCTGAATATTTGAGGGAAACCCTCTACAAATGTCCAGTGTTTCCAGACTAACACACAAAGAGTCTGGAAGTCAATGCTCATGTCCTCACAACAAGAAAAGCTAAATGTACTGAAAATCCATAGCTCTTCTTAGATTCACCAGAAAGTTGAAGTCACAGGGCAAACTGCTGTCCCCAAACTGGAGAGACAGACAGGCAGATAAAGAAAATCACAGCCGACCGGGCGAGGAAGCCCAGGAGGAAAAGCCTGCAGCGGAAACTAGCCAGCACCAGTAGAACGCTTCAAACTGTAATGCACAGGTTGCCAGACCCTCAGTGTGGACAACCTTGAGAGTTCAGATCTCTAGGCACCCACTCTCCTACTCTTAGGGGGAGCTTCCATACTTGTGTTAGTTCTACCTCCAGGATCCCAACTGGTTCTCAAAGAAAACTAGAGAAAAATCCTCCTTGTGCTTTCAGCAGAAGGAAAGGGAAAGTAACCATTGTGAAATACTTCCAAGTCTCTCTGTTCTCACTCACAAGGCCTGCTGTCAAAGGAAACCATTTTGCCAGAGCCTAATTGACTAGGGTTTTACCAAGGCCTAACAGACCTGGGGGAAGGAAAATACCCAACTCGGGCTCACTGACTGAGACAGAATCATAGGACTACAGAATGCTTCCTCTTCCTCCATACCTCATAACCACGTCAGTAGGGTTCCTGTATAATAGCAGAGGATGACAGCTAAAAGGACTTCAAGCCTCAGGTCGTATTTAAGGAGTCTCTAGGGATGCCCAAGGCAACAAGGGAGAAAAACAGGGACACAAAGCCTAGCCTCTAACACCACAGCTATAGGAAACAGTAAACACAGCCTAACTCCTAGCCAAGTAAGCATAATACTTCACACTAAAGGACTATCTGCTTCAGGTTCTTTTATCCAGTATCTGGGGTTGTCTCTCTGGGTAAGGCTGTCTTTCCTATGAACTGCAGTCACCTGGGATACTCAGCAGCATCTCCTTTAACTCAGTTCACTGACCTCTGCCTGGTTCCTCTTCCTGCACCATAGCCCAGAAGCTCTCCCAAGGCAGTGTGCTGGGACAACTAGGAGTCTCTCCTCATTTATTTCTCATCTCTCAACAACCACCATCTGCTCTCTGACATCCAGTGCTTTGAAAACCACTACATCATGTATGTTGCCTGGGTTTTTGTTTATTTGTTTTGTTTTAGGCAGTAGGGTAGATCTGGTTTCTGATGCTCCATCTTGAGTATAAAAGTAAGTCTCCTTTACTTTGTTTTTTAAAGATTTGTTTAAATGCTTATTTATTTGAGAGAGAGCACGTGTGCACAAGTTGGGGAGGGGCAGAGAGAAAGGTGGACAGAGGATCCAAAGCGATGCGGGGCTCCAGCTCACAAAGTGTCAGATCATGACCTGCGCCGAAGTCAGACACCCAACCGACTGAGCCACCCAGATGCCCTGTCTTTTTAAATTTTTATATCTGGAACGAGTTCTTTAAAAGTGTGCTAGAGGAGCACCTGGGTGTTTCAGTCGGTTGGGTGATAAATAAGCATTTGGAGAAGGTACCAAAAAATGGTGACACTTGAGGCAAACCTCTAAGAGCCAAAAGAAGTTACTTTAGTAGGAAAGAAGAAATCCTCTTCAGAGAAAGCAGCCTCTTGGCATTAAGCAAACACATGGCAGGCACTCTTCACTATCAACATGCTAAATCAAAGCAGCCCTTTTTCTTTCCTTGTTTTTTAAGATTTGTTTTGTTGTTGTTGTTGCTTTGTTTTGTGTGTTTGTGTGTGTTTTAATAATCTCTACACCCAGGGGCACCCGAGTGGCTTAGTTGCTTAAGCGCCCAACTTCAGCTCAGGTCATAATCTCGCGGTCCGTCAGTTTGAGCCCCGTGTCAGGCTCTGCTGACAGCTGAGAGCCTGGAGCCCACTTCTGTCTGTGTCTCCAACTCTCTGCCCCTCCCCCCACTCATGCTCTGTCTCTCCCACTCTCAAAAATGAATAAATGTTAAAAAAAATTAAAAAAAAAAATCTCTACACCCAACATGGGGCTTGAGCTCATGACCCTGAGGTCAAGAGTGGCATGCTTTCTCTGAGCTGGTCAGTTGCCCCAAAGCAGCAGGCGCTGAGAGGGAGAGAGAGAGAGAGAGAGAGAAAAAGCATGAGCAGGGGAGGGGCAGAAAGAGAGAGACAGAGAGAATCCCAAGCAGGCTCCACGCTGTCAGCACAGAGCCTGACGTGGGGCTTGATCCCACAAATCGTGAGATCGTGACCTGAGCTGAAATCAAGAGTCAGACACTTAACCGACTAAGCCACCCAGGAGCCCCCATGGTGGCTATTTTTTAAATGGATGAACACGTTTGTCCAGGGAAGAAAAAGAAAACAGTAGAAGAGGAAGAAGTGCAAGCAGCCTGTGGAAGTTAAGGGACCCTATGTGGATCCAGAGGAAATTCAGACTCAAAGGAGAAGGAAATAAAATGAGTACTGAGAGGATGTAAAGAATGGTGAAGAGCAGGGGCGCCTGGGTGGCGCAGTCGGTTAAGCGTCCGACTTCAGCCAGGTCACGATCTCGCGGTCCGTGAGTTCCAGCCCCACGTCAGGCTCTGGGCTGATGGCTCAGAGCCTGGAGCCTGTTTCTGATTCTGTGTCTCCCTCTCTCTCTGCCCCTCCCCCGTTCATGCTCTGTCTCTCTCTGTCCCAAAAATAAATAAAAACGTTGAAAAAAAAAAAAAAAAAAAAGAATGGTGAAGAGCCTGAATAGTCAGGAGGCCACAGATGGTAGGAAGCAACATAGGACAGCAATCAGAAAGATGCAAGAGCCCAGCAATGAAATACAAAAAAGAATAAAAGAAAAAAGAATCAGATCAAGCATATAAGATTAATACACAGTGTTAAATTTATATAAAACTGTGCTATAGATTTAAAAACCTGCTAGGTTCACAGAATAGGAAGAATGTGTTGCAAAAAGATAAACTGGATGGAAAAGAAGACAATTTAAAAGTCTTGGGAACTTCTGGCTATTTTATAAAGAATGACTAAATCCACGAAATAAAACTTTGATGATTATGCATTGTATAACAAAAAATGGAAAATAGTGACATTTCACAAAATGGTATGTACAAAAGAAAAAATAAATATTATTAACCAAGGATTCCTTCATGATAACTATAAAAGAAAAACTTGCAATTTAATTTTTTAAAAATCTAATTTCAAAATATAACAATCTATAAAACTATTTAAATAAGAAGATATAGAAGGAGGGGTACCTGGGTGTCTGTTAGTTAAGTGACCAGCACTTGGTTTCGGCTCAGGTCATGATCTCACAGTTCATGAGACCAAGTCCGGAGTCAGGCTCTGTGCTGACCAGTGTAGAGCCTGCTTGGGATTCTTTCTGCCCCACCCCCTCCAACTCATGCTCTCTTGCTCTCTCAAAATAAATAAATAAACTTTATTTACTTAAAAAATTTTTAATATTTATTCTTGAGAGAGAGAGAGAGAGAGATGGAGGATGAGCGGGGGAGGGGCAGAGAGAGGGAGACAGTATTTGAAATAGGCTCCAGGCTTTGAGCTGTCACCACAGAGCCCAACACGGGGTTTGAACCCACAAACTGGGAGATCGTGACCTGAGCCAAAGTTGGACACTTAACCAACTGAGCCATCCAGGTGCCCCAAATAAAAAAAGAGAGAGAGAGAGAGAGAGAGAGAGAGAGAGAAGGAAACCAGAATTACCAATTTGAATAAATGGAATTTCTTTTTTTTTATGTATATTTTTAAATTATTTATTTATTTTAAACTTTATTTATTTTGAAAGAGAGACTGAGAGAGAGAGAGAACAAGTGGGGAAGGGGCAGAGAGAGAGGGCAACAGAGAATACAAAGTGGGCTCTGTGCTGACAGCAGAGAGACCCATGTGGGGCTCAAATCTCATGTGACATCATGACCTGAGCTGAAGTAGGACGCTTAACCGACTAAGCCAGCCAGGAACCCCTATTATTTTTGAGAGAGAGAGAGAGAGAGCGCGCACATGGGTGTGCCAGCAGTGGAGGGGCAGAGAGAGAAAGCTTATTGTAGATGTTATAATTTTAATATTTTAATAAAGCTGTTTGTTTTTTTTTAATATTCATCATGTTTTCCAGTGTAAAATAGAGACTTGTATGAATATTTATAACTTTTTCCAACTTGTTCTGTCCTCTGGTAAAACAAATCTGTTGGATTCAGCTTCTAGCTCAGAGGACTGGTACCAGATTTGTCCTTCCGTAAACAACCAGAAAATTAAAAAAAGCCTAAAAAACAAAAAAACAACCAGAAAACTATGCAAAGTATATTGAATAACTGTTCACTGTACATTATGCTTTTTTTTTTTTTTAATGTGTGTTTATTTATTTTTGAGAGGGGAAGGGCAGAGAGGGAGATAGAGAATCCCAAGCAGGCTCCATGCCATCAGCACAGAGCCCAACTCAGGGCTCAAACTCACATACCATGAGGTCATGACCTGGGCCTCAATCAAGAATCAGAAGCTTAACCAACTGAGCCACCCAGGCACCCCACATTGTGCATTCGATTGCTAGGGCTGCCTTAATAAAAATCACAGACCAGATGGCTTAAATAATATAAATTAATTTTCTTATAAGTCTGGAGGCCAAAAGTCCAAGATCAGGGTATCAGGTTTGACTTTTTCTGAGGCCTTCCTTCTTGGCTTGCCCATTGACATTGTTTTACTGTGTTCTTGCATAGCCTTTGCATCTCTTCCCCTTCTTATAAGGACACCAGTCATATTGGTTTAGAGCCCAAACTTTTGACCTAATTTAATTACCTATTTTCTGTATTAAAATAATTTTTTTTAATGTTTATTTATTTTGAGAGGGAGAGATACAGAGCAAGCAGGAGAGGGGCAGAGAGAGGGAGACAGAATCCCAAGCAGGCTCCACACTGTCAGCATGGAGCCTGATGCGGGGCTCGAATCCATGAACCATGAGATCATGACCTGTGCTGAAACCAAGAGCCAGACACTTAACCGACTGAGCCACCCAGGTGCCCCTAAATACTTGTTTAAAGGCCCTATCTCCAAATACAGTCCCATTCTGATATGTACTAGATAAGACTTCAATATATGAATTTGGGAGGGATACAAGCCAGTTCATAACACACTGGAAAACAGGCTATGCAGTACTGTGATCCTGAAAAAAAAGTAACAAATGAGGTGAGGGCTTGTCATAGCCACCTGCCTGGAGGCATTATCCAATTAGCTGGATAGGAAAAGGGCTGCAAGCAGAGCTTGATAGTCTGCTGCACTGAGGAGAAGAAATGGACGTTTGATGAGGCTGAAGCAGCTGGAATCTGTAGAGCAGACCACTAGAATGGAGGGAGCTATGCAGAGAAAGAAATCGATATAAAGCCTCTTTTTTTTTTTAAGTTTTAATTTTTTTTAAGTTTACTTATTTATTTTGAGAGAGACAGACAAAGAGGGAGAGGAGCAGACAAAGGGAGAGACAGAATCCCAAGCAGGCTCTGCACTGTCAGCACAGAGCCCATCGCAGGGCTCAAACCCATGAACCATGAGATCATGACCTGAGCCAAGATTGAGAGTCGGATGCTTAACTGACTGAGTCACCAGGTGCTCCATTTAAAACTTAATTTTTAAGTAATCTGTACACCCAATATGGCGCTCCAACTTACAACCCGGAGATCAAGATTGCATGCTCTACCTACTGAGCCAGCTGGGCACCCAGTGTATAAAGCTTCTTTAGAAATCTTTGGCATTTGAATCCTTGCACCAAACTGTGCACATATAGAATGAGACTCCACAAGATCAAAGTACAATTATTTAATATTTAATTAGTGACTTTATTTTGAGAGACACACATAGAGTGCGAGCAGAGGAGGGGTACAGAGAGAAGGAGAGAGGGAATCCCAAGTAGGCTCCACTATCAGTGCAGAGCCTGACATGGAGCTCGAACTCCCCAACCATGAGATCATGACCCGACCCGAAACCAAGAGTTGGATGCTTAACCAAATGGGCCACCCAGGTGACCCAATTGTTCTTTTTTTTAGTAATTGTTCTTTGTCTGCGGGGGCACCTGGGTGGCTCAGTCAGGTAAGTGTCGGACTCTTGGTTTTGGCTCAGGTCATGATCTCATGGTTTTGTGAGTTCAAGTCCCACTCCGGGCTCTGTGCTGACAGCATGGAGCCTGCTTGGGTTTCTCTCTCTCCCTCTTTCTCTGCTCCTCTCTCACTCACACCATCTCTGTCTCAAAAATAAACTTAAAAAAACAAAAACAAAAACAAAGAACAATCAAGGAGTTGTAAGATGAACCTAGAGCTTACACAGGCCAGGGAAACATTCATGTTCTGTCTATCCAAAACAGAGGAACCTTGTTAAACAACTGTGGCATTAGCAGTAGACACTGGAATTAGTTCTTGAGAAAAGGCCATATATGCATATATATGACATTTTCCCTAATTTTCAAACTTGTTTAAAATATATTTGAGTGTTTAAGCAAAAATAATTTATTTCTAGGGGTTGTAACACAAGCAAAAATAAAGTATGACAATAACACAAAGGATGGGGAAAAGATGTTTTAAGGTTCTATTTTTTTATTAAAAAAATTTTTTTAATGTTTATTTTTGAGAGAGAGAGAGAGAGCAAGTGGAGGAGGGGCAGAGAGAGAGAGGGAGGCACAGAATCCGAAACAGGCTCCAGGCTCTGAGCTGTCAGCACAAAGCATGACATGGGACTCGAATTCGGGAATAGCGAGATCACGCCTAGGCCGAAGTCAAGATGTTTAACCGACTAAGTCACCCAGGTGCCCCTTACGGTTCTTACTTCTATGCGAAGTGGCATATATTTGAAGGTAAAAATAAGTTAAAGAGGCAACCACTAAGACAGAGGAATAACTAATGCGTCAACAGAAAAAATAAAATGGAATACTAAAAATATTCAATTCATCCAAAAGACCAGGAAAAGAGGGGAAAGGAAACATAGAACAGATAGAACAAATAGAAAACACAGAATAAGGTAGGAGACTTAAATCCATATTGGTAATAATACTAAATATGTGGTCAAAAGCAGACTCCAAATAAAAAAGATTGTCAAATTGGATGAAAAGGCAAGATTCAGGGGCGCCTGGGTGGCTCAGTCGGTTGAGCGTCAGGCTTCAGCTCAGGTCATGATCTCACGGTTCATGAGTTCAAGCCCTGCCTCAGGCTCTGTGCTGACATTCAGAGCCTGGAGCCTACTTCAGATTCTGTGTCCCCCTCTCTCTTCACCCCACCCCGCTTGTGCTCTCTTTCAAAAATGAACATTAAAAAAAATTTTTTTAAAGGCAAGATTCAATATGTCGTCTATAAGAAATAAACTTTATATATGATCAAAAGACAACTCCAACCTCATAGAGGATGGCAAGGAGTAACAGGACTCCAAGGAAGATGACTAAGCAAGCAAGCTCACGAGCTTGCCAGCATTCCCGTATGTGCTAAAAATGAAACTCAGTGGATCCGAGTAAGAAAAGTTCTTTCATTTTTTCAGGTAAGCTCTGCACCCAACGTGGGGCTTGAACTCACCACCCCACAATCAAGAGTTGCATGCTCTACCAACTGAGCCAGCCAGGCACCCCAAGACAGGTTCTTTTGACTCACAGCACAGCAAACAGTAGGATCATTAGCAGGGTTAACATCAGATGCCCTAATCCTCCCTCTGGTTTCAGGGAATAAAAAATTCTCCTACCAACGGTGAGCCATCTACTTGCACTCTAGACTCTAATACTTTTCTCTGCCTCTAAATCTTTGCTTTATAATTTATCTTCTCTCCTGTCCTGGAGCCCCTAAAATCACTTCATTGTATCCTCTCTCATCTCTCATGAACTCTTCTTACTCCCAAATCCTAGTATTCTCAGAAGTGCACCCTCAGGCTTTTTTTTTTTTTTTTAAGTTTATTTATTTATGAGCGAGAGCATAAGCAGGGAGGGCAGGAAGGGCAGAGAGAAAGAGAGAGAGAGAGAGAATGAATCCCAAACAGGTTCCACACTTACCTGCACAGACCCCAGTTCAGGGTTCAAACCCACAAACTGTGAGATCATGACCTGAGCCAAAATCAAAAGTCTGATGCTCAACTGACTTGAGCCACCCAGGCGCCTCACTCCTCATCTTATATGTACTTCCTGGACAATTTTATTTACTCCCATGACTTCATCTGTTACCTAGATGTTAATGATTCTCATATATATACTGCAAGTCCAGTAGTCTTCCCTGAGCTTTAGGTAAACATGTTTTGGACTCTGGTATGCCACCAGATAGCCCTTTTAGAATTAAGGCACTTGCTTCCCCAGCCGTCCCACAGGCTCAAAACTGCAGTCCCTCTCTGGGAGTTGTCCTCAGTTGAAGGAGATGCTTCGTCCAGGTGTATGCCCATCTTTCCCCAACTCCACTAGAGACAGACCATATCCGGCGGGACAAAAGGGCTCGACCCCCTTAACTCAATTTGGGACAACTCTAAAAGACTTCATGGATCGGCTGAGACCTCTGTTGTAACATCACATTTCAACTTTCCTCTAACCCTGCTTCTTTTATCCCTTCTGTGTATGATTGCTAAGTGCACTGCTTGTTAAATCTCCATCTAAAACAATAGTCAGGGGCATCTAGCTGCCTTTTGGTGGAGCATGTGACTCCTGATCTTGGAGTCATGAGTTTGAGCCCCATGTTGGGCACAGAGCTTACTTAAAAATAAATAATATCAAACTGCCTACCACTATACAGATCATTCTCTTATTTTCATGCTTCAGCATATGTCTAGGACTAGTGAATGGTTGTGAAGAATATATTAGAATAAACTTCTGTGACCTACGTAAAAGTGTAGGTTTCTCTTCCTTCTCAACTATGTAGACCTCCCCACGAGAAGAGCATCTTGAGGACAGGACATCTTTGTATCTCCACTTGTTTAAATATGTATATGCACAAGAGACAACAAAATCCACTGCTGGTTTGTGATCACTTTTTGGTCTTTTGGCTAAGATCAAATGTATTGCTGATAAATGAAAAAATAAACAGATAACTAATTAGCCTATGAATTTCAAGACAGTAGTGGTCTTAAAACATTATCTGTCTGGGTGGCTCAGTCGGTTGAGCATCTGACCCTTGGTTTTGGCTCAGGTCATGATCTCATTGTTCATGGGTTTGAGCCCTATGTCGGGCTCTGCGATGACAGCGAGGATCCTTCTTGGGTTTTTCTTTGCCCCTCCTCCACTGTCTCTCAAAATAAGGAAACAAAAAAACATATCTGCACTTAAAAATTAAAGTCAAAACACAAAAACAAAAAACATACCTGCAAATTCTGACACTCCTCCCAATTAGAGGTGAGAGGTGGGGGGGGACAGATCCCCTCCCCTTAAATCTGCTTGAGTTGTGACTGTTTACAGAGCATGGAGGAAGTGACAAAGCCATGTCACAAAGGTCATACAGCTTTCATGGGGGCTTCTTGGGATTCTTACTCTGAGGGAAGCCAGTTGCCATGTAAATCTGACTACTCTGAGATGGTCATGCTGAAGCCATAAATAGGCACTCCAGGCAACAGCCCAAGGTAAGCTCTTGGCCAAAAACCACCTTCTACCATGTCAACCAATAAGCCATCTTAAATGTGAAGCTGAAATTTTAGAGGACTACAGCCCATCAACTGACTGCACTTTCAGGAGATCCCAAACAAAAATGGCCAAGTCAAGCGCTTTCAAAATTCCTGACTCACAAAACTGGTCGAAGTACCAAATTCCTTTGGATAAATTTATTATACAGCATTAGCAACCAGAATACCTGAGTTTAAGGGTAGTTTGCTCTAATTTTTGCACATGGTAGGAGGTAAACCTCCATATGAATCTTAGAATCAATCAGTTTATCGATTTCAAAGTTATCTGGGAGGGGCATCTGGGTGGCTTCAGCTCAGGTCATGGTCTCACAGGTTCATAGGTTCTAGCCCCAAATGGGGCTCTGCACTGACAATGTGGAGCCTACTTGGGGTTCTCTATCTGCCCCTCTTGTGTTTCCTCTCTCAAAATAAACTAAACTCATCTGGGGGAGCCGCCTAGGTGGCTCAGTCTGTTAAGCATCTGACTCTAGGTTTTAGCTCAGGGCATGATCTCACGAACGAACACCTTGAGTTCAAGACCCACATCAGGTTCTCCACTGACAATGTGGAGCCTGCTTTGGAATCTGTCTCCCCCTCTCTTTGCCCCTCCCCTGCTCATGTTCTTTCAAAAGTAAATTTAAAAAATAAGTCATCTGGGACCGCACTGCATCTATAAAATCAGTTTGGGGAATATCGGGTTCCTCTGACTTCAGTTATGTTTGAAACTCATTTTAGGCCAAGACACTACAACCTCACACATCATTTGCTACAGAATCATGTGGACTTTGTCACATTTTGAGCTCTAAGCTTTCTCAGGCTTATTTTCTCCCACCTTGTCTCCGCACTTAGCATCTACCCAACATTGGGCCAAATACTAAAAATGCCAATTTACCCACATACAACTGGTAACATTAAGAATCTCTACTTAATGAAGTAACTTGCCCAAGTTAAAAGGCCTCTCCCAGACTTCCCAATCCCTTCAGCCTGAAGGATATATTCCTATTTTCTCCTCTTAGACTCTATGGTCTAAAAGCTTACCAAAAATGAATACATTCCTCTATTCTTTGCTATCAAGTTTAAAATTGCCGGTCATACCTAATTACACTGTATAAAGAGGGAGAAGAATTCTTAACTTGCTGCCTGTGAAGCCTGGTGACTAGTAAACACATTTTAAGATAACATGTGCAACTTTGGAGCCAGGACTATGCTAAACACCACATCCATCAATTTCTATCCCAACTGCACAAAGAAAGTTATGTTCATTTTATTGATAAGCAAACTGCAAATTGGGTAACCTGGCAGATAACACAGCTGGGCAAATAGCTCAATACTTTGAACTTCAGTAGTTAAGATCCCGTTATGCCCCTAAACCATTGTACTAATTTTTGCCTAGAGATCCATTAGGTTCCTAACGTAGCAATCAAAAAGGAGCAATAAAAACTTGAACCAAAAAAAGGACTGAAGATTCTGGATTTGGGATGGCTGGCCTCTAAAACATATGCCAACCACAGTGAAACAAGGACTAGGAGTATGAGAAAAACAAGGTCTTGACCTCATCCCTGGTACTGACCACACGCGTTTTCAAAGCAAATCCCATGGGAGGGGTGACTGTTACACTTTCAACAATCCTTTGTGGCTTTCTTTTTCAAGTAACACTGAGCAAACTTCTGAATTCCAAGTTTCTTCTCTTCTGCTTACTTACAGCAAGCTAACAAACTAGCACTTTCTGAAATTCTGCACTATACAAATGAGGCCCACAGAGACCTAGCAACAGAATTACCTTTTAAACATAGGCCTCACACACCTTATCCCAAACAAATGCTTAAGCTAGTGCCAAAGAGTCCTTTGACTAACATCTTGTCAAGTTTCAAGAATGACTAGAGTGAAAGGAGAAAAGATCTTACTTCCAAAGTTCTTTATTAAGCAGATTTTACAGCCAATTCCAGCAAGCTTTTCCCTACATCTATATTCAAAGACCCTGTCCATTTGCTACCGCATTATGAAATTCAACTTAGAGGAAACCTCGTCATTTGGCAAGCTGTAATTCTGTCTGTGCTTCTCTGTGAACAGGAGTACCCTGTAATAACCAGCATCTGAGGATTCTTTTTGTGAAATACAAAGTGGGACACAAAATGCTATTAATGCCTGAAACCCAATGAAGGAGGGGCATGTAGTTAATTGCTGTATTCACCATACGCTAATTTTAGGAATAAAACCTATAAAGAATGAAGGCAATTTTAAACTATCGATGGCTACATCAGGTTAGGTAGGACAGTGAGGAAGGGCCGTTAGGTTGATCAGTAGTTAATGTTGAAATAGCTCTGCCAAAAAGGTCCAAGAATGAGTCCTGAATTATAACCAGTTCTATGCCCACAATATGGAGCATCTTTTTATATCACCTAGAAACAAGGTGATGACATATAAGGAGAATTCTAGGAAACAAAAGGTCCTAACTTAAAAACAAAAACCAAAACACATAAAAGCACAATCTGATTTTAAAATGTCTTTATTAACAACAATTAGGTTGCTCATTCCTCTTTGCCCTCTTCCTCACTGGTTTTCTGGACACAGTTCACCTGATCCTGCCAATTAAAAGAAACAATTACTCCAAAATATGTTAAGAATCAGAGTTCTCAAACATTTACCATTTCGCACCAAGTAAACTTCCTAACACCAAACAATACTAATCAAGGAATGTGGTATTAACAATATTTAATGACCTATATAATTAAGGATTCTTTAAGAGGCAGATGATTTTAACACCAGACTTTGTCACCAGCTAGTTGATTCAAGTTTACTTCCATTCACTACAACTTAAGTAGCAACCACTCTTGGAAGGAAGATATAAGATACTCCATTAATTGGCACCTTCCCTAGGTTTAAGATATAGTCAATTAATTATTGCTATTTCTACCTTATTCTCTTTTCAAACTACGATTATGACAGCCCTTTAAACCTGAGTGTTTATCTACTTATCTATTTATGCAATTTGTATTAGATGAGAAGACAGTAAGCTATTGTCCACCTACTACCTTTCTGTAAAATACTGGCACAAAGTTATGTCCATTTGTTTACCTACTGTCTATGATGGCTTTCCCAGCTAGAATAGCAGAGTTGAGCTGAGTTTTCTTTAAAATTGCCAACCCGGGGGGGGGGGTCTGGGTGGCTCAGTCGCTTAAGCATCTATCTGACTCTTGATTTCAGTTCAGGTCATGACTTCATGGTCATGAGATGGGAGTCCTCACTGGGCATGGAACATGCTTAAGATATTGTCTCTCTTTGCCCTTCCCCCGCTTACACTTGCTCTCAAAAAAAAAAAAAAAAAAATCTCACAAAACCAAACAAACACAAACCCCAAAATTGCCAACCCTTCTAATACATCAACCAGATGAGATCAACTATAGGAGATCCCATCAAGTGACTATGTGGCTAAAAAACCGGGAACTCTGGGGCACCTGGGTGGCTCAGTTAAGCACCCAACTCTTGATTTTGGCTCAGGTCATGATCTCCTGGTTCATGAGATCAAGCCCGTGTCAGGCTCTGTGCTGACAATTCAAAGCCTGCCTGGGATTCTCTCTCTCCTCCCCCAACCCTCCCTGGCTCACACACACACCCTCTCAAAATAAACATTAAAATAAAAATACAAAAACAACCAAGGAACTTTAAATTTTCCAAACTCTCCTCTGCATAGTTCAATGGACAAAGGTAGATATACATACATACTCTTAGAGAAAACTGAAGTCCCTGTTTTCCTGAGGCTTGAGCCAAACCAACAAACAAGGCCTACAACCTCAAGGAGGCTGTTAAAATGATTATAAATATGTACTATAAAAACATATTCCCTACAAGGAAGTTTTAACACAGAGTAAGTTAAAATGAAATATTCACACGTAAATAATCATGTTTGGAACACCCAAGAGTTGTCCGGAAGGCAGTTTACAAAGTAAGAATGATTCCACTTACCCAGACACTTCCTGAATCTAACAAGTTGTGGCTTTCCTTCTTGGCTCATGTTGTGGGATATCGTCTTGAGATTAATAGCTTATCCACCTATCATTAAAAATAGAATTTATATAGCATATTACATTTTTTTAAATTAATTGTTAGTATGTACACTGTATTCTCACATCAACAAGAGGCACATTCTGGGGTACAGGTCTGAGTTCCAATCAGTGGTTTGTATTTTCTCTTGCTGTTTTTACTTAGGAAGGACCTGGCCCACACCAAGGTGACATTCTAAATTTTCTTCACATAACACTTCAGAATTTTTCCTCCTCTACCAATGACCCATTCTGAATGGGCCAAAAGCGGAATTAGAGTACTAAAAAGATGGCAGTTCTCCACTAATCCAAGCCTTCTTTGTCCATTTTCTCTACATAACCATGTATCTTTTTCTATAGTTGTAAAAGTAACATACAACGTTAACATACAACGTTAATAACATACAAAGTATAATTGACACACAAAGTTCTATTAGTTTCAGGTACAGATTCAACCATTTTTTTCAATTCTCCTACTGTTTGACACTTTTATAATAAAATACTCCCCACTTTCTCTTTCCCACTCACGTTCACATGCAAACAACTATTTTCAGAAACAAAACACTTGGACATTATCTTAGGAGAGGTAAACATCTTAAAAATCAAACATGTTTTGCCCCACATAGCTAAATCAAATTATTTAACCTTTTTACAAATCAAACTCAAACTCTTCTACAGGTTAGGACTTCCAAAGAAACTTACTTGAAGTGAATGAGTACTCCAATATCAGCCAACATCAATCATTCTTACCTAAAGAATAATAAAGGAAAGTTAATATAAAAGACAAGGGTATAAAGGTTTTGAAAATGCTAGTTAACTTCAAAATTTAAAGAGTAAATTCCAGAGACAAAAGATTGGGGGCAAGTTACGGAATAAAAAAACAACAGGAAGAAACTTGATGGGGGGAAAAAATCTAAAATTATTCTTATGTAAAGTAATAAAGTAGACAGCTGAATTCAAATAAAAATTGTATCTTAATTGAAATACAAAAGCCTAACTGCTATTTTCACCAGTCTGAGCACAATCCAGTTTGACTGCAACCCAAAATATACTATCCCTTATGTGAAGGTATGTGACAACGTTTACCTTACCAAATGAGTTTTAACATCAGCTCTCTTTTCATATAAAAGCACATACCCTGCCCCCCATTCAAGTATGTCTTCCATTCTCAGGTGGACTGACCACCTTCAGCAGGAGTCCTCCAAGAAGAGTGCCCTCCCCACTCCACAGTACACAACACTGCAGCTGTTATCCTGCAATCCTATGTATTTGCCTCGTTCTTTCCCTCCAAGTCCTCACTGAGTTTTAAGTTGGGGCAGGAAAGCTATGCCTTATTCGGGACAGCAAGGAACCTGCGTTTTTCTGAGGGAGAAGACATTCACCTTCACTATATATATGCCTGGTAGGGCCGCAGTGCACAAAAACCAGAAAGATCAGCCTTAATTCAAGTTCCAGGTTTTTCTTCCTCCCTGATTATCAGTTACTGCCAAGGGTATAAAAAATAAGAGTTCCCTGTTGCACATGTACCATCCATAAGGGATACTATATCGTTTTGCATTCTCCCCCATTCTCCAGATTATCCTAGTACTCTGCATCCAGCCCCCTTCTCACCCTCCAAATAAAATCTTTTCAGCACTGGTGTTCAAAAGCAACATTTTTATGGTTGATGGTATACAACTGTGAGAGTTCCACAGTTGAGTCTTAAAAATTGCCAATCATTATCTAGCAGCAATGACAGATGATTAGGAGCAGTCAAATCCTCGGAATTCTTTCCCTAATAGGCAGCCATTTGAGAACTGCACTAGCTGACAGACACTGAAACATTATCAGCTAAAGCCAAAACCAAATAAAGGCCCAGAACAAGCATCCTGGCTCTCTCAAACCTGTCCAAAATCATTAAGGGAAAGGCAATAAAAATGCAGGACTGTTGATCATGTCACTGCAGCTGACAATGATTAACAATAGGAGACATGCAACCCCCATTAAGGTTAAAAGTCCGAAACTAGTCACACGCATCTCTTTTCTTGGGGAAAAATGAGACTATTATACATTCTTGGTAGGTTTTGCAACCTTGTGTGAAGAGCACCCATTCCATTTCTTTCATCTTTCAGAAAGCACCGGTATCTGTTCCAAGGGCCTAACAGTACGAAAATGCATTCTGGCATCACACCTCTGAACTTTAGACCATTCTCATTAAAAAGAATAATTCTGGTTTGCAACAAGGAAACACTATGAAATACAATGCAAGCACCTCGGTATAGTGGTGTTACTGAAGCCCATTTATTCCCAGCTTTTTGAGTGAGTGATTTTAAGATCCTCTACACTAAGATTCACAAATTATAGCTACATACAAATCGAAACTAGTTTAGAATTGACTTAAGTCACAGGTTTCTCATTTCAAAGTGCAAAAGCCTACTCATCTTGAAATAAGCAGAAATGAAGCAAAATTAACCCCCCACCCCAATGATGTTCCTCAAGTCCATATATTATAACAAGTACGTTCTCTCAAAATTGTTATTGACTGTTAAGAAATGAACCTGAGCTTTTATTTCTAAACACTTGAATCACTAAATCACGGTAGCAAGTGTTGGCCACCGATTTAATGGATTATGCCACAGGAAAATCCCATCGGGGTTGTATGTCAATTTAGCGACACTATTGTCACTAATATTGAGCATTATGTTTGAACTGCATTGTATTATTAACAAAGAGCTAAACTAGTCGCCATTTGCTTTTTCACCTAACAGGAGAGTCAAGGTATTTGTTTGAATAGACTACGTATTAAAGTACAAATTTGTCCCCACCTTGTGAATTGCTTGCCAAAGAGCAAGCCATTTTTCTTGATACAATGGAAGAAAATTCTCATAGTCACGAAGAGTTTTCACCGGCATTTATGCAAAATAAACCAAACTTCCAGTTACAGAGCAGAAAGCATTATACATGAAAGCTGTTTCCATGCATGCTAGCTAAAAACCAGCTCGGAGACCAAAGTTAAGTTGAATTGAGGTCTGGAACAACAGTCGATGCAAAGCTTACAAAGCTGAAGTCCTAAGCAACCAAAGCTGCTTTTGAAGACTTTTTATTTTTTTATTTTTGGTAAGCATTTTGGATTATAACATCACATCCCTAAAGCTAAGGGAACCAAATTCAAAAATCTACTCTGAACATTTGCAGTCATCCTACAGAATACGACGAAGAAGTCTTAGGATTGGGAAATGATTCCCAACATGTATTCAACTGCAGGCAAGTCAACATGCCACACCACTTTCCCCCAGGTTTAGAGCATAGACATATTTAGACAAGTCACATAACTTGGAACTATTCACATTAGATTCCCATCTAAGCCCACGTTAGTAACAAAGGTATTCCCATGAAGCCCATTAAAAAAAAATTTAAGTCACATTACAAAAAAAAAAAAAAAAAAACCACTGTACTTTTTAGTCTTATTCACTCCAACCTGCAGAATGATTACCAAGATTGCATTCTGAAATGGATATTGCTGACCTATGGGCAGGTCAGTTTGCTACAACAGAGACTCAGTATCACATGCTATACAGTCCATGTCAAGATGCTAAAAGCACTCTACTTTCCAAGTATGGTTTGATTCCCTCTCCCCCACACCACTGACGTGTTCCACGTTCTCTTCAGTTACAATGCAACTAAAGGAAACCACACAACTGCATCAGATGTACCAAAGAATCAAGTTTGCACTTTTTATCTGAGAACTGCAACAGCACTGATTTCTGCCTGACAAATTACAGCTTGAAACCCAAACCCACGCAGTTTTGATAGCAGCTAGCTTTACCATCCAAGTGTTAGGTGCTGCACTGTAATTTCATGGTCAGAAGTGTGATGTCAGAATGCCCACGGAATAAAAGTACATAGCAAGTCACCAAGTTAGATTATATTGCTTGTTACCTACCTGTATGCAGTCGGCAATGAGAATCTTGGAGCAAGCAGGAATACTACATCCGGGTCCTAATGTCCATTGCCATTTGCGGTACTACGTTCCTCACAGTTACGCACTGCAGAAATGCTGGCTAAATGCAGTTATGTAGCAGGCCACTACTTTAATAGTGCACAATTGCAGTCCAAGAACACCAGAAAACATCCCGCCACAACGTAGTGGCTTGCCCGAGAAAAGCCAAGTATCTAAATTTTTGTCTGCCATAATATGCCACTTATAAAAATTGCACAGGCGTAACGTTACAATTTCCCAAATTATTATCTGTTTGTATTAGTGGTATAATACATCTATATAAAGAGTGGTGGGGTTTATAGGACTTCTTAGGAGTTTTAATTAGTGTTCTAAGCAGAGGATTATGGTTTCACTAAATAATGTGAGCCATTCAGTTAATCTTATAAGGTACCTATTGAATACACTGGGATCTCGTAGAGAATGCAGTTTAAAGATTAGGAGTAATAAGCTTAAAATGATCAGTGTTCCTCTTAAAATAAAATTACGAGAGAAAGTAGAGAAGAGGAAATGGGGGCAGCTGGTTTCTTTAAATAAGAAAAATGGCTGAAATACTTCAAAAGTACTACATTCCCTTTCCCACCCATTTCATATCAGCTTTTAGCAAACTCCTTTTTAAGAGGATTTAAATTCACATTAAGCTAAAAACTACCATATGCATTCCAAGACTTATTGAAAGTCTCTTTGAGTAGCTTACAACCCTTGGTACACTGCTGTTTCAGTAAGGAAAAGGCAAAACTTAGTGGAAACTAAGCAACATTATTTGCTAAACAACGTTTAGCAATTCTACAGCCCACAGTAAGGCTAGAAAACCACAACTTTCAGGAGATTATCCATTAGCATCCTTCACCACTCTTCAAAGGTACAGTACTAACAAAAGCTTATTTTAGGGGTCTGTGCCAGCATCCCTTATAAAGAAAGGCATGTAATCTGAAAAATAAACTGAAACATTAATTTTATAGGCAGATTTTCCCACTTCCCCACCAGCCCCCGCCCACACACATTCACGTTCACCCTCTGTGGGTGTCCCATGAACACCCCTTAATTTATCATTAGTGGAGTCCCTACCATACAATTCAATCAAATTGTAATGGATTCCTTTCAAATCCAGACCCTTGTTTCCATACAGAAAACCTCATACATATCACCAATTAATGACTTGGGACAAAACTTCCTCATGGATAGAATTATGGTGGAACTACTACCCACTTCCAAGTGTCTTGGGGAAGAAATAATAAACATATTCTAAGG
This sequence comes from Acinonyx jubatus, assembly GCF_027475565.1. Classification (NCBI taxonomy): domain Eukaryota; kingdom Metazoa; phylum Chordata; class Mammalia; order Carnivora; family Felidae; genus Acinonyx; species Acinonyx jubatus. The sequence continues at coordinate 26,603,294 of NC_069381.1, forward strand.
AGATTCTCTTCCTTAATTAGCACACCATGTACCTGTCAAGTCACACAACCAGAATTGAGTGACATGCCTTTATACTCCACTAGTGTTTTACCTTTAGTATTATCCAGTTTCCTATGCAGAAAGTGCTCAGAGTTTCAACAAGAGGTTTCCCTTTGTACTCAGGCACAATACTAAACTTCAGCATTTAACGAAGATTTGATTTAGAATTTTACTTTTGCCAATTAGCACCAAGAACAGAGGTGAAAAGGAGGAAGACACATTCCATAGTAAGAGTTCTGTAATGTACAAATTTGAATGGAACTAAGAACAAAGCCAAACCAATTCAATTACTTTACCTACTTTTAGGAAGCTGTTCCTCTGCTAACATACATACGCTGGGAAAACAGGTTCCCATCGTACTATCAGACAACAGTAACAATCTACTTTAATGTTAAGTCAGAATGTCTTATCCTAATGGAAGGAGATTCAATGAAGTTGACAATCAGCTGACAACACCATCGAAACACTCCAAAACTTTATGGTGGGAGAAAGGGGTATTTGTACTGTGTAGCATGAGCAACTCTCTCCAGATTTAGTGCTACATCAAAAGTAAACTATAGAAAAGCAGGTTAACAAATAGTTTACAATAAGAATCGTGATCTACAACGCTACTGGTCATTAACAGTCACCACTAGTTCTGAGAAAAGAGAACAAGTTTTCATAGCCCTATAGATTTTGTCCACCAGAAGTAGCACAAGGAGATGTAAAAGTTACAGAGTACAAATGTATACATAGCTAAACCTACTTCATGGTTACTACGCTTCTTACTTGCAAGTTGAATTTTTCACACTAAACCCCATCTTCATAAATCGCTTGAAGTAATACATGAAAAGGCTTCATGTTTAACAATCTTTAATTCAAATATGAAAGTTCAATACAAGCCATTTGTAGGGCTTGGGACTTGTTCTTTTAAAAACAAGAATGGAGGAATGCAACAAAATGATCTTTCCACTTTTTTCTTCAGAAACTTTCAAGGAAAGGATAGATCATAGGGCCATAAAGATCCATTTAGTCATACCCACTTTCTCCCCCTACCAAGTCTTTCACCCATTCCATAATCTTAATACACATTCCTGAAGGAAGAGTTACAGTTCAGCTTGCTTACATAACCATTTAAAAATACTTAGCACCAGCTTGCTTCCTATAATGCCAAACAAATCATGAAACTACTTCAATATGCATTTCTTCTTTTTAAAACAAGGGGGGGGGGGGGTACTTATTTGTAGAAAGCAATGCTTAGCCTACAGATACATTTCCCAGAAATGGCATATGCCATTCAAAGGCCTAGACACGCTCATGCTTTCGAAGTGGAATACCTAGCCTAATGTGCATAGAAGCATGAATGGCAAAGTTGAAGATCAATATTATAACTATTTTTTCTATTTATTCGAAGCACAGTAAAAAAAAAATTGGTACACTTTGGAAATTCAGTGGCACAAGGTACACTGCCATAACTTGAGGGACATTATACAGTTAAAAAAAAAAAAAAAAAAAAAGGAAATAAAAAGGAAAAAGAATTCCCCTGTTTGAAACACTGCATTACATAATTTTACCTGCCCAAACAGACCATTTACAAATATTAGGTCAATAAACTGCTAACATCCATAAAAAGGTAGCTTTCTTACTAAAATGCAAGAATTTAAAAGATTGGTATCTAAACAAGAAAAGACAAAAACAAACTGGAATGAAAACCTAGATATCACATCTAAAATCGGGGCTTTTTGTTTGGGCCTTCATACTCTTCTCTCCCTCTACCATATCCTGCTGGAGTTCCAGGCCCCATTCCTCTAGGACCCTGTCCACCCACAGGTCCCGCACCTCCCTGCCCAAAGCGCTCAGTACGCTATTGGAACAGTAATTAACAGTTCATTATATGTAGTTGATGTCCATGTGTGTTAAGTAAATATTTTAGAAGGTTCCGTAGTCAACGTTCGTCGATACAATCACCAATGAGTCGATCCACAGGTACCGGGAACATAGAAAGGAAAAAAGGGTAATTTGAAAATTAGTTTACGATAATACATGCCTTGTGGTATGTTCCCACTTGAGCCATTCTCATACACCTGTTTCAAAGAATAGGTCTTCCCTGTAGTGCTAAAAAATTTAAGAATTAGTGCAGATGTGAAAACCCATTCCAAAATGAGTTTTAAGAAATTTCACATCAGATTAACCCACTGCAAAAGCTTGCAAACTTCTCACTTTCAAGGTCTGAACAGGAAATTTAATTTCCAAGTAAGCCTAACAAGCCCAACCAGACAGATTCAATTCACTCAATGAAGTGACAAAGACCTACTCACCAGTTAGTGGCATGAGCTGCATAAGAAACCTTGTGCTTTTCAAGATCTTAAGACACATCTGCTAAGTTGCAGAATCTTAAAACGTTCAAAGTTTTAATAAAATGCTACCAGACTACAAAAAGAAAAAGCATAAAAGACTAACAGATTTAGTCACTTAACCGGCACAGTAACTTCATTAAAAGTGTTGCCATATTCTCACAGGTATACCACCTTCAGAACCATCACTAAATAAGCAGAGACAATTATGTTCACAGTAGTATAGTTGCAAATTGACTAAATATACAGCCCACCCCCACACCAGCCCAGCTTTTCCTTCGGGTCTTTGAAAGTCTACGAACACTTAGCTATGATTCCATGTTTTGGGGATCTCCCAAACAGCTTAACACCAAGCTTAAGTGACTGCAGTAAAGCAGGACTTCGTTATTCCATCTAGTTTTAAGTACTTTAATCTTAGAAACCTATGTTCCCAAACAGAAAAATCCTATTGATATGCAAAGCACAAAAGCCTTACAAATTCTATTCAAAATAAATCAGTTACAGAGAACATCACTCCAAAAGGGAGGGAAAAAAGCAGTGTTTAACTTCCTATACATAGTTCAAACATGTTTTCTACTATATACTACAGGGCTACTTAAACTAAATCTCAATTCTTTAAACTATTTCTCAAAAACCTAAAAATGTCAGGGTTTTAACACATTGTACAGTGTTTCTCAAAAGCTATGAGAAAATTTGGGGGTTTCACGGTTACGTTATTACATCTTAGAACGCTACCTGTTATAGGAGACAGAAAAAATCTCAATTGTGGGAACATCATGCCAAATTATATTTTACAAATTTGATACAGACCTACAATCTGCCTTTTAGGAAGCGTATAAACCAAAATGTTACCCACGTTATTTTTTAAATTCATTTTGAAGAAAACAACACTACGTTTACCCAACCAGCTATTTATGATTCTAATTCTCAAAAAACCTCAAGTAGGCTTTAAATGGATTAGACCCCATGATAAATCCTTACATTCCTATTTGTAAAATAAACCTAATGAGCTATGTGTTGCAGCTTCCCTCTCCTTTGCCAAAAGCCTGTAGGTGAACCAATCATATTCAACTCAGTTATGAAAATGCACACTTCTCTAAACCCACCTCTAAATCCAATATTCAAATTTCCTATGGATTTGTAAAGCCCTAACACAGCCACTCAGACCAATTCACTTGGTTGTTTCTAAAGCATCCTGACAGACTACCTGTACAGTTAAAATATGAAAGCATCAAGAAGGTTCAGATCAAATGCACACAACTAGTATGCTTAAAATGGTCATGGATTGTTGCTATCCTGTAGCAATATAGAGATGTCAGTGTTTTAGAAGGTGCACCTATTGACAGGCCCAACAAGTGGGAAACGACGAGTCAAAACAGTAAACAACTCCCTTCTCATGGGTAGAAACCACACCAAATATAGGTCAAAGTCCTACACATCACTAAAACATGCCTAAAACTATAAACTGCAAGTCTGATTCATACTTATGGCAAATATCAGCTTAATGAATGACAGTTTGCCATTTGATTACTCTCACGTGGATGTAGAATAATCAGGTACATCATCTAACATTTAGAATTTGGATTTGCCATGTGCTACAGTGCAAAAGTACACAAGCAATATAATGGAAAGCACCTATGTCTACTTATTGCCGAAGAGAACTCCAACATACTACTGACAGCATTGACTTCTTGTTGGCAACCGTTTCTGTTTAGGTTACCGCATACTGAGTTCTTCTATGTTGCCAAAGTTTTCCTCAATATTATGATTTACATGATACGGGAACTAAAAAGAGGTTCAGTTACCTACTTAAAAAAACAAAACAAAAGAAAAAAAACAGAAAACAAAACACACACACGTAAGTTGTGAAAAATGAGAATTTCCTTTGTACTACGTCACACAGGATACATTACCATGTCGCTTCCCATCATGGAACCACTCATGGTTGCTGGTGGAACTCCAGGATTAGCTTCATAACCTATGCCACCACCACCACCTAGAGGTGGAAATTTCTGGCCTCCTGAACCATAGGGATCTAGGAAACAAAAATGCTGGTTACAACTCAACCAGAATACAGCTCTTGAATGGTACTGCTAATATTATTTTCATGCTTACCTCCCATGTTCATTGCTCCTCCTCCACCCATTCTCATGTCTCTTTCTCTCTGAAACAAAAAAATCCCTTTCATATGTCCATACCAAGAATTCTTAGACAAAAAAAATCTCTAAAACTCAAAGATGAAGACTATTTTTAAAATCAGTATTCTGAAACCACTTGTTGAAATTCAATTATCCAAAAACCGACAGAGCTTCTTCCTAACCAATGAAATCTTTAGGCCCAGCCAAGAAGATAAAACTCAAAGCGTATCATAATACACTTGTAAAAACAAAAACTATAAAGTGAAATGTTATATTTAACTTAGTAAGACTTCATATTTTTGGTACCTACAAGTTTTGTAGACAACTCCAACTAGACTGCAATAGAATTTTACTTACTGGATCCATGTAGCCCATCCGGCTATAACTTTCCTCTCTTTGGCGCCTCATTTGTTCTTCCATTTCACGTTGACGAATCATCATCTCTTCTTCCCTTCTACGTCGTTCTTCTTCTTGCCTGGAAATATTCATCAAGCACATGAACGGTCACCCACATCTTTTAAAAGTTAATTTGAAGGGGTGCCTGGGTGGCTCTGTCAGTTGGGCATGTGACTTCGGCTCAGGTCATGATCTCAGTTTGTGAGTTAGAGCCTGCTTGAGATTCTCTCTGCCCCTCCCTACCTGTGCTCTCCCATGCTATGTTATCTCAAAATTAATGAACTTTAAAATAAATAAGTCAACTTGGAAAAAGCTAGTGGTCCGCCTCAGAGCTTTACAAAGTCTAGGTTAGAGGAACACCTGGGTGGCTTAGCCGATTAGTCACCTGACTTCGGCTTCTCCAAGTTCATGGCAGTTCATGGGTTTGAGCCAGGCACTCTTCTGAGTAGAAAGCCCACTCTGGGGGCGCCTGGGTGGCGCAGTCGGTTAAGCGTCCGACTTCAGCCAGGTCACGATCTCACGGTCCGTGAGTTCGAGCCCTGCGTCAGGCTCTGGGCTGATGGCTCGGAGCCTGGAGCCTGTTTCCGATTGTGTGTCTCCCTCTCTCTCTGCCCCTCCCCCGTTCATGCTCTGTCTCTCTGTGTCCCCAAAATAAATAAAAACGTGGAGAAAAAAAATTTTTTTAAAAAAGAAAGCCCACTCTGGATTCTGTCTCCCTCCCTCTCTGCCGCCTCCCTGGCTCGCTCACCCTCTCTCTCAAAAATAAACATTAAAAAAAAAAATTACAAAGTCTAGATTAGAGCAAACACACAGGAAAGCCTGAAGAGAGTCTAGACCTAGAAGCATTCTGGCAAAGAAAACTGGTGTCCTAAATGAAAACCTTACACTCTACTCTGATTTAGTGTCAAACCAACACTGACATATGTCAGTATTTAACCTCTGTATGCCAACACACTCACCTGCAAGACTTAGATGTATCTTTTCCTCTAAATGTTTATGCAGAAGGCTTAATTTAGTTTAACAAAATTTTACCTTAGCTGCATTTCTTTACGTTTCTGCATTTCTTGATTATGAAGTTCTTCCATGCGTCTTAATTCTTCCTGGCGTCTCATCAGATCTAAACATTAGAAAATTTTGTTGTGAATTCACATTAACGGGGTTCTAAAAAGTTCAAAACGCAATTCAGCCTATCAGTGAAATTTACACAACAGGATCTTTTTTTTTTTTTTTTTTACCTTGACGCAAAAGATTTGCCTGATGTTCATGATAAGCATCTTCCATTTCACTTTCCAATTTGTCCTTTGCATCTTTCATGTTTTTTTCAACTTGCTCCCTTTGCTGTTTCTCCATTTCATCCAGGGACTTCCATCGCTGAGAATATTCATACTCAAATGTGCCATGCTGGGCAAAACGAGGAGGGGTTTCTCTCTCCCTGACAATATTTCAACATGAACCGATTTGTGGATGCACATAAGAAAGACTACTCAATTACCCTAAAAACACTGATTTTGCCCCTGGCCTATCGACTCTAAGAAATACCCAAAGGCAGGGGATGGCAGGGGCGCCAGGGTGGCTCAGCCGGTTAATCGTCCAACTTCTGGTTTTGGCTCAGGTCATCTCAGTGTCATGAGATCAAGCCCTGAGTTGGGCTCTGCGCATCATGACAACATGGAGTCTGCTTGGGTTCTCTCTTTCTGCTCCTCCCCACTCGCATTCTTTCTCAAAATAAATAAATTTTAGAAAATAGCTTTACATCAAAAATAATACATGTCCCAAGATGCCTGGCTGGCTCAGTCAGAAGCACATGACTCTTGATTTTGCGGTTGTGCATCTGAGCCTTATGAATTTGAGCCCCGTATGGGGTGTAGAGATTACTTAAAAATAAAATCTTTGGGTCGCCTGAGTGGCTCAGTCAGTTAAGCGCCCAACTTCACTTCAGGTTGTTATCTTGCAGTTTGTGCTGACAGCTCAGAGCCTGGAGCCTGCTTCAGATTCCGTGTCTCCCTCTCTCTCTGCCCCTCCCCACTCTCTCAAAAATGAATAAACATTTTAAAATTTTTAAACCTTTATGTAAAAAAGTAATACATGTCCCAAAATTCTATGGTAACAGAAAATAATGGGCACTGAAAAGCAATCCTACCTTCCTCATTTCCTAATTCTGTTTCCTCTAACCAAATACCTAATCAAGGAGTATATTTTTTTCCATTCTTAAAAAGGAAGATACCTATTCATCATACAACTGTTCTAAAGACAAAACAAAATTGCGTGTAAACTACACCTATCTCAACAATGAATACTAGGCATTTGAAGATCTCTGCTTCAAAACCTCTAAACTTCCTGAGCCTTAGATTTCTATCAAGCATATATGCATTTGAAGAATTTTGCATTTTCTAAGCAAAAGTGAAAAATTACTGCAAATTGTTTGGACTTAAATAAGAAAAATGCTTAAAATTTAAATCAATCTTACTTTTGATACATTGGATTCTTCTGTGCAAGTTTTTCAGGAAGGCCATCTTCATCATCTAATTGTTCAAGTGGTTCCACAATGACTGGACGAGGAGTTCTAGTAACAAAAATGGTTCTGTCTTAACTTCGTTTCAGTTTTGTTTCAACTTCCTCATCCAAGTTAACAAATAAAAATTAGGATAAGCACAAGAACTTACGTTGTTAGTAAGAAAACACCTTCACTGCATCTTTCAAATGCTTTCCTTGCTGCTGGTTTGGAAGCAAACTCAACAATGCCTTTCCCTGTAGATCTCCCGCGATCATCCACAATTACAACAGCCCTTTCAATAGGACCAAACTGGCTAAAAGCTTCTTCCAACAGTTCATTGGAAACATAAGGTGAAAGGTTTCGAACAGAAAGGGCGGCAGCATGTGTGGCAAAGCGAACCCGAAGCTGTCTACCTCTCATCGGTGTATCATCAAGTTCAGCTTTGGCAATTTCAGCCAGTGCTCTAGATTCCTGAAAGTTATCAGACATGCTCATGTTAATAACCTCCTATTGGCTAATGTCCACTCTGAAACTGTTAAAAGCTTAACTCCCACTCCTATTCTTCCTCAGGCTCAGTTCAAGCAACCCTCCCAGACACCACTCAGGGTAGGTAGTTAAATGTCTTATCCACCCACTCTCCCCTTTTCTTAGGTACCAACAATTATTCGCTATATAAGTGGCATCTTGTTTGTAAAAAAGGTGAAAAATTTAAAAACCAACTTATTGCTGTTGGTTTGAATGCTAGCGTCTGCAGTAGCAAAAAATGAAAACACTCTTCTAAATCCACATTAAATTAAAAAAAAACTCACAAGTTTAATAAATCCAAATCCTTTGCCTTTGTTGATAAAAACTTCTCCTGGTTCTCCATATTTAGCAAATAGTCTTTTGAATTCATCCTCTGTGATATCAGCAGGTAGATTCCCAACAAATAACCGACAACGCTGAGTGTAAGTTTTCTCTCCAGGCCTCCTCAAGAGAGACAAGTTGGCTTTAAACCCCTAATGAAAAAGGAAGGAAATTTTTCAGACACCAGTCACCTCATCAAGTAGGAAAATTCAGTAACAATGTTCGCTTTTCCCAGCCTGGGTAACATCACCAACGGAGTTATTCTTCAATGCCGTTTAAAATCAAAACAAAATTTTACTTATTTGCGGATTTCCAATGCAATTAACTATCCGAACATCAAACAGCCCAAACCATCCAGAACACTCGAGAATAGACCTACAGCCCTCTCTAGACTCGACTCTACATGAGCAACCTCGTCAGCTGTATATGCTTAGTGTCGCTAACAAATCTACATCGTAGCAGACGTTAAGTCAAATCAAGTATTACATGAAAAAAAATGACCAAAACCCTGCTGTCACCCACATGACTTGTGCCTGCTCCTGTAAGGCCGAAGTTCCCAGATCTCTCCAACCCTACACAGCACGCTCTAGTCTGGTTCCCAGGACCCGCTAGCTTTAACATGGCCCAGGGCAGCTTGTCATCGCCTGCCTCCCCAGGCCAGCCTCCCTCGGGCCGTCCTACTCCGGCAGCGGCCCCGCCCTCGGCCGCCCGCGCGCACGCGCTCTTTCCGGTCTCCGACAAAATGGAGGCCGGGAAAGGAAGGAGGAGGGGGCCGCCGCCATCTTAGGGAAACCGACGCGTAGCTCCGGGAGACACTCACCTCCGAGTCGGAGATCTTCTCCTCGCTGCGGCCACCAGGCCCGCCGGGTGGGGGCCCCTGGTGGTGCTGCTGGTGGTAGGGTGGGTGGTGCTGCCGGCCCCCTCGGGGCTCCCCGCCGCCTCGGTGTGGCGGCTTGGGGTGGCCGCCAGGAGTACTTAGGCCCGGGCCGCCGCCGGGCTTCGGCCCGCCTGGCATTTTGCCGCCTTTCGGGCCTCCGGGTCCTGGGCCCTGCTTAGGACCGGGCCCCGGGCCCCCTGCGGGTGGAGGCGGGGGGCCCCCGGCCTGAGGTGGGGTGGTGGGGACACCGCTGCTCGGCGGAGCGGGCGGGGGCGCCCCGGGGGGCGCCGAGGTGACAGCGGGCGGCGGAGTCGGGGTGGGGCCTGGGCCCGTAGGGGCCCCAGAGGTCGGGGGAGTGGCGGGCGGTGCCGAGCCGGAGGCCGGCGGAGCGCTGCCCACTCCAGGAGCCGGGCCGGGTCCCTGAGGAACGACGGGCTTGGACGAGTCCTGTGGCGGCGGCGGCGGCTGCTGATGCGGCGGCTGATGCGGCGGTGGCTGAAGTGGCGGCGGCTGCTGTGGCGGCGGCTGCTGCGGTGGTGGCTGCTGCTGTTGCTGGTGCGGAGGCGGTGGTGGGATTGGGGGCTTGGGGCCACCCTGGCCCGGGCCGGGCCCCATGGGTCCGCGGTTCTGATTGAGGCCCATGCCGGGCGGCGGGGAGCGGAAGTCGTGGAGGCCGCCGCGGCCGCCGCCTCCTCCGCGCCGGTGGAAGCCGCCACCGCCACCGCCACGGCTCCGGAACCGATCCCGAGACATGTCTGTAATCAAGGGGCGGTCGAGGCAGAAGCGGAGAAGACGCTCTGGGAACGTGGAGGCCACCTTGCTTCGCACAAGATGGCGGATGACACAGGCGGCGCGCCGCCTTTGTCCTCCTCTTATATAGGCCAGCTGGCTTGGCCCCGCCTACTTCTCGATCTGTAGCTCCAATAGCCAATTGCAAGTACGGTACTTGATGACACAAAGTTACGGAACGCTAATCTTTCCGATTGGCTTCCGGATGAGAGGAGGGAGGCTTGGAGGGGCTGAAGTTTCCAGTTGGCCAATGAGCAGAAAAGGAGTTGGCTGCAGGCCACTGTGATTTGCTGTGAGAAATTTGAATGGGTTCGCCAGAGCAGTTTTCCCTGATAAGCCACGGCCCTATCAGCTCCTGGGTAGAGATGTTAAAAGACCCTTCTCTTTGTTGATTACTCCCAAGAGCCGCCTCCGGGTACCCTTGCCCTGAAAGAACAGCTGTTCTCCGTTCTCGGGTTCAAAAGCATAAATTACGTGTATCTACTATCTACTCTACCTTGTTCTGGGCCAATTAAACTTGAGAACTAAAATCTTACCGATTTCACACACCCAAGCTTACTGATTTCATTTTGGAACCTCATTGGAGTACAGGTTTGTTCTAGCAGTATAAATTTGGGAATAGGCTTAAGTTAGTGAACTCTTTGTTAAAAAAGGAAGTTTTGACTGTGTGTGAGCGTGTGTGTAGACTAGTAATTTACAAGCACAAGTCACAGGAGGAATATAACATTTTCCTTAATTCCTAGCACTCAATACTTTGTGGACAGATTAAGATATTTCCAAATTACAACGTTAAAATATCTGTATGGAATCAACCAATGGGCACCATCCTTCTTCCTTCGTACAGCATCTTCTAACAGTATCCCTTAACACCCTTCCTAGTTACTGTCATCTATGGACCTTTTGATGGATCGATCATTCCTCCCTCAATTAATACTAGGCCATGGCTCATTGTCCTCCTCTCCATCTCTATTTCTGCTCATCATTCAACATCTAGGTGGATGAATACCCAATACTCTGTCAATTCTTTACCTCCAACAATCTTCTATCCTATAGTAGCTACCCAACCCCCATCATAGTCGCCCTGTGTTTGTTATTGCCAGTAACTACACCATCTCTAAAATCTCCTTTTCAAGAATCTCAATTGTCTGATCAGTAACTGTAACTGTCCAATCAGTACCTCTTGATTCTTTGACTTCCTCAAAACCTCCAAATCATTAAATGTACTGCTTTTTCACTATCTCTCACGTTCTTATGGTCATAACTTGTGTCACCAGGTTTAGATGTCATGATTGTCTTGTTTTCCTCTTTCTCCATTACACTAATCCCAATCCTCACCTTCTTAATGAGAGCTGAGGCTTTCAATTTAAGTTCTTGACCACAAACCTCAAAAGGGCATTAGACTTTTTCTGGCATCTTACTGAATTTCACTAGTAAATTTACTTTCTCACTTCCCTTCTTTCAGAGATAGAGTATTTCATGCTTTCTCTCTTCAAACTCCTACACATTCTTCTCTCACTCCACCATAATGAATTCTCCTATTTTTGGGGGAAAATAAAAATCATCAGAGAGCAACATTCTCATCCAGCTGGAAAGCCTCAAGCCTACTTGCATTTCTTTTTTTTAATGTTTATTTATTTTTAAGAGAGCGAGAGACAGAGCATGAGCAGGGGAGGGGCAGAGAGAGTAGGAGACACAATCCAAAGCAGGCTGCAGGTTCCAAGCTGACACCAGCAAGCCCAACTCGGGGCTCAAACTCACAAACCATGAGATAATGACCTGATCTGAAGTCAGACACTTAACCAACTGAGCCACCCAAGGCCTACTTGCATTTATACCTATCTTTTCTGTCTTCCTTCCTGATACCATGAAAGATGTGTCTTTGCCCCTATCAAAGGGCAGACTCCCCCTTCTAGTATATGGATCCCACCCCCTCATGTCTTCTCAAGGATTTTTCCTTGCTGTATCATTACTTCTATTGGAATATTACCACCTTTAAAATTTTTTAAATTAATTTTTTATTTTTTGAGAGAGAGAGAGCTAGAGCATGAGTGAGGGAGGGACAGAGGGAGAGAGAGACAATCTTCAGCAGGCTCCACTCCCAGCACAGAGCCCGATGCCAGGCTCAATGTCACCACTAGGAGATCATGACCTGAGCCCAAATCGACTCAGTCATTTAACCAACTGAGCCACCCAAGCGCCCCTGGAACATTGCCATTTTCAAAATAAACAAAACCTTCCTTTTAGTCTGTCATCTCATTACTTCATTCCTCTTTACAACAAAACTAAAACAAATCTACACTAGAGGTCTCCAGTTCCTCACCTCAGTTTCCTCTTAAATCCACCCCAATTGGCCCACTCTTCTCCTTTAAGGATTCCTTGCCAAGGATGCCAGTGATCCACATGTTGCAAAATCCAATAAACACTTCTCTATACTAATCTCGGGGCACCTGGGTGGCTCAGTCGATTGGACATCTGACTCTTGATTTTGGCTCAGGTCATGATCTCGTGGTTCGTGGGTTCAAGCCCTGAGTTGGGTTCTGCGCTGGCAGCACAGAGCCTACTTGGGATTCTCTCTCTCTTTCCCTCTCTGTCTTTCCCCTGCTCGCTCGCTCTCTCAAAACAAATAAATAAACATTTAAAAAAATCTATACTGGGGCACCTGGGCGGCTCTGTCGGTTGAGTGTCTGACTCCTGAGTTCGGCTCAGGACATGATCTTATGGTTTGTGGGTTCGAGCCCCACGTCAGACTCTGCATTGACAGCACAGAGCCTGTTTAGGATTCTCTCTCTCTCTCTCTCTCTCTCTCTGTCTCTCTCTCTGTCTCTCTCTCTGCCCCTCCCTCCCTCCTCTATAAATACATAAATAAATAAACTTTAATTTAAAAAAAATCTAGGGGCGCCTGGGTGGCTCAGTTGGTTAAGCATCCAACTTTGGTTCAGGTCATGATCTCACAGCTTGTGAGTTCAAGCCCCGTGACGAGCTCTGTGCTGACAGCTCAGAGCCTGGAGTCTGCTTTGGATTCTTTGTCTCCCTCTCTGTCCCCCTCCCCTGCCCACACTCTGTCTCTCTCTTTCAAAAATAAACATTAAAAATTTTTTTAATAAAAATTTAAAAAATCTATACTCATCTCTTCTTACCTATTAGCAACCTTCCACATAGATGGCCCTCTGTCTTTCGTGAAACACCTGTCACTGGCCTCTGTGACACCACACTCATGATTTTTCTCCTGCTTCAGTGATCCCTCTCCGTTGCTGACTCCTCACTCATAGGACTTCTAAATGCTGAGATATTTTGGCATTCATTTCTGGGTACTCTTTAACAACTGTTCTCTACTTATGTAGATAACCTTTTCAAGACCAAATACCATCTAAATTTATATTTCCATAGTAGAGTAGATCTGTCCTCTGAGTTCCCAAGTCAGATAGTCAACTTGGAGGTGTTGCTGGCATGTCCGATTTAGTATATGTAAGCTGGAGCTCTTGATTTTTATCAACCTAACCAGTTCCTCACCACAATCTTCCCCAGCATAGTAATTAGCATCGTCTAGTTGTTAAAAAACAACAAGTATTCATCCTCTTCATAAAACCCCCAAATCTGTTCTACCTACAAAGTATATCTTGAATCCATTTACCTCTCTCCATCTCTACCACTACAACCTAATTTTTTTCACCTCCATCTCATACCTAAAATTAACTCAACCACTTTTCAACTTGTCTTCTTCCTCTCTTTCTGGGTGCTCTCTGATCCATTTTCTTCTTCTTCTTCTTTTTTATAATGTTTATTTTATTTTGAGAGAGAGAGAAAGTGGGGAAGGGGCAGAGAGAAAGAGGGAGAGAATCCCAAGTAGGCTTTGTGCTGTCAGCACAGAGCCTGACTTGGGGCTCTATCTTACACATAAAATCATGACCTGAGTTGAAATCAAGAGCTGAACGCTTAACTGACTGAGCCACCTAGGCGCCCCCTCTAATCCATTTTCCATGTGGCAGCTAGGGTGATCTTTTAAAAAACATAATTCAGATGTCATTTTCCTCCCTTAAAGGCCCTCCAGTGGTTTCCATTGCTCTTAGAATAAAATCTAAACACCTTACCAAGATTACAAGGCCTGACTTGGTCTGACCCCTGTTTGCTTTCCCAGTTGTTTTTTTTTTTTAATATTTTTTAAAATTAAATTCTACCCCCAACATTGGTAGGGATCAAGAACTCACAACCCTGAGATCAAGAGTTGCATGCTGTACTCACTGAGCCAGCCAGTGACTGCCCCAACCCAGTCTTATCTCTCTAGTTCTCTGACTCCTTTCACTTGTTGTTCTTAGGATTTATCAAGTTACTTCGTCTTTATGCTTTTTGCCCCGGGGTATTTGGACTTGCTGCTTACTCAGCCTGAAGCACTGTTCCCCCACAACTTTCTGCAGTTATAGCTTTCTTCATTCTTCTATCTCAGCTTGAATGGCACCTCAAAAAGCCTTCACTGCCAATCACCACATCTGAAATAAGCCTCTGTTATGCCATCCTGTACATCGGTGTAATGTATAGAATAGCTCTCTTCACACATTGTACTTGTGTATTTCTTTACTTGTTTACTGTCGATCTCCTGTTAGACTGGGATTCTGAGTCTGAGTTCTTTAAGACTGTACCACTGGTAGCTAACACAGACACTAACACAGAAATGCTTCATAAATATGTGTTGAATGAATGAATGAAAGCATAACTCTGAAGAATGGGCTTTGGTTCCATCTCAAGGGCTGCATACCAAGGTCCTTTACTTTTCTAACACACTCCCTAAGGTGTACATACTCCTTAGGGAACTTGTGAGGATTATGCAAAGTGCTTTGTAGTTTCCAAGTGCTCAGTAAACACTAGCTATTGTTATGAGAAAATCAAAAACCCCTAAAGGCGCTTGAGTATTGAAGACAAATATTTGGAGTTCAGTACAAAAAAGTCTGGTTAGTGTATTATTTAAAAAGGCAAGGAAATTTGTAATACATTTTTATTTGAACTGTATTTATTTACTCATTCATTCATTTTAAAGCAAGCTGTACACACCCAAAATGGGGCTTGAGCTCATGACCCCGAGGTCAAGAGTTGCGTGCTCTACTGACTGAGACAGCCAGGACCCCTGTAATATATTTTTGAAGAAAGTCTATTCCTGAGTTTAATAGTAGATTAAAAGAATGATCCACTACAACTAAGTAGTTTTTCTTATGAATAGTGGGATGTCTTAACATTAAGGTATTAGAAGAAAAGTACTGGGGTGCCTGGGTGGCTCAGTAGGTTAAGCGTCTGACTTTGGGTCAGGTCATGATCTCATGGCTCATGAGTTTGAGCCCTGTGCCGGGCCCTGTGCTGACAGGTCAGAGCCTGGAGCCTGCTTCACATTCTGTGTCTCCCTCTCTCTCTCTGCCCCTCCCGTGCTCATGCTCTGTGTCTCTCTGTCTCTCTCTCAAAAATAACCATTAAAAAAAAATTTTAATGAAGTATTAAGCTAATATATCTCATCAATAAATGAAAAGTGCATGGATGCTGAAAGGCAATTAATAAAATTCCACACTCTGAGTTTTACATTTTTTTAAAATTTTGAAACAGGAGGATGATTATTCTAAAAAAATCTTTATTATATTGGATGAAAAAATTTTCAGATTATACCAAACACATTAGGAAATGGAAAAGTGGTCATTTCCTCCATTCCATATAATGGGAATAGCTGCCACTTAGTGACCATTAGCTTTACGCTGGGCATTCTATTATCTCCATTAATCTTAACAACAATGCTATGATCTTGATACTAGGATTATTTCCATTTTACAGATGAGGAGACTGGGGCTTACAGAAGTTTAGTAACTTTCCCAGCATTACACAGCTAATACATGAGCTGGGATTTGAATCCAGCTCTCTCTAATTAAACATTTCAAACTCTTCGCCTTCTGCTAGACATCCTCCTTTCATTCCAGATGTTGATGCTTACGTTCGATTATAGCCTTAGTTATCAGTTTTTTAAAATTACACGAATAGTACACTACACATGTGTTAACCGTAAAAGGTAATGAATACACTTCTAGAATAAATTCTGACCCTCATTCACTCACTCCCACTCTAATGTCAAAAGTTTTATTTTCCCAGAGGAAAATCTTTTATTCTTTTCTTTTTAAGGAAAATACTTTAATATAGTAGGAAAGAGCTGCCTCAAATAATAGCCAATATCATAACAATAGCCAAACTTAATTGATCATTTTATATGCCAGACACTGTCATAAACCCTTAATATTAAATTTTCATTACAACTATGAGATTGATGGTATTGTTTCCTTCATTTTACAGATTAAAACACCACCACCACCACCACTGTAACCTCAGCGAATACACTAACCTGATTTCTCACCTAGACCTTTGCAAAAGCTTCTTAAATGGTGCCACAATTGCCCTCCTTCTTCCTATTTTCCAGGCAGCAGCCAAAATTTATCTTTAAAAAAAGCAAATCTGATACTTCTTACGCTCCTCTTTAAAACTCCTTATTGTCTTCACATTGCCCTTAGGAGAAACACACAAATCCAAAATTCCTGAGGTGGCCCTCCGTCCCCCAGCCATCTCATTCTTTTTCCCTTATCTCTCCCTCTTCTGTTCTTTGCTGTAGTCACACTGACCACTTTTGAGTTCTTTATCATGTTCTCACCTGAAATAGTCTCCCTCTGGCCACTTTCTTCCCACTTTTTGAGTAGCTCCCACCTGTCTTTCAGGACTTAAACTAATACCTGCCCTTCTCTGAAGGCTTTCTGTGACCCCAGAGACCAAGTTGCATCACTTGTCACCCTGTACTTTATTCTCCTAACATCATTTCACTGATTGTGGAGACTTTCTGAATTGTACCCTCTAGGTTGTAAGATCATGAGGGCAATGACCTAGATTCTCTTTTAATCATCATAGCCCCAGAGCCTAGTGCTGGGACACTCAATATGTATTTGAATGAATTAAAAGATGAGTGAATGAATCAATCCATTAATCTTTCCTTTTCAGAATCATTGAAGAATGCCCCCAGTCATAAATGACTAATTTCAGATATTAGGCACAATTCCATAGTTCAAATGTAAATTATCCTGGATGGCATGTGGAACAATCGTCACCTTGTAATACTCTGGATGTGGGTGAACTTACAATTCAAAATTATAACTACAATAAATAACAAGTATAATTATCCTCTGGTTCAACTTTTTGTGAGCCTAGAAGGGTAGGAGATGGAGATAATATGCTTGCTGAAACGCATTGCTGCTCCCTAATGAATATTAATTGAATTGACTAAATTTACATCTTAAACTGTATCCCAGGGCCTGAGAAGCCATGTTGGTCAGCTTAATTTGGGTTAATTAGCTTGATGGTTTCAACCTTGCAGAGGCTATTCAGTTTCTGGATCTTTTGGGACTTGTCTCTATAGCTTCATGCATGCAACAGAGGCCTCAAATTATGTTGTTGGGGAGGAAAAAAGAGGGCACCTAAGCTCCTCAAATGCACACTCCCCTGGAATAAGTGGCTTCTAGATGGGTCCAACTGGCAAACTCTAACGGTGCAGTAAAGATCCTCACCACTAGGTGTCTCAGTGGCCGTGCCACTTCCTCCATCTCCTTGGAAAGCAGCTAGCTGCACACACTCCATTACTCTATTGTTATTGAGCCTCCAAGCAAAGAAATTTCCGAAGGGTTGATTTCAATACTTGGTAAAATTTCCAGCAGATCTCATAAGCAACTAGATCGCCTCTCTCAATAATAGAAATACTGGATTAATCGCAGTGCCTCACTCTTCTTTCTTTCCTTTGTTTAGGGGTGACAAGATAAGCTGTGTTGGTAGTACATTTATTTATTTAATTATTTTTCTATTTATTTATTTATTTATTTATTTATTTGGAGAAGAGTCTTAGCCTGAAATGATTATTATGTTCTACCTGATCTTGATCACCTCTCACTCCCATAGTGAGCTAAATGTCCTTCCAGGCTTCCTCCACACAGGTACTATATATAGCCTCGAAGACATTTGTCACTCTTTGCGGCTAAATTGACCACGTGGACTGATTTTAAAAATGAAAAAAGAATTTAAAGAATCACTAAATGGAGGAAGATAACATAGAGACAGAGCCCGTATATATGAATATTTACCATAAGATGACATCAGAAATTGATGAAAAACGAAAGAAATATTCAACAAATGGTATTGGAACAACTTGTGCATAAAAAAATAAATAAAATTACCAAACTACCTAACCAAACTATTTTATAAGCCAAGATTCCAATAAACAGCCAAAATAAACGAACAAACATAAGGAAAATATTTAACTTCACTGATAATTACAGAAATGCAAATTAAATTGGGATACCGTTTTTCATCTAGGTTAACACAAATTGAAACAGCCGCTACTGATACAGCACTTTTGGAAACTAATTTAGCATTCCTTTCAGCAAATTCATTCTGTCTCCTCCCTCCCCCTCAGTCTCTGTCTCCTTCCAGCTGCCTCCCCCATCCCCCCGCCCTTCATTCATTCATTTTTATTCAACAAATACCCTCTGTATGCCTGCTTGCTAGGTGCTGGAACCTAGCCTAAATTCTAAATAAAGGAAAAACTTTATATACAAATTTATTTGTCTCAACATTATCAGTAATAGCCTCAAATCGAAAACATCCTATGTTGTCATCTACAGACAAGGTGACAAAATGTCTTATTTTGCTCAGGACAATCTTGGTTCATGCCTGATGTCTCCGTGTAATGCATAAATGGTGCCCCCTGTTAGGACAACTTTCTGATTTGATAGCAGTCAAGTATCTTGAGGCAGGGTCAACATTTCTAATTTGTATAAAATCGCTACTGAGATTAGCTGCTGCTCATCAAGTTACTGAGGTTGGGTGATTTCTGGTTTTATATCTATTTTTCTATAATTTCCAGATTTTCTAAAATAGACTTTATATGCATATGGGCTTTACATGAATTAATTCATTTCATTTTCACAACCCTATGTTCTTTTTTCTAATGTCACTGCTTTTTTTTTTTTTAATTGGGAAATTGGAATACGGAAAGATTAAGTTACGTAACTAGAGTCACAGTTATTAGGTGGTGGAACCAGGAATTATATGCAGTCTATCTCCATACCTTTATTTTTAAGTTTACTTACTATTTTTAGAGACAGAGCGTGCACAAGCAGGGGAGGGGTAGAGACCAGGAGAGACAGAAGCCCAAGCAGGCACTGGGCCGTCAGCACAGAGCCCAATGCGGGGCTTGAACTCATGAACTGAGATTATACTCTAAGCCCAGATCAAGAGTCAGATGCCTACCTGACTGAGCCGCCCAGGTGCCTTATCTTCATACATTTAAACACCAAGGTATCCTGCCCATAGTGATAACTATATCCAATTGTGCTTGTAATTCATTCATGGGGGAATAAAGACAACCTATGCTCATAAACGTTATTTGAAAAGTGCTTACAAATGATACCTAAAAAGGTCTCTCTTTATCTCATAGAAACAAAATATTTTAAATCCACCAATTAGAAACACATTATAAAGAATTGATTTAAAAAAAAAAAGAATTGATTTTCAAGAAACATGAGGCAAAAATGTTCATAAGGAATTAAGTAAACTGTAAGAATCCCAAGCACCACATTATGAATGTCTCTTTTTGATATATGTTTATATTTATGTTTAAATTTCAACATACATTAAATACACATGATAAAAATATCTGTTTTGGGGTGCTTGGCTGGCTCAGTCAGAAAAGCATGTAACTCTTGACCTCTGGGGTGTGAGTTTAAGACCCACATTGGGTGTAGAGATTACTTAAATAAATAAACTTAAAAAAAAATTAAAGGGCCACCTGGCTGGCTCAGTTGGTGGGGCATGCGACTCTTGATCTCAGGGTGGTGAGTTTGAGCCCCACATTGGGCTTAGAGCTTACTTGAAAAAGTATATTAAAAATAGCTGTTTTAAGGGTGCCTGAGTGGCTCAGTCAGTTGAATGTCTGACTTGATTTCAGCCAGGGTCATGATCCCAGTGTTGTGGGATCCAGCTCCAAGTCAGGCTCCATGGTGAGTGTGGGGTCTGCTTGGGATTCTCTCTCTCTCTCTCTCTCTCTCTCTCTCTCTCTCTCTCTCTCTCTCTCTCCCTCTGCCTCTCTCCCCCACATGTGCTCTCTCTCTTACTCTCTGTAAAATTAAAAAAAAAAAAAAAGCTGTTTTAGGCATGCCTGGCTGGCATGTTGGTGGAGCATGCAGCTCTTGATCTTGGGATTGTAGGTTTGAGTCCCATGTTGGGTGTAGTGATTATTTAAAAACAAAATCTTTAAAAAATATAAATGTATTGGTATAACATTTTTCTTATATCATTCATTTAAAGTGAAGTAATATGCATTACTATTTAAGTAAGGAAGTGTAAAAAATGTATACTTTATGAGTGTTATTAAAGATTTATAAGAATAACTGTAGGGGCACCTGGGTGGCTTAGTCGGTTGAGCGTCCAACTTCAGCTCAGGTCATGATCTCGCGGTTTGTGAGTTTGAGCCCTGTATCAAGCTCACTGTATCAAGCACAGAGCCTGCTTCTGATCATCTGTCCCCCTCTCTCTCTGCCCCTCCCCTGCTCATATTCTCTCTCAAAAATAAAACATTAAGGGGCGCCTGGGTGGCTCAGTCGGTTAAGCGTCTGACTTCGACTCAGGTCATGATCTCACGGTCTGCGAGTTCGAGCCCCGTGTGGGGCTCTGTGCTGACAGCTCGGAGCCTGGAGCCTGCTTCCAATTCTGTGTCTCCCTCTCTCTCTGACCCTCTGCTGTTCATGCTCTGTCTCTCTCTCTCTCAAAAATAAATAAACATTAAAAAAAATTTTTTAAAAACATTAAAAAAAGAATAACTGTATAATGCTATTTTTAGTTATATGTCAATCTAAAATACATCATTTAACTTAAAAATCTCTTTTTTTAAATCATGCATTACAGAAGGGCAAAATTTAAATTATTTCCCTAAAAGAAATCCTGGTATATTTCAGCATCCCCTTACCTATCTGAATCATACTATGCTGGTACCAATCAATCAAATTCCCTTTCATGGGTTTCACAAGCCTCCTTGGTTATAGATTCACAGATCATGTTGAAGGTTGGCTATAAATGTCTCATCCATTACATGTTGACATCTCTGAGTTTCAGTCTCAGAAACAGCATAGGTTGGCTATTGGAATGAAACAGATTCAGGTTCCCATCCCAGCTCCATCTCAGACTGTCCTTGGGCAAGTTTCTGAACCTCTCTGAGCTTCAACTTTCTCATTTGTAAAATGATAAGGCTAATAATATCTCCTGGTGTTGGCTTGAGGATTAAGTGAAATGGGTTGGTTATACTAAGCACCTAACATAGGGTGTGGCTTCTAGTAAGTTCTCAGTTAACGTTAGTTATTATTGCCATTATGACAGTCAAGTTCTGGGAACCCAACTAGGGCTCTTATGTGGTGACTCTGGTTGGATGGAATCAGGTTTGAAAATAACTTCACTGGCTTCAGCAAGGAAGGACACATGGAAATACAGTTTGAGTGACATTTCCCAAGAGAACATAGGGAACAAACTAGAAGGGTAGGGCAAAACAGGCAAGTATATCAAGGCTGGTTGGTTTTTGGCAGGCATGCTAGGCACTGCAGTGGGAGTATCTGGGGCAAGCTGGGTTGAATTTAAATTTTTTTAATGTTTTATTTATTTTTGAGAGAGAGAGAGAGAGAGAGAGAGAGAGACAGAGTATGAGCGGGGGAGAGGCAAAGAGAAAGGGAGACACAGAATCCACGAAGCAGGTTCCAGGTCTGAACTGTCAGCACAGAGCCCAACGTGGGGCTCAAACCTGTGAACCACAAGATCATGACCTGAGCCAAAGTCAGATGTTTGACTGAGCCACCCAGGCACCCCAAGCTGGGTTGAATTTTAATATCCTTTGGACCACAAAGGGGATAGGCTTCCTGTCCTCCTGACACTGCAGTGAAAACCAGTTTGGGTGCTGTCCTCCCTCCTAGTTAGTGGGACTGTAGCAAAAACAGCAAAGAGCCTTTGTCACATCTACCTCTCCTCAGACATGCCCAGCATGGGGTCTTAGCTCCAGATTAAGTGCTAGCACTCGAGGTTCTCATGATCACTGCACAACATGGCTAGAGACTCCATGAACACAGTACCACACACCAGTGGGGGAACAGGAACAACACAGGAGGCAGCATGCCTGGAAACCCCTTTTCCATCTTTTCAAAGTCCAACTTAGGATCAAGGTTTTAAGGATTGAATGGGATAAGGCATATTTAGTACAGCACCCACCACACAATGTGGGCTGTTAGTCCTCTTTACCTTCATGCTCCACATGACCTGGAATGCAGTGGGCACAGTTGATTAACAATCATCCTCCCGGATGATCTTCCCTCCTTACACAAGTCCTGCCACTACCTTGTCTGGGCTTCAAAACACCCTCTTCTTGGTATGTCATCGTACTTACCACCCTGCGTTTCATTTCTATTGTCTCCTGATTTGCATGGCTCCTCCACAAGACTGGGAATTCTTCGAAGGCATACACCACAGCCTTCATCTGTGAATTCATATCTTCGTTGCTTGGGGAATGTTCAATGACTGTTAAATAAAGCAAAATATATTGAAAGCAGTATGCATTTTGGAATTTTTATACCCAACTTGAATCCCAACCTCATCATTAAAGCTGCATGTCCCTAGTAGGTTACTTCAGCGTCTTTGTTTCCTCACTGAAAACAGGGATGATAAGAACTCCCCCCTAACATTGCTGTGAGAAATGTTAAATAGGATAATGTAGGAAAGCATGACCCCCCACCCCCCATCAGTTTTAGGTGCTCAGTAAATTGGTTCCCTTCCTCCTCTCAGAACTTCTAATAAGCTAAAAAAATGAAAATACAAATCTCCTGGACTCTGACTTTTCTTCATTTATGAAATTCTCATGGAGTAAGAATACATGAGGTAAATGTCAAGTACTCAGATGTCTTTGGCTAACCAATGGGTTATCTTAGCTGAAGGAAAAGTTCAATGTGTTATTATTACTGGGTGTAATTTTTTAAAATAATTTCTTTTTAATGTTTATTTTTGAGAGAGAGAAAGAGAGCAAGTGGGGAGGTGCAGAGAGAGAGGGAGAAAGAATCCGAAGCAATGTCTAGGCTCTGAGCTGTCAGCACAGAAACTGACTTGGAGCTTGAACTCACGAACTGTGAAATCATGGCCCGAGCTGAAGTTGGACGCTTAAACGACTCAGCCACCCAGGCGCCCCTATTCTAGGTTTGTTTTTGCTGTCTGATATGAAATAAGCAATTGTGGTTTATGATGCTGTATGTGGATGTAGGCGCCTCCTTGGGCGCCCTGTATATAATTTTCATTTAGATGTTTACCTACCTATTTAAAAAAAAATTTTTTTTTAACGTTTATTTATTTTTGAGACAGAGAGAGACAGAGCATGAACAGGGGAGGGTCAGAGAGAGGGAGACACAGAATCTGAAACAGGCTCCAGGCTCTGGCCTGTCAGCACAGAGCCCGATGCGGGGCTCGAACTCACGGACTGCGAGATCATGACCAGAGCTGAAGTCGGACGCTCAACCGACTGAGCCACTCAGGCTCCCCTACCTACCTATTTTTGAGAGAGATGGAATATGTATGCTAGCGGGGGAGGGGCAGAGAGAGAGGGAGAGAGAATCCCAAGGAGGCTTCATACTATTAGCGCATAACCCCACTCGGAGCTCAAACTCACGATCTGTGAGACCATGACCTGAGCCGAATTCAAGAGTTGGATGCTTAACCCACTGAGCCACCCAGGTGCCCCATTCCTGGGTATAAATTAAGTCTTCCTTGACATTCTACCATAATGGAAGAAAACACATTGTCCTTGGGGTTAATTCAAGGAACACTACTCACAGGAGGGAAAGTCTGGGGTAGGAGGGTGCAGGAGTCAGGGGCCCCGGCTCCATACCCCCACCTAAGTGAGTCCTCCTGCTCCTCTGGGGCCGCTTTGTAAATCACCCAAGGCCTCAGGATTCATCAGACCTCATGGATGACTGACGGGATGGGGGAGGGAGGGCTGAGTCTGACAGAGAGGGTAGGATTTTAAAAAACAAATCTGACTGGAACATGGTAAGAGATGATGACAGGGGGAGGTAAACCAAAGGGGTAAATGAAGAGATTTTCCAGGAATGCCCACATAAGCCAGATTCCGAGGTTGTACTGTAGTAGCTCCTCCTCCAGGTCCTGCATTACCCACCCACCCCACCCCTCCTGCACTGCCTTTTCGCTGCTGGCTGAATTTAGACCACAAACCACGGGCCTGCTGCCTCTTCAGAGCCTTCCTGGGAGTGAGAATCTGATGCTTGTGAAGCAGCCCAGTGATCCAGGGCACTAAGTCAAACAGCCCGCTCCTTCTGTTTTTCACAGTTGGCCCCAGTTATTTGGGAGGAAACACAATAGATGACTCTAGGAGTCAATGGCCTAAAATTCTGAACAGCATATTCACAAAACTGAATGAAAACCATCATCTGTCCACAGCCCTTTTGAGTTACCATTTTACCATCCACCCACCACTGTTCACTGCCTCCTATCATTTCTACGTTGCCTTCCTGCTTTGGCCTATTCAGTGCACAATGGCCTCTTCTGCCCCCACTTCTTCCCTGAGTTAAAAACCTTCTTCAGTAGGGGCAGCTGGGTGGCTCAGTCAGTTGAGGGTCCGATTTCAGCTCAGGTCATGATCTCACAGATGGTGGTTTGAGCCCCAAGTCGGGGTCTGTGCTGACAGCACAGAGCATAGAACCTGCTTTAGAATCTGTGTCTCCTTCTTGCTCTAACTCTCCCCAGCTTGTGCTCTCCCTCTCTCAAAAATAAATTAAAAAAACTAAAAAAATGGTTTTGAAAAATTACCTCAGGCTCACAAGCCTGAAACAATGATTTTGAAAAAAACTCAAAACCCTTACTTCTGGGGGCTCCTGGGTGGCTCAGTCGGTTAAGTGTCTGACTTCGGCTCAGGTCATGATCTCATGGTTCCTGAGTTTAACCCTGGCATCAGGCTCTGTGCTGATAGCTCAGAGCCTAGAGTCTGCTTCGGATTCTGTGTCTCCCTCTTTCTTTGCTCCTCCTCCGAACATGCTTTGTTTCTCTCTCTCAAAAATAAATAAACATTAAAAAAAATTTTTTTTAATTTTTTTAAAAAATTTTTTTAATGTTTATTTATTTTTGAGACAGAGAGAGACACAGCATGAGCAGGGAAGGGGCAGAGAGAGAGGGAGACACAGAATGTGAAGCAGGCTCCAGGCTCTGAGCTGTCAGCACAGAGCCCGATGCGGGGCTCGAACTCACAAACTGTGAGATCATGACCTGAGCCGAAGTCGGACGCTTAACTGACTGAGCCACCCAGGCGCCCCCCCCCCAAAAAAAATTTTTTTTAAAAGCCCCTTACTTCTGAAACATTAACACCTCCAACCTCTTTTCTTGGTATATTTTATCCAATTCCATAAGAAAATTGCCCTATGCTATGTTTCCCATCCTTTCAAAATTCTCAAGGAGTTGTCTACCCCTAGATGTCTTGAATTAGTTTCTTTTTTATAAAACAAAAACAACAAAAGCAAAAATGTTTCACAAAGTAGAAACAAACTCATTCCTGAGAGGTAGCATGCATAGTTTTTAAAAAGTCCACTGTCTAGGTTTGAATCCTGGGTCTGCTACTTACTAGTTATATGGCTTTGTCAATTCTGGTAACATCTCTGGGCCTTCAGAGAAGTTTCCTCACCCTTAATATGGGGATGATACTAATAGTACTTACTTGTAGCATTAGGAAGATTAAATGACTAAAGCACATGTAGGGGCACCTGGTTGACTCAGTCAGTTAAGCATCTCTTGATTTCAGCTCAGCTTTTGACATCACTGTTCATGAGATGGAGCCCCACATCAGGCTCTGTGCTGACATCGTGGAATCTGCTTCTGATTGTCTTTCTCTCTTTCTCTCTCTCTCTCTCTGCCCCTACCCCGCTCATGCATGCTAGAGCGCATGCTCTCTCTCTCTCTCAAATAAATAAACTTAAAAAAATTAAGCATATATAACAACATTCAGCACATGAGACATGCTATAAAAATATATACTTTTGGAGTGTTCCTGGCTGGCTCAGTCATTGGAACATGAGACTCTTGATCTTGGGATTGTGGGTTTGAGCCCCATGTTGAGTAGAGATTACTAAAAAAATAAACTTAAAAAATGAACTATTTATATAAATAACATATATAATAGTAATAATACAATAGCAATAATATAATAATAATAATTTATGATGTTAAAAATTAATATATATACTATTAAATTACTAGAATGCAGATTTGAATGCCACTATGTAGATAGCAACTAGAACTTATATCCTAGGTCTTCATTTTATTTATTTTTTTAACCGTTATTTATTTATTTATTTAGTTAGGTTTTTTTAACGTTTTATTTATTTTTGAGACAGGGAGAGACAGAGCATGAACAGGGGAGGGTCAGAGAGAGGGAGACACAGAATCTGAAACAGGCTCCAGGCTCTGAGCTGTCAGCACAGAGCCCAACGCGGGGCTCGAACTCACGGACCGCGAGATCATGACCTGAGCCGAAGTCGGCCGCTTAACCAACTGAGCCACCCAGGCGCCCCAACCGTTATTTATTTTTGAGAGACAGAACACAAGCGGGGGGTGGGGCAGGAGGGTTCAGAGAGAGAGGGAGACACAGAATCTGAAGCAGGCTCCAGGCCCTGAGCTGTCAGCACAGAGCCCAACGTGAGGCTTGAACTCACAAGCTATGATATCGTGGCCTGAGCTGAAGTTGGACGCTTAACTGACTGAGTCACCAAGGCACCCTTATCCTAGGTCTTTAATAGCTCAGCTACTCTGGTACATGTTGACAAACCACCATTCCCAGTCCATTTAAACCCTGCTCCAACCTTCTACCATTCTCCTACTTGGCCCTCTGAATGCTTGTTCTGACAAGGATAAAATAACTCCTATCCTTAAGAGAATGAACCCACCTGGTCAGAAGTTCTGCTTTGGTGAAACTGTAGTGGCTCAATTTCTAGGTTGAAGAGATTTCAACTCATGGAAACAAGGCTGCAGAGTTGAGTGGAAGAAGAGCAGCCCCCAAAAGGAGACCCAGGACTGCACGAGTTAAAAGGATCAGCCCAGTCCATAATCATAGACAATAAAAGATGAATTTCAATGCCTTGAAATGCAGCTCCTGTCACAACCATAGGACTACAGCTGTACTCTGAAAGGTCACTGATGTCTCTTTTGAGCCAGTCCAGGTCTTTCTTCAGTTCTCATCCTTCCTGAGTCTTTATAATTCCTTCTTGGCTCTGCACCAAAGCCTTCATGTTCCTAGAGGAATGCACATCGGAACAGTGGCAAGGACACTGTCAAAAGATTACAATTCCCATCACAAGTAAAAAGATTGTCACTGTGTGGTTGATGATCACTTCACATTTTACACAAAAATACAATTGTTATGTTGTACACCAGAAACAATATAAACGGTGCCTGGGTGGCCCAGTGGGTTAAGCCTGCAACTCTTGATTTCAGCTCAGATCATGATCTCATGGTTCATGAATTCCAGCCCCGTGTCAGGCTCTGCACTGCTTGGGATTCTCTCTCTCTCCCTCTCTCTCTGCCCCTCCCCTTTTCTTTCTTTCTCTCTCTCTCTCTCTCTCAAATAATAAACAAAAAAAAAGTTAAAAAAATTAATATTATACATAAATTTTATCTCTGTGAAAAATTACCAGAAAAAAAGTTTATGAGGAAACTGCACCAAAACAGAATGGTGCAAATACATAGGCCAGAAAAGATGGAAAGATGGAGGTTATGGGATGTAGCAGCACCAAAAGCTGTACTACCTTCTTCCTTTTTTTTTTTTTTTATATGTTTATTTACTTCTGAGACAGAGAGAGACAAAGCATGAGCAGGGGAGGGGTAGAGAGAGAGAGGAAGACACAGAATCCAAAGCAGGCTCCAGGCTCCAGGCTCTGAGCTGTCAGCACTGAGCCGGAGGCCAGGCTTGAACTCACAGACTGTGAGATCATGACCTGAGCTGAAGTCAGGTGCTTAACCGACTGAACCATCCAGGTGCCCCTCTACTTGCTTTCCTAATGCTAAGTATAAAGTACATTACAATAGGAGAGGAGAGACTTTTCTTGGGAGGAGATACCAGGATGTGAATAGTTAATAATGGTTTTCTTTCTTTCATCGTACTTACCTAATTTATCTTTTTATTAATTGGTTTCTTGTATTTTTCTCTTATCCCACTACAATGTAAGTTCCATGAGGGCAAGGAACAGGCCCACAGTCTTGCTGATTCTTGTATCCCCAGCAACCAACACAATGCCCGGCATATTGTCACAGGTTCTAAGATAGGAAACAAGCGATAAAAATATTAGAAGATCTTGGAAAACATTTATTGTTATGTTCTTGGGGACATAAAACCTTCCTAAACCAGAGAGAAGATCAAGAAGCCATGAAGAAAAAAATTAGTAGATCTAACTACATAAAATAAAAATTCTGGGGGCGCCTGGGTGGCTCAGTCACTTAAGTGTCCAACTCTTGACTTTGGCTCAGGTCACGATTTCAAGGTTTGTGAGTTCAAGCCCCACATAGGGCTCTGTGCTGACAGCATGGGGCCTGCTGGGGATTCTCTGTCTCCCTTGTTCCCTGCCTCTTTCTTGCTCATGTTCTTTCTCTCTCTCTTCCTCAAAAATAAACTTAAAAAAGAAAGAAATTTAAATTAAAAAATTCTGCCTGAAGAATAATAATAACTACCAACTGTTTGTCCCTTTATATAGACCAGTTTCTGTTCTAAGCATTTTATACATCTTAATTCATTTAAGCATCCTAATAATCTTATTACCATCACCCTTTTACAGATAAGGGAAATGAGACCCAAAAAGATTAAATACTTTGCTTAAGATCGGCTACTAAATGGTGGAATACAGATTTGAACTCATGCAATCCAGTTCCAGGGTCCTTGCTCTCAGCCACTACATTGCAGTTGCTCCTGGAAGAAATGATAGCAAAATTTTAAAAACAAGCAAAAGATAGGGAGAAAATTTTTACAAAATATATTGTAGACAAGGACTTAGTAGTCATAGTATGTGAGTTTCTGAAACTCAATGAGAAAAATACAGATAATCCAGTTGAAATATTGGCAGAGAATATGAACAAAAAATACACTAAAGAAATAAATACAGGGGTGCCTGGGTGGCGCAATCGGTTAAGCGTTCGACTTCAGCCAGGTCACAATCTCGCGGTCCGGGAGTTCGAGCCCCGTGTCAGGCTCTGGGCTGATGGCTCAGAGCCTGGAGCCTGTTTCCGATTCTGTGTCTCCCTCTCTCTCTGCCCCTCCCCCGTTCATGCTCTGTCTCTCTCTGTCCCCAAAATAAATAAACGTTGAAAAAAAAATTAAAAAAAAAAAGAAAGAAATACAAATGGTCAATAAATATTCCTCAACAGTACATAGTGGTTTGTAAAACAATAACAATAGGAGCTTCTACTTTTTACTCTTTAGATGGACAAAAAGTAAAATATTGCAAGTATCCAGGATTAGCAAGGGTGGGAGGAAATAGAAAGAGTAAACCAGTTAAACTACTTTCCTGTTTTTGTTGTTTTAATTTTTAAATGTTTATTTATTTTTGAGAGCGACAGAGACAGAGTGTGAATGGGGGAGGAACATAGAGAGAGGGAGACACAGAATCCAAAGGAGGCTCCAGGCTCTGAGCTGTCTGCACAAAGCCGGATGCGGGGCTCAAACTCGTTAACCCTAAGAACATGATCTGAGCCAAAGTCAGAAGCTCAACCAACTGAGCCACCCAGGCTACCCTCCTGTTTTATTTAATAGGTTATTTGTCATTACTCTCATGAATGATTGGCTAATCAATACTGATTGGCCAATCAATAAGTGTTTATTATTTTTTTAATAGTTATTTATTTTTGAGAGAGAGAGACAGCACAAGTGGGAGAGGGGCAGAGAGAGAGGGAGACACAGAATCTGAAGCAGCCTCCAGGATCTGAGCTGTTAGCACAAAGCCCAATAGGGGGCTCAAACTCACAAACCGTGAGATCATGACTTGAGTTGAAGTCGGATGCTTAATCCACTGAGCCACCCAAGCGCCCCAATCTGGGACAATTTAAAAATTAATACTCGTGGGTATAACTGGGTGGCTCAGTCCATTAAGCGTCCAACTCTTGATTTTGGCTCAGGTCATGATCTCACAGTTTGTGAGACCGAGCCCAGCATTGGACTCTGCACTGACAGTGCAAAGCCTGCTTGGGATGCTTTCTTTCCCTCTTTCTGCCCCTCCCCCCCCTTTCTATCTCAAAATAAAAATAAACATTAAAATTTTTTTTAATTGTCCCAGATTTGACCAGAGGACACTCCTTCAAACTGGCACATGTGTCCTTTTGACATGTTCCATTGTTCTTTGAGCACTGCTTACTTTCTGGCACAACAAAATATTTTCAGGTTCATTCTATCCCAGCCCTGTAATCAGTCATTTCTCTAAGGGGTCCTGGCTCCTTATAGAAAACAAGTGTATTCAATGTTATTATACATGTATATAATATGTCACTTACTAATTATTTAATCATTAATATAATATATCTATATATTACAATAAGTGTCATTTATTTTAGGTTCTCTTGAAAGGCTAGAAAATGTATGTAAAAATGCTTAATGATAAATGTTAAGTAAAATAATCAAGACAAAATTTACATATAGTATGGCAGTTTTCATTAAAAACACACATAGGGGCGCCTGGGTGGCTCAGTCAGTTAAGCATCTGACTTCAGCTCAGGTCATGATCTCACAGTCTGTGAGTTCGAACCCCGCATCAGGCTCTGTACTGACAGCTCAGAGCCTGGAGCCTCAGATTCTGTGTCTCCCTGTCTCTCTGCCCCTCCCCTTCTCATGCTCTGTCTCTCTCTGTCTCAAAAATAAATAAAAACATAAATAAATAAATAAATAAATAAATAAATAAACAAACA
Organism: Acinonyx jubatus; assembly: GCF_027475565.1. Taxonomy (NCBI): domain Eukaryota; kingdom Metazoa; phylum Chordata; class Mammalia; order Carnivora; family Felidae; genus Acinonyx; species Acinonyx jubatus. The sequence goes on from NC_069381.1 coordinate 26,634,227, forward strand.
AACAAATAAATAAAACCACACAGACAATTTGCAACAACGTGAATGGAACTAGAGGGCATTATACTAGGCGAAATTAATCAGAGAAAGACAAATATCATATGACTTCACTCATATGAGGACTTTAAGACACAGAACAGAAGAACATAAGGAAGGGAAGCAAAAATAATATGAAAACAGGGAGGGGGACAAAACATAAGAGACTCTCAAATATGGAGAACCAACAGAGGGTTACTGGAGGGAGTGTGGAAGGGGGGATGGGCTAAATGGGTAAGGGGCACTAAGGAATCTACTCCTGAAATCATTGTTGCACTATATGCTAACTAATTTGGATGTAAATTAAACACACACACACACACGCACGCACACACATGCACACACACACAGATACAGCAAAAGGTTGAATTATGACATTTGGGGTGATTTTTAAAATTTCAATTTGTATTCCAAATTTTCTGAAATGATTATTTCTTATTACCTTTTAGGCAAACTTTTATTTTCGATTTTAGAAAAGTTGTAAACAAAGAACAGAGAGCTTCCTTATTCCCCACACTTGGTTTCCTCTATTATTAGCATCTTTTATCACAATTAATGAATCAATATCAGTCATTATTATGAATGAAAGTCTGTACTTATTCAGATTTCCCTAGTTTTTACCTAATGTCCTTTTTCTGTGACAGGGTCCCATCCAAAATACTGCATATATTTAGTTGTTAGTCTCCTTAGGCTCTTCCTCTTGGTTGTGAAAGTTTCTCAGGCTTTCCTTACTTTTAATGGCTTTGATTGTTTGGGGGAGCACTGGTCAGGTATTTTGTAGGATACCCTTGAAGTGATTTGTCTGATGTCTTTCTCATGATTGAACTGGAGTTACAGGTTTTTGGTATGAAGACCACAGAAATAGAGTACCATTCTTATCACATCATATCAAGAGTACTCATTTCACTTGTTGGCATTTTAATTTAATTTAATTTTATTTTTTTTTCAACGTTTATTTATTTTTGGGACAGAGAGAGACAGAGCATGAACGGGGGAGGGGCAGAGAGAGAGGGAGACACAGAATCGGAAACAGGCTCCAGGCTCTGAGCCATCAGCCCAGAGCCCGACGCGGGGCTCGAACTCACGGACCGCGAGATCGTGACCTGGCTGAAGTCGGACGCTTAACCGACTGTGCCACCCAGGCGCCCGTTGGCATTTTAATTTTAAAATGAAAAAATAACTGTGTTTTTTTAAGTTTATTTTGAGGAAGAGTGCATGTGTCCAAGTGGGGGAGGGGCAGAGAGACAGGGAGAGAGAGAGAGAATCCCAGGCAGGCTTCTCACTGTCAGCACAGAGCCTGATGAACCATGGGATCATGACCTGAGCTAGAGTTGGATGCTTAACTGACTGAGCCACCCAGGCGCCCCTTAAAGTTTTGACTAAGAACAACTGTAATGTATTTTCTTATACGTTAGTTTAGGATGTAAGTTTGGCTGCTATAACAGAAAGAAACAAAAATATTAAAACATGATAGAAATTAATTTCTTTCTCTCAAAAGATCTAGACAAAGCAATCCAGAGCTACTAGGGCAATATGTTTAACAAGGTTGGTAAAAGATGCAGTTTCCTTCTTTTTTTTAAAATGTTCATTTATTTTCGAGACAGAGAGAGACAGAGCATGAACGGGGGAGGAACAGAGAGAGAGAAGGAGACACAGAATCCGAAGCAGGCTCCAGGCTCTGAGCTGTCAGCACAGAGCCCGAAGCGGGGCTCGAACTCATGGACCATGAGATCGTGACCTGAGCCAAAGTCGAGCCAAAGTCAGATGCTTAACCGACTGAGCCACCCAGGGGCCCCGACACAGTTTCCTTCTATCTCATGGTTCTGTCTTCCTTAACAAATAGATTCCAGGGCTACAATGGAAGCTTCCCTGGTTGCATGGCTATGGTGGGTGCTCTAGAGCCTGCCATCACATCAACATCATGTGGGAAGGGGACAATATACTGTTTTATTTATTAACTATTATTATTCTTAAATGTTTTATTTTTAAGTTATTTGTATACCCAACGTGGGGCTTGAACTCACAACCCTAAGATCAAGAGTTGCACGTTCCACAGACTGAGCCAGCCAGGTGCCTCTGCGCTCTTTTCAAGATGTACCTGGAAGTTGCACATTTCATTATTTTGCTCATATTCCATTGGCCAGAACATAGTCACATGGCCATACCCAGCTGCAAGGGGGACTGGGAAGTGTAGTCTTTTAGTGGGCAGCTCTGTACTCAGCCAGAACTTCTATAATGATTAAAGAAAGGGAGGCTGGTTTTGGGGGGAAGCAATCAGCAGTCTCTGTCAAAGCTGGAAAGCAAGCATACTAAGGGCAAAAGATGGGTATGGAAAATCCAACACTTTATTAGCTATTATTCATTACCTTTGTTACATTGCCACCAAAAATTTCAATGTGAACACAAGATATTTTTTTCCAATGTCATTTAGCTATTGTCACTCCACATGGTACCCAAGCTCATGCTACCTCCACAATTCTCTGTCCCATGCCGTTCTCCTTTCCTCTCCCTCTCAGAAGCAAAACCAAACTCTTCAGTTGAAGTTGTTTATCCAGCCACAGTCATGACCATATGGTTTCTCCTTCTACTTCAAGAGGTTTTGCAAGATATTTTCCCAGGGTGCCTGGGTGGCTCAGTCAGTTGAGTCTCTGACTTTTGATTCCGGCTCAGGTCATGGTCTTACAGTTCATGAGATTGAGCCCTGCATCAAGTTCCATGCTGAGTATGGAGCTTGCTTGGGAGTCTCTCTCTCTCCCTCTCTCTCTCTCTCCCTCTCTCTCTCTCTCTCTCTCTCTCTCTCTCAAAATAAATACATAAACTTAAAAAAAAAAAACATGTTTTCCCAAGACCTACTCTTCGAAAAAAATTAAAACTTCAGCACCTTTATGCTAAGACATCTTTCCCACCTATAGGTGAGGTAAAATTCCCTTATGTCTGGCTCTACCTGAACATTTCTTCATATGGCAACCAGGACTATAACCTGAAAATCACTGTTCACAGCAAACTCCCTGGCCCCATGTAGGACTATAATGCTGAAAAATTTTGCTCTCCAGTGACTTCAGTCTTTCCCTATACTCTTCCCCTTTCCCTTAGTTTCTCCTCTCCTTCCTTCCCCTTCACAGCTCTCTCAAGCCTTCCTCCTGCCTTTGGTTTTTCAAAAAAATTCATGAACCACATTTGACTAAGGTATAAATAACAGTGAGGTATCTAATTACTAATTACTAATTACTAATTCAGGGCCGTTTACATTTTAACAGAAACTAAAAGCTGAAGCCTAAGCAGCAAATGTGTAAATGATAGAATTTCAAGTATCTCATAGTGTACAAGGGAAACCCTTTATCCTTGATATCATTCAGGCAAAAGAATGAGATAAAAACAAACTTTTATTATTATTTTTTTAATGTCTATTTTTGAGAGACAGAGAGACAGAGTGCGAGCAGGGGAGGGGCAGAGAGAGAGGGGGACACAGAATCCGAAGCAGGCTCCAGGCTCTGAGCTGTCAGCACAGAGCCGGACATGGGGCTTGAACCCACAGACCGTGAGATCATGCATGACCTGAGCCGAAGTCGGACGCTCAACCGACTGAGGCACCCAGGTGCTCCAAAACAAACTTTTATGGAACAGCTGGTTTGTACTAAGCATTGTATACAACTCTTCCACATAAGTCAGTGTGTTTAATCCACACAGTAATCATGAGCGGCATTATTATCCATATTTCACAGATAAACTGAGGTTCAGAGAGATGTAACCATTTGAACCCAGATCTGTCCGATTTCCCAAATCTATGTGGTCTCTAATATAGCAGTTGTGACTGTTTTCCTGAAGAAGACAAATGAAGGATTGCCCAATCTCAAGGGGCCAAAATCTTCTCTGGAATTACCCCCAAACAGATCTTGGAACAGAATCAGCAACATAGGGAGTGGTTGTAAAAGATGAGTAAATAGTATACCCAGCCAGACCAAGTCCCTTTTGTGGTGTTTCTCAAGGACTGGCTTGCATTGGAATCACCAAAGGCCCTTATAAAAATGTGGCCTTCTGAATCCCTTCCTAAATTACTGATTCTAACCTCTAGGGACATAGGTTTGGAATCTGCATTTTAAATAAGATTCTCCAAAGTGCATTAAGGTTGCAAATCACTGGTTTAGTGAATAAACAGAAAAGAAAAGCTGTTGTCCTCCTTCCAAGACTGCCCATATTTTTGTAATTTTATAGCTTGTTAGCATTCTTGAGAGGCTGGGAACCAGAAAGTCTAGAATTCATTCTTCTAAATTATTCATTTAACAATTATTTATTGCATGCTTTTAAATATGCCAGGCATAGGAAAGCAAACACATTGCTTTTGAAATGTTTTAGAAACGTGGGCAAAACACTGGGGTGAGGGGTGAGGGAGGGGTGTGAGAGCAATGGTCAAGAAGAAAGCGCGAAATTATTTGAATGGTTGATCACTCACACAGACTTTTGGTGTCCCCAAAGAGGTGGCTGCAATAATCGGGGACTATTATACAGGAGTTACCTGTGTGTTCTCATGTTACAGGACTGAAGCATGCCTGTCCAGATATGCTGGTCAAACAGTCTCCACCGTTTCTAGTGGAGAAGCCAGATGGTTAGCTTTTATCTAGCTGGGAAGGTATTCATTTCCATATATGCAGCAGATTCAGATTTTGTAGGACCCGAGCTTTTAAATTCTGGAGGCCCTCTCCAAGAAAAAGAATGATGAGTGCAATATTAAGTATGAACATAAACATTTGTTTAGAATGAGAAAAGAAATCAAGACAGATTATAAAAGGCTAAGATTCTGATCCGTCTTTTCTGAGACCTTTAGGCAATTTTATAGAAATGCTTCTTGATTGCAAACTGCTTCCTCTCAACTACCAGACTACAACTCCCAGCAGCCCCTAGCTCTCCCAAGGGCCCCTGCGAATGAGGGGCCCTGAAATTTAATCCTCACCGACTTCACAATAAATTCTTCTTCCTTCCTTCTTTCCTTATAAGGCAAAGTGCTAATCTTGACTCCAGTGGCCTTTGCTGTAGGCTAACTCCAGCAAATATGCACAAGGCCAGTTAAACTGATTTAGCTGGGAGTAATCTTCACAGAATAAATTCTGATGTGGTGAAGTTACAGGTAGAAAAAATGGATTATTGGATCTGAGTTATACCCTCTTCATTCTTCCTAGGGAATCTGAAAACAGCAAAGGGGACCTGCGGACATCCCAACATAGTTTAGGTATTTACTTCAGCCAGGCTGTGCAAGCTGGTTAATAAAATCCTTTGGACTTGAATTTATTAATTCACTTAGGTTGCAAGAGGTATTTCTTCCCCGCTATTTAGAAATCCTCACTGACCCTCCCCTGGTATGGGTAATACACACCAGGAAAGAGAATCAATAATTTCTTAGCAAATGCAATTTGTTTGATGGATAAATACATGGTGTTCAAAGGAAGGGCTTTAATGATAAAAATGAGGAGTACCATTCTGCTCCAAATCCTCCCTTTACAGATGCTAAAACTGAGTCCAGAAAGTGGAAGAGATGTATTAAAAACCATAGTCAGGCAGTAGCAGAGCCAGAATAGAATTTCCGGTCTGGGCTTCTCTTTGACTGAAATCTGTTTCTAACAGAAGGCAGAGGAATGACCCAGAAGGCAAATAACATGAACCTGTTAAATTGGGTTTGGAGCTGCTGACAACCTGGTGAGGAGATGGTGGGCCAGGCTAGCTCTCTGATGGGAGGTGTACAAACCAGCCTGGGACAGCTGCAGGGTTATTTGGCAGACAGTGTCAAGAGCCTTGAATATATACATGCCCCAGTCCCTGCTCCTGGAATTCTACCTCTCAGAATTAATTACAAGGGTATAATCAGAAGTAAGTGCAAATATATATATATATATATATATATATATATATATATATATATACATACATACATATATATACACTTACTGCAGCATCATTTATAACTTAAGAAATTAACATAGGGGCGCCTGGGTGTCTCGGTTAAGTGTCTGACTTCAACTTGAGTGGTGATCTCACCTTTCGTGGGTTTGAGTCCTGCTGGTGCTCTGTGATGACAGCTCAGAGCCTGGAGACTTCTTCGGATTCTAGGTCTCCCTCGCTCTCTCTGCCCCTCCCCCACTTGTGTGCTCCCTCGCTCTCTTTCTCAAAAATAAATAAATAAACATTAAAAAAAGAAATTAATATAAAATTTGATATATACACATAATTAAAATTTCAGTAGGAACAGTCTTATCATGAAACATAATGATCCCTTTCCTATCATTCCCTCTACTCGCTATTTCCACTGGCCAGACTGTGGCCTACGTTGCCTGTATTTTTTTCCTAGTATCTACCTTCATGTCTCAACCATATGCTCATACTGCTATTTCTTGACTTTTCAATTTCAGACATTATTCATTGATTCCTTATTATGGTAAGTGAGGATTTAGCTCCTCACACTCTCCTTTCCCACTGGTTCTCTTCATTTTTCCAGTATCACAATTGTTTGTTCCATCAATAATCCATTCTTGTGATTTTACAAGAGTTACTCACTTCTGCACTGTGTGGAACACTCTGATTGCAATTGAGTTTCTATCGTTCTGTTGTTGTTATTGTTGTTTTTCCTGTGGCTCTTGCCTCATTTTTCCATTTGCTTAGTTTTCAGTATTCATAAAATTAGCTTTCCTTGTGTGTTCTGTGGGGTCTGCTACATGTCTATTATTTTTCTGCTTCCTTTTTTTAAATTAAAATATGTTGATTTTCTTTTTCTCAGGAATAGAATTTTGTGATTCATCACTTACATATAACACCAAGCACTCATCCTAACCAGTGTCCTCCTTACCCCTTTAGCTCTTGCCCCCACTCAACACCCTGCCAGCAAGCCTGCTTGTTCTCTGTATTTAAGAGTCTCTTATGGTATCTCTCCCTCTCTAGGTTTTTATATTATTTTGCTTCCCTTCCCTTATGTTCATTTGTTTTATATCTTAAATTCCACATACGAGTGAAGCCATATGATATTTGTGTTTCTCTAACTGACTAATTTTGCTTGGCATAATACACTCTAGTTCCATCCATGTTGTTGCTATTGGCAAGATTTCATTCTTTGTGATCATTGAGTAATATTCCATTGAATATATATACCACATCTTTTTTATCCATTTATCTGTCAATGGACATTTGGGCTCTTTCCATACTTTGGCTATTGTTGATAGTGTTGCTATAAACATTGAGGTGCATGTGTCCCTTCGAAACAACACACCTGTATCCCTTGGATAAATACCTAGTAGTACAATTGCTGGGTCATAGGGTAGTTCTATTTTTAATTTTTTGAGGAATCTCCATACTGTTTTCCAGAGTGGCTGCACCACTTTGCATTCCACCAGCAGTGCAAAAGAGATCCTCTCCCTGCATCCTCCCCAACTTCTGTTGTTGCCAGAGTTGTTAATGTTAGCCTTTCTGAGAGGTGTGAGGTGGTATCTCATAGTGGTTTTGATCTGTATTCCCCTGATGACAGGTAATAATGAGCATTTTTTTCCTGTGTCTGATAGCCATCTGGATGTCTTCTTTGGAAAAGTGTCTATTGATATCTTTTGCCTGTGCATTCATTTCTTCACTGGATTATTTGGGGGTTTTTTTTGGTGTTGAATTTGATAAGTTCTTATAGATTTTGGATACTAACCCTTTATCTGATATGTCATTTGCCAATATCTTCTCCCATTCCATTGGTTGCCTTTTAGTTTTGCTGAGTGTTTCCTTTGCTGTGAAGAAGATTTTATCTTGATGAAGTCCCAATAGTTCATTTTTGTTTTTGTTTACCTTGTCTCTGGAGACATGTCAAGTAAGAAGTTGCTGCAGCTGAGGTCAAAGAGGTTGTTGCTTGTTTCCTCCTCTAGGAACTTGATGCTTTCTGTCTTATGGTTAGGTCTTTCATCCATTTTATTTTTGTGTATGGTGTAAGAAAGTGGTCCAGGTTCATTCTTCTGCATGTCGCTGTCCAGTTTTCCCAACATCATTTGCTGAAGAGACTGTCTTTTTTCCATTGGATACTCTTTCCTGCTTTGTCAAAGATTAGTTGGCTATACATTTGTGGGTCCATTTCTGGGTTCTTTATTCTGTCCCATTGATCTATGTGTCTGTTTTTGTGCCAGTACCATACTGTCTTGATGGTTACAGCTTTGTAAGACAGCTTGAAGTCCAGAATTGTGATGCCTCCAACTTTGGTTTTCTTTTTCAAGATTTCTTTGGCTATTCGGAGTCTTTTCTTATTCCATACAAATTTTAGGATTGTTTGTTCTAGCTCTGTGAAGAATGCTTGTGTTATTTTGATAGGGATTGCTTGTTTTTATTTATTTATTTATTATTATTATTTTTAGAGGCTCCATGCCCAATGTGGGGCTTGAACGCATGGCACTGAGATTAAGAGTCACATGCTGTACTGACTGAGCCAGTCAGATGCCCCTATCAATATTGTTTTTCAAATGGCCAGATATAGCAGATGTTCTATCAATTTCATTAAAATTTTTTTAAATAAAATTTTTTTTAATGTTTATATTTTTGAGAGAGAGAGAGAGTGCAAGTGGGAGAGGCGCAGAGAGAGAGGGAGACACAGGATCTGAAGCAGGCTGCAGACTCTGAGCTGTCAGGGCAGAGCCCGATGCAGGGCCCAAACTCATGAACCAAGGGATCATGACATGAGCTGAGGTCGGACGCTTAACCAGGCGCCCCCTATCAATTTCATTTTTTTCCCCAGACATCTCTGTTCCAGAGCCTTTTGTTTCTCCATTTTGGAGTGTCAGCTAGATTTCTGGATCTGTCACAAGCTAATATCATCTAACGTCTTTTCACCATTTTCCTGTGTTGTGTCTTCTGTCTCCTTCATCTTATTTCTTTCTCTTTCTAGGCTTATTCCCTTATTTTACTGGAGAACATCCTCCAGAAGTTTCTCTATTAAGGGGGCCTGTTAGGTAAATCTACTGAATCTTTGAGGCGCCTGGGTGGCTTAGTCGGTTAAGCATCTGACGTTGGCTCAGGTCATGATCTAACAATCCATGAGTTCAAGCCCTACATTGGGTTCACTGCTGTTAGCATGGAGCCTGCTTTAGATCCTCTGTCTCCCTCTCTCTCTCTGCCCCTCCCATGCTAACTTTCTCTCTCTTAAAAATAAATAAACATTTTTTAAAAAACTAATGAATCCTTGTGGATCAGAAACATCTTAATTCTACCCTTACATGTAATATTGTGTTGAAGTGAACAAAACTAGGTTGATATCCCATTTTTCTCCCCTCAGAATTTAAAAAGTCTTACTTAGTTGTTCTAGCTTCTAGTGTTACATTCTGATTTCAGAATGTCATCAGTTTTTCCCTTCTCTGGAAACTTCCAAGAATTTCTTCTTATAGTTTGTAATCTGAAATTTTAAGATAATTTTATTCTTTTTATTCATTGTGCTGGGCATGTTGGTAGGCTTTTTCCATCTGGAGACAATTTCTCTTAATATAAAAGTATGTCAAATATCAATTGTGCATGGATTCCTTCTTAAAACACAAACAGTAATAATATAGTTTGATTCTCTTCAATTTTTCTGTATTAAATTCTCAAACTCCCCAGAGTTATAAGATGCAGACCAGAAAGGGAGACATTTACTGAGATTATGAATGGCCACAGACATACTGAACCCTCTTTAAACTTATTATATCAATGACTCATTAACTTCAAGTGGAGGATGAAAATCCAGCCCATGTTAAATATACATACTTCCTTTTTTTCTTAAGATTAAAAAAAAATTTTTTAATGTTTATTTATTATTGAGAGACAGAGTGACAGAGCATGAGCAGAGGAGGGGGGTAGAGAGAGGAGGAGACACAGAATCCGAAGCAGGCTCCAGGCTCCGAGCTGTCAGCACAGAGCCCAATGCAGGGCTTGAACCCACAGACCGTGAGATCATGACCTGAGCTGAAGTTGGACGCTCAACTGACTGAGCCACCCAGGTGCCCCTTAAGATTTTATTTTTAAGTAATCTCTATGCCCAATGTGGGGCTCAAATTCACAACCCTGAAATTAAGAGTTGCACACTCTTCCGACTGAACAATCCAGGTGCCCCATTTATACACATTACCTAACTTTTCCTTCTCACATTCTACTCAGTTTGGGTTGATAGAATTTTGCATTTCTTTCGTTCTTGAGATATGTATATGTCATTGATTCCTAATTCTTTTTTTAAAATTTATTTTTTTAAGCAATCTCTGCACCAAACATGGGGTATGAATCCTGAGATTGAACCTTGAGATTGAGTCACATGTTCTCCCAACTGAGCCAGCCAGGCACCCCCATTTCTTCCTAATTCCTAAAACCACTGAATTAAAAAAAATTTTTTTTAATGTTTATTTATTTTTGAGACAATGTGAGAGACAGAGTGCAAGCGGTGGAGGGGCAGACAGAGGCAGACACAGAATCTGAAGTGGGATCCAGGCTCTGAGCTGTCAGCACAGAGCCTGAAGTGGGGCTTGAACTCATGAACCGTGAGATCATAACCTGAGCCGAAGATGGACGCTTAACTGACTGAGCCACCCAGGTGCCCCAAAATTTTATTTATTTATTTTATTTATTTTTTTTAACTTTTTTTTTAACGTTTATTTATTTTTTTGAGACAGAGCATGAACGGGGGAGGGTCAGAGAGAGGAAGACACAGAATCCAAAACAGGCTCCAGGCTCCGAGCTGTCAGCACAGAGCCCGACGCGGGGCTCGAACTCACAGACCGCGAGATCATGACCTGAGCTGAAGTCGGCCGCTCAACCGACTGAGCCACCCAGGCGCCCCCAAAATTTTATTTTTAAGTAATCTCTGCACCTGATATGGGGTTCAAACTCACAACCCCAAGATCAAGAGTCCCATGTTCTATCAACTGAGCCAGCCAGGTCCCCCAGGTATCTTTCTTTCTTTCTTTCTTTCTTTCTTTCTTTCTTTCTTTCTGTTTAAAACATTTTTTTTTAACATTTATTCATTCTTGAGAGACAGAAAGACACAGTGTGAGTTGGGGAGGGGCAGAGACAGGGAGGCACAGAATCTGAAGCAGGCCTCAGGCTCTGAGCTGCCAGCACAGAGCCTGACATGGGGCTCGAACCCACAAACCGTGAGATCATGACCTGAGCTGAAGTCGGACGCTCAACCGACTGAGACACTCAGGTGCCCCTGGGTGTCATTATTTCTATTTTACCGATAAGGAAACTGAAGTTAGGAGGACAGGTAACTTGCCCAGGTTCACCCAAGAAGGCTCTGTGCTGAATAGGTCGTGAGGGAAACAAATTCTTACTTTGGAAGTTTTACAGTCTAATGGCAAAACAGAAACACAAATGACTATGATATAAAATAATGCAAATAAATGGGAATGTAAAGGTACAAGTAATGGGTGCCTCGGTGGCTCAGTCAGTTAAGTGTCTTAGGCTCAGGCTATGATCTTACAGTTCATGAGTTTGAACCCCACGTTGGGCTCTCTTCTGTCAGCACACAGCCTGCTTGGGATTCTCTGTCCCCTCTTCTCTCTGTCCCTCCCCCATTCTTGCTCTCTCCCTCTCTCAATAATAAATAAACATGCAAACAAAAAAGGTGGGGCACCAGGGTAGCCCAGTTGGTTAACTTCTGCTCAGATCATGATCTCACAGTTTGTGAGTTCGAGCCCTGCATCAGGTTCAGGGCTGACAGCTTAGAGCCTGGAGCCTGGTTAGGATTCTGTGTCTCCCTCTCACTCTCTGCCCCTTCCCCACTCGCACTCTCTCTCACTCAAAAATAAACATTAAAAAATTATTTTAAAAAAGTTGCAAGTAAAATGTTCAGAGAGCACATAAGAAGGAGAATTTTGTTCTAATCTGGCAGTGAGTGACAGGTGTTTGAGCTAGGCCCTGAAAGATAATTAGGATTTTTTTTTTTTTTTAAGTAAGCTCTACTGCTGTATGTAGGGCTTGAACTCACCGCCCAACCCCCCAACCCCACCGAGATAAAAAGTTGCACACTCAACTGACTGAGCCAGCCAGGCATCATAATAGGATTTTTTTTAAGTTAATTTATTTATTTTGAGAGAGAGAGTGTGTGTGTGTGTGAGTGTGTGTCATTGGGAGAGGGGCAGAGAGAGAGGGAAAAAGAGGGAATTCCAAGCAGACTGTGCGCTGTCAGCAAGGAGCCCAAAACGGGGCTCCAGCTCACTAACCTTGAGATCATGACCTGAGCTGAAGTGGATGCTTAACCTACTGAGCCACCCAGGCACACCCCCCCCCCCCCCCCGCAGGAATCACATGGTCTTCTGACCGAGCCAGCCTGGTGCCCTAGCTGTCCTTCTTTTTTTTTTTTTTTTTGTTTATTTATTTTTGAGATAGAACGCGCGCGCCTACGGGCGCGCAAGTGGGGGAGGGGCAGAGAGGTAGACGAGGACTCCAAGGAAACTCCAGGCTCTGAGCTGTCAGCACAGAGCTGGCCACGGGCCTCAAAGCCCCAACAGTGAGATTGTGACCTGAGCCAAAGACAGACGCTTAACCGACTGAACCACCCAGGCTCCCCAGGTGCCCTAGCTATTTTAACCATTTTTTTTTTTCTGAGAGAGAGAGCGCATAAGTGAGCGAGGGGCAGAGAGAGAGAATCCCACAAGAGGCAGAGTGAGAGAAAAGAGAGAGAGAATCCCATGTAGGTTTTACAGTGTCAGCATGGGGCCTCAAGTGGGGAGGGGCAGAGAGAGAAAGAGGGAATCCCAAGCAGACTCTGCACTGTCAGCGAGGAGCCCAAAGCGGGGCTCCAGCTCACTAACCTTGAGATCATGACCTGAGCTGAAGTTGGATGCTTAACCTTCTGAGACATTCAGGCGCCCCATGTCTTAACCATTTTTAAGCGTACAGTTCAATAGTGCTAAGCACATTCACATTATTGTGCTGCCATCATCGTGATCCATTTCCAGAACTTTTTCATCATGCAAAACTGAAACCATACACCAATTAAACAATAGCTTGCCTACTCACCCTTCCAATAGCCCCTGCCAACCACTATTCCACTTCCTGTTGCTATGAATTGGACAACTTTAGATACCTCACATAAATGGAAACATATAGCATTTGTCTTTCTGTGACTGGTCTGTTTCACTTAGCATCATTCTTCATAGTTGATCCATGTCACAGTGTGTGTCAGAATTCCCTTCCTTTTTAATGTTTAATAATATTCCATTGTATATATGGGCCACGCTTTGTTTATCCATTCATCCATTGATGGACACTTGGGTTGCTTCTACCTCTTAGCTATTGTGAATAATGCTACGAACATGGGTGTGCAAATATCTCTTTGAGAGCCTGCTTTTGATTCTTTCAGATATATACCCAAAAGTGGTGTTGCTAGATCATATTGTAATTCTATTAATTTTTTGGTGAACTGTCATACTGTTTTGCATGATGGCGGTACCATTCATTGTACATTCTGTTATTTGCCTTTCTAACTGTGTTGATATTTGCACTGATGTTACAAATCCCTGGTAGGTTGATCTGCTATCCCCATAGCACAGTGGCCCCAAATCGCAAATGTATTCTTTACTGCCACACAATCACAGTAAAACAAATGTTCTTGAAGCAGTAAAAATTATTAGTTTTAATTTTATGAAATCTCAATCTTGAGTACATATCTTTTTAATATTCTGTGTGACGAAATGTGGTGAAATCATAAAGCCTTTAAACTGCACATCAAAGTATGAGGTTTATTCCAAGGGAAGGCACCTGTGCAGTCATTTAAGTTTGGAGCAAATCTAGCTGCTTTTATTAGGGGATGTCATTTTTACTTGAAAGAATGATTGACAAATGATGGTTATACAGACTTGGGTATTTGGCAGGCATTTTCTCAAAAGTGAATAAAATGAGACTATTACTTCAAGGAAAACAACGGACGGTATTTGTTGCCAATAATAAAATTCAAGCTTTCACATGAAACTAGAATTTTGGAAAACTTGCATCTGTCATCAGGACCTTGACAGTTTTGAAATACTTCAAATCTTTTATGATGAGATGGGTGGTGACATTCATGAATGAGATCTTTGATGTTTTATAATGAAACATGTGAGTATTTGGAAGATCAGCATAATGTAGTGAATCAATATTTTCCAAACAACCAATGTATGGTGTCCTAAAATTATTTATGAGTTAGGGTCCTGGCTGGATCAGTCAGTGGAGTGTGTGACTCTTAATCTTGGGGTTGTGAGTTGAAGCCCCATGTTGGATATAGAGATTACTTATAAAAAAAAAAGGTTTTAACTCTTCATGGGTAGAACATCTATTTAAGATACAAGATAGACCAATGGATTTTAATGTAACAGAATAAAAAATTCACTAAAACTAACCTTTAATAAACTCCACACTGAAACTAAACTTTAATAAACTCCTATGTGTTGATTATTAATATAATACCAAAGAATATCCACATCCAGAAAGGCTTTTAAAATACTTGGGGTGTCTGAGTGGCTCAGTTCATTGAGCATCCAACTCTTGATTTCAGCTCAGGTCATGATCTTGCAGTTTGTGAGTTTGAATCCCACATTGGGCTCTGTGCTGACAGTGTGGAACCTGCTTGTAATTCTCTCTCCTTCTCTCTGTCACTCCCCCACTCATGCACTCTCTCTCTCAAAATAAATAAATAAGCTTAAAAAGTTAACTAATTAATTAAAAATAGTTGTAACAAATATTCTTTAATCTCAATGCAAAAGATGTATCAAAAGTACAGACAAGAGGTTTCAATACAGTGGAGACTTTAAGGATGCTTAAAACCAGGGGCGCCTGGGTGACTCAGTTGGTTAAGTGTCCAACTTCGGCTCAGGTCATGATCTCACAGTTCATGAGTTTGAGCCGTGAATTGGGCCTTCTGCTGTCATGCAGAGACTGCTTCAAATACCCTGTTGCCCCTCTCTCTCTGGCCCTCCCCTACTCGTGCTCGCTCTCTCTCTCAAAAAAATAAATATACATAAAAAAAAAAAAAGAGTGCTTAAAACTACAAGCTACTAGGGCGCCTGGGTGGCTCCCTGGGGAAATGATCACTGGAGAGGGGCAAAGAGAGAGGAAGAGTGAGGGAGAAGGAGGGAGAGGGAGGTAGAGAGAGAGAATCCCAAGTAGCCTCTGCAATGTCAGCTCAGGGCTCAAACCCAAGAACCATGCAATTGTGAACTGAACTGAAATCAAGTGTCAGACACTTGGGGCACCTAAGTGATTCAATTGGTTAAACGTTGGACTTCAGCTCAGGTTATGATCTCACGGTTCACGGTTCCAGCCCTGCATCGAGCTCTGTGCATGCAAAGCCTGCCTGGGATTCTCTCTCTCTCTGCCGCCCCCCTGCCCTGCCCAAAATAAATAAATAAATAAACTTTAAAAAAAGGAAAAAGCACTACAAGATACCATTTTTCATGTAATTAATCCGCAATGCTTAAGAAGTCTAGTAAAGATGCTTAGTTGGTACAGAGAAAAGGTACAAAGAAACAGTCACTTTGACACATAGCTTCTGAAGGAACAGACTTTTATAAAACATTAATATCTATTAATATTTAAAATATATGTGTATGGGGCACCTGGCTGGCTCAGTTGGTAGAGTATGCAACTCTTGATCTTGAGGTTGTGAGTTTAAGTGCCATGTTGGGTGTAGAGATACATAGAAGGAAGGAAGGAAGGAAGGGAGAAATGAAGAAAGGGAGAGAAGAAGGAAGAAAGAAAGTTGGTTAAAATAAAATAAAATAAAATAAAATAAAATAAAATAAAATAAAATAAAATATATGTGTATGTTGACCCAGAAATTCCACTTTTAGGAATTTATACTACAAACATATGCACATTTGTTTAAAATTATATATACAGGGAATGGAAAGACTCTAAGTGCCCATAGAGGATGGTTAAATAAATTAAGCTATCCATATAATGGCATAGTATGAAGCCATTGAAAAGAATTGATCAGTTTTATGGGCTTAGTACGTAATTATCTCTAAAATATGTTGTTAATGAAAAAACAAGGTTGAGAACAATATACACAGTTTGCTGTCATCTATGAAAAATGTGTGTGTGTTGGGGGGGGGCTTGTGGATGTGCAGCCTCTGAAAACGTATACAAGAAACTTATATAAACTTGTTGGATCACTATGTTGTACACCTGAAACTAATGTCACATTGAGGGTCAACTATACTCAAATATATATATTATATATATATATATATATGTATGTATATAATATATATAATAAAGTACAGTAAGTGAAGTTTGAACAAACAATTTTGTTTAAATAATAAAAATTTAAAAATAAAGAAAGGGGTGTCTGGGTGACTCAGTTGGTTAAGCATCCATCTGTTGATTTCAGCTCAGGTTATGGTCTCACGTTTTTGTGAGTTTGAGCCTTGCATGGACTCTGTACTGGTGGTACAGAGCTCCTTGAGATTCTCCCCCTTTCTCTGCCCCTCCCCTGCTCATGCTTTCCCTGTTTCTTTCAAAATAAATAAATTAGCTTTAAAAAAAATTTTTTTTTAACGTTTATTTATCTTTGAGACAGAGAGAGACAGAGCATGAACGGGGGAGGGTCAGAGAGAGGGAGACACAGAATCTGAAACAGGCTCCAGGCCCCGAGCTGTCAGCACAGACCCCGACGCGGGGCTCGAACTCACGGACCGCAAGATCATGACCCGATCCGAAGTCGGCCGCCCAACCGACTGAGCCGCCCAGGTGCCCCTAAATTAGCTTTAAAAAAATAAAGAAAAAAAAAAGAAACTTGTAACAGTGGCTGCCTCTGAGGTGGAGAATTAGGTTGCTGGAAGACAATCATGGAAGGGAGACTTACTTTTCACTATATGATCTTTTATGTCCTTTTTTCTTTTTACTTTATGTCTTTTAAAAAATTCACATCAGCCTGGGTGGCTTAGTGGGTTAAGCATTAGACTTTGGCTCAGGTCGTGATCTCGCAGTTTGTGAATTCAAGCCTTGCGTCAGGTTCTGCACTGACAGCTCAGAGCCTGGAGACTGCTTTGGATTCTGAGTCTCCCTCTCTCTCTGACCCTACCCCACTCACACTCTGTCTGTCTGTCTCTCTCCCTCAAAAATAACATAAGCATTAAAAAAAATTTTTTTAATAAAAAATTCACATTAGGATTAGGTTTTATTGTTCACAATTTTTACATAAGTAATTAAAAAAGTAAAATAGTTCCAACAACAATTGGTGAGGATCTTACAGCAAAATGGACGAATATGATAAATATTGCCAAAGTGGAATCAATTGGTCTTGATAACTGATTTGATTTTGAGGGTTTGGATGGTGATAGGGCTAAAAGGAAAGACAAAGAAGAATTAAAGATGATATAGGGGCACCTGGGTGGCTCAGTCAATTGTGTCCCACTCTTGATTTCCACCAGGGTCATGGTCCCAGGGTCATGGTTTGAACCCAAGGTCGGGCTCTATGCTGAGTGTGGAACCTGCTTGAGATTCTCTTTCTTTCCCTCTGGCCCTGTCCCCTGCTTCCTCACTCTCTCTATCTCAAATAAAATTTGAAAATTAAGAAAAAAATTTTTAAAAAGATGATTTGGTTTCCCAGACAGAATGATTTATGGTGCCAGAACCCTGAAGAAAAGCAAAAGGAGAGGTTTATGGGTGGCAGTGGGGAGAGGGGTAAGAGACAGTGAGTGTTAGGCCTAGATGCTCCTATCATTTATGGGAGATGCACTTATAATTTACTAAAAGCTGCTAAATATATTTTCACAAATATAGTCTCTTGAATTCAAACAAACAACAAACAAACAAAACTATAAGAGGTAGGAATTACTATCCCTATTTTATAGTAATAAAATAGCCTTATTGATGTGACGAATCTTGCATAACCCTGAACAGCTCTGAAGTGGCAGAGGCTGGACTTGAATGAAAGCTGGTCTTGTACTCCAAGAACGTTTTTCCCCTCATATACCAAATGCCAGGCTTTGACTGGCAGAGGAAGCAGCTAAGAGAACAGGCTTTGGACTTGAACAAACTTGGATTCAAATACCAACTCTGTTAATTCCTAGCCGTATGACCTTAAGCAAGTTACTTCACCTTTCAAACATCACTTTCTCCCTCAGTATCTAGTAATGAGATTTAAATTAGATGATATATCTACAGCCTTCGGCAGACACATAGTTGTTTACACTAGGGCAGCTCAACTGTCATATTGATTGGACATGAGACACATCAGTCAGCAAATTGCCAATAAGAACTTTAGCTCTGGAGTTAAGGAAGGAGTACGGATTTACCTCATGTAATGATCATTCACTTAGCGTTTGCCATAAAAACTGTTCTACTTTTTCTTCAGTATGACAAGTTTTTCACTTAAAAAATAGTAAAAATATAATCTATTTTTATACCGTAATTTTTCAATGCTGTAGTTTTGGGCAAAGACACCACTTTACTTGGCACAATAGATTTACTCAGAGAATATCATTTGAAAAAATTTGAATTGTGCTCCAGATTTAGATGAACACAATTTTTTTTTCTTTTGCATATGGATACCAAGTGAGAAAAATGAGATATCTTTTAGGATCCTGCAGTTAGTTGTTTGTGTATGTCATCTACATTTTTCTTTTTTTTCCCCAGTATGTATGTGTGTATGTATGTATGTATTTACTTATTTTTTTTCTTAAAGCATATTTATTTACTTTGAAAGAGAGATCATGGGGGGAGGAGAGAGAGAGAGAGAGAGAGAGAGAGAGAGAAAGAGAGAGAGAGAGAAAGAGAGAGAACCCCAAGCAGGCTCTGCACTGTCAGCACAGAGCTCAAATGCAGGGCTCGAACT
Source organism: Acinonyx jubatus (assembly GCF_027475565.1). Taxonomy (NCBI): domain Eukaryota; kingdom Metazoa; phylum Chordata; class Mammalia; order Carnivora; family Felidae; genus Acinonyx; species Acinonyx jubatus. Next base: position 26,653,044 of record NC_069381.1, read on the forward strand.
TATGAACTGTGAGATCATGACCTGAGCTGAAATCAAGAGTCTGACACTCAACCTACTGAGCCACCCAGGCACTCCATATTTAAATTTTTTTTTAAGTTTATTTATTTATTTTGAGGGTGGGAAAGGCAGAGACAGAATGAGAGAGAGAATCCCAAGCAGGCTCTGCACCTGCAGTGTAGAGCCCAATGCGAGGCTCAAACTCACAAATGGTGAGGTCATGACCTGAGATGAAACCAAGAGTCAGACACTTAACCCACTGAGCTACCCAGGCACTTTTCAAGTTTTTATTTAAATTCCAGTTAGTTAACATATAATGTAATATTAGTTTCAGGAATAGAATTTAGTAATTCAACACTTAACATATAACACCTAGTGCTTATCACAAGAAGTGCCCTCCTTAATCCCCATCACCCATTTAACCCATCCGCCTGTCCTCCTCCCTCCTGCAGCCCTCTGTGTGTTCTCTATTGTTAAGTCATTTTCATTTTTCAAAGCACTTTTGTATGTAGCCTTTATTTTACTCTAGGAGTGTTTTTCCATGTTATAAATTTATTTTTAAGCTCAATTTAAGTGCAAGATAACCATGAGCCTGAAAAGATGGAAAAACTGGTGAAAATGGTCAAAAAGAGAATGTACCTCCTAAAAAGTAACTTCCTTGCTCCCTTACTCCACTAACCACATCTCATAATCAAGTCTTCTTTCTTTGATGAGTTGAATATAATTACTTGAATATTGAATATAATTAATTACATTTTATGGACAAAGATATTAACCTTCTAAGAGCTGTTTATTTGAAGGTTAGTATGGTATATTACATAGTACACATTATATACACAAACCATTATATATAATGGTATATGTTATATGCTCATATATTATAATATATAAGACATATAATGTAATATACCATATAATGGTATATATTTATATTATATTATGGCATATAAATCTCCTTACTGCTGCTGTATAAAATAACTTAAAAAATTTTTTTTTGAAGTTTTTATTTATTTTTGAGAGACAGAGAGAGACAGAGCACAAGCGGGGGAGGAGCAGAGAGAGAGGGAGACACAGAATCCAAAACAGGCTCCAGGCTCTGAGCTGACAGCACAGAGCCTGATGTGGGGCTTGAACTCATGAACCACGAGATCATGACCTGAGCTGAAGTCAGACGCTTAACCAACTGAGCCACCCAGGTGCCCCTGCTGTATAAAATAACTTAATTACAAAACTATATCCCATCATATTTATGGGTCCCACCTATAATGTAATTGATACTATAGAGTGTGTAAACAGGAAGATGGAAAACTTGAGAGCCAACTTAGACCTCAAGTATACAAATAATTTTTAAACGTAAAGAAATCTATTTATTAAGCAATGAAAATAAATGTTAAGCAATGAAACAGATTCGTATATTCACATATATAATATACTATATATTATAATGTATAGTATATGATATATAATTACAGTTATACAATATGATCTATAACATTATGATTATGATATATACCATATTATGATTTTATTTTTACTATATACCTTTATATAATGATATATGTTATATATTATAATCTCTTATTATATATTATAACCTATTATAAATTATAAATTATTGGGGTGCCTGGATGCCTCCATCAGAGGAGCATGTAACTCCTGATCTCAGGGTCACGAGTTTGAGCTCCACTTTCAGTGTAGAGATTACTTAAATAAATAAACTTAAGAAAATAATAACTTATAAATTATTATGTAAGTTATACCATTATATAATACATGAATCTATTTCATTGCTTAATATTTATTTTAACTGCTTAATAAATAGATTTCTTTACCTTTAAAAATTATTTATATACCTTGGTTTCTAAATTGGCTCCCAAGATTTCCATCCCCTGGTGTACACACTCTATAAGATCCCATCCCCTTAAGTTATAGGTGGGACCTGTAATATGATAGGATATAGTTTTGTGATTAAGTTATTTTATACAGCAGCAGTAAGGACATTTTAGAGATATAACGAGGTCCCTAATCAGTTGACTTCAAGGTAATCAAAAGGGAGATAGCCTTGGGTGGGCCTGATTAATCAGCTTGACTTTTTATGAAGGGGCCTAGATGTCACAGATAGAAGAAGTCACAGAGATTTGAAACATCAGATGCTCATCTGTTGACCTTGAAGAAGAAAACTGCCAGGTCTTAGAGAGAGCCATGTGGTAGGAAATGGTGGATGGCCTCTACAAACCAAGGGCCTCAGTCCTATGACAAAGGAATTGAATTCAGCCAATAACCAATGAGCTTGGAAGAGGATTCCAAGCCAAAGATGAGATTGAAGTTCTAGATGATACCTTGATTTCAGCTTGATAAGAAACAGAACAGAGGACCCAGCTAACCCATGCCCATATTTCTGACCTACAGAAACTATGAGATATTAAATTTGTGTTTAGTCCACACAATTTATTATGCAGCAGTAGAAAACTGGTACAAATGTGTGTAAATTAGCTATTACCACAAGAATTCTATTTAATAAACCTTTCCAAAACTCAGTGGTTTAAAGGAACCACCGTTTATTTGTTATGACTCTGTTGGTCAGCTGGGCAGTTCTTTCGATGGGCTGGGCAAGGCTAATCTCACCTGAACTTTTTCATGAATCCATAAATACTTGCTGGGTTTGCTGGGGGTTGGTTAGTCTAGAATGGACTTGGCTCCACTCCACATGGTCTCTCATCTCCCAGAAGGCTAGGTGTGTTTGTTGTCATGGTAGTGTCAATGTTAAAGAGAAGAAGAGAAACCATATAAGCAATTGTTCAATTGCTTGAATGAAGTTTTTTACTGTCTCATTGACTGAAGTAAGTCCCATGAGATGAGAAATGAAAATATGCCCACACAAAGACGTGTGAAAAAGTGTTCATAGTAGTTTTATTTTTAAGAGTCAACAACTGGAAACAATTGAAATGTTCATCAATAATAGAAAGAATAAACAAATTGTGGCATTCTCACAAAATGGAATGTAATTCAGCAATAGAAGAGTGAATTACTGACGTAAGCAACAGTGTAGATGAACATCAAAACCATTGTGTTGAGGGGTGCCTGGGTGGCTCAGTCATTTGAGTGTCTGCCTTTGGCTCAGGTCATGATCTCACAGTTTGTCAATTTGAGCCCCGCATCAGGCTCTCTGCTGTCAGCACAGAGCCTGCTTCAGATCCTCTGTCCCCTTCTCTTTCTCTTCCTCCCCTGCTCTTACTCTCTGTCTCTCTCAAAAAATAAACATTAAAAAAAAAAAAACCATTGTGTTGAGCCAAAGGGTGAGACACAAAAGAGTGTATCTGAATAATTCCATTTATAAGACATTGAAAAACAAAGATAAAGCTAATCCATGGGATAGAAATCAAAATAATGGTTGTTTAAAGGGGATAGGAGTTGAGTGGAAGGTGGCATGAGGGCACTCTCTAGGGCAAATGTGCTTTATCTTGATTGGGGTGGTGATTACACAGGTATATGAATTTATCAGAATTCATTAAATTGGGGCACCTGCGTGGCTCAGTTGGTTAAGCTACGGACTTCGGCTCAGGTCATGATCTCAGAGTTTGTGAGTTTGAGCCCTGCATCGGGCTCTGTGCTAACAGCTCAGAGCCTTGAACCTGCTCCGGATTCTCTGTGTGTGTGTCTCTCTCTCTGCCCCTCCTCAGCTCGCTCTCTCTCTGTCTCTCAAAAAAATGAATGAACATTAAAAAAAAATTAAAAAAACCAAAATTTGTTAAATTGTACACTTTAGATCTATGCGTTTATTCCTAAATTTTTTATATTTATTATATTTAATATACCTATATTTATTATACCTAAATTTTACCTTAAAAACAAAACAAACAAAGATTTAGTGGAAAGAATATAAGTGTTGATGTTAAAAAGTCTTGAATTTATTTATTTATTTATTTATTTATTTATTTATTTTAGAGAGAGAGCAAGCAGGGGAGAGGGGCAGAGGGGGAGAGAGAGAGAGAGAGATGCTTGAGCAGGCTTCACATGTGCAGAGCTTGACGCAGGGCTCAATCCCAGGACTCTGGGATCAGGACCTGAGCTGAAATCAAGAGTCAGATGGTCAAGCAACTGAGCTACCCAGATGCCCAATCTTCGAATTTAAATACCATTTTTACTTCCCAGCTGTGTAAAGTCGCTTACTTTTGATAGAGCTTAATTTTTTTCATGTACAAAATGCAAAAGTTGTATACTTTGTTGTTGTGGTGGTGGTAAAATATACATAACATAAATTTATCATTTTACAGATTTTTTAAAAAGATTGTTTTTTTTTAGTAATCTCTACACCCAATGTGGGGCTTGAGCTCACAACTCCAAGTTCAACAGTTGCAATGGTACACTGACTGAGCCAGCCAGGCGCTCCTCATTTTAAAATTTTTATTTATTGGGGTGCCTGGGTGGCTCAGTCGGTTAAGCGTCCGACTTTGGCTCAGGTCATGATCTCGCGGTTCGTGAGTTCAAGCCCCACGTCGGGCTCTGTGCTGACAGTTCAGAACCTGGAGCCTGTTTCAGATTCTGTGTCTCCCTTTCTCTCTCTCTGACCCTCCCCCATTCATGCTCTGTCTCTCTCTGTCTCAAAAATAAATAAACGTTAAAAAAAAATTATTTATTTATTTATTTATTTATTTATTTATTTAGTGCATTTATTTTTTGAGAGACAGAGAGCATGAGCAGGGGAGGGGCAGAGAGAGAGGGAGAGAAAAAGAATCCCAAGCAAGCTCCCCACCATCATCAAGGAGCCCAATGCAGGGCTCGAACTCACAAATCGTGAAATCATGACCTGAGTTGAAATCAAGAGTTGCACGCTTAACTGACTGAGACACCCAGGCTCAGCTTAATGATTTTAAAGTGTACAGTTTTATAGCATTAAATACATCTAATACTGTTCTGCAACCATCACCAGTATCCAGCTCCATAACTTTTTTTATCTTTCCCAACCAAAGCATTGTACCCATTAAATACTAAGTTTTGGTTCTCTTCTCCCCTAGCCTCTGGCATCTACACTTCTATTTCCTGTTTGTATGAATGGGACTATTCTTGATATCTTATATAGGTAGAATCATACAATATTTGTCCTTCGGTGAATGGCTTTTTTTCACATAGTATTGTTCTTCAAGATTCATCCATGTTGTGATGTGTGTCAAAATTTCCTTCCTTTTAAAGGCTGATGACTATTCCATTATGTGGATGTACTACATGTTTTTTATCCATTCATCTGTTGATGGACACTTAGGTTGCTTCACTTTTTTGCTATTATGAATAATGTTCTGAACGCAGGTATACAAATATCTGTTTAAGCCCCTGCTTTCACTTCTTTTGGGTATATATCCAGAAGCATATATGCTGGATCATATGATAATTCTATGTTTAATTTTTTGAGGAATTACCTGCCAAACACTTTTCCACAATGGCTGCATCATTTACATTCTCACCAGCAATGTACATGTGTTCCATTTTCTCCACATCCTCACCAATATTCATTTTCTGTTTTGTTTTGTTTTTATAATAGCCATCCTAATGTGGGTAAAGTGGTATTTGATTGTGTTTTTGATTTACATATTCCAATGACTAGTGATGCTGAGCACCTGTTCTTAAGCTTATTGGCCATTTATCTTCTTTGGAGAATTGTCTGTTCAAGACCTTTGCTCATTTTTTAATTGGTTGTTTTTTGTTGTTGTTGAGTTGTAAGAGTTCTTTATATATTCTGGATATCCATCACTTATCAGATATATGATTTGCAAATATTTTATCCCATTCTGTGGGTTGCCTTTTCAGTCTGTTGATAGCCTTTGATGCACAAGGTTTTTTGTTTGTTTGATTTTGATTTTGATTTTGTTTTTTTAAATTTTTTGTTTTATTATTTATTTTTATTTACTTAAAAAATGTTTTTAATGTTTATTTTTGAGATAGAGAGAGAGAGAGCACATGCGAGTGGAGGAGGGGCAGAAAAAGAGGGGGACAGAGGATCCTAAGTGGGCTCCATGCTGACAACAGAGAACCTGATGTGGTGCTTAAATTCATCAAATTCAGATCATGACCTGAACCAAAGCTGGACACTTAACTGATTGAGCCACCCAGGTGTCCCAAGTTTTATTTTTTTATTTTTTCAGAGAAAGAGAGAATGTGAGAGAGAAAGGGGCAGAGAGAAAGAGAGAGAGAGAGAATCACAAGCAGACTCCATGCTGCCAGTGCTGAGCCCATCTCGGGGCTTGATCTCATGAACAGTGATATCATGACCTGAGCTGAGATCAAGAGTTGGACTCTTAACTAACTGAAACACCCAGGCTCCCCCACAAGTCTTAATTTTGATGAACTCCAACTTAGCTATTTTTTTCTTTTGTTGGCTATCCTTTTGGTGTCATATCTAAAAAATGATTCCAAATCTATTGTCATGAAAAATTTCCCTTATGTTTTATTCTAAGAGTTTTATAGTTTTAGTTCTTGCATTTAGATCTTTGGTCCATTTTGATCCAAATTTGTGTATATGGTTATAAGGTAAGGGTCCAACTTCATTCCTCTGTGTGTAGTTATACAGGTTTCTCAACACCATTTGTTGAAAAGACTGTCCTTTTCCCATTGAACGGTCTTGGCACACACCCTCAACCATATATGGAGGTTTCTTTCTGAGCTCTCCAATCTATTTCATTGTTCTGTATGTCTGATTTGTCCCAGTACCCCACTATTTCAATTATTGTAGCTTCATAATAAGTTTTAAAATCAGACAGTATGAGTCCTCCAGGTTTGATTTACTTTTTCAAGTCTCTTTTGGCTATTTGGGGTCCCTTGAAGATGCTATATGAATTTTAGGTTGGATTATACTAGTTCTGCATACTAACTATGTATGAAACTTTTGATAGGGATTGCACTGAATCTGTACATCACTTTGGATAATATTGACATCTTAACAATATTAAGACATTAAATCCATGAATGTGGGATGTATGTCCTTTTATTTGTGTCTTATTTAATTTCTTTCAGAAATGTTTTGTAGTTTTCATTGTACAAGTCTTTTACTTCCTTGGTTAAATTGATTTTTAGTTATTATATTCTTTTTGATGCTATTATAAATGGAATTATATGTATAATGTAATTTCCTTTTCATATTGTCCAGTATTAGTATATAGAAATGCAACTTATTTTTGCATGTTGACTTTGTATCCTGTTACTTTGCTAAATTGACTCATTTGTTCTAACAATTATTTGTGGAATCTTTAGGGTTTTCTACAAATAAGATCATATCATCTGTGAACAAAGAACTTCCTTTCCAATTTGGATGCTTTTGATTTTTTTTCTTGCCTAATTGCTCTATGATTTCCATCACTACATTGTATATAAGTAGTAAAAGTGGGGATGCTTGCTATGTTTCTGATCGTTGAGGAAAATGTTTTAGTCTTTTACCATTGAGTATGATGTTTGCTGTGGGTTTTCATATGCAGCCTTTGTTATGTTGGGATAGTGTCCTGCTATTCTTAGTTTGTTGAGTGTTTTTATCATGAAAGGGTATTTTATTTGTCAAATGCTTTTTCTGTATCAGTTGATATGATCACGTGGTTCTTTTTCCTTCATTCTATTAATGTGATCTATTACATTGATTGATTTCATACGTTGAACCATCGCTGCATTTCAGAAATAAATCTCACTTGGTCATACACATAATCCTGTTAACATGCAGTTGAATTCAGTTTACTTGTATTTTTGTTGAGGATTTTTGCTTCAGTGTTCATAAGGGATAATGATCTATAGCTTTCTTTTTTTGTAGTGTCTTTGGCTTGGGAATCAGGGCAATGCTAACCTAATACAATGAGTTAGGAAGTAGTCTTTCCTTTTCAATTTTTTGGAAGAATTTGAACAGAACAGATATTAGTTCTTAAATGTTTGGTGGAATTCGCCAGTGATGACATCAGGTCCTGGGCCTTTCTTTGTTTCTATTTCTTTTAAGTTTATTTATTTGTTTTGAGAGACAGAGCACAAGCAGGGGGAGGGAGGGGCCGAGAAAGAGAGGGAGAGAGAGAATCTTAAGCAGGTTCTGTACTGTCAGCGCAGAACCTGACTTGGGGCTTGATCTCACAGACTGTGAAATAATGACCTGAGCCAAAATCAAGAGTTGGACGCCAAACTGACTGAGCCACTCAGGTGCCCGTATTTCATTTACTTATTTTTAAAAACTGTTTATTTCTTTATTTCAAGAGAGAGCTTGTGAGCAGGCGAGGGGCAGAAAGAGAGGGACAGAGCTAATCCCAAGTGGGCTCCATGATGTCAGCCCAGAGCCCTACATGGGGCTTAAACTCATGAACCATGAGATCATGACCTGGGCTGAAACCAAGAGTCTGACTTTTAACCAACTGAGCCATCCAGGCACCCCTAAATATTTTATTTTTAAGTAATGTCCACACCCGACACAGGGCTTGAACCCATACTTGAGATCAAGAGTCACACGCTCTACTGACTGAGTCAGCCAGGCATTCTATCAGATTTTCTATTCATTATTTAGTCTTGGTAGCAATTTGTCCATTTCAGCTAGATTATCCAATTTGTTGGCAGATAATTGTTCACTCTTTTATGATCCTTTTTATTCCTGTAGAATTGGTAGTTATGTCTCTACATTCATTTCTGATTTTAGTTGTTTGAGCCTAATCTTGTTTTTCTTGGTCAATCTAGCTAAAGGTTTGTCAATTTTGTTGATATTTTCCAAGAACTAACTCTTGGCTTTGTTGATTTTATCTCACCAGGTTTTTGTGAAGATTAAATAAGATGATGTGATACCAATTCCTAAAGAAGAAATACAAATGGTCAAGAGTCATATTTTAAAGAGTTCAGCTTCTTCAAATAATTCAAAAAAATTGAGTTAACAGTAAGACACCATTTTATCAAATCATCATAGTTAGAAACAGAACCCAGCCAGGAGTCAACACCTTGTGTGTGGGTTTAGTTACTAAAAGGAGACACTTAGGGGGGCTTCAGGGACATTGGTAATATTTTTTCATTGACCTTGGAGCTGGTTTGATGTTTTAAAAATTCATCAAGCAATGGGGAGTTATTGTTTATAGGGTATAGCATCTTCTGTACCCAATAAAGAATTTCCTATACTCAATAAAGAATTCCTGAATTGGATGGTGTTGATGGTTTCGGAACTATTTGAATGTCCTTAATGTCAATGAATTGTACACTTAAAAATGGTAAGATGGGGGTGACTGGGTGGCTCAGAAGGTTAAACATTTGACTTGCAATCTCAGCTCAGGTCTTGCTCTCAGAGTCATGAGTTCAAGCCCCACATTGGGCTCTGCGCTGGGCATGAAGCCTACTTAAAAAAATGATAAGATGATAAATTTTAGGGATGCCTGGGTGGCTTGGTCAGTTAAGCGTTGGACTCTGGATTTCAGCTCAGGTCATGATCTCACGGTTTGTGAGTTCAAGCCCCACATTTGGCTATGTGCTGGGAGTGTGGACCCTGCTTGTGATTCTCTCTCACTCCCTCTCTCTCTCTGCCCCTACCCTCCTCACTCTCTCTCTCTCAAGATAAATAAACTTTTAAAAAAGATGAAAAATTTTATACTGTGTGTATTTCACTACAATTTTAAAAGTTTATTCAACTATATATTTATAATTTGTGCACTTTTATGTATATTACTTATATTTTAATTATTAAAAAATATAGTAATAGGATGGGAGTCTGCAGTAAGCAATCACTGCTGGTGAAAGTGTAACTTATAATTTCTGGAAGACAATCTAGCTACATGGCTATAAAGCTATAACCTTTGTCTCAGGAATTCTACATCTAGGAACTTATCCTGGGGCACCTGTGTGGCTCAGTCAGTTTAGTGTCCGACTTTGGCTCAGGTCGTGATCTTGGGGTCCATGAGTTCAAGCCCTGCATCAGACTCTGTGCTGACAGCTTAGAGTCTGGAGCCTGCTTCAGATTCTGTGTCTCCTTTTCTCTCTCACCACTTCTACTCTGTCTCTCTCTCTCAAAAATAAAAATAGACATTAAAAAAATTAAAAAAGACAGTGAAATTAAATTGGGGTAGTTCTCAATAGCAGTCATAAAAGATGACAGAAGCAAATAAATCTAGAATTGGACATAATAGATTTAGCCAAGGGATGGCATGATGCGTGATATAGCTTCTACACCTCATCTGTGTTAGATATCACTAATAAGTTATTGAACCTACATGTGATTCAATAGATGTTTTCTACACAATGCCCCAGCAGCCATTACCAGGTAATTGGAGCTGCCAATGAGGCCCTACCTAAGGTATTCTAATCATTTAACATTGTGAGAACACTGAGGACCATAAATGTAAGGGGACTGGCCAAAGGTCATTCACTGGCTGACAGAGAACACTTATTCTGTATAATGTAAAATCTGTTTTCTTTTGAGATTTGAATCAGTTAACAATGCCCCAGAAACCAGCAAGGGCACATGAAAATCTATATAGGGTGGATCATTTCTATCTAGGAAGACAGTTTCCTATGGCATTAAGAAATCCAAGGGGGCAGCAAGGGACAGGGAGCAGAATATTGATGTTCCTCCTCCTACCCCAGGGAGAAGGCAGAGGTTAATGAGGAGGAAAATGAAGATCCTTCCATAAGCCTCATAATTGTGTAATTCTTGAAAGTATCCCACCAGGTAGTAGGGAAAGAAGGATGATGTTCCTCTACAAGCAGCATCCCACAAGAGGGGACACTCAACTCTATTTGTTCTATTTGTTCAGGTTCTCACAACCAGAGTTTAAGAGTTCTTCAGAAACTAACCAGCCAACTAACTAACTAACCAACGAACTAAAGTAGTCCTCCTCCACTTTTTGTCCCAACTCCCTGTCTTACTTTCTTCTGAACATCCTCAGATTTTACCTAATAGATATAAATGTCTGATTTTCATTAAAACATATTTGAATCTAAGGGATAGAATTCCTCTAGGTAATAACTTCTTTGGGGAAGAAACTCCAAGTCTTTTATAGCTGCTCTCTGCACATATCCCTAAGATGGCGTCCACATGTATGAAGCGTTAATGTGCTGAGGAAGCCTGAAACCTTGGATCTATTTGGTGTCCTTGTGCTATACTTTGACTTGTCTAGATGTTCAGCAACCTATTGGTCAGTGAGTGGTGTATCTTGTAGCCTGGCCTCTCTAAGCTTGCTAATTGTCTGGAGGAACCACAACTCTTTCTGAAGTCTGGTTGTTACTACTTTTTGTTCTAGGTCCAGTGAGCTCTACAGAGCTACTTCCCCCTAGAGTTGTCAGTTAGTCTCTTGGCTATCTTCCCTATGTCTCCACAGGATATGTGGGAACTTCTAGATACATTCTATACCTCAGTGGGGATAAGGACCACTCACTTGTAGAACTTCTTCCAAGATTCTGTGTCTAATTTTGTATATGGAAGAAGTTGTGTTCTAGTTCTTTAAAAATTTCCTCCCTGTCCTCATCACATAAGCTTTAATACCCACAAAATATGGATTCACCCCTAACTAAAAGGCACTCTGAGGGGCTAAATGCAGGCTTTCTTTCTCTTCCCAACTACACAAGGCCATTACTTTTACTAAAGTAATGTAGCTGCTTGCCTGTGGGTGTGGATATAGTCTGCAAATCATCTTTACCTGGAATTCCAAACAGAAGCAAAGCAAAAATGCTTTCTATTCGGAAAGGCTAGAGTAGAAAGACAGAGGTGTGTGTCTTTCAATCACTGCCTCTCTTTTCCTTCTTATTCCTTCTGCCATTTAACTAAGAGCCAGGCTTTTCTTTTACTTTCCTATGTCACATTTTCATGGCTTAGCTGTCCTAGATGAAAGGAGCATCTCCTCTGGAGTCTGGGGAGAAATGAGATTCTTACTATGTACCAAATTTTATAAGTTAAATGGAATTAAGGAAATTTAGCAAATTCTTTTTCTCTCCACTAAGCCTATTCTACTCTCTCCTGATTATGGAAATAAGTCTCAGAGCTCTACTTCAGGCCAGAGTCTAGGATAGAACATGATTTAAAGAAAAAAATTAAAATGAATCAGCTTGATATTTGTTAAAGTATTATACTATTATATTTTACTTTTTTTTTTTTGAGAAGTCAGAAGATTGGATTTGTACATGACATAATCCCATTTTAAATGTTGGCAAATAATTAAAAAATTTAAAAATGTAGAATGTATAAAATAATATACTCTTCTAGTGCTAGGAACCAAAGGGTTCTAAGAGATTTAAAGATATTAACTAATTCTCCCAACAATGCATTTTACAGAGGAGGATACTGAGGCATAGAGCAAGTTACTTGACCAAGATCACATAGCTATATGTGATGCAAACCAAATACATGTCTATGGGGAAGATTTGTCTGCAAGGCAACCAATATGCAACCTCTAGTTCATGATATATTGGAATAAGCTAGAAAGAAAAAACCTTTGGATTCTGGCTTGGCTTCTCTGCTGAATGACCATGTAGTGGTCACTTAACCTCTGTAAATCCCTCTGTAAAATAAGCATAATATGATTAACTTTGCAGTGCTCACTAAGTGTTGGTTTTCTCTTTTCTCCTCCTATGTGGATGCTAGCACTGAACATTCATGATATGTTTGTATATTATCTGCAATGCACAAATCTTGTCTATTGTTCAAGACCCAATATATTCCCAATACTTCCAGAAATAATCTGATATGATAGACAGTGCTAGACTTGAGGTCAATATGCTTGTTCCAGTCCTGATGCTGTTATGAATCGCTTGTGTGATCTCACACAAGTTTCTGAACCTCAATGACTCCATCTTTAAAATGTGGTGTTGGACTGAATCAAATGGCCTTCAGATGTGTCTTGAGAAATGCCACATTTCTCTAATGGTGGGAAGTGTCATGAAAGAAGAAGAGAGAGGGCAAGGGGAAGGATGGATGAGCGGATGGGTTCCCCATCTCCACTTCAAATTTAGCAACTCCATTTTAAGCTCAGATTTTATTAGAAGGGAATATTCTACTGCCAATAAAACAGGTGGAAACCACTAGACCTTTCATGTACCCATATTCTCTAAAACAATCTCTTTTTTTTTGGTTTCTCTTTTGGTTTCCTTTTTGTTCTAAACATGGAACTAAAAGATCTGACATGTTTTAAAAATTCCATCTGAAATATACATTCTTTTGTCCTTTCCTCTTTCCTACGCAGAAGTGAAGAGGCCTAAGCAAGGACAAACATGGATACATCCAGTGATTCCACAGTTTTCAGCAAAATGTGACAGATTAAGAAACTTCTCAGTTTCAAAACAGCTACCAAGTGACATGCAAAAGTCACAAATGGTCTCTTTTTATCCTGTGACTTTAGGAATTGCTCATTTGCATTTCAATGTTTCTTGCTGGGTGGGAATGACCTTCAGGAGGCAACTTCTTTGTATTTACCTGATTGTCTCTCAGCTATCATGAACTCCATTAGAGCAATTTTTCTCCACCTGAGGCTAGGGAACTGTACGAAGGGGACTAAATCAAGCCTCCATTCTCTTCAGTCTTCCTCAGTTTCTGTTTTAGGGCAAGATAGACCCAAATCTACTTCCCAGTTTTCTGCTTGGAAATAAGATGAGCATCCTTTAAGTCAGATCCTCAAAGCTCCTTCAATGGAGGTGAATGAGGACATACAATACCTGCAAATCATCACCCATCTTCAGAGAAGAATTACAGTATTCTTGAAACATCATGGAACTTTCATTTCTGATCTTCTAGATGAAAGCTGATTTATCTTTTGCTTTGAAAACTGTTTGGTGCATTGAAAAGCCTGGGAGGCTGTCACTCAAATCTTGATTCTAATTTCACACCAGCATTTAGGTGCCTTGGGGCAAATTACTTTCTGGACTAGGCTGCTATTTTACTATTGGGATATTGGAGTAGATGCTTTCTGAGATCCTTCTCGATTTAGATATTCTAAGGACAAATTACTATAGAGGAAATTATCTCCAGTTGTTGGTTCGGTCTTCAAAATCACTATAGGATCTAATTTTGAGGTTAGGCTCTCAGAGTTGGCCCTTAATAGTCTATGCTCTGGGCTTCAGATCTGGCTGTCTAAAGGAAGGAAAGCTGGGTCTCTTTGGGATGACTGGCTTGTTTCCTCATTGGTTGGGATTCTTCATGTTCAGAGGTCCACTGGGAACTTCAGTTCACCATCATTTCCCCTATACAATGGTATCTCCGCAGTCAGGTGTAAGATGGTGATCTGGACCCCTCACTGACATTTCACCCAATTCTCCAGACAGTCCTTTCATTAATTTCTTTCATTCCTCCTTCATCACTGCATCATGGTCCCTTTAAGGCAGCGGCCATAGTTGAGTGGTGGGAGCAGCTGCTGGCAGCAAAGAGACTTGCAGGATTTGGCCTACCCTTGGCCAGTCACAGCGCACGCTCAGGACCGGGGGCTTGGTGGGAAAGGAAGGAGGGGCTTAAGGTGCGCCTGCGCAACTGGGGCGCGCGCAAGGGGCTGGTTTGGTGATCCCTTTAAGAAACCGCAGGCGGAGGAATTTCTCTGAGAGAAAATAATCCTACTCACGGGGCCCCTTGGAGGCCATTAACCCCCCGAGTCCCGGCCCCCCCTTTTCCCGGGCAGGCCCTACCGCCCACGCGCGCACCCGTGGGATCTCAGGATCTCAGACCCGGCGCGCGGCATCCGCCCCCTCCCCACTCTCAGCGCCGGGCCCGGTTGGGTCTAGGGAAGCTGCCGCGAGGCGGCCGTGCCTGCAGTGTGGGCGGGGGCCGGGGGCCCGAGAGGTTCCGCCGCCACCGCGCCGGGAGCCGCAGCGGTTCCGAGCGGGGCCCAACATGGCGGAGAGAGAGGTGGAGTCCGGCCCCCGAAAGAGGGTAGGTGAGGTGAGGCAGAACTCGGGCGGCGGGCGGCGGGCGGCGGGGGGCGGGGCGGGAGCCGCGTCCCGGGGCCGGGAATGGGCCAAGCGCAGGCTCGTGGAGGGGTCGCGGAGGCCCCGTTGGAGAGAGGCTGCGGGCAGGACTGAGGCAACCTTGGGTCTGGAGCGTGCTGGAGAGTGGTCCTTCGGCAGGTGGGACAAAGATTTGCTGCTGGTTAGGAGGGGGAGGGGCGGGGGGTTCTTTGCTTTTTTTTATTTTTCCTGCATTGGGGGTGGCTTATCTGGGCCAGGGGAGGGAAGGTGTCAGATTGTTAAGTGCATCTTTAGTAAATCAGAGTCTGGAAGTTTAACTGGGGAGAGGTCAGGTGGGGGTGGTGGTGGCGGGAATAAGTCGTGGACGGGTCTCAAGAGGAATAACCTGGAGGGTTCTTCAGTAACACCGTCGCGAATTCATGCTCCTGCCTCCTTTCCCCTCCCCCCCCCCCCATAACCGTTATCAAGACTAAGGTGGAGGTGGTGCTCTTACCTGTGAAGAAGTGGGGTCGTTGGCATGTCCTGATTTAGGAGAAAGATTTTGGCAACTCTAAATGTCATGTTCTAGTCTAGCCTCTTTACCAACAATTAGGAACGTGGAAGAGTATGACAAGTTTTGTCATAACAGGAATGCACCCAACCAACCTGCAGAGGTGAAGCCAGTTCTGCATAGGAGTTGTTGAGTGCTTTTAAAGTTTGTCTTGAAACTTTTATTTAATTCTGAATGTTTTTTTTTTCAGACGGAGAACCATACTGTACTATCGATTGAGCAATATTTTTCAGATTTTTTTTTTTTAACTTCCTACCCCCCCCCCCCCCCCCTTAGCATGTTGAGCAGTAAGTTTCTTATCAGGAATCTTGCTTTTGGGAATGATCACAAAATGATCAAATTAGTGTTAAGTCAATTATGTAAAAAAATTACTAGATTTTTACTGATAGTGCCTTTTTTGATTTAGCAGAGTTAGCAATCTCTTTATGATATTAGGGATAGTCACTTGAGTGCTTACTATGTGTCTGGCATTGTGCTTTTTAGGAAGAATTTACCTTTCCATTAGCTATGTAAAACCCATTTTGCAGGTGAGGAAATATAGGCTTATAGAGAAATATAGAGAGGTTAAGTAATTAAGATCAGATAGCTATTTAAGAGGTTGAGTTTGGATTTGAATTCAGGTTTGTCCCAACTACAGTACTTGTGTAGGTTGCCAATCTATGTTTCTTTCCTTAAAAGCTTAAATTATAAATAGCCAAAGAAGTGTCGAATAGTTTTTTCCAACAATTTATTAGGAAATATTTTCAACTACACAGCAAAATTGAAAAATTTTACAGGTGGCGTTCATATACCCACTACTTAGATTGTTCTATTGACATTTTACTGGTTTTATTACATATTTATTCATCTATTTAGTCCTTTATCCTTATATCAGTTATTTTAATGCATTTCATTGTCGTATTTGGAGTAATTACAATTTAATGTTGACAGTCTTAGGTTTATAAAAGTTTAGCTCTTCATGCAATAATTAGTCATAGCTAGAGAACAAGTTAAGCTGTATAATGATAGTGTACCAAGTAGTACATTTAATGTAAATATTGGGTATAGAATGCATGTCTTGAAATCTTAAATTACTCTTCCAGTTGTGAGTCAATTTTAAAGTCGATCCTCATATTTGAGTGAAGGCAGATGGCATGTGATCCACCATTAAAATATATAGGGTAAATTACTTTAGTTGTGTAATGTTCTTTCAAGGAGATTGCTGAATCCAGTTGCTATTATTGCTGTTGTCATTCATCTTATAAGATGGAATGTTCTAGAAAAACATCTGCGTGCTTTGGTAACAATTTCAACTGGATTTTAAATACTTCTTGCTCTTCTAATATGCTTAAACGGTGCTGCACTGGTGGTAATCTAAATTATTATTTTTTAATATGTAATATATGTAGCGCTTCCACAGGTTTTACCATTATTTTACCAATTTCATTGTGGAGGAAGGTTTACATTCATTATTTTTTAGATTCCATAATCCATTTTAAAGTTGTTATTTAATTTTTTTTTTTTTTTTTTTAAAGTAATCTCTACACCCAATGTGGGGCTCAAAATCATGGCCCTTGAGATCAAGAGTCACATGCTCTACCGACTGAGCCGACCAGGTGCCCATCCATTTTATTTTGATATCAAAACAAAATGTTCAGTAGGGTTATCCCGAACTGTACACATGGTATATGCACTTTTTTTTTTTCACTCACTTTTTGGTATGCTAAACTCCATATGGATTCCATATGTATATTCTAAACAGGTTAGTGAGAACTATGTGCAAAAGTACAAGATCTTTTTAAATAATTTGGTTGTTTGCTTTGAGGTAGCTAAAAAAAATTGCACAAGCCTAAGTAATAAATTTAGGTTATTTCATCTCAAATTGCATTGATATGACATGGTATTATATTTATGATACTGCTTTGACTTTTATAATTCTAAGTCATAAGTTGTTGAGCACCTATGTTAGTTGATGTACCTTATGCTATGCATTATGCTATGGTATTTATGATCAGCTAGAATAATACATTCTGGCTCTCCTGCTAAATTGCCAACTCCTTTAGAGGAGGGACCATTGTACAGCATTTTGCATCTCCAACACCTAAGACTTCCACATAATAGAACTCAAAAGACTTGGTTTTTGGTAAGAAAGTTCAGTTGTTATAGTAGTGTGTATGGCGTGGGTACCAAGTTATCTGTTTTGTAATTTTGGAAGCTTTTGTAAATGTTTCATACCATCTTTATACTCAGTAATTCTCTCCTATGGATCCAGATTTAGGGATCTTCTGATTGTTCGGGATTTTGGTTAGATGGAAGAGTGTAAACAACCTTAAGTTTTGTGTAGGCCTGCCTGGTGTCTTTTATGCTTGTGGGCAATTAGAACAATAGGTATTCATTAGATAAGGTTGATTCGATTGTATTCTGACTATATTGGAATGCCAGTCTCTCAATTTGTGAACTTGGGGAAGCTGAGTATGTGGGTGTGTCGGCACTATATCCATCTATCATCTGTGCTAAGAACAAGTTCACATGATGGCCAGTATTATATACACATACACTCTTTCTCATTTTAAAGTTAGGATATTTTTGAGATAACGTTTATGAATTTTTTTTAAGATTGCAAAATTTTTATTTTCTTAAATAAGTTTTAAAATTCATTAGGTAGGTTTGTTGTAAATAGTGGAATTATTTTATATGTGGCTATTATAGTAAACCTATGAAGCAGGCAATCTAAATCTGGTGGCCATATTTTTTTTGTGAAATCCCTGTATATATTTTTTTTATGTTTATTTTTGAAGGAGAGAGAGACGGAGTGTGAGTGGGGGAGGGGCAGAGAGAGAGGGAGACAGAATCAGAAGCAGGCTCCAGGCTCTGAGCTGTCAGCACAGAGCCCGTCGCAGGGGTTGTGGGGCTTGAACTCACAAGCCGCGAGATCATGACCTGAGCTGAAGTCGGATGTTCAACGGACTGAGCCACCCAGGTGCCCCCCTATATCTTTTCAGAGTTTACATACAGAATGATGATTTTTGTAAATGTATATGTTATTAAGTGGTCTAGTAAGTTGTATCCGTTCTTAAACTTCTCTGTATATTAAATTTGGGACATATATGTTTGGTATACTTAAAGATAAACATATGTAGAAGTAGTATGCTTCAATTTTTGTAAAAACTGACCATATTCCCCTCCCTACATACATGTGTATATATGTATGAGCTTGGAGAAAGTTGTGGAGGATACATTTCAGGCTACATGTTACCGTTGATTATCTTCAAGGGTTTGAGATAAGGGAAAGGGAGAATAGGGGAAGATTTTTGCAAAATGGAAAATACTCATGGTATAATATTAAGTGAAAATGTAGACTGTAAAATATTATCCATATTATTATTGTAAATATGTAAACACTGAACATGCATATAGACAAGGAATAGAAAATAATATGAACAAATGAAAACATTGATTTTATCACGTGATGGGATTATGGAGTTTTGTTTTGGATTTCTGTTATTTTAATATTTTATTAAATATTTGCAATAATTGCAAAAGGTTGATCCTTCTTAGTGCCTTGATGAACTTTTTATCTTTTGTCTTTTTGCTAAATGTTTTACTTAAAAGCACAAAAGCGTGATGTCACAGGAGAGCCTGGTGGCTCAGTCAGTTAAGCGTCTGACTTTGGTTCAAGTCATGAACTCCCAGTTTGTGGGTTTGAGCCCCATGTCGGCTCTTTGCTCTCAGCACGGCGCATGCTTTGGATTCTCTGTTTCCCTCCATCTCTGCCCCTTTTCCCGCTTGCACTTGCTTGCTTGCTCTCTTTGTCAAAGATAAATAAACATTAAAAGAAAAAAATCACAGCGGTACGTATTATTAAAAATATTTGCAGTTCACGTGTCTAGAATGTAAAGCATCTGCTTGAAGAATGCATTGGTTCTGTATAGAGAGCATTTGAAGAGCCCAATCTAGTGAATTGTTTTCACAGTGCCCATCTTATAACTAGCAGAGGTTTCTATAAATAATACTTGATATTTATAGACATTTAAGTTCTAGTCATTATTCTGATTATTTTATATGTAATATATCCTCCAGTCCTTATCAATTCCAATTCCATAAACAGTGGTCACTGTTACTGTCCCATTTTATAAATGAAGAAACTGGGGCAAAGAGTTGTTTTTTGTTTTCTGGGGTTTTTTTGCTCAGGGTCCTAATATAATAAGTTAAACCAGTATCAAGTACTACGTGAAAAATTATACTGTTTGATAAAGTTTAGGTTAGAATTTATTATAACATGTAAGAGTTAATATGTCTACTAATTAAATGTAATATATGTAACATAGAATACATGTATATAATAATATGTGTAAAATGGTCTAGGTCCCGAATTCATTATGTGGAATTTTTGATGATTAAAATCAATTGAATTATATTTAAATTGATGTATAAACTACTTCTTAGGAAGCATCAAAATACATTCCAGTTTGAGGTAACCTTAAAACATATCTTCACAACTCACAAGTTTATTTTTAATAAAGTAGACACTAAATATTTTAAAACTATGATATATTTTAAAGTTTGTGCTTCCTTTGAATATGGACTTATTTTCTTATTTTGCTAAAGACAGTATAAGGAGATAAATGTAAAATTGCAATTTCTATGGTATTTAGTGGATATTTTTGAATTCTACATTAGATCAACCACTCTTTAAAGAAGAATAACATTTCCGTTAAGTATTCTGATTATTTTACTGTGCATTAACTATGTAATTATTTTAGTAAAGGAAAGAGAAAGGAGAGCATTATAGTATTAGGTTGAACTATATGAAATTGCTAATATTTGACCATTTGACTTACAAAAACACATTTTCTTTTTTTTTTTCAAACAATGAATAATCACTTTATTAAAAAGGTTGATTTAAGCATCTACAATGGTGACTTCAACCTCACCGTCTGTCTTAATACTGATGGAAGTAATCTTAATCTGCTTTAATAATCTCAGAAGCACTGTGTGCAAATCAGTGAGTCGCTTGTGGATCCTCATCTGAAAACAGACACAAGTCTTTTTTTTTTTTTTTTTTTAATGTTTATTTATTTTTGAGAGAGACAGAGACAGAATGTGAGTGGGTTAGGGGCAGAGAAAGAGGGAGACACAGAAGCAGAAGCAGGCTCCAGGCTATGACCTGTCAGCACAGAGCCCGATGACGGGCTCGAACTCACGAACTGTGAGATCATGACCTGAGCCGAAGTTGGATGCTCAACTGACTGAACCACCCAGGCGCCCCCAGACACAAGTCTTAGAACCTTTACTACAAAGAGTTTTTCTCCGTAGTGATTCTCAGGGTCTTGGTAGGCATCCGAACTTGTCCTTTCACTTTTAGATTCTTTTCCTTTGCATCTCTAATCAAGTCAGCACATACCTTCTCCAAAGATTTTACATTGCAGCTGGTTAGAGTGATTCTGATTCAGTGAATTGCCACTTCTGGTTCCACGTGTCTTCCCGGTGTCTTGAAAAGCCATGGCTGTGGCGTGGCTTCTGACTGATTTGTTCTTGGGCAGAAGTGAGCAGTGGTGAGTCAGGAACAGGAGCTGGGTGCCTGGAGCTCCGTTGTAGCTGTGACCATGTCTTTCTCAAAGAGCCAAAAATGCATTTTCATATGCCTCAATCTAATAGAGCATGGGCTTCTCAAAGTCAGGTTATGGTACAATCTCTGGTGTTGAGCAATATTGGGATAATAACACCCACACACATTTATACTTAGGGAATATGCATAGTGGTATTTTAATTTCATTCTTATTATTTTTCTGGCCTCCTGGAAGCTTAAGTTATCTATCTTCCTTGACCAAAGATAGTACCTGAGCAACCCTTTTCTATCGAACGTGGACTACCCAATACTCTTGGAGGCCAAGGATCGTATATGTTTATCTTTCTTTACATCTCCCAACGTGTTGGTTTAAGATGTTTTAAGTTACATATATATACACACACATATACGTATATACACATATATACATACACACATATACGTGTATATACACACATATATATATGCTGTCACATGCATACTGCACATTTACAGGCAAAAAAAAAACAAAACAAAAAACCAAACAAAAAACAAAACCCTTTTATTCTGTTTCATAATTTGATATTAATATAGAATATAAAATATAGATTGGTACAGTGAAACCCCATATTCCTATTACTCAGCTTTGACAACTGAACAGTTATCAACATTTTGCTATTCCTGTGTCATCCAACTTTTTTTTCAATGTGTATTTTTAAAAAAAATTTTTTTTTTAACGTTTTTATTTTTGAGACAGAGAGAGACAGAGCATGTAAAGGGGAGGGGCAGAGAGAGAGGGAGACACAGAATCTGAAACAGGCTCCAGGCTCTGAGCTGTCAGCACAGAGCCCGATGCGGGGCTTGAACTCACGGACTGTGAGATCATGACCTGAGCCGAAGTCGGATGCTTAACCGACCAAGCCACCCAGGCGCCCCTTTAATGTGTATTTTTGAGAGAGAGAAAGCATAAATGGGGGAAGAGCAGAGAGAGGGGGACAGAGGGTCTCATGAACCGTGAGATCATGACCTGAGCTGAAGTTGGTTGCTAAACTGACTGAGCCACCCATGTGCCCCTGCCTGTTTTTTTTATTGAGATAATTTTATTTAATTTTTATTAAATTTTTAAAAATTATTTATTTTTAATATTTTAATTTTTCAAGTTTATTCATTTTGAGAGAGAGCAGGGTAGGGGCAGAGAGAGAGGGGAGAGAGAGAATCCCAAGCAGGCTCTACACTGTCAGTGCAGAGTCCTGTGTTGGGCTTAAACCCATGAACTGTGAGATCATGACCTGAGATGAAATCAAGAGTCAGATGCTTAACTGACTGAGCCACCCAGGTGCCCTAGTTGAAATATTTTTAAAGAAATCTCGAGAATCACATCATTTAATCTATACATACTTATGTATGTATATTTAATAAGTAAGAATTAAAAAAAAATGAAACAACTCCAATACTACCATACCTAGTAAAGTTAAGAGTTCCTTAATCCAGTCTGTTCAGATTTCTTTGATTCTCTAAATGTTTTCTTATAGTTGGTTTGTTTTTAAATCACTATCCATATAAGATTTACCATTTGATTTGGTTTATCTGCCTCTTAAATTTCTCTTAACTTCAACCATCTTCCTCCCTACTGTATACACCCTGAACTTTTCCCCATGCTATTTCTTTGTTGTAAAAACTAGGTCATTTGTTCAGGAGAATTTCCCACATTCTGGATTTGGCTGCTTGAATTCTTGTGGTGTCTTAACATGTTCAATTACCCTTCATATTTCCCACAAATTAGTAGTTACATATGGAGCAGTAGTTCTCAACTTTGGCTGAAACTTGAGAATTACCTGGAGAGCTTTTAAATATCCTGATTCTCAGGTTACATCTCAGATGACTTAAATCAGAATTCATGGGTGGATTCTAGGCATGAGTATTTTTAAAAATTTTCCCAAGTGATTCAGTCTGTAGCCAGAATTGAGAACTTGAATTGGTAGAGCTTTATTAGATTTAGATTCAGTTTTTTTGGAAAGAAAAATTCATAGAGTAATTATATAATTTATTTCCAATAAGTTTTAGAAATAAAGGGTGTGCTGTTTTATAATTATAGTGGGACAATAGCCATAAACAGGGAGTATCCTGGACAAATTAGGATATATAATCACCCTGTTAGATGGTTACATCATTCTAGGAGGCATCTAAATGGTTGTCACACTTTCGTGATACTAATATTGATCCGTTTACATTCTTTCTGTCAGTGGAGTCCAAACATTACAACTTCTTAACCTTTCACCTAATGAATTTATCAGCCATAGATAATTGTTGTCTAGATCCATAATTTCCTTTGAGGAATGATTTTTTTTTTTTTAAATCATTTCTTCTGTATTTATTCACTGGAATTTTTCCATAAAGAATTCCTTCATTGGTTGGATTCCTTCAACCAACAATTTGATTATTATTCACCAAATAACCATTATTTGGTTACCTCATAATATTTATACAGGAAAAGCACAGAGTAAATGCTTATTTTTTTTCCCCTTTATTTGCCAACTTTCAGAAGAATGAATTGATGTCCCTACAAATCCTAAAGGTGAGACTTGGGAGGTGATATCATTATGAACACATGGATTTTTAATATATTTGATATATTTAAATTTACTGTGGTCAGTATTCTTTTTGATGTTTAAATTTGGTATATATTTTATTAATGGCTATTTGTAATAGTATCCTAAGGCTGCCGTAACAAATTATTACCAACTTGGTGGCTTAAAATGGCAGGAATTTTATTCTCTCTCAGTTCTGGAGGCTAGATGTCTGAAGTCAGAGTGTCAGCAAGGCCATGTTCTCTTTGAAGACTCTAGGGAAGAATCCTTTCTCACTTCCAGCTTTTGGAAGAATTCTGGAAGCTTCTGGTGGATTGATTTGTGTTCCTTGATTTGTGGCAGTATAACTCCAGTCCACCTCCCTCTTCACCTGTCATTCTCTTTGTGTGTTCTGTCTTTTCTAAGGATACTCTTTATTGGATTTAGGGTCCATCCTAACCCAGGATGATCTCATTTCAAGATCTTTACCTTAATTACATATGCAAGAACCTGTTCTGCTCACTATCTGAGGTTCTGGGTGCACATATATTTTAGGGGTCACAATTCAAGTCACTACAGTCCCCCCCCCTTGTCCTTTAAGACCATCCCATATGCAACTTAACCATCCAATATGCAAAATACATTCATCCCTATCTCAACATTCCCCAAAGTTTCAACCCATTGCAACATGAATTCTTTAAAATAATTTTTTTTAACGTTTATTTATTTTTGAGACAGAGAGAGACAGAGCATGAACGGGGGAGGGGCAGAGAGAGAGAGGGAGACACAGAAACGGAAGCCGGCTCCGGGCTCCGAGCCGTCAGCCCAGAGCCCGACGTGGGGCTCGAACTCACGGACCGTGAGATCGTGACCTGAGCTGAAGTCGGACGCTCAACCGACGGAGCCACCCAGGTGCCCCATACAACATGAATTCTTAAGACTTAATAAATCTCTTCTAAATATCCTTAGCTCAGACTAACCAAATCTCAGCATCTAAATCATCTGCATGAGGTATGAGTGTGATTCCATCTGGGGTAAAATTCCTCTTTATCTGTGGCCCTGCGAAACCAGAAAACAAATGTTTTGCTTCTAACATACAATTGTGAGACAGACATAGGGTAGATATTCCCATTCCAAAAGGAAGGAAATGGAAGGAATAAAGGGATCACTTGCCCCAGTCAAGTTCAAAACCCAGCAGGACCAGTTTTATTAGATTTCACGGCCTGAGAATAATTCTCTGTGGCTTGATCCCCTGCCCTCTGGGTTTATGGAGACACTGTAGACTCTTGCTTTGAGCCTACTTCTCTGGTTTCCACTTCTGTGTACCTTTCTTTTTCTTGAAGGGTAGCACAAGTTCACACATGAGTGGCTTTACTAGCTTTTTCTTGACCATAGAATTCCAGAAGTCAGACAGCTTTTTAAAATTTTTGTCTAGTTTCTGTTCTTTGAAGTATAGGCTGGCAGTGTTTTTGTTGGTATAATATGTTCACAAGCCTTGTGAGTCTTCTCTGTGTGTAAAGGGGATCCACACAATTAGACAAGAAGGTTCTTCATAAATCATTGATAACCCCATTTGTATTCCTGACTTAAATTGAGGTGATAGATTGGACCCATGTGTCATATATCTGATATCTTCAGCTAGTAGTTGTCCAGCCATACCCTTGGCCCTTTCTTTAGAGAGCACATTTTTATAATAGTGAATTCCCTAATTTTAGCATCCTCTGCCATCTGGATGGGCTGAGAATCTCCCAGACCATCAAGAGTTACTTCCTTTTTGCTTAATATTTCCTCAGTTTATCTCTTTTCCCTCATTTTTTACTCTTAGCAACAAGAAGAAACCAGGTTGCGCTTTCAGTGCTTTGCTTAGAAATCTCCTTAGTAAATAAATAAGTTCATCACTTCCAAGTTGTGCCTTCTATCCAATAGTAGAACACAATTCAGTCAAGTTTTCTCCTATTTTATAACAAAGATCACTTTCTAGTTCCCAATAACATATTCTTCATTTCCTTTTGAGATCTCACCAGAAGCACCTTTAACATTCATATTTTCCCCAACATTTTGTTTATGGTATACCTATTCTTAAGATGTTATAAGCTTTTTCTTCTCTGTTCCTCACTTTCTTCTGAACCTTCACCAGAACTGCCTTTATTTTATTTTTTTATTTTTATTTTTTATAATTTATTGTTTAATTTACATCCAAGTTAGTTACCATATGGTGCAACAATGATTTCAGGAGTAGGTGCCTTTTTGCCCCTTACTCATTTAGACCATCACCCCTCCCACAACCACTCCAGCAACCCTCTGTCCTCTGTATTTAAGAGTCTTTTATGTTTTGTCCCCCTCTGTGTTTTTATATTATTTTGCTTCCCTTCCCTTATGTTCATCTGTTTGTCTCTTAAATTACTCATATGAGTGAAGTCATATGGTATTTGTCTTTCTCTAATTTCTCTTACCATAATACCCTACAGTTCCATCCACGTAGTTGCAAATGGCAAGATTTCATTCTTTTTGATTGCTGAGTAATACTCCATTGTGTGTATATATGTTCTCCACATCTTCTTTATCCATTCATCAGTTGATGGACATTTGGGCTCTTTTCATACTTTGGCTGTTGTCGATAGTGCTCCTATAAACATTGGAGTGCATGTGCCCCTTTGAAACAGCACACCTGTATCCCTTGAATACACCTGGTGGTGCAATTGCTGGGTCGTAGAGTAGTTCTATTTTAATTTTTTGAGGAACCTCCATACTGTTTTCTAGAGTGACTGCACCAATTGCATTCCCACCAGCAGTGCAAAAGAGATAGTCTTTGTCTGCATCCTCGCCAGCACCTGTTGTTGCCTGAGTTGTTAATGTTAGCCATTCTGAAAGGTATGAGGTGGTGTCTCATTGTGGTTTTGATAGAACTGCCTTTTGTATCCATGTTTGTACCAACCATCTCTTGAAGGTAATCTAGATTTTTTTTTCTATCATGCTTCTTAAAATTCATCCAGCATCTGTCCGTTATTCAATTCCAAAACTGTTTGCACGTATTTAGATATTTATTACAGCAACATACCACTTCGCTATACTAAAATATATATAAGTTTCCTAGGTTTGCCATAAGAAATCACCACAAACTTGGTGGCTTAAAACAACAAATTTATTCTCGTATAGTTCTGGAGGCTAGAAGTCCAAAATCAAGGGGTCAGCAGGGCCATCCTCTCTCTGAAGGCTCTAGAGAAGAACCTTCTCTTTGTCTCTTCTTGCTTCTGGTGGCCTTAGGTATTCCTTAATTTGTGGCAGCATTAACTCCTCTCTTTACCTCTGCCTTCACATGGCCTTCTTTCTGTGTTTCTGTCTCTTTTAAGGGCAGTCTTCATTGGATTTACGGCCCATCCTAATTCAGGGTCATTTCATTTCAAGATCCTTATACTAATTACATCTGCAAAGGTTATTCCAGAAAGCTCACATTCTGAATATCTGGGAGGACATATCTTTGGGGGCCACAGTTCAGCCTGCAGCAAGGTCTTTAAGGTTTGCATCTCAATGCTTTTAAAAAAATTATTATATTAAAAGTTACCTTAAATTTTTATTAGAAGTGTATATTTGAATGGCATTAAGTACATTTTAATAGTGTTGTGCAACTATTACCATTGTCTTTTTCATGCCAGACAGAAGACTGTACACATTAAGGAATAACTCCCCATTGCAGTTCCTTCCAGTCTTTGTTATGCTTTAATTTACTTTATGTCTCAATGAATTTGCCTATCCTGAATATTTCATGTAAGTGGAATCATACAGTATTTGACCTTTGATGTCTGGCTTATTTCATTCAGCATAATATATCAGAGCTTCATTCTATTTTATGGCTGAATAATAATCTTATTTGTATGTATATAACACATTTGTCCATTCATCTGTTGATGGACACAAATTTTTGTCTTTTGGCTGTTGTGAAAAATGCTGTTATAAATAGTGCTGTACAATATCTGTTTGAGTCTGTGTTTTCACTTCTTTTGGGTATATGCCTAGAAATGGATTTGTTGGGACAAATAGAAATTTTATGTTTTATCTTTTTTGAGGAATCACCAAACTTTTCCACAGAGGTGCACTAGCAATGCAAGAGGATTCTGATTTCTCCTGTCCTCTCCAACATTTGTTCTGTTCTCCTCCTCCTCTTTTTTCTTCTTCTTCTTCTTCTTCTTCTGATTTCTCCTATCCTCTCCAACATTTGTTCTGTTTTCCTCCTCCTCCTTTTTCTTCTTCTTCTTCTTCTTCTTTTTTTTTTTTTTTTGATAAAGCTGTCCTAGT
This sequence comes from Acinonyx jubatus, assembly GCF_027475565.1. NCBI lineage: Eukaryota > Metazoa > Chordata > Mammalia > Carnivora > Felidae > Acinonyx > Acinonyx jubatus. The sequence continues at coordinate 26,680,846 of NC_069381.1, forward strand.
GGATGTGAAGCAGTATCTTGTGGTTTGGATTTGAATTCTTTTTTTTATAAATTAATTTTTAATGTTTATTTGTTTTTGAGAGAGAGAGAGACAGACAGAGTGTGAGCTGGGGAAGGGGCAGAGAGAGGGAGACACAGAATCTGAAGCAGGCTGCAGGCTCTGAGCTGTCTGCACAGAGCCCAACGTGGGGCTCGAACCCATGAACCATGAGATCATGACCTGAGCCGAAGTCGGACACTTAATCGACTGAGCCACCCAGGCGCCCCTTGAATTCTTTTGAGAGGGCGAGAGCGCGCGTGAGAGCGGGGCAGGGGTAGAGGAAGAGGGAGAGAGAGAATCTTAAGCAGGCTTGATGCCCAGTACAGAGCCTGACATGACTTGGGGCTCCATCTCTCCCGAGCTGAAATCAAGAGTCAGATGCTTAACTGACTGAGCAACCCAGGTGCCCCTTGATTGATATTTTTTTTAATGACTAATGACGTTGAGTATCTGTTCTTGCGTTTTTTGGCCATTTGTCGATCTTCCTTGGAGAAATGTGTGTTTAAATCCTTAGCCCATTTTTAATTGGGTAGTTTGTTTTTTTGTTGTTGAGTTGTAGGAGTTCTACATACTGGATGTTAAACTGATCAGATACGTGATTTGGAAATATATTCTCTCATTCTGGGGGTTTTCTTCTCATTCTTGATAGTGTCCCTTGATCCACAAAAGTTGTCAGTTTTGATGAGGTCTAATTTATGTTTTCCTTTTGTAGCTTGTGCTTTTGTTGTCATATTTAAGAAATCATTGCCAAATCTAAGATCATATAGTTTTTCCCATATGTTTTCTTCTAAGAGTTTTGTAGTTTATCTTTTTTTTAAATAAAGTCCGTTGTTTTTTTAACGTTTATTTATTTTTGAGAGAGAGAGAGAGAGAGAGAGAGGGAGGGAGGGAGAGAGGGAGAGAGAGAATCCAAGCAGGCTCCTTGCTCCACACAGAGACTGATAGAGGGCCTCTATCTCATAACAGCAAGGATAGGACCTGAGCCAAAATCAAGAGTCGGATGCTTAGTCGACTAAGCCACCCAGGCACTCCTAGTTTACCTCTTTAAATTCGGTCTTTAATTAATTTTAAGTTAGTTTTTGTTTGTGGCATAAGGTATGTGTACAATTTTGTTCTTTTGCATGTGGATATCTAGTTTTTCCAGCACCATATTTGAAGTCTGTTCTTTTCCCATTGAATGATCTTGGCACCCTTGTCCAAAATCATTTGGCCTTTGTATTAATCAGTTTGGGCTGCTGTAACAAAATACCATAGTTTGGATGATTTACACCACAGAAATTTATTTCTCACAGTTCTGGAGGCTGGGAAGTCTAAGATCAAAGAGCTGGCAAGGTAGATTTCATTCTGAGGCCTCTTCACTTGGCTTGTTGGCAGCTGCCGTCTTTGCTTTGTGTCCCCATGATCTCTTTGTGTGTTCTGAGACAGAGTGAGCAAGCTCCCTGGTCTCTTTTTAGAAGGGCACTAATCTCATCATGAGAGCCCTACCCTCATGACCTCCTCTAATCCTAGTTACCTACCCAGGGTCCCATCTTTAAATATCATAACATTGGTGTTTCAGTCTTCAAAATATATATTTTGGGGACACACCTACTCAGTATATAAACATATATGTAAGGGCTTATTTCTGGATTCTCAATTTTGTTCCATTGGTCTATGTATCGCCTTGTGATGGTACTACAATTTGATTACTGTAGCTTTGTAGAAGTTTGAAGTTGGAAAGTGTGAGTCCTCTAACTTTGTTTTTACTTTACTTTTTTTTTTTTTTAACGTTTTTTATTTATTTTTGAGACAGGGAGAGACAGAGCATGAACAGGGGAGGGTCAGAGAGAGGGAGACACAGAATGTGAAACAGGCTTCAGACTCTGAGCTGTCAGCACAGAGCCCGACGCGGGGCTCAAACTCACGGACTGCGAGATCATGACCTGAGCCGAAGTCGGCTGCTCAACTGACTGAGCCACCCAGGCACCCCTGTTTTTACTTTTCAAGATTGTTTTGGGGCACCTGTGTGGCTCAGTTGGTTAAGTGTCCAATTCTTGATTTTGGCTCAGATAATGATCTTGCGGTTTATGAGTTCAGGCCCCATGTTGGGTTCTGTGCTGACAGCTTGGAGTCTGCTTGGGATTCTCTCCCTCTCTCTCTGCTTCACACCCTCCCCCTCCTGCCCAGGTAAACAAACAAACAAACAAACAAACAAAAGATTGTTTTTGGCTATTTGGCATCCCTTAAAATTCCATATGAAATTTAGGAGTCTTTTCCTATTTCTTAATTTTTTTTTTAATGTTTATTTTTGAGAGAGAGAAACAGAGTACAAGCATGGGAGGGGCAGAGAGAGAGGGAGACACAGAATCCAAAGCAGGCTCCAGGCTCTGAGCTGTCAACACAGAACCCGACATGGTGCTCGAACCTGCCAACTATGAGATTGTGACCTGAGCCGAAGTTGGATGCTCATCTGACTGAGCCACCCAGGCACCCCTCTTTCTTAAATTTTTTTAAATGTTTATTTATTTTTGAGAGAGAGACCAAGTGTGAGTGGGGGAGGGGGGAGAGAAGAGAGAGAGAGAGAGAGAGAGAGAGAGAGAGAGAGAGAGAGAGACAGACAGACTCAGAATCCAAAGCAGACTCCAGGCTCTGACTGTCAGCACAGAGCCCAACGCGGGGCTTGAACTCACAGACTGTGAGATCATGACCTGAGCTGAAGTCGGATGCTTAACTGATTGAGCCACCCAGGTGCTCCGAATTTTTTACCATTTCTACAAAAAATGCCACTGGGATTTGGGTAGGGATTGAATTGAATTTGTAAATCTCTAGGGTAGTATTGTCATCCTACTATTAAGTCTCCCAATCAGTGAATGCAATGTTTTTCCTTTTATTTTTGTCCTTTAAAAACTTTTTTTTATTAAGTAAACTCTATCCCCAATGTGGGGCTCTAACTCAACAGCTCCAAGATCAAGAGTTGTATGTTCTATTGACTGAGCCAACCAGGTGCCCCCATCCTTTAAAATTTCTTTCAACAGTGTTTTGTGCAAGTCTCCTCAGTGTACAAGTCTTGTACTTCCTTGGTTAAACTTTTTTCTAAGTCTCAGTGTAATACACCATATTAATAGAATGAAAGAAAAAACTTACATATCATCTCAGTTGGTGGAGAAAAAAAATTTGAAAAATTCCATCATACTTTCATTATAAAAGCACTTAATAAATTAGGAATAGAAGGGAACTTCCTCAATATAATAAAAGCTATATATGAAAAACCATAGCTAACATCATATTTGATGGTGAAAGACTGTAAGGCTTTCTCCTAAGATCAGGAATAAGATAAGGATGCCCTCTTTGGTACTTCTAATCAGTGTATTTGAAGTTCTAGCCAGAGCAGTCAGACAAGAAAGAAAAGGCGTCCAAATTGGAAAGAAAGGTAAAACTATCTCTTATTTACAGATGATACAATTGTTCATATAGGAAACCCTTACAAATCCACCAAAAAAATCCCAAACCCTGTGAGAGGTAATAACAAGTTCAGCAGAGTTCAGAATAAAAAAATCACCCAAAAATCAGTTGTGTTTCTTCACACTGTCAGTGAATAATCCTGAAAGGAAATCAAGGATATTATTTCACTTATATTAGCATTGAAAAGAATAAAAATAAAATACTTAGACATGTGTCTTTTTTTTTTTTTTTAATGTATTTATTTTGAGAGAGAGAGTGTGAGTGGGCAGGGGCAGAGAGAGAGGGAGACAGAGAAACCCAAGCAGGCTCCACAGTGACAGCGTGGAGCCCAACGTGGGGCTTGAACTCATGGACTGTGAGAATCATGATCTGAGCTGAAGGGCCGACGCTTAACCTACTGAGCCACCCAGGTGCCCCTTATCTTTATCCTTATAACTTAACATCAGTAGTTCTTGAAAGTTTCTTCCCTTTTTGGCCAAAAAGATCTACCTAGGCTCATGCTATACGTTACTATCTCATATTTGGAATTAACTCCCAGGAAGCCCTGGTACCTTTTCAGTAGGAAATGGTAATTTCAGACTATAGTCTGAACTGAGATAAGCTTTTTGAAGTTAGAGTCTTTTTGAGACTCTGTTGCTTGTGTTTTTCACATTTACTCCTCAACCCACATCTGGCTTTTCCATCTGTTTCTCCACTGAAATTCTCTTTAAGATCACTGAAATAACCTAAGAATTACCACGTCTAATGGATGCTTTTCAGAGCTTTTCTTACTTGATCTCTTACACATCTTACTCTGTTGTCCATTTCCTCCTTGAAACTTTTCCCTTACTTATAAGGTGGCATTCTCATGGTTGTTTTCTTGAATTGTTTCTTTTCAGTCATCTTTGACTCTTTCTGCATGCCCAATAAATGTTTCCTTGGTCTCTGTTTTTCTTGGGTAATCACCTACAGTAGTTTTAACCACTACCCATTAAATACATATGTGATTTTCCCTTGTACTTCTTTGCTTCTTTTGCATGTGTGTGTCTAAAACTCAAAATCTGTGTTTTCAGATGTATGCTTTGACTTGTGCTAACAAATACTGCTAATTTAGTGTGCCTACAATGGACTCTTTATTCCCCTTGTAAGCACTTGCTCTCACAAATAGTGCCCCATTCCTTCCCTACCTGTTGTTCTTTCTGTATTCTCTTAGTTAACCCTCTTCTAGTCACCCTGGTTAGAAACTGCTCAGTCATTTTTTTTCCTCTTTACCTTATCAATCCAATTTTAACTGGTGAGTCTTATTGAGGTAACTTCACACATGATTTGTAAAACTTTATTTCTATTGCCAGCAGCCTGGTTATGGTACTCATTTTGCTTGCTTTGTCTTCTTGCTTTCCTTGCCTTTAAACACTCTTCTTTTCCCTCCCTTTTCTAGTGTTCCTTTCCCCCATTCATTTTATTCAATGGAGACTGATTTATCTTCAGAAATGAAAATCTCTTCATCTATATGGTAACAATTTGGTTCCCTTAATAATATTTCAATTCCCCAAGGTAGGTACTGTTCACATTCTCTTCCTGTGGCGAGAGGCAGGTTGCCTCACAGCTCTGACTCTCTCTCCTAGAAATGTACTTTTCCTTCACGGGAAAGTTTTTTTTCTGATTTTCTCTGCTACTGTCATGCTAGTCTTGGTAGGGGTCCTGCTTGGCCCTATAAGCCTGATGTAGAGATAGAATCTTCGCTTAATTCCACCCAGCACAGCTGAGATCAGGTTGTGACTTTTAAAGACTTTTTTTTAAGCAATCTCTACACCCAGCATGGGGCTCAGATTTATAACCCTGAGTTTAAGAGTTACATACTCTACTGAATCAGCCAGCCAGGTGCCCCTCAGGTTATGACTTTTAAAGACTATCAAAAGTTGAGTATAGTAGGAGGGAATTATAAACCAATACAGTATTTTCTCCATCTTCCCCCTGCCCCCCCCCCCCCCAAAAAAAAAATCTGTGGTTTTTTTCCTGTGGTTTCAGTTACCCACAGTCAACCACGGTCCTTCCGGAAGTAGATGATCCTCCTGTTGCATTGTTGGAAGGTCAGTGGTATAACGCTAAGTTACAGTGCCTAGATTCACCTTTCATCTCATCACATAGGCATTTTATCATCTCATGTCAACACAAGAAGGGTGAATACAGTACTGTGAGATATTTTGAGAGACCACATTAACTTTTATTGCAGTATAGTGCTATAATCGTTTTATTGTTGTTAGTCTCTTACTCTAATTTATAAGCTCAGCGTTACCATATGTGTGTATGGTTGGTCCTTGAACAACATGGGGGTTAAGGGCACTGTCCCCCAACCCCCTGGTCATATCTGCCTATAACTTTTTAAAAATTTTAGAGACGCCTGGGTGATTCAGTCGGTTAAGCTTCCGATTTAGGCTCAGGTCATGATCTCGTGGTTTGTGAGTTTGAGCCCTGCGTCGTGCTCTATGCTGACAGCCCAGAGCCTGGAGCCTGCTTCGGATTCTGTGTCTCCCTCGCTCTCTGCCCCTCCCCTGCTCACACTCCGGTCTCTCTCAAAAATAAGTAAACATTAAAAAAATTTTTTAAATTTTATCTAGTATTAAATAATATCTTTACCCAAAATGGGGCTCAAACTCCCAGCCCCAAGATCAAGAATCATGTGCTTTGCTGACTGAACCAGTCAAGCACCTCTGCCTATAACTTTTGACTCCCCCAGAACTTAATTAACTTAATACCCAATTTTAACTGGAAGCTTTATTGATAACATAAACAGTTGATTAACATATTTTTTATGTTATATGTATTATCTACTATACACTTAACAATAAAGTAAGCTGGAGAAAAGAAAAAAAATTTTTTTTTAATGTTTACTTATTCTTGAGACAGAGACAGAGCGTGAACAGGGGAGGGGCAGAGAGAGAGGGAGACACAGAATCTGAAACAGGCTCCAGGCTCTGAGCTGTCAGCACAGAGCCCGACGTGGGGTTGGAACCCACGAACTGTGAGATGATGACCTGAGCCGAAGTCGGATGCTCAACCGACTGAGCCACCCAGGCGCTCCAAGAAAAGAAAATGTTTTTAAAAATATCATAAGGTAGAGAGGGGTGCCTGGGTGGCTCAGTTGGTTAAATGTTCAATTCTTGATCTCAACTCAGGTCTTGATCTCAGGGTTGTGGGTTCAAGCTCTGTGTTGGATTCCATGCTGGGCTTGGGCTCCATGCTGGGCATGGAACCTACTTAAAGAAAAAGAAAACAAAATCCTATGGTAGAGAAAATACATCCACAGTATTGTACCATATTTATTGATAAAAGTGGATAAGTGGATCTGTGCAGTTCAAACCTATGTTGTTCAAAGGTCAGCTGCACTACTTGTAATAATTTACTATTTCCAAAATTTTAAAATAGCATATACAAAAGGAAAATAAAAGGGGTACCTGGCTGGCTCAGTTGGAAGAGCATGCTACTCTTGATCTCAGGGTTGTGAATTTGAGCCTCACGTGGGAAATAGAGATTACTTAACTAAATAAAAACTTTAAACAAAAAAAAAAAAAGGGAAAAAAACCCCTTCATTTCCAAGAAGGATTAATAGAAGGAGAAAGCTTATTATGTTGGTTACAATTTCTTTATGTGTATTTGTCCAGATTTAGCTGTTTCCACAAAGAATTTGGGGTAGTTTTACAAAAAGATATACAAAAGAAGATTAAAAGAATTAAGGACCATGGTAAAGGAAAATATAGATATGATAATTCTAATGTTGTGATTGATCAGAGTTAGTTAAATATGGCCCATATCACATAGAGCAAATATTACTGTACTGTGAAGAAACAGCATTTTCTAGCACTGATTCTAAAAGTAGTTACAGATGTGAATCTTTAGTAGGAGACAGAGTAATGAACAATGTCTTCAGTAACATTTTCTTTCTAACAGAAGAAAGTAGTCTCAATTTCTCGTGTCTAGGTTTTTGTGTAAACGTGTCTTTATATCCTTTGGGTAAATAATTAGGAGTGGGATTGCTGGGTGATAGAAGTTTTCTCATATTGTGTTTTGAGTTATTTATGTATTTTGGATACAAATCCTTAGATATGTGTTTTGCAAATATTTTCTCCTGGACTATGACTCATCTTCATTTTCTTAACATTGTTTTCTTCAAACAGCAGAAATTGAGATTGAGGCTGATGAATATACCCATATACAGAGACACAAACTTAATTTTGTAGAAATCAGATAGATAACAGCAGAGTACCCAGGAGAAAACATATCATGGTGTATTTGTTTTTAATTAGCAATATGCTTCAGAATCCCCTGGGGGAATTCCATCCCTGCTCCTGTGTAATACACAAATGTGTAGTCCTTATCTATCCCAGACCTTCTGAAATAGATTAGGTGGGGGATTGCAGAGTAGGAGCCACCGTCACAGAATTTGACCTTGGTCTTTAACAGTAACCTGGTTTTTGTTTCCTTAAGGATAAAATAAAAAGAGATAAATCTAACTCTTAGTGGGTTTGAGTGGGTTAGTGCACAGGAAATACTAGCATATACTAGGTGGTAATTTCTAGAGGCAAAGGGGGAAGGACCTGGAGCCAAGGATAATGTCATGGAAACCTTCGAAGTCATTGCCTAGAAGTGAGAGTGAACATTACTTTGTTCTTGCTTTCCTTTCTATGTAACACTTGAATTATTTAAGAAGTAAACGGGGGCGCCTGGGTGGCTCAGTCGGTTAAGTGGCCGACTTCAGCTCAGGTCATGATCTCACGGTCTGTGAGTTCGAGCCCCGCGTTGGGCTCTGTGCTGACAGCTCAGAGCCTGGAGCCTGTTTCACATTCTGTGTCTCCCTCTCTCTGACCCTCCCCCGTTCATGCTTTGTCTCTCTCTGTCTCAAAAATAAATAAATGTTAAAAAAAAAAAAAAAAGAAGTAAACGTTGGCTCCAAGTTTTCTTTTCATTCAACCTTTTTGTTCCCCTGAAATTGAATATGATGTTTTCTGATCTTGAATTCCGTTATATCATAGTAACTTCCTTGCTTTTTAATATGATCGTCATAGGATTGTTCATAGAATTTATGTCAGTTGAAGTATTTCTCTCAAGATAGTTATAGAAAATATGCATACTTACTGTCCTTCGGTTTTTCTTCATGTTTGATGTTTTTTTATTTATTTAATTTAATTTTATTTATTTTATTATTTTTAAAAATTTTACTTTTTATTTTTTTAAATTTACATCCAAATTAGTTAGTATATAGTGCAACAGTGATTTCAGGAGTAGATTTCTTAATGCCCCTCACCCATTTAGCCCATTCCCCCATCCCACACCCCCTCCAGTAACCCTCAGTTTGTTCTCCAGTTTTGAGTCTCTTGTGTTTACCCCCCTCCCTGTTTTTATATTATTTTTGTTTCCCTTCCCTTATGTTCATCTGTTTTGTCTCTTAAAGTCCTCATATGAGTGAAGTCATATCATTTTTGTCTTTCTCTGAATGACTAATTTCACTTAGCATAATACCTTCCAGTTCCATCCACGTAGTTGCAAATGGCAAGAATTCATTCTTTTTGATTGCTGAGTAATACTTCATTGTATATATATATTTATACACCACATCTTCTTTATCCATTTATCCATTGATGGACATTTGGGCTGTTTCCATACTTTTGCTTGTTGATAGTGCTGCTATAAACATTGGGGTACATGTGTCCCTTTGAAACAGCACACCTGTATCCCTTGGATAAATACCTAGTAGTGCAATTGCTGGGTCGTAGGGTAGTTCTATTTTTAATTTAATAGTATTTTAAATTTAAAATATAATTTTAATTATTTTTAATTGAGGAACCTCCATACTGTTTTCCAAAGTGGTTGCACCAGCTTGCATTCCCATTGATGTCTTAACATAAAAGAGAAGTAAATATTTTCCTGTGTTTTTGTATATGGAAAATTAATTTTTTTACATCTTTTTAAAATTAATGTATTTTGAGAGAGAGAGAGCATGTGTGCACACACATGCACACGCACAAAGTGGGGGAGGGGCAGAGAGGAGAGACAGAATCCCAAGCAAGCCCTGTGCCTGATTCAGGGCTTGAACCCACAAACTGTGAAATTATGACCTGAGCTAAGATCAAGAGTTGGACGGTTAACTGATTGTGCCTCCCAGGTGCCCGAAAAATTAATTTAAAAAAAATGTTTTTTAACATTCATTTTTGAGAGACAGAGGAGACAGCACAAGCAGGGGCAGAGCAGAGAGAGCAGAACTGTGAGATAATGACCTGAGCCGAAGTCAGATACTCAATCGACTGAGCCACCCAGGCGCTCCATCTAAAATTAATTTAAATGAAGCAGCATTCAATAATTATGAACAAGAAAAAAAAGTGCTGCATCTAGCATCAAAGAAGGATTTACTTTGTTTGTTTAGTTGTCATTTGTTGGAAGAAAGTAACACAGGCCCCAAAATAATGAGTTATTTTCAGGGTCGTTAAATAATAAATTATATTAGGAAAAAAGCTTCTTGTTTAGTGTGAGGAATACAACTCTGTATTTAAGATGTTTCTAGTTGATCACTACTTTTTTAAAACCTTTGATAATGGACATTTTAAAATATAAATGTTGAGCAAATAGTTCGACTAATGGTCCTGTATTTGTCATTCATCTTCTTTAAACAGTAATCAACTTTCTGCCTGTTTTATTCGTTCCTCTCACGTCTTTCCCTGTAACATTTTATTTTTATTTTATTTTATTTTATTTTATTTTATTTTATTTTATTTTATTTTATTTTATTTTATTTTTATGTCTCTTTCTTTTTTTCATTTACATTCAAGTTAGTTAGCATATAGTGCAACAGTGATTTCAGGAGTAGATGCCTTAATGCCCCTTACCCATTTGGACCATCCCCCCTCTTACAACCCCTCCAGTAACCCTCTATTTGTTCTCCATATTTAAGAGTCTTTTACGTTTTGTCACCCTCCCTGTTTTTTATATTATTTTTGTTTCCCTTCCTTTCTGTTCATCTGTTCTGTGTCTTAAAGTCCTTATATGAGTGTCATATGATACTTGTCTTTCTCTAATTTCGCTTAGCATAATACCATCCATCTTGCAAATGGCAAGATTTCATTCTTTTTGATTGCTGAGTAATACTCTGTTGTGTGTGTGTGTATATATATGTATATATATGTATATATACCACATCTTCTTTATCCAGTCATCATCCATCTATGGACATTTGGGCTGTTTCCATACTTTGGTTATTGTTGATAGTGCTGCTATGAACATAAGTGTGCATGTACCCCTTCGAAACAGCAAACCTGTATCCCTTAGATAAATACCTAGTAGTGCAATTACTGGGTCGTAGGGTAGTTCTATTTTTAATTTTTTGAGGAACCTCAGTACCGTTTTCCAGAATGGCCGCACCAGCTTGCATTCCCACCAGCAGTGCAAAAGAGATCCTCTGTCTCCGCATCCTCGCCAACATCTGTTGTTGCCTGAGTTGTTAATGTTAGCCTTTCTGACAGGCGTGAGGTGGTATCTCTTGTGGTTTTGATTTGTATTTCCCTGATGATGAGTGATGTTGAGCATTTTTTCATGTGTCGGTTGGCCATCTGGATGTCTTCTTTGGAGAAGTGTCTGTTCATGTATTTTGCCCATTTTTTCACTGGATTATTTGTTTTTTGGGTGTTGAGTTTGAGAAGTTCTTTATAGATTTTGGATACTAACCCTTTATCTGATATGTCATTTGCAAATATCTTCTCCCATTCTGTTGGTTCCCTTTTAGTTTTGCTGATTGTTGCCTTTACTTTGTAGAAGCTTTTTATTTTGATGAGGTAGGTCCCAATAGTTCATTTTTGCTTTTGTTTCCCTTGCCTCTGGGGACGTGTTGAGTAAGAAGTTGCTGCGGGCAAGGTCAAAGAGGTTTTTGCCTGCTTTCTCCTCGAGGATTTTGATGGCTTCCTGTCTTACATTTAGGTCTTTTATCCATTTTGAGTTTATTTTTGTGTATGGTGTAAGAAAGTGGTCCAGGTTCATTTTTCTGCGTGCTGCTGTCCAGTTTTCCCAGCCCCGCTTGCTGAAGAGACTGTCTTTATTCCATTGGATATTCTTTCCTGCTTTGTCAAAGATTAGTTGGCCCTACGTTTGTGGGTCCATTTCTGGGTTCTCTATTCCATTGATCTGAGTGTCTGTTTTTGTGCCAGTCTCTATAGCATTTTAATGCTAATTGTAGACATATTTCATTTCATTTTTTTTTTTAAGTTTGTTTATTTTGAGAAAGAGAGAGAGAGTGTGAGCCAGGAGAGGTGCAGAGAGAGAGAGAATCCCAAGCAGGCTCTGTGCTGTCCATGCAGAGCCCCAACACAGGGCTTGATCTTAAGAGCCATGAGATCATGACCTGAGCTGGAACCAGGAGTCAGGCGCTTAACTGACTGAGCCACTCAGGTGGCCCTTGTTTTACTTCTTAATACACAAGTATACATTTCTAACATACACAGTCTCTTTTTTAAAAAAAAAAAATCAAAATAACATTATCACATGGAACAAAATCAACAGGCTTCCTTAATGTCACCTGATATTTGTACAACTTTCTTATTTGTTTCACAAAGTCGGTAGCTAAAACAAGGTTTGTGGGGACGCCTGGGTGGCTCAGTCGGTTAAGAATCTGACTTCGGCTCAGGTCATAATCTCATGGTTCATGGGTTCAAGCCCTGCATCTAGCTCTGTGTTGACTTGACAGTTCAGAGCCTGGAGCCTATTTGTATTCTGTGTCTCCCTCTCTTTCTGTCCCTCCCCTGCTCATGATCTGTCTCTCAAAAATAAATAAACATTAAAAAAAATTAAAATAAAATAAAATAAGGTTTGTGCGTTATGTATCTGCAGCCTCTTTTAATCAGTAAATCTCCCCATTTTAAAAACTGTTTATTTTTAGAAAACACTAGCTGATTTGTTCTGCAGCATTTCCCACATTCTGGGCTTTGTTGATTATATCCTGGTGTCATTGGACATATTACTCTGTTCTTCATGTTTCCTGTAACTGGTAGAAGTGTGATTAGATTTAGGTTCAAAATTTTTTTTTCTTGTCTTAAATTTTTTTTTTTTTTTTTTTTAGTTTAAGTAGTCTCTGCACCCAGTGTGGGGCTTGAACTCACAACCCCAAAATCAAGAGTTGCACACTTCACTCACTGAGCCAGCCATGCACTCTAAATTTTTCGTCTTTTTTGGAAAGAATTCTTTATTGGTATGACACCGCTAGTGGAACCATCGCATTCATCTTAGTTCAGGGGATGTCAGCGTAAACCATATATTTAAAAGTTCCCCTTCAGTTTTTACCTGAATGGTTTTAACATTCATTAACTAATTCTTTTTTTAAAAGATTTTATTCCATAAGTAATCTTTATACCCAGTGCAGGGCTTGAACCCCCAACTATGAGATCCAGAGTCACACACTCCACTGAGTGAGCCAACCGGGCGCCCAATAATTATTTCTTGATTCACCGTTTCGTTAGGGGTTATAAAATGATGATTTCCTAAATCTTTTATTTCTCCAGTGTCTATTAGCTATGATTATTTTATAGAGAAGAACTTTGCCTTATCAACTAACATTTGGTTTCTTTGTAACCGTAAAATATCATTAATATAAAACAAAGACAAGACAAGATATATAAAAAAAAAGCCCCAAAACAAGAAGAAAAGATAAATGCTGGATTCTTTTTTTGTTTTTGTTTTTTTTTTTCAACGTTTATTTTTTATTTTTGGGACAGAGAGAGACAGAGCATGAACGGGGGAGGGGCAGAGAGAGAGGGAGACACAGAATCGGAAACAGGCTCCAGGCTCTGAGCCATCAGCCCAGAGCCTGACGCGGGGCTCGAACTCCCGGACCGCGAGATCGTGACCTGGCTGAAGTCGGACGCTTAACCGACTGCGCCACCCAGGCGCCCCTCTTTTTTTGTTTTTAAGAATGAGTTGATGAAGTGATACAGCCTTCACAAATGACCAGTGAGAGTTATTTTTTGAAGTAAGGGGGATAAAGGCAGTGTCATGGTAAATTACTATAAATAGATTTATTTATAATTGTAGTCTATTATGCCATCTTTGGTAGATAAAAGCCTCTTCAGATTAGCTCTTCTGTCATTTTGTCATGACTGCCGTAGTCTTTGATAATTTCCTTGCTTTCTGGTGCAAGATAAATCAAACTCATCTGTATAATCCCTACTCCAGACCTGAAATCAGCCATATCTTCCAGGAGGTCTGGTTCCTTTTAGTGGGAAATGGTATTAAGAGACTGTAACACTTGACCACTTAAAAAAAAAAAAATTTTTTTTTTAATGTTTATTTTTGAGAGAGAGAGAGCACGTGAGTGTTTACATAAACAAGGGAGCAGCAGAGAGAGAGGGAGACACAGGATCCGAAGCAGGCTCCAGGCTCTAAGCTGTCAGTCAGCTCCAGCTCAGAGCCCAGCCCTGGGGTTCAAACTTGTGAACCACGAGATCATGACCAGAGCCGAAGTCGGACGCTTAACCGACTGAGCCACCCAGGCCCCCTAACACTTGACAACTTTTTAAAGTTGTACCATCTTAAGTTTCTGTCTATGTAGGAAGTGTCCTAAGTATTTAGGTAGGGACTTAAGTATTTTTCATGTTCATAATTAGATTCATTTGAGGACCATTTAAAAAGGTTAAATGACAAAGATTCTTATATTGAATATGATATTTAGGTTATTTATAAGAAAAATCTAAACTGAAATAAAACTAATAAAAGTTAAAAATAAAAGTATGCCAATGTGTCAAAGTTGCAAATACAGCAAAAAATCGAATTTTAATATTAAAATAAAATTATTCATGGCAAAAGTAATTAACTATCAGTACTTTCTGACTTTGTAGAAGCTGTAATTCACACTGAAGATATAACTGCCATGAATCATTATGTATCGAAAACCTTTGTATTGGCATATATAAATCAAAAGTTTTAATAGTTTAGAGGAACTGAAGTTCAACTGAACTTAGTACACTTTGAGAAAAACATGACCATCTTTACATTTTCATGCAAACATTTTCATGGAACATTTATAAAATTTAATCATAAGTGACACATAATTCACACAGCCCTACCACTTGGAAATTTTAGAACTTCTAAGCATTTCTTGGGTTAAACAAGTTGAAGCTAACTTCAGTTACAGACAGTTGAGTATATGACGAGTATGTCAGTTATACCTGAATAATAACAGCAAAAGAATGTAACAATGAGAGCAAACCATATCTTGGGATACAAGCAGAGCTATACTGCAAAGAGAATATTTTGCATTAAATGCTTTTAGTTAAAAAAAAAAAAGTGTGTATTAGCTGTATATGTTTGAACAATGAAATAAACCTGAGGAAAGCACAAGGGAAGAATTAATAAAGTCAAAAATATGTGACAAGAAAAAATAATATGTGAGAAAAAATGAATTAAGTAGAAAATGTATAGACTGAAAAAGGATCAGATTCTTTGTGAAGTGACCAATAAACAAGTTACTGACAAGTCTAATTGAAGAAAAGAAAACAAATAGTGTTGAAATAAAGGCTGTAACCATAAATAGTTTGGGGATAATATGTTGAAATTTTTTTTTTAAGTTTATTTTTTGAGAGAGAGAGAGGGAGAGAGAGAGACAAAGCATGTGGGACAGGCAGAGACAGAGAATCCCAAGCAGGCTCTGCACTGTTAGTGCAGAGTCCACTGTGGGGCTCAAACTCATGAACTGTGAGATCATGACCTGAGCTGAAATCAAGAGCCGGTTCCTTAACTGACTGAGCCACCCAGGTGCCCTAAACTTTTTAAGATATAATTAACACGATCCTTTAGATGAAATGGAAGATTTTCTGAAATAAGTTGCCAAAACTGATTCAAAAGATAGAACACCTGAATAGGCCAGTAACCATTTAAGAAATGGCAGTTAATGTCAAAGAACAGCCATTCCCTGCCCCCCTCCCCCCGTTTCTAATCTTTCTTTGTACCATTGAGGAGTAGTCCATTTCCATGTTTTTAATAATATATACCAAAATAGAAAAGGTCTCATACCAAGATGCTAATAAAGATCTTGATATAGGGGTGCATGGGTTGGTTCAGTTGGTTAAGCATCTGGCTCTTGATTTTGGCTCAGGTTATGGTCTAATGCTTTATGAGATTGAGCCCTGCGTTGGGCTCTGCACTGACAGCGTGGAGCCTGCTTGGGATTCTTACCCACCCCCCCACTCCCTCTGCCCTTCCCCTGCTCCAGCACACATGCGCTCTCTCTCAAGATAAATAAAAAAGAGACCTTTTTAGGGGCGCCTTGGTACCTCAGTTGGTGCTGACAGCTCAGAGCCTGGAGCCTGCTTCAGATTCTGTCTCCCTCTCTGTCCTTCTGCTGCTCGTGCTCTGTCTCTCTCTCTCTCAAAAATAAACAAACATTAAAAAGGTTTTTTTTTTAAAGATCTTTTTATATTTAGTATTCATTTCCTAGCAATAAAGTCTCTTTTTTATAAAACTAAAAATAGAGGGTTCTTTCCTTTACATAATAAAACATATGTGTTAGAATCCAGCAGTCATTCCTTGAGATTTAGGAAGGATGCCTGCTATTACCATGGCTATGACTGTTCTGGAAGTTCTAGGGCAATATAGTTAGATGAGGGAAAAAAGGCATAAATCTTGGAAAGTTGGAGAACATAATTAGGATTATTTTCTGATGACACACTTATTTGCCTGGAATTCTCAAGAGTATCAGTAGAAAATATTTTAGGGCTAAGAAGTAAAAATTCAAAAGTGAAAGCAATCTGGAGGAAAAGAGAAAATGTATTAGAGTTGTAACAGGGAATTGTAAAATGTCTAGTTACAACATTAAAATATTTTTAAAAATCCCATGAAACTTAGTAACTTTGACTGTAAGTAGTTGGAAAATATTTTTAAAAAGTGATTCAAAAAGCAATAAAAAATTAAATTCCTTGGGATAAACCTAAAAAGTATGAGACTTAAAATGACAAGAGTTTACCTAAGGACATGGTAATAAAAAAATAATAGTCACAACACAAGTAATCTTTATGAACATTGTTTTAAACACTCAATTCATTTAATTCTCAAAGTGACCTTATAATACAGTGTTATGTTTGAGGGTAACAGAGAAGTAAAATGCCTTGTCAGGGTAATTTAGATGCTAGGATAAGGAATGATGGGATTGGAACCCATTCAGGCTGTGTCACTCCAAACTCCAGAGAATCTGTAACCATTATGCTTTGATGGCTCTTGAAAAAAATAAGTGATATACCATATTCCTGGATGGGAAAATCCAATATAATCAAAATATATGTCTCATAAAATTAATATTATTATATCGGTGTCCCAACAGGATTTTGTTTTTCTTTTTCATGGTAAGGAGGGTAGAATTTGAGAAAACAGTGATGAACTTCACTAGGAATTATAAGTAGGTGAAAGATAGCCAAAACAGTTTTGAATTAGAAGAGTATTGGGGGAGTGGAGGAGTAGAGGAAGTGAGTACCTTGTTTTATAGGATTTTGAATATAATACTGACATAGGTATGCTCAAATTATTACAAATAAAGAGATTCATTTCTGTGTATAAGAATATAGTTGTAAGTTATTCTTTAAATTGTGTTTGGATAGTTTTCTGGTCATTTGGGCAAAAGATAAAGTTAGCTCTTTTCCTCCAGATACCAAAACAAATTCTAGAGGGATTGAATATATGGATATAAGAAAATAAAGGTATTCCCCAAAGAAAATACAGGTAAATACAACATCTTGATACGGGGAATGCCTTTTTAAGCATAAACCAAAAAAAGGTAATTCAAAGAATAATTGATTTGACTACATTGAAAAAATTGTCACATTTTTAAAAAGGAAAAAGTGTTCAAAATATCTGACAATCAGAAGTGACTGTTTTCAGAAGAATGGGGTACTCAGCAGATAAAAGCAGATAACCACTTTAGGAGTCATCTTAGAATTCCTCAGTGCTCCACATCCCTAATTTCCATCCAGTCACCATTCATGCTTCCATTCAACAAATGTTTGAGTGTCTGTTACACACAAGGAGCCATTGTAGGAATGAGGATACAGTAGTGAATAAAATGGAGAAAATCTCTGCTCTTACGTAGTTTATATTCTGTTGATGGGAGAGAGAACTATTAGTCAATTAATGCAGAACATTTAAAATGGGACACTTCTATAGAGAATCATAAAGCAGAAAAAGGGTATACATTGTGCTGTTGTGGAAGTGGCATTGCAGTTTTAGATAGAGGCATTTAAGCAAAATCTGAAGGAAATGAGAAAGCCAGCCACAGGGGTATCTTAAGAGGAAGAACATTCCAGGTAGAGGGAACAAGAAATCCAAAGTTTGTGACGCAGGAGAATGCTGTGTATATTTTATGAACAGCAAAGTGGTGGTAGCTGAAGGTAGGTGAGTAAGGTAGTGAGTAGTAGGAGATGAGATCAGGGAGGTAACTAAATCTTGGAGAGGTTTTTAAGACCAGGTAATTCTTTGTTGTAGGGGTTATAGTATACATTGCTGGATGGTTCACAGCATCCCTGGCCTATACCCACTAGATGTCAGTAGAGCTCCCTAGTTGTAATAACCAAAAATGCCTCCAGATTTCACCAAATTTTCTAGATTTGGGAAGCAACATTGCCCTTGCTTAAAAACCACTGCTCTACTAAATGGCTGTAGTCCCTTTGAGGAAGGCTTTGGAGGAATATTTATGGTGTGTCCTTGCTGTAATGGTGCAGAGCTTTTCCTCAGGTGGACCCAGTCTCTCCTCAGTTACAAAAGGCTGTGGGTCTGTGAATTGACCAGGTCTGGAAAGTGGGCAAATGCCCATGACTTCCACTATGATGATTCAAGTCGGTTTTTGGCCACCAGATTTAGGCATTTTTCTGTTATATAGATTAAACTGCCCATCTATTTCATTCCTAGGAACATCGTGATCAATTAGCCACTGCCAAAGATCCCTGCGGGCCAAAGCGTTCTGATTACCGGTACGTCCTCGCTGCCCTTATCTTTGGGGTTAAGTACTGCCACTTGGCCTCTGCTACTTTGGGATCCCATCATCCTCAGTGAGATCAGGGAGCTCATCTCAGTGGTGACATTCCCTGAAGTCGTACCTGACTTAAAAGAGAGCAGCCACACAGCCTTTTCAAGTATGTGGTGCTTCCCTCACTAATTATAGTGTCTTCTGGGCCTTCTCAGGGTATGTAGTTGGGTAGTAGGTTGCAGAGGATAAATCCACTTCAATATTCCTGTCTCCTTAAACCTTTGGATTTTCTCTTCCACATAATGCCAGTGGAGCTCTAGTATTTCAGCCTCATTAAACCTCATTTAATATTCATTGGCAGTGTTAGACTAATTTTGATTTACATTTCCTTAATGATTACAGCTATATTGTTGAGTGTAAGTTTCAGTCAACAAGTAGGCTATTAGAGCCATCTCCAACTGCACAAGTTATCATAGAATCTGTGGTAAGCTCACTCATATTGATGAATTCTAATCTCCTTGGTTTAATACCCTTAGCATCGATTTTCACACATATTCCTCAGGTTTTTTCCTTTATATATTAACAGAATTTTGGCATTTTTTTAGTGCTTAAGCTATTTTCTCTTGAGTCATGAATACGTATATCTGTTCCTCTAGAACGTGCTGAGATTTGAACCTAGTTATGGGTGTAGTGTCAACAGGGTTGGTTGTAGTTGGTCTTGAGGAGAATGAGCATCCTCTTCCAAGTCATTTGCAGAACGTAACAATATCACAGGATTTTCAGCAAAGGAAAGCTGCTCTCTATATACAGAAGAGTAAGTTAGTGCCACTGGAGGTATGAAGTTGTTTTTTTCATTCTGATTCGACCACATGTCTAAGTTTCAGGGTTCCATTTTTTTTCCCCTAGTCATTGCTCTTACTTTCACATGAGAAACTTAGGCTATGAATTCACCTGTTATAATTCAGCTACTTGCAGAATCAAATTTTGCATTTGATTTTTAGCAATATGAATCTGAGGTTATAAGAATAAAGAGGTGTTGAGATTTTTTAAATGTATATTTTTGAGAGAGAGAGCGTGCACGTGCGTGTGAGCAGGGGAGGAGCAGAGAGAGAAGGAGACAGAGGATCCAAAGCAGGGTCAGTGTTGATAGTAGAGGGCCTGATGTGGGGCTCAAAGTCACTAATCTCGAGATCATGACCTGAGTCAAAGTCAGATGCTCAAACAACTGAGCCAATTAGGCGCTCCTGAGATTTCTTTAATACTGTCATGACAGTACTGTTTTTCAGACTGTGATTTAATCTGACAGTTAACGGACTTGAACTTATTTTTTGTGTACCTGTTCAAGAGCATTTAGAGAATCCATCTCATATAGCAGACCTTGTAGTCATCTGTACTGCCTTAACAGTTCAGTACAATAGCCATTTGGGGTCCTAAGGCACTTGCTTCTGTTGGCACCTCATCACAGTCAACCACAGTTGATAGCTTGATTAACTGTGATGCCACTGCATGCTGGGGGTTATTAGCATCCTATTTCCTGTTTGAGGCAGAGGCCACAACCAAGCCAATCTTCAAATCCCATCTTTGTAGGTATGTTTACTGTGACCATTGCAGTACCAACTCAGAAACCACACATTAATTTGAACAGGGAAGTTTAATATAAAGAATTACTAACCAAAAAAAAAAAAAAAAAATTATTAACCAGTAACAGAGAGTTAACCCTAGAGGGCAAAGAGAACTGTGAAGTATACACAATAGAATGAGCAACCACTACCTCTAGGGCTGGGGCATGGTAGCAAGGATGGATGGAACAAATCTGGAAGATGCCGAATTTTCCAGTTTGAAGGCTGAGACTTTCAGATCTTGTTGGAAAGGGTGTGTTACACTGGATGCTGGAGAAGTGTGAAGTGCTGCAAATTTTCATTATCAAGCAAGAAACCCCCTTTTGGGGGACTGAGAAAAGTTACTAGGAAGCCCCTTTCTCAATCTAAGAAGCCAGCTGGAACATGGCATAATTCTTTGGGAAGTGTTTGGCCCATAAGAGTGCTGCAGAAACTTGCTGCACAGCTGTCAGTGCAGGGTGCTGACAAAACTTGCCGGGAAACTACTCATGGGGTTGCATATGTGTCGCTGAGACTTGATGGGAAGTTGGAGCTTGGGGAGAGGGCTGTTGGGTGTTTTGCATACCATTGTTCTCCACTGGAACCAGCAGGTTAGAGCACACTAATTGGAAGAGAACCTACTTCTGTCTGGAGTCTTCCTCGAGTGCCATCTGCTGAGAAGGTTAACATTTTGCCAGCTGGCAGAGAAGAAATGTTTACAGGTACCAGCTTCATTATTGCAAAGCAGGGCAGAGAGGAGTGGATTTGGAGTTGAGAGGCAATATATTTATAATTGGTAATGTCAGATATTTACATTTCTAGTACCCTTCATTTCTTTGGGTAGTCCCTGATTTCCATGTGGTGTCATTTTTTTTTCTTCAGATACCTTTAATAACTTCTTATTAGGCCAATATGCTGGTGATGAATTCTTCCAGCTTTTGTACATCTGGAAAATTCTTTATTTTGCCTTTTTAAAAAATAAAATAGTGGTAGAGTACGCATAACCTAAAATTTACCATCTTACCTGTTTTTTTTTTTTTAAGTTCAAGTAAATAAATACCACCCAACATGGGGCTTGAACTCATGACCCCGAGATCAAGAGTTGTATGAAACTGAGCTAGCCAGGTCCTCCATTTTACCCCTTTTTAAGTGTACATTATTTATCTGTTTTTTGAGTGAGAGAGCACACCTGTGTGCACATGAGCAGGGGAGGGGACCGAGGGGGAGAGAGAAAATTGTTGTTGTTTTTTTTTTTGAGAGAGAGAAAATTTTAATCAGGCTCCACATTTAGTACAGAATCCTACATGGGGCTGGATCTCACAACTGTGAACCAAAATCAAGAGTCAGACACTTAACCAACTGTGAGCTACTCACATGCCCCTGTTGATTGGTTTTCATATGTTGAACCAGCCTTGCATTTTATTTATTTTTGAGACAGAGAGAGACAGAGTATGAACGGGGGAAGGTCAGAGAGAGAGGGAGAGACAGAATCTGAAACAGGCTCCAGGCTCTGAGCTGTCAGCACAGAGCCCAACGGGGGACTCAAACTCACAAACTGTGAGATCATGACCTGAGCCGAAGTCTGATGCTTACCGACTGAGCCACCAGGCGCCCCTATTTTATTTATTTTTTGAAATGTTTAATTTTTTTGGGGAGATGGAGTGGGGGAGGGGCAGAGAGAGAGAGAGAGAGAGAGAGGGAGACACAGAATCTCAAGCAGTCTCCAGGCTCTGAGCCTGTCAGCACAGAACCCGATGCGGGACTCGAACCCACAAAGCGCGGTATCATGACCTGGGCCAAAGTCAGACACTCAACCGACTGAGCATCCTTGCATTTTAGAAAGAAATTTTACTGGTCATGGTATATAATTTTTTTTAATATGTTGCTGAATTTGATTTGCTAGTACTTTGTGGTGCCTTTGTCTGGCTTTGGTATCAGAGTACTCCTGCCCTCAGAGAATGTATTAGGAAGTTGTTCCCTAATTTTTGTTTTTTTTGGGAAAAGTTTGAGAAGGATTGGTATTTTTCTTTAAATGTTTTTTGGAATTCACCAATGAAGTCATCAAGTCCAGGACTTTTTTTTTTTTTTAACGTTTATTTATTTTTTGAGAGACATAGAGAGACAGAGCACAAGTTGGGGAGGGGCATAGAGAGAAGGAGACACAGAATCTGAAGCAGGCTCCAGGCTCCGAGCTGTCAGCACAGAGCCTGATGTGGGGCTCAAACTCACAAACTGTGAGATCATGACCTGAGCCGAAGTCTGACACTTAACCGACTGAGCCACCCAGGTGCCCCGGACTTTTCTTTTTTAGGAGAGTTTTGTTTACTGATTCAATCTTCTTACTAGTTATAGGTCTATTCAGACTTTGTATTTCTTTATAAGTTAGTCTTGGTAGGTTTTGTATTTCTAGGAAATTGTCTATTTTATCTAGATTATCCAATTTGTTGATGTAAAATTATTCATAGTACTCTGTTATAGTACTTTTCATTTCTGTAAAACCAGTAATGTCTCCACTTTCACTTTTTATTTTAGTAATTTGAGTGTTTTTCTTTTTTCTTAGTCCGTGTAGCTAAAGTTTTTTCAGTTTTGCTGGTATTTTAAAGTATCAACTTTTGGTTCCATTAATTTTTCTTTGTTTTCTATTCTCTATTTTTAAAAATTCTCTAATTTTTAAAATTTCCTTCCTGCTTGCTTTGGGTTTAGTTTGTTCTTTTTCTAGTTCTACAAGGTGTAACATTACATTATTGTTTTTTTTTTTAAATTTTTTTTTTTTTTTAATGTTTATTCTTGAGAGAGACAGTGTGTGAGCAGGGAGGGGAGGGGCAGAGAGAGAGGAGACACAGAATCCGAAGCAGGCTCCAGGCTCTGAGTTGCCAGCACAGAGCCTGATGCAGGGCTTGAACTCATGAACTGCAAGATCATGACCTGAGCTGAAGTCGGACGCTTAACTGACTGAGCCACCCAGGCGCCTCAACATTACGTTGTTGATAGGAGATCTTCCTTATTGTATAAGCTGATTATAGCTATAAATTTCTCCCAGCACTGCTTTTGCTGCATCCCATTTTTTTGTTTTTATGGGCATGTTCTTTTTAAAAAAATTTTTTTAAATGTTCATTTATTTTTGAGGGAGAGAGTGTGAGCGGGGAGGGGCAGAGAGAGAGAGGGAGACACAGGGTCTGAAGCTGTCTCTGTATTGACAGCAGAGAGCCTCAGGTGGGGCTTGAACTCACATGACCTGATCATAATCTGAGCCACCCAGGCACCCATGAATTGTTTTCTATGTTTTGTAGCCTTTTGTTCTTGATTTTGTGCATTATTTTTTTGTGTTTAGTTGATATTTTTTGTAGTGAAATGTTTAAACACCTTTCTCATTTCATACTGTGTATATTCTAGAGCTAATTTCTTTGTGGTTACCCTGGGGATTGCATTTAACATCCTAAAGTTATAACATTCAAATTTGAATTTATAGCACCTTTACTTTAGTAATGTAGAATAACCGCTTTTTAACAGCTCCAACCCCACCCCTTTGGTTGTTGGTAACATCTTTATACATTGTGTACTCAAAATCATAAAGTAAGCAACATTCTTTAAGTTGCATTTAGTCTCTTAAATCCTGTAGAAAACAGCATTTAGAATTATAAAACAGTGTTGGAATAATATTAGCTTTTATAATTGCCGCCTTTATTGAGATCCTTATTTCTTCAGTATGGCTTTGAATTGCTGTTTACTGTCCTTTCATTTCACACTCCTGTACACCCTTGAGCATTCTTGTTTATCTGAGAGGGTCTTAATTTCTCCCTAACTTTTGAAGGACAGTTTTGCCAGATACAGGAACCTTGCTTGATTGTTTCTTTTTAGGACTTTGAGTACATTAGCTCACTGGCTTCTGGCTTCCAACATTTGTGATGAGAAATCTGCTCATATACTTATTGAAGATCCATGGTATGTGAATCACTTCTCACTACTTTCAAGATTCTTTGTGGCTGTCCAAAGTGTCTCTGAATTTCTTCAAATTCTTATATGGGGTTTATTGAGCTTCTTGGATGTTTATATTCATGTCTTTCATTAAGTTTGGGGAAGTTTCCAATTTATTATTTTTTCAAATATACTCCCTGCCCCTTTCTCTTCTCCTTCTGGGACTTCCATGTTAGTCTGCTTATTGGTGTCCCTTGGGTATCTTGCTCTGTTCATTTTGCTTCTGTCATTTTTCTTTTTGTCCTACAGACTTGGTAATTTTTATCGTCCTATCTTCAAGCTTGCTCATTATTTCTTCTGCCTGCCCCTTTCTGCCTTTGAATCTCTATACTGAATTTTTCATTTCAGTTCTTCTACTTTTCATCCGTAGAATTTCTTTTTGGTTTCCTTACAGGTTTTCTATCTGTTGATATTTCTGTTTTGTTTCTATATTGTTTTCTTGACTTTATCCATATCTTCCTTTGCT
The DNA here is from genome assembly GCF_027475565.1 of Acinonyx jubatus. NCBI lineage: Eukaryota > Metazoa > Chordata > Mammalia > Carnivora > Felidae > Acinonyx > Acinonyx jubatus. The sequence continues at coordinate 26,705,324 of NC_069381.1, forward strand.
TTGTTGACATTTATTTATTATGTTTTTTAGAGAGAGAGCATGTAGGCCCAAGTGGAATAAGAGCAAAGAGATAGGAAGAGGGAGAGAGAGAATCTCAAGCAGGCTCTACACCCAGTGCTCTACACCCAATGCGGGGCTCAGTCTCATGACCGTGAGATCATGACCTGAACTAAAATCAAGATTTGGACACATAACCAACTGAGCCGCTCAGGCACTCCTTTTAGACGGTTATTTTAGGGACGCCTGGGTGGCTCAGTCGGCTAAGGGTCCAGCTCTTGGCTCAGATCATGATCTCACAGTGAATTCAAGCCCCTGCGTCTGGCTCTGCGCTGACAGTGTGGAGCCTGCTTGGGATTCTCTCTCTCCCTCTATCTCTGCCCCTCCTCTACTGGTGCTCTAAATCTCTCTCAAAATGAATAAGTAAACATTAAAACAAATTTTTTTAATGTCTCGTTTAGTATGTCTACCATCAGGTCTTTTTCAGGGAATAGTTCCTGTTTTTTCCTTTGTGTAGGCTATGTTTTCCTGTTTTCCTGTGATTTTTTTTCTTGCTGAAAATTGGACATTTCAATATAATAATATGGTAATTCTGAAAATCAGATTCTTCCTTCCCCACAATATTTTGGTTTTTTGACTGTTGTAGCCTATCTTTGTGATTAGGATCAACCTGAGGTGTCAGTTTAAGTTCTCAGGTCTTTTCTCAGTTACTGCTTTTCCCTGGATATGTATGGTGAGTTTCTGATTTCTAATTTCTTCTGTATGGGCAGTTGCTTTTGAATGTCCTAGTCTTTAATGTCTGGCTCCCAAAGGGGAAAATTGAGAAAAATGAAGGGGAACGGAAGAGTACAAGCAAAAAGGGAGGGAACTGTAGCAGTGGGAGTTGGTGCAACAAAAATGGCCTTAAAAAAAATGGACTTATGCCTCTTTGTCTTCATTTCTGTGATCAGAAGCAGCAATGAGGAATTAGGGCACAGATCTCCAATACATGGAGGACACAGTCATTTTTGCCCACCCTAAGCTCTCACAAACTGCTTATAGAAGATATGTACAACTAACTGCCATGTAGTTGGAGGTGGAGGATGTGTAGCTGCTCCCCTGCTAAAAGCTTAACCAACTGATGAAAAATTTCCCTTCCAAACCTACTCCCTGGAAATTGCAAGCTTTCAGTGGACACTTGAGTTCCAAAAACCAGTTATATCAGACAGATTATGCTTGTGTCATTATTCTCTAGGTGGAGGGACAGAATCCTGGGGCTTCCTTACTCTTCCATCTTCTCAGAATCTCAGTAAAGTTGACCTCTGAACAATGTGGGTTTGTACTTCATGGGTCCACTTATACTCAGAATTTATCTGATAAATAGAGTATAATTCTGTAAATGTAATTTCCCTTCCTTGTATTTTCTTAATATTTTCTTTTATCTACATTACTTTATTGTAAGAATACAGTATATAGTGCATATATACAATATGTGTTAATGGGATGATAATGTTATTGACAAGGCTTCTAGTATAGTAGGCTATTAGTAGTTAAGTTTTTGGGGAGTCAAAAATTATATGTGGGTTTTGACTGTTGGGACAGTCAATACCCCAACCCTCAAGTTGTTCAAGGATCAGCCATATCTGTTAGTAAATTTTGAGAGAGATTGGGTGTGAGAGAGAGTCAAGGAAGGGGATTGCAGCTGCCTGCTATTATGATTATGTAATCCAAGTGATTACACTTGGAGATCTCAGAATACTTTGCAAAGTTCTCATTTATCGTTTCCAAATAGTAGTATTAGGAAACTGTATTGAAGTGGCATATTTTTAGCTTAATTAAGTATATTGTAGTTATTTTTGAATATCTTATTTTTATTCTAAAGGCAGCATTTAGACATTATAGATGATTTGAAAGATTTTAAAAAGTATAAAGGAAAGATAAAAATCTCTTGTAATACCACTACTTAGTGTATTTATTTATAATTATGTGTACATTTATCTTGCATGCATATATGTACTTAAAAATTTGTTTTTACTATTTGTTTATTTTTAAGAGAGAGAATGCGAGTGCGTGCGCAAGTTGGGGAGGGGCAGAGAGAGAGAGGGAGACAGAGAATCTGAAGCAGGCTCCAGGCTCCAAGTTGTCAGCACAGAGCCCAACGTTGGGTTCAAATTCACAAACTGTGAAATCTTGACTGAATTTGAAGTGGGACGCTTAACCAACTGAGTCACCTGGGCACCCCTATACGTATTTTATTTTAGAAATGAACATACACTAGCTAACATTCCTTTTTTTATAATTTGGTACATAGTTGTATAATATTAAGCACAATTATAGATTCCTGTAAGCACCATCACAAACAGGATTAATAACAATTCTGTCACCCCAGGAAACTCCTACATGCTATCCTTTTTGTCATATTCTTCATTTCCTCTTAACCACTGGCCACCACAGTTTTGTTTTCTGTCACTGTAGTTTTGTCTTTTTCAGAATGTCATAAATGGATTAATAAAGTATTTAACATTTTGAGACTAGCTTCTTAGAATCAGTGTTTTATCATTTCATGGAAATTTGGATCCCACCATATAGGTTATTTTACCCTTTACCTTTATGTTGGTATTGTCGTCATATATACATAACAAATTCGTCTCATAATGTTATAATTTTTACATTTAGCTGTCAAACGTATGTAAAAGAACTCAAGTGTAGAAGAATGGACTGCATTTAATAAATCGTTACATTTATTCAGATTGTTACCAATTTTGTTCTTTCTTCCTAATATTCTAAATTTTCTTTTGTTATTCCACTTTTGTATAAAAAACCTTTCTTAACAGTTCTTTTAGAGGAGGTTTGCAGACAGTGAATGCTTCTTCAGAGAATATCTTTATTTCTAAAGAGTATTTTCATTGTATGTAGCTTTGTGGGTTGACATTTCTTTCAGCCCTTTAAAAGTGTTTTCTTTTCTTTTGATAGCCAAGATTCCTGATGAGAAATTTGCAGTGATAAGTAATATGTCCTTTTTCTCTGGCTGTTTTAAAGATTTTTTTCTTTGTTTTTAGTTTTCAGCAGTTTCATTGTGAGTGTGTTGGTGTGGATATCTTTAGATTTATCCTATTTGGGATTTGCAGATAGCTTGAATTTGCAGATATATATCATTTTCCAAACTTGGAAAGTTTTCAGCTATTGTTTCTTTAGGTACTCTTTATGCACTATAGTTTTTCTCTCCTTTTGGGACTCTGATGACATGAACACTATTCCTTTTGATATTGTCGTATGGGTTTCTGAGGCTCTGTTCTTTTTTTTTTTTTAAATCTTTTTTTCCCTCTCTTGTTCTGATTAGTTTCTTTTTCTTTTTTTTTTAAGTTTATTTATTTTGAGAGAGCACACATGTGTGAGAGAAAGCACAAGTGGGGGAGGGGCAGAGAGAAGGAGAGACAGAATCCTAAGCAGCTCATGTATGGCTCAAACTCATGAACTACAATATCATGACGTGAGCTGAAGTCAGATGCTCAACTGACGAACCATCCAGGCGCCCTGCCAATTTACATTTCTACTGACAGTGTACAAGGGTTCCCTTTTCTCTGTGTCCTTGCCAGCACTTGTTATTTTCTGTATTTTTGATAATAACCAATCTGACAGATGCGAGGTGATAGCACTTTTTAGTTTTGATTTGCACTTCCCTGGTGATTAGTGTTGTTCACTATGTTTTCATGTGCCTGTTGGCCATCTGCATGTCTTCTTTTGAAAAATGTCTGTTTAAGTCTTCTATTATTTAAATTGGTTTTTTAAAATATTGGGTGTATAGTGTAATATGAGTATGAGACATATATGTTTTAGAGATTAACCCTTTTTCAGATGTATAATTTGCAAATATCTACTCCCATTTAGTAGGTTGCCTTTTTGTTTCGTTGATGGTTTCCTTTGCTTTGCAAAAGCTTTTTAGTTTGATGTATAGCCATTTGTTTATTTTATGTGTTTGTTGCCCCTGCCTGAGGATACTGATCCAGAAAAATACCACAAAGACTGATGTCAAGGGCTTACTGTCTATTTTTCTTCCAATAGTTTCATGGTTTCAGGTCTTACATGCAAGTCTTTAATGCATTTTGAATTTATTTTTCTGTATGGTGTAAGATAGTGGTCCATTTTAATTATTTTGCATGCAGTTGTCCACTTTTCCCAACACCATTTATTGGTAAGTGTGAGTCTTAATAATACATTTCTTTTTTTAAAAATTTTCTTAAAGCTTTTGTTATTTATTTATTTTAAATTTTAACTTTAACTTTTTTTAAGTAAGCTCTGTACCCAACATGGGACTTGAACTCATGACCCTAATATCATGAGTTGCATGCTTTACCGACTGAGCCAGCAGGACACCCCTAATAATACAGGTTTTTTTTTAATGTTTTACTTATTTTTGAGAGAGAGAGCAGGTGGGGTGCTGCAGAGAGGGAGAGGACAGAGGATCTTAGCACTGAGAGCACAGAGCCCAACGTGGGGCTCAAACTCATAAACCATGACATCATGACCTGAGCCAAAGTCAGACGCTTAGCTGACTGAGCCACCAAGGTGCCCCCCTAATAATACATTTCTAATGGCTGAGTTGTTCAGTGTATTTCTGAACTTGAAATTAATTCAGTTGCTTCATTTTATGGAATTATAAATTTGTAAAATCCAACTTACCTCAACTGCTTCTACTTAGAACTTTGGTTTTTATTGTACATAACATTAAAAAAAAATTTTTTAACGGTTTTATTCATTTTTGAAAGAGTGCTAGTGGGGAAGGGGCAGAGAGAGAGGGAGACACAGAATCTGAAGCAGGCTCCAGGCTCTGAGCTGTCAGCAAAGAGCTGGATGTGAGTCTCGAACCCACGAACTGTGAGATCATGACCTAAGCTGAAGTTGGATGCTTAACTGACTGAGCCACTCAGGCGCCCCAATTCTGTATAGCATTTAAGAAACACTAATAAAGCATGCTGGTAGCACATGAAATATGAGTCAGAAATGCTAAGTATGTCTACACTAGATTGAGAGTCTTATTTTTATGGAGAAGTCAAGTCTATTTAATTTTTAGTTTATGTCAAAGCAATTTTATTGGGAATAATTTTGTTTAATTTACATTTTTCAATGAATAACAATGTGAAAAGAAGATAGATTTGATTCCATTTTAGTTTTTATTATTTTAAAATGTTTATTTATTTTGGGAGAGAGAGCATACAAGAAGGGGAGAGGGGCAGAAGGAGAGAGAGAGAGAATCCCAAGCATACTCTGTGGTGTCAGCACAGAGCCTGCCACAGGGCTCGATCTCACAAGCCCTGAGATCATGACCTGAGCCAAAATCAAGTGTCAGATCTTAACTGACTAAGCCACCTAGGTGCCCCGATATGATTCTATTTTATAGGAAGGAGTTGTTATTGTATTAAAAAAATTATTTAGTTAGGAAATGCACTTACAGAGAGAGAATGAAATCTACTTTTATTGTGTTCTTAAGACGTTTTCAATCTCCATTATACCAATTTGAGTTCTTCTTTGTGCCTTACTTGAAGTGAATTGCTAGCATTAAGTTTCAAAGTTTGGAGAGAACTTTTAGGATTTTATAGACCCATTTCATTAATTATATGGTTTGAAGAATTTGAGGCCCAAAGGAGTTACATTTCTTGTTTGAAGTCTGTTATGAATTCTTAGCATATCAGTGACTAGAATGGAACGTACCGATGTTTACAGCCTTTCTTGAGACCTATCATGTATTTGACATCAGTTTTTCCCACATGTAGCTACTTAAATTTTTTTCTTTGTTTAGTCATCACTTTGCTTGGATTTCTGTTGCCATGGTTTTGTTAAATAATACCAATCTGCTAACAGCACATTTCAGATGTCAGTTCGCATGGTATGTGAACTCTCAGTCTGTGCTAGCTCTTGAGTTACAAATCAGTATGTAATTAACAGACGTCCGTCATGATCAGTGACCAGTCACATTACTTCTCTCAGAGTCTGTTGGAGATTGGTCACTGTGTGTCTGTTAATTCAATTCTTGCACAGACAGCATAGTATGCAGTTGTGTTACTTCCTTGTCGTCCAGTGGTAAATCTGTGTGACATTTTGCAAAGGACATAATCATAATTGCCATTTTACAAAGATGACAAATGCCTTTGTCATTTTACAAAGACATAATCTGCATAATCAAAGAACAGAATTGACTAACAAAGATGGAAGTGCAGCAAAGAAATGAAAAGTGGTAGCACTAAATCTGAATAATTGGATGTCGTGAAGATTTGAAAATAGTGTCAGGCAAGTGAAGATAGGATAAGAGCTAGGCCTGCATGAAGGTACGTATGAATTTGGAAAAAGGAACACCTGGGTGTCTCAGTTGGTTAAGCATCCAAACTTTTGAATTTGGCTCAGGTCATGATCTCGCAGTTTGTGGGATCGATCCCTGTGTTGGGCTCTGTGCTGACAGTGAGGAGCCTGCTTGGGATTCTTTCTCCCTCTCTCTCTACCCCTCTCCTGCTCATATGTGCACTGTCTATGAATGAATGAATGAATGAATGAATGAATGAATGAATGAATAAATCAATGGGAAGAATAGAAAAACAAGGTAAAATTGCTTTAACATTAATTTTATTTAGTAAAAAAAATTTTTTGTAAGTTTATTTATTTTGAGAGAGAGCATGGGGGAGGAGCAGAGAGAGATGGAGAGACAGAATCCCAAGTAGGCTCTGTGCTGTCAATGCAGAGCCCAACATGGGGTTTGAACCCACAAACCTGTGAGATCGCGACTAAGCCAAAATCAAGAGTTTGACGCTCAACCAGCTTGAGCCACCCAGGTGCCCCTAACATCATCAATTTTACATTGTAACAGGAACAGAACTCAAATCAGTTTGGGTAGCATTCATAAGTGTTGAAGTTAATTGCTACATAAAAACAAATTAAGTACAAAGAGAATGAAGAGCTTTTTATTGCTAGTGTAGGTTGGTTTCTCTTCAGAATCAGCTGCCAGGATGAAGCTGCTAGAGCAGGTAGGGATAATGCTATGAATGTTGCGCCCAGATTCCAAAGATTAATTGAGCAAGTAATTATGGTAACCAACAATTTAATGTGAGATAGGTCTGTTTTTTAATGCAATCCCATCAATAACTTAATGTGATGAAAGACATAAGATTGTGAAGCGGTCATAAAGGGAACGGTATACGTATGAAGCCCTAGGAAGTTAGTAAAGGTGAGTTTATCAACAAATGAGGAAGGTTGTGACAGAAAGGATCAAGATATCTCAAAGGAAGTGACTCCAGCAAAATTTTGCATTAAAGAAACTCTTGGAAATATTTGATAAGATGGATAGGGCAAAGGGTATAAAAATGTTGGAACCTGAACCAAACTTTGAAAGGATTGAGACAGTTTGCCAAGGCATAGAAAATATGCTTATTCTGTGTCATAAATTATATGAGGAAAATGAGAAGGCAAGAACTGTTTACTCTTGGTAAGTATTTTTCGAAAGAAACAGAACATTCTGATTCTCAAGGTTTCTTATGTTTTATGTCCGTATGTTCTTACTATTCCAAAATAGTAAATACTAGTCACACAGTATTTTTCATTTTCTTGTGCTATAATTGACAGTAAATGGGTCTTAAATGTTTTTAAATATTACGTAAAAATTTAAAGTTTACAGAACAATTGTGATTTTTTTCCCTTTGATTAATAAGATTGCTCAGCTATCAAGGTCTTTTTCATGGTTCTGTGCTACAGTTCAAAGTGAGTACTGCCTGTATAAATAATATGTTTTTTCCATAACAAGTTTGTATATTTTCTCACTTGATAGAATGATTATAAAGATTGTCAGTATGAATAAATTTGAAAGTTAAAGTACAAGATGTTCATTGGAATAGCAATAGGGAGAGACAGACATTACCATTTCAGGTTGAAGGGAGAGGATTGGATATTTAATTTGGAGAGGTCTGGGGCCAGCATAAAAAAATATTTGAAGCTTCTGTTTAATCTTTAAGAGTCTTGTAATTTTTAAAGTATACTCTTAGGGTGTATAAGTTTTTATTGTAATAAAGATAATTCTGTTATTCAGCAAACATTTATTGAGCTTCTGTTATATAGTAGGAGGTCGGCTTACAGCAGTATGGAACAGACAAAAAAAACTCTCTAAACGATGATATACTTTAATCTGCTCCCTGCTTTGAGAAATGTGGAATCTCTAATTCTTTAGAATCTGGATTTCATTTAGGTTGAAAGAAACTAGATTATTTTTAATTTTTGTATAATTCTAAAGGATTTTGTATAAAAGCAGTGTTTACTTTTACTGAATTGTTTGAGATAGTCTCCAAAATGGGGTAAAAAACTCCAGGTTTGTATAACCCCTGTTATTTGTCAGTAGGTCTACGGAAAGAATGGGACATTTCATGGTATAGCTTCAGAAAGGTGTATGGTTACTTCATTCCTTATAGCATCCCCAACTTTAGAGTAAATTTTTTATAGTTGCTATCATAGATACATCTACTGTGGTAGTGCTAGGAAAGAAAGTTGTGAATTCTTCTTGTTTAGAAAGTTGGGTGTATGTGCATTGTGTGAGATTATGACATCATTAAAGATTTGTAACTTTAGCTTAGTCATGAAAGCTGAATAGGTGTTTACTATTGAAATATGACTGGAAAAGCTGAAGCACTGTGTATAATGGTTCAGAGGCATGAAAGTACCTGAAAGGTTGGGTGAGCTACTGGTCATTTAGTTATGGTCATCTAGTAATACTGGTAATACAGTAATACATCTAGTAATTACTGGTCATCTAGTAATAACTAGAGCATTTGCTTTGGGGATGAAGATGCAGTGAGAACATGCAGGTAGGAAAAGGTGAAGCAGTAGAGGAAGGTAGGGCCAGATTTTGCAGAGTCAGAAGTTTGGACATTTTTCTAGGGAGACTTTTTCAGAGCTCTTTGTATGTATATGTATATATATCATTACCTGAGCCGAGATAGAGAGTCAGACATTTAACCGACCCAGCCACCCTGGCACCCCGGTGGAGAAGTTCTTAAGAAACAGGAACCCAGGCACAGGTAGGTCAGTCAATTGAGTGTCTGACTTCAGCTCAGGTCATGATATCATGGTTTGTGAGTTTGAGCCCCACATTGGGGTGGCTGCTGTCATCGCAGAGCCCACTTTGGATCCTTTGTCCCTCCCTCTCTCTGCCCGTACCCTGCTTGCACTCTCTCTCAAGAATAAAGAAACCTTTGGGGGCACCTGGTTGGCTCAGTCAGTTACGCGTCCAACTTTGGCCCAGGTGATGATCTCGTGGTTTGTGAGCTCGAGCCCCATGTCAGGCTCTGTGCAGACAGCTTGGAGCCTGGAGCCTGCTTCAGATTCTGTGTCTCCCTCTCTCTGCTCCTCCCCCTCTTGCACTCTGTCTCTTTCTCAAATATAAATAAACATTTTAAAAATAAATAAATAAACCTTAAAAAAAAAAAGAAACAGGGACTCACCATATTGGTATTTGTATATATTGGTGGAATGCTTTAGTGTGCAATTGAGTAACATCTATTAAAAATTTACCATATTCACCTATGCCCTTTAATCTCATTCCACTTTTAGGAACTGATTATACACACACACACACACACACACACACACACACACAAGCCAGTTTATATGTATAAAGATGACAGCTATAATACTGCATTTGAAAAAGAGGCTCAAAGCAACCTAAATGTCCATTACTATAATATAACAAAAGATTATGTAGTGACTAAAAAGTGAATTAAGTCTCTGCTTAATGAGAAATTTCCTAGATATATTTAGGTTTAAAAAAAATTGGAGGGGAATTTCTATTTGTCCTTTTGTTTGTATTTTTGCTGATCTGAGAGAAAATTGGATTTTATTTTAGTTTTGACTTCAGGTGAGATTGAATGTTTTGTGCTTATTTCTGGTCTTCAGTCATTTTTTATTAGGATGCTGCTAATAGAGTCTAAGACTGCTTTATAAGTAGGATATTAACATTGTCATATTATTAATACATCCTTCCCCCCAGATTGTCTTTAAGTTTTTCCAGTTTTTTTTTTTAATGTTTATTCATTTTTGAGAGAGAGAGAGAGCGCATGCACCAGCGGGGGAGGGGCACAGAGAGAAAGGAAGACAGGAGATCTGAAGTAGGTTCCAGGCTCTGAGCTGTCAGCATGGAGCTGGATACTGGGCTCGAACTCCCGAACCGAGAGATATGACCTGAGTCGAAGTCAGACTCTTAACCCACTGAGCGACCTGGGCATCTCTCCAATTTCTGTTTTTAGTGTCATCAAGGTCCCATAAGGATTTGTTTCTTTTTCTGGTTAAAAGATTTTCGTGTCTTCTATTGTTTTCATTTTTTCCAATTTGTCTGTAATCTATCTGGAATTTATTTTGCCAATTTGTCTATAATCTATCTGGAATTTATTTTGGTGTAAAGTGTGAGGTAGTGATCCAAGATTTCTCCTCCAAAGTGGTTACTGGTCATAGTCTAATTCTTAAGTATACTTGGGACTTTGTGTTTTCTATTGTTTCATTAAGCTATTAATTGCCATGCCAGTACCCCATATTTTAGTTATTGTACCTTTGATATATGGTAGGGCACATTTTTCTTCTTGTTACTAATATAATTCAACATTTTGTTTGATATTCTTTTTATCTTTATTTTTCCAGATGTACTTGATGATTGTTTTGTTTAGTTCTATCTATTCACCCCACTCTTTTTTGTGAGGAAATTGTATTCTTCATAGTATTGATTTTTTTTTCCCTTTGGTAAAAATGGTATATCACCTGTTTATTCTCCAGAAAATTTTGTAAGTTTTTAAACAATGATTTTATACATTTCTCAAAGTTTATTCTTATGATATTTTATGTGTCATTATTGTAAATTGGATCCTTTTTTTTCTGTTATATTTTAACTAATTGTTGTTGTTTCTCAGGAATGCTACTGATTTCTTGAATGTTCAGTCTTGTAAAGAGTTACTCTATTGACCTGTATTCTGATTCCTAAAACGTTTTCTGCTATCTTGTACTTTTCAAGTAGACAAGCGAATTGTAAATAACTTTGTTTGCTTTTTACTATTTTACACTTTACATTTTTTTTTCTGATTGCATTGACTAGTACTTCTAGAGCAAGGTATGATATTGGTAATATTACCACTTTAATGGTAATTAGTAAATATTGATCTTGCCTGCCAATTTCAATTGACTATTAAGGACACCTGAATTTTGAATTGAGAACAATTCTGATAACATGTTTATATTTTATGGAAAGATTGCTGTGATTGATTAGTGGTAGAAGGAGATGTTTAGAAGGAAGAGAGTATTAGGAATGGAGTATTTACTGTCTTTAACATTTCTTTATTAAATTTAGCTGATAATTTGAGATTCTTTAGCACGTTAAATAATTACATTCTGTTTTATGTTAATTACATTCTGTTTTATGTATTTGTTAAACTATGAAGTGGAAAAGTCCTCATACAATAGGTGTGAAAACTGCAGATGGTCAAATGGCAAGATTAAAGAAGAAACGTAAAAACTGTTATTTTGGAGTGTATTACTTAATTAAAACATGATCTTGTATTAAAGTGCATAGAAATATACAAACTTCTAATGCTAGCAGCAGTTAGGCTCATTTCCCACAGTTGTGCTGTAATATGTTAGTGTTATCCTTCAAAAGGGTTCTGTGGTCAAAGTACATTTGGAAAACGATGGGCGAAACAAAACAGTACAGGTTTCTTTAGTTAGAAATTAAGGGGCATGGAGTAGCTCAGTCAGTTAAGCATCTGACTCTTGATGCTTAACTCAGGTCATGATTTCACGGTTTGTGAGATGGAGCCCCGCATCGTGCTCCATGCTGACAGCGCTGAGCCTGCTTGGGATTCTCTCCCTCTTTCTCTGCTCCTCCCTTGCTTGCATGTGCCCTCTCTCTCTCAAAAAATAAATAAATAAACTTAAAAAAAAAAAGAAATTAGTAAATTAACAAGTATTGTTACACTGAAAAGAGATGTGTATTTGCTATATTTATTTGGTCACAGGAGTCTTTTTATCTTAGTTCATCTTTCAGGTTTTGCATAACAGATATTGAGAAGTGGAAAATTATGGCATTCAGTTAATAAAAAAGAGCTAATACATTACAATAAGTCCATACAATATGGTAGGGTCTGTTGGTATCCCAGGATGAAAAAAGATTTATCTAGAAGGTAATACTGACATATACATAAGTTAACTGTGCCACAAGTGACTGTAAATGAAATTAAATCTAAGTGCTACAGAGGAGTCATGAATTCTAAATGGGTTGTCAGAAAAGTACTCCCTGAAGAGCTACACTTTGAAGAAGCAGTGGCATTTCATCAGGTAGACGTCTATTCCCAGTAGGGAGAAAACTATAGGAGAATGGTACGATTAGAACTTTGGGTGGGAGTGAGAAATGACTTTTATTCTGTAGCCACAGGAATTGTTTCCTGCCATCTCCTTCAGTGGTTTTTCTTAGGATAAAGTTAGTATCTAAACATGACTAATACTTAGGGGTGACAAAACTGAGAAGCTGAGACAGTTTTGAGAGCAAAGGGGAGCACATTAACAATTACATGGATATGATAGGTGTAAATAGAGGTGCTTTCAGCTAATTGGAATATGTGGTCACCCTGTGTATTAAGAATGTCCTGCAGTGTTTGGCCTATGATTTGTCATTAGCTTTATTATTATTATTTTTAAATTTTATTTTTATTTTATTTAAGCATATAGTGCAACAATGATTTCAGCAGTGGATGCCTTAATGCCCCTTACCCATTTAGCCCATCCCCCCTCCCACAACCCCTCCAGTAACCCTCTGTTTGTTCTCCATATTTAAGAGTCTCTTATGTTTTGTCCCCATCCCTGTTTTTATATTATTTTTGCTTCCCTTCCCTTATGTTCATCTGTTTTGTCTCAAAGTCCTCATATGAGTGAAGTCATAATGATAATTTGTCTTTCTCTGACCGACTAATTTCATTTAGCATAATACCCTCCAGTTCCATGCACGTAGTTGCAAATGGCAAGATTTCATTCTTTTTGATTGCCGAGTAATACTCCATACACACACACACACACACACACACACACACACACACACACTCCCCACATCTTTATCCATTCATCCATTGATGGACATTCGGGCTCTTTCCATACTTTGGCTATTGTTGATACTGCTGCCATATAAACATTGAGGTGCCTGTGCCCCTTTGAAACAGCATACCTGTATCCCTTGGATAAATACCTAGTAGAGCAATTGTAGAGTAGTTCTATTTTTAATTTTTTGAGGAACTTACATACTGTTTTCTAGAGTGGCTGCATCAGTTTGCATTCCCACCAGCAGTGCAAAAGAGATCCTCTCTTTCCACATCCTCGCCAACATCTGTTGTTGCCTGAGTTGTTAATGTTAGCCTTTCTGAAGGGCGTGAGTTGGTATCTCATTGTGGTTTTGATTTGTATTTACTTCCCTGATGGTAAGTGATGTTGAGCGTTTTTTCATGTGTCGGTTGGCCATCTGGATGTCTTTGGAGAAGTGTCTATTCACGTCTTTAGCCCATCTGTTCACTGGATTATTTGTTTTTTGGGTGTTGAGTTTGATAAATTCTTTGTAGATTTTGGATACTAACCCTTTATCTGATATGTCATTTGCAAATATCTTCTCCCATTCCGTCAGTTGCCTTTTAGTTTTGCTGATTGTTTCCTTTACCGTGCAGAAGCTTTTTATTTTGATGAGGTCCCAATAGTTCATTTTTGCTTGTGTTTCCCTTGCCTCCGGCGACGTGTTGAGTAAGAAGTTGCTGCGGCCAAGGGCAAAGAGGTTTTTGCCTGCTTTCTCCTCGAGGATTTTGATGGCTTCCTGTCTTACATTTAGGTCTTTCATCCATTTTGAGTTTATTTTTGTGTATGGTGTAAGAAAGTGGTCCAGGTTCATTTTTCTGCATGCTGCTGCCCAGTTTTCCCAGCCCTACTTGCTGAAGAGACTGTCTTTATTCCATTGGATATTCTTTCTTGCTTTGTCAGAGATTAGTTGGCCATACGTTTGTGGGTCCATTTCTGGATTCTCTATTCTGTTCCATTGATCTGAGTGTCTGTTTTTGTGCCAGTACCATACTGTCTTGATGATTACAGCTTTGTAATACAGCCCGAAGTCTGGGATTGTGTTGCCTCCTACTTTGGTTTTCTTTTTCAAGATTTCTTTGGCTAGTCGGGGTCTTTTCTGGTTCTATACATGTCATGAGCTTTATCTTACAGTCTGGCCTGCTTTACTCACAGAATTCTATTAATTCACCTAGCCTTTCTATTTCTTGGATTCTTTCTTCTTGTTCCTGCTAAGAACCTTGAACATTAGTTGTTCTTTTCTTGAATCTTCCCTTCCACTTTTACCTATTTTAAAGTTAACTTATTTTTGTTTTTTAGTAGTCTATACACCGAACACAGGGCTCGGACTCAAAATACAATCCCAAGATCGAGTCACATGCTCTTCCAGCTGAGCCACCTGGGCACCCCCCTTTTCACCTGTTTTGATTCTTAGTCATCCTTCAGATCTTAAATTAAGGAGCAGTTCCTTTGCTTTTCCTGACCTCTTATATCGGATAGCTCATCATGGTAGAGATGTTTTAGAAATAGAAATGAAGGTTCTTACTATTGACCAGTTGAAAGAAATGGGGGAAAACCTCTAATTTTGGGAGTTCTCATTTGACTTTTAGGGTGTTGGGGCTCTGTTCTCTCAGAACAGAGACCGACATGGGGCTCGAACTCATAAACCACGAGATCATGACCTGAGCTGAAGTCAGACGCCCAACCGAGTGAGCCACTCAGGCGCCCCAGTCTCTACTTAATTATTGAAAACCTTGCCTCAGTTCCCTAAACAGTTTTAGAGCTCTTGGTTTATTACTTAGTTGTCATTGAATAAGTTTATCATATAAACTCTCAAATTATTAAACTTATCACAGTTGGAGAATGTTTATGGTATTAGTCATTCTGTCCTCATGTACGTTATGGTATTATGTTTATCCTATCAGTTATGTCATTATGTATGAAGGATAGAAAATTGGACATTAACTTTTTTTTTTAATTTTTTTTTAACGTTTACTTATTTTTGAGACAGAGAGAGACAGAGCATGAATGGGGGAGGGTCAGAGAGAGAGGGAGACACAGAATCCGAAACAGGCTCCAGGCTCTGAGCGGTCAGCACAGAGCCTGACGCGGGGCTCAAACTCACGGACCGCGAGATCATGACCTGAGCCGAAGCTCAACCGACTGAGCCACCCAGGCGCCCCAAGGACATTAACTTTTTAAAAATTAAATTTATTGATTTGGCTATTGTGATTTTTTTTTTTTTTTTTTTTTTTTTTTTTTTTTTGCAGGTGGGTGTGGGTGGTATGCTTGCCAATTCACAGTATATTTGGAATTTTTTTCTCTTTCCAGGGTTAGGGAATGTGAGTATTTTGTTTTATAAGTAAAAATGTACTTTATCCCCAGTGCTTAATTTTTGGAATATAGGGGGCTGAGTCATTTGCCCAGAGGTTTTCTTTTATTTATTTATTTTTATTAAAAAAATTTTTTTTTTAATTTTACATTTATTTTTGAGAGACAGAGAGAGACAGAGCACAAGTGGGGCTGGGGCAGAGCGAGAAGGAGACACGGAATCCGAAGCAGGCTCCAGGCTCCGAGCTGACAGCACAGAGCCTGATGCAGGGTTTGAACCCTTAGACCATGAGATCATGACCTGAGCCGAAGTTGGACGCTTGATGGACTGAGCTACCCATGCGCCCCTAATGGTTACATGTTTTAAAGTTAATGGGCAGAACCCACAAGACTATTTCAACAATTAAAAAGGAACTGGTATTTTTTTTTGTCAGTACCATGCATGTTAATTTATTTTTTTGATTTTTCGTTTCATTGGTTTCATTTGGTTTAATTTTGGTTTCATAGTATTGAGAAAATCCTTGCATATATATAATAGTTATTACAGACTCTTAAAAATAAAATTGGCTTGGCTTTTGAATTCAGTTAAATCTTTCATGAAACCTGAGGGCTGACTAGTAGGTCATTAATTTCAAAGGTAAATTTGTGACTGCTTAGATTTAATTTCTTATTTGTAAATATACTGATTGGACAAGAAGCACTGAAAACACGTTTAGTGAAACCATTATATTATCACAAAACTAAGTGTTTTGTCTAAATTTTTTGTTAACCAGTTGGTGAGATTATAGGCCAGATAGGTGTTTTGGAGTCCTGCCTGTCATTTAATTGAAAGCAGTGTTAATGTTACCTGCCTGCACATTGTTGAGTAGTCACACAATTCAGTGGTTTTTAATATTTTCGTAATTGTGCAGCCAGAATCAATTTTAGAACATTTTCATCACCTGGAAAAGGAAGCCCTGTACCCAGATCTACTACAAAGCTGTAGTAAAACAGTATGCTACTGGCACAAAAATAGACCCATAGGTCAGTGGAACAAAATAGAGAGTCCAGAAACCAGTCTACACTTTGGTGAGTTAACCTATGACAAAGCAAGCAACAATATACAATGGGGGAAAAAAGTTTCTTAGATTAATGGTGCCGGGAAAACTGGACAGCTACATGCAAAAAGATGAAACTGTACCACTTTCTTTCACCATACACAAAAATGAACTCAAAATGAATTAAGGACCTAAACGTGAGACCTGAAACCATAAAACTCCTAGAAGAAAGTATAAGCAGTAATCTCTGACTTAGACCCTAGCAACATTTTTCTAGATGTGTCTCTTCAGAAAAGGGAAACAAAAATAAAACACACCAAAATAAGAAGCTTTTTGCACAGTGAAGGAAACAAACAAAATGAAAAGACACCAGTGAATGGGAGAAGATATTATAAATGATATACCTGACAAGGGTTAATACCTCTGATATATAATGAACTTATATAACAACATGAAAAAACAAAAACAAATAATTCGATTAAAAAATGGACAGAGGACCTGAACATTTTTCTAAAGACATACAAATAGCCAACCAGACCCATGAAAAGATACACAATATCACTAATCACAAGGGAAATACAAATCAAAATTACAATGAGATATTACCTCACACCTGTCAGAATGGCTGAAATAAAACACACAAGAAACAAGCATTGGTGAGGTTGTGGAGGAAAAGGAACCCTTGTGCACTGTTTTTGGGGATGTAAGTTGGTGCAGCCACTCTGGAAAACAATATAGAGGTTCCTCAGAAAACTAAAAATAGAAGTACCATGGGATCTAGTAATTCCACTACTGGGTCTTCACCCAAAGAAAATGAAAACACTACTTTGAGAAGATATATGTACCTTATGTCTATTGCAGCATATTTACAGTAGCCAAGATATGGAAGCAACCTTAATGTCCGTTGATAGTTGAGTGGATAAAGAAGATGTACACATACACAATGGAATATTACTCAGCTGTAGGAAAGAATGAGATCTTGCCATTTTGTGACAACATGGAAGGACCTAGAGAGTATTCTAAGTGAAATATGTCTGAGAAAGACAAATACCATATGATTTCACCTACATGTGGAATCTTTTTTTTTAAAGTTTATATATTTTGACAGAGCACGTGTGTACACAAGTTTGGGAGAGGTAGAGAGAATGCCAAGTAGCTGATGGCGCAGAGCCCAATACAGGGTTCCATCTCACAAACTATGAGATCATGACCTGAGCCGAAATCCAGATTCAGACACTTAACCGACTGAGCCACCCAGGCACCCCACTTAATGTGTGGAATCTGATAAAACAAATGAACAAACAAAAAGAAACAGACCCATAAACACAGAGTACAAACTGGTGATTGTCAGAGGGGGTGGATTTGGGAAAAAGCAGTGAAGGGGAGCGGGAGGTATAGGCTTCCAGTTGTGGAATGAATAAGTCATGGAGATGAAAGGTACAGCCAACAGAATACAGTTAGTAGGTATTTTAATCGTATCATATTATTGACTTCAATAGCTACACTTATGCTGAGAATAGCATAATGTATAACTTAGAGTTGTTGAATCACTGTGTTGTACACCTGAAGCTAATAATAGCATCATGTGTCAGCTATACTTCATTATTAAAAAAAAAAAGAAAGCAATCCTTTACTCATTAGCAGTATTCTCAGATCTTTCTCCTTAGTCTTAGGTGGGCACTAATCCATTTTGTCCTATGGTTTTGAAATGTGTACCCATTGTCAACAAAGGACTTGCTGACCGATACCGTATCTGTTGTAAACAAACCTATAAATTGTTTGGCATCAGTGGCAATATATTTAGTCTTTGTTTCTGTTTTCTGTTTGAGAGGGAGGGAGAGGGGGAAGTAAGAAAACAAAGGTTTTGTTCTGAGCCATAGAGAAGATCACTGAATCCTAGAATTGTTGCCTTGCAAAAGAGTGTCTTCTGAAGAGTGTCTTCTTATGTTCTTTCCATTGTTTTCATTTCTTTGGCGTCATAATCCGTTGGCTCCTGTTTCTCATGTCCAGTATAATTTTAATTAGTGTACTTAATTTCCATTTTGTTATATATTTTTCATAATAAAATTTGGTCTAAACTCCAAGGTTTTTTTTTTTTCCTTTTAGAATGTGAAAATCATTTATCTTTTGTGTTCATCTTGCAGAGAAGTATGGTATCAGCTTGATTCTTGTTTCTTATAGAACACAGTCTTATCTTAGTTAGGAGACTAAATTATAATATTGGATTATCCCTTCTTGGGTTTTATAATCAGTTCACAAAATGAAATGGTACATAATCCAAATTACCTTAGAAAATCTCTTTAAGTCACCCATAAAGTATAGGTATGTCACCCTTGGTAATGTCACTACTATATTTTTATTTTCTATCATTGAGTAAGATTATAGTTTCTTTGGCTGTGCATGCAAAGTGTCCAGGGTGGTATTGTACAAAATGTACATTATCTTTAAACACTTGGGAACCCCTCAGTGCAGGCAAGTACTATTTCAGTCTTTGGCTTGCCAAGTCACATGTCCCAATTTCTCTTTTATTCTGGAGCATAACTTGTTGGGTGGTTGGTTGGCCTTTACTGTTTTGCTTTCTTTTTCATTTTTATATGGTTGAAATCAGTATGTTTAATGTGTTTTATGAATCACGTAGGCTATAATTCTTTTTATTCCTCATCAGTTTTTGTTTGAAATTCTGAAATTTCACCAGGATGTATCTTTTTTCCATATCCTCTTGGAGATAGTGGGCCCTTTCAGTCTCAAATAGTTTTTTAGGAAAATTTTCTTCTATCATTTCACCTTTCCATTGTTCTCTCCTTTGGGATGCCTTTGAGATTGCTCTTTGACCTGCTGGTTCAGTCTTTTTTTAAAAAAAAATTTTTTTTTTAATGTTTATTTAGTTTTGAGAGAGAGTGCGAGCCAGGGAGGGGTAGAGAGAGAGAGAGACAGAATCTGAAACAGGCTCCAGGCTCTGAGCTGTCAGCACAGAGCCCGATGCAGGGTTCAAACTCACGAACTGTGAGATCATGGCCTGAGCCAAAGTCAAAAAAGCTTAACCGACCGAGCCATCCAGGTGCCTCCCTGCTAGTTCAGTCTTAACAGGGCATCATATAGAATATCTTTTCTAGCTTTTTGACTGTTATATTTATTTTTGTTTGTTTTTCCACCTGAGAATTTTATCACTACCCTTTCCAATAAAATTTTAATTTTTGTAGTCATTTTCCTGTCTCTTGTCACCTTTTCTTGGTTTTTAGTGTTTTTTTTTCTTTTTTTGCATCTCTATCCTCTCATATCTCAGATACCACTTAAAATACTTTTTAGAAGTTTTCTTTCTGTAAATTGTTGCCTTCTGAGTGGTTCTGTTTATTCACCTTGAACTCTCTCCTTCACACGGTTTATTTCAGAAACCTGGGGGTCATTGGTTGTCTCTTCACATTTATACATATCAGATACTATCTTTTTTTTTTTTTTTGAGAGAGAGAGAGGGTGCAAGTGAGCGAAGAGAGAGAGAGGAGAGATGTGAGACTCACTCGAAGTGGGACTTGAACTCAAGAAATGTGAGATCATGACCTGAGCCTAAGTCAGATGCTCAATGACTGAGCCACCCAGGCATCCTCAGATACTGTTAATTACTATAGCCAGCTGTTGTGTTTCCTCTGTAGTTACATAGGTATCTAGGTGGTTGTTTTTTCCTTAAAAGTTTCTCCTTGAATGGGGAGACATACTCTGGCTTTTAGTGGGTAAGGTTTATCAAGAAGCAGCCTTCCTTGTGTTCTTGTCTCATTGATGAGAAGTAGGTGGGAAAGCATGAGGCTGGAATGCTCACACTTGCCAAAATGAGGAGCTCTTTACATACTAGGGGTGGAGCATGTGAGTGTTTCTAGCTCCTGGATAGAGTTGCTTTTGCTGTACTCCATTCCCCCCTTCCCCCCCATTTCTGTCTTATTTATTTATTTATATTTTATTTTTAAAGAATATTTATTTATTTTTGAGAGAGGAAGAGAGAGCAGGGGAGGGCCGAGAGGGAGACAGAATCTCAAGCAGGCTCCACTCTTGCCAGTGTAGAGCTTGGCGTGGGGCTTGAACTCATGAACTGTGAGATCATGACCTGAGTTGAAAACAAGAGTTGGGGGCTTAACCATCTGAGCCTGAGCCACCCAGGTGCCCCTATTTATTTTTTTATTTATACATACACATATACATATGTGTGTGTGTGTGTGTGTGTGTACCTTTTTTTAAACTAATCTCTACACCCATCGTAGGGTTCAAACTCATGACCCGGAGATTGCATTCTCTACTAACTGAGCCAGTTACCATTCCCCCTGCACCTGTGTTTTAAAGATCCAAAATTACCTCAGACTTGGCTCTGCTTCTGTCCTAGGCCCTAACATACCGAAATAGGAACCATTTCTATAACAGGACTAACTTTCTTTTGAAGGACAGCTAAAAACCTATTTGATGCTGATTGTTCTGTTTAATTTTGATTAGAAGTTTTATATAGTTATCAGTGTTAGTAAGTTCTCAGTAAGTGTTGGCTGTCTTTATTATTATTATTATAAATACATAGGACTATATTTTGTGCTGCAAAAGTGATTTAAAAATAAGTTTATATTAGGGCATGTATTTGTCTCTTTGTTTTTGGTTTGGGGGTTTTCACGTGAGAGTTTATTTTATTCATTATAAATTATATTCTAGTCTACTTGGCAGTATTTTGTTTATCTTGTGATTTTGTGTACTTTGGGTTGAAAATTACAGCTTTTGGGGGAGTGAGGAGGGATACCAGAAAGTATGATAGAATGTGACAATAATGTTACTTTTCTCTTTGCTTTTTTGCTTTTTCAGTTTGAGCAGAAAACTGGTGCAGTTTTTGATGAAATTGTAGAGAACTGTAAGTACCACTTTAGAAAAAAACCACTCATGTCTTTATGTAGATAATAATTGAGTCTAGATAGAGCATTTATCAGTGCTTAACATTTAACAGGGTTTAGTTTGGGCTGATTAATGCGATGGTCCAATTTGATATAGTTTAGAAATCATCACTCTGTTAGTATTTTCAGCAAGTTAATCTTAATTTTAAGAGTTTTTCCTTTTTTTAGTAAATATTTTATTCTCACAGATATTAACGTTGAAATATAGCTAAGCTTTGTGTATGTATTAACCATATAGAAGTTTAGACTTAACCATTCAGTAAAGATTTCTACTTTGTTTACAGGGCTTCTTAATTTTCTGTTTGTATTCTTTCTATGTTACATGATTCTCTGAAAAATTTTTTTTTGTTTCTTATGATTATAAAAGTAATACATTCAATTTTACAATACAAAAATGAAAAAAGCAGAAAATGAAAGCCTTTGTGTTTTTTATTCTCTAAAGATAACCACTTCTAAAAGTTTAATATATATCTTTCCAGACTTTTTTTCTGTGGATGTATATAGATCTATGTATGACAGGTGGGGATTTATATATGTTTGTAGGGATCCTGTGGATACTGTTCTTGCTTTTTTCATTCAACTGCCTTAACATCTCTGTATGTCAATGGATTTTGACCTTTTGCATCATTTCTGGTGGCTACTCGGTATTTTATTGTATGGGTGTATTATAATTTAGCCATCTTCCTCTTTTATATATGTATGTATTCTTTTCAGTTTTTCAGTATTACAAACAATATTTAGTATGTATTCCTGTACACATTTTTGTCTACTTCTATTGAAATAGACAAAGGGACTGTATCCTTTTCTGTAGAATAAATTCTAAGAATTGAACTGCTGAATCATCAAAGGATGTTTGTGTGCTTGTTCATGAAGAATAAATTTTGTCATCTAGAGCTAGTAAGTCAAGGAAAATATGCATTTCTTTTTTAATTTTTTCTTAAGTCCCAGTAGTAGGATCTGTGAGTACCTTCTTTGGAATTAGTTTGTTAACATTTTTTGAGAGAGAACAGGTTTTTATAGAGTACATATTGAGAGGTAGCTAGCTCTCTTGATCTTTAATGGTCTTGGAATAATCTGGAGTTCATTCATGTCTAGGCTGGGCTATTGAGAGCACAAAGACAGGAACTGCTGACTTGAGCCCCTGTACATGTTCTCCCTGTTGTGTTGCCTTCCTTATAGCATGGCAGCCTCCAGGTAGACTTCTCTCATGGTGGCTCAGGCTCCAAGCAAAAGAGTAATTCAGTGAAGAAAGCAGAATGAGCATCTTTTCTGAGCTACCTTCAGAAGTCACACAGTGTCCTTTCTACTACATCCTTTGGGTATGAGGGAGTCACAAGCCTGCTCAGATTTAGGAGAAGAGGATATTCAGACCTCACCTTTTTTTTTTTTTTTTTTTAATTAAATTGTTTTGTTTATTTATTTTTGAGAGAGAAACAGAGTGTAAGTGGGGGAAGGGCAGATAGAGAAGGAGACACAGAATCTGAAGCAGGCTCCAGGCCCTGAGATGTCAGCACAGAACCCAATGCAGGGCTTGAACTCAGGGACCGTGAAATCATGACCTGAGCTGAAGTCAGACACTTAACCAACTGAGCCACCCAGGCGCCCCTAGACCTTACTTCTTGATAGAAGGGTCAAGGTCACATTGTAGAAAACAATGTAGATGGGAGATATTGTTGCAGCCGTATTTGGAAAATCCAGTCTGCATTCACAGGATATAATGCTGTCACATGATATTTTATTCACATGATATTTTATTCTAAACTAGAAAATGGCTTAAAAAAGAAATTCATTCTTTAGGTCTGTATGTGGATATTCATAACATTAACCACTCCTGTAATACAGAAACAGAAACTGATGAAGCTGATCATGCATGATATTTTATGAGTAACATTTTGTCTTTTTTTTTTGACTTAGTCATTCCTTTCCATATCATCATTGTCCCTATTGCCCCCTACCCTGTACCTTTGTAGGTAGCCTTTCACGTTTTTCTCCAGTGTTCCTAAAATCATTATCATATATATACATATATAGACACATAATATATATACATGTATATACAACATATACATGTATAAATATATATATAATATATGCAAATATACATATTTATATGTGTATATGTAAGGGTTTTGAAGATTTTTATTTTTTGTTTAACAGGTGAGATCATCATATACATAGATTTCTCTACCTAGCTTCTTTCATTCAGGAGTACTTTATGATCTCCTTCCATCTTGACTGGAATAGCTTCAACATCACAGGGTTTAGATGTGCAAGTCAACTTTTCCCGTTTCCCCTTTCCCCTTTCCCCTTTCAGACACTGATGTTATTTTAGTTGTTTTTTTTTACCATGATAACCAATGAAGTATGAAAAATCCTTTAAGAATATCCTTATATATTAGTTTTATATGTGTGCATAGATTACAGAGAGTGGGTATTGTTTGGTAAAGGGTATGTGTAATTTTAATAGATGTTTCTGTCCTGCTTTTCAAAACTTGACTGTCTTACATTTCCATCAGAAATGTATAAGAATACCTCCTCACCCCATTAATGTCCATTATAGCTCTTCTCCATGTTTAGCAGTCTGATGGATGTGAAATAGCACAGTGTTAACTTTATTCTGCATTTTCTTAACTCCTATTGAATTTGAATTTAAGCAGTTTTTAATAATTTCAACATTTGGACTGGCTCCTCTGTATTGTCGAATTGTAAATATTTGTTAAATAAATGAATACCCTTTGCCCATTTTTTAAAGTTTTTTTTCATGACACATTACAGGCTTTTTGTAATATCATAATCATAGTTGTTAAGGGGAGTGATAGTAGGCATGGTAAAGGATAAAACTGAAAGAAGGTTCAGGTATACTTTTAAAAAGATAGACATTCACTCAGGAAATTTAACTTTTAGAAAAGATAACTTAAAGTTCTTTTAATAATGAAGTAGAGGGGGTTGATTTCCTTTGTTTTGTTTCTTTTTGCTTGTGTCATCTTTTCCTAAACAAATGTTTTTTTTTTTAATTTTTTTTTTTAACATTTATTTATTTTTGAGACAGAGAGAGACAGAGCATGAACGGGGGAGGGTCAGAGAGAGAGGGAGACACAGAATCCGAAACAGGCTCCAGGCTCTGAGCAGTCAGCACAGAGCCCGATGCGGGGCTTGAACTCATGGACCAGACCATGAGATCATGACCTGAGCTGAAGTCAGACGCTCAACCGACAGCCACCCAGGCGCCCCTAAACAAATGTTTTTAATATAAAAAATTTTGGTCTTTTTTAACATCATGGTTTTCAGTTTTGGTTTAAAAAAGTTTTCCTCACCCTTTGAATATATGTTATCCTAGAGTTTATTGGAGTATTTAGAAAAATATTTTTAAAAAGTGTTAAACACAAAAAAATATTTAAAACATGTGAGATATATTAAAAATAAAACCTCTGACTTCACCACCACCCAGCTGTAGAAAAATGTGCACGATCATGCCTTTCGTGCCAATCCCTCGGTCCCATTTTGTTCTTCTCTTTACACAGCCATTATCCTCAATTTTGCTTAATTCCTTGCATTTCTTAATAGTTTTTACCACATTTACATTATTAATCAAGAGATTATTTAGTTTTGCTTATTAATAGATTTTGTATTGTTTTTGAATTACACTGTATATGTTACCACTTTCTTTTTTTTAACCGTATATTCCTGAGATTTGAATGTAGTGTTGCATGTAGCTCTCATTCATTCATCACTGATGTGTATTTATTCATTAAATACATTACAATTTATTTATTTTTTAAAATGGTAGTAAAAAGTATATAATGTAAAATTTACCACTTTAATTATTTTTAAGTGTATAATTCAGTATTTTAAGTACATTCACATTGTTGTGCAACAGATCTCTAGAACTTTTTATCTTGCAAAACAAATTTTTAATAGCTCTTGAATAAAAATTCTGTTTCCCCCTTAAGGTTTATCTGTGTTGTAACATGTCAGAATGTCATGTCAGAATGTCCTTCCTTTTTAAGGCCGAATAATATTCCATTGTATGGTTAGACCATTTTGTTTATCCATTCTTGTGTTGATGCAGTGAGTATGAGTGTGTAAATATCTCTTCAAGATCTTGCTTTTGTTTTTCTTGGCTGTATACCCAGAAATGGAGATTGCTGGTTTATATAATACTGTTTTCAAGTTTTTGAGGAACTGCCATATTATTTTCAGTTGTGATTTGTACCATTTTAAATTTGCACCAGTAGTGCACAGGGTTACAATTTCTTTACATCTTTGCCAACACTGCTACTTTTCTGTGTTTTTGATAGTAGCCACCCTAGAGGTTGTGAGGTGATGATAACCTCATTGTAGTTTTGGTTTTCCTTTCTCTAATGATTAGTGATGTTGAGCATCTTTTCATAGGCTTGTTGAAAGTCCTTTGCCTGTTCTTGACTTGGGTTATTTGATTCTTTTGTTCGTGTTGATTTCTAGTTCTTTATATATTCTGGATATTAACTCCTTATCGGATATATGATTTACGAAAGTTTTTTTCCCATTCTGTACATTGCCTTTTCACTCTGTTGATGGTTCCTTTTGATGCACAGACGTTTTTCAAATTTGGTGGCCAATTTGTTTAGTTTTGCTTTTGTTGCATGTGCTTTTGGTGGTGTCATATCCAAGAAATTGTTGCCAAATTCAGTGACATGAAGCTGTGGTATATATATGTGTGTGTGTGTGTGTGTGTGTGTGTGTGTGTGTGTGTGTGTGTTCGTTCAGGAGTTTTTAGGTCTTCTGCTTAAAATATATCAGAACTTTAAAATCATTCTAATGTCTATATACTTCTCGTTGTTCCTCATTCTTCTGTTTTTTCTTTATGAACATTATATATTTCAGGATATATACAAGAAAGTGCCATGTATGGAATTCAATGTAAAATGTATTTATTATGGTGGGTCTCTGTCAAAAAGTAGCTTATTATTTTTTTAAAAATGTTTATTTATTCAGAGACAAAGCATAAGCAGGGGAGGGACAGAGAGATTAGGAGAGAGAATGAGTCCCAGCAGGCTCCACACTGTCAGTGCAGAGCCTGACATGGGGGCTTGATCTCATGAAATGTAAGATCATGCATGACCTGAGCAAACTCAAGAGTGGGACCTTTCACCAACTGAGCCACCCAGGTGCCCCTGTTAGAAACAAGTTTAAAATCTGTTTCTTTCTTTTTTTTTTTTTTTTAATATTTGTTTATTTTTTGGGAGAGCACAAGTCGGGGAGGGACTGAGAGAGGGGAACAGAGGATCTGAAGCAGGCTCTGCACTGACAGGTTGACAGCAATTAAGCCTGATGTGGGGGTTCAGCTTACAAACTATGAGATCGTAACCTGAGCTGAAGGTGGATGCTCAACCAAATGAGCCACCCAGGTGCCCCCAGAATCTATTTCTTAAGTCAGGGATTGGCAAACGGTTTTCTCTGACAGGTCAGACAGAAAATATTTTAGGCTTTATAGGTCATGCTGTTTTTTGTTTTGTTTTGTTTTCAAATTTATTTAAAGTCGGTATTTTTATTTTATTTTGTTGTATTTTATTTTCTTTCTTTTGAGAGAGTGTGAGTGGGGGAGGGGCAAAGAGAGAGGGAGACATAATCTCAAGCAGGCTCTGTGCTGTCAGCACAGAGCCCAGTGTGGGGCTCGAACTCATGAACCATGAGATCATGACCTGAGCCAAAATCAAGAGTTGGATGCTTAACCAACTGAGCCACCTAGACACCCCAATAAATTTTTATTTAAGGAATTTTACATATGATTCCTTCCCCTGCCAGTCATTGTAGTTCTCCAAAGTCATAATCATAATCTTCAAAATAACCGGGTTGTTTTTTTTTTTAAATGTTTATTTACTTTTGATAGAGAGCGCATCAGTAGGGGAGGGGACAGAGAGAGACAGGGACAGAGGATCCAAAGCGGGCTCCAGGCTGACAGCAATGAAACCAGTGCAGGTGCTCGAACTCAGTGAACCATGAGATCATGACCTGAGCCAAAGTTGGATGCTCAACCGACTGAGGCATCCATGTGCCCCTCAAAATAGCCCTTTTACAAGAACTTCTGTTGAGTCCACAATTGTCACTGTCAGTCCAGTTCTTTCAATTGGGCTTCTTTGATCTCCACTTGAATATGAACATACTTCAAAAATTCCATACCTGTAATTGTTGGGATCCAGTTTCTTTATTTTAGGGCCCTAGAAGTCAAATTGTAGAAAGTACATTGATTGTTATTTTGGAAAATGATCTAAAATTGTTATTCGTTAATTGTTTATAGTATTGAAAAGTCTGTTACTTCCACTTTACTCCACGAGCCTAGTAGAAAATGTTACAGGTCTCTTTGTCAACACTGCAATAAATTTGCTGTGATGAAAACATAACTTGTGTCTTAATGTAGTCACAGATCATACTGTTTATGTTGCAACAACTCAACTTTGCGTTTGTAGCATGTATGTAAAGGAATTAATGTGTTTGCAATAAAACCATGGACACTGAATTTTGAATTCAACATAATTTTCCATGTATAAAGAAATGCTTTTCTTTTGATGGCTTTTTCCTACAATTTAAAGATGTGGAAACTATTCTTAGCTCATGGGTTGTATAAGCCCTCCTCCCCAGTGCCCCCGCAAAAAACAGGTGGCTTCTGCATTTGGCATGCAGGCATAGTTTACCTATTCTTGTAAGGTATATATGGGAAGGTTATTGCTCAGGCCTAGGCTATGTACATTCTCAACTTTATCAGAATTCCAAAACTTATTTTCCTAAGTTTTATCTGTATACATTGACACATTGTGGTTAGAGTTTTGGTCACTGTCTAGCGTCACTAACTAGAGTTTTGGCATCTGGCCAACACTTGACGTTATCAGACTTAAATTTTGTCAGTTTGGTAGGTATAACATGGACTTAATACTTAATTTTTTTATTTCCTTCGTTAATAATTTGAATATTTTTCATGTTTATTAGCTATTTCTGCTACCTCTTTGGCAAAATGCCTAATTAAATCTGTTGCCCACTTGCTGTTGGGTTGTTGGTGTTTTCTTAACTGAAATGTTGGAGTTCTCTAAATATCCCGACGAATAAATTTGTCAGTTATAGCTATTGCAAATAACTTCTCCTAATTTATGACTTGTCTTTTTAAAGTTTTTGCATTAGCAGTATTTAATTTTTTTAAGTTTATTTATTTTGAGAGACACAGAGACAGAACGGGGAGGAGGGGGGGACAGAGGGAGGGAGAGAGAGAGAGAGGAAGAATCCTAAGCAGGCTCTGCACTGATGTGGGGCTTGAACTCATAAAACTGTGAGATCATGACCTTTTTCTGTCTCTCAAAAATGAATTAACATAAAAAAATTTTAAAGTAAAGCTTTTCTTTAAACTATCCTTCCATTAAATTTTACTTTGTATTCTTGCAGAAAGGTTTTTATTTCTCTTGTGTAAATACATAGGGTTGAAATGGTTGGATGTACCAAGTTTATCTTTTTTTTTAAGTTTTTAATTTAATTCTAGTTAACATACAGCATTATATTAGTTTCAGGTGTACAGTATAGTAATCAGCACTTCCATATATCACCATGTGCTCATCACAGGTATACTCCTTAATCTTCACCTGTTTTACCCCTCCCTGCCCCTCCCCTCTGGTAACCATTAGTTTGTTGTCTATAATAAATTAGAGTGTGTTTCTTGCTTTGTCTCTCTCTTATTGTTTTTCCCTTGTTTTGTTTCTTAAATTCTGCATGTGATTGAAATCACGTGATATTTGTCTTTCTCTGACTTAATTATTTCACTTAGCATTATACTCTCTAGCTCCATCCATGTCATTGCTAATGGCTCTACTAAATTTTAATATGATTTTATTCAGTTTCCCAAATTTACTCTGTTGCAATTCTAATTAAAAATGCATGCATTTAAGGGGCACCTGGGTGGCTCAGTCGGTTAAGTGTCCGACTCTTGATTTTGACCCAGGTTATCATCCCGGGGTTGTGAGGTTGAACCCTGCTGTGGGCTCTGTGCTGGGCATGGAGCCTCCTTGGGATTCTGTCTCTCCCTCTGCCCCTCCTTCCCATGTGTATGTGCACACACTCTCTTAAAGAAAATTATAAAAATGGGGCGCCTGGATGGCTCAGTCGGTTAAGTGTCCGACTTCAGCTCAGGTCATGATCTCACAGTCCATGAGTTCGAGCCCCGCGTCAGGCTCTGTGCTGAGAGCTCAGAGCCTGGAGCTTGCTTCGGATTCTGTGTCTCCCTCTCTCTCTGCCCCTCCCCTGCTCATGCTCTGTCTCTCTCTGTCTCAAAAATAAATAAAAACATTAAAAAAATTTTTAAAGAAAATTATAAAAATCATGCATTTATTTATTACTTTTGGAAGAATCAATTTTTATTGTTATACAGATTTTGTTTTATGCTATTTACTTAAATTTTATGGTTGTCAAGTAGTATGTATTGTGTTTTTTTGTGTGTCATTTGTTAAGTATCTTATTTGTCACCTTTGCAAATGGAGTCTATTTTTCAGGGATGCCTGAGTGGCTCAGTTGGTCCAGCATTTGACTTCAGCTCATGTCATGATCTCATGGTCCATGAGTTCAAGCCCTGCATTGGGCTTTGTGCTGACAGCTAGAGTCTGGAGCCTGGTTCGAATTGTGTCTCCCTCTCTCTCTGCCTCTCCCCCAGTCGCTCTCTCTTTCTCAAAAATAAACATTTAAAAAAGAAAGTATTTTTTTTTATTTGTAGGTTCTTATTGCAAGAATAGCTTAGCTATGTTACTGAAATCCCTTATTAAATATAGTAGACTTTTAAAATTTGAGACTGTAGTTATCCAGACATGAAGCCATATCAACTGAAAATATTTTCTTTTTCACAGTGACTGCCCAAATTATGTAATTAATTTCTTTTACTATAAATTGTGGGATTATAATAAACAATCGTGGTAGTTGTCACCTTTGACTAATTTCTAATTCTAGTTAATTAGTTGTAATATTTTGTTAATTTAGGGCCAATTGTTAGTTTTTGTCACATAAGCTTAGTCTTTATTACATTTAAAAAAAATATTCCTATCTTACCTTGTGGAATGGTTGAAGAATATTTGTGTTTATGTATTACTGGATTTAGTTTGTTAATATTTTGTTAAGGATTTTCCTGGTAAAGTTTGTTTACTATTGGAGTTGTATGTAGCTTTATTAAATGTTGTCTACAATTCACTAGAGAAACCATCCGGGCTTGGAGATTTCTTGGTGTGAGATTGTAAGTTATAAGTAAAGTTTTCAAATAGGAATATAAGGTTTTTCATATTTTATGTCCCCCCCCCCTTTTTTTTAAGGTAGAGAGAGACAAACCAAGAAACAGTCTTAAAATAATTTTTTTTTAATGTTTGTTATTTTTTTTTTATGAGAGAGAGAGCACAAGCAGGGCAGGGGCAGAGAGAAGGGGACAGAGGATCCAAAGCAGGCTCTGCAGATCCAAAGTGGGCTCTGTGCTGACAGCAGAGAGCGCAGTGTGGGGCTCGAACTCGCGAACTGCGAGATCGTGACCTGAGCGGAAGTCAGATGCTCAATCGACTGAGCCATGTAGGTGCCCCTTATGTTTCATCTTTTGTCAGTTCTGGTAAGTTGTATTTTTCAAGGAAGTTGTCCATTTCATTTAAGTGGTCTCTTTGTCTTTTGAATTAGAGGTAACTTAGTGGGAAGGACAGTGGCATCTCATTGTTTTAATTTGCATTTCCCTATTAATGATGTGGAACAACTTTTTATTGTGTGTATTGGCCATTCTTAATGTTCTTTTGTGAAGTGTCTGTTCAAATTATTGCCCACTTTTCATTTTGGTTGTTTGTCTTTTTGTTATTAGGATAAAGGTTCTTTATATATTTTGGATACAAGTCTTCTGTCATGTGGATCAGTAGATTGAAATCAGTGGGGATATCCATCTCCATGTATCTGTGTCTATAAATCCCTTCATATCCATCCATCCATTTTGTGGCTTGCCTTTTTATGATCTC
This sequence comes from Acinonyx jubatus, assembly GCF_027475565.1. Classification (NCBI taxonomy): domain Eukaryota; kingdom Metazoa; phylum Chordata; class Mammalia; order Carnivora; family Felidae; genus Acinonyx; species Acinonyx jubatus. The sequence goes on from NC_069381.1 coordinate 26,736,665, forward strand.
AGTGGTGTCCTTGAGTAGCACAAGTTTTTAATTTTGATGAAGTCTCATATTATTATTATTGTTACTATTATTACTACTACTGTATTTGTGTGGTCTGTTCTTTGTGTTCTAAGATACCAGTCCCAAGATCATGAATATTTACACTTGTTTTTTCCTAGAAACTTTATATTTTTAGCCTTAGCTTTTACAATTAGGGTCCTCATCCATGTCATTTTAGTTTTTGTATATAGTGTAATGTAAAAGTCAAATGTATAATTTTTGTGTGTGGATATCTGTTGAGTCAGCAGCATTTATTGAAAAGATTATTTATTCTGATTGATACACCTTGGTACATTTGTTGAAAATTAGTTGATCTGTATATTGAGTCTATTTCCAGACTCATTATAAGTTCCATGGATCTATATATACATATATCTGTTCTGAGGCCAATATCACTCTGTCTCGATTCTTTTAATTTTATATTAAATCAGATATTCTAAGTCATATTTTCCAATGTTGTTTTACTGTACTAGATCTTTTGCATTTTCATGCAATTTCTTAGAAGCAGCTTGTCAACTTCTATTAAAAAGCTTCCTGGGGTTTTTATTGTGATTCTGTTGGGTCTGTAGATCAGTGTGGGGAGAATTGACATCTAATTAACAGTGTTTTCCAATTCATGAATATGATATGCCTGTCAGTTTATTTAGGTTTATTTATTTATTTATTTCATTTCTCTCAGCAATGATCTGTAGTTTTCAAAGTAGAGGTCTTGTACATATTTTGTTATTCCTATATATTTTAAATTTCTTATGCTATTGTAAGTGAAATGATTAAAAATTAAATTTGTTGAGGTATAATGTACAGATAGCAAAATTTACCATATTTGAAAAATTAGTTTAAATTTTTTTTTTATGCTTATTTATTTTGAGAGAGAGTGTGTGAGTGAGGAAGTGTGAACAGGGGAGGGGCAGAGAGAGAGGGAGAAAGAATCCAAAGCAGGTTCTGTGCTAACAGCCCCTGACTTCCAGCTCGAGACGAAATCAAGATTTGGATGCTTAACTGACTGAGTCACTCAGGTGCCCCTAACTTTTCATTTTGAAATGATTATTGATTTACAAAGTGAGTTAGTACAAGTCGTCCAACTCTGTTCCTAAAAATTGTTTTGTCTGTATAAGTCCTTTGCATTTATGTATATATATTTTAGATTTACATGTAAATTTATACAAATAAGCTACTGGGACTTTGATTGGAATTGCATATTCTATAGATTAATTTCAGGAAGAATTGATATCTTAAATATATTGAATCATACCTACACAATGTAGGTATATTAAATCTCTAATTTCTAAATTATTACTAAATTTCTAAATCTGTTGTAGTTCCTAGTTTATAGAGTTTGCGCATATTTTATAAAATTTAGCATACATATATATATATATATATATGTATTTTTTTTCTTTCCAATATTTTGTCTGGATTTTTTGTTCGTGGATAAATTGATGGACAATTTCCCCCCATAGAGATAGCCAATTATTCCTTCCCAGGTCAGTGAATAATCATGCTTTCTTTACTTACTTGAAATGTAGTATCCCTTATTTCTATTTTTTATTACCTTATAAATAGAAAATTGTTTTTTTCAGTCTCCATATGTTCTTTACTATCTTTGTAGATATCTTCCCTCAGATTGAGGATTTTCTCTTGTTTGCTGAAAGATTTTTTTCATGCATGAATATTAAATTTTGTCAAATTATTTTTCTTCATTATTGAGATAGTCCTGTGTTTTCCTTTATTGTGTTATGTGGTAAATTCATTTTTGAATATTCAACCCATCTTATATTCATGGGATAAATCCTACTTTGTCATGACTTATTATTTGTTTTTTATATTTTTATTCAGTTTGCTAGTATTTTAAGTATGCTAATACTTTAAGCGCCTATGTTTATGAAGGATATTGGTGTAAAGTTGTCTTTTGTTGTATCTTTCTCTGGTTCTGGTGGCAGAGTAATACTGGCCTCAGAAAATTGGTTAAGAAATATTCCTTTCTCCTATATTTGCTGAAAGAATACATATAAGATGGGTGTTATTTCCTTAAATATTTAATTTACTAGCAAGTCATCTGGTCCTGGTGCGTTCAGATTTTCTTTATCTTTTGTGTCTGGTTTGGTAATTTGCACCTTTCAAGGCATTTCCTTTAAGTCAGCACAGTTGAATAGAATTTTTGCGTGATGATGGAAATGTTTTGTATGTATACTATTAAAATATAGTAGCCACTAGGTAGCTACCCTTGGCAGTTGAGCACTTGAAATGTAACAAGTGCTGAACTGAAGTTTTCATTTTGATTAATTTAAATAGACATAGGTGACTGGTGGCTTCCCATGTTGGACATTGAAGGTCTAAGCTGTCAAATTTATTTCTATAAACTTCTTAATAATTTTTAAGTGTACTGTCATGATGTTGTTCATAGCATTTTAAAATTTATTAATGTTTATATTTTCTCACTTTGTATTTAATTTCTATGAAGTCTTTAGTGCTATACCTTTCATTCCTGATATTATTAATTTTGTATTCTGTCTCTCAACTTCTTCATATAAATTTTTAAAAAAATACTTTAACTGAAATATACATAAACTTAAATTTACTATCTGAGCCATATTTAAGTGTACAATTCAGTAACATTAAGTAAGCTGGCATTGCTGTGCAACCAATCTCTGTAACGCTTTCCATCTTGCAAAACTGAAACTCTATACCTTTTAAATAATAATTCCCCATTCCTTCTCCCTCTAGCTGTGTCATCCACCCTTCTACTTTCTGCCTCTATGAATTTGACTACTCTGGGTACCTCGTATAAGTGGAATCATACTGGTTTTTTTTTTGTGACTAACTTATTTCACATAACATAAGGTTGTAGCCTGTGCCAGAATTTGCTTTTTTTGCAAATATTAGGATTGGTATCTTATGTTTAATGATCTCATAAGAATAACAAGTGAAATTATTATAATTTTACTGATGCCATTGAGGGGAAAAAAGTGCAGCTTACTCTGTTTTCTACAGTTTTATAGCCCTTAAAATGATTTCCTTTAGCATTGCAATTCTTTCTAGTTATAAGGGGTAGGATAAATTAGATTCAGGACTTGAACAGATCCTTGTTTATCTGAATAGAAAGGGATATCAGCTATATCTGGTGAGGCAAGATGGGAGAGAAGATGAAAATTAAAGGTTTCACTTTATAAATAATATAACCATGTTACAGAGATTTTAGAATTGGAAGGATAGAAGATTTGAAAGTGTAGATTGGGACAGATTTGGGACTGTTTCCTTGTATCTCTGTGGCATTGTGCTTCTGGAACTATTGGCATAAGTTACTTCCACTTTTATTATTTTGTTAAAATTTCATTTTATTTTGCTTATGAAAATAATATGCCCTGAAATATTGAAATATTATAAAAATACATAAATGTTTTATTTCATTAAAGTGTATGATATTCTGTTATAGTGATATGTTTCAACTTTAATAGACCCTGGACAGTTTTTAGGTACATGCCAAATGTATCAATTTATGGATTTCGCTGTTCTTCTTGATCATTACTTTTAGAGTAGTATAAATACCAGTGAACCTTCAAAAAAGTAAAGTCTGTTGTCTTTAGTTGTCCTCATAGTGAAGAACAAATGGTTGTTTTATAACAAACGGTTGTTATCTGTTCTTTAAAATCACTTTTTTTTAGTCTTAATCGTGTTCAAATGGATTATTGAAATTGTAACTTATTTCTATCAGAGGTATTTCAAGTGTCAACATTTGTTGGTCACCTTTTAGTAATAAAATCTATTAGTTATAAAATCAAATTGTTGTGAATATTCCACTGGTTTCGAGCTATTTTTTTTTCCTATGGGAACAAATAAAAGCAAAAATTAGTGAAAGTAAGTCCTGTGACTATCACCTATGAATCTCATCTCTCTTTATTGAATGTGTAGAGGTTACAATGGCATACTTGAATAGTTCTACAATAACAACACATATTTGAATGAAAATAAGAGAGCTATAGTCTGTAGTCGTGACTTCCTGAGGAAGCTCATTCATCTTTGTTAGTACTTACCATGGATCGTTGATGATTGACCTGACTTAAGTAAATGGTTCATCTCTGGTATGGTAGGGCATTCAGTGGTTTGTCTTTGTTGGTAGAACATTCAGGGGGATTTTGTGAAAGAAATTCAACCATCTGATAAGAAGTTAGACTTGATGAATCTGAAGATTGCTTTCAGCCTCTGGGTGTGGTGATTTATGCCTGGTTCACAAAAAACTAGAGCCTATTACTCAAGGTGTGGTCTGTGGATCAGCAATATTAGCATCACCTGGGAGTATGTTAGAAATCAGATTCTAGCTGTCATCCTTTACCTGCAGAACCAGAATCTTTGGGTGTGGTGTGGAACTCAGGTATCTGTTTCCAACAAGCTCACCAAGAGATTCTGATGGCCGGTAATCATTGAGAAAGCATTGCTTTAGTTCAGTGATCCTCAAGAATTATTGTGTATCAGAAGCAAAATTATCTAGGGGTTTTTGTTTTTGTTTTAAAATTTTTAAAAGTGAGGTAAAATTGACCTACAGCATTGCATAATTTTTTTAGATGTACAACATAATGATTTGCTGTATGTATGTATTGCAAAGTGATTACTACAATTAGTTTCGTTAATACCCATCACCACTTATTCACTGTAACTTTGAAACACTGATAGAAATATATTTTACAGAGACCTATGTGTGTACAGACATTTTTTATAGCATTGCTTATTGTTACTCTGACTAATGCACTTTGCTTTCTAGTATAGTTTTTTTTTTTTTTTTTTTTTTTTTTAAGTAATCTCCACATCAAACACAGGGCTCAGACTCATGACCCTGGGATCAAGATTCGCATTCTCTACCGACTAAGCCAGCCAGGTGCCCCTTCTACCCTGTCTTATTAAAAAACAATTTCCTGGCCCTGGCTCACTAATGGGTGATACCTGCAGTTTGAAAGAACACTGGATTGTTGTATTCTAATTATTATCCCATTTCCATGAAAAGTTTTCTGTTGGTTACTGGCCTGTTAATAGCAAAGATTCCTTTTCATCTTAGGATCATAAATACAAATTATCATTCTTTCTATTACTGTAAGTGTGTCCTGATGAGAATCGGGGTCTGTCAATAAAGGCAGAAGCTAGAATGGCTGTTGAAAAGCGTCTACTAGTTTAAGACAAAGCCACATAAGTTCAGCTGTTGATGAATTGTATGTTTACCAAGAGTCCGTTGTTTCCAAACCTGTTTCTTTTAGTACTACTTGTCATTGTAATTGTATAATTTAAATTGTTTTTACACTAATGGAATTTACTCTGGAAAGTGAGTTGTTTCTTTCTTTTAAATTTTTAAAAATATTTATTTACTTATTTTGAGAGAGATAGAACGCTGAGTGGGGTAGGGGCTGAGAGTGAGAGAGAATCCCAATCTCTGTGTCAGCTCAGAGCCTAACATGGGACTTAGTCTCACCAACCATGAGACCATGATGTGAGCCAAAATGAAGAGTTGGATGCTTAACTGACTGAGCCACCTATGCACTCCAAGTGACTTGTTTCTATGAATAATTTGAATGCTTTGGAAATACTTACTACGTAAATCAGTAAAAACATGGAGGTGCAGGTGTCTGTATTTTGTCATTCCACTTTAAAGAAACCACAGTTGCAGTCATGGAGTTTACATTATGGGTGTAATTTGTTCAAGAAAGAACTCAAATTAGCATGCACATTCTGCAAGATTTGGTTGATCTCAAATGGTCAGTATGCTTTTATATATCCCAAATAAAAATAAATGTGTAAGACATGTATGTTTCATTTGTTAATGATTCCTGGCTTTATTGGAGTTTTAACTATTAAACTGTATTCCTAATCTAGTTCGAAGAGGCTTTTATTATTCAGCAAATTGCATTTTATTGAATAACACTAAATCATCTTAGAAATATATCAGTGACAAAATTCTAATGTTGTAAGCTTTTATTTAAAATGAACCTCACTTAAAATGAACAAGATTACCTCATTTAAAAAATTTTTTTTAATGTTTTATTTATTTTTGAGAGAGAGACAGAGACAGAGAGAGACAGAGTACGAGTGGGGGAGGGACAGAGAGAGAGGGAGACAGAATCCATGAAGCAGGCTCCAGGCTCTGAGCTGTCAGCACAGAGCCTGACGTGGGGCTCAAACCTGTGAACCACGAGATCATGACCTGAGCCAAAGTTGGACACTTAACCGACTGAGCCACCCAGGCACCCCATAGATTACCTCATTTTTATGCTTGTTATTACTTGGTTTTGCATTCTTCAGAGTTTATGTTTCCTTTTCTTTTTTGATTCTTTATTTTATATAAGAGAGAAAAGCAACTTCAGAATTGTTTGAGAACTAAGATTTCTAAAGTTAAAATTATAACTGATATTATTTAATATCTGAAAATTATGCTTTGATTAAAAACAAAGAAGTATGGGAGGAATCAAGTAATGTATTGGCAATGAAAGTAGCTAACAGCCCTTTCACAGTGTTCATTTATGTGTTTATTGGACTTCTTAGTTGATGTTTGTGCCTTAAAATGATCCTTGGGTATAGTATAGAAACATCAGTCTGCCTCTTAAAGCAAAGCCTCAGCAGGAAGACCTGGAGTAAAAGTTGACCTACCATGAAATTTGCTTTCATTGTCGAATACAAATACTGTACTTAAAACTGCTTAAGATACCATTGTTCTCCGTTCACAAAATCTTACAACTTACTTGCATTTAACACATGTACTCCTTTCATTCTTGTACTGAGGAAGTTTATTTATGTACTGACCACATCCACTGTTGCACATAGATTTTCCTTTTAAACTCCTTAGTTGTTCCCTCTTTGTTGGATCATTCTCATAAGCAGACTACAAGCTGCAATATTCTCCATCATAAAAACAAGCAAAAAAACACCTCACCAAAAAAGTAAAACAATGAGGAAAACAAAACAAAAATACCAGGTCGGAAAAAGACTTCACTGCAGATTTTAACCCTGTTTCTGCTCATTTTCTTTAATTTAGAGCAAAACTCTTACAGAGAGTTGTCTGTACTTAAGGTTCCTCAGTTCTGTCTTTTGGGATCACCCCACTCCAGCTTTTGTACACTCATTTGTTCACTGGTAATACTCTTGTCAAGTTAGAAGATCATTTCAGCTTTGCAAATGTTACTGATCCTTCTCAGTCTTCATCTTCTGTGTCAGCTCAGCAATGTTTGTTTTGGTTGGTCAGTCTATCCTTGCTGAAATTCTTTCTTTACATAGCTTGTTTGACATCAGTCACCTAGTTTTCCTCTTGCCTCATTGGCTGTTGTATCTTAGTCTCTTTTCCTTATTCCTTCCTTTCTATCAGATTTCCAAATGGTGCAGAGGACTCTTTAGCTCTCTTCCATCAGTAGTAAATAAATTTGCTAGGTGATCTCATCTTGCCGCATTAATTTTAAGTGCCATCTCTTCATTGACTCCCCAATATGTATGTCATTGCTTGGCAAGAGTCTCCTTTTTAATTCCTCTTTATTAATATATCTAATTGCCATCTTATTATCTCCAGTTGAAGATTTAATAAAGTTCTCAAAATTAACAGGCCCAAAACCAAGTTACCTCTTTCCTGTCTGCTCCTCTCTTAGTGTTCCCATCTCAAGCAATGATACCCTGTTGTATTATCCTTTGCTTCTTTCATATCCAGCTTCTTATATATCAGGGAATGCCTCTAAACCCAAATCAGACTGTTTCTCCTTTACATCCACCATTACTATCCTGGCCTTAGCCACCAATGTTTCCTTGGATTATTGCAATAATCTCCTCTAATTGTTCTTCCCACTTCCATTCCATTCTTCATTCCCTTAACATTAAAAACTTTATGTTTTATTTTATATTTGAGAGAGCAAGAAAATGGGGGAGGGGCAGAGAGAGATGGAGACAGAATCTGAAGCAGGCTCCATGCTCCAGGCTCCGAGCTGTCAGCACAGAGCCCGATGGAGAGCTCAAACTCAGGAGCAATGAGATCAAGAACTGAGCCAAAGTTTGACGCTTAACTGACTGTGAGCCACTTAGGCGTCACATTCCCTGTAACATTTAACAGTCTTAAAGGAGTCCTATAGAAGCTAGGGTGATCCTTGTAAAATATAAATCATGTTAATCCTCATCAGGATCTTTTAATGACTTCCTTTCACACTTAAATATATTGCATTTTCCCTATGGTCTGCAAATTTGTAATAGACCTATTCTCTGGCTTTTTCTCTTTTCTCATTTTTTAGCACTCTTCCTCTCACTCATTCAGGTCCAGTCATTTGTCCTTCCTTTTCCTCACATATGCCAATCCTGTTCACAGTGTCTAACAGCCAGGAGTCTTCCATGAGAAATTGGTACTTTCAAGTGTTTCACTGGCTACTGGGATCCCCAATAAATGCAGTGTCCTGCTTTGTTTTGTATATCTAGGCTTTGAGAAACACGAGCTATTTCTTTTGTTTGATTAAATGGGCCTCAAGGATGAGAATTCTTGTCCGGTTGATTATCTGTTAAAAAAATTGTTTTTAATGTTTCTTATTTTTGAGAGAGAGAGAGAGCACAAGTAGGAGAGGGGCAGAGAGAGAGGGAGACACAGAATCTGAAGCAGGCTCCAGGCTCTGAGCTGTCAGCACAGAGCCCGACGTGGGGTCCAACTCATGGGCTGAGAGATCATGAGCTGAGCCAAAGTCGGAGGTTTAATCAACTGAGCCACCCAGGCACCCTGTTAATTATGTATCTTAATGTAACTAGTACTTACATTAAGATTTGTTCAGCCTGTATATTTCTTGTGGGATAACAAGCAAAATTTCATTTAAAAAATCTTTTAAGTTTATTTTTGAGAGAGAGCAAGTGAGGGAGGGGCAAAGAGAAAGGAGAGAAAGAGAATCCCAAGCGGACTCCACACTGACAGCGTGGAGCCTGATGCAGGGCTAAAACTCATGAACTGCTGCATCATGACCTGAGCTGAAATCAAGAGTTAGACATTTACCCAGACGCTTGAGCAACTGAGCCACCTAGGCACCCCACTAGCAAAATTTCAAATTCAAATTAGATGCTTTGTTAGAAATTGCCATCTCTGAAAAAGCTTTAAATCTCAAGTGCATTTTCAAATAAGGATAAAAAATTCGTTTTCAAAAAACAATAGATACATGTGCTTCAAAACTCAAAATATATAAAAAATATGCTTTGAAAAGTTGTGTTTCTGTTCTAGCTACCCAGTTATGATTTTCATAGAAGATCAATGGAAGATATTTTTTATACTCATAAATTTTAAAAAATACATTAGTGATAGCCTAATGTATTTATTCTTTGTCACTTAGGTATTTTTACTTAATTAACCTTGGAAATTCATATAAAGCTACCTCATTCTTTTTTTATAACTGCATAATGCTCTGTTGTAGGTATGTACTATAATTAATTTAGCCTCACTGATGAATAGATAGGCTGTTTCCAGACTTTGCTGCTGTAACTGTTCTTTTTTCATAGTTCCCTTGCAAGACATAGAATAAAACGCTGTATATTAACTATGGTCGAATTAAAAAATAAAAAGAATATTATATCTCTAGAATAAAATCTTAGAAGTTGAAATGCTGGCTCAAGAGGTATGTGTATTTAAAGTATCATAAATATCACTGTCTATTCTTTATTAGAGTTGTACCAGTTTATATTCCTACTAGTAGTATTTGACTATAGCAGTTGGTGAACTTTTCTTCTTTCAAGGGCTAGAGTAAATATTTTAGGCTTTGCAGCTCACATATAGTCCATGTCACAAGTTTTTTTTGTTTGTTTTGTTTTGTTTTTTGTATATATGTTTTGGCCTTGGGCCATAGTTCTGGCAGCTTTGGCCTGTAGCATGGCTGTCAGGCTGTTATCAAAACCTTTTGTCCTTACCAACCTGCTTGTGAACATGGTATCTCACTGCATTATTAATTTTCATTTCACTTATGAACAAAGCTCATCCTTCATGTGTCCTTTCCTGGAATGTTTGTTCAAATCCTTTTCTTTTGTACATGTATTTTGTTGTTTGTATTTTTATTGAGGCATACGAATCTTATCTGTATCCAAAATGACCCTTTGTGATATCAAATACAATAAAATCTTTTTAGCTGGTTAATCTTTAATCTCTGGTTTGGTTTGTGTCTTCTCTGTAGCAGTTTTTGGGTCACATTTGACCTGTTATTGTTTTACTCAATAAATTAGTCTTTTATTCTAGATTTTGTGTCATTTTTAGAAAGGCTTTTCCCCACTTTATTAAGACTTAAAAATAATTTTTCCATATTTTTTATATTAGTGTTTTATTTTTTATGTTTAAACTTTGAAAACATCTGGAAATTATTTTGATAGGAGTTAAGGATCTACTTTTCCCAAGTGGCTAGCCTTTTCTCTCAATACCATATCCTGAATTTAAATGTAGAGGTTTTGAAAATTGCTTGCAATATTACTTTTTAGTGTTTACTTCTCATATACTGTAAAATTTAGATTAAGCTGCTGACCACATGAAAGGCGTATTCATTCATGAAACAGTTACTGAGCATGTGCTGTATGGCCTGGTACTAAGGATCCCTGGCCTTTAGTTGCTTACAGTCTGGTAGATTTATCACACCATATGCATGTGTGTGTGCAACACCCTACACTTCTTTATTTATATTTTCTCCTTAACTTTCTATTACTGTAAGAATTTTCAAGTACACAGAACAATTGAAGGAATAGTATATTGAATATCTGTAATGTAGTGCATGCTCTCTGATTCCTCCCTGCTGCTCTCTCTGTGTTATATATATACTGTGTGAATGTAAGCTGTAGACATTCCTAAGATTTTAGCATCTATTGTTTGATTATTATTTAATTAAGTAAATGATGATTTTCTTGTTTTATTATTCTGTTTGTCTTTCTAGTTCTTGAGGAGGGGGAACCATAGCTATCTTTTTAATCATTTTATCCCTTGAACTTATCACAATACTTAACCACAGAGTGGTTTCCTAATAAATACATGCTGAATGAATGAGTACTTTAGGCAGTAGGAAGCTGTGGAAGGATTTCAAGGGATATAATATGGAATGATTTATGGTTTAGAAAGATAATCTAGTGTCTTTCTGGAGGGGGGCAACTTGAGGAATGCTTTTATTTAGACTTTGTATCAATTAGGATTTGATTATAAGTAATCCAACTCAAACAAACTTAAACAAAAAAAGGAATTTATCCTGGATCATGGAATCCAGGGAATGACTTGAAGAACCAACCAGTCTCACGAACGGTTGATCTGGGCTTCAGGAACAAATAAAAACAAGGCTGTTGGTACCACCAATATTTTTAGTCTTTCCTTCATTCTGTGTTTTTATTAGGTTCAGTTTGCCTGCTCATGGATCAATTAAATGTGGTTTAGGGGTAGGGTTTGTAAGAATATGATTGCTTCCTAGATGTCCATGTAGATTTAATTAGTACAGTGTCCACAGTAAGAGATGTGGAGTGTTAGAGTGGTGCCTTGTGGAGGAGATGGATTCGAGAGATATTAAGTAGGACAGTTTACAGAATTTGTCCAGAGGGAAAGAGAATTGGACTGATTTCTCTTTTCATGAGCAAACTGCTGGCTTGCTGATGCTGTTAATCAGGTGACGGAAATACAAGAAGAGTATGCTTGGAATGGGAACATGATGAACTTGGTTTTAAAAGTACTAAGTTGGAGATCCCTAGGGACTTATAGGAGCTTGTTGAATATGGAGATTTGAATCTTGGAAGAAAGTGCTTAGGAAATTCACAGCAATGGTGAAAGCTATGGTGGTGAGTAAAATAGTCTGAGTGTATAAAATAAGAGAATTGGAATATTGAGAGCATAAACAGAGGAAGAGGAATATGAAATAAATTAATAGACTAATTAGAAAGGTAGGAAGAAGTATAGTGTCAAAGAAACCAAAGGCCTTTTATTCAGGACATATATGCCACATAGGGATTGAAAAAAATCAATTGGATTTGACCATTAGGAAATTCTTGATGATCTTAATGAGAGCAGTTCCAATGAGAAGTTGGGACCCAGGTTGCATTAAGTTTGGAGGATTAATAACTGGGAGATGAAGTAGATATAAACCGATGTAGACTTTTTTTCTAGAGGTTTGACTGTGAAGGGATGGTGAAATGAGAGCTGGGAGGTTTTTTAAATTTTATTTTGGAATGGAAGAGATGTGAGCATTGTAGTTTCAAACAGTAAATAGTTTTTAAATTTTTTCTGGCTTGGATACATTTTATTCTTTATGTTTAAATATTTAGCATTGTAAACATTAACTGCTGTGTTTATTAGAGTTAGTACAGAGATAGTGAGACTTTAAGAGCAGAGACCTGTGTTCTAATCTCAGTTCCCCAGAATAATCACTGTAGTAATTAAAATGAAGTTTTATATTCTCTTCTGTGTGTTAGTCACTGTGTTAATAGGCCTTTTATACATACTATCATTAATCCTCACCACAAATTAATCTCTAAGGTGAGTATTACACTGTTTTACAAATAAAGAAACCTGAGAGTTTACCTTTCAGGATCACATAGATTTTTAGCGATCATACTATGATTCCAGCACAGATATGTCTGTTTCTGAAGTTGGTACTCTTTTTTTTCTGCATCACATTGCCTCCTTTCTAACCTCAAATAGCTTCTCAAGTTGTAGATCCCTATTTCCTTATCTGTCACATTAGGATAGTCCTATCACACCTATATCAAATTGCTCATTGAATGCTGTGGTATTATTATCTATATTTTGTTTGAAAAGAGAAATTATATATTTGGTTAAATACCAGACAGACCTTATAAATGTGGTCATCTTTAGCACTATCGTTTGTCTAAACAGTATTTTACTTTTTAAGGTGGTGGTATCATGGATACAGAAATGTCTGAAGATATAGACCACAACTTAACTCCTACTCTTGACAGCATGCCTTATGGAATGCCGAATCAAACAGGATCTGAAAATTCATTGCTGGATGAAGATGATTATTTTTTGAACTCTGGGGATCTTGCAGGAATTCCAGTCGTTGGTAGTGACAATGAGGATGAACAGGATTTTAGTTCAAAGGACAATCTTGTTTCTTCAATTCATACTGATGATAGCTTGGAAGTAGAGAGAAGAGTCACACAGCATGAATCAGACAATGAAAATGAAATACAGATTCAAAATAAATTAAAAAAAGACTTTCCTAAACAGTTTGATCAGGTTTCTGTCTTTAAATCAATACGGAAAGATTTTAGTCTAGTAAGAGAAAACAGCAAAGAGACATTTTCTGGAAAGGAGAAAAATAGAGACCTAACTTATCATGAACGTGAAAAACGATTGGATAAACCCCATAAAGAGTTGGATTCAAGGTTGAAAAGCAGTTTTTTTGATAAAGCAGGTAATAATTGTTGGAATAGAGCCACAAAACACAATAAATAACTACGTACTGATAATAATATAGCTTTTATTAGTTCTGATTCTAAGCAAAATATGAACAGTTAAATTCATTGTAAGCTTGTCATTTTTCTTTTATCCTTGTTCTTTGCAGAGTGACTGAATTTCTCCCAGTAACTTTTGGTAATGGTAAAAATGATTGAAAAATAGTTCTAAACCTCATTTCTCCCTCCCCTGGTTGCAATATTTTGATGAGAAGGCAAGATACTCAAGTCACCTGTTCATTTTCTTTGGTTGAACATTGGAACCTCAAGTTGGATTTAACTTCTTTGTGCTGTAAGCACTAATTCAAACTGCTGTCCCACCAATTAGTCCAAATTAGGGAGGGTTTTTCTATTTGATAACATTTCTCTTTTATGTTCTAGAGGTTTCTTGAGGCCCTTCTTGAGCCTCTTTGCCCAGAGTACCCTATACTTTAGCTTCAGTTCCATTCTTGAATATGTCACATATTTTCTTGTTTCTTTGCCTTCTTTTACCTCTGCTGTTCCATTTGTCTGCATGTCCTTTTCTTTCTTTTATATATGCCTATAAAGTACTTCTTATCCAACAATGCCTAACACATAAACCTCTTCTACTCTGTAGTCATCTCTAACCTCTCTACCTGAAGAATGAATTGTTTCCTTCTCTATATTTACATAACATTTTGTTCATACCTCATTATTTATAGTACTTACATTACTTATTATACTTCTATATTTGTTTTGTTGTACCTACCAGTGTAGTTTATTGAGGGCCAGGTTGTATCATATTCATCTTTGCATTCTTAGGGCCTAACTTGGTGCAGTGAAAATTGTAATATTTCAATAAATGCTCAATAGATGTGAAGGAAAGCAAGGTGCCATATATCAACCCTTACATTTCTTCTGTCAATGCTGGAAAAATATAGTAGAAAGACTAGGTCAGTATTATTAAAAAGAGCAATTAATTTACATATCCATTATGTACCAGGCTGAACAGGGTATACTATATTTTTAAATATATATTATTAAATTTATATTTTTGATATCTCTATGGGGGATAAATTATGAGGGCATTTATGCCCAAGGAGCATAATGTCTAATAGTAGAAGGGAAAAGTCAAGTAGTAGAAGTATCAATGACCTGTTAAATAGTGTAAGATTTAATTTATAATTAAATACAGTGGTAGAAGAATTTGTCATAGGCCATACAAGAAGATTTCTTTCAGGTAACTGAAACAGTGTATTTTAGGTATTCTTAGAAAAGAGCTGCTTTTTAACTCAGTGGCCAGGGAAGGTTTATAGAGGAGAGGTGAATTTTGAACTGAGCAGAATCAGAAGTCTGTATAGAGATAGATAGATAGATAGATAGATAGATAGATAGATAGATAGATGGATGGATAGATAGAGGGGTCTTGGAATGATATAAGCAGAAATGGGGAGGAACAAACACAAGTAATTTGCAGAGTATAGTGAATAAGATAACCACGTTATTTAGGTTTGAGCAAGGAAATGTGTAAGGTGAGGCTAAAAGGAAAGTGGGGCTAGACTTTTGTTTGAGTGAAACTATCTTTTGGGTATTTTTGGGGACCCACTTCACTCTAATAAGCATCTTTATTTGACAAGAGAGGTGATTATCGAATGATAGCTTTTTAGGTCACTCTTTATAAGATTTGTTATTCATATACATGTGTTTGTTTTGTTTTTTTTTTCTTTCAATAGCTAATCAAGTTGAAGAAACATTACATACCCATTTACCACAAACCCCAGAAACAAACTTTAGGGTAAGTTTTCAGTGTGTATGCAGACTGCTGTAACTGTGGCAAGTGTCAAAGTTTTCTCTGTGTCATTTTCTAAACTGTAACTATATGTGTTAGGTAGAGCACGGATTGTTTTTTTAATTTGCTTTATTATTTGGTAAGGACATCTTTGAAGATGTTCTGAGAAGCCTCAGCTCTTAGTTTCTTTATTTGTATTTGATATTTAGACATAGACCAATTTACTTTTAGGCATAGGGACTCTAATGCGTATCCATAGAGTTCTTCATTTCCAGTGAGCTTATCTTTGGGTGTTAACACCTGAAGAGGAGTAATCTTTAAATCTGAATATTTATTAATACTTTATATTGTGTTTTAGGATTCCAGCTATCCATTTGCCAATAAAGAATCCATTGGTTCGGAACTGGGGAATTCCTTTGCATCAAATATTAGAATTAAAGAAGAACCTTTGGATGATGAGTATGACAAAGCAATGGCACCACAGCAGGGACTACTAGACAAAATTAAAGATGAACCTGACAATGCTCAAGTAAACATTTCACCTTTACTTTCCCCCCCTTCTTTTCTGTTCCACACGTGAATTCTTCATTTGAGAGAGGAAATTCTTGATTAAGAAGTGGAGTAGTTTGTTGACAGTGTGAGAGGAGACTTCATGAAGGTTAAGGCAATTTGAATTATCTTCTGAGAGTAATGCTAAGGAATCAAGAGTTACATGAAAATTCTCCTGAGTAGTAATTTAGGCTTTTAATCCTCTTTGTTCCTTAATGTCACTGTTCTATGATTTTTACAATTTCAGTGCAGGATTAGGGAAGGGGAGTCTTCAAGGATTTGAGATTGATGCAGCAGACATGGCTGAAGGTTTATGGTTTTTATGAGTTTATGTTGTGATTGAGTTTATACAAGGTAGTAAGCCTTGCGCAATTACTGATAATGAAGTACACACCGTGTGTGGATTTAAGTTTCTTGGGGGAGGAAGTAATGGACAGGTTATCTTTGAAAGGGTTAATTGATTGAAGAACTAGTTCATTTGATCAATGGGTAGAAGGTAAAGGAGGCTTTGATGGGTGAAATGGGATTCCAAATTTGAGATCTGTAATTAATAGGGAGGACCCAGCTCTGCTATTGAAGATTCCTCTGGAGGAAAAATTTACAGAGATCCTGTAACTGAAGTTCTGAAATCAGTGAAGATATCTATGCAGTTAATGACATTACAGTAGTTGGGATGTAAGAAAAAAGTTATGTGCTGTAATAAGTTTGGAGTGTACAAAGGGAAATGAGGGATGAATACACAAAATCAATTATTTGAGGGTGGTCTATGTTTTATACAAAGGGCATGAATTCAGAGGCTGAGAAGTAAAGATACCATGAATTAGCTATTTCTCGACATGATAGTTGATCTAAAGACAGGTTCCTTTTCCATATGTTTCTATTATTTTGGGGAGCTGAATGTGTGAGACTTCTGTGGAAGAGATTTTTTTATTCACATGTCTCTGAGCACGGTTTCCCAACTTTGGCACTATTGACATTTTGGTCCAGATAATTCTTTGTTGTGAGGGGCTGTCCTATGCAGTGTAGTACATTTGTTTAGCAACATCCTTGGCCTCCACCTTCTTGGTACCAGTAGTATCTCCACCCTCCCAAGTGTCTGCAGACATTGCCATATGTCCCCTGGGGGGTGGGCAAAATTGTCTGCTGTTGAGAACCACCTGTTTTACAATAAGGAGATGTAAGAATAGATGTTTTGTATGAGTCACATTGATGTTCAGTTAATTTCTTGGTGCTCAGTGGAAGGTAGCAGTATAGAGTAGTGATGATAAAACTGTAGGAACTGGATGGTTATGAGTGTGAAGGTAACAAAGAAGATGGCAGAGCAGGAATATGAAAATAGTTAAATACAAGGTAGATTGAAAGCATGTTATCAGAAGCAGGCAAAATGGAGATCTTGATTGTTGGTATTAGGGATAAAGAAATATCTTGGTAACCTAGGGAAAGTTCATGCCTCAGAAGACTACAAACACATCCGTATACAGGGAAGATTTCCTGTCTCTTTACATGCCCCAGTGTGGACATGGGACATTCATAAGAAATCATAATCCTGGCAGGGATCCAAAAGCATTACTTTCTCTCTGTATATGACCCAGTAACACTTCCTTTAGGATGAAAAGGCAGTTATAGCAAAGACCAAATACCTTGGGGGAAAGGGAACATCAGGAAGGATAATTTATATTACTTTTTTGAAAGCAATCAGCATTTCCGGTGGTTGGGGGGATACCAATAGGATGGAATTGTCATAAACAACTACATGTTTATACACTATTGAAAGTGTAATATGTTATAAAATGCTGATTATGAAGTTTCATCATGATTTTGGGGAAGAAATTCCTCAAAAGTTCCAGCACTTGATTGATTGGACTCTTGAGAACAAAGCAGGAATGTGTATAGGTCCTGGGCGTACAGTCCAGAGACATTCTTTACCCTGACCCTACAACGGGGCAGTCCGAGCACGTGAGTAGATAAAGCTAGGTTTTTCAAAACCAAACCAAACCAAACCAAACAAAACAAAATGTTTATTTATTATTAAGAGACAGAGCATGAGCATGAGCATGGGAGGGGCAGAGAGAGGAGGAGACACAGAATCCGAAGCAGGCTCCAGGCTCTGAGCTGTCAGCACAGAGCCCGACCTGGGGCTTGAACTCACAAACTGCGAGATCATGACCTGAGCCAAAGTCGGACACTTAACTGACTGAGCCAGCCAGGTGCCCCGATAAAGTTAGGTTTTCTCTGAGAAATCATTTCTATTGTATCAGCCACACCAATTCTGTAGGATCAGACCTTTTCATAATTCTTCTAGATATCCCTCTGGGCAACTTATGTTAGACACAGATACCTGGTCTTTTCTTTTCCCTCATCTTTCCTTCCTGTTCCCTTTCCCTTCCCCTTTCCCTCCCCACTTCCTCTCCTTCATTGCCCTCTTCCTTTAGGTATTTCTCTCCCGTGACCATTGGAAATCTGTATTCTTTGCTGTTCAGTACTGACTAATGCTTTCACTCTTACATTTCCCATAGACTGGTGAAAGGAGTCCCAATATTAACAGTTTCTAAAACAGTACTATTAACCTAACTCTCTTAAAATACTGATAGGTTTTACAGTTGTGGTCAGGCTTTACTTTTGACTGTCAGTTACCAGTAGTAACTTTTGTCATGATTTAATAAGATCATAGCTTTGGTTCATGGCACCTTATCAAAACCTCCTTTGGCTTTTCTCTTTGCTTAACTTGTAATTTTACTTTCAGCTCACTTCCTAATTCTCCTTTTTACACAATTCATTTTGGTCTTAATTTCTTTACTTTCCATACTTGCTCTACTTTCCAAATCACCTGGGGTGCTGAAATGTGTGTATATATATTTAAAGACTCAACCCATTTGTTCTTGATTATTTCATCAGTTAATGATTTTCTGGGGTCACCAGTTGTCATCTTCCTACCTCTGTTATCAGCATAATATCATTTGGTCTTGCAGTTTCATTTCTTTATTCAGATCCCTCCTGCATGTGACTATATTTTCTGTAGTGTTTTATAGGTACAGTGTACCTATACAGTGTGTAGTGTGTTGCCTCATCTTTCTGTATAAGAAGGCCATAATAGGTGGTATTAACTCCATTTGTAGATGAGGGAACTGAAGTTCATAAAGGTTGGAAGGAACCATTATGGGGCCATAATGAAGGTCATTTTATTATTATCCTAACAATCTTTATATAAATAAAAGTTGTTTAATGTTTAAAACTGCCTGGAGAAGGTTTTTAAAATAGAAAATTTAAAGAGTCAGAGACCCTATTTTTGCTTTTCCCCTTTTCAATTGGTTCTAAAAATTGGAAATTCAGTGAATACTACATTAACGTCATGATTTTTTTCTTTTCTTTTTCCTCTTATTAAAAGAGCTAATTTTATCTCTTGTTAAAGTAAATGGATTATGATGGGAAAGCAAATAAATTTTCACAATAGTGAGTCATAGAGTTTTAGAAAGTAGAATGCAGTAATTAAATGCTGGGCTTTTTTAAGGTATATCAGATTAACTTGGCTATAGGTACTGGGTTCTTCGTTTCTAAAATACTGTCTTGGGATACGGATACAATTCTTCCTTTATGGTAAACAAAGGGAAGGTGAAGCTATTGGTAAAGGATTTTTTTGTTTTGTTTTGATAACCTGTTTTTCTCCTTCTGAAAGTTTTTGAAGCCATCAGATTTTCACTTAAGTTATTAGTCATTGTTTATAATTAAATATTTATAAAGTTAGTCATTATTAGGGGGATACTAACATAAACATGATTCTGCTTTGAAGGCGTTGTGCGGTCTATAAGTAGAGTACTTAAGATATACTTATTTTACTATAGTATATAAGTAATATGTACTTGAGGCTTAAGGAACGTATCAGAAGTTTGGAATAATTGTCATGAACAGTGAAAAAGAGCTGACTGGAGACCATTAAAGTATGTCGATAAGTATTGATTTTTTTCGGGAGTTTTCTGAGATTAAAAAAAGTTTTTTTTACTTGAAATTTGCTTTAATATACTGTATAATGTAAGAATGTCAGGAGGAGCCAATGTTAGGAAATCTTTTAATACATAATTTCAACTGGTCAAATAAGACTGGATAGATAGATGCAGAAAGACATCTCACGTAATTTACTGTGCATTTCTTGTAATAGATACTCTCTTGGTCATGGTAAGGAAATATCTACTTCAGATCAATAACAATCATTGAATTTAAGAGTAAAATGATGGAAACCTGTTAATAATTACTAAAAGAACACAAATTACTGATGTCAGCATTATTATTTAACTCTTGTTGGATTTTCGACCCAGTACATGTTAAAGAAATTAGAAGAAATAATGGAAAAGGGGAGACAAAATTGTCATCGTTTACTGGTAAGGATCTTTATTAGAGAATTAATAGAGTTCATGAAAGTATAGTGGAGTAGCTAGTTGAATTTTAGTTATATGAAAGCAATATTTCTGTAAATCACTTGTTTCTCAGAGAATATGATGAAAATATTTGGTATTCCCCTTGGCAGAGCAACTAGAAAGTACTTATGTCAGGTGAAAGACAATTTGATAGAATGGAGAGTTTTAAAAAAATGTAAGATATTAGTTATTCCTAAATTAAGATACAGTTTTGATAACAGTTCCGATGACAATATCAGTAGGTTCTAATGTTTTGAAGAATAGGCATCCACACAAACATTAGACATGTGTTCTAAAAATATAGGTTGATAGTGGTGGACTATTGTATAAATGGTTAAACCTCTCATGATTACGTTTATTAGGATAGTGTGATATCCTAAAAATAGGCTGGCTCAGTTGGTGGAGCATGTGACTCTTGATCTTGGGGCCTTGAGTTTGGGCCCCATGCTGGGGGTAGAGTTTATTAAAAAAAAAAAATACGGCTGATAATGATACAGAATAGATTGCCACAAAAGAGACATTTTCAAAGCAATCTGATCTGTTAACAGTGAATGGAAGGAATTCACTACTCAGAGAAAGAAAAAGAAGACTAGCCCTTTAAACATCAAAATAAATAAATTCCAGATGGATTAAATTAGGGATTGGGCAAATTAGCAGCAGCATGCCAAATCCAGCCTGCTTTCTGTGTTTCTCTTTTGTTTTTGTTTTTCTGCACACTGTTTTTGTAAATGAAGTTTTATTGGATCATTGCCACATTCATTTCATTTACATATTACCTATGGGTGTTTCTGCTCTACCAGGACAGAGTTGAGTAGTTGTGGTAGTATGGCCTCCAAAATAAAAAAATATTTAGTATCCGGCCCTTTGCAGATAAAGTTTGCTGACCTCTGGATGAAAGGACTGTTTTAGAAACAATGAAACCATTTTCTTAGTGTTTTATTTTGGAAGTAGAACTTTATAAGAATCGAAGGAGTCACAAAGGTAAAAACTAGATTTTTGGCATAGAAATGGAAACTTTATAAAAAGTTTTAAAAGTACATAATGAGGAAATGTTGATAACATGCTATACAGGGTTAATATTGTTATATTATAATGCTTTTTTGTAAGTGGATATTACAAAAAGAATTGCAGATTGAAATGAAATAGTGGGGAAAGACTTTTCAATGGCTTTTCACAAATTGCTAGAATAAATCTAATCAGAAGTTTAAAAACAACAACCTGTCATTGTGTATCAAGAACATTTACTGTGTGCCTTTCTACCTAGTAATTTCACTTCAAGAATCCTTTCCTTAGAAGATAATGCTAAGTATGAGGGTATGAATATTCACTTAAGATATTCATCATGGCATTTCTAATTATACCAAATGTGAGGAAACAAATGGACTGACTGACATTGGGTTATGGTCATATAATCTCATAGTGTTATGCAGGGCCATCAAATTGGAGACTGAGGCCAAAGGAAAAATCAGTAATACTGATCCTGTCTTTATTTATTTAAGTTTTGTTATTTTCTTCATGGATTTTGCATTTTTTCATTTTTAAAAATGCCACATTGAAACACTAATTTATCTTGATTACTGAGATTTTTGGTACCTTAACTTTGTGCCTGAGGCAAATGCCTCACTCACCCTATCCCAGTCTGATCCCTGTGTAATCTGGTATATCTATTAAATAATACACATCTATCAGTACTTCTCAAACTTGAGTAATGTACCAGAAACCTCTTAACCACAAAAAAAGGGGGATATTTTGGAGTTGCCTGAGAATTCCAAGAATAAGAGATCTGCTGGGGTTTCGCAGATTTCACTGTGATAAGCAATTAATTAAAATAAAAGTTAAATCTGGCACTTAGAGTTTTCACAGTGCAATAATAGAATTGTTAAAGCAAATAACAGCACTGAAAACTTGTAGTATAACTCAGTTATATGTGGTTATTCATGACTAAAAATAAGTTTACATTCACCAAAAAAGTCATTGAAATAGATGCAGTTTTTAAAAATATTCTCTTAGAATTCTCAGACTCCCTACAGTACATCTGTAGACCTCAGGGATTCTTGGACTCCAACTTAAAAAACACGGACATTTAGCCACTTGAAGTGATTTTGGAGTAAAATGTAATAATATGCAAATGTTTCACTGACTCAAGTGATCAAGAAATCATTTTACTAGAATGATATATTCAGTTTAATTACAACTATGTAGAGAAATAAAATCTCTGACTACAGGAGGGGAAAAGACTGGAAAGAAATATACCAAGAGAAAATGGTGGTTGTTTTGGTGTGATAGAAATATGATTAGAATTTTTCCTTATTTCTGCTTGTCTAAATTTTGTATAGTTTTACAATACAAAATATAGTTTGTGTATTACTTTTATAATAGATAAACAGCAACTTAAAATACTGTAATAATAATTGTCAAAAATAAATATCTGGTAGTGCTACAAGGCTAATTGGGTAGCTTCCTTCATTTTTTTTTTTTTTTATTTCTTTCTCAGCATATACAAACCTATTATACCCTTATTGCAATTATAGTTTGCTTGCTATTATTTCTTATTAATGGTAATGTAGTATAAATTCCCCTCCCCACCTTCCCACCCATGTAGCCAAAACAAAACTTATTGAATATCTGGATTTCTTTAGATATTTTATATTTATTCTTTTCTCTAAGTATTTATTTATTTATTTTCTTTTTTAAAGGAGTATAGTCATGGCCAACAGCAAAAAGCTCAAGAAGGGGAACTGAAAATTAGTGCTGTGTTTTCAGTCAGTGGCAGTCCTCTTGGTAAGAAACAGAATTGAGTAAATGAATCATGTTTATTTATTCTGACCAGTATGAGTGAGAGGAAGTATCTACTTGTATTAGTAAGCTAGGCAGTTCTCTGCTCATTTAGAATGGCTGTCATTTATATTGGATAATTAGTTTGGGGTTTCAAGACTGGTTATGGAAAAGGAAGAAAGGATATATACATAAAATTCATGATGAAAAGTAAAACATTTTTCTTTTAATTTTTTTTAAGCTCCACAGTTGACTACTGGCTTTCAGCCTTCACTGGCGTCATCTGGCATGAATAAAATGCTTCCTTCAGTTCCAGCCACAGCTGTTCGAGTTTCCTGTTCTGGTTGTAAAAAAATCCTCCAGAAGGGGCAAACTGCTTACCAGAGGAAGGGGTCGACTCAGCTCTTCTGTTCTACACTGTGCCTCACTGGATATACAGTTCCACCTGCCCGCCCACCACCTCCTCCCACCAAGAAAACTTGTTCAAGTTGCTCAAAGTATAGCAGAATTCTAAATTATCTTCTGTTTCCTTTTAAAACACTTCATTCTTATCTTTGTATTGTTTAGTTTTCTACATTTCCATATTTTTTGGTAATTGCCACAGTATGTTGTTGCTTTCAGTTTTTCTGGATCTTAGGTGCTCAGCTTATTTTAATTATAAATAATGTGCCTTTTATATATTGAGATGTTTTTGAAACCAGCCTTTCACATCCATGTTAGTTGACATGCTTCATAAAACAAAAACTACACCACTTAGGTCATATAATACCACAATATTTTATTTGTAGGTAATAGATACTGAAATCCAAAATTATTTAAAGTTATGTATCCTGTTATCTAATTGGAATTCATTTAATACCTTTCTTATCTTTAAAAGTACTCCAGTGTAAAAAAAAGAAAAAAGGACTCCAATATATATTTTTATCTCCTCAATATCTCTGAACTGCCTCAGAGGTACCATTTCAGTGTTTAATATCAAAAGAATATGACCTTAGACCTTGATGAGATCATCCTGATATATTTGAAGAATATGAACTAATTTTGGCTGATTTGGTAAGGTGATTGTTAAAACTGTTTAAATAGGTCAGAAAAAGATGAATAATGCTCTCATTCTGAAACACTTTGGCCTGTTATTAAACTGTTCAAACCATGATATATTAGTTTAGATATTTGTGTTTATAGTGCCTTACGCGGATCCTTCCCTTTCTCTGGAAAGGGAAAAGAGATGCTCCCTCTTCTGGTTTAAATGGAAAAAGGCATTTTAGAGACTTGAAAGAAATTTGAACGTGGTTAGAAGTCTTTTTGGAAGTTAGTTATGTGGGCTTCCCTTTATGTTTCATGTTTGATTTGGCAAAAATAGATTTCTTTATTTATACTGTTTGAATTATAAAGCATGCTTTTGAAAGTGTGTACCTCTTTTCTATATTCTAGTATATTCATCATCAGATTCTAAGATTAAGTCAACTTGAAAATTATATTTATAGGGGTTTTTTTTCCTGTTTTCTGTTTTGCCATGAGACAATTTCATATAACTTCCTTTTATGCTTCTTTATTTAATTCTACTTTAGTGATAGGCACTTTCTGAAATTTTGATTCTATTTCTTCTTTCATAATAATAGCCCTAGATAGTTCAGAGATGTTATCAGTGAATTTCAAAATGACCTTAGAAAACTCACAGAAGGGGTTTTTGTTTTTTTGTTTTGTTTTTTATTTATTTTGAGAGAGACGGTGTGAGCAGGGAGAGGCAGAGAGAGAATCCCAAGCAGCGTCTGCACTGTCAGTGGGTAGCCCAGTGCAGGTGCAAACCCATGAACGAAACCATGAAATCATGACCTAAGCTGAAATCAAGAGTTGGATGCTTAACTGATTGAGCCACCCAGGCATCCCAGAAACCCATAGAAGTTTTAAGATGTGTGCCCTCTTTCTTTGTTTTTAAATTCTTGTGCATACATATTTTTATTTTAGGTCATTTTTACCTACATATCATATCTTACCTATCTTGATCTTATGTAGTTTGGTTATCCTTTAAGATTGCATTTCTCTTTTGTTATGTTTGGTCTTATCCATAAATCTTCCATTTTTGCATCCTGTCATTTCTTGACTCTTAACTGTTCTACCTCTTCATTCACGTATTCTATTATCCTTTTTTGTTTTTTTTTTTTTTTAAATCCCTCGTTCTTTTCCATTTGCCTCTTACTGTCCTTTCAGGTACTCCTTACCTGCCTGATCTTCTCCATTTTCTTTCTTTTCTCCCCTTCTCATTTTACAGGATATCTTTTCTATTGTTGCTCAGTCCTCAACCACTGATCAGTCTTGTTTTTCCTTGCATTTTGTTTTATTCCTGAACTACTCTTTTATCTCCTTTTTACCACTTAACCATTCCTCCCCTTGTTTTCCTCTTACACAGTCAGACTGCAGAAGTTTAGGATGGTCTGATTTATCTGACTATAATATTGTTGAATTGGATCGTACCTTAAGTATAAGGAAATTGGATTCAAAGAAATTAAAAGAGTTCCTCTGTGTCACATAGCTGGTTAATTTTGGCAAATGCATCGCCTGCCCCTGCCACTCCATATAATCAAACAGGTTTAATTTGTAAGTTAATCCCTTGAAGGAGCCCAAGAAGGATTTCAATTTAATTTGAATGGGTGGAGCTAGAAAAGATTTCCATCCTGATAGCCACTGCTATTTTTATAGACCAGTAGAGATCTAGCAGCAGCACTTAGGTTGATTTAAAAAAAAAAAAAGAAACAAAAAAAACTCATTAGCTCTTTGAATTACGTTTTATTTTTCTTAATCTTTTATTAACCATATTTCTTAGCATCTTGAATTTAACCTAAATTCTAAATATATTTTAGCTAATCATCATTTAATTTTCAGGTTTCCTTAGTAATAAGGACCTAATGCTTAGTTTTTAAAAATCTGTTTCAAAATCCTACTTAAAAGAGGTAATTTGGAGGGTAATTTTTTTAATGCTTTTAGATAAAATTACTTGATACAATGATAGAGAAGTAACTATTTTGGGATTGTCTGTATCATTTCTGAATTTTTACTGTTTGGAATCAGATAAAATCTATGATAAGATGTAATGTAGTTGGATGCTAAGCATACTAAGGCGAGTGAGAAATACCTACTTTTATACTCTATTGCTTTGATCAATGCTGCTCCCCAATTCTTATTTCCTTGACCTTCTGGAAAACTCCTATTTAAGACATAGCAAAAATAGCCTTTCATGTTACATATTGTCTGAAATAATTGTTTCTTCATTTCTCTTTCTGTTGTGCATTATATTTTTTCATAATTAGTTCACTTTTATATTTTAAGAATGCTTCTGTTATGGCATTTTATGTCATTTGTCTGTTTGTCCCAATATAGTGTGAGCGCCTTTAGTGCATGCTTGTACCATATTTTTATACAGGATGTAGCTAGTGGCTGGCTCAATATAAGTGCTCAGTAAATACCCCTATAAATGAAATATATTAAAATCTACTTAAAAAATAACTGAAGGCAAAAAAAAAAAATGCAGAAACTAGAGGTGCCTGGAGCTACTAAGTATAGAAGATGAGGTATGAAGTTATACATTACAGCATATGAGGTGTTCCTGGTGATGATTCCCATTATGTTTACTATTATCTTTTATTGAATCAGAGATATTTGTCATCTTTTCTAAAAAGTGCTCTATTAGTATAATTTAAGTTGCAAGAATGAATATAATGGCTTATATACTATTATGTGTATGTGTATTCATGAGAGAGACACTATTTGGAAAATTTCATCAAGGCATTGTTTTCCCATTGGCTTTTAAAATGCTTTACACTTAAACTATCTGATAAACTACTATTTAGGAACAGTGGTTTAGGGGTAAGATAAAGGGTGGAGTGGTAGGGAGCCTTAAAAGGTTTTAATATTCATTGCCTTTGCTACTAATACTTGTAAATTAAATTATTTAGATATGGAAATACTCTATTTTGTATAACCATGCTAGAATATACACTTTGTAGCTTGAAATGTACTTTTATTTTCATTCATTCATTCATTCATTCATTCATTAAAGGTTTTATTTAAATAATCTCTACACTCAACGTGGGTCTTGAACTCACAACCCTGAGATCAAGAGTTGCATGCTGTACTGACTGAGCCAGCCAGGCGGCCCTGTATTTTTACTCTTAAATGATAGTGTTTTGTTTTTTTTTCTTTTTTGATTTTTCAAGTGTATGTAAAATTAAAAATAGTTTTAATTATTTTTAAAGAGTACTTTGAAAATATAGAAGAGCCTAAAAAAGAAAATTCCTATCTCTTATAATCCCACCTGCTAGAGATAATGAATGAGAACTATTTGATGTGTAGTCTGTTAGTCTTAAAATATAGTATATTAATCCTCACAACAGTTCTATGAAATAAGTCATGTGTTAGAAGTTCTGTTTTATGGAACAGAACTTAAGGATCAGAGCAATTTATCAGTTTATCCAGGAAAACTGAGGCTTTCTCATTTAAGTAACAGTGCCCTTTTCATACACCTGTAATGGCCTCTGTGTTACTTATTAACTCACAAAAAAGGAAAAATACAAATGATACTGTGGCTTATTTTATCTTTGTTATCATTTTTAGAGACATTTTAAATCCAAAGGATGTGATCAGTGCCCAGTTTGAAAATACCACAGCTAGTAAAGATTTTTGCAGTCAGTCATGTCTGTCAACATACGAACTGAAAAGGAAACCTGTTGTCACCATAAATACGAATAGCATTTCAACCAAATGCAGCATGTGTCAGAAGAATGCTGTTGTAAGTCATCTTTTTACTGTATTGGGGTGTGTGTGGGGGAAATCTAATGTTTGTGCTTAAAACAGATTTTTTTTTTTTAATGTTTGTTTCTTTTGAGAGAGAGAGAGGGAGACAGAGAATCTCAATCAGGCTCCGTGCTGTCAGCCCAGAGCCGGATGAGGGGCTTGATCCCTTGAGCTTATGACCTGAGCCAATACCAAGAGTCAGACGTTCAGCCTGTTGAGCCACCCAGGCACCCCAAGAACAGCTTTTGATGGTCTGTGCTTGTGATTTGTTTGTTGTTTTTTAATTCCTAGATTCGACATGAAGTTAATTACCAGAATGTGGTACATAAACTTTGCAGTGATGCCTGCTTCTCTAAGTTTCGCTCTGCCAACAACCTCACCATGAACTGTTGTGAGAACTGTGGGGGCTACTGCTACAGTGGCTCTGGGCAGTGCCACGTGCTTCAGATAGAGGGCCAGTCTAAGAAGTTCTGTAGTTCAGCATGTGTCACGGCGTATAAGCAGGTACATGACTGTATCTAACCCCGATGTCTTTGTTCATTTCAGGAGGACCTACGTTTTTTGGTAGTACTTACTTATGAAAATGCCGCAGAAATACTAAGATCTTATTATTAGCTTAATTGATGTACTTTACATATAAATAGGATTTGTCAAATGAATGTTATTAAAAACCCGGGTATAGAGTTTTGTAAATAGCATATTTCTCTTCATGCATTTGAAATACATGCTTGTGGGCATGACATTTTTATTTCAAATATGATTCATGTTTTTGAATAATATTTTGAAAATACACAAAGAAGAAAAATAATGCATATCCCAGAGATACCCAGTCTTATCTTTTTGGTGTGTAGCCTTCTTTGAAATATATTTGGTTTGCATATAATATACTTTTTTATTGGACAAGGTAAGGTCCAGGTTACGTACATATTCTTGAATCAGATCCATATAGTTGAAATTGCAATTCAGAAATTGAAAATCTTACCATTAATTTGTTTATAAGGGTTTTTCCTTTTCTTCATGAAATATGAAAAAAATAAATGTAGGTCATATATTATTTTGTGAATAGATGAGGCTTATAGAAGATGAATTGAATGAATTCTGTATGACAAATGCAGCTTCGTTTTTACCATATTTGTAATTTGTTAGCAAATTTTGATCAAAAATTAGATTTTAGAATTCATAAATCCAAAGATATGATAATCTTTTTTGTTTATTTTACAATGCCTTTCTTTTGTAGCATGATAGCTGATCATTCTTTTTCTTAAAATAGTGACTTTTTATACAGTCTACCAACATTCATGAATGTAATAATGTCAATTGAGAAATTCCTTTTAAATTCTGAATACTTTGCAGTGATTTTGGAATTTTAAACATTATATGGTGTTTCCTTTTATTTCTTGTTATTATTCAAGTACATTAAAGGGGCTTAGCTTTACTATTTATTCCTTCCTTTAGAAACTCCTTGTTTTTGCTTTCACAGGGGATAAAAAAAGCCAATATCTTCATGAGTTTATCCTTGTTCAAAAGACTGTTTTCCTGATAAATGTTTCAAGTACTAAAAGTTACTTGGATTCAGTCCATTCAAAGATGGTTTATATTCCACAAGAGAAGGAGAAATAGGTTGAATCATCTTAATTTTAATTTATTTACTATATTTAATTTAGCCATTAGTTATTAAATTTCTCACATATTGATATGTACTGTGGTATAGAGAAAGAATTTGATTTAGAAGTAAAGCATATCTCAGTTTGATATCTTGATTCTCTATTCAAATAGAATTTTACCTTGGATAAACAGTTAAACTCTCTGGGTTTAACTTTTCTTATCTGTGAATGGGTATTATACTACTACTGTCACTGGGATGCTATTAGGATTATGTGAAGGAAGAATGGGAAAGCACCTAGTATAGAACCTGGCATGTTGAAAATGGTCGTATCTGTTGTTTTGTTTTTTTCCTTATATATAATTCATTCAAGAAACATTAGATGCGATTCCTGCTTTGAAGGGCTCCATGTCTCCTGAGGGAGATAGACATAAAACTGAGTAGAGATGCTATGGTGGAAGTATTATGGTGTTCAGTGGGGCACAGAGGAAACATGGTCAGTTCTAGTTGGTAGGACAGGATGAGACTATCAGCAAAAACTTCACAGAGATAATGGATGCTGGATATACTTACAAGTTATCTTGAATGTATGATATACTAGTAGTATTTAGTATTACTGGCTGCTGAATCCCTAATTAAAAAAAGTTTTTTTTAATGTTTATTTATTTTTGAGAGAGAGAGAGAGAGACAGTGTTGAGCAGGGGAGAGGCAGAGAGAGAGGGAGACACAGAAGCAGAGGCAGGCTCCAGGCTCTGAGCTGTCAGCACAGTGCCCGCCACGGGGCTCGAACTCACGAGCCGTGAGATCATGACCTGAGCTGAAGTCAGACGACGCTCAACTCACTGAGCCACCCAGGCACCCCTGCTGAATGCCTAATTTAGCGCAAACTTAAGATAATAATAGACTGTTCGATTGCTTATATTTGAAAATTTGTGATATCCAAGGTTTGCTCCCACTTTATTGCTTACTTGCTTTATTGCTTTGTGTGCTTTGTTGTTGTTAGTGATAGAATAGTTGGCAGTGACTTTCCTAATAAGTTTATTAATTTTATTGAAATCACATTTTATTGCCACATATAGCACCTTTTGTAGGGGGGTTCTTCTAATTTTTAGCATAGTGTAAGAGCATGAATTCCCTGTTTGTAATTTTTTAAAAATACTATTTTTAAAACTATAGTTACAATCAATTAGTAGATTCCCAAATTAATTGCTAGGTGGCGTTCAGCATTATTTTTTAATGAGATAGAATATAATGGAAAATATAAAAATGCATCACATGTTATCATGATTTATATTGTTTTATGAAAGTTTTTTCAGTTTTATATACATGTATACTACACAAACACAAAAGTTCAGAAGTATGTACTGGGTCACTTTGTAAAATTTATTTCTTACTGAGGATTGTAATCATAAAAGTTTGAAAGCCACTAATTTAAAATATTTCAACAGTGTTAAGTATAAACATTTCAAAGAATTATGCTTTTACTTATCATTTGGTAAAAATGAATGTTATTTTATTCTCTTAATAGAAATCAGCCAAAATTACACCATGTGCGCTTTGCAAATCATTGAGATCCTCAGCAGAAATGATTGAAAATACCAATAGCTTGGGAAAGACAGAGCTTTTCTGTTCTGTTAATTGCTTATCTGCTTACAGAGTTAAAATGGTTACTTCTGCAGGTAATACTGGTTTCATAAACTATATAAATATAATAGTTGACAAAATTATGGTTATTGCTTTTTGTATAGTACAGATTTTTGTCCAGATTTAATTGATTTTTAAGGCAAGTTTAAAATATTTCAGATCTGTGTTGTAAAATATTACCTATTGCCTTGATTGCTTAACTTATGTTTATTTATTTGCTTGCCTATTTGTGCATTCCCCTTTACCAAAAGAATTCCATTTGACTTCTTTAAGGTATTTTTTTTATCCACACCTGATTTATTTCAGGGTTCATTTTGTAGTTTCAGGGTAGATCTACCATGCCAACTTCACATTAAAAGAAATATTTTTAATGTTAAGTTAGTTTTTGTCTGTATGTGACATGATTTAGTTTCAGTTGCTGCAACTTGACCTGGCCCTTGAATTTCATATATTGGATAATATTTATTTTCTCATACATTTGTATACGTTTGTATATATTACTCATTAGTTTTTATTTTGATTTACTAAGGTGTACAAGTTCAATGTAACAGTTGTAAAACCTCAGCAATCCCTCAGTATCACCTAGCCATGTCAGATGGAAGTATACGCAACTTCTGCAGCTACAGTTGTGTGGTAGCTTTCCAGGTACGGCTTCAGAAATCTTCCTCTCCTGTCAGTGAGTTGCCTACCATAACGTATATAAACTTGTTAGGTGTTTGCTAATGCCTGGATTGCCTGAATTTTTCTCTCAGTCCTATTACACTTGGATTCTTTGATTTTTGATGTGTTTGGAGGCATGTCATTTAACTGCCTCCTGTAAAATTAAATGGTACTGTTACTACCCAGATTATCTATTGGGAGGATGTTATTATTTTATTTTACTTTTATTTTTTGTTAACTTTTTAAAAGTGTATTTATTTATTTTGAGAGAGAGAACGAGCAGGGTAGGGGCAGAGAGAGCGGGAAGAGAGAAAATCCCAAGCAGGCTTTGTGCTGTCAGCACAGAACCCGACATGGGGCTCAAACTCACCCCCATGAGGTCATGACCTGAGCCAAAATCAAGAATCGGATGCTTAACCAACTGAGTCATCCAGGTGCCCCGGGAGGATATTATTTTTATTTTATTTAATTTACCTTTTTTTTTTTTAAATGTTTATTTATTTTGGGAGAGAGCGAGTGTGTGAGCAGGGGAGGGACTGAGAGAATCCCATGCAGACTCTGCACTGTTATTGTTGAGCCCAGTGCAGGGCTCTATCCCATGAACTATGAGGTCATGCCCTGAGCTGAAACCAAGAGTCGGACGCTTAACTAACTGAGCCACCCAGGCCATGCCATGGGGGTATTATTTTTAAAGGAGATTATTAGTTTGGGGCCTCTGGCTGGCTCAGTCAGTAGACATGCAACTCTTGATCTCAAGGTCCTGAGTTCGAGCTCCATGTTGCATGTAGAGATTACTTAAAAAAAAAAAAGTTTAAAAAATTTAAAGAGATCATTAGTTATTTTAGTTTCTGCATATAAATGACACTCTATCCATTCACTTCTAAGCTGTTCGAGGGCACGGAGTGTCGCCTGTTCACAGGTGTATCTTATGTACCTAGAATTGTGCTTGTCAGACTTAGGCACTCGCTGCTCATTTGACTGAACAAATGATTACATTGATTATCTTGTTTTGTTTCATTTTTCAGAATTTGTTCAACAAACCAACAGGAATGAATTCTTCAGTAGTGCCCTTGTCTCAGGGCCAGGTAATTGTAAGCATTCCCACAGGTTCAACAGTGTCAGCAGGTGGGAGTAATACCTCTGCTGTCTCCCCCACCTCCATCAGTAGCTCTGCTGCAGCTGGCCTCCAGCGTCTTGCTGCCCAATCCCAGCACGTTGGGTTTGCACGAAGTGTTGTAAAACTCAAGTGTCAGCACTGTAACCGTCTTTTTGCCACAAAGCCAGAACTTCTTGACTATAAGGTAAAGTATAGGATCCTGATAAAGGGTTTGAGTGTACAATGGTCTATCTATAAAATCATTTCTAGCTTTTCATCTTTAAAAATTACACTACTTGTTTTAAAATAAGAGGGAATAAAGGATTTCCAAAAGATAAACCAAATGTTTCATTAGTACTTAATGATTATTTCTTTACAGGGTAAAATGTTTCAGTTCTGTGGCAAGAATTGTTCTGATGAATATAAGAAAATAAATAATGTAATGGCAATGTGTGAATATTGTAAAATTGAGAAAATTGTAAAGGAGACTGTGCGATTCTCAGGTGCTGACAAGTCATTCTGTAGTGAAGGTAAAGACAAGATCATCTTACCTACTAATCATGTTGGTCCTCTTAAAAGTAACTGATAATTTAAGCTGTTACTTTGTAAGTTTATCTGTTTTATCCATTGTGTAACAAAGCTTTTTGTTTTGTTTACATTTGGTTTGCTTTTTACTGAGCTAGTCCTTCATATCATATAGATGTTAAAATGAAGGAAAAGATTGTTGAAGTGTATTACAGAAGATGGTGGTGATGTGAAAAACATTTCATGTTTTTAGGTTGATAGGGATTCTTTTAGTTATTGGCGCTTATTTCTAAAGAGAAACTTCTTAGGGGCACCTGAGTGACTCAGTCGGTTAAGTGTCTGACTTTGACTCAGGTCATGATCTCACAGTTTGTGAGTTTGAGCCCCTGCATCAGGCTCTTGGCTGTCAGTGTGGAGCCTGGAGCCTGCTTCGGATTCTGTGTCTCCCTCTGTCTGCTCCTCCCCTTGCTTGTGCGCACCCTCTAAATAAATAAGTAAGTAAGTAAATAAATAAATAAAAGCAAACATTTAAACATAAATAAATAGAACTTCTTACATTTTAGTAGCATCCTAAATTATATTTTTATTGTTTTAAATAGTCATTATATTTCTGAATATAATAGACAAATCAGTATGAGGTAGATTGTCTATTTCGATGACTTTTTTGTATGTTTAAAATGTTTTATTCTAAAACTGTGCATGATTAACCTCCTAGACTATTGGCTTTCAAACCTTTTGACCACAACACAAAAGAAGAAATACATTTTACATTGTGACCCAGTATGTTATCACCTACCCAAGTAAAACAAAGTTTTAGGAAACAAAACTGACTTTTATTATATGTGATGCTCTGTAATATTTACTATCCTGTCCTATTTTGTTTGAAAAAGAAAATGATAGTATAGATTCTATAAATTGATCTCTTGGTCTACTAACTGGTAAGGATCCAACTGTGAAAACATTGTCTT
The DNA here is from genome assembly GCF_027475565.1 of Acinonyx jubatus. Taxonomy (NCBI): domain Eukaryota; kingdom Metazoa; phylum Chordata; class Mammalia; order Carnivora; family Felidae; genus Acinonyx; species Acinonyx jubatus. Next base: position 26,770,878 of record NC_069381.1, read on the forward strand.
AGAGCATTTAAGTTTAAAGATGTAGGTACTTAATTAATTTTTTTCTAATGTTAATTTTATTTTTCCTGTTTTTAGGTTGCAAATTGCTTTATAAACATGACTTGGCGAAACGCTGGGGAAATCACTGTAAAATGTGCAGTTATTGTTTACAGACATCTCCCAAATTGGTACAGAATAATTTGGGGGGGAAAGTAGAAGAGTTCTGTTGTGAAGAATGCATGTCCAAATATACAGTTCTATTCTATCAGGTAATTAAAATTAATATCCTTGGGGTTTTTCAAATTAAGGCACACATTATTCCCTTCTTTTATTCTTTAAAGTAGCATGAAGGGCAATGTAATGATTTTAAAACTTTTAAGTATTAAATGTATTATGTTGTCCTGCGGTATTAATGTAAGATTTAAGATGACTTTAATGTCACTGAAGTTATGTTCTTGTTGTTTTTAATTTCCTTGTAGAAGACGTATCAGTCTTAAGACATTAAAGAGTTTAAAATTAGCATTTTATCTATTTATTATTTAACTAAAATGAATTTGTCTTCTGAAGTTTTTGAAGAAGATAGGTTTTATTTTCATTTCACTATGTTTTTTAATTACTCTTTATTGGCATCTTTATAATGTGACTTTTTTTAAATTTTTTTTTTTTAACGTTTATTTATTTTTGAGACAGAGACAGAGCATGAACGGGGGAGGGTCAGAGAGAGGGAGACACAGAATCTGAAACAGGCTCCAGGCTCTGAGCTGTCAGCACAGAGCCCGACACGGGGCTCGAACTCACGGACCGCGAGATCATGACCTGAGCCGAAGTCAGACGCTTAACCGACTGAGCCACCCAGGCGCCCCTATAATGTGACTTTTAATATGTAGTGTAAATGATTTGAAAAATGATAAATGTTTACCATTTTAGGATGGTTTTCATTTTTATGTTCTAAATTCTAAGTTAATTTCCTCACTTGTTATGTGTGAACTCCTTTTATTCTGTCAGACCAGAGATAATTTGTATTTTACTCTTTTACTATCTTATTTCATTTTTAGATGGCCAAATGTGATGGTTGTAAGCGACAGGGTAAACTCAGTGAGTCCTTGAAATGGCGAGGAGAAATGAAACATTTCTGTAACCTGCTTTGTATCTTGATGTTCTGTAATCAGCAAAGTATGTGTGACCCACCTTCACAAAACAATGCAGGTAAAATTAAACTTTATAGTCTTTGATCAGTGCTAGGGACCAACTACTGTTCTACAGAATGGGAACTTTAAACAGTTGTTAATAATTTCATGAAATGCAAATTTCACTCTGTTCAAATGACATTAACATTTGAATCCCTTTTTGTTTAACAGATTAAATCTTTGTAGAAAGGAGTTCATTTAGTTTTCTCTGAACATTTTTAATTAAATAAACTCTGTAAGAACTATGGGACAGAATGGCAGTTAATATTTTGTAATGGGTATATACACCTTGACTTCCTTAAACAAGGATTTGAGAGTGTAACAAAGGACATAGAATATAAATCACATGGCCTTTTTTTTTTTAATTTTTTTTTTTTAACATTTATTTATTTTTGAGACAGAGAGAGACAGAGCATGAATGGGGGAGGGGCAGAGAGAGAGGGAGACAGAATCGGAAGCAGGCTCCAGGCTCTGAGCCATCAGCGCAGAGCCCGACACGGGGCTCGAACTCAGGGACCGCGTGATCGCGACCCGGGCTGAAGTCGGACGCTTAACCGACTGAGCCACCCAGGCGCCCCCACATGGCCTTTTAAATACACCACGTGTGTAGTTTTACAAGAGAAAATACATGGAATACTTCTAAGTTTCACTAATTAAAAAATAGGAAAAAAAAACCCCAGTTAATCCTAACGTGATTCTTTGCTCTGACAGAATTTAACTTTACTGAAAGCATTGTTTAACCTCCTTGAGATGTTGGTTTCTATGTATGTGCATATAAATTACATGAGGTCTTTTTATTTTTGTTTATTTAATCAGCAAGTATTTCCATGGTGCCAGCTGCTTCAGCAGGGCCCCCATCTCTAAGAAAAGATTCAACTCCAGTTATAGCCAATGTGGTATCATTAGCCAGTGCTCCTGCTGCTCAGCCCACAGTGAATTCTAACAGTGTCTTACAAGGTATGTCTGATTTGAAAGCATTTATGTAGCCTTTTGAGGTTGAGTACAGGGGTTCTGTCTTTTTTCCATCACTGGTCATTTTCAAATATTTGACACATTTATATTATGAGTGGTGGCTCTCTGTGGGCTGTTGGGCACTAAACAATGTTTTTGTCCCTTTTTCTCACGTGATACTTTAGATGCTAGTCTTCCCATGAATTAAGATAATACCTGTTTTTATTTGGAGATTTTGTGTCTGTTATCCCACCATCAGCTTTAAATGCTGCTGTTTATGTTTAAATAATTGTGTAAGATCCTAAATATTTATTTTAATTTATATTAGGTGCAGTTCCAACAGTAACAGCGAAAATCATTGGGGATGTAAGTTTTATTCTTTTAACTGGTATTGCTTGCTACTGTGTTTATTTTCCAGTTTTGTACAGTATGAATATGTCTGTGCTAACTTTCCATGCTTTATTCTTTATTATGTAAAATAATTTTCATAAGCTCATAACCTTTGTTTAGGAATAAGATATTCTGGTTGTTTATTGATTGATTCATATTGTGGTTATTTAATTAGGTCTTTAATGTACTTTGATTTCTTTGAATACTTGCTATCTCTGCATAGTTACTGAAGCCTATTTTTGTTGGTTTGTTTTTGTTGTTTTTAATAGTAGATAATAAAATTTTACAGAATTCAGGCATAAAGGTATTTGGGACATTTTGTAATGTAGTCAGATTGTAAATAAAGTATTTATAAAATACAGTTTGTTTCCACCCAGAGCAGATTATCCTTAAGTAAGCACTCTTTTTTTTTTCCTCAATAATTTTTGCTTTGTTTCTTAGAAGAAAATTAATAGGAGAAAAATTTACAACTAGAATAGTAGCAGTTCTGAAGTGTTTCCTGGTCTGTTAGATAACTTTCACATCATCTTTTTTTAGGTTACTTAAATGATCATAAGTGTTTATGTTATTTCTAGTTATCTTGAACCTAAGTCTTTTAAGACTCATCTCAGTCAGGAAATAACAGTTCTCATTTTAAACATAGCCAGATTGACCAGCAATGTCTTATAATAGAAATAGCATTTTTCTTGGTAAATAGAATTGGTAATTAGATACATTCAGAGTCAGTATATAGTTATCAAAATATTCTTATATAGCTATTGGTATTTCAGGAATATTGTATTTCTTACATATTTAGTTGAATATTTATGTTCTTTGTCTTCCATGTAATTCCAATATAGTGTTTCTTTTGAAATTATAGTATTTCTTCTAATTAATGATAAGCTTTTGAAACCTCTTTGGTTTCTGATTTTTTTTCTAGGCAAGTACACAAACAGATGCTCTGAAACTGCCACCTTCCCAGCCCCCAAGACTTTTGAAGAATAAAGCTTTATTATGTAAACCTATCACACAGACTAAAGCCACTTCTTGCAAACCACATACCCAAAACAAAGAATGCCAGACAGGTATGTTCCTTGCACTTCCTCTCTCTCTCTCTCTCTCTCTCTATATATACTCTCTCTCTCTCTCTCTCTCTCTCTCTCTATATATATATATATATATATTTATATATATATTTATATATTTTTAGTATATATATTTATAAATATAAATAAATTTATACATATATAAATTTATATATTTATATATATTTAGTATATATATTTATATGTATATATTTTTATATATATATGTATATATTTTTTTTAGTGGGGAAGGAATGCTAGATTTGCTTACATTAATTGAGTGCCTATGCCCTGGGTGATGTGTTTGATTGCTTATGTACATCACCCAGTTGCATCCTCGTGACTTTTCCTGTCAGTTAGGTATTTTCACCCTCTAAAAATTAAGTTATGCCAAAGAGAAGGTAGTTAATTGATAATACCATACTGTGAACACTTCATTTTCTTTTGTTAATGACAGTGTAATTTTATGGAATAAGGGTAGACTTTGGAATTATATAGACATGCTCTTAATAGGAGTTGTAGTTTCATAGAGGATCCTTATGTTAGAACTTTTCTACCCTCTGTATCAAATAAAGTCAGGTTTTTGTGAGGGCAGGGGGCTTTCTTTTCTTTTGAATTGCCATCCCTAAGCAAAATCCTCTAATCTACTTTTCTGGATGCTGGTGTGGTGCAGTCCTCTGCTCTTCTCAGCTCGCCTCTCCTGGCCTGGAATCTCTGCCCTGCAAATGATCTGGGCTGAGGATGATTGGGACCTCATATTCTTGGCCTACCAGTCCTGCAGTAGGGCTTCTACCCTATGGGTGGCAGCTGGGTGGAGAAAGGGAGACTCCAGCCTGTCGGCTGTACTCACCAGGAAATTAAACTTTTCAATATGGAGTTGGAGGGAATGAGAAATGATGGTGGCCAGCCCCCTGGTGAGATATGGTAACCCTTGTTTGGGAGCTGAAGAAATAGGATCCCATTCCTCCTGGCCACACCTACCCAGAGCAGAGCTTTTGTCAAGTTGAGCTGGCTGAGCTGGGGTATGGAGTAAGTAGTGGAGCACATGTCATAGATTCCCACTATTCTTACTGTATTTAGGTAGATTTTCTCAAATAAATGTCTGTTTGCTGTATTCCCTTAGGACAATTTGTAAAGAATTTAAGTGGTTGGGTTTTTTTTTTTGTTTTTTGTTTTTTTAAATGTTTTTTGAGAGACAGAGCACAAGCAGGGGAGGGGCAGAGAGAGGGGGAGACACAGAATCTGAAGCAGGCTCCAGGCTCCACCCTGTCAGCACAGAGCCCACTGCAGGGCTCAAACTCAAGAACTGTGGGATCATGACCTGAGCTGAAGTCAAATGCTTAACTGATTGAGCCATCCAGGCGCCCCTGAGGTTTTGCATTTCTTAAAGCCCCCATGGACCACATTGAATAGTAATGTTACAGATGACTTCAGCCTATATTTGTATTGTAGTTAATAGTGACTTACTTAGTATTATGTAGCTTGGTTATCAGACATCTCTAATCCTGGTGATTTTATTTTTATTTTTATTTTTTGCGTATAGTTGAAACACACAGTTACATTAGTTTCTGGTGTGTACAGCTTAGAGATTTGGCAAGTTTATACATTATGCTGTGCTCGCTACAAGTATAGCTACCATCTGTCCCCATCATATCGCTATTACAGTATCATTGACTGTATTACTTATGCTCTGCTTTTTATTCCTGTGACTTACTCATTCCATAATTTGGAGACCTCTGTCTCCCTCTCCCCCTCACCCATTTTGCCCAGACTCCTATCGACAGGTAATTTAAGAAATTTTTTTTTTTTTTTAATTTACATCCAAATTAGTTAGCATATAGTGCAACAATGATTTCAGGAGTAGAGTCCTTAGTGCTCCTTACCCATTTAGCCTGTCCCCCCTCCCACACCCCCTCCAGTAACCTTCTGTTTGTTCTCCATACTTATGAGTCTCTTATGTTTTGTCTCCCTCCCTGTTTTCATATTATTTTTGTTTCCCTTCCCTTATGTTCATCTGTTTTTGTCTCTTAAAGTTCTCATATGAGTGAAGTCATATGATATTTGTCTTTCTCTGACTAATTCCACTTAGCATAATACCCTCCAGTTCCATGCATGTAGTTGCAAATGGCAAGGATTCGTTCTTTTTGATTTCCAAGTAATATTCCATTGTCTGTATATAACACATCTTCTTTATACATTCATCCATCGATGGACATTTGGGCTCTTTCCATACTTTGGCTATTGTTGATAGCCAAAACAACATACTGCTATAAACATGGGGGTGCATGTGCCCCTTCAAAACAGCACATCTGTATCCCTTGGATAAATACCTTAGTAGTGCAATTGCTGGGTCATAGGGTAGTTCTATTTTTAGTTTTTTGAGAAACCTCCATACTGTTTTCCAGAGTGGCTGCACCAGTTTGCATTCCCATTGACAGGTAATTTTTAATGTCCACTAGACCATGGTAAAATTGATCCGATATTATTTCCTACCTCTAACCCTACTCAACTTGTCAGCTTTTCACTTCTTCTCACTAGCATTACCTTTCTCTTATATTAATGGTTTTATAATCATCTAGGGTATTTTTCTGGTACATAGAAAGGACCCTGTAGGATACCTGTTAAACATTGGATAAATTCTCCATCCTTCTCACTTAGTTTCCCTATTCTCATTTAGGTTTCTAAGTTCTGTTTCATCTTTTTAATACCTTAGAATATGTGTATGTGGCTCACTTGCCTGGGGGGCTCAGTTAGTTAAGCATCCGACTTTGGCTCAGGTCATGATCTCACAGTTCAAGCCTCGCATCAGGCTCTCTGCTGATAGCTCAGAGCTTGGAGCCTGCTTCAGATTCTCTCTCCCTTCCTCTCTGCCCCTCCCCTGCTCGTGCTCTGTCTCTCTCTCTTTCTCTCAAAAATAAATAAACATTAAAAAAAAAAAAGTTTAAAAAAAAAAGAAAATCTGCTTGTATGTATTTATTCATTTTTGTAGGTATCATAACCACCCTAGTCCAGGTCCTCATCGTCTTCATTGTATGTACATACTTCAATTGCCTGCTCCTTTTACACTTCATATACTTTTTATTCCATACTAAGATGGCCTCCAAATTAATCTTTTTTAGTGACCTTTTCATCATATTACTCTGTGCTAACAGATCTGCAGTAACTCCACACTATCTACTAGAAATGATTTTAAAAGTTCATTATAGGGGTGCCGGGGTGACTCAGTCGGTTAAGCATCCGACTTTAGCTCAGGTCCTGGTCTTGCAGTTCATGAGTTTGGGCCTCACATCAAGCTCTCTGCTATCAGCGTGGAACCCACTTTAGATCCTCTGTCTGCCTCTCTCTCTGTCCCCTCCCTCCAGAATACATAAACATTTATTTTAAAGTTCATTATAGCTTCACAAAAATGGCCCTATTTAATCTCATCTTTAACATACCTTTCTTATTCATGTTAGCAGTTTTCTGTAACCCTCTTCTAAGATAATTGTTCCAGTTCTTTACATGCCTTAATCCACATTATATCCTTCATTCATTGTATCCTCATATCATTGCTCATTGTTTTGTTGCCTGCTTTTTATCTTTGCTATACTCAAACCTTTCTTTGCTAGTTTAGTTATTTCTTCTTTTGACTGCCAGTGTCATAAATTACACTTTTGAACTATAGGTCTGTGTGCTTTAAAAAGTTTTTTTTTAATTATAATTCTTTGGAACTGTAAATCCCCATTGCTTTTTAAAAAATTTATATTAAGATGTTTCTAACCCTCTTTGTTTTGTTTTTTTTAATTTATTTATTTTTCATTAGAAGACACTCCAAGTCAGCCCCAGATCATTGTGGTGCCAGTTCCCGTACCAGTGTTTGTGCCCATACCTCTTCATCTTTATACTCAGTATGCACCAGTCCCGTTTGGAATTCCAGTTCCCGTGAGTAATCATGTAGAGATGAAGGCTGATTTAGTGCACATTTTCCTCAATTAAAATGTTACAGCTCAATTTAAAAACTTCACTTTTTGGTAAAAAAGTGTTTGGCTCTTATCATATTACTGTATTATTTAATATGGAGTATATTAACGGCTGCTTGTATTTATACCCTGCCTTCTCAGAGAATGCTATGATACAGCCTTTTTATAATGTTCCATACACAGTAAGACCACTTAAATAGAAAAAGGTCAGACATGTGTATGTGTGTTAAAATTCTAGAGTCTAACAAGGATGAAAAAATAAATACTGTGATTTATATTATTCTCACTATTTTAAAAAATGTGTTCATTTTGTATTGGAAATATATTTTTCCTTGGTGAATTCTTTTTAATGTTTATTTATTTTTGAGGCAGAGAAAGAGACAGAGCATGAACGGGGGAGGGTCAGAGAGAGAGGGAGACACAGAATCCGAAGCAGGCTCCAGGCTCTGAGCGGTCAGCACAGAGCCCGACGCGGGGCTCGAACTCACGGACCATGAGATCATGACTTGAGCCGAAGTCGGACGCTTAACCGACTGAGCCACCCAGGCGCCCCTTTCCTTGGTGAATTCTTAAGGAAAATAGTTGTGTGAAACTGAAAATGTTAAGCAAGAAATATAATCAGAAACTAGTGTGTATTAGATAACTTATTTTAGATGAGCTAGAAACACATTTTGTTGACTATCCAGAAAAGCACTTAATTGAATTTTGATTTAAATGGCTGTTGTCTTATAAAAACAAACTAGCAAGACTATTTTAATCATTAGCAATAGAAATATCTGAATTTGTTCATTATTTTAGTGCTTAAATCATCTCACAAATAATAGTTTTGATGACAAACCTGTTCCCAAGAAACTGTCCTTGGTCTTTTAGATGCCTGTCCCTATGCTTATTCCATCCTCAATGGATAATGAAGATAAAGTCACTGAAAGTATTGAAGACATTAAGGAGAAGCTTCCTTCACATCCATTTGAAGCTGATCTCCTTGAGATGGCAGAAATGATTGCAGAAGATGAAGAGAAGGAGAAGACTCTATCCCAGGGAGGTTGGTATAATTGTAAAGTAAAGAAAGAAAGAAAACACACAAATTTTCAGGTAGCTCAAGTAATTTTAAGTATTGGGTAGTCAAGATATTTCTAAAAGCTTTATTTGTGTTTAAATACCGAATTTGTTAAACTTGTTGATACCTGTGAAACTTTTTTCCTTTTTATGAAACTACATATCTATAGTCAATACAGTTTTTAGTTCTTAATGATTCCAGAAAAATTGCCTGTAAATCCATTTTTATGATTATTTTCTGACTTCATTCCTGTATTCAAAGCCGTGATCCCCATGTAAGAATTCTTAGTATATAATAATCAGCATGTTCATAGAAGGTAAATAGAATATTATGATGGAAAACCATTCAGCTCAAAATAACCTGTAGATAAATCCCCCTCTGTGGGGTGGAATAACAATAAGAACAGTAGTTATGTGCTTACATACCATAGGCATGTCCTAAATGCACTGTGTGCATTGCCTCATTTAACCTTTACAACAGCCCTATGAGGAAGGTACTGTTTACTTTAGATTCCTCATTTGGAAAAATAGGATATCCTACTTGCCCTGGTTGTACAATCAGGAAGTGACGGAACTAGAGGTTGAATTCAGGTCTGTCTTCCTCCAAAGTTGATGATAGTAACCAATACTAGCAGGACATATCCAGAAAGGTTTCTGGCCTTAGCACTTTCTTGATTTTGGGATATAAGAAGACATAGAGAAAATTGTGTTTGGATAGTCAAAATATACAAAGGCCTTTTCCTGTATCACTGATGAGTCAAGAAATTATTTTTTTCTTTTTTTATTGATGGTTTTTACAAAGCTGAGGTTTAGATTTTTGCATAATAAATGCTGGGTGATTTTCTGAGCATTGTAACTTTTTTTTTTTAACATTTATTTTTGAGAGAGAGAGAAAGAGGGAGAGAGAGAGAGAGAGAGACAGTGCACAAGTGGGGGAGGGGCAGAGAGACAAGACACAGAATCCGAAGCAGACTCCAGGCTCTGAGTGTCAGCACAGAGCCCAATATGGGGGCTTGAGCCCAAGAACTGTGAGATCATGACCTGAGCCAAAGTCAAATGCTTAGCCAGCTGAGCCACCCAGGCACCCCAAACACTGTAGCGCTTTTTTAATAAAAGTACCCACATCTCTAGTGATGCCATTAAGTTTTAAAATCATAACATTGTCAGAGTTGCATAAAAAGGTTATTTGTTACTATTCTGTTTCTGGTCTCATTTTGGTCTTTAGTGTATAATCTCATAATTCTGACCCATTTATATGTAGATTTTAATGTCTTAGAATGTTGCCCCTTATGCTTGATCTTATAATTTCTGATAGTTAATTTGGAAGTTTAGCAATTCATGAAAATAAACCTCATTTTAAGTTGGCTTTCCACTCACATTAACAGTTTACATTTTGGGGTGCCTGGGTGGCTCAGTTGGTTGAGCATCCAACTTTGGCTCAGGTCATGATCTCACAATCATGAAGGAGATTCTGTGTCTCCCTCTCTCTGTGCCCCTCCACTGCTTGCTCTCTGTCTCTCTCAAAAATAATAAACATTAAAAAAAAATAGTTAACATTTTTTAGGTGCTTCCTCTGAACAAATATTGTGACTTTCTCTTAACCTAAAAATTGAGTCAGACTGAAAAAACTTTTTAAAACTAAGCCTTAAGACAGATAGTTGTAATCACTAGAGTGTAAGTAAAATCTAATCGTTTAGAAACATAAAGGAGGGAGAAATTTATTCCTACTGAAGAGAACTGGCTAATTTATGTTTGATTTCAGAGAAAAGAAGCTGTAGTCCTGGGTTTTAAAAAGCATTTTGTTTTGTTTTTTACTTTGAATCCTTAAGCTCTTTACTTTTATTTTTTAAAAGTAAACAAAAATTTAATGTTTATTTACATTTGAGAGAGAGAGAGAGAGAGAGAGAGAGCGCGCATGTGCATGGGAGAATGGTAGTGGGAGAGGGAGACAGAGTCTGAAGCTGGCTCCAGACTGAGCTGACAGCACAGAGCCCAATGCAGGGCTCAAGCCCATGGGCCGCGAGACCATGACCTGAGCCAAAGTCAGATGCTTAATCTACTGAGCCACCTAGGCGCCCCTAAAACCTTAAGCATTTTAGTTTTAAAATAGTTAATTGATAGAACTGTGTTCGGTTTCATTCATGTGCTGATTGTTCATGTAACTTGTATTTATATTCTAAGTCTAGTGACTTCTCAGTGTAGTGTTAAGATATGTTTTGGGAGGAAAAAGCAATTCAGTGCATATTTGTCAGTTTGTAAATAAATTATGTATGTGTGTTTGTGGTTCGTGGTAAAAAATAAATTCAGAAAGCACAGGAGTGTATGGGGTGCCTGGGTGGCTCAGTTGGTTGAGCGATCGACTTCGGCTCAGGTCATGATCCCACGGTTTCTGAGTTTAACCCTGCGTTGGGCTCTGTGCTGATAGCTCAGAGCCTGGAGCCTGCTTCAAATTCTGTGTTTCCCTCTCTCTCTGCCCCTCCCCCACTCATGCTCTGTCTCTGTCTCAGAAATAAATAAACATTAAAAAAAAAAAAAAGCACAGGACTGTAAATCTAAAATAAAGGTCCCTCTTGACATGACTTCTCTTGTACTGCTACCTTAGAAATATAAACACTGTTAGGGGTCATAATTTAATTGCATTTATCACTAATGCCTATTTTTATTAATGAATTATTCTTTCTGCATATGAAGTCTATTTTTATTTAAGTTTATTTATTTTCAGAGAGGGAGAGAATGAGTGGGGGAGGGGCAGAGAGAGAGGGGAACAGAGGATTCTAAGTAGGCTCTGTGAGCTCAATGTGGGGCTTGAACTCATGAACCATGAAGTCATGACCTGAGCCAAAGTTGGATGCTTAACCGACTGAGCCACGCAGGTGCCCTGCATATGAAGGCTATTTTTTTAGCATTCCCTAGTATGATTCATTTATATAATGTAGTCATTTCATTTGAGATGCAGTTTGCTTTGTGAATTCATGTAAGTTCTTTAATTATGTGCTTTTTTTCCCCTTAGGATCCCAAACTTCTGAACAGGAGCTCTTTTTAGATACCAAGATTTTTGAAAAAGGTTTGTAATTCTACATATATTTCAAATCTTAGAAATATTATTCTCAGTCATAGAAACCATAAAGTATTAGTATTCTTGGATTTAATATTTGTATTTTCAGCTATTCATAAGGGGCATCAGATGTCTATGATTGTATGCTAATGTGTAATGAGAATAATAAAAGGTAACTCAGATACTGGTTTTAAGGATTAATTAAAATAATGCTTTAAAGTGTTTACCAAGAATATGAAGCCAGTTTTGTGAGGCTGGTGAAGAAATTACTTCATCTTTTGAGTGTATCTACTTAAATCAGCAGGTGTATCTTGGTTTTGTTATTCAGGGGTTCAGGAGGGTTTCTGAGCATGTATAGGGTCCATCTCATTTTGAGCATTTGTTTGTTTTCTGTATATTTCAGACCAAGGAAGTACATACAGTGGTGATCTTGAATCAGAGGCAGTATCTACGCCACATAGCTGGGAGGAAGAGTTGAATCATTATGCCTTAAAGTCAAATGCTGTGCAAGAGGCAGATTCAGAATTGAAGCAGTTCTCAAAAGGGGAAACTGAGCAGGATCTGGAAGCAGATTTTCCATCAGGTTTGTGCAACATAAAATACTCTTGGTTTTAGAAGATTGGTAGAACTCTGAATTGATATCATGAAGCAGTTATACTGTCTGATAACCTAAGGCACAAATGGTCTCTACCTTTGAAGGTTAAATAATAAAGTGGTTAATTTTTTTTAACCTTTCACACCGTAATCTTGCAGGAGGTTTCCTTCATCATTAATGAAGTTTTTATTTAAATGCTATATCCACCTTTTTTGATCATAAAAAAATAATATAGTGATGATTACCTGATATTTTCTCCCCCAAAGTCTCTATATAAATCTGAGTTATTTATATCATAATATGCTTTCTGCTTATTATTAATAGAATCCTTTGACCCACTGAATAAAGGACAGGGAATCCAGGCACGTTCCCGAACAAGACGACGGCACAGAGATGGCTTCCCTCAGCCCAGACGAAGAGTAAGCAGTAGCTTAATTTTTCTAGCGTTTTCTTTGGTGTTTATTAATTCTTGCTGTTTACAAAGCTCTGTAACGGCCATCGTCCCAGTATTCCGTATATTGTTTTACAGAACCTTGTATTTTTATGGCTTTATTTTGTTTCTTATAATCAAGAACTGTATCTTTTGGATATTTTAAAGGGATGTGTAAACCTCATGTTATGGTAGTAGAGGTACTGAGACAAGTCTCCCAGCACAGCACTGGGCAAATGCTTAGTATGTGGTTGTTATTATGTAGCTGCTCAGATGTTTCTTGTGAATGTCATGGTGTCTATCACCATTATACCTTTTCCAGCTGGTAGAAGGGTAACCAGGCAAGTTTATAGTTTCCTGGTGGATTGTTTGTTACTCTGTTTTGTTACTCACTTGTGTTACAGAAAGTCATTCAGGATTCAGTAGGGATTGATGAGCTCCTGAGCATATATTTTGAGTCATGGCCCATGCTTCAGCCATATAGACCCAAGAAAAGACAGCATTCCTGCCTCTCTAAATAGCATATGATACCACACCTGTGTATGTGCTACATAATCATGAAATTTTTATAGATTTATAAAACTTTATAAATGTATTTGTTTTAACACTTGATTAACTTAAATTAATAAATAATATTTGGCAGACTACTGCTGTTACAAAAAAAACCATTATCTTTTACTTTATATTTCTTCTACTAGGCTCTCTTTGTTTCTACAATTAGAGATGTTTTTGTTCTGTTTTACTTTAAAAAGCTTTTTAAAATCCTCATTGTACACTTTTTTAAAAAAACCTCTAAATTTAGCCTTTTTTACATATAATAATGAAGTTTATTATTTTATTAAAAAAAATTTTTTTTAACGTTTTTTATTTATTTTTGAGACAGGGAGAGACAGAGCATGAACAGAGAAGGGTCAGAGAGAGGGAGACACAGAATCCGAAACAGGCTCCAGGCTCTGAGCTGTCAGCACAGAGCCCGACGCGGGGCTCAAACTCAGGGACTGCGAGATCATGACCTGAGCCGAAGTCGGCCCGCTCAACCGACTGAGCCACCCAGGCACCCCTTATTATTTTATATAATATAGTATAATAGTGAAATTCACTTGGACATTTTCTCATATTGACAGGGCTTTCCCACACTAAAATTAAAAGAATAATGGCCTTATAGTTTTTTTAATTAGCTCTGTTGAGTTATAATTGCATCTAAAAGTTCATAAATTTAAAAAAAAATTTTTTTAATGTTTAGTTTTGAGAGAGAGACAGAGACAGTGAGCAGGGGAGGGGCAGAGAGAGAGAGAGAGAGAGAGAGAGACACAGATCTGAAGCAGGCTCCAGGCTCTTAGCTGTCAGCAGAGCCTGTTGCTGGGCTCGAACTCACAAATCATGAGATCATGTCCTGAGCAGAAGTCAGATGATTAACCAACTGAGCCACCCACACACCCCTAAAAGTTCATAAATTTTAAGTGTAATATTTGAGAGGCTCTGTCAGATATATTAAGTATGTAACTACCATCACAACCATAACCCTTCCACTGTACTGAACACTCCCTGGGACCTTTTGTAGTCTGTCCTTTCCAGTTCCACCGATCCACTTTGCACATTGATGTGAAATGGTACCTCTTTGCTTTTTCTATAATTTCATATAAATGGAGTTTTGTGATTTGTCGTCTTCCCTGTCTGGCTTCTTTCACTTAGCATAATGGTTTTGAGATTCATCTGTGTTGTTCCATGTATCAGTAAGGCCATTCATTCCTTTTTATTTCTGAGTAGCATTTCATCGAATGGACAAACCATAGTTTCTTTAACAGTTGATGGTAATTTGAGTTATTTCCAGTTTGGTGCTATTTCAGATATACTACTGTGAACATTTTAATAGAAATCTCTGTGTGAACATATACTTTCATTTGAGGAAAAATACCCAGGAGTGGGATTGCTGGGTCTTATTGTATGTGTATTTTTAACTTTGTAGGAAAGCTATCAAACTGTTTTCCATGGTAGTAAATGTATTGATTTGAATTCCCACCAGCAGTGTATGAGTTCCAATGTGCTCCATGACTTTGCTAATACTTGGTATTTTTAATTTTAACCATTCTAGTGAATGTGTAGTGGTATCTCACTGTGGCTTTAGTTTATACTTACCTAATGACTGATGATGTTGGATATCTTTCCATGTGTATATTTGTTATTCTTGTATTTTCTTTGGTATGGTGTCTATTCAAAACTTTTGTGCATTTTTTTTTAAAAAACTACCTTATTATTTTTTTTTAAGTATTTATTTTGAAAGAGAGAGAACAAGAGCCAGTGTATGTCAAGCAGGGGTAGGGGTGCAGAGAGAGAGGGAGAGACAATCCCAAGCAGGCTACTCACTGTCAGTGCAAAGCCCAATGCAGGGCTTGATCTCATGACCTGTGAGATCATAATCAAAATCAGGAGTCGGGATGCTCAACCAACTGAGCCACCCTGGTGCCCCTCTTGCACATTTCTTTTATTGGGTTGTTTGCCTTCTTACTGAGTTGTAAGTGTTCTTTATCATGGATGTAATTCTTTTCTCAAACTGACTTTTGCTTCTATGCTGTTTTTTCTTTATTTTCTTAATGGTAAAGAACAGAACTTTCTGAATTTGTGAAAGTCCGTTTTCATCAATTTTTAATTCTTTTATTATTCATGCTTTTTAGAATTCCATGTAAAAGTCTTTGCTTAACTTGTGGCAACTAAGATACTATCTTATGTTTTCTTCTGGTTTTATATTTTAGATTTTATGTGTCTCTGATTCATTTTAAGATGATTTTTATATATGAGTTCAGGCAAGTGTCAAGGTTATTTTTTGTATGTGGTGTCCCACTGTTTTAGTACCATCTGGGAAAAGGCTGTCCTTTCCCTTATTGAATTATACTTCTGTTAACATCAGCCAACTGTATATATGTCTGTCTGTTTCTGAAACTGTATTCTGCATTGATTTATGTGTCTATTTTTTTTTTTATTTTTTTTTAACATTTATTAATTTTTGAGACAGAGAGAGACAGAACATGAACGGGGGAGGGGCAGAGAGAGAGGGAGACACAGAATCGGAAGCAGGCTCCAGGCTCTGAGCCATCAGCCCAGAGCCTGACGCAGGGCTCGAACTCACGGACCGCGAGATCGTGACCTGAGCTGAAGTCAGACGCTCAACCGACTGAGCCACCCAGGCGCCCCTATTTATGTGTCTATTTTAATACAGTACCAGCTGTTTCGATTATTGTAGCTTTACAGTGAGTGTTGAAATCAGGAGTATAAGTCCTCCAACATTGTTGTTCATTTTCAAAATTGTCATTCGTATATCCATATAAATTTTAGAATAACTTGCCAATTTTTATAAAGAAGACTGCTGGAAATTTGGGGCTGTTCTGAGCCCAAAGATCAATTTGCATAAAATTGCAATTTTGAGCTGTTCAATACATGAAGATTATGTTTTTCTCCTTTATTTAGATCATCTTTAATTTTTCTTAGCAATGTTTTATATATTGTTCAAGTCTCATACTTTTTATCTAATAAGTATTTAAAATTTATTTTGACCCTGTGTTAAGTATTATTTTTATTAAAAAATTTTCTAATGTTTATTTTTGAGAGAGAGAGAGCTTGCACATGAGCAGGGGAGGGGCAGAGACAGAGGGGTGAGAGGATCCAAAACGGGCTCTGTGCAGACAGCAGTGACCCCGATTCAGGGCTCATACTCATGAACTGTGAGATTATGACCTCAACCAAAGTTGGACACGTAACCAGCTAAGCCACCAGGTGCCCCAAGCAGTATTATTTTTAATTTCATTTTCTAATATTCCTCATTGTCATATAAAAATAGAGATTACTTTTTCTATATAGAGTTTATGTATTGTGATTTTGCTCAATCAAAATCTTTAGGCTTTTCTACATGGACAATCATATTATTTGCGAATAAAAATTGTTTTACTCTTGGGGCGCCTGGGTGGCTCAGTTGGCTATGCATTCGACTTTGGCTCAGATAATGATCTAAATCGTGAGTTCGAGTCCTGCGTTGGCTCTGTGGTGACAGCTCAGAGCCTGGAGCCAGCTTCAGATTCTGTGTCTCCCTCTCTCTCTGCCCATCCCCACTCATGCTCTATCTCTCTCTCAAAAATGAATAAATGTTTAAAAAAAAACAAACAAGATTGTTTTACTTTTTCCTTTCTAATCTTAATGCCTCTATTATTTTATTTATTTATTTTTTTAAATTAAATTTATTTATTTATTTTTGGATATATTGCACTAGCTAGGCTCTTTAGTACAATGTTGAATATTAGTGGTGAAAGCAGATCTTCATGTCTATTCTTAATCTTAGGACAAGTGTTCAATCTTGCAGTGTTGTTTTTTAAAGATTTTATTTTTAAGTAATCTCTATACTGAACATGAGGCTCGAACTCATGATCCCAAGATTGAGAGTGACACGCTCTACCAAATGAGCCAGCCAGGTGCCCCTCAGTCTTAGTATTAAGTATGATATTACTTGTGGGTTTCTCCTAGTTGTCCTCTGTCAGGTCCAGGAAGTTCTCTTCTGTTTTTAATTTGCTGAGAATTTTTATCATGATTGTGTTGTTGAATTTTGTCAGGTGGTTCTCTTGTATTTATTGCAATGATCATCTGGTTTTTCTTTTTGAGTCTATTAAAATGATGACATACAGGGGCACCTGGGTGGCTCTGTGTGTTAAGCATCTGACTCTTGATTTCGGCTCATGTCATGATCTCAGTTTGTGAGTTTGAGTTGTAAGTTCAAGCCCCATGCTGAGCTCCACACTGACAGTGGAGAACCTGCTTGGGATTCTCTCTCGTGCTTCCTCTGCCCCTCCCCTTGCTTGTGTATGTGTTCTCTCTCAAAATAAACTTAAGAAAAAATTTAAAAATGATGATATGTATTAATATTTTGAATGATAAGCTAAGTTTGCATTTGTGGGATGTACCTTACTTTCTTCTGACATATTTATTCATATATATATATATATTTTTAATTTTATTATTTTTTTAATCTACATCCAAATTAGTTAGCATATAGTACAACAGTGATTTCAGGAGTAGATTCCTTAGTGCCCCTTACCCATTTAGCCCATCCCCTCTCCCACAACCCCTCGAGTAACCCTCAGTTTGTTCTTCATATTTATGAGTCTCTTGTTTTGTCCGCCTCCCTGTTTTTATATTATTTTTGTTTCCCTTCCCTTATGTTCATCTGTTTTGTCTCTTAAAGTCCTCATGTGAATGAAGTCATATGATTTTTGTCTTTCTCTAATTTCACTTAGCCTAATACCCTCCAGTTCCATGCATGCAGTTGCAAATGGCAAGATTTCATAATTTTTGATTGCCAAGTAATACTCCATTGTATATATATACCACGTCTTCTTTATCCATTCATCCATCGATAGACATTTGGGCTCTTTGTATACTTTGACTATTGTTGATAGTGCTGCTATAAACATGGGGGTGCATGTGCCCCTTCAAAACAGCACACCTGTATCCCTTGGATAAATACCCAATAGTGTAATTCCTGGGTTGTAAGGTAGTTCTATTTTTAGTTTTTTGAGGAACCTCCATACTGTTTTCCAGAGTGGCTGCACCAGCTTGCATTCCCACCGACCATGCAAAAGAGATCCTCTTTCTCAGCATCCTCGCCAACATCTGTTGTTGCCTGAGTTGTTAATGTTAGACATTTTGACAGGTGTAAGGTGGTATCTCATTGTGGTTTGATTTGTATTTCCCTGATAATGTGTGTGCCTTTTTATTATTTCTTTTATTTTTCTTACTTTGGGTTTTAATGTGGTCTACTTTTTCTAGTTTCTTTTTTTTTTTTTACGTTTATTTATTTTTGAGACAGACAGAGACAGAGCATGAGAGACAGAACATGAATGGGGGAGGGTCAGAGAGAGAGGGAGACACAGAATGTGAAACAGGCTCCAGGCTCTGAGCAGTCAGCACAGAGCCCGACGCGGGGCTCGAACTCACAGACCGCGAGATCGTGACCTGAGCTGAAGTTGGACGCTTAACCGACTGAGCCACCCACGCGCCCCAACTTTTTCTAGTTTCTTAAGATAAAGCTTAGATTATTGATTTTAGACTTATTTTTCATAGACACATTTTAATACTATAAATGTCATTGTAAGCTTTAGCACTGTGGGAAAAAAATGCTTGGTTTTTGTTTTCACTGACGTTCAAAATATTTTCTAATTGCATTTGTGGTTTCTTCTTTGACCATGAGTATTTATAAATGTGTGGGTTAATTTCCAATTTTTGAGGATTTTCTTAATATTGTTCCACTACTGGTATCTTGTTTAACTTGATTATAGTTAGAGAATTTATGGAGGCTTGTTTTTTATCCCAGAATATGATCTACTCTTGTTTTTCATGAAATAGACCTGAATGGTAAAAATGGTTGTTCATACCTCACTGGGTGGGTCCAGTATCTGGAATATAGTGAGTATTTAAGTGTTAGTAATCATTACAGTTCTGCATTTAACTCTCTTTTTTTCTTTTCCCATATGGATTGGATTAATCTCTAAAGCTTCTTTCTAGCTTTAAGAATTCTGAATCTTTAGGATCTAATAAAAATTGCATATTCTGTAAATTTTTCCCTTCTCTCTTTGAGAGCTTGTTTCTTAAAGATTCGAAACTAAATTTTACATTTTATAAATTTTTGGAATTCTTACAGGGACGGAAGAAGTCTATAGTGGCTGTGGAGCCCAGAAGTCTTATTCAAGGAGCCTTTCAGGGGTGCTCAGTGTCTGGGATGACACTGAAATACATGTACGGGGTAAATGCCTGGAAGAACTGGGTTCAGTGGAAAAATGCCAAGGAAGATCAGGGGGATCTGAAATGTGGCGGTAAATACACAGCATGAATTTGTATCTTAAGGTGGTTGGGAGGATAGAGTGCAAGTCATTAATCTACACAAAAGGGATACATACTAGGTCAAAAATCCCATAAAACTTTGGTTTTGGCCTGCCTTAAAATTTTTCCCACTTTTATTTAACTTCTTATTTCTTTTTTCTCCTTGTCAGGTGTTGAACATGCTGCATCTAGCCCATGTTCTGACCCTTTAGGAAGTGCTCAAGACCATGTACTCTCTCAAGAATCCTCAGAGCCAGGCTGTAGAGGTAAAAATCATTTCTCTGCTTGTAATCTGAATTTTCTGAATCACTTTTAATATTATTGTCAATTTTAAATTTGTAAATGGAATACTTAATATTTGAAGTCTTATGGTAAAAGAGAGAAATTAATATCCTACTCTCAGTTATAAAGAGCACAAGCTCTATAAAGGTAAGGTTGTACAGGCATGATTTCATTATGCAAATATGAGGAATTTTGTTCCTTTTTCCAACACTATGAGGGTGGCTCAAATCTGCCTTCTTGAGCCCTGTATCTGTAACCTAACCCACATGGAACTTCTGTTGTTGGTGTTGGTGTTAAGAAAAGTACCTGGAAAAGCCTTGCCTCTTCTGTAGAAATTTTTCCTAATAACAAGCTCTGTGAGACTGGGTGCTGGGAAATTTGGAACCCAATAAACACTTCACATAGAACAACAGTGTATAATTTTAGAGCCCACATTAACTCCCCCATTGCCCCTGCCTTGGTTTTGAAATTCCTATTCTAAACTTTTGTTTTCATTTTATATTTTCCTTTTTTATTATCTTTGTTTTATGTAATATACTTACTATAATCTTTGTGGAATGAGATAGGGCAGGAATGGATGAGTATGTCCTTATCACTAGATTTTTTTTGCCTCTTTCCAACTATAGCTTCTATCTAACAACTTAGTAGTTGCATGCACTCTTGGCTTCACCTCAGTGTATCCTGCTGGCTTTTAGTTAGTGGCTGCTGTGGTCTATGACTCATTCAGTTCCTACAGATCAAGTGTAATCTCTACAGAGTTATATAAATATACTCCTCTTATGGAGGTTTATTGGTCCCTTTACCAACCACTTTGAGCCACAGCACTCTTTGTTTTAAAAAAGAAAGAAGGATAATGAGAATGAAGAGGTAATACTATGTTAGACTACCAGCCCTAAATGCAATAGCCACAGGGGATGCCTACTCATTTTTGCTACTCGTTCATCAAAAAAATACTTACTGAATTTATGTGCTAGGTGGTTAGCAGACATAGTGGTTAGGTGCTTTGGTGAAAAGGTCAAACATGGTCCTTGCCCTCTGAGCCACCACTTTTACCTTTTGCAAAATCATTTCAGGGGAACTCAAGTGTATCTTTGGAAACATGCAGTCTTGTCTCAATATAGATGAGCAGTGACTAGGAAGAGTGTTTCAATTCTAATCTGAATTGAAGTAGGATCTCTACTGAAGTAGTATCTCTACAAATCAAATTGGGTAACTCTCCCAAAATTAATTCAGTTCTTAGTTGATTTCAAAGCCTTAATATGCTATGTGAGGTTTACCATGATCTGCTGCCATCTGCCTTTCTTGATTTTCTCCGGTATATCTAAATCCCCTGAACCTTTTCATTTTTTGTGTATTCCAGCATTTCTAAGGACATGACATTTTTATATGTTATTTAAGTGTTCTATATGCACATAAATCTGAGTTAGAGAAAGTTAAACAGCATTTTAATGCAGATATTCCCAGAACCTTTCATAAGCCTTTTATATACCATTGTGAATTCTTTAGAGGCAAATATAATATGCTGCTGTTTTCCAAATTTATCAGATCTTAGAAACCCGGGTTTGTCCAGCTCTCATATTGCTAGTATTTTGTGGAATATGCTTTGGGAAAAATTTTTACATCCTCAGATTGGAATTCTTTATTCACCTGTTTAATTCTTCTTCACCTTTCAAGGTCTGGCATTAGTATCACATCCTCCAGAATCTCACCTGACCCTTCCCTGTTGGATGTTCCTTATTTGCTTTCCTAGAATCCTTCTTAAATAAAACCTCTGTCATAGCACCTGGTACTACATTGTTTTCATTTCTTTAATTGAAAAAGCCCTGAGAGCTGGATTTGTCTGTAATCCATGTATTCACCAGTGTTCACTGCAATTCCTGGGGGCACATTAGTGGTCAGTGTTTTTTAGTGAATAAAGTTGTGTTACTGTGTTTCTTATAAGTTAATATTTCAGATGTTTTCTACCTTTCCATAGTCCGTTCTATCAAGCTGAAGGAAGATATTCTGTCCTGCACTTTTGCTGAGTTGAGTTTGGGTTTATGCCAGTTTATCCAAGAGGTGCGGAGACCAAATGGTGAAAAATATGATCCAGACAGTATCTTATACTTGTGCCTTGGAATTCAGCAGGTATCAAATTCAGTAATTGTTCTAAAATGTATTGCATTTTTAATAATTCTCATAGAACTTACGATTCAAACTGAAAAACTATAGTGTGTATTGGTTGTTTGGTGTTACTTTTATATTCTGTTCTAATGAACCACTGACCCTGATTTAAAAGTCTTGATTATATAGTCTTTTGTAAGCCAAATTGAGACTCTTTGTAGAATAACAGAAAATGAGGATGGTGCATTTAATTATTAAATGGACAAAAAAGGCAAGAATAGCCAATTCACAAAAAAGTAATATAGGTGAATATGTATATATATGTATGTACTTTAAATGCATATTAAAATAACAGGTTACCATTTTTTGTCTATCACATTAGCAAGAATAAAATAATTATAACACTTATTGTTGATAGGACTTCTGTGAGGAGGGGATTTGCCTTCATAGCTGGTGATAATTAGTATACACTTGAACATATGTTTCAGGAATATTTTTGAATGTTCATACTTCTTTTTTTTTAATTTTTTTAACGTTTATTCATTTTTGAGAGAGAGAGAGAGAGAGAATGTGAGCAAGGGAAGGGCAGAGAGAGGAAGAGACTGTGAAGCAGGCTCCAGGCTCCGAGCTGTCAGCACAGAGCCCGATGCAGGGCTCGAACCCATGAACCGCGAGATCATGACCTGAGCCAAAGTAGGACGCTCAACCAACTGAGCCATCTAGCACACCAAATGTTCATACTGTTTCACCAAGTAATTCCCTTTTTGGGAGTCTGTCAAAGCTAGATATTAGTGTTATGTTTATATCAAAGGTGGATAGAGTGTTATGTTTAAGTAAATTATAGTATATTTATAAAGTATATTACATAACCAATAAAAATTGTTTACAAAGTAACTTCTAGTAACATAAAAATATTAGTATTAAAGGACTAAATGAACAAAATGAGAGTACGAATACATGTTAACACATAGTGATTTAAAACCCAATCATATAAATACATAGTAAAATAAAATGCACCAAAAAAATGTTGACAGCAGTTATCGTGGTTATCGTCTTAGGGTGGTAGTGCCTTGGGTATTGTTGACTTTTCTCTGTTTGCCAAATTTTCTTCCAGTTGTATGATGGGGGAGGTGGGTTCTTTTATTTAGGCATTTATTAAAGTTTATTTCTTAATTATACAAGTAGTTTGTGCTCACTGTAATTATTAAAACAGTGAGGCATTTAAGGAAAATTTTATCTACTTCCATTCCCAGTCTCTGAGGTAACCAGTATTGTAACATCTGTCATTCATGTACCTTCTTCTGTGCTATACATTTATGCATTTATTCTTATGCATTATGCATTTATGCATTTATACATTTATTCTTGTTTTGCTTACTGTTTAGCAAAATAGAGCTCATACCATACACATTTTTTTCAGCTTACTTTTTTTTTTAAATTTAAATGTTTATTATTTTGAGAGAGAGTATGCACACAAGCAGGGGAGGGGCAGAGAGAGAGAGAGAGACAGAGAGAGAGAGAGAATCCCAAGCAGGCTCTGCTCTGTCAGTGTAGAGCCTGATGGAGGTTTCAATCTCATGAACCATGAGATCATGACGTGAGCTGAAATCAAGAGTCCAACCCTTAATCTCCTGAATCACCCAGGCACCCCTGCAGCTTATTTTTCCCAATCTGTTTGTCCCTCCAATTGAATATAAATGAAGTTTCTTCCTTTATACAGAAAGCTGCATAATACTGCAGAGTATGAATATACCAGTTATTCACCATTTTTTCTTTTGTACATTCAGGTTATTCCCCCCTTCTTTTTTTTTTTTTTTTAATTAAATTTTTTTTTTTTAATTTACATTCAAGTTAGTTATATAGTGCAAAAGTGATTTCAGGAGTAGATTCCTTAATGCCCCTTACCCATTTAGCGCATCCCCCCTCCCACAACCCCTCCAGTAACCCTCTGTTTGTTCTCCACATTTGAGTCTCTTATGTTTTGTCCCCTTCCCTGTTTTTATTTTATTTTTGATTCCCTTCCCTTATGTTCATCTGTTTTGTATCTTTAAAGCCCTCATAAGAGTGAAGTCATGATTGTTGTCTTTCTCTAATTTCGCTTAGCATAATACCCTCTGGTTCCATCCACGTAGTTGCAAATGGCAAGAATTCATTCTTTTTGATTGCCATTTAATACTTCATGTGTGTGTTTGTGTGTGTGTGTATAAATATGTATATACATATACATGTATATGTATATACATATATGTATATATATACATGTATATGTATATGTATATACATATATGTGTATATGTATATATATATATATATA
Organism: Acinonyx jubatus; assembly: GCF_027475565.1. Classification (NCBI taxonomy): domain Eukaryota; kingdom Metazoa; phylum Chordata; class Mammalia; order Carnivora; family Felidae; genus Acinonyx; species Acinonyx jubatus. Next base: position 26,795,101 of record NC_069381.1, read on the forward strand.
TATATATATATATATATATATATATACATCTCACATCTTCTTTATCCATTCATTATCCATGATGGACATTTGGGCTCCTTGCATACTTTGGCTGTTGATAGTGCTGCTATAAACATTGGGGTGCATATGTCCCTTTGAAATAGCACACCTGTATCCCTTGGATAAATACCTAGTAGTGCAATTGCTGGGTCATAGGGTATATTTTTAATTTTTTGAGGAATCTCCATACTGTTTTCCATTTAACCAACTGAGCCACTCAGGCACCCACCATACTGTTTTCCAGAGTGGCGGCACCAGCTTGCATTCCCACCAGCAGTACAAAAGAGATCCTCTCTCTCCACATCCTTGCCAACATCTGTGGTTACCTGAGTTGTTAATGTTAGCCATTCTGACAGGTGTGAGGTGGTATCTCATTGTGGTTTTGATTTGTATTTATTTCCCTGATGATGAGTGATGTTGAGCATTTTTTCATGTGTCGGTTGGCCATCTGGATGTCTTCTTTGGAGAAGTGTCTATTCACGTCTTTTGCCCATCTGTTCACTGGATTATTTGTTTTTTGGATGTTGAGTTTGACAAGTTCTTTATAGATTTTGGATACTAACCCTTTATCTCATATGTGATTTGCAAATATCTTCTCCCATTCTGTCGGTTGCCTTTTAGTTTTGCTGATTGTTGCCTTTACTGTGCAGAAGCTTTTTATTTTGATGAGGTAGGTCCCAATAGTTCAATTTTGCTTTTGTTTCCCTTGCCTCTGGAGACGTGTTGAGTAAGAAGTTGCTGCAGCCAAGGTCAAAGAGGTTTTTGCCTGTTTTCTCCTTGAGGATTTTGATGGCTTCCTGTCTTACATTTAGGTCTTTCCTCCATTTTGAGTTTATTTTTGTGTATGGTGTAAGAAAGTGGTCCAGGTTCATTTTTCTGCATGCCGCTGTCCAGTTTTCCCAGCCCCGCTTGCTGAAGAGACTGTCTTTATTCCATTGGCTCGTCTTTCCTGCTTTGTCAAAGATTAGTTGGCCATACGTTTGTGAGTCCGTTTCTGTTCTGTTCCATTGATCTGAGTGTGTTTTTGTGCCAGTGCCATACTGTCTTGATGATTGCAGCTTTGTAGTACAGCTTGAAGTCCATATTCCCCCCTTATTCTTATAAACAGTGTTTCAGTAAATATTTTGTTTGCATACCTGATGAACTGGGGCTTTTATTTTTAGGTTAAAACATATATAGATTTCTCTAATTTTAAGATGTTTTCAGATAACTTTCCAGAATGATTATAGTAATTAACAGTCTTACCAGCAGTGTTGTGTGCGCCCATTTCTTGAATTCTTACCACTACTCTTTTTACTATTTATTATTCTGATGGATTAAAAAAAATGGCATCTGGTGGCTCCAATTTTTATTTTCCAATTTTATGAAGTAGTATGTCTTTGTATGCTGTTGGTCATTTGGATTTTCCTTTCTTTCTGTAGGATCTCTTTTATGTTGGGGATATGAACTCTAAGTGCTTGAGTTAAATTTTTCTAGTGTATATTTGCCTTTCAGTTTTGTTTTGCCATTCAGAAAGCTTTCCTTTTTACACAGTTTAATAATATGCATTTATTTTATAATTCCTGATTTTTCTGTGTTGCTTAGGATGGTCTTCCTACTTATGTGTTTAAATTTAAATTCTCATAGATTTCTTTCTAAAATACATACTTTTTATATTGATATCTTTAATACATCCAGAATTCATTTTTGTGCATGATACACGTTTATTTCAGATGAATAACATTTATGATGGGTTATCTAGTTACACAGGTAGCATTCATTTTCCCCACAGAATCGAAATAGCACCTTTGTTATTAAAATATTGTTCCCATTATATTTTGATACAATTTCTAGATTGTAAAAGATGTTTTTAAAATCAACATACAAGGGGTGCCTTGGTGGCTCAGTTGGTTGAACATACAACTCTTCATTTCAGCTCAGGTCATGATCCCAGGGTTGTGGGATTGAGCCCCATGCTCAGTACTTAAGGTATTCTCTCCCTCTCCCTCTCTCCCTCCCTCTCCCCCTCCCCTTCTCCCCCTCTTTCCCTCTTTCCCTCTCTCCTATTGTCTGTCTGTCTCTCTCTCTCTCTCTCTCTCTCTCTCTCTCCCCCTCCCTCCCTCCCTCCCTCCCCCCTCCTCCACTTGCACTCTGTCTCTAAAATAAAAATAAAAGAAAACAAAAAAGAAAGTCAACACATGAGAGGAATTTTATAGGCTCTTTCAATGAAAATGTATTGGGCACCTACTATGTACCACACACGCATTTTGGTTAGGTAAAAATTTTGAAGATTCTGAACACTTTCTGAGCTTTTAGAATTTATGATATTATGGATCTAAAAACATTCTCATATTTTATCAGTGCAGGTGTCAAGGAGTAAGAAATATTGTGGCAGTGATTCATATTCCGACTTGAACATAATCAAAACGTGTGGTCATTGCTGTGAATTCAGTCACAAACTGCTTTACATACCAGATACTCTGCTATCTATAAAATATACTCTAATTTGTGAGATAAATCATAACCTTATAAAAAGTTTTTTCTAGTGTATTTATCCTGTTGTTTATATTAATAAATGATTTTTATAATAATACTATTAAAAAGAGGTTATAAGTTAACAATATTTACCTATAGGTGATAGGAAGTAAATACTATAAACCTTTTACCAGTTCTGACAAGAAATAAACTTTCCTTAACCATAAGGAATTTTAAAATGTAACTTAAGCTCACATCTTAGATGTGCTTCCTGTTTTGTTTTCTTTCCTGATTATAAAAATGGTTATGCTAAGTGTAAAGAATTTTGAAAATACATTAAAGTGTAAAGAAATAAATTAAACCCAACCATAATATCAACACCTGTACCACCACTGTTAACATTAGCTGAGAAGGGGAATTGGCAAAAAGAAATAAATAGGCAAATAGCAAAATTAACATACAGCTAACAGGCAAAATGTGTTAAGAATGTCTAACAATCATTTACTGTGTATGCTGTGTGTATTATTAATATAAGCTTATTTCATATATTAACTCATTCACTTGTGAGCGTGCCCCTCTGATACATAAGGACTGTTATCATCACCATTTTCTGTTGAGGCACAGTGAGTTAAAGTATTGTTTAAGGCCTCAAATGTAGTAAGTGGCAGGGCCAGGATGTGAATCCAGGTAATTTATTTTCAGAGTCCATTCTTAATTTTTTTTTTTTAACGATTATTTATTTTTGAGACATAGAGAGAAAGAGCATGAAGAAGGGAGGAGCAGAGAGAGAGGGAGACACAGAATCTGAAACAGGCTTCAGACTCTGAGCTGTCAGCACAGAGCCCGACGCGGGGCTCGAACTCACGGACCGTGAGATCGTGACCTGAGCCGAAGTCGGACGCTTAACCGACCGAGCCACCCAGGCGCCCCCAGAGTCCATTCTTAAGATCACTGTGTTGGACTATCTCCCTGATGTAAAAGGTTACTTAACTATAATCAAGGAAAAATGTCACCCATTAAACTGATTAAAAATTGAAAGGTTGAGAAGTTCAATAATACCAAGTATTAATGAAAACATATTACTGTTGGAGGCCTTTTCAGAGGGCAAGTTGATGTGGCAAATAAAACATTAAATGCATGTAGATTCGGGGCACCTGGGTGGTTCAGTTGGTTAAGTATCCGATTTCGGCGCAGGTCATGATCTCTCGGTTCATGATTCGAGCCCTGTATCGGGCTCTGTGCTGACAGCTCAGAGCCTGGAACCTGTTCCTAATTCTGTGTCTCCCTCTGTGCCCCTCCCCCACAGACAGTCTGTCTCTTCCTCAAAAATAAATAAACATTTAAAAAATATGCTTGTAGGTTCTTCAGTGTAGCAAATCCATTGATCAGTATTTCTCCCCCAAGAAATGCACACATGTACATAGACTGGTATTTTTATTATAACGTTGTTTTCAACAGCAAAAAATTGGAAACCACCTATGTGTTCATTAAAACAGTAATGTTCAATCAACTATAATATGTCTGTACTGTTAAATACCATACAATAGTTAAAAAGCAATGAATTGCTCTTACACATTTTTGCATGGAAAACTCTTAGAGACACATTGAAAAAAGTTTTTTTAAGGTTTATTTGCTTTTGAGAGAGAGAGAGTGTGTTGAGTGGGTGAGGGCCAGAGAGGGAGACGTAGAAGCTGAAGCAGGCTCCAGGCTCTGAGCTATCAGCAAAAAGCCTGACGTGGGGCTGGAAATTGTGAACCATCAGGCCATGACCTGAGCAGAAGTTGGACCCTTAACCGACTGCGTCACCCAGGTGCCTGCCCCCAAGAGACATATTTTTAAAGTAACTTGCACGACTATGTGTTGTGCAATATTTATTTATATTGTGGCAAAATACACATATTATAAAGCTTACCATTTTAAAATGTACAGTTCAGTGTCCTTAAGTGCATTCATGATGGTGTGCAGTTGTCATCACTGTTTTTCCAAAATATCACTGTGTTTTCCTAACTGGAAATCTCATAACCCATTAAGCAGCCACTCCCTATTACTTCCTCTGCTTAGTCCCTGGCAACCATGAATCTGCTTTCTATCTCTGTGGATTTCCTTGTTCTGGATATATCATATAAACAGGATTATACAATTATGTGGCCTTTTGTGTCTGGCTTCTTCCAGGTTTAACCTGTGTAGCATGAATCAGTACCTTTTTATGGCTGAATTATTTCATTTTTGGATATACCACATTTTTCTTATCCATCTGTTTGTGGACATTTGAGTTATTTCTACCTTTTGGTTATTACAAATAGTGAATGATACTGTGAACATTCATGTACAAATTTTTGTTTGAACATCTGTTTTCTTTTGGGTCTGTGCCTACCAGTGGAACCACATGGTCAAATAGGAACTCCATGATAAGCTTGTTGAGGAGCCACCAAAACAGTTTCCACAGTGACTGCACCATTTTATGTTGCCAGCAGCAGTGTACAAAGGGTCTGTTCTCTCCGTTCTCGCCAATGTTTGTTAATTGCCTTTTTTTTTTTAAAGTTATCTGATGGGTATGAGGTAGTATCTCATTATGGTTTTGATTTGCATTTTCCTAATGACTAATGTCACTGAACATTTTTTCATGTATTTGTTGGCCATTTGTGTATCCTCTTTGGATAAATATTTAAGTCCTTTGCTCCATTTCTTAATTTGTTGTTTGTTTTTTTGTTGTTGAGTTGTAGGATTTCCTTATGTATTCTGGATATTAAACTCTGACAGATACGTGATTTGCAAATATTTTTTCTTAGTCTCTGAGTTTTCAGTCTTCTACTTTGAGGCACAGAAATTTTGGATTTTGATGAAGTTCAGTTTATTTTTTCTGTTGCTTGTGCTTTTGGTGTCATCATCTAAGAATCCATTGTCAAATTCAAGTTCATAAAGATTTACCTCTATGTGTTCTTTTAAGTTTTTGGCTTTTAGTTCTTATGTTTAAGTCACTGATCCATTTTGAATTCAGTTTTATATCTCACGTAAGGTAGGGATACATCTCACTTAGGGATAACTGTATATGTGGATATCCAGTTTTCCTACCACCATTTATTGAAGAGACTGTTGTCTCTTTATTGAACAGTCTTGACATCCTTATTGAAAAACATTTGACTAAATTTATGTGTTTATTTTGGACTTTTCAATTCTGGTACATTGGTCTATATGGTTATTCCTATGGTGATACATGCTATTTTGATTACTGTTGCTTTGTAATAAATTTTGAAATAGGAAGTATGATTCTTCAAGATTTGTTTGGTGATTTGAGGTTCCTTGTAATTCCATATGAATTTTGGGATTGGCCTTTCTTTCCCTTTATGCAAGAAAAGAAAAAAAACCATTGAGATTTTGATTAGGATTGCACTGAATCTTTAGAGTGCTTTGGGGAATTTTTCCATTTTAACAATATTATCTTCAAATCCATGAATATGAGATGTTTTACTTAGGTCTTTAATTTCTTAGCAGTTTTTTGTTTTTGTTTTTGTTTTTTTCTACTTTTAGGTGTATAAGTCATGTACCTCCTTTGTTGAATTTATTCTTGAGTATTCTTTACAATACGATTGTAAATTGAATTGTTTTCTTAATTTCCTTTTTGGATTATTCATTGCAAGTGATTTTTGTGTTGCTTGTATCCTTTGCTGAATTCATTTATTAACTCTAATAACAATTTTGTGTGTGCGCGTGTATGTGTGTGTTCTTTAGAATTGTCCCTATATAGGCTCATGTCATTTGTAAATGGAGATATTTTTACTCCTTAGGACCTTTCCTGTCTGAATGCCTTTTATTTGTTTTTCCTGCCTGCTTACTCTGGCTAGGACTTCAAGTACAGTAATGAAAGTGGCAAGAACAGGCAGTTTTGTCGTGTTCCTGATCTAAGGGGGAAGTAATTTAAAAAACATGGATTTTATATGTACTCATATGTTTGAGTAAATGTATAAAACTCAACTCTGTGTGTTTCTCATGTTTAGTGAGTTGGGAGCATGTCATTCTTCCACGTTTTCTGTATTTTAAACTTTTTCCATAATGAAGATTTATTATATTTACATTGTGAAAATAACTTTAAAAGAAGAAAAAGATGAACACTTCTCAACAATAAAACTATAATCTGGCAGTGGCATGAATTGCCTTTGAAGAGGCCTATAGAAATGCATGTTGAAATGGTATATAATTTTTATTAGCCAAAACAAGATTTGACTGGCAATACAATTTTTCTCCAGGTCATACATTGGCTAGAAAAGCAGAAAACCAAAATATCTATAGATAAATAAATTAGAAATCCCAAATCATAAAAAACACCAAAAGATTTTAAGCATGTAATTATACCTTGTGTTGTATTTCCCTGAGTGATTTCATCTGACCTACCCTGCACCTTCAAGATGTTTTTTAACAGTAGTTTACCCAAACTGTTTCTTGTTTCCCCATTCTGTGATATGGTTCTTGATGGTTATAATTAGCATAGTTTTACATCCTATAATTAGACTTGAACTTTTTGAAGTCTGGGTTGTGGGGTAGAGAGTTGAGAGCTGTGGTTTAAAATTTGGCTATCCTCAGGTCACCTGACACTAGCTAACTATATTATTTCAGGAAGGGATCTTGTAACTGTGCTAAAAAACCCAAAACCTTCTGAGAACACATTTGCAGATAGATCCTTTGAATTCGAAAAGGATTTGGAAAATACCCAAACTAGAACCAATTTTTGGTATATCAGTTTTATGAACTGAGAAAATTTTACCTTGCAAGCTCAGTGCTTGAGACAAGGACAGTTCATATGAAAAGGACCTTTATAGGGGGACCTGGGTGGCTCAGTTGGTTAAACATTGACTCTTGGTTTCAGATCAGGTCATGATCTCATGCCTTCACAGGTTTGAGCCCCACATTGGTCTCCACACTGGCAGCCTCTCTCTCTCCCTCTCTTTCTCTCTCTCTCTCTCTCTCTCTGCCCGTCCCCCATTCATACTATCTCTATCTCTCTCAAAATAAATAAATAAACTTAAAAAAAAAAAAAAAAGAACCTTTATAGCTTGAATCCTGGTATTTTAAGATGTGTTCTTAAAATGGTTCATAACGTTAACGGCAAAAATTAAGGGTCAACTTTATTCCTTAAAATAATCTTAAAAAAAAAACCAAAAACTTGTGTTTTCTTTGTATCAACATATATGTTTCCATTTTTTCTCTTGTAGTACCTGTTTGAAAATGGTAGAATAGATAATATTTTTACTGAGCCCTATTCCAGATTTATGATTGAACTTACCAAACTCTTGAAAATATGGGAACCTACAATACTTCCTAATGGTAGGATGCTTATTTTTTATTTTGATTCTTTTCTTGATATGCATTCTTAAATTGCTTAATTTTTATGATTATCTTTTTATAAACTGTTCATTTATGTTTCTGTCTTGATTCATGAGATATTTGGAGTTTTGAGGAGGAAGTCTTTGGCTTATTATTTAAGTAGAATTATAACTTCCATATAGTGTATGTATAGGTATATACCATTGAAAATAAAAAAAAAACAACTGGAGGTTGTATTTACTTCTTAGAAACCATTTTTGGTCCGATATTGGTAGTGTAGTTGCACACTATACCAGTAGCTGGCACATACTTTACTTGTAGACTGTACCTGTTAGCAGTGGTCCTTCTTCAGCAGTTTATTATAAATACCCTGTATGGGTTATTACAAGAGTTAAATCTTCATCCGTGAATTGTCTTTGACATATGTTGTTGGACAGCTCCCTAATTTACTCCTAGTCTTAGGCTCCTTGGCTGTGAATGGAGAGGTTGAATGTGATGTTCAGGAATTTTTGCCTCTTTGGTTGGGTTGTAGAGCAACTTTGAAGGATTCTGAGTAGGGTGGTGGCTTGATGCAGTTAGCATCCAAAGAGGCAGCTAGGGAGATAGAGTTGGAAGTAATAAATTCATGTTTATGGTTAGGCTCCCAGGAATAGAATGCATAAGCAGCAGCAAAGAGGATTATTCAGAGAACATAAGGGAAGACCTGCATTTAAGGGCTGACATGAGGAGTGTACATTTAACAGTATACTCATCTTAATTCTTCTGTAAGACATCTGCTTTTCGAGAAAAATCCCATAAAAGTCATCATGAAGTAATTACTCTTAATGTAAATTTAAAATACGAGGGAGTGTGAGGGAGTGAGGGAACTATCTGCTTTCTAATGTTCTTAGCTAAAATAAAACTGAACCAGTTAACAGTAAGCCTAATACTCTGAAACAGGAGTCTACAAACTGCTTAATCTGGCCTGCTGCCTGTTTTTGGATAGTCCATGAGCTAAAAATGGTCGGGACAAAATGTAAAGATAATAATAATTTGTGGTAAATGAAAATTATATAAAATTCATATTTGTATGTATAAATAAATTTAATTGGTATATAGCCACAGCTATTTGTTTATGTGTTTTCTGCTGCCCCTTATTTTCAATAACAACAAAGTTGTTCAGAGCCTGAATGGCCCACAGTACTTAAAATATTTACATCTGGCTCTTTATAGAAAAAGTTTGCCAAACCCTGGTCTAAAATAACAATAGATTAAAACTGTTTCAGGGGGTTGCTCCCAGTGTCTGTCTGCCTCAGACAGACATCTTTTTTTCTTTTGTGGTATCTTTTTTGGTTTTCCATATAAGGGAGCAGGGGAAAGATGGGAGCAATTGGTCATTTCCTTTATATCTTCCTATCTGAGAACTGGAGAAATTATTTAGTCCTGTTTAGCAGGAGCTTAGTACTGTTACTTCTGTCCTCCTTCTGGTGCAGGTTACATGTTTTCTCGCATTGAAGAAGAGCATTTGTGGGAATGCAAACAGCTGGGCGCTTACTCACCAATTGTCCTCTTGAACACCCTCCTTTTCTTCAATACCAAATACTTTCAACTCAAGAATGTTACTGAGCACTTGAAGCTTTCCTTTGCCCATGTGATGAGACGGACCAGGACTCTGAAGTACAGCACCAAGATGACATATCTGAGGTTCTTCCCACCTTTACAAAAGCAGGAGTCAGAACCAGGTGTGTGGGGGAGTTTGTGAGATTTCCGTTTGAAGCCCTGTTGGTATTCAAATAGACTTATCACAGAAGAGTAACTGTAAACTCTAGACATGGAAGAGTGTAACTTTAATTTAAAATTTAGATGCTTTTTTATTGTCAGCGTTAGGTTAAAGGCTTGCCACAAAATGAGAGGAATCACTTGCCTCCCTATACTTTTATTGGCTTTTAAACTAGAAATTCTGGGTGAGCCTGGGTGGCTTGGTCGGTTAAGCGTCCGACTTCGGCTCAGGTCATGATCTCACGGTCCGTGAATTCGAGCCCCGCGTCGGGCTCTGTGCTGACAGCTCAGAGCCTGGAGCCTGTTTCAGATTCTGTGTCTCCCTCTCTCTCTGCTCCTCCCCTGTTCATGCTCTGTCTCTCTCTGTCTCAAAAATAAATAAACGTTAAAAAAAATTAAAAAATAAATAAATAAACTAGAAATTCTGATTTAATTGGTCAAGATTAGAGCCCGAATAATTTGCATTTTTCCTTTTCTTTTTTTTAATTGTTGATTTTTGAGAGAGAGAGAGAGAGAAAATGTGCAAGTGGGGGAGGGGCAGAGAGAGAGAGAGGATCTGACGTAGGATCTGCACTGACAGCAGAGAACCTGACACGGGGCTCAAACTTGTGAACCGTGAGATCATGACCTAAATCCAAGTCGTACGCATAACTGACTGAACCACCCAGGTGCCCCTCAAATAATTTGCATTTTACAACTTCCCAGGGAATTAAAATCTGCAGCTAAGGATCAGAATCACTGATTTAGAGGCAACAGAGTGGCCAATTGCTAGGTAAAAGGAACTTGCCTAATTTTTAAATCTGTTTCTAAATCTTTTTTTTTTTTTTTTTTTTTTTTTTTTTAACCAGAGCACCACTTTTTAGTTCACATTAACTGTTTCTGCAGAACCTTAGAACCTGGCCTAGAGTATACAGATGGAGTTTGACTTAATAATTTTTTAACTTTACAATCCTGAGAAAACAATATACATTCAGTAGAAACTATGCTTTGAATTTTGACTTTTGATATTTTCTCAAACTAGTGGAATACAGTATGATCCTCTCTTGTGGTGCTGACAGCAGCAGTCTGCAACCCCCTGTCAGCCCCATGATCACGAGGGTAAACAACCCATATGCTTACAGCCATTCTGCACCCATTCAACCATTCTGTGTTTTCAGTACCGTATTTAATCATTTACATGAGATAGTCAGTTCTTTATTATGAAATAGGCTTATTATATGTATTAGAAGATTTTGCCCAACTGTAGACTGTATAAGTGTTCTGAGCATGTTTAAGCTATGATGTTCAGTAGGTTACATGTATTAAATGCATTTTCGACTTAGGATGGCTGTATCAGGTTGTAACACCATTGTGGTCAAGGAAGATCTGTATTGCTTTTGTACACAGTAGAATAATACCAGCAGTGACAATTTTCGTAGAAGGTTTATCTTACATTCCAAAAAAGCCTATTTAGTAATAGTTTGTTTTTAACATTAAAAAAAATGTATTATGGAACTAGAAATTAAATGTATCAATTTTGACCAAAATTGTAAGTTCTAAAATTCCCAAAATCAAGTTATTACTTCCTTGGGATAAGAGTGAAATACATATTTTGAATGTGAGCATTTAAAATCACTGAAACTAAAATCTATAAAGAATAATTGTGATGTTCATGTTTGTGTTAACTTTTTTGTCATTTGCCCTTTCTCTTTAGAAAATATAACTCTATTATTATATCTATGTCCTATCTCCTTCATTTTGTTCATATATAACCCATTTTGTGCTCTTAATAAATATTGTGGGAGGGAGAGGCATTCAGGTTACATTTCTGCTTTCTGTTGAGGTGCTTGACAAGATTGGTAGTAAGTTTAGCTTCTTCTCTGAATGAGCAACTCTTTATATTTAGGTATCCTCTAAATAGAAGACTGGGGTGAATTTTAAGTAATAACTAATACAGGAAGCTGGGGAAAGTTCTTTGCCAGCTATTCAGAGCAGCTGTAAGAAAAGAAGAAGAAAACCTTTTTCCTCAGGTTCACAGCAGATCCACCACCCACTGCTATTCTCTTGAAGCCTGAATGGAGAAGGTGGGAAAGAAAAAGCCTTACTTTCCATGTTTTCACCCTGGTTTCTTTTTGATAACCCTTAGCCTCCACAAAATTCTGTTGGTGAAAAAGGATTTGCTCCTTTCTTACCAAATGGCCAACTTTACTGAGAATTTCTTTTCCCAGCAAAGATCCCATTTCTCATAAAACTGACAAATAAAAGAAACTTGAAAAACCGTTTTCTACAGTGAAAATATTTTCAGATAACTAGGTGACAACTTATACCTTGATCTCTTCTATCTGAACCCTTTTTGTTCCTGCTTTACCTTGCTATGGCTTAAGATATACGTGATAAAATTTCGTAACAAAGTCAGGCTCAAAAGTAAGACCTAACTCTCTAGTACCATGCATTTGGCTCACTTTGTAAGCAGGGGAACATAAATTTTATAGAACAGGGACTTTGTTTTGTTCAGTGCTATTACCTAGTACTTACATTACTCTCCAGCACCTGCATAGGTCATGCTTGTTGAATGACTAAGTGAAAGGGAGGAGAAAGGGAGTGACAGTTCTGACTGGAGACAAAGCTCAGTGGATGTCTTGAGCATGGGAGTAAAGATTTTTCTGATCTTTTGATAATTATTTCCCATCTCAAGATAAACTGGCTATTGGCAAGAGGAAACGAAATGAAGATGACGAGGTCCCAGTGGGTGTGGAGATGGCAGAGAATACTGACAATCCACTAAGATGCCCAGTCCGACTTTATGAGTTTTACCTGTCAAAATGGTAAGCAGTCTTCCTCTGGACTAGATCCAGCACACTTCAAACAGTAGTTAGCATGGTTCCGATTTCAGATGCTTGAATATCAGAAATGTAGCCAGCTTATGACTGTAGATAAGGATGTCCTTTTAATTTCCTTTTTTTCCCTATTCTCATATCTGCCTGATTTTGGACCCCAAAACACATTGCTTTATCTTGATTTTTTTTTTTTCCTGAAAAGCTCTTCAAAATCAAGAATCACAGCTGTAGTTTGATCTTTACAACTGTTGCTCAGCCTTTATGTGATAATGAAACTGTTGTGATTTTACTGTTTATATAGAAAAATTTAGAGGAGAAGTTGTACTCCTAAACCTATAAATGGAAAAACAATTTATTTTTAAGGAATTTATATGTTTGAGGTCTTTTTCTTTCAGAAACTTTAAGACTTTAGAGTTATAAGATCCACACAAAAGCACTTTTTTCTCAAAGAAATACAGTGGCTTGGGTTTGCCCCATGGTAATGTGTATTGAGTGCTCTTGGGGGTCATTCCAGGATACTGGGCACTGAGGATATGTGGTTCTCAGCCATAGTGTTACATGTGAGTTGAATTTTTTGTTACTCCTAATAATGTTTTAAATCTTTCAATTTGTGAACGATTTACACTTTGTCTTCTGTTAACATTACACTCACCTCCAGTGAGCGTAGGAGAAAAAAAATGTGCAGTTACCGGTTGCACCTGGGGGGAAGATGCCTGTAAACTGATTTATCTCAGTGGGTACATTGCTTATCTAGGACATTAGTCACAGTAGGGAAAAAGGTGAGAGTCATTATATTAAAGAGTAGTTATGTATTTCCTATACTTTCTGATCCTCAATTTTCTTAGTTTCTTTCTTTCTTTCTTTCTTTCTTTTTTATCCCCTGTGGATAGTTCTGAAAGTGTGAAGCAGAGGAATGACGTGTTTTACCTGCAACCTGAGCGCTCCTGTGTTCCGAACAGCCCCATGTGGTACTCCACATTCCCAATAGACCCTGGGACCCTGGACACCATGTTAACACGTATTCTCATGGTGAGGGAGGTACACGAAGAACTTGCCAAAGCCAAATCAGAAGACTCTGATGTTGAGTTATCAGATTAAAGTGGACGTGGGGTTCCTATTTTCATACACGTGGGTATGCACCAAACTGTGAATGCATCCAGCTTTGGAAAACGATGTACAAGTACAAGTCCTCTTGACTTGATTACAAGATAATGGAAAACAGATGACTCGTGAACCACAGTGTGGATGTACAAATGAAAATTGAAGGAAAGAATATGAACCAAGAAATGTTGTTCTTTGGCAGTGATATAGTTCTTAGACATCTTCAGAATGACTAACCAATTTCTCTGAGTGGTGCATAATCTTATTTTGTTTGGGAATAACAAATTGTGGAATATTTTTAAGGAAAACTGTTGTATAAAACTCTACCATAGTAACCTTAGACCTTAGAGAGGTAGCTTTGGAGTAAGACCTTGGCTGCAGTAGGCTACTTAGGCAAGCCCTATGTGCACGTCAGGGGAGACGTCAGTGCAGAGCTAAGAGTGACATCAGATGAGGACCGTGGGACCCAGACTTGAAGACCCAATAAAAATACTCAACTTTTTTTTTAAAAGGTAGAGAGTGAAGTGGTCTTGATTTTGATTTTCACTGCCAAGCCAATTCTGTGAAGGATAGAAGCCTCTGGTGCTTTTGCCATAGGCCCCTCACATCAGGGAAAAAGGCCTTCACTGCTGTTCACAGAGTAATATGTCCCTTTCACTTTCTGGGTCTAGCCTTCTCAGCTGTGGGTCTGGCTGTGGGTAAATTGAGGTAAAGGGGCTGATACTCCACAAACTGATTATGCACACAGAAAATCTGTGGAGCCCATTAGACCCCAAGTGTCTTGAAATGTTTGTAGAAAACCCACTAAAATGCCCACTTCTCTGGGTGTCAGCCTTTATTGCTGCTGTCTCATAGCATGAGCTGTGGTACACAGAAATGGGGGTTCTCCTTTTGTTTTCATTTTATCCCAAAATGGCAGCTTTTCTCCCATTGTTTTATCTTCCTATTTCCCAAATCTTCTTATTTGTCTTTTGCACCAGTTTCTGGAGGCCCTTGTCATTTCAAAAAGAAAAGTCTCTCTCACTCTGGCAAACCTGTGGATGATTCCACAAGGACACAGTATTACTTAGTTATCAGAATTATGGTAGAAAAGGTCCTAGTACGTTCCTATAAAGCATTTGGAAGATGACCTTGTTGTCCTAAGAAACTTGAAAATAGGGATTCTGGGGTCAGGATACAAAGACATGGACTGTCTTGCATATCCACAGCAGGGCTTCTAGCATTATTCCAAACTCTAGCTGTTTTACTAGTTCTATGAGGACTGCAAGTCATAGGTGTGTTTGGCATATCAGTCCATCTCCCTCATCTCCATTCGCAGTTTCTTCCCCCCCAAATTTTGACTCAAAGCTTTTCTGATGTTGGCCAGTCACAGAATTTCTTTAGCTGAGGTTAATTTGACCCTGTAATGGAAATGAGAAGAGTCCAAAAACCCTCTTAGTAATTTTAACCTTGGAAAACTTTTCAATCTGTCCCATTTTTTTAGATGGGCGTAGCAGGTGTTTTGGTTTTTTAAAATAAATGGAAGTCATTTAAGTAAAATAAAAATTTTAAAGTAGGCCTCTTGGCGTTGTGTACTTGATGGTTCTGTCCCTCTGCCTGTAACAAATTTCATTTTGGTTACCAGGAACTGTGTGAAAGAAGTAAATCTGCCCCAATTCTGTATGATTAATTCCATCTGTGTTTGTCATTTCTGACTGGAAAACTTCTTACTTCCAGATCTTGTTTGATATGGAGGAAAAACAACTGGATTGTCTGATAAGTCTGCCAATAAACTATCCAGAAACATCAGGTGTAATAGCCCCCACTATACAAATTTTATGGTTTGTATAAACACTAACATTTCCCCTTCTGTAGTTGTATCAAGAACAAATATTGTTGGCATAGTAGATACATTGTTATAAAACACCAGAGAGAAAAAGAAATCTGTATCTTTTAACTGAGAACAGCCAATACCCAGGTAAATGACTGTATCAGGACTTCAATTGCATGTTAGTCCGCAGAGTTGTCCAGATCCTAAATTCGTAAAAGAAAATTTTGATTAATTATTGGTCATTCTTCATAAGCGTAGCTGTTGATATGTGTGTCAGACTATTTGCTTTTTAAAATTTTATTAAAATTATGTAAAATTGCATTTTTATTTCCAGGGGAGAAAACATCATACAAACGAGAGAAACATCTAAATTATCCTTTCCGTTCTTTTTTGTTTTTTAACCACTTTGGGTTTTCCCCTTGCAGAAACCACAGAAATATTCCCTTAGAATAAAATAGTATATTTGTATTTGATGGGTGAGTTATTCCTTTTCTTTGTCTTGAACGAATTTTAAATATTTTTTTCTGTTTAGCCTTATTGGTATGAGCCAACAGATGGTATATTACAAAGAAAGAGCAGTTTTCAGGAAATAAATTATTTGGTGTTTACTTAAGTCCAGTAAACAGACTGTTTCATTGCAAAGTCTTTTCACTTGTTGTCTTTTTCCATCAAAAGACTTGTGCCTGTTTTTAGTTAACTATATGCAAAGCCTTGATAGCCAGTAATCCCAGATTTCACATATATATTTCATTTCAGGCAAACTTTTTTGAGATTTACAAAGCTTGCTTGCATCACTTTACCTTGAGTGATTTTGAACTTGAGAGACTGGAATAAAGAATATGTACTCATTCCTAAGTGTGTGTGTATATATATACATATATATATATATGTGTGTATATATATATATATATATATGTATATATATTTATTTTGGAAATGTCAGACTAACTTGCATTTTCCTTAGATTCTTGCTCCGCCTTGGTATTGTACAAACACCTTCAAATTCCATACGGACTGTTTCTATCTGCTGCCTTTTGGCATCCCTAATTTTATAAAACAGGAGTTTTCCAAAAAGTCTACAGTAAAATGAATTTCTGTATATTAATCCCAGTTTTCTACTAGAAATTAGAATTTAATTTTACATGCAGATAAAAAGGTTCCCTGTGGTACTGAGTTGAAATTTTAGGGAAGAATTAGGCACTGATTCCCCCAGTTCTTCCTATGTGTTACCACTGTTGAAAAAAATAATCACTGAGAGGCATTGTTAACAGAGTAGGAAGAGCTGAGGCTTTGGAGCCTAGTCTTTTCACTTACTGGTTGTATAGCTTTAAGTAAATTACTTTTGTGTGCCTCAGTTTACTTATAAAGTGGGAATAATAATAACTCTTTTATAAGTTTGGCTCATGGTAGGCTTTCAGATGTTATGGATTTCTTATTATAACATGCAGATTGCTAGGCATGTATAGCAAGATTTAAAATTGATGTTAATCCCCTTCCTGCAGCCTGAATTTTCACTATTTCGGTGCTTCAGGTTCTGCAAAACAGAATTCCCTATATGATTTGAGTCAAATATTTGTTATAACTAAATACTATGTACAGTCATAAGTTCTTCACTCATGTGCCTATATGCATACGAATAGTAATCAACATCACAAAAATCCATTGATCTACTTACTACATTGCAAAGAAGATATATGTGGTATACATTTTTTCAATTAGAGAAACTCCTAATGAAATTTCGTTTACTTGATAATGGTTATATAGCATCCCTTGGGAGCAAGACAGCTGTACAGTATACGTCTCCCCACTTCTTCCTTCAGTAACAGAAACCCTGTTCCCTCACATTTTAGCTAGGCAGTAGTTTCATTGGTAAGAGACAGTATTTTCCAGGCTACCTTGCAACTGGAACATGGGACTGAGTTTTGACCAGTGGGATAGAAACAGTAGTTTACAACTAGCAGGCCACATCCTTAAAAGGAAAGGGCTTGCCTTCGTCTTGTAATTGCCTCTTTTCCACGGGCCAGAATGTGTGTGTGCTCATGGCAAACTTGTTTCATCTATGTGGGAAAGGGCAGAATATCAAAAGCACATTAAACTTCATAAGGCAGAGCCACGTATCTCCTGAACTGCCTGCTAGCTCAGTCCTTCACATAAGAAAGAAACCTTTTGGGTCACCTGGGTGGCTCAGTCAGTTAAGCCTTAGATTCTTGGTTTCGGCTCAGGTCATGATCTCACTGTTGGTGAGGTTGAGCCCTGTGTCAGGCTCTGCGCTGACGTCACAGAGCCTGCTTGGGATTTTCTCTCTCCCTCTCTCTGCCCGTCCCCCACTTACATGCACACTTTCTCAAAATAAAAAAACATTTAAAAAGAAATAAGATACCTTCCATCTTACTCAGTCATTGTTATTTGGTCTCTAGTAAAGTTTGGTTACCAAACTGGTATCCTAACTAAGACTTACTATGCCCAGTATCCTGTTACTGCTTAACATAGAACTAGAAATTCTGATTTAGACTATAAGGAAAGAAAAAGAGAATATCAGTATTGGGAAGAGAAATAAAACTCATTTTTACTTTATCTTATTTATATTTATAAGGTTATCTCTACATCCAAAACGAGGCTTGAACTCATGACCCTGAGATCGAGAGTTGGATGCTTCACCAACTGAGCCAGCTAGGGCATCCCTGAAACTCATTATTTTTAAGTCGTATTTTCAGAGGTTCAGGTGCATGTGTGTATTACAAAAAACACTAGAGCAGCAGCCAGTTAGATAATGTAATTAAAAGGAAAAGATACTATTCACAGTAGCAGTGAAAGCTGTAAAGTATTTAGTAATTAAGTAATATACAAATATCCTGTGTTTGTTTTAGTAGGTGGTGTTGGTAAACTGGCTTTTTACATGGAGAAAAACAGGATACCTAACTCGGATCATGTCCAAAGATGGTCTCTCAATGGACTAAAGGTCTTAAATGTGAAAGGTAATATTATAAAATTAATAGAAATATGGAGAATAATGTGATCTGGGGGACAGAAAGAGCTTCTTAAATAAACTCCAAAGCAGAAACTATATGGAGAAAACTTAGATATTAATTCTATATCAAAATTAAAGATGTTTGTCAATAAAAGATGACAAATAACAGGCTTAGGGAAGATACAGGTTTTCCCTCTATCTGAAAGTAAGTGTTCCTATGAAACCTTTAGTAAACCAAAATGGTGTAGAATGAAGAAGCAATTACCATTAATTTGTAATGGAAAATTTTTTAATACTCCCAGACCCCAAAATAACCTCTCTTAGGTTGTCCTGACATTTCAGGGCACATCTTGCTAACAGATACAGAAAATAAATCAAGATAAAGCACCGATGCTCACAGACACATCCAAAGCTATGGAGACTTAGATGGTTGATGCTGAGCCACTGAGTGTGCTCCTGGGAAAGGAGCTTGGCAGGCCACTCTCATTCCTTGGGATGCGCACTGCCTCTGTAAGGGCTAGCTGTAAAATAAACTCAACACTGTTTTCGCATTGTGCCTTTTTTTGTAAGAGTGCGAATCCTCTTCTGATATCTTTCGGTTAGCAAAAACACGTGCTAATGTAAGTCTTTTGTAAAAATAAAGTGGCCTAACAAACCTTCAAAAAGCAGGAATCCGTATACATAAAACTACCCAATGATATATATTTAGAATATACCCCAGAGTGCTGAATTGTAAAGAAATCTGAACAAAGAATAACAAATACTTCATAGAAGAAAAACCTAAAGGGTAACAAGTATATGAAGAAATGTTCAGACTCATTAGTAATCATGGAGTTTCTCTTCAGACCTATCAATTCATGTCCTTGAGACTGGACAGATTGGAAAAATGGATAATGTCAAGTGTACTGTTGTTGGGATTTAAAAACCCTTACATATTGCAAGAATAAATGAACTGTACAGTTGACCCTTGAATGATGCAGGGATTAGGGCAATTATCTCTGCACAGTTGAAAATCCAAGTTGGAAATCCAAGTATAAGTTTTAACTCTCCAGAAACTTCACTACTAGTAGCCTACTGTTGATATAAAAAGCCTTACTGTTAATATAAAAAGTTGATTAAACACATATTTTGCATGTTTTATGTATTATATGCTGTGTTACAATAAAGTAAGGTAGAAAAAAGAAAATGTTATTAAGAGAATCATGAGGAAGAGAAAATACATTTACAGCCCTGTACTACCAAAAAATCCATGTATATGTGGACCTGTGTAGTTCAAACCCATGTTTTTTTGAGGGTCAACTGTATATCCATTCTGGAAAGCAATCTTAAACATCAAGTTAAGAAGGTTTTGATAGCTTTTACTAAAAAATCTCCCCTCCATCCATTAAATAAAAGATTGTTATCAAATGCATTTTTTGTGTCTATATAATCATATAATTTGTATCCTTAGTGAAATACGTTGATGGATTTTTCTGATATCAAACCATCCTTGCATTCCTTAATGAAATCTTAATTGTTCATGTATTTTATATATATACTATTGGATTAGATATATAACCCTTACCAAGGACATTCCTTTTTATTCCTAGTTTGCCATGAATTTTTCTTTCAATTATAAAGAAGTGTTGAACTTGTCAAATGCTTTTTTTGACATTTATTGTAATAGTCATTTTTTTTGCCTTTATTAATGTTATGAAACACATCGATTTTCTTATGATCAGTGGTTTTGCATTCCCTGGATAAACCCTTATTAGTTTAAAAATATGTACATACCTTTGGGTTTGGGTAACTAGTATTTTATTTTTGTATTTGTACTCACGGTGAAATACTTTTTTTTTTTTCTTGAATTGTCAACTGACTTTGGAATCACCGTTAGACTAGACTCAAAAAGAGTGAGCAAGTTTTATTCCTTTTCCATTGTGTGGAATGTATAGAAAATTTCTGTTATTGAAAGTATACTCAAACTGTAAAAATTACTATTCTTATTAATTTTTTTATCCCTCAAAGGGGAGGTCTTTGCCATTTTAATTCACTTAATGATCACTGTTCTATTCAAATTTTTGATGTCAATTTGGATTTTTATATCTTATGTTTTCTCTGCAATTTTCTAGTTCTCTGTAATTTTCATAAGTTTCATCTATATGTTCAGTTTTATTAACATGGTTTGTAATTTTTCCCTTCTTCCATTCTGTATTTGCTATCTAAGGGTCTTTTCAAAGAACCTTTTTTTTTTTTTGTCAGACTTGTCTTTTCTACTTATTTCTGGTTTTACCATTTTTATTACCATTCTTTTTGTTTTTTAGTTCATTCTTTAAATTGTTGAATGATTGCTTCCTTCATTATTAATCATTCTTATTGCTAAAAATGATTTCATGAAAATGATTTCAAATCAATTTTTCCTTCTTAGTTCTTTAGTGGTGTTCCCACCTTCAGACAAGATTTTATCATTAGTCTGTTTGTAGGTGTTTTCTCATTTCTGTTTTTAACCTAAGCGTTATCCACCCTCCCTTTCCTTGCCTGAAATTTTGTGAGTTTTCAGGCTGTTTTTGAAAAGGTATTCTAATATCCATTTTTCTTGATTAATTTCTCTTTCTTATCAGTATATAATCCCTAACCCTTCTTTTTTGCATTGAATTCTGTCACTATAAATATTGATCCCCTACCTTTCCTTTAGTTAATGTTTGCTTGGTAGTATTTTCCCATCATTTTTGCCCCATGTTGTTAGATATTTTATAAAGAATTTATAGTCGTCTTTTTTACTCTCTTGTTTATATCAGTATAGACTCATGGATTCCTATTTTATTCATTAGGTTATAATCGGATGCTCTCTTTATTTGTTTTAAAATAGATTTAACCGGTGGAAGCCTCTTCTGGCTGGCTCCTATGTCCTTCTGATATGTCCCCATCATTTTTTCAGCATTTACTTAGTCAAAACAAGATGTTCCAAGATGATTGTGTACTTCCCTGCCATAATCTTGGAATCAGTAGTGGAACCTAATGCCTTAGCACTTGGTGCTCATTGCTACTAAGGAAAATTTTCTTTTCCTATGAATCAGTCAATCCATAAACAAATAAATATAACTATATACAACTATCCATCTACCTGTTTAGCCTGTGAGTTCTTACCAATTCTTCCAATTTCAATTCAAAACATTGGGGTTCTTTCTAGCCTTTTCCCTTTAAATATTCATAAATCCTTTTACAGAACAGTGAAAAATCTGGTTCCCATTATTCTCAGTATATGTACTTAATTTCCGAATCACTTATTTGTACAATGTAATCAGTCTCCTTACCATTCCAGCCAGTTACCACCTCATTTGCTCTGCAGTAGGGCTGCTTCACGGTGGCACCCCTCACCATTGTACCTGGGCTCCAGGCACACCAATTACTCCATGCGTTTACTTTCTCAAATGCTGATGTGTCTGCAGGGGGAGCAGGTGAAGATGGCAAAGAGGGGTGGGAGTCTGTCTTCAGTTAAGTTTAAAATGTTTATATTCATTTTAACTACTGCTTTTAGAACTTATTTCTGATGTTGCTTTTCCTTTCATCATGATAAGTGTACTCTTGAATCCTCATCCCATATTTCACTCATCCCCCACCAACCTCACCTCTGATAACCATCAGTTTGTTCTCTATAGTCGAGAGTCTGTTTCTTGATTTGTCTCTTTATTTCCTTTGCTTGTTTGTTTCTTAAGTTCCACATATCAGATCATATGATATTTGTCTTTCTTTGACTTATTTTGCTTAGCATTATACTCTCTGCATCTATCCATGTTGTTGCCAGTGGCAAGATTTTATTCCTTTTTATGGCTGAATAATATTCTATTCTTCTATTAGTGGACACTTGGGCTGCTTCTGTAGTTTGGCTATTGTAAATACTGTAATAAGCATAGGAGTATGTGCATCCCTTGGAATTAGTGCTTTTGTATTTTTTAGATAAATACCCAGTAGTGCTATCACGGAATTGTAGGGTAGTTGTATTTTTAATTTGAGGAACCTCCATACTGTTTTCCACACTGGCTGCCCAGTTTGCATTCCTACCAACAGTGCAGTGCATGAAGGTTCCTTTTTCTCTACATCCAACACTTGTTGTTTCTTGTGTTTTTGATTTTAACCATTCTAACAGGTGTGAGGTGATACCTTATTATAGTTTTGATTTGCATTTCTCTGATGATGAATGGTATTGAGCATCTTTTCAGGTGTCTGTTGGCCACCTGTATGTCTTTTTTTGAGAAATGTCTGTGCGTGTCTTCTGCCCAGTTTTTAATTGGATTATTTGTGTTTGGGGTGGTGTTGTGTCAATTGTTTATAGATTTTGGATACTAACCCTTTATTGCATACATCATTTGCAAATGTCTTCTCCCACTTAGTAGGTTACCTTTTAGTTTTGTTTACTTCACTGTGCACAAACTTTTTATGTAATCCTAATAGTTAGTTTTTGTTTTTATTTCCCTTGCCTCAGGAGACATATATCTAGAAAAATGTTGCTACAGACAGTGTCAGAGAAATTACTACCTGTGCTCTGTTCAAGGATTTTTATGGTTTTAGATCTCACATTTAGGTCTTTGATCCATTTTTGGATATTTTTGTGTATGATAAAAGTGGTCCAGTTTCATTCTTTTGCATGTTTCTGTCTAGTTTTCCTAACACCATTTGTTGAAGAGACTGTCTTTCTCATTGAATATTCATTCTTCATTTGTCGAGGATGAATTCACTATATAATTGTGGGTTCATTTCTGGGGTTTCTACTCAGTCGATATGTGTGTTTATTTTTAATCAGTACAATACTGTTTTAATTAGTACCACTTTGTAATATAACTTGAAATCTGGAATTGTGATACCGACAGTTTTGTCTTTCTTTTTCTTTTCAACATTGCTTTGGCTATTCGAGATATCATGGTTCCATACAAATTTTAGTACTGTTTATTCTAGTTCTGTGAAAAATGCTGTTGGTATTTTTGATATGGATCACATTAAATCTGTAGATAGCTTTGGGTAGTGTAGAAATTTTAACAATATTTGTTCTTCCATTCCATGAACATGGAATTTCTTTCCATTTCTTTGCATCGTCTTAAATTTCTTTCATCAGTATTTTATAGTTTTCAGAGTACAGGCCTTTCCCCTCTTTGGTTAAGTTTATTCTAAGATACTATATTGTTTCTGGTGCAGTTGAAAATGGGATGGTTTTGGGGCACCTGGGTGGCTCAGTCAGTTAAGCCTCTGACTTCGACTCAGGTCATGATCATCATGGCTTGTGAGTTCGAGCCCCCACATCAGACCCTGTGCTGACAGCTCGGAGCCTGGAGCCTACTTCGGAATCTGTCTCTGTCTCTCTGCCCCTCCTCTGCTCACACACTGTCTTTCTCTCAAATATAAATAAACATTAAAAAAGATTTTTTTTAAATGGGATAGCTTTTTTAATTTCTCCTTTTGCTGCTTCATGATTAGTTTTTTGGTGGAGTCTTTAGGTTTTTCTATATATAGTATCTTGTCATCTGCAAATATAGTTTTACTTCTTCCTTACCAATTTAGATGCCTTTTATTTTTTTACGTTGTTGAATTGCTATGGCTGGGACATCCATTACTGTTTAATAAAAGTGGACATCTTTCTCTTGTTCCTGACCTTAGGAGAAAACCTCTCAGTATTTCACCATTGAGTATATAATGTTGGCTGTGTGTTTTTCATACAAAGGCTTTTATTATGTTGAAGTATGTTCCCTCTAGACATACTTTGCAGAGGTTGTTTTAATCATGAATGCATGTTGTACTTTGTTGAATGCTTTTTCTGCAGGTGTTGAAATCAGAGTTTTTACCCTCTCTCTTATTGATAAAGTTATGTTGATTGATTTGCAAATATTGAAACACCCTTGCATTCTGGGAATAAATCCCACCGGATTGTGGTGTGTTTTGTTTTTCATGTGTTATTGGATTCAGTTTGCTAATATTTTGTTGAGGAGTTTTGCATTTATATTCATGAGATAGTTTGGCCTATAGTTCTCTTTTTGTGGTGTCTTCATCTGGTTTTGGTATCAGGGTGATACTGGCCTCAAAGAATGAATTTGTCTGTTTTCTTTCCTCTTCTATTTTTTTGGAATAATTTGAGAAGAATAGGTATTAACTCTTCTTTATGTGTTTGGTAGAATTTGCCTCTGAAGCCATATGGTCCTGGACTTTTGTTTCGGGGAGTGTTTTGATTACCGATTCAGTTTTGCTGCTGGTAATTGATCTATTCAAAATTTCTGTTTCCTCCTGCTGTTCAGTTTTGGTTGGTTATATGTTTCTAGGAATTTATCCATTTCTTCTAAGTTGATTTTCTGTTTGGATGTTGTGTCCATCAATGTAGTTTGGTGGTAAAGTCCCCTACTATTATTGCTATCAATTATTTCCTTTATGTTTGTTATTAACTCTTTCATGTATGTGGGTTCTCCCATGTTGGGTACGTAAATATTTACAATTAATATATCCTCTTGTTGGATTGTCTCCTTTATTGTTATATAGTGTCCTTGTTTGTCTCTTGTTACAGTCTTTGTTTGTTTATTTTGAGAGAAAGAGAACACACGGGAGGAGCAGAGAAAGAGGGAGTGAGAATCCCAGGCAGGCTCCACACTGTCAGCAGAGTCCAGTATGGAAATCGAACTCACAAACCATGAGGTCATGACCTGAGCTGAAATCAAGAGTCTAACCTACTGAACCACCCAGGTGCTCCACAGTCTTTGTTTTAAAGTCTGTTTTGTCCAATATAAATACTGCTACTTCAGCTTTCTTTTGACATCCATTTGTATGATAAATATTTCTCCCGTCTTCTCACTTTCAATCTGTAGATGTCTTTCAGTTGGAAATGAGTGTCTTGTAGGCAGCATATAGATGGGTCTTGTTTCTTGATCCACTCTGTTACCCTGTGTCTTTTAAAAATTTTTTTTTAATGTTCATTTATTTTTAAGGGAGAGAGAGAAACAACAAGCAGGGAAGGGGCAGAGACAGATGGAGACCCACAGAATTCAAAGCAGGCTCCAAGCTCTGAGCTGTCAGCACAGAGCCTGATGCAGGGCTTGAACTCATGAGCCATGAGATCATGACCTGAGCCGAAGTCGGTCGCTCAACTAACGGAGCCACCCAGGCACCCCTATCCTGTGTCTTTTGATTGAAGCATTTAGTCCATTTATAATCAGTAATTATTGATATGTATTTATTGCCATTTTGTCACTTGTTTTGTGGTTGTTTCTAGAGATTTTTTCTGAACCTTCTCTTTCTGTCTTGGTTTGTTGGCTTTCTTTAATGGTACATTTGGATTTCTTTCTCTTGATTCTTTGCATATCTATTACTGATTTTTTTATTTGTGGTTACCATTAGGTTTGTATAAAACATCTTCTGCGTAAAACAATCTGTATTAAGTTGATGGTCACTTAGGTTTGAACCTAGTCTTTATTCCTCTCCTCCCCGTTTTTTATGTATATGTTGCTATATTTTACATCTTTTTATGAATCCCTTGAGTGATTTTTACAGAAATACTTGTTTTTACTGTTTTTCTGATTTTTTTACTTTTCATACTGTCCCTCAGGGTATTTCCTTTGCACTCAGAGTCCCCTTTAGTTTTTGTCTGAGAAACTCTTTCTCTCTCCTTCTATTTTGAATGATAACCTTGCTGGATAGAGTATTATTGGCTGCCGATTTTTCCCTTTCAGAACTTTGAATATGTTATAACACTCCCTTCTGGCCTGCAGAGTTTTTTCTGAAAGATCTGCTGAGTGTCTCCTGTGGTTTCCCTTGTATGTAACTGCCTTCTTTTGCTGCTTTGAAAATTTCTTTAGAACTTTTTTTTTTCTATTTTTAATTACTATGTTTCTTGGTGTGGACCTCCTTAGGTTGAATTGGGGGGGGGGGATCTCTGTGCCTCCTGGATCTGGATGTTTCCTTCCTCAGATTAGGGATGTTTTCAGCTATTACTTTTTCAAATAAATTTTCTGCCCCCTTTTCTCTGTCTTCTTCTGAGATCCCTATAATGTGAATGTTACTACACTTGATGGTATCACTGAATTCCCTTAGGCTGTTTTCAATTTGCATAATTTTATTTCCTTTGCTCAGCTTGGTTACTTTCCATTACTCTGTTTTCCAGGTTGTTAATTCATTCCTCTGCTTCATCTATCCTGCTATTTATTCCATCAAGTGTATTTTAAGTTTCATTTATTGTGTTCTTGATCTCTGCATGGTTCTTTTTTTTTTTTGTACGTTTATTTTTTGAGAGACAGAGCATGAGCAGGGGAGGGGCAGAGAGGGAGGGAGACACAGATTCCGAAGCAGGCTCCAGGCTCTGAGCTGTCAGCACAGAGCCCGACGCGGGGCTCGAACCCACAGACCGTGAGATCATGACCTGAACTAAAGTCAGATGGTTAACCGACTGAGCCACCCAGGTGTCCCCTGCATGGTTCTTTTTTATCTCTGTGTTAAGGGTTTCATTGATGTCATTCACTCTTGTTAAATGAGTATCTTTATGATCATTACTTTAAATTCTACATCAGGCATATTACTTATATCCATTTTGCTTAGGTCTCTTGCTGTGGTTTGGTCCTGTTCTATCATTTGGGGCATATTTTTCTGTCTCCACATTTTGTCTAACTTTCTGTGTCTGTTTCTGTTAGGAAAGTCAGCTACTTCTCTTCCTTTTAACAAGAATAGCCTTATGAAGAAGAGGTCCTTCAGTGTCCTGCAGTGCCGTGTCCCCTGTTCCCCAGGGCCTGGCACTTCAAGGAGTGTCTTCTATGTGTGTTGTATCTTCTCTGTGGTTTTGTCTTAGCCTCTTCTTTCTTCAGTCCAGCTGTCTGCAGAGGCTTTCTTTGCCTATTGTGGGCAGTGTTTGGTCCCCAGTAGAGATGGAACACATTTTAACAGTGTGTGTAGTGGTCTGCTTGGGAAGTGAGACCTGACCTTCCCCCCGCTTCAACTGCCACCTCCAGAACTGAGGTCCCGCAAAACATGAGTCAAGAGATGTGTTGGCAGGGTTTACACTGACCTTTTGGGGTACAGCCCACAACTCCACGACTTAAGGCGGATGAGTGGGAAGGATGAGTCCACAGAAGTGAGGAGGGGTGGAGGGTGTTGGTGCAGGCGATTTAGGTAACAAGTGTCAGAGCCAGAACCCCGCTATTTGGGTTTTTTATACTTGGGGGTGGAGTAGGGAGATGGTACCTGTCAGCTCCTTTGTTCCTAGAGCCATCTTCCTGGTTGTCCCTGTCTTTCCAGGTCATGCTCTAGGATGAGCAAATTATTCATCTCTCAGCTGCCCCTGGTGCTTTTCAAACTACCGATTCCTTGCTGTATCTGCACTGGCTGTGTAGTTTCTTGGGGATGGGGGTTAGGGGGGGTGAATTCTGCTTCCTAATGCCCTCCAGGTTCTCCTAGAGCAGAGCCTGCAGAATTTAAAAATTCCAGGCTTTAAATCCAGCTGGTTTGTGAGTTGTTACTCACAAAATTCTGCCCCTCTTGCTTTCAAAGGCAGGTATTACGAGGTATACGTCTTCCCTGTTCATGGGCTCCCAGGTGTGAAAGTCTGTTTTTTGCCCTTCTCCACACCACCGGCTCCGTTCCCACTGTGGACCACATCTTGACCCTTCCTACCTTCTTCGGGTGTGGTCTTTTCTCTACCTTTAGTGGAATTTGTTCTGCCAATCTGCAGATCATTTTCTGGGTTATTTATGTTGATGTATTATGTATCTGTGAGACAAGGTAAGCTTAGAGTCCTCCTACTCTGTCATCTTCCCAGCCAAGCTAGTTCTGCTATTATTTCAGTTTCTACTTACTATATTTTTTCCCTCTTGCTTTTCATTGAGTAGCAATGGAAATTTTTCTTCTACCTGCTTAAAAGTAATAATACATGCCACGGGCACCTGGCTGGCTTTGTTGAGGGAGCATGCGACTCTTGATGTCGGATTGTGAGTTCAAGCCCCACGTGTTGGGTGTAGAGGTTACTAAAAAATAAAAAGTGGTAATACATTCCAGTTTTTTTTTTCGATTTTACTCAATAGTAATCATTTGTTTACCCCAGTTGGTTTAACTGCCATCTAAGTCTTCCTGACAAGACATTATACTCTTATGTTCTTGGTCTTCCTAACCATACCATGTTGGTATTCTTTGGAATTTTGGTTTTGTATTGTTGATATACTTCATTTTGTTTTCCATTGGCCCTAGCTGTTTCAGATTACAAACTTTGCCAGAATATTTTATTTGCTCGCCACTACTTCCTATATCTCTTCTCATGTCTAAATTTATTTTTTGTATTTGACCACTTCCAAGAATATTTTTTAAATGGATCTTTTGTGAAAATAATTTTGAAGGTTTATATTCCTGAGAATTTTTGTAAAGTAAACTCTACCCCCAACGTGGGGCTCAGCCTCAACAACCCCAAGATCAAGAGTCACATGCTCCACCGAGTGAGCCATGTGCTCCAAGAATATTTTTTTTTCTTTAAATGTTTGTTTATTTTTGAGAGAGCGAGCCCATGAGCAGGGGAGGGGCGGAGAAGGAGGGAGACACAGAATCCAAAGCAGGCTCCAGGCTCTGAACTGTCCGCACAGAGCCCGACGTGGGACTCGAACTCACAAACCGCGAGAC
Source organism: Acinonyx jubatus (assembly GCF_027475565.1). NCBI lineage: Eukaryota > Metazoa > Chordata > Mammalia > Carnivora > Felidae > Acinonyx > Acinonyx jubatus. The sequence continues at coordinate 26,823,971 of NC_069381.1, forward strand.
CATGACCTGAGCTGAAGCCAGACGCTCAACCAACTGAGCCACCCAAGTGTCCCAGCCGAGAATATTTTTTATTACATTCTCAAATGAGTTTTTCTTGATATAAATTTTGAGCTCAAAGTTCTTTTTCTTCAGCATTTTGGAAATGTGATTCTTTGTCTCTCACATAAGGATACTGTTGAGAAACCTGATGTCAGTCTGATTCTTCTCCCTTTGTAATCGATCTATTTCTCTTCTGGGAGCTTTCAGAATTTTTGCTTTTCTTAGATGGTCTTTAAAACCATCTCTCGCTGTCTTGCTACAGTGTTTCTGGTTTCAGTACGTTTCCCCTACTTATCCATGAGTTCTTTGATCTTTCTTTAATTCTGGTCTTACTACATCAAATATTTCCTTTTCTACCTCTTCCATTTCCTTCTAGGACTCCCAGTTACTCACATGTCGGCACTTCTGTTCTGCCCCTGGACTGCTGTCTTTTTCCTTTCCTGCTTTCTGGTGGTAAAGATCCTCAGGATGCTGATTTGTTTTGACCTGTATCTGTCACTCTATCCCATTCATTATATTTTTCATCCTGGGTATTTCCCTGTACTTCCTGTTCCTGTTTCACACTGCTAATGTTTCCCTGTACATTTATTTTGCTTTATTTTTAGTTCTCGACTAATGTGTGTATTTAGTTTGCTGTCTTTGGGGCTGAGGGTTGTACACCCCAGGCAGCATCTGGTTATTTTGGCCAATGAGCTCATGTTTCTAAAGAGCACCAGCTCCTGTCTAGTAACATTTATTGATGAAAGGCCAAGGCCAGGCTCTATGCTGTCCATCCCAGTGAGATTAAGAAGGGGAAGGTAATAACCTCCAGACACCTCAAAGGCTCTATTAACTGCTTTACCAGTAGTTGCTTCAGATCCTTAGGAAGCAGCAGCAACTTCCTAGTTGTCATCTTCCAGTCTTGGGGCATTGGAGAGGGAAGGGTTTTTTAATCTCAAGAGCAGCCCAGCCAAGCCCTTCTCATCTCAGCAGAGCTTACGGCCCTGCCCTGACAGTGTCCCGCTGACACCAGTGAATTGACTGATTATTCCATGTGCAGCAAAGGGTAGACTTCTCACTTACGGCCTACCTCCCAGTTTATGATGACCTTCAGTCTCCTAGGCATAGTTACAGGATTTGGGGGTGGTTTGTTGCTGGGTTTGGTGGTGGTTCCTCAGATTTATGCCATCTCCTAAGGTGTATTATTTTGGGGAGGAGAGGAGCCAGTAGCCTATGCCACTTTATCATCTTAATAAGGACCAAAGCCCCTACTATATCTTTACTGTTTTCTTTTTCAATGTTTCAATGTTGTATTTTACATGTCTCTCTTACAGTTTTACAAATATATCCAATCTGTTAACTTCAGTTTGGAAGTGGTGGTGGTGGTGACGGCAGTGGTGGTTTTAATGTCTAATCTGACAACTTTTGCCCATTAAGTGGTCACATTTTTAAAAAACTGCTTTCTCCCCCTTCATTCCTGTACGGTTTCACTGATTGAAGTACTTTTTTCTTCCCTTGTCTGGTGCAGATGTTACATATGCCAGTTACTAATTGTTAATGGTGTCCTCAATATTTATAACATGAATACTTGACTTGAATCCAGGACCTTAGCTTACTGGAAGGACCTTAGCTTACTTTAATTTCAATCATTTGACCCCACCCCCACCCCAATCTTATTTTGTTGTTCATATTTTAACTCCTTCTCTTTATTCTCCTAAGTAATACTTCTGGGAGCTTAGTAGGCCATGTTTCCCTGGAGTGTCAGCTCAGTTCAGCAGTGACAAGATCTGCCATCTTTTCCCTTGTTCAGCTGACATTTTCCTTTGAGAAGCCACATCTCCCACATCTCTAGGATGGATCACCCTCTTAGACTGTGCTCACCACAGGCACGCTCTGAAGTGCGTATCAGCCACTGTGCTAAGGAGTAGAGACAAGACGATGAGTAAGGGGACACTGGTGCTTTGGTAAGGCTGAATATTTCCTGTACTCAACTGGAAATATGCCTAACAGGACAGCAGCATTGGTTTCTGGGTTTTGTCCTTTTTTTCAGTGGGAAGAGTAGGGGATGAAAAATTCATCATCTCGGAGATAAAAGCATATCCTTCAGTGAGCTGTGGCTGAGGTAAGATGTAGAAATGAGCCCCACACCCCAAAACAGGACAAGTCCAGAAGGCCAGTAAGTGATCAAGTCCTGGTCTCCTGCCCACCTTCTCCTCCTGTGTAGCCTGACCTGCAGCCCTGAGGAAACCTGTATCCCTGGCCTGAAGCGATTCAAGCTTTTGCTTCTGTGATTACTTCCAACCTTCAGGATGGGACAGCTGCCGCTCCTCTTCAACGTTGCACTAGATACGCACTTCCAGACCAGTGGTGCTCACAGTGTGCCCGCCCCCGGATCTGCAGCGTAGTGTCTCCTGGGAACTTAGTAGAAAGGTACATCCTCCTGTGCCAGACCTCCATCAGAAAGTCCACAGTCGATCCCCCACAGTCTGGCATCAGGCCTCCCAGGCTTTTGATCCAGCCCACAGACTTCTGCGAGACCCGAGTTCTAATTCTGTCATTTATTGTATGTGGACGGAGTTATTTCTTGCTATGCCTCAGTTTCTGTATCTGTGAAAACAGAGCCAATTCTGCTCATGCCCAGGGGGGTTTTGTGCGCAGGGCCTTGGGTAGGGAATGAGCTCCATTGTCCTCTCCCCTCCCCTTCCTGGGAGAGAGACTGTACACCAGCCCTCCTCCTACCCTACATGCTGTGCAAGCTGCTCCATGAACACTGCACTGTGTTCTGGGGCATGAGGCTACCCCTATTGCTTTGAAAATCCAAAAGGGAAGCACAGGGGTCCAGAAATCTAAAGTCCACACCCTGGGTGTTAGGACACTCTGAATTCCTTGCTTGGTTCAGAGGGTGGGGTGAAGGTGGAGGAATGAATCATTTTTGTGTTAACAGAAGGTTGGAGAAGAGGACAGAAAACCCCCTCCCTGAAAGCCAGGGGGGAGCAGCTGGCCAGCAGAGGCCGGGAGCCTGCACCAGTGGCCAGGCAGCGGCTGAGGCAGAATCTCAGCACCATCAGCCACACACACTGATGCCAAGGCCCACAACTTCCTTATTGGAGGCTATCGCATCCCAGGGATGCATAGGTGGCTGGACCCATGGTACAGGTCAGCAGTGTAGCACAAAGCAGCACACCCAGCAGGTACACATACAATTAAATAGCATGTTTAATCATCTCACAACAGACAGTAGTGCAGTAGTGTAAACTAAGTTTCTTTTCAAAAAGTCACTCCCTCAAAGCTCCCATTCCCCAACACCCAGGATGACCATGGCTGAGGAACCAGTGACAGGGCCAGAGGGATTCAGGAAGTCTCTGCTCCAAGGAGCTAAAAGTCTGTCCAGGTAGCCTCACAAGTAGCCGAGAGCCCTATGAGGAGTTGATGTGCGCACATTCTGACACACACACACACATGCAAGGGACACACAAGACAGAGGAGACCGCCATGGGGCAGTCGCACACATGCGCTCATGCCATCACATTCCAGTCAGCGTGTGACTGACTGTCTCCTGCGGGCAGGGCATGGGGGCCTGAGTCCTGAAGCAGCAGGTCAGGAGGAAGGAAAGGGTCTGTGGCCAGCCCAGCTGTCTGACAGATGGCCCAGCAGCCAGAGGGGCCCCTCCATTCCGGAAATAGCCAGTCCTCCCCTAATCTCAGGCTGGACATGGGCATCAGTGGTGAGGACAGGGGGTTCCACTTTCTCTGGACCTAGCGAAAAGATAACGGCTCTGTCCCAAAGAAGAGGACAAAGAATGTGCCCACAGGCAGGCTCTCGGAGCAGGAGGCTGGTGGTGCTTGTTCTACAGCCAGGACTTGCTGTGCGGGTGCCCTGGGAGCAGCAACACTGCCAACAGGGAACTGGAGAGGCAGCTGGGAGCTGGCTGGACAGCCCTTGGAGCAGAGGAGGGGTTTGCGAAAAAGGAGGCCCTGAGGTGAGGACATTTGGGGGGGGGGGCGGCTACCAGAAGGGTTTTAAAGAGGAAACCTCTTCGTTCACAGCTTCATTCGGGGTTCCCGGAGACAGTCTCTGGATTCAGGTGCCAGCAGCTCTGGTTGAGGGTATTAGGGTGGAATGACCAGCAGATGCTGGGAGAACAGCTGCCCACGGACATGGGAGGTATGAGAACCAGCCTGGCAATGCTCTGGACTCGCACTGCCCACCCCTACCCTGAGGAAACAGACCAAGTAGCTACAAGATCTCCTCTCGTGGGCTCCTGGCCTTAAGTGGGGTCTGCCCGTTGGGCACGGAGCCATTCTGACCATGCAGGAGTTTGCCCTTCTCTCGGTCTGGCCACGTGAAGATGGCATCATCACTGTCCAGCTCCGACTCAGAGCGCATCAGGCTGCTGCTCAGCATTGGGCCTTTCTGTTTGATGCCTGCGAGAGAGAGGAGAATCCAGGCTCAGGAGCACAAAACCTTCCTCGGCCTCAGCCACACCCTGTACCCTTCTCCCAGCCTGAAGAGGAACAGAGGGACGGGAAATAACAGAACTGGGTTGCAATGTGGATTCCTTGTCTCCAGTATCTATTAGCTTTGGTTAACAGTGCCACCTAATGACCCATTCTCCTCTTGTTGAAATGTGCAATGTTTTATCACCTCCCTTTATGAACAGGATGGAGCTCCCACAGGAGGCAGGAAAGCACGACAAATGAGAACTCAGCTCTAGAGGACAAACTTTTCACCATACCCCGGCTCAGCATGGATGGTAAAGGGCTTGCCCGAGTTCCCAACATCGAGTGAGTACGCAACCTCGCTCCCCACAGATGCTTGCTCTGGTTCCACTGCGTGGATGCTAGAAGCAGAGAGCCTGACTGGAGTACCAGGGACTCCCAGAGACAGTCCCAGGCCATCAGTGCATCAGAACACACAAACAAGGACCCATAAGAAGCACCTAAGTTCAGAAAGGATGCTTGAGATTCTGCAAGCCATTGCAGTCACCTTCACTACCTATCCCTGTGGCTGCAGAAACCACACCGAAAAAACAAAGCCACAGGATGAGGTGTGGGAAGTGCCAACAGAAAACCGCACGTGGTAGTGTTCTGGGCCCTACACCACCCACCCTGGAGCTGACCTACCTCCTTTTTGAAAAAGGTGACCAGACAGGTGAGGTATGTTTGAAACCCCATATCCAATAGTCACTCTCCCTTCCCCCTGGTCCCACCCAGATCCCCCAAAACACTGAAGTAATGTCCTGAGATGCCTTCTCAGCCATTCTGCCCCTTCTTGGCCAGGAAAGCTGATACCAGTGTCCCAGGCTTCTCCAGTGTGGCGAGAACAGTGGGCCAACATAAGAACGAAGCCCAGGGGAGGCTCAACCCCTTCCCCTGTGTGCCTGTGAAGCCTTCCCTCCCATGCCCACATGAAGCTTCCCTTCTTCCCCAAAGCCCTCCTTCCTCCACAGCTACAGAGGACAGGAGCGGAAGAGGGAGACATGCACCCAGCACCACACCAGACAGCACTCACCCAGGGCCTTCCCACACTCACTCCTGCTCTGCCTGGAGAACTGAGCGATCTCACCCACTAAACAGTACAAGCTGGGCCTGGACAGGAGCTTCTGCAGCCACACTCCTCAGAACAGCCACAACTGGAAAGAATTCAACTGCCTGTCAACAGTACACCTGCCAGATGTATTAATACAGTGGAAATTACACAGCAGGAAATGGACAAACGACTGCTCTGCCTGACAGCACGTCGGGAAGTCATAAGTGTAATGGTGAATGGAAAGGGCCAAATACAGTGATTCCCTTTATATAAACTAAAATATCAGAAGTACGTTGGCAGGAGGAAGAGGATGACGGGAAAGAAAGGGAGCTGATTATATGGGCACGTTCACTTGCAGGAAACCTATCCAGCTGTCCGCTGGGCTGAACCACAAAAAACTACCATTTTTATGGGTTCAAAAAAGTCACACACTATTAATTTTGTATGGTTCAATCTAATATGCTTCAAAAGAAAGCTTTGGAAAATCAATAGAATAGCAAAAACAAACCCAAAACCACAGTCGCTGAACGGAAAGCAGGTCTCCTGAGGCTTGCCTTGGGAGCTCACCCAGGCGGGTGCACCGGCTCCCCAGGCAGCCCTCATCAGAGCTCAGCCTGGTTCCCAGCAAACAGGGTCTCTGTCAGCGCGCTTCCACGTGCATTACCTTTCTTCGCAAGGGGCCTGTTAAATCCACGCTTCAACCTATCAGCTTCCGTGCCTTACGTTGACAGGCTTGAATCCCCTTCTCCCCTACCTGCTAGTGGCTCTGCTCTGCGGTGCACCCACTAATCTGCTGAGTCCACAACTGATCTGCTGGCCAGAGCCAGAAGACCAAGTGCAAGGGGGCTCTCACCTGTCCCTCAGCTACACACTGCCCACAGAGAAGGGCCTCCTGACTCTCCTCTTTCTCCTCCTGGTGACCCAGATGCAACTGGGCTCTCCCTTGCTGCCCCCCCTTCACTGGATGTCTGCCTCCTGCCCATTTTGCCTCTTCAACGCAGCACTTCCTGGTGCTATCACCCAGCCCTGTGTCCCCCACCCTCTCCTTTCTTGAGCCCCATTCCCTCTCTCCTCAGGAGCCTTACCTCTGTCTTCTGCCTCACCCTGCTTCACTTCTAAAGGACTTTTTTTCAATATTTAGGGCTTCCATTTCCTCACTGCATACTTACTGCTGGAACAACCTACATTTTCACTTCTGCTACCATTCACCATTCTACTCTAGCTCTTCAGGTGACCAGAAACTTCCCCAGTGTCATCTTCATGGACAGTTCTTATCCCTGTCTGCAACAGCTAATACTGCTGACCGCTCCCTAACGGTGCACCTCTTCCCTCACTGACGGCCCTTCATGGGCTCCTCAGCTCTGGACTCTTTGGTCCCTCAACATTTTCCCCAGAAGGGATGTGACCCACTTTTGTTTTGGCCCTCACCAGCATGTAGAAGATTCTTACACTGACACTTGTAGTCCAACTGTTCTACTGGGTTCAAGTGAATTCATCTTTTGTTACCCCAGCCGGCACTGCACTGATGTCTTAATTGTGTCTACAGAATCATTCTCTGTCCCTCAGGTCAGAAGTCAGCCCTGACCTTTCCCGTCCTCCATCTTGTTGACCCCATGTTGGTCGAGTCATCGTCACCTCCCTCTCGGACCACTGCAAAAGTCTCCTTGCTGGCCTCCACATGGGATATCTCCCCTTCAGTCAATTACAGGTGTCATTAGAGACTAATTTTCCTAAGCCAGCACTTTCAAGATGACACTTCCTGTCACCATCAGAATTAATGCTTAACCCTGGCTGATGTTCAAAACCTTCCGCACTTTTGTCCTCACCAATCTTCCAGCCTCATTTCCTCAACACCATTCGCAAGCGTCCTGAAGCAAACACTTCTCTTCTCCGGCATTTCCTCTCCAGTACCACCCAACCCACACCTGCTCAGAGCAGAAGCTCCAGGACCAGCTTGCACGTCTCCTTTTCTCCCACACCTCTCGGCTAACATGCCACAAACTGCATCAAGTCTTCCCTGCAAAGATACCTGGAATCTACGTGCCTCTCCCTATCTTACCATCTCTCCACCATTAGGACATTCCACTGAATCCTCTTTTACCTGCTCTTGCCCGTCTGATTCCTACACAGCAGCCAGGGTTGTCTCTTTTTAAAATGTAAACCAAATCAGACCATTCACCTGCTTAAAAAGCTGCCTGTGGCTGCCCACTACTCTCAGAAGGAGCCCACAGCTAGGTCCCTGCTCACCTGTGCAGCCTCATGCCACTGGCCCCGTGCTCACCATGTCCAGTATGTCACCTTCCTCTATTTCCTCAAATGCCCTCTGCTGCTTCCAGCAGCTGGCCCTTTACCGACTTTGCTCCTTCGCCTGGAATGCGCTTTCACAGAGTCCTTATGTGGCTAACTCCTACTCGTCCCTTGGGTCTCAGTTCAAGTGTTCTTCTTTACAAAGACCTTTTTTTTTTTTTTTTTAATTTTTTTTTTCAACGTTTATTTATTTTTGGGACAGAGAGAGACAGAGCATGAACGGGGGAGGGGCAGAGAGAGAGGGAGACACAGAATCGGAAACAGGCTCCAGGCTCTGAGCCATCAGCCCAGAGCCTGACGCGGGGCTCGAACTCCCGGACCACGAGATCGTGACCTGGCTGAAGTCGGACACTTAACCGACTGCGCCACCCAGGCGCCCCTACAAAGACCTTTCATTATCACATGCTGTGTATCTGGGAGTTTGCATATTTCATGTCTGTCTCATAGAAGCTCCAGAGCAGCAGAGTCTGTCTGGCTCACCGTATGTAACTGGTATCTGGCAGAGGGCCTGGCAAACAGTGGTCTCAATCCATATGCACAGAGGAATAAGACACAATCTCTGCCCTCACCAATGTCACTGACTGGTAGGGGAAAGATACAGAACTAATATAGGGACAGAAATTCCAAAACAGTCACGTGACAGATGAGCATGACATTTACAGGTTAAGGGAGGGATGACAAAAATGACAAAGCTTTCTGGACAGAAATATGAACCAAGTCAACAAGGCGATAGATCTCAGAGAAGCCAACAGATAAGAGCTCACCCAAGGCCACGTTAGCCAGACCCAAAGTCAGTCACCAAAGGATTTCGAGGGGTGGGAAAACTTTCAGAGTAACATGAAAACAACCTTGGCCACCAGCTGGGGGGTGGACTGTGCACGTTTTTACCTCCAGGCTCCATTTCAGTGTTTCTACTTCTCTGGTTTTACAAGCCCCACCACCTCCAGGTACCACCCCAAGATGTTCTCTACCCAAGGTGCATGGGTGCAGAGCCCAGGCCGCCTGAGAGCATTTTTTTTTTTTTCCTCTAATGTGTCTGTGCTCCCTCAGTAGACTGAAATTCCAAGGGCAGAGCCAGGGTGTCAGAACTCTCTGTTTTCCCCTCCAGCCTCTCCTAATACAAAGCTTTAAGTATGAACATGTTTGATAAATGCTTTGTATAAAAACAGTTCTGTTGGCAGAGTGTTTAGGTTAGAGTCCCATAAACAGGCGATGCAGGTCCTGTGGCCTCATGATGATGAATGGAAACCTCACCCATGACGACACCCAGCCAAGGAAGGGAGCCCCTGCGCACCCTGACCGCCAGCCCCATCACCCAAGCCATCTCAGTGCTTGTGCAGTTGGTGATTCCTTGGTGGGAGGCACCTGAAAGACGAGTCCTGTGCACTGGGACCAGCAGGGAAGCTGCCCTCCTGCCTGTTCTAAGCCACCAGCGGAGCCCATGGATCTATCTGCCAAATACAAGGTAGAGGAAGGCCAGCTGAGGAAGAGGCCAGCTGGAGACACTGATTTCAATCCCACTGCTGCCACACCTTGTTGTCTGCCCAGAAAGGACAGACTTGTCAGGCATAAGAGACCAAGGTCCCTGAGCATGACTAACAGGGGGCAGCATGAACAGCTGAAAGCCAGGAGGAATCCCTGAGGGGAGTGAGCATGCCAAGGAAAGCAAGAGGCTTAGTCCTTCTGCAAAGAGAAGCAATACTGAGAAGTGAGCCCCAGATCAGAGCTCACCCAGCAGGCAGCTTCTGCCAGTGCACGGCAAGGTCAGCCCTCAGCGTTTAACAAGCAAGAGTCAAAATGCTTTTCTAGAACAAACAGCTGTTAGCAACACATTTAGGAGGGGACTATAGTGACAGTAGCTCTTCACAGGGAGAGTACACAAATCTAGAGGCCTCCGTCCCCAACCCCCAGGACCACTACCTGCTCGGGAGGTTGGCTTCAGTTCCAGGCTCTCCTGATCCGTGGCATCTAGGATCTTATACTTGCTTTTCCTCTTGGGTTTTCCTTTCTGCCTGAAAAACACAATCCCCACAGCTGCTCAAGAAGGGGGTTCTGTGTGAGATTAGGGAGCTCACCACAGGGTGACGGCCAGACTACATAGAGGGCCCCATCCTGGTGAGAGCTGCTTAATGGGAGGACTGTTTTCCCTTGCAGGAAGGTGGCGACTGTGATTTGTTTTTCAAGTAATGCCTCACCGATTCTGGGAAAGGAAGGTGACTCTGACTATCTTACCATGGAGCCACCACTCCACAGCAGCAAGGAAGGAGAGACTGGTTAACAACACAAACGTAATGGGGTACAAGCTTGTCCTGCTCGCCACACACAGGCCAGTAAGTCAAGGGGAAAGATGAATGGGGTGAGAAAAACGACTTCACTCAGAAAATCAGCAAACCGAGGAGATGGCGGACTCCTGTCCCGAAGAACCATCTACCCCAGCATGATATTTGAGCTTTTCTGTTAGGGTGGAGGAAGTGGGAGGAGGCTGGAGTCGAAAGGTGACTGATGTCTGCAGACATCCAAGGAAGGCTGTGTAACTTCTCTGTCCTAGGTTGGTTGATATCTGTAGGAATCTGATCATGTTTCTGTGAATCTCAAACATAGCACAGGCCTATCTGAAGGTACTTGCTTATCTCCTTGAGTGAGGTAGGTCTCAGGTTAAAACAACAGTTTTTTGTTCATCTCAGCTATAAGCAAAATTCCTTCAATGATTAACATGCCTACGTACAGGGCCCAGCAGAAGTTTCTAAGCTGTAGGTCACAGCAGCAAGGGAAAGAGGCAACGTGGAGTCAGGCACAGTTTCTCCCTATTACATTAAGAGAACAAAAACCCTGTGCTTGAGGGGTGGGGGGTGAAAGAAAGCATCTACTAATGGTGGTTGTCTCAGGCTGGTGGAAATTATCAAAAATTATTTTCACTTTCTAGGTTTCATGTGAAACCTAGGCTCAATATTGCAGGCTCTGTCTCAGCTCTGTCACGTATTAACTGTGTGTCCGTGGACAGGTGGGGTTGTTTTCCTGGGCCTCCATTTCCTTAGCTGTAAGATGAGCAAAGGTTCTCATATACATTAAAAAAAAGGTATTACAGGGGCGCCTGGGTGGCTCAGTTGGTTGAGCGTCTGACTTCAGCTCAGGTCATGATCTCACAGCTCGTGAGTTCAAGCCCTGCGTCAGGCTCTGTGCTGACAGCTCGGAGCCTAAAGCCTGCTTCATATTCTGTGCCTCCCTCTCTCTGCCCCAACCCACTCACATTCTGTCTCTGTCTCTCTCAAAAATAAACAAACATTTAAAAAAAAATTATAATTTAAAAAAAAGGTATTACCTACAAAATGTTATCATGGTGTCTGGCACACAGCAGTGTAGAAATCATACTTATTATTAATAATGAAAAGCATACAATAAATATTCCCATTAAATATCATTTGAGAGGAAGACTCAAAAAAACCTAGAACACTTAATCATGACTAATCTAAGTCTACAGTTACATGAAAGTACATAGACACGTGAATCCCAACTAGAAAGGAAGGCATAAAAATTGAGAACTCATGTGTCAAGTGGTGAGACAGGTGGAGTGGGAGTAATACAGAACACCTATCCTAGACAGATGTGACTCAGGTCCACATTCCAGGCCCATCATGGCTATGGCCACGCTTCCCAGGTTGTGCATCAGTGCAGTGACAGCCACTTGGCTGAGGGGTGTGTTCCTGCCCTCAGGAGTGGCAGAGGGTAAGGAAAGCCTTTCTGTGCATGCCTTGGGTGGGCCAAACGACTTTAACAGTGACAGGAAGGGAGGGACCCCCCCAAGACTTAGCACCTTCCACGTGGAAAATGCCAGATACCTCCCTAATGAATGAAGACACAACTAGAAGCTCTAATGAATTTTCAAGGAGAATCCATCTTACCTCTTACAACAACAGATCACAGTCCAGGACAGGATTCCCAGGGCGACAACGATGACAAAGGAAGCAATGATAACATACAACACGCTCCACTCTGCCAAGAGAAACAAAATGGTGAGGGCTGTGAAGAGAGAGGGGCCAGCAGGACAGTCTGGGCTGCCTCGGCCTCGGGCAGGTGGCTTCGCTCTGCAGACAGGAAAGCTGCTCAGGGAAGGTGAGACCTTGCAGTTGTAGGCAGCTGAAGCTTTCACCTTTCTAAACCATCCCTGCTGAGACCCTGAGGCAGTGTAGCAGGTTGTAAGGAGCTTTCCCAGAAGGAAAGGGGGAACAGACACTTGCAGACTTCCACTAGGCTATGGCACAGAGACACCCCGCAAAAGACAGGAGGCCTTGCAGCCAGTCTGATCTAGGCTGCAATTTGCAGTTGGTCTGATTTAAGCTTGGTTCTTTGTACAACACTGCTTCAGAGCTCTGCTCTAATCCTGAGCAGCGTGGAGGAAGGAAGTAAAAGTCCTCTGCAAACAGAAAATACACAGAGTTCTTCTCCTCGCTTGCTCATCTGCCTCGGAAACACCAACACCCACCTGCTCAACTCAGAACTACAGTCAGTGCCAAACCGGCTGGCACAGCGCCAGGCAGAAAACTCACCACAGTTGCTGTCTCCGTCCCTCAACTGCACCTTGATGAAATTCTCCATCCAAAAAGGGTCACAAATACAGCGTTTGGTGAATGAATCACAGTGGCCATGGTCAGAACAGTTCAACTGGCATGCTGAAAGTAGTAGGAAAGGGAAAAGGTCAACAGGAGTCAGAGCCAGACTGGCAGCTGCCAGCGCCCCTGCTGTGGCCCGTGGGGAAATTCCTTGGACACCCGCCCCGAGGGCTTTTACAGCTCGGGCATATTGCCCATGATCATCGCCACGGTCAGATGAAACTGGAGCAGTCAGGACACTGAAGACAGTTCCGGCTGCTTTTACTTATTGTTACTCTCTGCCAGCAGTACGTCATCTTTCATGGCCCACAGACCCCCCCCTTCTTTGCATCGTTTAATTGCCAAAATAAAATACATGGTATTACAAAGGAAAGCAATTATATTGCACATGTTTTTTAAATATTGAAGAATATAAAATTCTAAGCTAATTATACATATACATGTGTCTTTATGAAAACATCAAGTAACAAGATTTAGAAGCGAGTCTAACAACTGTCATGATTTTGAAGTAGTGATGAGTAGTAATGATACTTCATCACGTAGTGTGCTATGACGTTATTTGTGATTCCTATTGCCTTAAAGTCACAGGTTCTGTTAATATTACTGGAGTTCGTCGCCCACCTTCACAACAGAGGGAAATAATGAACTTCAGTTAAAGGTAAGTGAAAATAAAGATGTCATTTTCTTCCCATTCAAACTCCTTGCCCCTCTGAACACTAGCTCATGGACCCATGGACCCCAGGTTAAAACCTCTGCAACAAGTCAGGACTCTTCCATGTCCCTGGTAGTGGAGCTAAGCGATTATATCCATGTTCCTCAAGAACAGGTGATGAAGCCTGAGGACAGCAGGACTGTGGTGAACTGTGGGCACTGGGCAGGCTTGTATTCCCAGCTTCCCAGAATTACTCACTGACAGTATTGATTTCCAGGGCTCTGAATATCAGAAAGTCTGCTTTTTGCTTCCGCAGCTCATTCTTGAGCATCGCTGCCACCTCATGGCCTTTGAAGATCTGGTGGGGAGGCTCGTTTTGAACAAAAAATACCATCTTGGTGCTGCAGAGACATGCAACAGTATGAATGAGCTGAAGCCGTCAGCAATAATAGCAGTAGCTGCCATTTGCTAAGCACTTTATGCCAGACACTGTGCGAAGCATTAGACACATTCTCTCACAGCAAGCCAGTGAGAAAGGTGTTATCAGCGTCCTCTCCATTTTACAGAGGACAACACTAGGGCTCAGAGGGGTTAAGTAACTTGCCCAAGGTCACACAGTTAATTATGGCAGAGCCAAATTCCAACCCTGGTATGTCTGACTACACCTATGCTTTTAGAAATGCCCTAAGCTGTCCTAGCTAACAAGACAACCCATTCCAAACAAGTAACTGGAGGTCAGGAAAATGGAGATTTGGTTACAACTACATCTCTGCTGTCAGCCTTTTAACAGCTAAGACTGTGGTGTGGTGCTGTTGGGTCTGTGCCTAGGTTACCTGTAGGACAAACCATAATGCTCTGAAAAATGTATGTTGTTGGACAGCATCAAAGCATTATCCATGGGTCAAAACAGCCAAATGATCATTACTGTGACGGCAACAAGAAAGACCCCACACAGTGGTGTGGCTGGTGCAAGATTATACTACCCCATGTCCAGAATCTGTTTGCTTTCTGTCAACTTCTGTCCAGGGCAGGCCATGTTTGATCTCACCTCTATATGGGCACAAAGTCTGCTGTCTATGCCGTGGCCTTAAGAGGCCTTTTGGAGAGCCCCCTTGACTCCATGTTAGTCTCACAAATGAACCTTCTCAATCAGTGGGTCACTCTGGGTTGTAGGTGTGCCCAAGATATTGATCCCTTCAACACACAGAGTGGCTGGCTGGGACCCGGAGGCCCCAGACCAGTTGCTTCCAGTATAACCAGCCGTATCTATTTATCCCAAAGTGCCATACACATAGCATCACTGCCTATGTGTATCATGACATAAAAGTTTGGGAAGCACTGTCATAAAAGACTTCATAAAGTCCTCTGCACAGTGAGACTAAGGGTGGGGTATTATAAATTTCAGAATCAAGACACAGACCTTTGTCATAAAAATGTGTGGTCCATTTCTCATTATTTTCTCCCAGTTACCTAATCCATGCGAACAGTTTCAATTTCTCTATATATACCAATAACCCTCAAATATTTATCTCCTCTCCCCTAGTCTTTCCAGAATGACCACATCTATATCTGCAGAAGCTTGCTGGGACATCCACCCCATCCGTATCTCTCATAGGTACCTCTAACCCAACAGGTCTCAAAATAAACTTACAATAACCAGCAACCGAGCACACTCTGTGTGGTAGGGATACGAACATTCTCTTATTTAACTCTCAGTAACAATCCTACAAAAGTGTACAAGTGGCAGGCTAGGCTTGGAGAGGGGCAGTACCTTGCCCATCATCCCAGAGCAGACACTAATGGAGCAGGGCTCAAAAGCCAGGTCTGTCTGGTGTCTGGTGTCTGCCCCATGCTCTTTCCTGCGATCATAGACTCCCTGCCTGCAAGCCTATCCTCTTGAATTCCTCAACTTGGCCAATCAGTCCAAGTCAGAAACTCAGAGCCACCGTGCTGCTTCTCTTCCTCATGCATCGTCTTCCAGATGCAGGGAGAGCAAGTGTGCTGGCAAACCCTTCCGTGACACGTCCAGCAGCACTCTTGCTAATGTCTTAGCACTACTTCTGCCCAGCCAATCCCCACCAGCTTGGGTCAATCCAGGCAGCCACTTGCCCTGTTCCTGTTCACAGGCTGCCAGCAGAGATTACAAAGAAAATCCCTGGGGTGCCCGGGTGGCCTGGTGGGTGAAGCATCCGACTTCAGCTCAGGTCATGATCTCATGGTTCATGAGTTCGAGCCCCATGTCTGACTCTGTGCTGACAGCTCAGAGCTTGGAGCCTGCTTTGGATTCTGTGTCTCCCACTGTCTCTTTTGCCCCTCCCCTGCTAGCACTCTGTCTCTCTCCCTCTCTCAAAAATAAATAAAACCACCCCCCCCCCCCAAAAAAAGGTCTTATTATCATGCTCTGACCCAGTGAAACTTCAGTGTTAGATTCACCTAGAGAGCATGGAAATTTCAGGTGCCCAGACCTCACTCCAGACCAACTGAATCATAATCCCTGGGGGTGAGGCTCAGGTAATGGCACCTTCATAAAAGCTCCAGGTGGTGCTATCAAGTAGCTAGAATTGGGAGCCACCACTCTAACCTCGTGTCTCTAACCTTGGATGAGATCTCAATGCTGCTCAAAGCCAGCATCCTTTTGCTGGAACTGCTGTACCTAACCTTTACCATTTTCTTCACGCTGCCCACCTCCTTCCCACCTTCTCAAAGCAGATGGCCTGGCCTCCACTTTCAGAGACAAAACCCAGAACACTAGTATCAATGCTCTCGAATGCCATCCTGTCTCTAAAATCCATCCTTAACAGCACATTTTCCTGCCCTTCCTCCCATCTCCAGAGAAAGTGGCACACCTGCTCTGCCCACAGCCAGTCCCCGAGACCTGCCTCTATTTGGAACCCACCTCCCCAGTCTCCACCTTCTACTTTTCCTCTGCACCTTCCCTGAGTCTATAAAAGTGCTCAAGTATTTCCTGTCTTTAAAAGGTGTTCTTTTGATCTACCTCCCATCTTGTTTTCAGCACCAACCTCTTCAAAGAGTGTTTTATTTACCATCTCTGTATCCTCCAACCATGACAGAATTTGCCCTCTGTCCCCAACATCTAAGTAAAATGCTCTCACTGTAGTCCTGACGATCTAATCATAAAGCCAAAACCTGTGTCCTCACCATACTCTTCCTCTGTGGCATCTGAATCCCCTGGCAGCCCCTAGCTGCCAGCCGCCTCTTAACTTCCAGCAGACCACTCCCACCTGCTTTTTCACTCACTTCTCTACTATTGCTTCCTAGTTTCCTTTGCTGGCTCTTTTCTCCTTGCCTCATCCTTAAATACTGGGGTTCTCCAGAGTGCTGGACATTACCCCCAGTGGGACTCATCTGTCCTTCCAGCTTTGATTCCTGCCTGTATGCAGTGATTCCCTATCTTCGGCTTTTCCTTCTGCCCCAAGTTCCAACCCGTATTTGCCACTGTCTGATGAAATCTCTCTCCACGTAACCCATGAGACACCCTAAATTCAACAGTCAAAACTGTTATCTTTTCTTTGAAACTGGTTCCTTCTGTATCCGTAATCTCAGTTAATGGCATTCACCATCTATCCAGGCATCAAAACCTAAAGCCTCATGTTTGATGCCTCATTCCCCTTCATTCCAAAGAATTACTAAGTCCTGCTGATCTGCCTCTATTTTCTTTTCATTTCTCTCTTCTGTCATTCCATTGCCACTACCTTAACTTAGGTTTATCACTTTTTTACTAAGACTAGTTCAAAAGCTTCCTGGTTGGTTCCCCAGCCTTCAGTGTCTGTCTCTCTCTCTCTCTGCATCTCTCTATTTTGGTCTAGCCTCCACACTAGGGGGTCTTCCTTGAAAAAAAAACAAAAACAAAAACAAAAACAATTTCTAATTTCCTTGCTCCAAAAACAAAACAAACAAAAACTTCACACACATAAAGGAATCTAACTTGAATCCCCCCCTTCCCAAACTATTAAAACTAAACTCCCTGACTTGCTCATGACTATTCTCCATCTACACAGCCAGTCTTATCTTCCACCATGTCCTGGGCCTGGTAAGTGCTCTGAACCATATGACTTCCTCCAGAGAGAACTCTGTACTTTCATACCACAGGATCATGGCTCATACTTTTCAGCTATTATGAATTTCCTCCTAGTCCTTCTATGCTTGCTCAATGTAAGTTTTACTTCTTCTGGAAGATCTTTGGATCACACCCTGCCCCAGCTCCTCTGGAAGAATTCATTGGCCTTGCCTCTGTGTGTCTCCATGACACCCACACATTCTGTCAAATTCACCCTGTACTGATGTTACATACTCATCTTGATTATTTTCCCTATGAGACTATGGCCTTCAAGATAAAGGACCTCTTCTGACCTTGTACCCTGGTACCCTGCTGCAGTATCTAGTACAGACTATGTGACCTGTACTAGAAGAGAAAATTTCATTAAAGAAATAGACACCATGAGTGGTTCTTGGTCAGAGAGCCCACCCTCTCTATCTACCCACACTATTTCTTAGCTCAATCAACAAGCCCAGGGGGCCCCTGGTCTTTCCTTTTCTCCCCCCATTCATTGCCCAGCTACCTCTGCTCCGTGTACGGCTGAATCTTTTGCACAATGATGTCGGAATCCAGCACCCCCAGGAGGACCCCAATCTGGCGGATGAACATCCCCTTCAGCCTCTCAGTTAGCTGACTGACGTTGACATCCAAGATGATCTCCACCAGGTTGTTTTTCCTGGGATCTGGAAAGCATGTGGATCAGTCATGGCTTTGGAAGTAGGAGAGTTAACACAGACCTGCCATTGTGTGTCTGTTCTGGCACAGGAGAAAAAGTAGTGAGAGCATTCAGGAATGCAACTGACCTCCTGCAAATGGAAAGGGACCATACTTAATTGCTACTAATGCGGTCTGGGGCTGGTGTGGAGAGCTCTATACCAACCTGACAATTACCACACGTGTGCTGGGGATCAGGCCATAACAGGGAGGCTAGGGGTTTGGTGAAGGGAGTGGGAAAGAAGAACACTTCGAGGTCTGTTCTCAAAGCTTCTGCCCAGCTGGCTTTGCTGAGCTCTCCAGGCCAAGTGGGGGATATGTACAATCTCTCCTGATCTGTGTCTGACTTTCAGTGCCTTGCTGTGCTCTGTCTACAACAATGGGAGGGAAAATGTCCATCTCAACAATCTTATTGATCCTGGAAATACATCAGCCCTACAGGTTTGAAAACAGTAAACAAAAAATTTCCAGGCAGCCAAGAAACAAGGACTTCACTTTAGAGCAATATCACAGCTGCACAATATTTTTACGGCTCTAGAACTGTGAGACCACTGTCCTTCATTTCTGTGTCCTAGAGGCTGTGCTACACTTGGAAGTTAAGTGATTAATCACAATACCTTATTCCCATAATTGGATGTACCATTTGCCTGTTCTGATGTATCATTTACATAATTAGTAGACTATCTGTGATCTGATTTTAAACACAGAAGAGACTTTACAGTGTCTTGGCTGTTGTCCTTCATAGAGGTAGGACAAGGACTGGAAGACCTGCCAAGATCCTTTCCCATCTAAGATAACTGTACATGAGCTTGGCCTATATAAACAAGAGTAGATTTAAAGTTAATACCTTCATATCAGATGCTCAGGAATTTATAAAGCTCTACCCCACCCCACACTCATTTCCTCCCTAATACTAATCTAGCCTCAAAGCAAAATAAAAATATAGTTCTATGGAAGAAAGAAATTTTATCTCTATAAATCTGAAAAATGTAAAGGACATCAGTTACTTCACCTTCCTTGGATTGTCAGATAAAGCCTGAGGCTCAACTTATAAAAATAAATTGTTTTCTGCAGCTGTGTGCTGATGAGGCATCATGACTCAAGTTATTTCTCTGCTCAGATTCCCGAAGCACCCAGAGCCCTCTCTCATCTGTCACGTGGTGAGTAGGCAGTGCTGGACTAGGGGCACAAAGGCCTGGCTCTGACACAACTGCTGTGTGACGCTGAGCAAGCCCTGCCCTCTCTGAGTTTTAGTTTCTCCATCTGAGATGAGTTGGGGAGCAGGGATCCACACTAACTCCTGTATGGGTAGGAGGGATACTGCTGGAACAGAGTCTCCACGGATTTTTCAGCTTGGGGTTTCTAGAGTGTTTAGAAGCTGGCTTTGCCACTTGGCTCTGTTCTTGCTGGGCAGAAGGGGTCCCAGGACTGAGGTCCTGCTGGGCTGAGCCGGCAGTCCCACCCAGTCCCAGCGCCAGATGAACTCACCAGGCTTCACCTCCACGGTGGTCCGGTCTGTGTCACTTTCCCCCTTCGCATCAGTCACATGCAGGTGAAATGTGTAGGTGCCCTCAACCAGGTTGGAAAGAAAGAGGATCGGGTGGTGGTCAGAGTGATTCAGCACCTCCTATGGAGTTGAACAACATGGCTACGTTGCAGAGCAAGACCACACTCCTTTCTTGGGGTCAGGTACTGCTTCTGTTAGGACTAGGCCCCCTCTGGGAAGCTCCTGCTTTTGTAACAGCTCTGAAGCCCACAGCTGCCAAGATCAGGGCAGAGGAACATATTCTGTGCCATACTAACTTGCAGAGTGACCCTAGGAAAGTCATTCAGGATCCTTGGATTTCAGAGGGCAATCCAGGTTTGACACAAGACCCCTTGGTTAAAACAGATACTGGAATGTTTGGCTCAGCCTCCTCTCCCCATCTCACCACCTTGACCCCATATAGCTCTCTAGTTCCTGGCACTTACCCCTGCCGCTGGGCTCCCCTCATCTCGGGTCCAGAGGTAGCTGACTATTGCCTTATCATCTGAGGACTTGGAGCCATCCAGTTCTGCTGTGTCCGTGGGCAAGGTAATCACCACACTCCCAGTTATCTTGGCTACAGGTGGTTTGTTCATTTCTAACCAAAGAGACATCAATGAAATGACATAACATTCTGGAAAAGAAAGAATGCTTCTTCATGATGCTAATGGGGAAATTAACATCAAAAGCATTTTAAGGGGCACCTGGGTAGATTACTTGGTTAAGCATCCGACTCATGGTTTCAGCTCAGGTAATGATTTCACGGTTCGTGAGATTGAGCCCCACATCGAGCCTGTCATGGAGTCTGCTTGGGATTCTCTCTCTGTCTTTCTCTGTCCCTCCCCACTCATGCTCTCTCTCTCTCAAGATAAATAAACTTAAAAAAAAAAAAAAAGCATCTTAAATGGAAAACTGTTTTAATTGCCTATCCATGCCAGCAACTAACAGTGTAGTAGAATTTTTTGACAATAAACCAACTTTTAGTTAGTTGGGGGTTAGGACCCAGTGAAGACCAGGCTTCAGTTCCCCTCTCTCCATGCTAAATAAAACCCAGGCAGAGCCAGAGAGCTCATGATTAATAGTATAAATTTGAAGCCACCAGTGTCACAGGTCCTGAGACTCCAGTCCGCCCAGAGTGACATTCTTCTGACACCATACAGCAGAGGGAACAAGCATAGTTTTCTTCTGTGTCCTCCTAGCAGCTTCCCCTGGAAGGATTCCATCTCTTTGCTAGGGAAGCGCATGATGATTGGAAACAAAGGCCCAAACTGGTTTAAAGACCTGGAGGTTAGGTTTCATGCTGCTGATACCACAAATTCTCTTTACAGTATGGCCTAAAATGTTATTTTCTGAACATCTTCTTTTATTCTTTCCTTAATACTCTAATAGAGAAAAAGGAAAAAAAGACCTCTCTTCTCCTGCGCCACCCCCCCCCCCCCCCCCCCCCCCCCCGCCCCGCAGCTTTGTTTACTCAGGTGTGTATTCTCTACTGAGCTCAAGATATTGTAGCTGGAGGCCACCTGCGCATCTCCCATCAGCTTACAGCCCTCTCCCAAGGCCATCACGGGTCACGTGCCTGCAAACCAGAGCAAGCCAATCAATGCTCGCCTCAAGTTGGCCTCAGCTGGCTCACAGGAGGAGCAGAGCAAACTACAGTGCAGGCCAGTCATTCTAAGGTCTGACAGCAGGTGTCACTGCAGCTAGCAGGAGAGTCACAGAAACCCCAGGTCTCAGCAGCAGAGGCAAAATAAAAATGCAAAGGAAAAAAACCTAATTCTTTCCCTATTCAGTTGAGAAGGAAGGCAGGGGAAGGGTGACAAGAAATTAAAAGTCACCTTATAGGCACTCCCAATTAAAGGTTGTTTTAGAAAAGCACATAACAGGAGCCCCTGGGTGGCTCAGTCAGTTAAGCTTCCAACATCGGCTCAGGTCATGATCTCATGATTTGTGAGTTCGAGCCCTACATCGGGCTCTCTGCTGTCAGCACAGAGCCTGCTTCGGATCCTCTGTCTCCCCCTCTCTCTCTGCCCCTCCTCCCCTATCTCTCAAAAATAAACATTAAAAAGAAAAAAAGTTCATAACAGCTGCCCTTTCCCCCAACTTATCCCCCACCCCTTGTCTCTCATCAGTTTCTGCAGCCAAAAAAGAGATGCCTGATTCCTCAGTTATCTCACCCAGAGGCTGCACCAACCCAAGACAGGGAGGTACCTTCTTTGACAATGACATTCACAGAACTTTGGCTTTGCAGGTTCCTCTCATCTTTGACGGTCAAGGTAAACACGTAGGTTCCTACTTGTAGCCCTGTCACAGTGGCGACACTGCTGTTAGCATTCTCGAGCTGCACCCCATCGGGTCCCCTGGACAAAGATGGAAACCAAAGGGTAGAGTTGTACCTGTCTGCTGTTCTTCCATCCCTGACTCAGCAGGAGCAGACAATTACTGCCTCAGCTGATGCACAAACTATTGTTTCCCAGACCTTGCGAGGACATGTTTAAAAATATTACATCTGGACAGAGTGTCATTTGGCACCAAAATACAGCTACCTGCTGATCAGAAAATTCCATTCACCAGCTTTCAAACACATCTAGCCTTATCCTTTTTATGAGTTTCTAGAACATTCAAACTCTGCTATTCCAGTTTGTAAAAGGAAGAAAGCGCTCTGAGCAGGTCCCTGATCAAAAGAACGATTTCAGAGTGATGTTTCTGAAAAGCATTTCTGGCCCAGTAGTTGGTTCAGCTCTTGCCAGCAAAGAAGCAAAATGCGTTTCTTAATCATATGCCAAACTCCCTCCCACTGAAAAGTCAAGGAAAGGAAATGGGCCAAAGCTGCAGAGGAACTCTCAGCAAAACCATCCTCTTCTTAGCAGCTCTGAAGCAGAGCTCCCAGACAGGGGCCACAGAGGCCCCAGGACACCCTGCATCCTTCTTTCTCCCCTGTGGCCTCACAATAGCAGCCTGCAGCCGGAGAGTGAGCTCTGTGCCAACATCCAGGCACAACTCTGCACATACCAGAGAGCCCTTCTGTTCAAGGAGCAGAACGCCCCAGAGAGCTTTGTTTAAAATTAAGAGATGACCAAAGAAATCTGCAGTCTTCCAGGTTTTTGCTTTATTTTGCTGTTTAAACATATAATCTCTGGCCCTAGTCATCCCTCCTAAAACAGACTCTCCTCCAAGAAGTTACTCTAAGCACTATTTCTGCTATACGAATTCTACTCAAATGAAGGTTTATCAGCTGTCTTTAACAGTTACGACGCAAACACACTGGGCTGAGGAGGATTAGGTTCTCCACAATAGACAAGAGCTGAGGAAATGAATTTCTAGAATCCAACTCACCAATTGTAAAGTCCAGTGGTTTCTATAGTCAAATTATAGCCCCTTCCCACCCATTTTGAATGCCCTAGTCAGCAACAAAAACAAAAAAAAAAACTCAGTCTGTCCTTAGTTGCTACCTTTAGAAACTAAGAATGCTTTTTAACTCTTCCTTGGAATTCCTTTGCTTTCTGTGGGATCCTGCATACAATCTGAGTTCCATTTGTTATGGTTTAAAGGAGCTGAAAGAAACTGTGAGAACCAGAAATGGTTCGATTAGGTAATTCCAGCTTAATTAGTATTATTTTGGTTAGTGCCTTTGGCCTCTCACTAACATAATTGGTAAATGATGTCTTTAAGGAAACAATAACAGAGTAATGCTTTCATTGTGCAGATGAATTTTCAGTTCTCTTTAATAGCTGCTCTGCCCTATCCACACTGCCAGCCTTACCCAGTTAATTTTGAGCGACAGTATTTTTCTGCTCCATTACCCCTTCCATCCCGCCTCTCAAGTGTAATTAAACTATGCATTTCGGCAGATGGATTGTACCTGTAAAAGCACCAGGACCACAAAGTACTAACTGGGGACTAGCTGATGATAAGCATACTTTTTTCTTACAAAAATTATGTTATATCATTTTCTTAAGAGTTAGTTTAGATTGCTAACGTTTCTTTCTCAGTCACCAAGCCACCCCCGTTGCCCCCTTGGATAAGCCAGTAAGAACAAGTGAACTCTTAAAAGCAAGTGACATTTTGTTCTTCAAAGGTCTGGAGGCTGCATAAATAAGGGTTTTGTGTCAATACTCACTGTGTTTTCTCCCAGAGATATGAGATAATTTTCTGATCATCTGAGCTTTTGCTGCCATCCAGGGTTGTGCTGTCCACAGGAAGGGTCAGCTCCTTATCCGGGCCTGCATCTGCTTGTGGAGGCTTGTTGTTTTCTAGAAGACAGAGACACAGAGGTCAAAAGAAGGTAGTGTTGCTGGGAAAAGAGAGGAGCCACCGGGACATATGTTCTGGAAGCCATCAGGACTCTGCCTCTCTGCCCAGAGAACAATCAGATATTGTGGGTCAGGGAGCTCATGATGAATATAAGACTGAAAGATATAAAACTATTCTGAAAGAACATGGCAGAACATAACAAAGTTGTAATGCCATGCTAAATTTGAAATGTAATACTATGGGAGTTCAAATGAAAGAGTCTGAGTGATAAGATAGGGCTTTCTTGAGGAAGTGGGCTTTAAGCTATCCCTTACAGGACGTGGTAGGTTTTGGGATAACAGAGACTCTATCTGCTAGGTCCCCTCGAAGGCACGATGACTAGCCAAAGGCAAGGGCACAAGCTGAGGCTGTGAAGTACTCTTTCTCTCTAGCTCTGAAGAAAGCACTTGGAACGGACAAGTGAAGTTGCCAGGGTCCCCGTGGACTGGTGCCTCCCACTACTGCTGTGTAGCTCAGAACCCAAACCCTCTTCTCCCCTATGGTTCAAAGGACCAGCCAACAGAGGAGTCTGCGCTACAAGGTTGGAACTTACCAGGCTGCACAATAACAGTCACTTGAGCAGTGGCCTGCTGTCCTATCGTGTCAGTCACTGTGAGCTGGTAAGTGTAGTCTCCTTCTTGCATGGCAGAGAGCTGCAGGGTTGGTGTTCTAACACCCTGGATGTATAAATACAGACAAGTGGAAAAGCAGACTCCCAGAATCACAACATCATACAGTAAGTCCTACTCTGGTCTAAATGATGCACCCAGTTCTCTAAAGCTAGTGAGTGCAGCATCAAACACTGTGGGACATCCCGTTGAAAGTAAAAGGTTCCCGTTTCAAGGGAACAACCTTCCCTGACAGCAGCACTTTCAAATAAAGTCAGAGCTCTCCCCAGGGAAAGGAGTACAGGAAACTGTGCACAGATAACCAAGATCATCAGTCTTTATGACCCAAGCCAGAAAGAAGGCCATGAGCATATAATAAAACAACATGCTTTTAAAACCATGTTCTTCCTGCTGAGGCCACTCAGTCATCAGAACAAAGCTGCCTCAGTAAAACATGGCAACTCAAGAGGTTATGCAATGCCATGCTGTCCCCTTGCAGGTTCGTGCAGATGCTACAGCAGCAGAGAAACCGAACATCATATCTAAACAAAAGCCAGGTGAAATGTGAGCTTTAAGTCATGCCTCCGATTTGGAAACACAGTGTCAGAAGGAACATTATACCCAATTTAGGGCAATGCAGGAACTTCCTCTAGAAGAGTGAGCAAAACCTGGCAGCCTCTGGGCTGAATCTAGCTTGCAGGCGTTGTGTTTGGCCTGCAGTGTCTTAGAAGTTGGAAATTTTCTTTTTTTTTTAATTTTTTTAAGATTTTATTTTTAAGCAATCTGTACACTGAATGTGGGGCTCAAACTCACAACCCCAAGGCCAAGAGTCCCATGCTTCAGTGACAGCAGCCAGCCAAGCACCCCGAAAGTTGGAAATTTTCACATAAAGGTCTAGAATTCCATTTTCTCTTGAAAAGCTGGTCTATCTAGGAATATATGAGAGCATATTTCCATGTGGCAACAACCAGCTGGACCTGAGGCACAGATGGCCACCTCAGTCAGGGGTTATGTTGTATGATTAGCCAAAGGCCCTATTCAGTTTTACTTACGTTACCTGCCTGGTGACAGATCTAGTCTCTTCTTAAATATCTCCCGAGAGAAGATGCTCACCATCTAGCCAGGCAGGCTACTCCAATCTGTGGCAGAGCTCATTAAGATCTGCACCCTTGTAGCATCAGAGTAGACTGACTCTCTGGAACTGTTCTAGAACAGCTCCCCTTTTTCATCTCATCTTTTTCTCTAATACTAAACACTAAAGACAAAGATTTTGCTAATGTGTTCATTAAAGGCCCCTTAAATTTTCTAAGTTTTTTTTTTTTTTTTAATTCTAACCTTCAATGTTCTATATAAATCTGACTTTGGTAATTACAATGGGGCAAAAAGAAGCCTCCGTAGGGCAGCCAGCCTAGGAGCTCTGACTCCCCTGGGCAAGAGAAGGCAGAAGCCGCTCCCTCCTACCTGCATCTCCACCACTTTCCCCTTGCTGCTTGGGCTGAGTGACCACTCATAGCTGGTGATGCCATGATCATCGGTGCTCTGGTTCCCAAAGAGGATGATGGAGTTTTGGGGCAGGGTGATCACTTGGTTGGGGCCCGCATTGGCCACAGGGGGATAATCCACAGCTTTGTTCACTGTCAGGCTCGCAGTGGTAGAGCTGGTTGCTCCATCAGAGTCTACTACAGTCAAGCTATCAGGGCAGAGAAAGCAGTGCAGTCAGGGATGGGCTTAAGGAAGAGGAATGTATCTGAGAAGGCTGAAAACTGAGGCCAAGAAATACCAAGGCAGCAGGGGTACCAAATGGTAACCAAATCTTTACCCATTCTTCTTACAAAGACAGAATAATACTAAATGCTAACACTGACTGAGTCCCAGGCACTGTTCCAGGTGCCTTCTATCTCACTAAATCCTCACAACAGCTCTATGAAGTACTATCCTCATTTTACTCCTCACATAGACAAGGAGACTGAGGCAGAGAGAGTCAGGACCTGAATCCAGGCAGTATGTCACCAGCACTGTTCTGGCCCACTGCCCACACTGTGTGTTCTGTGTGCTCGGGCCTTCACGAGCATTGTCTGGTCTGGCCCACACAACAACCGTCAAGAGCAGGCATCCTTAATCTCACTTTACGGGAAGCTGAGAGAGGCTGAGTCATCTCCCCAGGGCTGTACAGTGGGCCAAGGTGCAAGCCCAGTTCTGTGACTGCAAAGCCCAGAAACCAAGCTTTAAGAACAGATAATCCCTTACAGGTGTGCTGTTTCGAAGGGACACATGCACCCCCATGTTCACAGCAGCACTATCAACAATAGCCAAAGTATGGAAAGAGCCCAAATGTCCATCGATGGATGAATGGATAAAGAAGATGTGGTATATATACACAAGAAGTACTACTCGGCAATCAAAAAGAATGAAATCTTGCCTTTGCAACTACGTGAATGTAACTGGAGGGTATTATGCTAAGTGAAATTAGTCAGAGAAAGACAAAAATCATGACTTCACTCATATGAGGACTTTAAGAGACAAAACAAATGAACATAAGGGAAGGGAAACAAAAATAATATAAAAGCAGGGAGGGGGACAAAACATAAGAGACTCAAATATGGAGAACAAACAGAGGGTTACTAGAGGGGTGGGGGAGGGGGGATGGGCTAAATGGGTAAGGGGCATTAAGGAATCTACTCCTGAAATCATTGCTGCACTATATGCTAACTAATTTGGATGTAAATTTTAAAAAATAAAATTAAAAAAAAAACAAATAAAAAATAAATAAAAATAAATAAATAAAAAGAACAGATAATCCCTGGCCCCTGAAGCTGTGGGGCTTAGAGGCATCCCAGTAAGTAGAGCAAGCTGACTGCAGCAGGCCCTCCTCTGTGCACACATTACAAGAAGGGGTGCCCCGGGCGGACAACCTCGAGGATGGACCAGGAGGGCTGGCTCTGGCAAGACAGGCGCCCGAGATGCAAATGAATTCTCCTACGCGACAGCCCCACAGTTTGTGCCAGTGTGAAATAGGATTTGCAAGAGAAAAAAAAAATGTTCATTTATAAGAGCAGGCTTTTACCTAAATGATGCCTTCCAGCTGAACAGCCTAAAGCTTCTCTTGCCACCTCCAAATGTGAGCATAAGCAAGCAAGGAGGTTTGGGTTCCTTCCATTTTGCTGACAGAAAGAGGAAAAGCATCGAAAAGACATGTCGTTTGTTTAAATCTCACTGCCAGCCACAGACAGGGCCAGACACCTGTGGGGCTATGCCCCACAGCCTCACCTTCTACCCATGGCCTGAAGGGGAGTTTTGGTATTAGAGGCTTTTAGAAGAAAAGCACAAAAACATCAGACAAACAGACATGTGCAAATCAACAAACATCTCAAAAAAGAAAAATCCACAGAATCTTTCCTCTTTTTCCAGTTTCCTTGTTGTTTTCACATTTTTTGTTTTGTTTTGTTTTGTTTTGTTTTAAACATATCCTATTTGTCTCCTATTTCAGAACAAAAGTAAGTTACAGACAAATGGCAAAGGGCAGCTACCCGTTATTCTTTCACCTCAAACAGTCCCGGGCTTCTATGCAAGGATACTGGACCCAATTAGCAGCTGACTACAGGGCCAGGGAAAGAGGCCACTGCCATATGAACATAGGGGAGAAGGAAAGGTGAGTGGAACCAAACAGACTGGATCTTAATGCTAATCAAACCCTCATCATTTCACAGATTGAAGGTTAGAAAAAAAAAGAATCACCCCCAACACTGCATCCACCCAAATACTGTGGTTAAAAGTGCAGACCCGAGTCCTACTGCCTGTGTGACCCTGGGCAAGTTACTTAACTTCTCTGTGCCTAAATTTCTTAATCTACAAAATAATAGGATTAAATGAGCTACTGCATGGGAAGAGCTCAGAACAGTACTCACAATAATTGTTCAAGAAATAGTAGCTATTATTGTTACTTTTTAAAAAAGATCAACCTGGCCCAAGCTAAATTTCATAAATGCTAAAGCTCCTATATTAGAAATCTAAGGTAAAAACCAACTCACATTTTCATTTTAAGCCAATGAGAAGGTTCCAACCCTGTTGAATGGCAGCTGCCTTTCAACCATCTGGTCTTGAGTCAATGAGAGTGCTAAGTCCTATTTATTTACATGGCAGGTGTTGTGCTAGGACATTTATCACTGTGCCTCTGGTAGTGTCTAAAACTTGACTCATCGCAGATCCAGTGGGGAAGACAGACACCCATGAATGAACTATTGCACCACGGTAGGTGCCACATAGAGGCACCAAGTGCAACAGTTCCGGGGAGAGACATATTCTCTCCTCTTGGAGGAGTCTCAGGACTCGTAGAAAACTGAGCAGGTCGCTAAGGATGGGCAGAACTCCAACAGATTGAGTAGAGCATTCAATGAACCATAAACAAAATATGTACAGGTCAAGTCAAGGAGTGGAACAGAATGAGCCCTGACCTGAGGGTTAGAGAACCTAGCTGAAACGTGTGACCCTAGAGAAGTTAGTAAATACACTGAGCCTCATTTTTCTCAGATGTAAAATGAGGATGGTATCATGTACATACAATGTTTGTATGATACTCACAAGTGCTCTGTAACATACAAGAAGTCTTGCAAACATAAAGAGGATGACTCTAGAGTCAGCCTCACACTCTTATTAATAACATCCTATAAAGTCGACACTAGTTCCCAGGACTATCTTTGAATCAAATTCTCTCAAAACGCCCCAAAAGATAAAGGTCCTAGAAATCATATTGAAATAAAACACTAGTCAAAAGTAAAGATTTTGAGATCTCATAAGTTGAGGGAACATTTACCAAAGGGAAGGGACAAGATAGGAGTAGGTAGTTTCCTTCTAGATTTTTCCTGAGAAAAGGCAAAGGAAGGTGAGCCATTTCACTTAATGACAGAAATCCTAAAAAAAAATGTTTGGAGATGTGCCAGGTGCAGCTTTGAGAAGGATTAACTGTGGTGGGTCCTGATCTACTATGCAAGAACATCTGCCCTAAAAACTTATCATTGGTGTGACCACAATCACCACAGGACTCAGAGAACTAATCGAGCCGAAGGCTGTATCATCAACTAAATCTACAATGACTTTGATATCTGTCAGAGTTACTCCTAGAGGAACATAAAACCCACAAGGGAAAAACACAGCCTAAGGTAAACTTGAAGGATCCTAATTTACCTGAAAGTGTAGTTCCCAGGGACGAGCTTACTTAGTTTTAATATGGCCGTATCTTCAGAAATCTTCTCTTCTCTCAGAGGTCCCTTAAGTTCTTCCCAATGGTACTGGACGATTTTATCATCATCAGTGCTTTCTTGACCATAAAGAAACATCAGTTACAACATGAAAGCACTGGGTCTCAGCACTTATCCAGCTTACACAAACTAGGGCAACTACCCAGAGATGTGAGGCTAGGAAAGCTTCATGAAATTACAAACTATCTCTCCAGAGTGTTTCTTCCCTAGGAGTATTGGGTCAGTCTGCCTCTCTATGAATATTCCACTGCGTAGTTATCCAAGGTCTCCAACACAGGCAATCTCTGGTTAAAATGCTACTGTATGAAGAAAGGAAAATCAGAAATTCTCAAACACGTGAAAAGATACTCAGCCTCACTTAAAATAAGAGAAATGCACATTTAAATTACACTTCAAGTACTATATTTTTCACCTACCCGACTGGTAAAGACCAAAGTTTCATAACACATATTATGGGTAATGGTGTGGGGCAAGGCCCTCTCGCAAGTCATGGTGGACTTATGAGATGCACCCTCTCCATAAAGAGTAATTTAGCACAATTTATCTTTGCCCTTGCAGTTCCTCTTTGAGGACTCTATCCTACAGGTATATTTGCACATGTGTTAAATGTCACGCTTACAAGACTATTTATGGCAACGTTCTTTGTAATAACAAAAGACCAAAAATAACCTAATGGTCATCAACAGAGATTGAATGAAAACAAGTATATAGCCATACGACGACATTATACAGCCATGTAATGGAAGGCTATGTAATCATTAAGAGAAAAAAAAAATGAAACACTATTTCATGTACTAACTCAAAAAATTCTCCAACCTACAGAAACAAACATTGTACATAAAAGTGTGTATTATGTGCTATCGTAAAGACTGTATACGTATTTTCATACATATGCATAGAATGCCTCTAGAAAGACCATAAAATAATACCGTTGATAGTCTGGAGGAAAACTGGACAGTTGGGAGACAAGGATGGTAGTGACTCTTCTCTTTATGCTTTTACTTACAATTTAACACTGACCTATTAAAAAATATAAAGTAAAATGGTACTATGTGAACCCTCTGTACTTCTCTCATAAGTGCTGCTTCTTGTTCTCCCTTCTCTCTTTGCCTGCTATTCTTCTACCCTCCTCTTCTCGCCAGTAACATAATGAAATGTTTAACCTTGCTAGAGATTCTTCTGCTCGTGCTCTGACTGCATCCGCCAAAAGCCGCTATTGGTGCCAAGACAATCAGTGTAATGGGGCCTTAAGAGGTCTCTAAGGAAACCAAGCAAACTCTGGTGAGATGACAGGCCTGAAACCTCTTTCACATGCAGCCAGGACGAGTGGCAGAGATCCCAGAGTCTTCTCATGTCATCCACCAGGGGACACTACTCTGAAGGGTACAATGTTAATGAGCCCGGCCGGGGCATGGAGCACATTCTGCGAGTCTCTCCAGGAGGAGGCTGACAAGAGCCTTGTTAGGCAGTGAGGGCTTGGGGAGAGCTCCTTAGTCAAGACCCTCAGTTACTTACCTTGCTATGAGAGGAGGGAGCTTTGTTTCCATAGCTAAAAATGGTGACTCTATCTAAGCAAATTTGAAAACCAGGAAGTTTCATACTAAAATAATGCTAAGTATATGCTTAATTCCATTTTCTTACCATCTCAAGAGAGCAGAAGTATTACTTCAAACAAGCCACATGGGGATTTTAAATGGGGTCTGTCTTGTTTTTTACTTCCTAATCATTTGCTTGAGATGGGTAGTCCTCCCATAACATGGTCAAGAAGATGGGCCTATACAGAATGTGGACACAGTTGGCCCTGAATCTTCTACCAGACTTTTCTATCCATAGTTCATAGTGAATGCTCTTCTAAAACATCACGTCTAGACAAATACTCACGGCTGCCATCAATGACTGTAGAAGTGGTTGGCAAAGAGATCTCCTGGAACTGTGGTGACACAATGGCAACAGGAGGCCGATTCTTACGAGGCTCTGCAGGAAAATGACCCAGAAGAAATTGGAAGAGGGGCTTTCTAAATTAGAGGAGGAGCAGGCCTATGTGAATGGATTATAAATCTGCTTCCATTACATAATTGATTTATTGGTTGCAGCATCACCAAATTAGAAAGTCACAAGACCAGGCTGCCATTCTACCATAAGATACCTGGAAGTGTTAAACCCTCTTCCAGGCCTGAAGATAGGCTCTGGTGCTGTCTTGTTCATGAAAAGTACTACAGCAGCACAAGCTGAGTAGAGGTGGATAACAAACAAGCTTTGTGCAATAAAGGCCTTGGCAAGCAAACTATTCCTTGGCACGGACTGTGCTAAAAAGACAATGGGAGATTTCTCAACCATCCCTGAGCTGATCGTGTGTGAGGTGACTAGGCCTGAGTGATGGGAGGGTCACAAACCACACTGTCTACTCAAGTGACTGTGAGCTAAAAACCCAATGGCCTTTTGAGAAATAATCCAATGGTCTTGATGTTAAACACATTTTTAATAAAGTGAAAGGACTACCTTGGTTACAAAGTTCAAGGAACAAAGAGAAAATAAAATCTATTACCAACAAAGGCAGAAAATACCATTTTCCAACTTCCCCCAAATTTCCCTGAAAATGCAAAACAAGATACTTTGCTACTGCACTGTAATTTACCAACGGTGGATCAGTTAAAAAAGAATGATGGGATTTGGTTTCCAAAGTGAAAGAAGACTGGCAAGGTTTAAATGAGGAATTTTGTGTGCAAAACCCGTATCTGGAAAGAGATCAGAAAGAGCCAGCCATTTGGCTGATTCTCCTTCTACATACTTCTCCTAAGCTCCTGGCTTTCTTGTGTCTCTTAATCACAACACATGGTCCTCTCTCAGCATGACCTACTTGGAGAAGTAATTCTCAGACAGACAGGCTATCCTTCAGGCCATACTGCACTGGGGGCCATGTGACTACTGTTTCTCCACCCAGCCAAATGTTCCAACTAGAACCAAAGTATATACTCTGCCACCTTAATCTTTTACTACATTGAACTAGGAATTGCCCAGTGAACATATTAAAAAAAAAAGAAAAAAAAAGAATGGGAAACAAAAACCCCTCAAGTCAAATCTCCCTCTCTTTGGGAATCCTGCAGAGGGAGCAATGGAGACTCAGCCACAGCTTGGAAACACATACCTGGTTTTACTGTCACGTTCACATAGCCTTCCCCATGGGTATTTTGACCATCTACAATCACTCTGAATTCATACAGGCCTGGAGTAAGCTGCGGGAGTGAAAGAAGACAACCACAAAGAACAGCAATTCTATGTAAAATAACACATATATCTGAACTTGCCATGCTGATACTGAACTCTCTTTTTGCACTGTTTCCAAAATGGAGAAAGTAAACTAGCTAAGGAGATGAAACAATGAATTATAAACTAAAAAACCATAGCTTTTAATGTGAATCTTATTACCAGCTGACTCTAGAACAACAAAAGGGAATTCAATATCTCTATACTCCCATTTTCTTTTCAGAAGAACATTAAGGGCTCAACCATCCTATTTCACAGAGTTATGAAATTAAAATCATCTGTGCAAAGAAAACCATTTTGTAAAACTACCAAATAGCTCCCAAATATCTGAATATTTTTCCCTCCTGATTTCCACTAACGGTATAAACATAATATAAAGAAAATCACCCATAATCCCACTGTCTTAACACATCAGGTAACTGTATTTTTTCTCCTTCCAATCCTTGACCACATATAAAAAAATAGTTTTTAAGTAGTTCATTCATTCAGCAAACATTTACTGAGAACCAATCATGTACTGGACGTTATCCTAGGCTTGGGGTTTAGAGATGAATAAGATAAGATTACTACCGTCAAGGAACTGGACTTTCAGGGTCCAGTTAAAATCAAGGTGTGCATCAAGCTTTTTTGTTGTTCTTGTTATTTCATGTCTTTTATTAACCCATATAGAATTCCTTGTCTTCCAGATTATTGAAGCAACAGGTCAGAAAACACTTACCAAAATAATGCCAAAGTGGCTAGTAATAAAAACTCCAGCACCACATTCATCTGAAAGGCACTCCAGATGAAGGTGATTGATTTGGCCATTCTCATCCACCTTATGGTATTTCAAGACAGACAGCTGAACCTTCTTTCTCTTATGGTTATTCTTCTTGGGAGTGGTGTAAGACTTCTTCCTTTCCTTCCTTCCTCTTTTTTTTTTTTTTTTTAAATGTTTACTTTTGAGAGAAAGAAAGAGAGAGAGAGCACGAGCAGGGGAAGGGCAGAGACAGAGAGGGAGACAGAAAATCCTAGGCAGGCTCTGCACTGTCAGCACAGAGCCTGATGCGGGGCTTGATCCCACAAACCGGAGATCATGACCTGAGCTGAAATCAAGAGTCAGATGCTTAACCAACTGAGTCACCCAGGCTTCTCTCTTCTTCCTTTTCTTAGCACCACCACAAAGTCGCAACAGAAGATGAAGAGTGGACTCCTTTTGAATGCTACAGTCAGATAAAGTATGTCCATCTTCCAGTTGCTTGCAAGAGAAGATCAGTCTGTGCTGATCAGGAGGAGTTCCTTTCTTATCCTGAATCTTGGCCTTTACATTTTCTATTGTATCCAAGGGTTCAACCTCGAGAGTGATGATCTTCCTCATATGGGTTTTCATGAAAATCTGCAACTTGGCGGTGGTTCCACTGCAGATGGTGGATCGGAAAGAGAAACCCGCATCAAGCTTTTTATTATTCTTTCTTCTGTTCATGTAACATGAACACTTTCGTCAGTATAACAGTCTTTTTAATGGTCATTTTAAAGCTACAGAATAGTACATGAGTGACTGTGTCATATCACATAGGCATTCCACATTGTTGAGTATTTGGGTTGTTTCCAGATCTTTACGCTGTGATGAACATCATTCAGACAAATGAGGTTTTTCCTTTCTTCTGAATTATGCTCTTTGAGAACATGCTAACTGACTAACATTTCTGATGTTTTTCTTCTTGTAACGCTTTTATTTCTTGGCTTTCACTTCTCTGTCCACTCCTCATTTCCTTCAGTTTCTTCTTCCTTCCACACCTTTAAGGACAACATTCCCCAGGATTCTAATTGCAACCTGTTTATTTCTTCACTGTATGCACTGTCTCTGGATGATCTCATCTATTAACATGGTGTCAGTGTCATTTCTTTGAGGTTGCTGTGAAGATTTATCTCTCTAGCCCAGATCTGTGTCCTGATCTCTAGTCCCTGATCCCAGCTACTTCCTGGACACCTCCACTCAAATGTTTCACAGGTACCTCAAAATCACTCTGTCCAAAATGATTTAATCATCTGTAAACCTCACCCAAACTTGCTTCTCTTTCTGTGTTCCTCATTTCAGTGAATATCACCACCGTCGCACTGACATCTACCCAGGTGCCTAAGCCAAAAGGCTAGAATTATCCTAGACTTTTCTTCCTCAACACCACCACCCAATTAATTGATCACCAGGTCTAATTGAGTCGACCTCCATATAATATTTCTCACATCCACTCACTTCTCTCTGTTCACATTGCCATCACCTTAGATTTCAACGATCACAGCACAGCTGTTAAAAGCAAGAGCTTCAGGAATGGAAAGTTCCAGTTCAAATCTACCAATTAATAACAGCATGAACTTTGGCTAAATCACTTAATTTTTCTAATTTTTAATTCTGTCATTTGTAAAACAGATATTAATACCTACATGTTGGGGTTGTTATGAAGATAAAATGAAATAAGTGCATAAAACAATTAGCACTATATCTGGCACATGGTAGGAACTCAACAGGTGATCTTTAAGTTTTATTTTATTTATTTAGTTTTTTGAAGTGCCTGGGTGGCTCAGTTGGTTGGGCATCTGACTTTTGATTTTGAACTCAGGTCATGATCCCAGGGTCATGGGATCAAGCCCCACATCAGGCTCTGCACTGAGCGTGGAGCCTGCTTGGGATTCTCTTTCTTTCTGTCCCTCTATCCCTTTCCCCCATTTATGCTCACTCTTTCTCTCTCAAATGAAAACAATTTTAAAAATAAATCTTTATTTATTTAGTTTTTTTTTTTTTTTTTACTCAGGCTATTACCATCTCACACCTACATTTTTCAACAGATTCTCCATTGGTTTCCCTGGTTTGAGTCTTACCTCCTCTAATCTGCAGGCGGGGTGATCTTTCTAAACTGAAAATCTAAATAAGTCTTTCTGCTGTTTAAAACCTTTCAAAAGCTCCCTAGTCCCTATGGATAAGCTTCTAAGTCCTCAGGTTGGTGTAAGACTCTGTGTGATCTGATCCCTGCATCTCTCTGACTTCTTTGTGCCACTGTTCTTCTCGTGCTAGAGGGTCCAGTCACACTGAACCACATGGAATTCCCTTTTTCCCACATTTTCCCTCTAATATTTGGCCCAATGGATATATTGCTTCTCCTGCATGGGGTATCTGCACTCCATCCTTTACCCAGCACTCCATCATGACCAAGCCAGGCAAACTCTAAGAAATCAAACTCCCCGGGGCTTCAATACCCCCTGCACCAACCTAGTGCATCCCCTGTTATAACTGCCTGCTTCTGCTCAGTATCACCCATGAGACTCTATTGTCCTTGAATGTGAAGATTTTGATCAATTCACTGGTAAATCTCCAATGCCTGACACATAACTAGTATACAATGAACAACGCAAAAAAGAGAAAGAAAGAAAGAAAGAAAGAAAGAAAGAAAGAAAGAAAGAAAGAAAGAAAGAAAGAAAGAGCATGCTCGGCCAAAGAATATGAACATTTTTATGGCTCTTAATAACTACACTGAATCTCAAAAAAGACTGAGCCAATTTACACAGTCTTGTGGCCGCAAAAAACTTAGCTTATCTCCCAAATTCTAAAATCCTTATGTTACCCTTAAAAGCTGTTTAGTGTATATTTTCAGCTATCACCACCATGCTTATACAGTCTTCTCACCATAAATGAACATTTGAGAGTCATACACTAACAAATACTGGATGTCAGCCAGACTTTTGGAGGATTCACTTCTGAAAGACTTCCTGATTTAAGTGTGAGCAGAAAATTTTACATTACACATTTTACATTACACATTTTAGAAAATGGTCAGCACCTCTTCCCTGGCCCCACAAATGAGAGGAGGCAAATTCACCTTGGATAGTTTGAGGATCTGGGAATGTTTCCCTTCCATCTCGCCACTGTAGTCTTCGGGATGAGTAATCAGCTGCCAGTCGTAGGTGTAGGTTTCTCCTATAGAAGGGCAGTTACAAAAATCATGAAAACACACACCTACACACAAGGAGGGCAGCCACACATCCTGCCAATAACAAATCTCTTTTAAATCTTGACAAGGATTTAGTTTTTAAGATTCCACCCCAAAGCCTATAGGGAAAACCAAACGTTTTGTTGAAAAAAGAGATTCTGCTGACTCAGCTACAGTCAGGGCTTCTTCTACTTTCTCCCAGCAGTGCTCTTTCCTGCCCCATATCCACCCTCCCATTGAGAGAGGCCAATCCTCCCTCCAAATACTGGGTTGCTCATGGTGTGGTGTCACACTGAAAGTACATGCCCTACCAACCACTATAGATGAACTTACTGGGAACAAAGGCCATTTTCTTGCAAAACTTCTTTTGCAACAAAGAACAGCAATGACTTCTAAATAACATGGTTCAAAAATAGCTTTTTTACAGAGTGCTAACAATGCTTGTCTCACTGAGGTCATCACACCCTGGTGAGTTAAAAGAGCTACTTCATTCCTGCTGAGCTAAATAACACACTGCAGAAGATGGTAGGGGATGGCCCATTTACAACAGGCCCCACTGAAATTAATTAAGATCAAATGAAGCATTAAATGGTCCTCATTTGTAGCTCAGACTATATGACTGAGTAGGGCAAGGACAGAATCCTGTTATCTAAATGGAATCCCTCCTTCGTGAAAGTGGTCTTAAATTTGGGGGAGGGAGAAACTAAATTCATGTCTGGCTAGGGAACGAAGGCTTAGTTTACATTACTACTCAAAAGGAAAAAAGAAAAAAAAAACCTCAAAAGCATAACAGAGAATGGCCAAACCTAATTCCAAGATACCCTTCATCTGAAGACCAGATTTTATTTTATAAGCCTAAGATACGAGATCTATTACTCTTCCTTCCTCCCCAAAATACTAGTTTTGTGTTGGCCAGCCGTCAGCCCTGCGCAGCTCTCACAAATGTATTATGCAGAAGTCAGGTTAGGTGAGAAGCAGGAAAGCAACTGCAGCAGTGGGACTGGTGCTAAGAGATGACATTTCTTCCAACTGTAATTGGAAATTTTTTTCCACACAGAAAACAGACTCACACCAGTTTGGGAACTGACAATTTTATAGTATCTAAGGCTGGCAATGCAATTTCAAGAAAGGACAATATTCCTAGGACAGAAAAGCTTGGGGGATGCATTATGCCTTACAGCCCAAAATTTGCCCAAGGGTAGGAACAACTGAGGATAGGTCTGCTAGACAGAATGCTGGTTTAAATGATTCAGGGCAGTGGTTTTCAAACCATGCCTCCGAACCCCAGAGAGATCCTGAGAGGCGCTTCAAGGACTGCCACAGGAGATGAGGGGGAGGAAGAGTAGGCAGAGCTGGTCCTGTTCATCTGTCCTCAACCTTTGAAAATCTGAAACCATTCATCTCATGTATCTGATAAAGGCTGAGCAACTCATGGAGAGGAGAGTTGAAAAGAATCTGTTTCTCGGGGTGTCTGGGTGGCTCAGTCAGTTAAGCGTCCGACTTCAGCTCGGGTCACGATCTCACGGTTCGTGAGTTCGAGCCCCGCATCGGGCTCTGTGCTGACAGCTCAGAGCCTGGAGCCTGCTTCAGATTCTGTGTCTCCCTCTCTCTCGGCTCCTCCTCCGCTCATGCTCTGTCTCTCTCTCTCTTTCAAAAATAAATAAAAACATTAAAAAAAAATTTTTTTTTAAAAGAAAAGAATCTGTTTCTCAACCTATGTGGTTTGGAATACTGATCTACAAGGTGACAGCACCACACAGACATGAACATGCAAACAGGGGTTAGACAAGAAGATAAGGCAGAACTCAGCTGCTTTTACAAAACAATGGAGGCAACCACAGCTCAAGGCTGTTCTCTCCTCACCTCCATCTTCAAAGGCCACCCAATTCATTCACCTTAACTTACCACCAGAGCGGGGAAGGAAAAAGCTTCTCTGGAGGAAGTTGGAATGAACTGATAATTTGAGGGCAGACATATAGAACAGAGAGGGCATTTAGGTTCTGGAAAAGTACTTTTGCATAAATATGCTATTTGGTATTAGGCCTATTAGAAAGCAGGACTACTGTACAGGACAAGAGTACATGTACCTAAAATGGGAGGACTCCAACCTGAATCCTAGAGTAGGACATTCTTCTTGACTCACCTTTAATGAGGGGAACATAAACCCAATGCAACCATTTTCCATCAAAGTATGCTTCACTACTGTCAAAGGAAGTTTTAAGAAGCGCATATATGTTTCTAAGTCAAATTCTGGTCTATCAACATATACTTCAAAGGTGAAAGGGATACTCATAGTATAAAAGTTTTCTTAAATACTGAATGAATCGTTCCCTAATTTATATATTTTATAAATCTGAATTTTATGTATCACATTGGGCTTGTCTTTTTTTTAATGTCAAATCTATATTAGCAGTAGTCTTGAATAACTTTTCTACAACTGCTATATCTACTATTTACTAGTTGTCTGGACAAAATAAATAGGTTAACCTAGCCTAAGTTTCTTCCTCTTTCAGTGGGTACAACACAACCTCAGTTTAATGACCATCAGCTATATGCTAGGCACAGACTGAAGCAAGTCCCTTGTATGCCATCTCATTTTGCCCTTAAAATAACCTCATAAAGTAGAAATTATCCTCATTTTACTAAATAAATGGAAACTTAGAAATAATTTGCTTAAAACCACTCAGATAATGACTGGCTGAGCTGAGATCTGAATCAGGCTTGACATCAAAGCCCATGATCTCAAACACTACATTACACTGCCTCTCGCATCAGATAAATATTTGTGCATGTGCACACTATATCCTGTTCTCACAGGTCTCTTGCAATGAGTAAATGAGTTAAGGTATGTAAACATCATTATAAATTAAAACATTATCCAAATGTAAGGGGATGTTTTACCTTCAAGTGGTTCTTGCAGAACAAATGCATTTAACTGAACTTCATTTTTAGGCAGGGTGATCTGGACACTCTTTCCAGCGGATACCACCAGCTCCTTTATAACTAGAAACAAAGAAAATATACAGGACATAAGAAATTAGATCCAGACTATCTCATTTCTCTCCCTCCTTTGGGGCCCAATTTGTTTTATAAATAATATTCTGCTATTTCCTTTATTTCCTCATTATTTATCTACTTTCTAATCCCCCTGAAATTTGATTCTGCCCCCACTTTTCTCCTGACAAAGATCTTTTGAGGTCATCAACAAATTGATCCTTAGCAAATCCAATAGTTCTTTCTCAACTCACATATTTACTACTGTGGCATCTAATAATGCTGACTGCCTTGTTATTAAAACTCTCAGTTATCATGACACCATATTGTTCTACTTTTATTCCTTGTTCTCTGAGTTTTTCTTCACTGTATTTTAACTAGTCTGTCCCTAAGCCCTCTTTATATAGTACTTTCCATAGAGTTCAATAATTAAAGTTCTA
Source organism: Acinonyx jubatus (assembly GCF_027475565.1). NCBI lineage: Eukaryota > Metazoa > Chordata > Mammalia > Carnivora > Felidae > Acinonyx > Acinonyx jubatus. The sequence continues at coordinate 26,864,193 of NC_069381.1, forward strand.
CAGTGTCTCAAGGATCATCTTTATGCTAATAAATAACCTTCTAATAAAATACATCTGTAACATTCCTGGAAGAAATGCCAAATATTGATCATGAAGCTAACCTTAATAATTTCTTTCTATTCCAATTTCTACAACCATAGACTTAGGTTATTCCAAGAATCTTAACTGGTCTTCCCTCTGCTAACACTCCCCACTGTAATCTATTCTGTCTTCTTCAAATACTACCCCCACCATGTTACTCTCCTACTTAAGACCCCCCACTCCCACACCATGTTTGAGGCCAACTCCTAATCTGGCATTAGAGAACCATTATCATCTGATCACACCACCTCACCTTTCCTACCCAATTCTGCCTCAGCTGTATTCATTTTCCCTCTTGTGCTCCATACAAAACATGGTCTACTCTTGGGGACTTAGCTAATGTTACTTCCTTCAACTGGGCTATATGTTTTCTTTATTCTAAATCAGTACTTTGTTTCTAGCTTCAAGCCAGTCTTCTCTCCAAGAAATCTTCTCAGACCATTTCAGTTCAAACTTACCTATTTCCTGAACTACTTCAGCATTTCTGGAATACCCACATCAGCTAATAGCTATATACATACGCTCTTCATACTATTCAATAACTATCTCATACATGTCTAGGTTTCTCAACCTTGACATTACTGACATTTTGGACCAGATAACTCTTTGTTGTAGGGGGTGGGAGGAACTGTCCTACACACTGTAAGATGGTTAGCAGTATCCCAGGCCCCCACCCACTAGGTGTCAGTAGCAACCCTCCTCCATAATTGTAACAACCAAAAATATTTGCAGGTTATCGAGAACTACTATTATATAAATCTTATTTCTCTGACAATAATTGTCATTTGGCATGACACCTAGGAATTAGAGAGCTTAAAGCAAACAAATGGCTGGTCCATCCATATTTCAACACTGGGGGTCTTGAAACAAATGGCTGGTCCATCCATATTTCAACACTGGGGGTCTTGAAACAAATGGCTGGTCCATCCATATTTCTTAGAAAACATGAAATTTGAGATTTATCTGCTTGAGAGCACTGCACTTGGGGAGAAAGGAAATCTTCCTTATGGAAGTTTCAGCATTTAGACACCCTTAGAGGTTGAATAAGAATTCTCTGAAGTGACTTTCAGAAAGAGAAAGAAGGAAGGAAGGAAGGAAGGAAGGAAGGAAGGAAGGAAGGAAGGAAGGAAGGAAAGAAAGAAAGAAAGAAAGAAAGAAAGAAAGAAAGAAAGAAAGAAAGAAAGAAAGAAAGAAAGAAAGAAAAGAAAAGAAAAGAAAAGAAACCACTATACTCATAAAGAGTGTAATGGACAAAAATATAGCATTGCTCAAACCCTTCAAAATTACACCAAAAATTACAGGCATTCTGCCTGAATACAAAAATTACTTTAATACCTCAGGATTGAAACCCCAAAATTTCATGTTATACCACCATGAAAGAAGACCCTAGGAAATCAAAAATCAGCAAAAATTCATTTTCATTGGCTTGGCTTCACCCTGTTGCCTTTTCAGGGGATAAAGAATTAGTTTCCTTGATTAACCACTTCCTCCTAATACCTTAGAACAGCACTCATGAAGCACAGACTTGTTAAGGCAACACTCCTTATAAATTTCCTTCCTATGGGTTGCTTAAAAATAAAGATGCTGCTGAAATCAGAGAGACAAAGAACTGACGTACAATCAGACATTCAGAAGGCAAATAGGTACGTAGATCCAAAGGTCTTCCCACTGGCTTCTGTTTGTTTGGTTCCTTGAACATTACTTAATTGAATCTTGTGCCTTTTAGTCCCCAACACAGTGGAATCTGGCTCTGGGCAAGAGCCTCATAAATTCTCATAGGCTGGGGCCTGCTGAGAAAAAGGATGGAGAGCCCCAAGTCCTATGATTACAGATACAATGACAGGATTATTACTTTTTCCCTCTAATCCACAGCACTTAAAAGTCATGCCTCCCTCCTTTTCTTGCAGTAAAGGGGACACTGTGATCAAACGCTCTACTTTTCATATCTTATCTCCAAGGACAGAAGCAAAGGGCCTCACCTGGGTATGGTGCTGAGGTGCTCTGGAAAGAGGCCTGGGGGGTAGGGGTAGCATAACTGTAGGAGGGAGCCACTGGCAGAGGGGTAACAATCTGGATTCTCCCAGGGCTTTTTATGTGCTGAGTGCTAGGCGTAGCACCAGGATCCTCTGATGTCTCAGGCTGGACTGACACATTCTTTGACCAACCAGGAGTCTCCGCAGTCAGGACTGTGGTTAAGGGACTGGAAATTACACCGGCCTTGTGGACCTAAAGAAATGCAAACATTCGCTTGAATAGGCAAAAGTTATACAGCCAGTTTTTAGGTTATGTCTCATAAAATAATTACATGTTAAATGTTTTTATGAAAAATGCAAAACTGTCAAAAATATTAAAGAAACTAATCTCACCACCCAAACTGGTGTTCAAATGTTGTTGTCAGTCTTCCCAGTCTTTTTTACTATGCAAAGAGGTTTCCTTAAAACAAAATAGTCATAACCATTCTATGCATACTCTTTTACCTTCTTTTCTCAACATTTACATTAAATCTTTCTACAAATACTTCTTAAGCACTTATGGAACAGGGGCTGTGGATCCAAAATATAAATAAGACAGAATAGCTGTGCTCAACAAGTGCACGGTCTAGTGGGAGAGAGAACAAAAAACCTAACAAGCCAAAATGATAAATACACCTATAAAGGTTACACTGAGCCCAAAAAGCATGGTCTGAAGAGTACTTATCTCCTCTCTTGAAGAGGGAGCATGTGAAGGACAGTTTCAATAAATAAAGGCTTTTTCTAGAGGACAGTCCTAAGCTGAGTTTAAAAAGGTAAACAGTTTTTTACTAGAAAAAAGCTGAGGGGAAAGAGAATATAGGTACAGGAAATGAGATTAGCATGGCTTGTGTCGGGAGCTGAGAGTCATAAGCAAAGTGAGAGGCAGGAAGTAATGGAGGATGAGCTGGAAAGACTGTCAAGAGCCAGACTAAAGAAGACACATGCTATTTTAAGGTGCCAGGTAGTGTTGAGCAATTACAGTGTTGTAGACAGGGAAGTGACAAGGTCAGGTTTTTGTCTTAAATGGATCATTCAGGTTGCTGCATCATGTAAGGGTTTGAAGAACTAAGACAACAGCAGAAATACCACTTAGGAAGGTACTGCATTCATCCAAATGAGAAATGATGAGCGGCTACACAAAACTGGTGGTATGGATTTTTTTTAATCAACTGAATTGAAGTGTATTTTACAGAAAGTAAACTGCATGCTTTTAAAGTGTATAGGACTATGAGTTTTGACAAGGGTATATACCCAGGTAACCACAATCAAGAGAGAAACCATTTCCGTCAGCCCCAGAAGTTGGCTCATTCCCTTTGCAGTAAATTCCTGCCTCCACCCTCAGGCTCACGCAATCACTGATTTGTTTTCTGTCTCCATTGGTTAGTTTGGACTTTCTTATATTCCATATAAAATGAATCTATTTCTGGTCACGTACTATTTTTGTTTCTGGCTGCTTTCACTCAACATATTTAAAAAAATTTTTTTTTAATGTTTTTATTTATGTTTGAAGGAGAGAGAGACAGAGCATGAGCAGGGGAGGAGCAGAGAGAGGGAGACACAGAACCCGAAGCAGGCTCCAGGCTCCAAGCTGTCAGCACAGAGCCCGACGTGGGGCTCGAACCCACCAACTGCGAGATCATGACCTGAGCCAAAGTCGGACGCTCAACCGACTGAGCCACCCAGGCGCCCCTCACTCAACATATTTTAAAGATTCATCCATGTTATTGTGTATATCAGTAATTCCTTCCTTTTTATTACTGAGTAATATACCATTCTAGAGATATACCAAAATCCATTTACCCATTCATCTATTGATAGAGATTGAAGCGGTTTCCAGTTCTCAGCTCTTGTAAATAAATCTGCTATAAATGTTTGAATACCAAAGTTTCTGTTAACATGTGTTTTAATTTGGGGTAAATACTCAGAAGTCTTTATTGCGGGTTACATATAAGTGTATATTTAAGTTTATGAACTGTTATCTAAAGTGGCTACACCATTTTGCATTTCTACCAGCAATGTATGAGAGTTCCAGGTGCTCCACAACTTCACCACACTTGGTATTCTTGGTCTTTTTATTTTTCATCATTCTAGTAGTATCTCACTGTGATTTAATTTGCATTTTTTTGATGACTAATGAGGCTGAATATTTTTTTATGTGTTTACTGGCCAGTCATATGTTTTCTTTAGTGACATTCAAATCTTTGTCCACTTTTTTTTTACTTTATTAAGACATAACTGACATACAATAAACAGAACATATTTAAAGTGTACAATTTGACAAATTTTACTATATGCATACTTTGAAACCATCACCACAATCAAGATAATGAGAATATCCATCACTTCCAAAGATTCCTCATGCTCCTTTGTAATCCCTTGTCCCAACTCCCAGCCCCAAGCAACCACTGCTCTGCTTCTGTCACTACAGATTAGTTTGCATCTTCTAGTATTTTATATAAACAGAATCACATTCTATGTACTCTTTTTGTCAGCTTCTTTCACCCAGCGAAATTATTTTGCTATTTGTCCACATTGCTGTCTGTATCAGTACCTTTTCCTTTATGATTGCTGAGCAACGCATATATTAATATACCACAATTTGTTTATTCATTCACCAATAGATGGACATATGGGCTGGTTCCAGTTTTTGCCTATTACAAATTGACCTGCTATAAATATTCCTCTATAAGTCTTTGTATGCACCATATATCCTTTCATTTCTCTTGTGTAAATATCTGCAAGTAGAATGCCTGGTCATAAGGGAGATATGCCTTTAACTTTAAAAAAACTACCAAACTATTTTCCAAAGTTGTATCATTATATAGTCCCACCACTGGTATGAGAATTCCAGTTGTTCTACAACCTTGACAAAAATTGGTTTTTTTGTCTTTTTAAGTCTTTTTAAGTTTAGACATTATGGAGGTGTGTAATGGCATCTTATTGTTGTTTTAATATGCATTTTCCTAATGATTAATAAGTATCTTTTCATGCATTTATTGGACATTTTTGTCCCAACACTGTATTGGATTGTATGAATTCTTTGATGGGCTATCTGTTCAAATCCTTTGCTTTATTATTAGTTTTCTGATTAAGTTCAACAGCTCTTTATGTATTCTAGAATAAGAGCTTTGTTGGGTATTTAATTTGCAAATATGGTTTCCCAGTCTGTAGCTTGCCTTTTCATTTTTGTTACTGGTGTCTTTTAAATAGCAAAAGTCTATAATTTTTCATTCTAATTTATCATTTTTTTTCTTTTATGGTTCATGCTTTTAGTGATATGAGTTTATTTATTTATTTAATGACAAGATCACAAAAGGGTTCTCCTGTGTTTTCTTCTATAAGTTTTATAATTTGAGCTCTTACATTTAGGTCTATGATCCATATGAGATAATTTTTCTGTACAGTAGGAGGTAAGGGTCAATGTTCATGTTTTTTCATATCACTATCCAATTGTTCCAGCATCTATTTATTGAAAAGATTATCCTCTCCCCATGGACTTGCTTTGGCACATCAACTAACCATATTTGCGTGGGTCTATTTCTAGATGTTATTCTGTTTCACTAATTTAGTCTATCTTTACACCAATACTACTGCTTTGATGACTGCAGCTTTACACTAAGTCTTAAAGCTACAGAGTTTAAATCTTCCAACTCTGTTGTTTATTTTCAAGGTCGTTTTGACATTCTAAGTCCCAATCCATGAACATGATTGTACCAGTTTTCTAGGGCTGCCATAACAAATTACCACAAACTTAGTGGCCTAAAACAACAGAAACTTATTCTCTCACAGTTCTAGAAGCCAAAAGTTTGAAATCAAGACATTTGCAGGGCCACAATCTTACTGAAGGCCTTTGGGGAGACCTTCTTTGCCTCTTCCAACTCCCAGAGGCTCTTAGCATTTCTTGGCTTGTGGCAACATAACTTCAATCGCTATCTTCATCTTCACATGACTGTCTTCCTTGTATCTCTCTGGGTCCAAATCTACCTTTGCTTCCTCATGAAAAGACACCAGGCATTGGATTTAGAGTCCACCCAAAATAAATAAAGAATGATTTCAACTTAAGATCCTTAACTAACTACATCTACAAATATCCTATTCCCAAATAAGGGCAAATACTGAGGTCCCAGGAGGACATTATTTTGAAGGGAACACTCTTACAATGCGGTATTATTTCTCCATTTATTTAGTTCTTTACTTTCAGCGATGTCTTACAGTTTTTGGTATGTAGCTCTTGCACATATTTTGTTAAATCCATCCTTAAGTGTTTTATGTTTTTGTATGCCATACATTTTTTATTTTTATTTTTCTTAATGTTTATTTATTTAGAGAGAGAGACAGAGCATGCACACAAGTGGAAGAGGGGCAGAGAGAGGAGAGAGAATCCCAAGCAGGCTCCACACTGGCAGCCCAGAGCCCAACACGAGGCTCTATCTCACGAACCATGAGATCATGGCCTGAGATGAAATCAAGAGTCAGATGCTTAACCAACCAAGCCATCCAGGCACCCTGGATGCTATACATTTTTAAAAACTTCAATTTCCAAGTATTCATCACTAATATATAAACACAATTGATTTTTGTATATTGGTCTTATATCCTGATGCTGTTCTGAATTCCCTTAAATAGTTCCAGTAGTTTTTGTGTAGATTCCTTGGAATTTGGGGGGTACATGATTCTATCATCTGTGAATAAAGGCAGTTTTCCTTCTTTATCTCCAATCTGTATTCCTTTAATTTCTTTTTCTTGCATTATTACATTAGCTAGGACCTCCAGTACAATGCTGAGTAAAAGTGGCTAGAGCCACTATTTGCTGGGCAATGTTCATCTTGTTTTCCTTTGTATCTTTGAACACGGGTTCCTTTAACTTTTTAAGCATGTTTTTAACAGCACTGAAGTCTTGCTAAATCTGACAGCTGAGTCCTCTCAGAATTCACTTCTACTGATTACTTTTCTTTCCCTAAATATGGGTCATACTTTCCTGATTCTTTTTTTACATGTCTCATGACACCTGGTTGGAAACTGGAAATTTTAGATCATATACTGCAGCAATTCGGGATTCTATTTTATTTTTCTGATGGGCTGTTGATTATTTTTAGTAACTTCTGTGTGCTTAAACTGAAGGATCAGACTCCCTCCACAGAATGTTGCAAGTGATACCTTTGCTCAGTTTTGTTTTGTTTTTTATTCTTATTTTTATTTTAGCCTGGCTTCCTAGGTGTCGCTCCTGTATCTGCACAGTTTAGCAGTCAGTCAATGATCTGGGCAGAGGTTACTCAAACACATTAAGCCCATAAACCTTCACCCTCTGCCAATCCATCTGTGTGTTCCTTGGGGAATGCACTGAAAGTTGCAGCCAATTCTCAAGTCTCCTTTGATTTTTAGCTTTTACCAGGTTCTCTTGGGTATCTTTGGGTTTCTCCGTTGACCAGGGATATGTGGAGCGCTTATCTTGGCCCTTTTATGGCTCTCTTATTTTTAAGATCTTCCCATTAAGTTTCTGGCAGGCCCACCACTCATCCCAGCAGGCACTGCAATCTCAGGCTAGCAAAGCTGTGGATTCTCTCCATTCATTCCCAGCTAAGTTTGCCACGTTCAGTTGTCAAAGCTATGAGTTTTCACCCTTTGCCCCAAGCCATGTCGAACCTCCAGAAAAGTGGCTAGTTTTCATGTCCAACCACACACGTAAAACTACATTTCTTGTCATCTGAGCTGGAGTGATGGAGGTAGACACTGATGGGGGAAGCCCCAGGAAGAAGACTACAGACACCCACTGTACTTGCTCAAAGCATTATCAGCTGAAATGCTTCTCAATTTGCTTCTGCCTCTATTATATTTTTAGTAGCCTGAAATATTTTTGACAATTCTGTTCAGTTTTATACGTATTTTTTCAATGAGAAAATTAGGGACCCTCTCATGATGCCATAAGTGGAAGTTCTCTAATCTCTATTTTCCCATTTTTAAAATCATTTACATTTCTTTTGAAATTCTTTAACTGTTCACTCACTAAAACCATTTTCCTTTAACTTCCATTAGTTTTCTGAACATACTTTGAAGTCTTTGACTACTAACTCCAATATCTGAATCAAACTAGAGTCTGTTTCCACTGATTGCTTTTACCTCCTGAGTGTGGGTCATTTTCTCCTCTGTCTTTGCATGTCTAACAGTTTCTGTTTGAATACTGGACATCTAATATATGCAGTGATTCTGGATTCTACTGTATTTTCATTGGGATTATTTACAGTATTTTTTTTTCTAGTAGGCAAGTAACTTATCTGGACTTAGAACTGTAGACTTTGCTTCCTCTGCAATATGCAGCAACTGATATCTTTGTGTAATTCCCACAGCTGCTTTTTCTACCTGGTCCCCTGCAGGTGTTCTCGTTTAATCTGGTGATAAGCAAAACAATTTTGCCATAAATTGTACCCAGAATTGGGGCCTGCTCTGTGCTTTCTTAACTTCATGAGATTATTCCGTAAATTTTTTCAGCCTTAGACTCTGTACTTGGACTCCCTAAGTCAGTAAGACTTCAGATTTCTGCCACCTGAGCTATATATTGTTGAGGAATGCACTCAGTTAAACTCACAGAACTCACTTTGCATTACATTCTGTCTTTCAAAGACAGAACTCTGCCTCTCTGATCTCTGCCTGCTTTATTACCATGCCCTCTGGAATCTTCCTATGTAGGTGTAGTTTAGAGGTTCAGCCAGGGATTTTAGTAGAGTTTATTGTCAGGTTATGGATTTCACCATCTTCTGTGCTTTTCTTATTTTCCCCATAAATTTTCAGGGAATTTTTCTATCCTGAAATCTGTTCTTTGCCACCATAAGGAAATAAAACTAAAGTTTTCCACTGCCACTCTCCTCTGCTGTGGGGTTAGCTAATGTCTTCAGGAAAAAATTTTAAAAAGCTCCAAACTCACAATTCTTATCACTTCCAGTTGCTGTTTTTTCAAGAATAAGCTCTCCTTTAGCTTCTGTCTGCTTTGGGATCCTTTCCAATTTCCTTAAATACATTTTTTTTTTTTTACATATTTTATAATTATTATCTGTGGGAGGATTCAGGAGACCACTTTACACTGCCACCATTACCGGAAATTCCTCCTGTGGGATGAATTTTAAAATATTAAGAATCTAATACTTGTGAAACTGAAATGCATCAGGGGCTTGGGGGAAAGAATCTAAGATGAATCCCATGTTTCTAGCTTGAGTGGAGGGACTAACTATAGTGGTATCAAAAACTAAGATAGACTACAAAGGAGCAACTTTAAGAAAATAACAGGCAAGTTATGTTTTAGACATACTAAACCTGAGGTACAGCTGGGAAATTCAAAGCGACCCAGAGTTGGAATCAAGATCCCAAAGATAGCAACTGAAGCCATGGGAATACATAAGCTTGCCCAAGAAGAGCAAGTAAGGAAAGGAAACGAGGCTTAAAAATAGAATACTTGGGAATAACAATGCTCCTGTAATGAGGAAAAATATCAATTAATTAAAACTGACCCAGGGGCGCCTGGGTGGCGCAGTCAGATAAGCGTCCGACTTCAGCCAGGTCACGATCTCGCGGTCCGTGAGTTCGAGCCCCGCATCAGGCTCTGGGCTGATGGCTCAGAGCCTGGAGCCTGTTTCCGATTCTGTGTCTCCCTCTCTCTCTCTGCCCCTCGCCCGTTCATGCTCTGTCTCTCTCTGTCCCAAAAATAAATTAAAAAACGTTGAAAAAAAAAATTTTTTTTTAAAAACTGACCCAGAAATAACAGAGAGAACAGAACTGGTAGACAAAGGTATTAAAATAATAATTATTATATATTCCATATATTCAAGAAGCTATAGGAAAAAGTGCATGACTTCATATATTAAGTAGTGACACGGAAGATTTTTTTTTTTTTTTTTAGTTTTTTTAATGTTTATTTATTTTAGAGACAGAGAGAAAGAGAGTGAGTAGGGGAGAGGCACAAGAAGAGGGGGACAGAGAATTCAAAGCAGGCTCTGTGCTGTCAGCAGAGAGCCCGATGTGGGGCTCAAACTCACAAACTATGAGATCATGACCTGAGCCAGAGTCAGATGCTTAACCAACTAAGCCACCCAGGAGCCCCAGGAAGATATTTTTTTTAAAAGATCCAAATCAAGCTTCTAGAGATGAAGATTATAATGTGTAAGATGAAAAATACACTGTGGAGAATTTTGTGTTTGTGTGAGCCACTGCTGTGATTAAGGTATTGTTATCCTGGCTTATGTACAGACACATACATAAAATACATTGCAAAGATTAAATGGCACAGTAGACAATGCAGAAGAAAAGATAAGTAAACTTAAAGACATACTAACAGAAATGATTTGAAATGAAACACGCAGAGAAAAGACTGAAAAGAAATGAACAAAGTAGCAGCAACTTGTAAAACAAATTCAAGTGACTAAAAACACTTTGGAGTTCTCAAAGGAAGGGGGGACAGTAAAATATTTGAAAAAAATAATAGTCAATAATGTCCAAATCTGATGAAAACTATAAACCCACACTTGAATATAAATTTGAGTTTATGCTCCAAGGATAAGAAACAGAAAGAAAACTACACCAAGGAATAACAATGGAATTACTTAAAACAGCGATAAAATCGTAAAAGCAGCCAGAGAAAAAAGACACATTATGTATAAAGGAAAGAAATATATAAAAATTACAGCCGACTTTTCAATGAAATAACACAAGCTAGAAGATATTGCCACAGTATCTTTAAAGTACTGTAAGCAGGGGCACCTGGGTGGCTCGGTTGGTTAGGTGTTCAACTCTCAATTTTGGCTCAGGTCATGATCTCATGGCTCGCAGGATCAAGCTCCATGTAGGGCTCTGCGCTGACATGGCAGAGCCTGCTTAGGGTTCTCTCTCTCTCTGGCCCTGCCCTGCTCTTTCTCTCTCAAATAAACCTTTTTTTTAAAAAGGTATTATAGGGTACCTGGGTGGCTGAGTCGATTAAGCATCCAATTTTGCCTCAGGTCATGATCTCATGGTTCGTGAGTTCAAGGCCCGCATCAGGCTCTGTGCTGACAGCTCCAGCCATGCCAGAGCCTGCTTCAGATTCTGTGTCTCCCTCTCTCTCTGTCCCACCCCTGCTGACACTCTGTCTCTGTCTCCCTCAAAAATAAAAATAAACATTAAAAAAATTTTTTTAATAAAAAAGGTACTATAAGCAAAAAAACAAAAAACAAAAACAAAGCAACCCTGCCAACTTAGATTTACTTAAACAGCAAAGGTATTTTTCAAAGATGAAGGTGAAATAAAGACTTTTCAGACATACAAAAGCTGAAAGAATTCATCACTACAAACCTACACCACAAGAAATGATAAAGAAAATCCTTCAAGACAAAGATGATGATACCAAATGGAAACCTAGATCTACATAAAGTAATAAAGAGCACTGAAAATAGTAACTAATTGGTTATATATTTCTCCTCATTATTCAAATCTCTTTGGAAGGTAACTGGCTGTTTAAAACAAAAATAGTAGTAATAGGTGCTATGGTTTATAACATGTGGAAGTAAAATGTATGACAACAATAGAGCAAAGGATGGAAAGAGAAAACAGAAGTGTCGTAAGGCCCTTACATTATATATGAACTAGTAAAATATCATTTGAATGTAGTTCTTGATAAGCTAATGATGTGAACTATAAACTCTATAGCAACCAGTAAAACTACATAACTATTATAACTATTAATCTTTTTATTGCTGCGGTAAAAAATTATATTAGCAGCCTAAACCATAAAAATTTATTATCTTACAGTTCTGCAGGATAATAATCCAGCACAGATCTCACTGGGGTAAGATTAAGGTGTTCACAGGGCTTTATTCCTTTTTGGAGGCTTTAGGAGAGAATCTGTTTGCTTGCTTTTCCCATTTTCTAGAAGCCATCTACTTTCTTTGGCTCATGGTCCCCTCTCTCCATTTTCAAAGCAAGCAATGTTACATCTCTCTATGTCTTTCTTCTATAGTTATATTATCCTCTTCCACATTTAAGGACTCTTGTGTATAAATTGGGCCTACCAAAAAATGCAAGATAATCTCCCTATTTTAAGGTCAGCTGTTTAATAACATTAATTCCATCTGCAACCCTACTTCCTCTTTGCTATGTAACATAACATAGTCACAGGTTCCTGAGAGTTGGACATTGGCCTCCTGTTCTGCCTATCACCACTAATAAATCAAGAAAAGCAGGTAAAATGAAATAAAAAATAGTTAATTTCAGGGAGAGCATAAAAATAGGGATAAAATGAACAAAAAACACGTGGGACAAACAATAAATACTAGGTAGTAGAATTTGACTCCAATCACATCAGTAGTCACATTAAATAGTCTACATATCTCAGTTAATCCCCAGAGATTTTCAGGCTGGAAAAAAAGCAATATCCAGCTATATGTAGCCTATAAAAAATACATTTTAAATATAAAAACACAAGTAAGTTAAAGGTAAAAACATGAAAAAAGATACATTATGCTAATACTAACCAAAAGAAAACCTGACTGGATATATCAATATCAGACAAAACAGATTTCAGAGCAAAGAATATTATCAAAGATAAAGAAGATGATTTTATAATGATAAAAGGGCCAATTCACCAAGAGTGTGTAACAATCCTAAACATTTACACAGCTAATAAAATTTTCAAAGTACATGAAGCAAAACCTAATCTAACAGTGAGGAGAAACAGATATTTCCACAAATATAGTGTGATATTTCATCACCTTTCTAAATAACTGATAGAAACTAACAGAAAATAAGTAAGGATATAGAAGATCTGAACAACAGTAACCAATTTGACCTATTTGACATTTATAGAACACTCACCCAACAATAACAGTAGGATACATATTCTTTTCAAATACACAATGAACATTTACCAAGACAGACCATTTTCTGAACCATAAAACAGGTCTCAATGCATTTAAAAGGATTTAAGTCATACAACATTCACAGACAGCAATGCATTAAAATTACATTAAATTACCAATCAATAAGACAACAATATCTGGAAGGCCCTCCCCCCCAATATTTGGATACCACATTACATACTTCTAAATAACCCAAGAGTCAAAGAAATAGTCAAAAAGGAAATTTAAAAGTATTCTGAACTGAATGAAACTGTAAAAACAAAATATCAAAACTTGTAGGATTCAGCTAAAGCAGTACTTAGAGGGAAATTTATAGCACTAAAATGCCTATGTTAGAAAAAAATCTGAATTAACGATTGAAATTATATCTTAAGAAACTAGAAAAAGAGCAAATGAAATCCAAATTATGAAGAAGAAATGAAATAATAGATTAGAGCAGAAATCAATAAAATAGAAAAGCAATAGAGAAAAATGAATAAAACCAAAGATTCATTAAGAAAATCTAGTCAGTCTGATGCGGGGAGAGGGGGGGAGAAAGCGGAAGGGAACACAAATTACCAATATAATCACTACAGGTTCTACAGTTATTAGAAGGGCAATAAGGGAATATTATGAGCAACTTTATGCCAATAAGTTTGACTATTGGGACAAAATGCACAAATTACCTGAAACACACAATCTGCCCAAGTTCACTCATGACAAACTATTATAGATAACCTAAATTGCTATGTATCTATTATATAGATGAATTTACAGTTTAAGATTTTCCTGCAAAGAACTCCAGGTCAAGATAGCTTCACTGGGGAATTATATTGAACATTTAAGGAATAAATAGTACCGGTTCTACACTAACTTTTCCAAGAAACGAAAAGAGTTAAAACTTTCAGCTCATTTTATAAGGCCAGTATTTCTTTGATGTTAAAAATCACAGGCTAATATCCCTCGTGAATACAAATTCAAAATTCATAATGAAATTTTAGTAAACCAAATATAACAATATACAGAAAGGATAATATATTATGACTAAGTAGGTTTTATCTCAGCAACACAGGGTAATTTAATACTCAAAATCAATCAAGGTATTCACCATGTTAACACACTGAAAACAAAAACCCATATGATCATATCAATACATGTAAAAAAAAAAAGCATTTGCCAAAACCCAACATTTATTCCTGATACAAATTCACATCAACACTTTCACCACTTTTATTCAACATTGTAGTAAAGGTTCTAGGCAGTGCAATAAGGCAAGAAAAAGAAGTAACAGGCATCCACATCAGAAAAGAAGTAAAATGGTCTTTATTCACAGACAACATGATTATAAATAGAGAAAATCCAATGGAATCTACAAAAAAGTTACTGGTATGATTAAGTGAGCTTAGCAAGGTTTCAGGATACAAGATCAATCTACAAAAAGTAATTATATTTCTACACACTAGCAACAAACAGAAACTGAATTTTTTTTACAGTTTCTTTCACGGAGCATTTTTGAAACTGAATTTTTTAAATGCCAATTATAATAGCACCAAAAGTATAAAATACTTAGAAGTGACAAAATATGTGCAAGATCTGTACCCTGAAAACAACACATTGCTGAGAGAAATTAACGATGATGTAAATAAAAAGAAAGATACACTGTGTTCATGGATCACTAGATCACTATTATTATTAGGCTATCAATTCTCTCCAAATTGATCTATAGCCCCAAGATAGTCCCAATAAAAATACCAGAAGGCTTTTTAAAAATAAATTGACAAGATGATTTTTTTGACAAAATGATTCTAAAATTTATATGGAAACATAATGGACCCAGAATAGCCAAAAATTTCTTTTTTAAATTTTTTATATGTTTATTTATTTTTGAGGGAGAGAGAGAGAAAGAGCATGTGAGTGGGGGAGGAGCAGAGAGAGGGAGACAGAAAATCCAAAGCAGGCTCCATGCCATCAGCTTAGCCCAACGTGGGGCTCAAACCCACGAACCCTGAAATCATGACCTGAGCCAAAGTCCGACGCTCAACCAAGCCACCCAGGCTTCCCCTAGCCAAAAAATTTCTGATAACAAAGAACAAAGCTGTAAGATTTACATAATCTGAATAAAAGACTTACTACAAAGCTATCATTATCAAGACAGTGTGGTGTTGAAGTGCCTGGCTGGCTCAGTCAGTAGAGCAGGCGACTCTTGATCTCAGGGTCATGAATTCAAGCCCCACAATGGGCAAAGAACTTACTTAAAAAAAAGACAGGGTGGTGTTGATATAGACAATGTATCAATATAAACAAATAAAATGATGGAACCAAAAAGAGTCCAGAAATAGATTCATAAGTATATAGTTAACTGATTTTCAATAAAGTGAAAAGCAATTCAGTGGAGAAAGGATGCAAAAAATATGGTGCTACTACAACTGGATATTCATATGCTAAAAAACAAAACAAAACAAAACAAAACAAAACCCTTCCATCCACAGCTCCTACCATGCACAAAAACATTCTAGACCTGAACTTAAAAACTTAAAACTATAAAGCTTTCTGAAGTTAGGATAAAATCTTTCTAAAACACAATACCAAAAGCATGATCCATAAATTTAAAAAACTGATAAACTAGACATCATCAAAATTAATATGTGCTCTTCAAAAGACACTGCTAAGGAATGAAAATACAAGCCACAGATTGAGAGAATATTTACAAATCAAATTTCTAACAAGCGACATATATGCAGAATATGTATGTAAGAGGACAACCCAATTTTTAAAATGGGGAAAACTATAAACACGTTACCAAAAAATATATAAATGGCAAATAAGTACATGAAAAGATGTTCAACATCATCAGTCATGAAGAAAATGCAAAGAAAAGCCACAATGAGATACTATTAACACACCTATTACAATGTCTAAAACCATACAAAGTTTAGTGAGAAGGTGGAACACCTAGAACTTTCATACATTACAAATGGGAATGTAAAATGGTACAACTGCTTGGAAAAAGTTTGGCGGTTTCTTATAACATTAAATATATACCTACGATATGATGCAGCTATTCCACTCCCAGGTATTTATCCAAGAGAAATCAAAGTATATCCCCATACAAATACTTTTACACAAATTTCCTAACAGCCTTATCTGCACCCAAAAATCTAGAAACAATTCAAATGTCCATCAACAGGTGAACAGATAAACAAATGATGTATCCATACAGTGGAACACTATTTAGCAATTAAAGGGAACCAACTACACACTATGTAGGATGTGACACATACTACAACAAGGATGAACATCAAAACATGATGCTAAGTGAAAGAAGCCAGACTCAAAAGACTACATACTGCACGGCTCATTTATATGAAAAGTCCAGACTAGGCAAATTTAAAGAGATTAGTGGATGCCTGGGGCTAAGAGTGGGAGTGGGGATGGCACAAGGGAAGTTTTTGGGGTGACAGAAATGTTAAACTGGATGGTGGTGATAATGCACAACTCTATGCTTAATAAAATCACAAAACTGTATGCTTACAAGGAGTGAGTTTTATGGCATCCTCAATAAAGTCGTTAAAAAGAGTACATAATGTATGATTCCATTTATATAAAAATTCTGGAAAATCTATAATAACCTAAAGCAGATCAGTGGTTGCCCTGGGGTAAGGGAGGGAGAAGGAAGGACAGATTATAAAGGGACAGGAGGAAACTTTGGGGCGTAACGGATATGTTCATTACCTTTTTTGTGGGGATGGTTTTATAGGTATATTTTTGTTAAGACAAATTATACACTTTAAACATGTACATACAGTTTATGTCAATTACACTTCAAGAAAGCTGTTTTTTAAAAGTATGGTATTCACATGGAACAAAAACAGACACTCAGATCAATGGAACAGAATAGAAATGGACTCACAAATGTACGGCCAACTAATCTTTGACTAAGCAGGAAAGAAGAGCCAATGGAATAAAGACAGTCTCTTCAGCAAGTGGGGCTGGGAAAACTGGACAGCGGCATGCAGAAAAATGAACCTGGACCACTTTCTTACACCATACACAAAAATAAACTCAAAGTGGATGAAAGACCTAAATGTGAGACAGGAAGCCATCAAAATGCTCGAGGAGAAAGCAGGCAAAAACCTCTTTGATCTTGGCCGCAGCAACTTCTTACTCAACATGTCTCCGGAGGCAAGGGAAACAAAAGCAAAAATGAACTATTGGGACCTACCTCATCAAAATAAAAAGCTTCCGCACAGCAAAGGAAACAATCAGCAAAGCTAAAAGGCAACCAACAGAATGGGAGAAGATATTTGCAAACGACATATCAGATAAAGGGTTAGTATCCAAAATCTATAAAGAACTTATCAAGCTCAACACCCAAAAAACAAATAATCCAGTGAAGAAATGGGCAAAGACATGAATAGACACTTCTCCAAAGAAGACATCCAGATGGCCAACCAACACATGAAAAAATGCTCAACATCACTCATCATCAGGAAATACAAATCGAAACCACAATGAGATACCACCTCACACCTGTCCGAACGGCTAACATTAACAACTCAGGGAACAACAGATGTTGGTGAGGATGTGGAGAAAGGGGAACTCTTTTGCACTTCTGGTGGGAATGCAAACTGGTGCAGCCACTCTGGAAAACAGTATGGAGGTTCCTCAAAAAATTAAAAATAGAACTATCCTATGACGCAGCAATTGCACTGCTAGGTATTTATCCTAAGGACACAGGAGTGCTGTTTCGAAGGGGCACACGCACCCCAAAGTTTATAGCAGCACTATAGACAATAGCCAAAGTATGAAAAGAGCCCAAATGTCCATCGATGGATGAATGGATAAGGAAGATGTGGTATATATATACAATGGAGTATTCCTCAGCAATCAAAAACAGTGAAATCTTGCCATTTGCAACTACATGGATGGAACTAGAGGGTATTAGGATAAGTGAAATTAATCAGAGAAAGACAAATATCATGACTTCACTCATATGAGGACTTTAAGACACAGAACAGATGAATATAAGGGAAGGGAAGCAAAAATAATATAAAACCAGGGAGGGGGACAAAACGTAAGAGACTTTTAAATATGGAGAACAAACAGAGGGTTACTGGAGGAATTGTGGGATGGGGGATGGGCTAAATGGGTAAGGGGCAGATAAGGAATCTACTCCTGAAATCACTGTTGCACTATATGCTAATTTGGATGTAAATTAAAAAAATAAAATAAAAAAAATATATAAAAAAATAAAAAGTTAAAATAAATAAAAATTCCTTAAACTATAAAAAAAAAAGTATGGTATCCACAGAAGAGCAAGCATTCTGTGTGGCTGAAGTGGAAAGCAGAGGAAGTTCAGAAAAGCCATTCATATAACCAAAAATATATATATATTTTAATTTTTTTTAATGTTTTTATTTATTTTTGAGACAGAGAGAGACAGAGCATGAGCAGGGAAGGGGCAGAGAGAGAGGGAGACACAGAATCTGAGGCAGGCTCCAGGCTCTGAGCTGTCAGCACAGAGCCCGACGCGGGGCTCGAACTCACAAACCGCGAGATCATGACCTGAGCCGAAGTCGGACGCTTAACCAACTGAGCCACCCAGGCACCCCTAATCAAAAATATATTTTTAATGGCTGAACAACTTCAACTTTCCCCTTATTAGACAGACTGCTTCCATTTTTTAATTAAATAGCATCTTATCATTGTGTATGAAGCTCTTTCTTTATTTAGGAATTGCTGCTTTAGAACAGATTCCCAGAAATAGAAAAGTATAAATCCTTTTAAGCAAGGCAGGCAGATTTTTATTTTTAAAGAATTTGTTTATTAATTATTATTATTAAATTTTTAAAAAGCAGGAAGAGGAGATATGAAGCAAATCATTTTACTTCAGAAACTATGAAGTAATACTAAAAATTTGTAGAGGATGATATAGGGTTGAGATTTGGGTGAAATTTCCTTAGGCAATTTTTTTCTGGCACTTGACAGAAATAAAAACCATCCTAATTCTGAACTAACCGTAAGTCATATAATCATGCCCCAGGTGCATACACCTATTTCATCTTCAAAGAAGCTTTATTCAGAATGATGAGAGGCTTCTATTCACATTCTCTTTCGCCATTTCTCTCTCACTCCTTCTCCCACTTCTTCCTTCTGCTTTCTCCCCAGGCCTAGTTGGGACTGCCTTCCCCTCATCAAACAAGCCAGCCCAGTGATTAACATCATAATTCCAGATGACCCGAAAACTTCCACCATGAGCTGTTCGGTTTTGAGTATCAGGAGCCTGCAGGACCCACACAGGATGTTCACACTTATCCAGGCCATATCATCACAGTCCAAGTAGGGGGCCCTCCTTGGTAATATGCATGCCACCCTGGTGACTACTTAATAAAAAAGAATGAATGGTTCATAGAAATTGAACTTTCAACACATTTTGATTTGAGACACAACTGTATTAAAATAAAACAAAAACTATCATTGTCATTAACAAAAAATCCTACTAGAAGACAGTCTTCCTACAATAGCAAAGCCAGTGGGGTTTAAAGACATACCAACCCAGTTCTCAGCAACTAAAGCTGAGGCTGGAGAACAGGGCAGGGTTTATTTTTGAGCAGTTAGTTACAAAGTTATGTCTTCTCATAGTCTCCTTGGAGAAACTAAGACCACCATGAAGAGAGAAAGGGAGAGGGATGATAAGGGTGTTGGCTAAGAGATGGCTGGTTTTGAGACTTTCTTCCCAAGGCTCAAGGTGTGCCAATTAGCATCGCTCTATTAACCCATCCACACCAAAACCTTCACCACTGCCTGCATCCTAAGTTAACTTAGCAAAGTAGCCAACAGGGGTACCTGGCTGGATCAGTCAGTGGAGCGTGTGACTCTTGATCTCAGGGTTGTAGGTTAAAGCCTCATGTTGGGTATAGAGATTACTTAAAAGTAAAAAAAAACCTTAAACAAAGTAGCCAACAAACACATTTTTAAATTCACTTCATATAGTGAAATAGATAAAAAAAAAAAAAAGATAAGCTGATGAAAGAACCAGAAAATTTAGGAGATGAGAGGAGAAAGGGAGCAGTTAAGGGGGGAGGGGAGGAAAAAGGAAAGGGTATTCTAGTTCAGGCACTAATACTTTTGAGAAAAGAACAGTACAGTTGCAGGGATTTCTGCACACCCACACACAACAAGGGCACAGGCTACCCAGTTTTTCTTTCAATGCAATAAGCCAGTAATGTAAGGTTAGAATGGTGGGGGGGGAGGGGGCATTTAGTGCATATGTGTGCACCCAGACAGTACTAGAAGGGCCTTGGTCACTGAGGGGTAGCAAAGTCATACAACTTATCCAGGCCAGGGGGCTGGAAGGGGGCCTGAGGCTAAACAATTTTTGGTAAAAGTTATTGGCCTGTCCGCTGCCCAGATAACAGAGAATGAGAATCTGAGGGAAACTAGGCCTGGCCCTTAGGAATTCCAAATATGTCAGGAAATAATAGCCAGAAGAATAAGTGAACCCTTGGCAAAAATTTCACAACCCTAAAGGATTATAGGGAAGATTTTTTAGTTTTTATTTTTTTAATGTTTATTTATTTTTGAGAGAGAGAGAGACGGAGTGCGAGTGGGGAGGTGCAGAGAGGGAGATACAGAACTCGAAGCAGGCTCCAGGCTCTGAGCTGTCAGCACAGAGCCTGACGCGGGGCTCAAACTCACGGACTCACAGACTGTGAGATCATGACCTGAGCCGAAGTTGGCCACCCAACCCACTGAGCCACCCAGGCACCCCAGGAGAGATTTTTTTTAAATCATAACGAAGTTGGGGCACTTTGTTGGCTCAGTCGGTTAAATGTCTGACTTTGGCTCAGGTCACAATTTCACAGATAGTGAGCTCAAGCCCCACACTGGGCTCTGTGCTGACAGCTCAGAACCTGGAGCCTGTTTCAGATTCTGTGTTCCCTCTCTCTCTCTGTCCCTCCCCCTGCTCACACTTGGTCTCTTTCTCTCTCTCTCTCTCTCTCTCAAAAATAAGTAAACATTAAAAAAAAATTAACAAAAAAATAAAAAGTAAATAAAAATCAAAACAAAGTGATCAAGCAAAAAACCCTGAAAACCAAACCAAACCAAACCAAAACATGGGACAAAGGGAGACAGAACTGCCGGGTTTCGTACTCGGTTATGCAAGGCTCTTCTCTGTCGCTGCCCACACCCCACACCTCTATCTGCTGGTAAGATGTAGAGTCAGCACAAGAATTTTCCTCAGTAAAAAAGGCAGCAGAGAGGTGCCCAAAGGCTTGACTCATTTATCCTCTCAGATATTTGTCCCACAGAAAGGCACTGGCTTACAGGGGATGAAATGATAGTGGTGGCAGAGAAAGGGGCGCCTCAAGTTTTCCTAAAGCCAAACCTTCCATGTGGGGATACCTAACTGTACCTTCATTTCCTGGGCTCAGAGAACATTCCTCTCCTCGTTTCACAAAGCAGGCCTGGCAGCAATTAACTGCCAGTGGCTGAACTGCAATAAGCCTTCATTCTCCTCCTGCTGACAATTCAGAGACAATTCACCGCACAGAAAGGACACAGCACTTAAACCAAGCAGTACAAGCCTCTCCTTCTTTAAGGCGATAAAGGGGAATAAATTGGTGACATTCCTTTCCATTTTTGGAATTGCAAAAGGTCCACAATACCGGCTTTTAGATACAATATTTGTATGTCTCCAAAAGAATGAAGAATGCTACTAACAACCCAATGCCTTCACAGCTCTGCAGGCATTTCAGGCAAGACGAGAGCAATTTATGATACAATTTCTTACCACTTTGGATGCAGAGTTGCTTGACCTACCTTAATGCCAACAGTACAAACTAGAAACTAGTACTGCTAGCCAGCCATCCCTAATTAGAAGGAGAAGATCTGCAGCATATACACTTCCTTCCCTTTCCCCAGTGCATTAAGCACAAGTTTGAGCTGCAAGTACTCTCCTAAAAGAAATGCCTACCAGTTAACTATTCTGAATGCGCAAGGTGATTCTACCACCCTTCCAGAACTATCCAAGGCCTCAAGCTCCTACGAATGGCATATAAGGTCAAACATAATGTCTGGAACTGAAGACTTCACTTTGCCCTATTATTTTACAATGCTTACAGTTCTCAGCAAGTGATGCCAACCTATATAAATGCCTCTGTGCAACATTGCACAAAGGCCCCCTCCTACTCTTGCGGCTCATAGTTCAAGTTCAATATTCCTCCCCCCCATGTCCACCCACTCTCTGTTTCAGACCCTAAAGCTCCAGATCCCATTCCTTAGCAGCAATTTATTGCTACTGTCCACTGCAGGCAAACAAGAAGAAAAAGTACTCCCCAGCAACACAACCCCAGGATCTTCCTTCCAAGGTACACCTGAATTCTCTAAGGCCCAAATTTGAGTTTTTATCCTCTTCCAGGACACTGCCAGGCCTACATCTACCGTATTTCTTGTTTTATTGGTCTGCTTCTCATTTTACTGATCACAGTTATCGGAAGTGTGCTGGAGCTGGCTCATCTGACCTGACTGTGCACATCTCTCCCAACTCATGTTAGAAGTTCCAAAATGGTCATGGTGGCTGTATTTACACCATGGAAACTGACAACATCTACAACTCAGGGCTTGTTTTGGGGGCTTTGAGGGGAGGGAGGGACCCAGTTGTTAAACATTTACTATACCACAACTGTTTTCCCTAAATTACCTACACTTCCTCTCCTGTGAGACCTAACTTCCTTTTCTTTCTACCAAAAATTCCATGTAATCACCTAGAATTTCTATTCCATGATCAAAAATCACCTAGAAGCTCATCATTTCATGTGTTATTCCCTATACCTCCTGCAGGACATACTACATAATACGCAGGATATAGTGCAAAATGAAAATGTGGGGTCCCTTATTGAAAAACTATTAAGAATTTCAAGACAATGACAGCAATGCATCAAACAGAGAACAGGGCCTAAGTGTGTGGACTTGTACAACTGCACAGGTCACATGCCCATAAAAGGGTCCTTGAGCACCTATTCTTAACTGTGAGCATGCCCTTCCCTAAGGATACTATTTCCCATGTATCTCTGCAATACAAGGGCTCCTTACTCTCCCATATGTCACAACTGAAGGCAGGTTAGTATTTTATTTGCTCCCCTTCCCAATGCCCTTTGCAGACCATTACTCTTCTATCTTTTTTGTAAAACCTCTCTCCTCTGCCATCTTGCTGCAATTCAACCCTTACCATACTGTCCTCTCCCAAATGCCTCACTACTCCTTCTGTTTTTCTGAGGGCTTTGACATCTGGCTCTCGAAATTCCTCTTTACTGCCTAAACAATAACAGGGTTAAGAGGACAGACTCTGGATAGAATCAGAGTGCCTGGGTTCAAATCCTGGTACTACCATATACAAGCTATATTGCCTTGACCATGTTCCTTAACCTCTCTCTTCCTGAGTTTCCTCGTTTATAAAATAGAGATGGTTAAAAGTACTTCATAGGAGTTGTTGTATGGATTAAAAGAGTTAAAAATACATCAAGGGTTCAGAATGGTATCTGGTACACAGTAAGTGCTCACTCAGGAAACAGTAGCTATTGCTATCATCATCATCATCATCATCATCATCATCATCATAAAAGTCTATCTCAGTGTCTATATGGATAACTCATGTAACATGTATTTTGAGCTTCCTGAGTTCTTTGAGCTCCTTGTCTACTCTACCCCAGCAACTCTCTTCCACAACTATACCCTAGATATTGTAGTTGCCAGAACTTCTCCACCTCCAATAACTTAGATTCAAATATCCCATCCTTGGGGTACTTGGGTGGCTCAGTCAAATGGCCAACTCAATTTCGGCGTAGGTCATGATCTCATAGTCATGGGATCAAGGCCCGAGTTGGGATCAAGCCCTGCATTGGGCTCTGCAATGAGCATGGCACCTGCTTCGGATTTTCTCTCCCTCTCTGTCCATCTCCTGCTTGTTCCCTCCCCCCCACCCCATTAAAATAAATAATCTACAAATATATGCCATCCTCTGATGACTACCTCCAGTTTTACAGGACACACACTTAGTTGTGCCTCCTGTGTCTGTCTCTCATCATGGAAAACTCTAAATGCCAAACTCCTCTATCATATCTCTGTCAGCCCCTCTTATATTTATTTGCCTCTTTTTCTATCTTCCTAATCCACTCTCTTGACAATAACCTCGACTTCCACATCCCTATTTCCTTCTATGCAAGATTGGCAAAGTTCCAATCTTGGGTAAATCAACCTATCAAACTGCCTTTTCTTGACAGGGTTGCTGAGAGCTGCTGAGGAGACTCACACACCTGCAGACGTCAGTACCACTGTTATAAATTCGTAGTCTCCATGTTCAGTGCTACCAGCAGTCTATTTCCTTACTGCTTGGCCTTCTCCCAGCCTTTCTAATGGCTGTTTCAGACCTTTACCACTCTCTCCAAACCTCTGATTTTCCTGCCTACTACCTACCTATGCCCATTCCACCTACCTCTGCTTCTACTCTCAGCAAATAATCTACCCCACTTCAGAAAAACAGGCATGAGATTAGAACTACCACAATTTCCTTCTATTGAACCTACAAACCCACCTTTGCTACACCTATATTCACCTATTTCTTCCTTCCTATCATCATGAAGGAGATATCTCCTCCTGCTTAAGGCTAATCTTGGTCCTCTGTGCTCAGGATTCAAACGCACTCACCCTGTAAGACACTAGTTCTCAATGTGCGTTTCTCAGACCAGCAGCATTGGCCTCTCCAGAACTTGTCACAAATGCAAATTCTCAGGCCTCACTCTAGACCTACTAAATCAGAAACTCTGGAATTAGGGCCAAACTGTTTTCAACAAGGCCTCCAGGTGATTCTGATGTATGCTAAGGTTTGTGAACCACCGCTTTATGGAATTATTTGTTGTTTATTTCCTTTCCTGCATTTTCAACCTTTCTCTAGTACAATGGTTCCCTTGCCTTGAAGAGCCTATGAGATTGCTTGCTCCAAGTACATTCTTGCCTCTCTCCAATCTATTCACCACACAGCAACACATCTGATCAAGTTATCCCCTACTTAAAATTCCTTAAATTTTTTTTAATGTTTATTTATTTTTGAGAGAGAGAGAGAGAGAGAGAGCATGAGCATGAGCAGAAGAGGAGCAGAGAGAGAGGGAGACACAGAATCCGAAACAGGCTCTAGGCTCTGAGCTGTCAGCACAGAGCCCAATGCGGGGCCTGAACTCACGAACTGTGAGATTCATGACATAAGCCTAAATTGGCCGCTTAACCGACTGAGCCACCCAGGTGCCCCTCCCCTACTTAAAATTCTTTAATGACTTCTCACTGACCTGAAGATAAAGACCAAAATCTTAAGAAGGCCTTAAGGCTCTCCACAGCTCACAACCCTCCTTTTTCACCTTTGGCTTTCTACGTGGAACAAGACCAGCCTCTCTCAACTTCTTGATCTTGCCACGCTCTAGGGCACCTAACAAACTTTGAAATTGTTAGCTCTCTGCCTGAAATACTTTGCTTCTTTTCCAAACTCCTTCTACATCAAGTCTCAACTTAACTTTCTTTACTTAAAGTACCTAACCATATCCCTTAGTCTCAATTAGGTCCCTGTTAGATGCTCTTCCAGCACTCTGCACTTATCCTCTTAAACCCATATTAAGCTTATAATTATTTAAATATTATAAACATAATGTCTGTTTTCCTTGCCAGAGCATAAGCTCTGTTGGGGGAGAAATCCTGTCTATCTCACTTACTATAATATCCCCAGTGCCTAGCTTAGTATAATACCTTGCACACAGGAAATGTGCAAAAAGTATTTGCCAAATGACTGAGCCTTTGCATGCACTGTGCCTCTGTCCCCAGTGAAATCCTACACATCCTTCAAGGAATATATTAAAGATGGTTACCAGAGGGGAGGTGGGTGGGGGGCATAGGTGAAATAGGTGAGCAGGATTAAGGAGTATACTTATCTTGATGAGCACTGGATAATATATGGAACTGTTGAATCACTATATTGTACACCTGAAACTACTATAACACTGTATGTTAACCACACCGGAATTAACATTTTTAAAAAGAGGATTATAATCTAGTGTAGGTAATAAATGCTTAAAGAGAAAAGAGAAATAAAATAAACATTTCTGGGGCACCTGAGTGGCTCAGTCAGTTAAGCATCCAACTTCAGCTCAGGAAATGATCTCACAGTTCATGGGTTTAAGCCCCAAGTCGGGCTTTGTACAGACAGCTCAGAGCCTGGAGCCTGCTTCAGATTCTGTGTCTCCCTCTCTCTCTGCCCCTCCCCCCACTCATGTGCACACGCGCGTGCGCGTGCTCTCTCTCTCAAAAATAACAAAAAATGTTTTTAATTAAAAATAATAATAATAAATTAAACATTTCTGTGAAGTCTTCCCTGCATATACATACCACCTGCCTGTTCAAATGAATCACTTCCTCTTTTCTGTTCCTACTGTATTGTATATATAACTCTACTAATGCAATAGTTACACACTATTATAAATACCCAACCTTTGTGTCTGAGTCTCCACTACACTGTAAACTCCCTGAGGGCACGGACCACATCTTGCTCACTTTCTATCTCTAGTGCTTAGTAAAGTATCTGACATTAACAACAGATGTCTAATGTTTACGGGGCATATTAAACCTAAGACTGTATCTCTAATATTGCACTGAAAGGTTTTCTCCTAATATTAAATCTGCATTCCAATCCTAGGTTTGTTATTCATTAGCTACACAATCAAACTGTTTAACCTCTTTGGGCCCCAGTTTCCTCACTGGTAAAACAGGGCTAATAATACCAATTTGGGAATATTGCTATGAAAATCAAACAAAATGACATTGTACGACGATTAGCACACATAATGCCTGGCATGTAGTAGCTTCCCCACTCTGGCTTCAACTTGGTAGAAACAACTAGGACAAAACAAATACAAAAATAAGTCACAGCAATCAAGGGAGGCTGAGCACAGAGTGAGTCATTCCTTTTAATCATTTGCCCAGGAAGATCAACAATGAAGAAACATAACAAGCAGAATAAACTCTACTGGTGGTATCTCCCTTGGCATACAAAGCTTGGTAAGAAGTCACCCCAGAAACCTCTTGGCTAATGGCCAGCTCTGGCTCCCCAGCTCAGTAAGTCGGGTCTTAGTCTGTGGTGCCAGGAATGGCACTTCAGACTGGAATAGAAACTACCCCATAAGGAAATGTATTTGTACATGGGAGATGGGGAAGAGGGAGGACAGCTTGAATGCAACTATGTCAATCAAGTGTTTTGCAACCTGGCAGAAAATACTGCAGAATTGTTGGTGAAAACGGACACCACACAACTGCACTTACCTGTAGCCAAGAACCAGCTTAGACTAGATAATGAGCAGATTTCTGCTGTTACCAAAACAATGGTCAGACTTGTAATGCAGTGAACATCTCTAAGGTCCAACTATGCTTGTAACATCTGGGCTGCACCCACAAAGATGACACCAAGCAGCTTTATACATATATTCCTCAGCATAGGGTGCTTCCCACAAGCACCAGCTTCACTGCTCATGTGTGCCAAATGTGAAAGCAGATTTAACAGTTTCTCTGCTCCTTATTCATAATATGCTTACCTCTGCAGAACCACTGGTATTCAGATCACCTACTTCCTTGGAGTCATTCATTTCAGAATGCTGTGTCACTGTATGTGTAGCTACTTCTTCACTGGGACTATCTCTCTTCCGAAGCTTCCTGATTAAGCTCTGCTGGTCACTAGAAGATACAGTGGGTCTGAGTGGAGCTCTGGGTGGATTCTGTCTCCTCCAAGATACCCTGCTCCAACCTAGCCCCAGAATATGTGGTTCATCTTCTTCAGGTGGATAGCCCAAACCATCTGCAGTTTGGAATTTTTTAAAAAACACCAGCATGGAATTGGAAGAGTCTGTCCTGAAAGTCTGGCAGCTCCGGGGCCTGCTGCAGTCTGCCTGAATGCACATCCCTTCTAACCACCAAAAGGCATGGCAGGCAGAATGCTGGCAGCAAGCAGCCCAACACAACTGGAGAGAGGGGGTTCCTTCAAGAAGCCGGAGGTGATTTTCTCCCCCAGATCTCAGGCCAACTCCAAATTCTGTCTTCTCATGCTGGCACCTGCTCTCACTGGCATCTAAAAACAAGGAATGAAAACATTTTAAGAGGTAATAAAAACACACTACTGATCTGTAAAGTGCCCCGAACACCAACATTTAAGGCTATTTTGAATACTGATTTTTAAGAAGGTGGGAAAGCTGTCTAGTAAGTGGAACAGAAGAAGCAAAATAGAGTGTTTTTTGGCTCAGGATACTTTAGCTACTGTTCCACATTCATTGGTGGTTCCCCTTCTCAATGAGTCCCTTCCACATAGACCTTTCATACAGAATTCCAGTTCATGAAAAAAGCAAGACAAACAAAATAGTTATGGAGGGGTGGAAGGGGCAGAGTCCCACCACTTGACCTTCCACTCATGTCCTGGCCTTTCTCAGGGACAGTGCAAGCACTATGGGACCAGAAGAACAGGTAGTGGAACAGGATGGAATAGTCCCCCCACCCCCACCCACTGAACTGGCAGCAACACAAACGGAGTATTCTTCACCTCCAACAGGTTACAGGTTCATCCATTTTCTAACCAACTGTTTGCCAGAGTCAGGTGGTTTTGCATATCATGGTATCAACCAGAGCTGATCAGTAGTCAGATTACCAAAAAGTTTAATCATGAGAGGTATTCTGCTAGAATGAACTTCCTACTGACAAGCCATGTCATGATAAGAAACAAAGGAACAGAAGTACAACAGTGACCTAGTGTGGTTAACATAAATAACATGGTTCAAAATTCTGGTTACTGTTGCTTATGGATAAACTTTTGGGCTACTGAATTACTTTAGGCATGGCATTAATTCTCCTGAAATATTACCTCACTTCTGTTTTATTAGATGAAGTAAAGTCAAAGCATGTTCTAAATGAAAGCTATTATACAGAGCTCATTTTAAGGTCTTAGTTATATAGGTATCTGTACTCAACTATGGTCAGGGTTATACAGGGCCAGAACCAGGGTGAGGGCAAGATCGATGCCTCAGGCACAAAATTTAAGAAGGAATATATTCTCAGAGTCATATAAGTACAGAGTTGGCTTACCCAACCTTGAGAGTGAGCACCTCCTTCAATTTTGTGCCTTATGTGTTTCTTTCTTCACCCTAGCTCTGGCCCTGGGGTTAGAACACAAAATATCTTGAAATTACACACAGAAAATATGCAGTAGAACCAAAACACTGAAGAGATGGATAATCATGTCTGCACATACACATAACTGAAAAAGGGCTATGACTAACCAGAGCAACAATGGAATAATCAGCCAAAGTCAGGGCACCTGGGTGGCTCAGTCGGTTAAGCAGCCGACTCTTGGTTTCAGCTCAGGTCATGATTTTACGGTTCGTGGGTTTGAGCCCCATGCTGGGCTCCGCGCTGAAGGTGCGGGGCCTGCTTGGGATTCTCTCTCTCCCTCTCTCTCTCTGCACTTCCCCTGCTTGTCTCTGTCTCTCTCAAAATAAATAAATAAACTTAAAAAAAAAAAGAAGAAGAAGAATCAGCCAAAGCCAACTTGACTCCCAGGAAATACTTACAAAACGTCCAGCAGACTAAATGTGAACACCAGTCAACTGAGAGATATAAGGAAAATAAAGGCAAGCTTCTGGATGACTGAGCAGGCGCTATGGAAGCCAATCTGCCATTGTTCATTAAAAGAAAAGAGACAGACATTGGCACGAACCTAACATCAGACAAGGCAATTTAGAAACCTAGAAAAAATAGAACTTCCTTAAGAAAAATGAAGAAATAGCAACTATGAAAAAAATGAAGCTACCAAGAGCTACAGAAATACCCCTCATATCCTCATCCACCTTCCCACACAGTAACCAATGGTATGAATCTTGGTTAACAGCTAAGTACACAGACTGTGTTGAAATCAATAAATTGTTACCTCAGTAACCACTGTCAGTCACCTTTATATCAACTTTCCCTCATTCTTCCCAGAGTAATTCTCTCATACTTAACATAGTGAAGAGGTCCACACAGATGAAAATAACCTACACTTTTCTATAAGCCACTATTTCATTTAATTTTTAATATGTACCGTGACCTCCACTTTTGCTCCTGCAGGAGAAACTGCCATAGGACTTGCCCTCCCACCATGAGTAGCTAGAACGCTAGACAAAATATATGGAACAATTGTTTTTAGACCATGAACAACAGGTATGTGATCCCAGAGAGAAAGGAAACAAACAAGGTGAGCCCTGTGACCACCAGGGCTTTCCATACAGCATCATGCTCCAGATGGTGGCACAGGGAAGGAGAGAGCCCAAGCAGACTAGGGCAGACTTGCTGCACTGAGGAAACAGAGTTTGAGGTGACTGTGATAGCAAGAATTTTGGAACAAACAACCAGAAAGGAAGAAGCTACACAGATAAAGAGCTCCCGACAACTGGATAATGGTCCCTTTTCATCTTTGACTACCACTAATTTACCCCAAGTGTAGGTTGAGATCACATGAGGGAAATTAGAATATATTTTGAACTGAATGAAAATGAAAACATAACATATAAAAATTCATGGGATGCAGTTAATGTAGCATTTAGAGGGAGCATTTACAGTTTTAAATGCTTATTTAGAAAATAAGAAAAATCTAAAATCGATAACCTAGAGAGACACACAAGGAGAAGGCCATGTGATGACAGAGGCAGAGACTGGAGAGATACAGCTACAAACCAAGGAACACCAATGACTGGCAGTGACCACTAGAAGCTAAGAAGAGTTGAGGAAGGGCTCTATGCAGAGACTCAGAAGGAACCAACCCTTGATTTTGGACTTCTAGACTCCAGAACCATTGGTTTATCAGGATTTTCTGAAGAGCAGCTAAGGAGACAAAGGGCTCCCAAGCTACATTTACACATGTGGCTGTGACCTTTACCCACACTGAACAGAGACACCTGGATGCCATTCAGTGGATACATACAGGGATGTGATGCTGGAAAACTATGGGAATCTGGTGTCCAAGGGGCTTCTCTTTTTCAAACCAAAATTAATCACCCACTGGAGCAAGGGGTAGAGCCCTGGATGGAGGTGTGAAAAATTCTGCCAGGTGCCTGTACAGTCCAGGAGTACTGATTTGAAACAAAGATATCAGTCCTAAAGCAAAACGTTTCTGAAGGATCGTCTCTAGAAGAGTGAACATACAGTGTCATGATTGATAAAGGCCTGGAATGGGAGCACAGAAGCTCCAAAGAGATGTGGCACGGTAATGTGGGAAAGTCTTTAAATATAATTCTTCTGTTATCAGTCACCAGAAAAGTTACACAGGTGAGATAACCCATTAATGTAAAGAATGTGGGATAGTGGGGCACCTGGGTGGCTCAGTCTGATTAAGCATCCGACTCTTGATTTCGGCTCAGGTCATGATCTTGTGGTTCATGAGTTTGAGACCCACATTGGGCTCTGCGCTGTCGGCAGCACAGAGCCTGCTTGGGATTCTCTCTCTCCCCTCTTTGCTCCTCCCCCACTCACGTTCTCTCTCTCTCTCAAAATAAATAAATAAAGTTAAAAAAAAGAATATGGGATAGCCTTTATGAACAACTCATCTCATTTCCTTTAAGATTTTGTTTTAAAGTTTATTTATTTATTTTGAGACAGAGAGGGTGCACAAGTGGGGAAGGAGCCGAGAGAGAGGGAGAGAGAGAATCCGAAGCATGCTCTGCACTGTCAGTATAGAGCCCGAGGCAGGGCTTGATCTCATGAACCATGAGATCATGATCTGAGCCAAAATCAAAAGTCGGACGCTCAACCGACTGAATCAGGTG
Source organism: Acinonyx jubatus (assembly GCF_027475565.1). Lineage (NCBI taxonomy): Eukaryota > Metazoa > Chordata > Mammalia > Carnivora > Felidae > Acinonyx > Acinonyx jubatus. Next base: position 26,896,014 of record NC_069381.1, read on the forward strand.
CCCCAGCTCATTTCCTTTAAATCATCATAAAATTCACATGAACAAGTAACCTTATCCTCAAGAAGGACTCAACAATTATCAATTGTCAGAGAATCCATTCTAGAGAGAAACCCCATAAATGCAATGAATGTAGAAAAGCTTTCAAAATGAACTTTATCCTTTTAAAGTCATCAGAGAATTCATACCAGTCAGAAACCCTACACATGAAAAGACTGTGGAAAAAGCCTTTGCTTAGAACCCAGGCCTTACTCATCATGAGAATGCATAGTGGAGAAGAGCCTTTTAAATGCGATGAAAAGCTTTCAGGGATAACTTAACTGTGTGGCACATCAGAAAATCCATACTGGTAAGGAACCACATTGCTGTAATGAATGTGGAGAAGCCTTTAGGAAGAGCTCAACCCTTATTAGTCATCAACGAATACATACAAGAGAGAAACCCTATCACTGAAATAAATGGGGAAAATCTTTCAGGTATATATCCTTTGCTGGACATCAGAAAACTCACAGTGAAAAGAAACTCTACTGGTGTAATGACTGTGTGAAAGTCTTTATGAAGAACTTATTGGATATGAGAATTCATACTGAACAAAAAGCCTATTACTGCAAGAAATATGGGAAAGCTTTCAGACACAGCTCAGGCCTTGCTGAACATCAGAGAATCTATATGGAGGAAAACCTCAGGAATGTAATGAAAGTAGGAAGACTTTTCCCCAAAGTTCAGCCCTTAAACAACATAAGAAAATTCATAACAAAGACAGAGCCACCAATTGTAGTTAGTGTGGTAATTCACATCGAGTTAATTCCTTCTGAGCATCAAAGGGGAGACATTCAATAAATTACACATGTAACAAAAATACTCTGTGCACGTCTATCCTGAAGAACTTCTCACATGTGACAATTTCATTACAGCACATAGTTTGTACAGGTGAAATATATGAAAAATCTACATGTCTATCAACACAGATACAGTTACTCTAGAATGCTATGCAGCAACTGAAAACAATGAGGTAGAATCTATATACAGCAACAGAAAGAGTCCCATGATACTTTAAATTTTAAAAGTTGCAGAAATCTATGTCTGATGGGCTTATATATTTTTTTAAATGAAGCTTTTTTGTTTGTACATATGTATTATACACATTCCAAATGATCTAGAGAAAAAAAGGCCAAACTTTAAACAAAAAAAAAATTTTTTTAATCAATGATCTACGCTTTCATCATAAAAGCTAGAAGGGTAAATTATACCCAAAATAAACTGAGAAGAGAAAAGCTAAAGATAAGAATAACCAATGAAACAAAAACAAATAAAAAACAGAAAAAAAAAAAAAATCAATGAGACCAAAATCTGGTTGTTTGGAAGATCAACAAAACTGATAAAGCTCTAGTCAGACTGATGACAGGAAAAAAAAGAAAAAAAAAAAAAAAGATAGCAGTCACAAATTAACAATATCAGGAATGAAAGAAGGGGTATCACTACTGATTCAATAAACCAGGGGCAGCAAACTATGGCCCAAAGGGTAACTCTGGCTGCTGCCTATTTATTGTAAATAAAGTTTTACTGGAACATAGTCACACTCATTTACGTATAAAATGTCTATGGCTATTTTTGCTCCACAATGGCAGAGTTAACTAGCTGCAATAGAGTTTTTTCTTAAGACTCACAAAGCCTACAATGTTTACTATCTGGCCCTTTAAGAAAGTTTGCCAACCCCTGGTCCAAAGAATGTACTTTTGTTTGAACTATTAACTAATGAGTACAGCCTAAATTTAGATGTTAATTTATAGAAGACTGATAAGTTACAAATGATTTTGATTTTTACAGAGATGCAAATTGTTTCTGTCTAGTAAAAGATAAGCTCAAAGGTTTAATTAAGAAGGCACGTTTTCTTCCCACCTACCTATTATCTTTATTTCTTTATTCATTCATCCATTCAACAAATATTACAATGCATCTGTCTCATGCTAGGACTGCTTTGATGGAGATTATAATTTAGATGGGGAAGACACAATTAAACAGACAATAACGAATGTAGGATTAAATTAGATTAAATAGACATAATAATGAATACAGGATTGCAAACCAGCATAAGTGCTCTGAAGGAAAGAAATTCAGCCTTTATAGAATAAAGGTAGCTAAACCTGGAATTAACTGAACAGGTATACTACCGCACATGTGACATGCTATCAAAAATATTCACTGTGTGTTGTTTGAAATGAAAAAAATATTGGAAATAACTTATAAGCTTCTCAATAAGAACTGGTTAACTAAATTAAAGACGATCCATGCAGTTATGGGGATGAATAAAGCTACTTTATACAGTACTAATATGCAGTGATATCTAGGGTACGTTATATAGAGAAAGAAAAGTTCAGAGCAGTGTGCATAGTATGCTACAATTGGTGTAGGGAGAGAAAGAATATAATGTTTATGCATATATTTGCATAGACTATTTTTGGAAGAATAGTCAAGAAGTTGGCACGGTTGCTTTTAGTAGGGAAATGAGGTAGCTCAAAAGACTGAAGTGAGAGACTTGTCGGTTCACTAAATACCCTTTTTTACCTTTTGAATTTGTACAATGTACATGTAATATCTTCTGAAAGATAAATTTTAAAAATTTAAATAAACAGAAATTTCAATGGCTCTCCAAGGCTCTTAGAATGATAACCAAAAAAAATTTTTTTAATGTTTATTAATTTTAAGAGAGAGTATGAGCTGGGCAGGAGCAGAGAGTGAGGGCGAGAGAGAATCCCAAGCTCGACACCATCAATGCAGAGCCGGATGCAGGGCTTGAACCCACAAACCATGAGATCGTGACGTGAACTGAAATTTAGAGTTGGATGCTCAACCAACTGAGCCACCCAGGTGCTCTGATAACCAGAATTCTTAACACAACCTAAGAAGATCCTGTATGATCTAGACCATGCCTACCTTTCTGGCCCCAACTTGTATCACTGCTCTCCCTCTGTCGTGCTCCAACTCACCAGGCTTCTTTCATTCCTCAAATGGACTATGCTCCCTCTCCTAACTGGGCTTTGCGCATGCTGCACTCTCTAGTGGGAACTCTCTTGTCTCCCTTCTTTACCCAGTTAACTCCTCTTATGAGATATCAGCACAGCCATCATTTCTTCAGAGAAGCCTCTATGCCAGGTCAGGTCTCTCCGCTTACACACTCTTTGGGCCCTGTTGCCCCTTTCCTTCAAAACAATTATAACACATAAAATTACATTTCTTTGTGCGATCATCTGCTCAATGTCTTCCCACCCCACCCCACACTGTAAGCCCTAGGATGACAGGACCATGTCTGTTTTGTTTTTTTTTCTCTCACCACTGTACCTCCAACTCTAGCATGAGATTGGCACATTACACGGCAGGTGCCCCAAAATATCTTTTTCAAACCTTTTTTTTTTAATGTTTATTTATTTTTGAGAGAGAGAGCGCGCACGTACCACACACACACACACACACACACACACACACACACACACACACGTGAGTGGGGGAGGGGCAGAGAGAAAGGGAGACATAGAATCGGAAACAGGTTCCAGGCTCTGAGCTATCAGCACAGAGCACGATGCAGAGCTCAAACTCACAAACCATGAGATCATGACCTGAGCCGAAGTTGGATGTTTAACCAACGGAGTCACCCAGGCACCCCCCAAAATATCTTTTTGAATAAATGCACAAAAATGCACATGTGCATGCATGAAGTATTGAAAGAATCCATGAGTAAACTGTCAGGAAACCAGGTGTCCTGATATCAGGTGGGTCATACTGAAGACATCCAGGCTGATAACAAGACTTCAAAAAGAGATGAGGCCCATATGCCACAATAAATGAGGGGGGTGAATGATGGTTGGTAGATGAATAATGATTAGGGAAGGGTAGGAAGTGGTATAAACCTCAAAGAGCAGAACTTTTTCCATGACACTGGAGGAGTACTGTTCAAGAAGTGACAGTGACGAATGATGAGGACATCAGTTCCACCTCCAAATTCAGAGGTACATGGGATATCGAAGAATGAGCAACCATCGCCTGCAGGCTAGAGGGAAAACCATGTCTTCCTCCAAGAGAAAGCCAGATCTATCTAATATCTTAACTCATAAGTCTCAGTATGAGAGGATTTAATAATGCAATGGATTCTTATCACAGTTAAAAAGTTGGGAAGGGAGGGTGGTAAATGTGAGTGAGTTGAAAAACAGAGTTATTCAAGAATGTCATGTCAGACTCACACAAATCACAACGGTTAGGTACTTTCTAGCAAGAAAAAAGGAGAGGATGGAAAATTATGATGATGAACTGATGACAGGGTTGCTGCCTATCCATCCTCAGTACAAATGGTGAAAGTTGTGAGGCAAATCATAGAGGTACTGTGGAATCTGGGGGAACAGATTTAGACTCAGGAGAAATGGTTAAGGAAATTTATGGGAATTACAAGGTTGAAGGGAAAGCAGCAAAAAATTCTAATTATCTGGTTGTTGCTAGCAGCTCTGGTCAAATCCAGATCTTTGAAAGAAGAGGAGATAAAAGTGGGGGTGGGGGGAGGGAGCTATAAGACTGGTCTGACCTGCAAAGGTCTTCTTTTGCTTCCATGGCTCCCTGAAGAATGTCACATAAGCTACACAACTATGTGGCAGCATAAAAGAGAAACGTTTCATAACCCAAACACTTCCCCTGCTTTGTGAGGTGACCTGGAAGCCTCAGTTAGAGATCTTACCATTACTCTGGGCTGGAGAGAACCCGTTCAGTGAGGGAAGGAACAACCTGGGGGTTCACACAGGATATTTCAGACTCTCTCTACCTCACTTGTACCTTTTGATTGACGTATTCTTACAATTATTACTAAAGATTAGTAATGACGGCTAAGATCTCTGATTCATCTGAATCTTAACTGACAATTTGATCCTTTGTCTTAGCTCAAGGGAATAGAGAGCCTGGGAAAGGACAAATGGTCAGAAGCACTTAAGTCTTTGACAGTGACCAAGAGTAAAAACAAATGTGAGGTCTGGGGCAGGTTAACTGTCTATGGCATTGCTAAGAAAATTAATCTCAGTCAGGAGTGGAGGTACTCTGATCTCTCAGTTCACATGTTTACTTAGCAGGATTTTGACTGAGTTATTTTTTTTTTTATTAAATGTTATTTAATGTTGCTCCATTATGTGTTCAATAATAAAAATATGGGGGGAAACCAGTTCTTTTCCGTCTATTCAGTAAATCATAATTCATAATTTAGCCCTCTTAGAGGGCTAAAAGACATGGGATCCAGATTCAGCTCTAGATCAATCATTTACTACAATTTAACCTTTGGAAAGTAATTTAACCTAAGATTCAATTTTCATTGTTTTCATTGTTGTTACTCTTGAGAAAAAGAGTTCATCAGAGGAGGAAGCAGGGGAGCCCTGGTAGAGTCAATATTGGATTCTAGAAGTAACTTGGATAAAAGGTAAGATGAAAATAAGCTCCAATTTTAGATCAGTTCCTCTCCTGCCCACGCCGTCATAGCCTGGCTCCGCTCCCAGGGCCTAAGCAAAAGCAATATTAAATCCTTACAAAAGAGGGCTTACATAGAACCTTAGACTGAAAACCCTTTGGGAAAGTCTGGAACTCACTCCTGGTAGAAGCATGTAGAAAGCTTACCCAGTGGAGAACAGGAGGACAGAGCCAATCCCTTTCCTTCTAAAGCCATGGCAAAGCAGAGAATACAGGGCTCCCATATGTATTATTTGGAGAATCCCCAAAACAGGAAGCTCTGGAACTAGCAATACTTACTTATTATTACCGCCTCTCAAAATACAAAATTCTAATAAATCTAGCACAAAATCTAGACCAGGTTTCATAATCCCCAGCAGCAGAGTGGAGAAGTCTATAGAAAAAAAAAATTATTACCCGCGGAAGTTCATCAAATACTTTAGGAAGCTGTGAACAACTCTAGAAATACTTAGAGACAATGCTGTTACCTCTGGCATTTGTAATTCTCAGGTAACAAGCCTGACTCTTCCAGCTAACTTGGAAACTTCAGAGTTTCCAAGACAGAGCTGGCAACCAAGAAGGAAGCAGATACAGAACACCCACTACTTTAGGAACCATACTGTTATGGTCATTGGGAATTCATACTTTAACCAAATCCATCAAACTGAATCCCAATGGAAGGACTGACATGGTAGAAACGAGAGTAGAGAGAACGCCCCGTCAGTGTTATTAAAAAAAAAAAAAAAAAGAACAGTTGGTAAATTCTTCTCTTGGGGGACAAAGGGAAACCAAGTTTCTGTGGATAATAAGGCATGGTAAGAGCATTATATAAGCAAAATTTGCACTTACTTTTAATATTCATTCAAACTAAAATTTCAGAATTTTATAATATGGTCAAGAATCCATTCAAAGCTTTCCTTTGATTATTATACCTGTAATGAACTATTATCAAGCGGTAAAGCAGAAGCCCTAAATTTGGTGAAGTCAGTGACTGAACTATGGCTCCACACCAACTGTCTTCCTGCAGCTATAATCAAAAGCATGCATTCTTTTAGAAGCAATAGGTCTTAGCCAAGATGGCTGCCATATGAAAAGCAGACAGCAGGGATATTATCAATCCCCAAAACAACTGACAGGAACCGTTCAAATACAAACCACCTCAGGGGGCACCCTCCACCTTCCTTTTGACTGTCAGCATGTCTATCACCTGCACACCCACTAACAAACAAACACAAAAATGGTTCCAGTGACTCTCCACACCAGTTCTCTCCCACAGTGGGGTAGCATATTCAGAAAGCAAAGCAGAGGTGGTAACTAAATCCTCTGAAGGGCACAATCAGATATTATGAAGTTTGGAAAAAGCCAGGGTAATAACTGGTGCCCTCTCTCCTCTTCAAAAGGGCCAACACTTTTTTCCTCAACTGCACACAGGTTAGAATGAAAGGTGGCAGCAGCCTCACAAAGCAGCCCTTTGAAAAGAAAATAATTACCATTCATTGCCTTTGCTGTGTGCCTAGCTTTGTCAAGAGCACAGTTTGTTAAATGTTGTGGTGTAGGTGATTTGCTGAAACTAAACTAACTGCTACACAAGAATCAATAGGCTTTGTGTCCATATTCTGACTCCTTTTCCTTGACAACATGTAATATTTCCATTTTTCCCAAAGACCATTCTGATCAAAGACAAACTCCCCATGGAACCAGCTGCCCAGCAGATGTCTCACAGCCACTGTTCACATTAACTCCTGATTGCCTGCTAGATGGAAAACAAGCTTCCAGCGACTCAATCACAAAACCTGAGTCCTACAGCACTTCTCTGATTAAGCGTACTTGGAAGAGTAAGTCGCCTCCTGTAAGACTGTCGCTAAAGAAGTCTTGAAAGTACTGGATTGTGGCAAACTGCTGAAGAGAAAAATCATAACATCTCCTTAGAAGATGGCAATATTTACATGCAAAAGAGGGGGAAAAGGTTCTTTTAATCTCTTATTTAAGGCAGAATATGGACACTTTAAAGGACCTATGAAAACCCCCTCATTTAATCTTGGTTTGATGAAAAAATACATCCAATCTCCAAGGTGAGGTTCATACAGAACCGTCTGGAAAACTGAGTTAAAAAAACATTGTTTCCAAAAGAAAATCCCATCTCAAGATCAATACCCTTACTCCATCTCACCCCATCTTCTGTCCCTCACCCCATGGGTTGAGGCTTTGGCCCCTGAAATAAAGACTGCCGGAGTCTGAATCTCTAGACAGTCAACTTACTAGCTGTGTCATCCTGGGTCCCATTTCTTGGTTTCTTCATAAGTAAAAACAGGAATGATGGAATGATGGTAACAGTACCTAAACTCACAGGGTTATTATAGATATAAAAGAAGGTAATCTATGCAAAGTACTTAACACAATGCCTGGTATGTAGTTAAAGCTCAGTATATATTAGCTGCCATTACTTCTGTTGTTCCAATAGTACATTTCAGCACAGGTACCACTCCTTCCAGAAAGCCTTCTTTGATGAAACCTTTACCCCCAGATTCCTCTCTGCATATCCTCTATCACAGTATTTCTCCCACTGATCATATCCCTTTGCTTACCTCACACACTGTGCCCTGTTGAAGTGCTGGAGTTGTATGTTGTAACTCTGTATTTGTAGGCACAGTAAAACGCTTGGCATGTAGAAGGTGTTCAAAGAATTGTTTAATTTTAAACATTTACCCAATATTGAAATAAATTTATGCTATTTTTTAAACTAACAAAATCTAGCAAAAGATGTCAGCTCCACTACTTGACTACTTGAATTGTAGTCGTTCGAATCAGCTCCTTAATCGTAATTAAATTTCCTTGACTAAAAGAAGGCAGGGACAGGAGAGAAAAGCAAAGTTCTCAGCTCACTAAGAAACGAGAACTGGCTTTCCGGGTTAAATTGGAGAGAGCACTGAATGGGAGGTATGAGGACATGTACAAAAAGAAACCGAAGAAAAGCGAAATGGATTAAGAGATCTCTGCGTCTAAAGTAACCAGCTAGAAAACAGCCTTTCCTGCCTACACTGAAACATCCTTTCAAACCACAAAGCAATCTTTCCTCGTGAAAGGACCAAACACATTTCAGTTCCCCAAGTTATCTATGTCAGAACACGCCAAAGGAAGGACAGGCTTTCACCATAGAACTTTCTGAACAAAGTGGCAGTGGAAAATAGTTTCCAGTTCACCTAGACAAACAGCCATCCATCACAGATGACATCTAGATCCATTCAATTTTCCTTCTCCCAAGCAATAATGGGAAGGAAAAGAAAAAAAAGCTCAAGTTCTGGTCACCTAGGTGGAAAGACAGAAACCAGTCTATAACAATTCTAATGCCTATAGCTTTTACCTGATATTTATTTTAAAAATCAGAAGTTTGGGGTGCCTGGGTGGCTCAGTCGGTTAAGTGTGCGACTTCAGCTCAGGTCATGATCTCGCAGTTCATGAGTTCGAGCCCCACATCAGGCTCTGTGCTGACAGCATGCAGCCTGGAGCCTGCTTTGGATTCTGTGTCTCCCTCTCTCTCTGCCTTTACCTCATTCATGGTCTCTCTCTCTCTCTCTCAAAAATGAACATTAAAAAATTTTTTTTGAAAAAATAAATAAAAATCAGAAGTTTGCATTAACTAGATACAATTGCTATTAATTTCAAAGACCTTTCTGTTAAGGTTTAGTCCAAAGCCATTTTTACAACCAAGCTATAAGTGAGAATATTAATCAAAATAGTGGTATAGCTGAAAATAGCTCTCCTGCCATAAAGTTACCTGTTCAAAAATGATCCAGTCATCAAGGCTTTACAATATTTAAAGGAAGATTGAAGGCAAATGATTAAACCATATACTTAAAAACAAAACAAAACAAAAAACACCTGTAACTAGGGGGTTACACTGCTGCATATAATATACTCAGAATCTCCTGCTTCGCTTTTTCTCCCACCACCTTATGACTAAAAGACTCTGGAGAATGCTGTCAGCAAGAAACGCACGCCTCCAAGCCACAGCATGAAAGAACGAACCCACACCTCTCCAAGTAACACGGGCTTTGTACTTCAAAAAGCACAGGTATCAAATGATAACAGATAAACTTCAGCCTATACATAAAAGTGGCTCTAAAAAGAAACATTTTTTTATAGAGAAAGCCCCCAGGTATGGTGTCACGAATCTAGCAATTCCCTACATGGCCCACTTGTAGAGGTTATTGTTAAAAACTTGCAGCTGACTGCTGTCTCTGACTGCAGGGCTGATAAATTATTTGCATTCATCACAATCATACCAACCTTCTCTGGAAACCCACACAATGAACCTTGAATCAGAGCCCTGCTTTGTTTTTCAGGAAGGTTTTAAAAATTTTTTTGCTGGTTGATTTGGTTTTCTAAAGAGAAGGTCATTTGGAGGACTGTGGCAGAGGGATGTAAATTATATAAAATAGCAGTGAGCTTGGGAGGAAATAAGGAAATAAGGGAGCAAGCCATCATGAAGTGCTCTTTTAGCAGATATGGCCAATAGAGGAAAAGTTTGTGTCAATTTATCCATTAAAAATCTCTCCTTTTGGAGTATTATGTAAGTGTCATAAAAAAAAAAAACTGCAGTGGGCTGAACTGGGCCATGTGAGGACTCAATACAACCAAGCTTCGAATACTTAAATATCTTAAACCACTTTTTGCTTATAGCAAATAAAATGCAGAGCTGCAGATGCTTCCTCATCTGTGTGTAAATGAAAGCAAAACTGTGTGAGTAGTTAGTATTCTTAGAATTTTTGAGAGCCAGTTTATTTAAATTAAATCAAAGCCAATCTGTATCTGTACAGAAATAATTTTCTCAGGGCTCTTGTTCTCTAGACTTTACAGAGCTGTACATACTCTTCTCTCTACCTCTCCCTCTGAGATCAAGAAGTGAAAAGAGCTCTCCAGGTCCAAAACCACTTCACATGAATCTGGGAGAAGGAAGTTCAAAGGGATCAGAGTATCATTCGTCTTAGCAGCCCGTTATAGAACAGGGTTCAACTCTTCCCTGCCCGGTTCTTTGTGTTCCCATAGCACATCTTGGAATTTATCATGTTTCTTTATGTTTCTATATCTATCTCTGCTTCCATAGTGTGAACTCTCTGATGACAGGAACTGGGTTTTATTTAGCTGGAGACAGTGTCTGTTGACCTGAATTGTATGTTTCTACAGTATGTACATAACACCCAGATTTTATCATCAAGTGACTTCAATTAAACATCCTAGAGAAGGTTTTAAAAAGGCAGTAAGCATATAAGGCACTGACTATAAGACAACACATATGAAGAACTAGGGATCGCAAATATTAGGAAAGTGCCATCTAGTTAAAGTCATCTATACAACGCAGCACCAACATTCAGATAATTTGGTATTGTTTGGTTTATTTATTGTAGTCATGTGGCTTTTAACAGATTTCATTTTGATGACATGTACTTACACGTATCTTTCTCTTATACCTCCATTTTCAAATTCATTGTAATACACATTCTACTGACAGAAATAAAAATTGGGGCCAAATGGTCAACACCTCCCACTACCAAATTATCCAGTACAGACTCCCTCTAGCCACAGAGAAACTGACCTTTCCTTATCATCACCTAAAACAGCAATATTATTCCACTGCTTCAAAAGTGACATTAATTCTAGGTGGGGCAATAAGGATATCCAAGTACGTGTGTGTGTGTGTGTGTCTCTCTCTCTCTCTCTCTCACACACACACACACACACACACACACATTCCCCATAGGCACACAGGAAACTCCTTGAAAACACATCATACACAGGGCCTTCACTCTTTACCTCTTCCTTCCCACTGACACAGGCAGCCATGCTGCCAAGGCAGCAACCCCCACGTGAAATATGAGAGTGGAGGCGAAACAGCTCAATCAAAACAGCCTGGAAAGGAAAGGAGGGTATGTGTGTCAGTGAAAGTCTCCGTGGAAAGGCCAGACAAGTTTTGCTTCTGCCTTGACCATCCCAGGCACATAGCCCTATTCAAGGTCTGCTTACCTGAGCTTAAAGGCCAAGCCCTCCCTTTAACCTTTCATAGAACGGGTAACATGAAAATTCACCCCAGTATTTGAAAAGTGCATTGTGAGAAATGTCAGGGTGCAGCTCGTGAGCATACTCCGGAGAGCACAGCTGACAGGCATTTTGAAAATAAGCAGTTCGGGACTGATGAAATAGAAGGCACAGGTAGAAGAGAAGCTCAGCACTGCTTCAGCACTTGGGGGCTGTTTTGCTTCAGGCTAAAAGCCACAGACTGACCCAGCAGGATGCAGATTACTCAACTTTCTGAAATGGAATCTGGCTCTTCAGCTTCTCTCCACAAGGTCCCTTCATTTATTCTGATTAAGACTCACTCATTTTACCTGGCCTACTTCCATAAGCCTCCAGCTGACTCAGGTTGCCCCCAGTTAAGGACAATAAACACCGAGCTGTATTCACATTCACACGCGCGTGCATGCGCACACCAGAGGAGTCATTTCTTTTAAAAGCCAGTCCTCTCAAACTTTTAAGCCTGAATCTGAAATTAGAGTAGAGAAGTAAAACCAAATCAATATAAATTCCCCACCTCCCAGGTCTGATAATACTAGACATTCTCCTATTACCTACAAGTGAGAGAATCCACGAGCAGACATTTATTTCAAACGCAAATGTGCTGCTGGATTAGAATCAAAGCATAATGTTAAGCCAGTTGGAAGAAAGACAGCATTCCTAAAAATTCTGTCACTTAGTGGAAGGGTTTAAAAAGGGGAATTGAGGTGAGCTACATGGGCACTCACCTTAGCGGCAGAGTCTGAAGTTGATGGAGTTTCAGATAGGCCTTGGCCAGCATTCCTGTCTGCTTTTGTTTCTCCTAGAACAGTGTCTGTGATGGTTAATGCGCCATTCAGGATATTCTTAACTCCTGCTTATCTTAAGGTATTTTACAGTTTCCTTTTGTGATTGACCAGAGAAATTCAGAATTTGTATAATCTGGTGCTTGTCTAATACTAAGCCCTGGAACTGTTCACCAGAGGGCCTGAGTAACCAACCTGATGCCGAAAAGGCAGGAGCACACTGATGCAGAAAAGAGTTTCCAGAGCTCACTGGTTGGGTATACGTAATACTTATGAAGTCACCAGAGGACAAACGCTTCCAAGTTAGGGGCAAAGGCTGCAGCTGTCACACTGTCCCCAAATCTCCAGATAACCACCTTCACCGCTTATCTGGGGCCATGGGTTATTAATGGTGGAGCAAGTCAGCTGGATTGAAAGGAAAGATGGAAACATATTGTAGACAGTGGCTTCACCCACACAATTATGAGCAGAAGGTTACTCTACTGAGACCAGACATCAAATCAACTAGTCTCCTACATTTCTAGGATTCTGCAAGAAGAACTGGGTCTCCACTGTCATTGAATTACCCTGGGACCCTAGGGAGGCCTCAGCCTCTCTGAAGGGAATCTTGATGCCAGTAACATCATCCTTTCAAAGATATTTTCTGTTCCTTAGGAATGGCAAAGGAATCAACATACTGCACGCTCCATGAGGGCAGAGACCATGTCTCTCTGACTCACCACTGCATCTCTAATGCTCAGGATTGTAGGTACCCCAAAAAAATGTTCTGAAGAAAGGGACTAACTCTGGCAAGCTACTTCTGACACAAAATCCAAAAGTGCTATTGAACCAGTCACGGTCAATGCAATAACCTGGCCTATCACACAGCCTTGCCAAGCAGGGGCACATCAACAGTTTTGGGGAAAGTGAACCAGGGCTCAGGGTCAGGTGGTGTCATGATAGCAGAACATAGTCCTCTTCCAGAGGAAAAGTATCCTTGGCTGAAAGAGGAAACAAGTAGTCAGTCATGCTCCTTAGTGGAATTTTATAATCATGGAAAACACACAATGTAGCTCATCCTACCACGGCTTCCACCAACCTCAGGCCTATAAAGCCATGTGAATGGAGGTCTCCTTTTCCCGACAATGCAGAAAGACCAGCTGCCTGCCTGCATTCTACCTCTAAAAATGTGGGAACTGAGATCCCACTGGGTGGAGGTTTAAGAAGCTAGGAGAGACTTCAAACCTAATGCCCACTGAGTCATCTTGCAGTTAGACAAGAGTTTAACCAAACAGGATATTATGTTATCATGTTACAATGACTACTGTGAACACTTGCTGAACTGTCACTTATGTACCTGGGAGTAGGCTAAATACTTTGCATAAACATTTTACTTAATTCTTACAACAATCCTATGAGAGGCACTGTCATTCTCACTTCGAAGATAAAAAACCTGATGAAATGTGGGTTTCAGTAATACCACCCAGTATGTAAGAGAACTAGGACTCAGAGCCTGTCTGACTCCTGAGTCCATGTTCCAAGCTCTTGCTACTCTGCCTCCTCCTGTCTCTTGCTGGGTCGATGAATAGGTAGGTATCAAGACCAATTCTTGCAGCTTCTAAAACTTACCCATTATTGCCTGAAATCAAAAGTGGTTAAAGGAACTTAACCACATAGACTGACTTTTCTTAAGGAAGCTCTTAGATGAAGGATCGGAAAGGAAGTTCAAAAGGCAGTCCCTCAAACCAAGAGCTATGCATTTTGGCCCAAACTTTTCAGTACAACTCATCTGAGAATAAATGTCCAAACACTAACCACACACACAGTTCTTAATCATGTTCCTTCTGGTTCCACACAATGACTTGAACTGAAAGCTGTTTCAATTAGTAAGATTTTTATGCAATCTCCAAAATAAGCAAAAAGGCTTACTTTGGCCCTGCAATTGTTATTTTGTTTTTATAAATTCCTCCACTGTATTATTTCCTCCCTTGAAGAATTCCTAAGGCAAGTCCATTTCAGACAGCTTTTAAATCATATTGGATTTACTGCCCAGTTATACCATTGTCTTATCCCTCTTCACTTTGTCACACAAGTTAGGAAGTACATTTGTGTTTGCATTATGTTTCTGAAGGGCAAAAAGAACCCACTAAAATTATGCTCCAAGATACAGAGCAAGACTTAAGATGATCATCTTTTATTGAAGAGTGTTTAAGCAAAACACAATTGCTTCATTTCATTGGGAGAGAGGCTAATTTTAGAGGATTTTGGTTGGTCTTACTTAGGTCAATTAAATTGTGATATAACAAGATCCCAAAGACCTGCTCAATGCTAGCTGAACTTTAGAATCAAAAAGCTCGCATGATTTGTGTTAACAGCCAGAGAAAACTCTACCTTCCCCCAGCTGCCATATACTCAAGTCATTATCCTACAATCTGAGGAGACAGATGTAGGATTAATAATTTATCACCTTCCTGTACTGCAATGTAGTTAAGAATATAGGACAGTTTGGCAGGAGAAAGTTCTTGCTGAAGGCTCATCACTATGAGATTTATTCCATTAGTCATCCACCTTAAATTAGATGCCCAGCAGATACAAGAAGAGCAGGGATATAATGCCCTTTAAAAAGTCTCCTGAAAATGCTTTTCTCCTAAGGATAAGACCAATGCATGATCAAGATATATTACTCTCTTAAAAGAAAAAGATACCTCTGGGTCTGTCTGGTACAACAGGGGCTACAGCCCTCAAAGTACAATCAAACGATAGGGGCAAAGGAGGAAAGTGAGTGCAGGTGCCTTCTGTCTGTCAGGGGCAAATGCAGGTAGTTATGAGAACAAAAAGAAAATAGCAACAAGTGGGGAAAAGACGTCTTGCTAAGCCAGAAGCTGCCTTTGTCTCAACTGTAGTCTCTACGGGAGGTTGAGGGTCCCACCCAGAGTTTGGGATGAATTAAAAAATAAATATGGCAGGGGTGCCTGGCTGCCTCAGTCAGTAGAGCATGTGACTTTGATTTCAGGGTTGTGAGTTTAAGCCCTACATTGGGTGTAGAGACTACTTATTTTTTTTTTTTTAACTAAACAAATATGGCAGTTAGAGGTAAATGGAGATCAAAATATCATCTTTATAATAAGCGATAAGGTGACTGGGGAACATAGCTTAGATGTACAACCACATACTGGCTTTCTAATACTTTCCTGTACTTAATTAAACTTACCCAGTTGGACACAGGCAGGCTATCCTGGCATGGGCAGACCAGTTAGAGCACGGCAGAACTTATGCAAATCCTGAAGACAGGCCATTCCATACAATAGGAGCTTTTTCAACCTCACCAATCAGAAAAAAAGTCACTCATCCATTCAGAGAGAGAGCCAGAAAAAAGGCAGAAAAAAGAGCTAAAATCACCTTCCAAATATTGCTCCCTCCTGGGAAGTGAAGGGCCCACTTAATGAGCCAAGAATGAAAAATAGGGTAGAAAAGAACGATTCTCCTCAACATGTATATTCCAACGTGGTGTCATTTCCAGCATTATTTTTCGGTTAATCCAATAAACTGTTATTGCTACCTACTATGTGCTAGATTCTTGGTGTGTAACTGTGATTAAGACAGTTTCTTGAAGCAGACACATAAGTGAGTAACCATAGTAGCCATCTGCTCCCAGCCACATCTGCTATGATCACTTAGGTTACTTACTTAGAACACAGGTTACTCCCTGGCATACCTGGTACCAGACTCACCATCTACAATAAATAACTATAAAACTGGACAGAATATACAAAACAACTGTTCTTAGTCAGGAGATAACAGCCAGTACAAGGCTGCAATCCCCGAGAGAGATTGCAGAAGAGAGGAAACTTGAAGTGAGCCCTACCACTGCCCAGGTCTCCAGGGCCAACTTCCCAACCACAGCACCGAAAGCTGGAACCCAAACAGAACACAGGGGGCTTGCTGAGCCCAGGAAGCAGAGATATGAATTTGGCTAAAATCTGAGTGGTGAGACACTGGAGAGGAAGGAGCTGTGAAAAGAGGGAGCCCCAGAAGTCCTTAGGGAGGGTTCCCTGCCAGGCTGAGAGCTGGAATGTAAAGGCACAGGGCAAGACTCGAGGTTTATGAGATAGCAGACGCTACAGGGCAGAGAGGGAAACAGAATCACTAGAGGTCAAGCAGCGCTGGGGGTAAGAACAGGAGCACTTTGGAATTTGGCTCTGCCAGAGCGAAGAAGTCACATTAACACCACAGACGAGCACACACCAGAAAGACTTCACCTCAGGACTAAGGACCACACTCTAGAGCAAGACCCACTCTGAATCTCTCCTCACAAAGCCTAACACACACAGTACAGCATGATATAATAACAGAGAGCTGTAAGACACTAAAAGAACATTAAAGAATAAGTTCAAACTAGAGGTCTCAGAATATATCAGAAAGGAGCTTAGGTTTACCTGAATCAGACCACGTCAGTGAGAAGACTAACGGCACTCTGCACGAGACAGGACTCTACAGTGATGTGAATGTGGAGGAAAGAAAAGAGTGTGGAATGACTCAGGGATTTCTACCTCAGAACGCAAGAGGAGGTAGTCTTTTCACTGTTATAGGGAACACAGGAGGAAGAAGGACAAAGGACCATGGGTTTGGTCTTGATACATTAAGTCGGAGGCAGCTGTGAGCCATCCAGGTGGAAACGTATGATATGCAGGTGGGTATGTGCTCTGGAAAGGAGTGAATGAACAGCTATGGATTTGGGAGTAGACGGCACACATCTTAACAGTTATGGGAAAAAATGAGGCTACCCAGGGGCACACACAAGAGTTAGATAAGAAAGGGTAGAAAAAGAACCCTGAAGAACAAAACACTGAATAAACAAGCTGACAAGGGAGTGAGGGAAGAATAATTAGAAAGTTCAGTGAACGGCTGGAAGGGGAACAAAGAACAGCACTGCACCCCTGTACCTTTTCACTTACCATGGCACGGTATTCATATGGCTACTCCCTCGTCAAACTGGGAGTTCTTCCAGGGCAGGAACTGTGTTGTACTCATATTTATCACCCTTGTTCCTAGCCTAGGACCAAACTGCCAGTAAGTTCTCAAAAACCAGTTATGAGGGGCGCCTGGGTGGCTCAGTCAGTTAAGTGTCCGACTTCGGCTCAGGTCATGATCTTGCGGTTGATGAGTCCGAGCCCCGCGTCAGGCTCTATGCTGACAGCTCAGAGCCTGGAACCTGCTTCAGATTCTGTGTCTCCCTCTCTCAGCCCCTCCCCTGCTCACACTCTGTCTCTCTCTCTCAATAATAAATAAACGTTAAAAAATTAAAAAAAAAAAAACAGTTCTGAATTGAATGTTTTCTCTTGTTTATTAACTAATACTTACTAACTAATTGGGTGATCTACTTCTCAGAAGCGGGGGAATGTCAGTAGAAGTTTTCACAGCCAACTGTTAGCTTTAGGCCTACATGAGCCTTGGTGACTCCATAGTTTAGGTTTCCAATGCTGGTTCAGGCCCTCTCACCACACACACACACACACGTACACACACAGGCATAGCTCTTCAGATGTACATATTCTTTCTTTACATATGTTAATATATTTGTGAATATTTTAATCAGATCTCATTTCTCTCAAAGGCACTGTGTCTCCTTAAAGTGCCCTCATATACCTTTGATCTGATTGTGCTAATTTTAAGTTTTAACTCTCAAGCGATAGATTATGTTAATTTTAAAGTTTAATTCTCAAAGGACAATTCCCTTATTTCTAATTTATTAATTTATTCAGTCAACAGATATTTTTATGGTGCACCTACTATATACCAAGCACTCGGCACCTGCTAGGAATACCTAGTAGAAGTACAACAGGCAAAACTTCTGCCCTTAAGAAGCTGACATCTATTGCAGGAATTTCCAAATTCTTGGAATCACCTCATTTTTGTCTCCGGATACTGACAGTCCCCAGGTCCAAAATGGAATTTTTTAAAGGATTTTACTTCTTTTTAAGTAATCTCTATACCCAACATGGGGCTCAAACCTACAACCCTGAGATTAAGAGTCATATGCTCCACCAATTGAGTCAGCCAGGCGCCCCCCAAAATGCTATTTTTAAGCCATTTAACAATGACACTAAACAGAGAAATAGTGATTCAATGGCCTACAAGGAAAACACAGAGTATCTTTTATCAGACAAACTATAATCACTACTTTCTAGCAGTGGGCTTCAGCACTGAACTCAGAAACTGAAATAAAAAAGAAACCTACATAAGTCAGCAGGTACCTGGGGTGCTACTAGAGATGGAGTAAACTGCCAAGTGGTAAACAGGAATGGGGATAACAGGAGACCTGCCTTATTTTGGTCAGTTTCAGGATTAATCCATATAATCCAGGGGTACCTGGCTGTGCTGACAGCTCAGAGCCTGAAGCCTGCTTCGAATTCTGTGTCTCCCTCTCTCTCTGCTCCCACCTCCCTCCCTCCCTCCCTCTCTCTCTCTCTCTCTCTCAAAAATAAATAAACATATAATCCATAAGCTAAATGACAACAGCAAAGAATCAAGAATGTATTTTTTCAGGGAACACTTAAGGGCTCAGATAAAAACTGAACAACTCACTAGTAGATAAATACTGACTCAGGCTACCAACAGCAGGTTTTCGCTGCTATTATTTTGTTGTTGCTTTGTCAGGTAGGTTTTTTTACCCTTATTAAAAAAAAAGGTTATACACGTACACTGAAAAAAAGATGGAAAACGCAGAAATTGTACAGAAATAATAATTCCACTACTCAAAAAATATACAAACGGGGGTGCCTGGGTGGCTCAGTTGGTTAAGCATCTAACTCTTGATCTCTGCTCAGGTCATGATCTCAGGAACCATGAGATCAAGCCCCATGTTGGGCTCTGCGATGACAATGCAGAACCTGCTTGGGATTCTCTCTGCTCCTTTCCCATTTGCAAGCATGTGATCTCGCTCTCCCAAATAAATAAACTTTAAATATATACATATATCATATATATATATTATATACACATATATACACACACAATTATGTATCGTTTCAAGCTTCCTATTATATAAAAGTACTTTTCTCTTTGCACAAAATTGGCACCATAGTGGACATGCAGTTGTATATCCTGCTTTTTTTTTTAATTTTTTTTTTAACGTTTTTATTTATTTTTGAAGGAGAGAGAGACAGAGCATGAGCAGGGGAAGAGCAGACAGAGAGGGAGACACAGAATCCGAAGCAGGCTCCAGGCTCTGAGCTGTCAGCACAGAGCCTGATGCGGGGCTCAAACTCACAAACTGTGAGATCATGACCTGAGCCAAAGTCAGATGCTCAGCCGACTGAGCCAACCAGGTGCCCTTATCCTGCTCTTATCACTTAACATGAGGAGCATTTCCCATGTACTTACTCTCCTGAACTGTGAACTCTGAAGCTGGATAATATGCCACATGTGGACATGCTATAATTTCATCACACTCCTACTGTTGGGCAGGTTGTAGCAGTGCTTTGCAACATACAATAAACGAGTGTTGATGAATGTCCTCATTCACAACCATCTAAATATATCCTTGAGGGGCGCCTGGGTGGCGCAGTCGGTTGAGCGTCCGACTTCAGCCAGGTCACGATCTCGTGGTCCGGGAGTTCGAGCCCCGCGTTGGGCTCTGGGCTGATGGCTCAGAGCCTGGAGCCTGTTTCCGATTCTGTGTCTCCCTCTCTCTCTGCCCCTCCCCCGTTCATGCTCTGTCTCTCTCTGTCCCAAAAATAAATAAACATTGAAAAAAAAATTTTTTTTTAAATAATAAATCAATCAATCAATCAATCAATCCTTGAGATAAATTCCCACAAGGGGAATTACCAGGCCAAAAGATATGAACTTTTTAAGGATCTTGATATTTATGCCAAAAAGTTCTCTGTTCAAATTTCCCAGGATAGTATGAGGGCAACCACATCACCCTTCGGGAGCACTAAATATTTTTACTTTGATCTTCATCAGTATGATAGGCTAAAAAAAGATATCTCACTTTAATCTGTTCTTTGCGGGTACATGGCTGGCTCAGTCGGTCGAGTGTGCAACTCTTGATCTTGGAGTTGTGAGTTCAAGCCCCACGTTGGGAGTAAAGATTACTCAGTTAAAAAAAAAATCTAATCCGCAGTTCTCTGGTTACTAACAAGAAAGTACATTTTTAAATATGCTAATAAATCATTTTACTTTCTTATTTATGGTACTGTCTCTTTTCTTTCCTCTGGGTACATCACTTATTCATTTTTCCTATTAAGATATTATGTTTTTGGGGGGCACCTGGGTGGCTCAGTCAGTTAAGCAACCAACTTCAGCTTAGGTCATAACCTCGTGGTTCACGAGTTTGAGCCCCACATTGGGCTCTGTGCTGACAGTTCAGAGCCTGGAGCCTGCTTCAGATTCTATGTCTCCTTCTCTCTCTGCCCCTCCCCCGCTTATTCTCATTCTTTCTCTCTCTCTCTCAAAAATAAATAAAACATTTAAAAAAGTATTAAAAAAATATATTATGTTTTTTAAAACACTGATGTGCGGGGCATCCAGATGGCTCAGTTGGTTAAGTGCCTTGGTTTCGGCTCAGGTCATGATCTCAGCATTCACAAGTTTGAGCCCTGCATCAGGCTCCGTGATCAGTGCAGAGCTTGCTTAGGATTCTCTCTCTCTTCCTCTCTCTCTGCCCCTCCCCTGCTCGTGCACATGTTCTCTCTCTCAAAATAAATAAATAAACTTAAATAAATAAAATAAAATATTGATGTGAAAAAGCTCTGGTAAGTTAAAATATATAACAAATCTGTCACGTGTTACCTGCATGTGACCTCAGTTTGAACACACATGGTTCTTGGTTCTTCCACAGTAAAAGCTCCAAACTTTTCTAAAATAAAACTAGTAAAATCTAATCTGCACCAGAACCACTCCTAACAATACCACCTTTGCACCTCTATACTCAATCTGCTCACTGTTGTTTTTAAGCAGCAAGCTGAGGGGATACTAAAGACTAGCACAGTAGCCCACAGTACTCTGTTTAACCAAGTGCTAGATTGGAAATACAGAAACAGAAGTAGAAATGCTTCCTCCCCCCTGTACATGGAATCCCTCAAATAACAAGCTGCTCATCATGGTTCAGGGTAAAAAAACTATCTTTGGTCCTCCGAAAGACTATCTGTGGTTGGAAGACAGAGAGTAACAGAAGAAAAGGAGCACAGGCTATTGGGTGAACAAACCAGAGTTTAACTCCTGGCTCTGTCGTGACTTCTTGCTGTATGACCCTAGGCGAGTCATTCCGCCTCTCTGGGCCTCAATTTCCTTATGTATAAAATGAGACTAAAACTATCTGTTTTAGGATTATCATAGGGATTAAGTGAGATAAGATATGCAATGTTTATAATCAAGGGTCTGGTATGTGGTAGGTGCTCTTCAAAAAAATGCAATTTTCCTACTCTGATGGTGCTAAATCACTTACTTATTTAACTCAAATGATCTTACATAAAATGTTGGCCTGAAATAGTTAGCTGTCCCAGCAAAGCATCATCTGGGTAAAAAAACATTTAGGTCAGCTTTCTGTCAACTGCAATTTCCACTGCTCTAATTATGCAATCATCAACCACCACTGCAGAACAACAAAAACTCTAAAGCTGATGTCACTGAAATTGCTAAATACAGTAATTACTTGATTCTCTAGATCATGACCACCAACTCCTTTAGGAAAACAACAGAAATCTTTGGAATTATAGGAGCAAAAGGCTGATTCCTTATCCCAGACAGTGGTCTCTATAACACAAGGCTTTTTGGTCACTGCCCAGAATGGCAGCATACTCCAAAGTCTCTCCGAGATGGCTGTTCTCTCACATTCCATACTCTGAAAAGGACAATGTCAACAAAAGAACTAAAAGAAAAAATGATTTCAAGAAACAGTATCCCTTGAAATGTAACCTTCGCACTTTTTCCTGGCAAGAGGTTCCAGCCTGGTGAGATAATCTCTAGGAAGAAAGCATACTTTATGAAATCTATCAGCATAACCCTTTTCTACAGAAAAAGCAAGGAACACATTGTCCCTGTAAGTGAAGATTCCTTTAGAAAAGAAAAAGAAGCAAAGTATCTTTATGAAGCATCTATGTTCACAGTGCTGTACTACACACTTTAATTATGGTATCACTCCTATCAAGCTACAAGGTGAAATCTTATCCTTCTTTACAGACAATAAATAACAGACAATAGGTAACTTGCTCAAGGTTTTACAGTTATTATGTAGAAACATCCAGAACCAGGACCCAGGATTTCCCAACTTCCAAATATTTTTATTTCTTTTTTAAGTAGGCTTCATGCCCAGGGTGGAGCCCAACTCGGGGCCAGAACCTATGCCTCTCTGATCAAGACCTGAGCTGAGATCAAGAGTCAGATGTTTAACTGACTAAGCCATCCGGGCATCCCTCAAATGTTTTTCTTTTCATGACATCTTCACCAAATCTTAAAATTATCATGCCAATTCCCTTTTATAAGAAAGAATCCAATTTTAATTGTGGTTCCAAAACAAATAAACCCAACAAACTAAGTGTCCACCAAAAGGATGACCGTTTCTCTCAATTAGAAGATTGCTTTTCTACCTCCTCCTAGTCTTTAATATGAATTGAAAGACTCATACAGTTTAAATCTATAAAGAAAATGGTACCTGTTGACAACCACAGAGCACTGAAGCAGAAGCAAGTGAAAAACAGGTACAGGCTTCTCAACCATTTCACAGATAGCTGCCAACAAAATCCTGATAAAATCCAGGAAGCAGGGCTTGGCTTGACTCCCAGCCTCTTCTCCATGGCCTTTCAGACAGACGGAACCCGTTCACTATAAAGATAGAAAGGGAAGAAATTATATGCCAAGTAATTAATAATTGATTCCTGGAAATGTAGAATTCTAGAGAATGTGACAGCCTAGAGGGAAGAGAAATTTCAAGTTTATCTTTCACTGCTCATACCTGCCTGTAAATTTTAAACCTGAGCTCTGACAAAGCCTATAATTATCAGGATAAAAACATAGCAAGGGGTATGAAATGAATCCACTGTAAAACTGAAACATTTTATGTTCTATTATTTTCTAAGCTAACAGTAAATCACCTATGTGGAAGAATGGAAAGAGCACTTGCCTGAAGAAAAAAAAGATCTGAGCTTCAGTTCCAATTCTGCAAGTAACAGCTTTGTGACTTTGACCAAACACACCTTCTTATTTATGAAGAGTTTCGACTATCAGAGGTAAACTAAGCTGAAAGTTTTGTGTAGCTGTACTTTAAAAAAATAAATAAAAAATACCGTGACTATCTTTAGGAAGTACATGCACTCTCCAGTTTATTACTGCCCCACCACTATGACCTTAAAAATCTATCCAAATTACACTTCAATGTCACATCCCTGATCCCTAGAATCATCTGCAATTCCTGACTTGAATTCATATAGACACTCAAATATTTACACAGTTCCTATTATGTGCTAGGCATTGTGCTGGCTACTCTAGAATCTAAGAGCTGGATAATTTAGGTCCCTTCCAGAGAAAAAATGATTTTCATCTGTTTCTTCTCTTATACAACTTCCCTACATTGTATAAATTATTATATAAATCTTGGCAATATCATGAGGGTTGGTTGAGTTCTGAGGAAGCAATTCAAATTCTTCTGTCCTAAATGTGCACCCGTCACCCACATGTGGCAAATGGTAGACTCCGCCCTCCACCCCCAGCCAGCATACAGGGAGACGGGCATCACATGAAGTCAATATTGACTAATACCAGGAAACAGACACATGCACACACACAGCTGCAAAACTGAGGCACAGCCCACCCAAGAAAAGGCTTTCTCTGAGCTTTAAGCAACTGAAGTACTTCTTCCTCATTCACTTCCATCCATTCTGATTTCTAGCAGTTTTGAAGTTGTATATTAGGGAGCAGGGGGCTGAAAGATGTGCGGGCCAGTGACATGTTCAAGAGATTATAAAATGGAGCCCAAGTTAGAAAGTATATCCAGCAACTTCCCTAGCCTCTCAAGATGGAACAGTGAGTGTGCACGTGTACGTGTGTGTGTATGGATCTTACCCAACACATTTCTGCCTACCACAAAAGGATTTTAAATTCAAAGTGACTCAACACCTGTCATCAATAGCGTGACAGGTGGGCGACAGAAGCATAAAAGAAATGAATAGGTTTTGAACATGGGAGTAACAAACACCATTGGATTAGCAAGCTGATCAGAAGTGCAATGTCTTACGAACCATGCATAAGAGGCAGAGCTCTTTTCAAATGAACTCCCAACCAGCCAAGCCTCTGAAATCTACAACTGCCTAAGGGTGCAAATCACTGCTAGGGTCCAGTCAAAGCCTTGCTGACCAGAGGCAAGAACAACACAATCACCAAGATCCAAATGGTTTGTTACAGAATCAAAGGGTAAAAACCCAGAGAGAGAACACACACCCCCACAATACTTGACAAATGAAAATCCAGAAAAGCTTGCAATAGTTTTGGCATTTAGGGCGTTACAAGTACACCCGAAATAAAAGCACTCTCTGTTGCAGCAGCTGTTCAGACAGAGAAGGGGGTAATGTTTACTTAATCCTTCAGGTTGATGGGGGATGTATCATAGTTCAGTCTGTCAGCTACATACGTGGAACTCCATTTATGTACACAGCGATAAGATATGTTTGAACAACGACAGAGCAAGTCTGAAACAGCCTATTCAGCTGGTATGAGTAATCAAGAATAAAGCTCTTTTAAAAAGAAATCTCAGATATTTGGGAAAGTTACAGAACAGACTGCCATGAATAACTTTGCTTATATTTGCAGGCATTGTTTTCCAAATAGCTGGAAAAATGAACAGATTGTTCTGGGAGGTCGTCTTTCCAATTTGTTCTTAGCTCCCAGTCTGTTAATCACAGAAGAAAGCACAAGGAGATTCAGCTAATGCTCTTCACTAACTGCATCTATTGTCGGTTGGGCACAAGCATCAGGAGGTGAGAGAAGGAAAAGCGTTTTTGGAACCGCCTGAGGTGTTGTTCTTTTGACTTCCTTCATTTCACCTTTGTGCCCACCACAGACACCACAGAACCCCTCTATGGGGAATAATTTTCTAAAGTCCGGAATAAGGCAGGTTTCGCATGATAATTTACACGTCGTGCTCAACCCCGCCCCCCTTGTTCTGCATCAACTTTCTATCTTGGTTGGGAGACCGGAACACCAGAGACAGCAGCTAAAGACGAGGCTGCAGAAGTCGAGGGAAGAAGGATAGCAGCGCCCCGAGCCCGGTCTGTCAGGGGATGGAGGATGCTACATGACCAGGCGCGGGCCTGAAAGAAGCAGGGTCTGGGACTCGAGCCCCACACCTACAAAGCCAGAAGAAGCTGGCTGCCCTAGCCGGGCCAGGAGCGCCACCTCCGGGTCCCAACACCCGGCCAGCGCACCCTCAGAAATAGCCCGTCCCGCTTGCCCCTCCCCTGAGCTCGAGGTCCTCGGCCTGGCAGCCAGCCGCCCCCGGCCACCTACCGGGGCTCAGGGCCACACAGCGGGGCCCCGGCTCTCGGCGGCCTCCGCCTCTTCCCGGTCCATGGGGTCGGGGCCCCAACCTTCGCTCCCCTCACCCGGAGGAGGAGGAAAAAGAAGAAGGTAGTGTGGGCTCCCCACCCGGACAGCTCCCTCTCGCCTCAGCCTCCCAGGACAGCGACGGCGGCCGGAAACGCCGCCTCCTCCCACCTCCCTGGGCTCAACCCGGAAACACACTCTTCTTGCTAACCTGCCCTCCTGCCCCCACCCCCACCCCCGGAAGCTCAATTCCAGCCGCGAGCCAGAGGGGGAGGTGAGGCAGTGCTGAGGGACAGAACTACGCACGAGCGAAGGAGCCTGGGCCGCCAGGCTGTCGCCTCCTGCTCTCCGCAGTCTGCTCCTTCGCTTGCCCTGCGCGAGCCCCCGGCCCCAGACTCGGGCAATACCCATAAGCAAGATGGCGGCAACGGTGGCACCCCCTACGGCTTAGCGCCCAGGTGTGCCATTGGCCAGAGCCCGGAGTGAAGCCGCCGCGGATTGGCCGAGAGCTCTGCGGGGGTGGGGGTGGAGCTGCAGCCGCCTGGAGCCGGGAGTGGGCAAAGCGGCGTGAGCAGCGGCCCCAGGCTCCAGGAGCATCGCGCTCGGAGAAGATTTCGCCGCTCGGGGCCGCAGCCTGGTGAGCTCAGCCCCCTTCAGGCCCTCCCCTGCATCCCAACCAGGGCCTCGCCGAGCCGGCGCTGATCGATGCCGACACACCCCGGGGACCCTATCGCGACTCCATCGCGCCATATCGCGACATCATCGTGCCCTGTCGAGACTCCATTTTGTCACAGCCCTTTTCAATATATAGCTATATATATTTTTTTAATTTGCCCTGTCATCTTTGGGGGCTGTCCATGTCGTGATTTTGCCGTGATCTCTCCGTGACATCACCGCGCCATCGTGAAGTGTGATCTCATCGCCGCCCTGTCGTGACTTCATCAATGTCGTGTTGTGACCTGGCTGCGGCGGGACAGGTGGTGACCGCCAGGAACCCTCTTCCCCTTCTCATCTCCCCATCTCAGCAGCCCTGCTTCGATTATCCGGCTTTTGGATTCTCCGTTGTCCTGGGAGCTACCCCGGACCCCTTCTTGCTTCTCCAGCCCCTGCCGGCATCCACTGACTGGTAGCGAGCGGGGAGGGCGAGGAGAGGGAATGCAAAGGGTTAATTCTGCTGCTGCTGCTGCTGGCTGCTGCTGCTGCTGCTGCAGCTTCTGCCCGAGGGAGGGAAAGGAGAGGAGGCAAGGAGCCTGCGGGGGCGTTTGAGAGCCCTGGCTGGAGGGATGGGGTCCGCAAAGGGGCCTCCAAGCCTTCCCTGGTCAGTACCCTGCATCCTCACTTGTGCTGAAGCTTGTCTCCTGCCTGTTCTGGAGAAGGGAGGGGAAAGGGAACCTAGGATGCCCTTTTCCCTCATATCAGCCTGAGTCCGGATAATCGAACTTCACCCATGTATGTCTCCATTCCTTCCTGTCTGTCCTCACCACTCCCTCCTGGTTTGCCTGGGTGGAAGGAGATAAAACCAGGCCTCTGGTGCCAGGGGGCAGCTGAGCAGTGGGGCCAGCCCCCCTCCCACTCCTGAGAGATTGGTAAGGAGAGCTGTCCAGCTGAGCAGCGGGATGCATGGTCCTTCTTTCCCGCTTTCCGGAGGTGACCTTGGCCAGGGTCCCTTCTTCATTCCTAAGGACTTGAGGGTCCAGTGCCTTTAAGGGGCTCCCACAAGGGAGGTCAGTCTTGAGGAACCCATCCCTCCTGATCCTCCCCTCCCTCTGTGCTAATCCCTCCCTCCATCCTCCACTCCCACCCCCACCCCTCCTCTGCAGAGGGATGCTCAGTCCCTCTTGTGTTCACAGTTGGGCAAGGCGGGCATCATGGCCTCGGATTGTGAGCCAGCTCTGAACCAGGCAGAGAGCCGAAACCCCACCCTGGAGCGCTACCTGGGAGCCCTCCGTGAGGCCAAGAATGACAGTGAGCAGTTTGCAGCCCTGCTGCTAGTAAGGACCTGACTGAAAATTGGGAGGTGGGAAGGGCTGGGTGGTTGGGTCCCCTAGGAATGGGGTCAAAAAGTCCCAGAGGATATATAGGTGGTCCTGGCATTCCCGGAGGCACCAAGATGCCTGCCTTTGGACTCTTCATTGCTCCCCTAAGTGTGGGAGCAAAGGGGAGAATGGGGGTGAATAAGGCGTAGGGCCTTAGAAGCCTTGGAGGAGGCTGCCTGGGTCTGCTCTTTGGGGCGTCCCGGAGCAGATGGGAGCTGACTCATAGGGTGACAGCAGCAGGTAGTAACTAGTGCAGAGTACTTGAGGGCTGGGGATGATTGCTCTGGGGGTGGAGAGAGTAGCAGAACTAGAAGTAACTGGGAAGGGGTCCCAGGGGATGGCCAGGATGGCAGTAGGTAGGTTGAGGGTGAAGGAGCTGGTTTGGGGCTTAGCCCTGTTGGAAGAACCAGGCTGGGGCCATCAGAGCAAGAGCTGCAGTGCTGGGAAGGGGGGGTTGATGTGTGGGGGGTGAAGGGAGGAGGGAGTACAGTCTCTGCTTGTTTGCCATGGCAACAGGGAGAAGGCTCCAGAGTCAAGGGCTCACACTGCAGCAGAGGAGGTGTTGAGGTGAAATGTAAGGGGAAATGTTTTGACAGGCAGAGTGGCGAGACACAGGAGCCATTTCCCCTGAGAAGGTGGCGGGAATGGATCAGAGGCTTCTCTGGGGAGGGGGTGAGAGCAATTAGGGCGAGACCCTAAATCCTTCGGGGATTTTAAACTGAGCTCTAAGCCCAAATCAGGTTGCCAGCTTCTAGATTAGACATCAGAAAGAACTTCCCGAATGACTGAGTGATGAAATGGCAGAACAAGTAGTTGAGGATTGGACCTCCCTTCTGTATACGTAATCATAAATGAGGGATCTCAGAGGTCACAACCATCTGTCTCCCCCCGGGTGGGGAGGGAAGGAGCTGGACAAAATGACCTCTGGAGGCGTCCTGACCCCAGAGAGAATCACCTTCCATAACCACATCCTGGTAATGGTCAGCACCCAAGGGTGCAGGGGGCAGTCTTCCTTTCATCCTGCTGATAGCACATACCCCCCCCCCCCTTAGGTGACCAAGGCAGTCAAAGCAGGTGACATCGATGCCAAAACTCGGCGGCGGATCTTCGATGCCGTAGGCTTCACCTTCCCCAATCGTCTCCTGACCACCAAGGAGGCACCAGATGGCTGCCCCGACCATGTTCTCCGAGCCCTGGGTGTGGCCCTGCTGGCCTGCTTCTGCAGTGACCCTGAACTGGCCTCCCATCCCCAGGTCCTGAACAAGATCCCCATCCTTAGCACCTTCCTCACTGCCCGGGGGGACCCGGATGATGCTGCTCGCCGTTCCATGATTGACGACACCTACCAGTGCCTGACAGCTGTGGCAGGCACACCCCGTGGCCCCCGGCACCTCATTGCTGGTGGCACCGTGTCTGCCCTGTGTCAGGCATACCTGGGGCATGGCTATGGCTTTGACCAGGCCCTAGCACTCCTAGTGGGGCTGCTGGCTGCTGCTGAGACCCAGTGCTGGAAGGAGGCGGAGCCCGACCTCCTGGCTGTGTTGCGGGGCCTCAGTGAAGATTTCCAGAAAGCTGAGGATGCCAGCAAGTTTGAGCTCTGCCAGCTGCTGCCCCTCTTTCTGCCCCCGACAACCGTGCCCTCTGAATGCCTCCGGGATCTGCAGGCCGGGCTGGCACGCATCCTGGGCAGCAAGCTGAGCTCCTGGCAGCGCAACCCTGCACTAAAGCTGGCAGCCCGCCTGGCGCACGCCTGCGGCTCCGACTGGATCCCAGCGGGCAGCTCCGGGAGCAAGTTCCTGGCCCTGCTGGTGAATCTGGCATGTGTGGAGGTACGGCTGGCACTGGAGGAGACAGGCACAGAAGTAAAAGAGGATGTGGTGACCGCCTGCTACGCCCTCATGGAGTTGGGGATCCAGGAATGCACCCGCTGTGAGCAGTCACTGCTCAAGGAGCCACAGAAGGTGCAGCTCGTGAGCATCATGAAGGAGGCCATCGGGGCTGTCATCCACCATCTGCAGCAGGTGAGGTATAGCAGCCCACGGAGGGAGTCTGGTGTGGGGAGAGCCAGAAGGCCAGGCAAAGGGGGAAGTGAATTGCACCTCAGTGTAATAGGAAGAGCGCAAGATGCCCACTCTGAGGGCTGATCCTGCAGCACTCCCGGGAGTAGAGTGGCCGAGCCTCCCTCTCCCTCCCTCCCTGAGCCTCCACACAAGCACCATACCACACACCATATGTGCACTCACATCACAGTACACACACACACACACACACACACACGCATACAACACAGTGACTTCCCACTCACAACCCTCCCCCCAGTACACACACACTCCAGATCGAAGCAGTCTGTTCTGCTCAGCCTCTTGCATTGTTCCATACACCTGCACATACAAACTTGGCACGGAGCTGGGCAAAGGAGCGGGGCTGCCTGGTTCCTGGCCTCTGGAGAGATTCAGCTAACTCCTCCCAGGTCAGAGCTGCGGTAGAGGGAGTGTTTAGTTAGCTTTGGACCTGTGAGTTTCCTTCGAGCCTTGTGATACTTCAGAGGTGGGGGGAAAGGGGATGCAGTGAGTGTGGGGACATGTTGTCCAAAGTCCAGTTCGCTCGGCAGACATGCCCTGAGGGCCTGCTCTGTGTCAGGCCTCTGTTGAGCGCATCCTTCCCATGTGTTAGGTGCTGGGTACACAGGGCCTGCCTTTGAAGGGCTCACAGGCCAGAATTCCCTTCTAGTTGTGTTATTCCTAGGCTGGCTGGCATGCTGTCCCGGCCGGGGAGGGTCTCTGGTCCTACTCCATCTCACAGGGGTCCCATGGCAACAGGTGGGGCCAGAGAAGCAGAAGGAGCCCTTTGTGTTTGCTTCGGTGCGGATCCTGGGGGCCTGGCTGGCCGAGGAGACCTCATCCCTGCGCAAGGAGGTCTGCCAGCTGCTGCCCTTCCTTGTGCGCTATGCCAAGACCCTCTACGAGGAGGCCGAGGAGGCGAATGACCTCTCCCAGCAGGTGGCCACCCTGGCCATCTCCCCCACCACCCCAGGGCCCACCTGGCCAGGGGATGCTCTCCGGTGAGTTTGTAGTTAGAGTCTGTCCAGCCAGACTGTTCTAAAGAAAAGCATAACAGAGGGACACTTCCTCACCCCCAAACTGGTCTGTGCTGGGCTTTCTGATTGGGGCATGAGATTTCCTTTAGGATTATTTCTGTTTGTTTTGGGGGGCTTGTTCACACAGGACTCCTGGTCAGCCAAGTCTTCTTTGCCAACCCCAGATTTCTCTGTAAAGAGAGAACTCATGCTTATTGAGCATCTACGACACACCAAGCACTTTGCTCTACCCTTTACCAAAACAGTCTCATTTAGTTCACACAGCAAATCTATGACATAAGTCTCATCCACATCTTCAGGATGAGCAAACTGAGACTCAGGGTTAAAGTAACTTGCCCGCACATACACCATGTGGCAGAGCCCAAGTTCAAGCCTAGGCCTGTGCAGCACCAAAGTATGTGCTTTTCCTGTGGGACCTACAAGGAAGGATGTGTCCTTTCCCCCTGCTTTCATTTCTCTTAGGTGGGATGCCCCAAGAAAGGGAATCCTTGTGCCTTCATCTCTCCCCACCCCTTACACACCTGTTCCTTCCACCCCCCAGGCTCCTTCTGCCCGGCTGGTGCCACCTGACCGTTGAAGATGGGCCCCGGGAGATCCTGATCAAGGAGGGAGCCCCCTCACTTCTGTGCAAGTATTTCTTGCAGCAGTGGGAACTCACATCCCCAGGCCATGACACCTCAGTGCTGCCTGACAGTGTGGAGATCGGCCTGCAGACCTGCTGTCATATCTTCCTCAACCTTGTGGTCACCGCACCAGGGCTGATCAAGTGAGGCCGGGAAGGAGGTTGGAGGAAGCAAGGGGTGGGGGCTGCTCAGACTTGCCTCAGATCTCCGTCTCCTACTTTGCTTCCCTGTGCCCATGGGTTCCTGTTAGTGTTAGAGTGACAGGCTCTCAGAATAGACAGAGCCACCCCACACGAGGTTTTGGCATGTCTAGAACTCCTCTGGGCCTGTCTGCCTGCTCCAGCTATAACCCAGTCTCTGTTCCCCAGATGCCACGAATGGGCCCAAAGTTAACTCTTAACCCTGCTGTCTCATTTCTTGCCAAACCCTGCCTGGTGAAGCTGGGAGCCCAGAATCCCAGGTTTTCCCAGGCCTTGGTCTAGCTCAAATAACCCCTTCTCCCATCTCCACCCCCCACCCTTTCTCCCAGGCGAGATGCCTGCTTCACATCTCTTATGAACACCCTGATGACGTCGCTGCCCTCACTAGTGCAGCAGCAAGGGAGGCTGCTTCTGGCTGCCAATGTGGCCACCCTGGGCCTTCTCATGGCCCGGCTCCTCAGTACCTCTCCAGGTAAGCTCCGGGGACACAGTCCTAATGGATATAGACAAAAGATCTGGGTGGACCTGTTATATTCTGGGCATAAGTCCCCATTTTCAGGAAATGGTTTTATAGAATTTTCCAACTGAGAGGAAATCTGTGAAGTGTGTCTCCATCCCCCACCCTACCCCACCCTTCTTCCCCAAATGATAGCATTCTTTTCCTTCTGAAGACTTTTAAGGCAAGGTCTGGTGGGTGTAAGTACAGGCCTGCTCAGAGGCACAGGCATAGGCACCTGAAATTCCCAGCAGCCCGAGTCTGAATCCAGTGTTTTCAAGGTGGATCCGCCCCCACCCAGGGCTTGAGTCAGGAACCTTCTTCCTCCCCATTGAGGTTTTTCTCTGCTTAACACCTCACCTCCCTCGTGACAGGCTTCAGTGCTTTGGTGCCCCCTCTGCACATACCTTCTCCGCAACCCTGCCTCACTCTGGCTGTGTGAAGGAGGAGGGACGTCCCCTTCAGCCCCTGCCAGCCCTTTGTGTCTTCCACTTTGGCCGTGGGTGTCTGCTTGGGTCCCTCTGTCCCCGCCTGTTCCCTGTGCCCCATCTGTCAGGTTGGAGGAGCTGAGCAGATGCCCGGGAACAGTGTGTAATGAGCCTGTACCCTCAGCTGCCTATGTGTTCCCTGTGCAGGGATCCCAGTAGGGTCCTCCGGCAATGGGAAGGGAGCATGTCCTAGTGATCCAGGAGCCACCCCTGTGCTCTAACCCCATGCTCCCTCAGTCCCAGGCTGCATCACCTCAGCCTGAGTAGAGCCCCAGTGCTGTTAACCCACAGATGCCACCAGGCTGGACTAACAGCCTCCCTGAGAGGGTCCGCAGTACAGGGGTGAGCCCCTGCCTGGCAGGTAAGCCAAGCCCCATCACCAGCTCCTGGTCTCCCTGCCCCCGCTCTGGCGCCCCCTTCTGGCCCAAGAATCAAATTGTTGAGACCGCCTTCGCCTGTAGGTCTCTAGGCCCAGCAGCGGCTCCCATCCTGCTCCCGTCCCACTGCAAAAAGGGCTGACCATGAGGTTGAGTGTACCAAGATTATCACATTTAATTCTCACAACCGATTTCTAAGATTAGCACTATTGGCCCCGTTTTACAAGTAAGGAAACGAGACCCAGAAAAGTGGATTACCCAAGGTCACCCAACTTCAAGTGAAGTTGAAGGTAGGGTTTGAGCCCAGGCAGGCTGGTTCTAGGCTCTGCTTCAGCTCCCAGAGTGTGTCCGCACAGGAGGGTAAAGTGAGGGTCTGGGAAAGCAGCTGGCCCACCAAGTTCACGTGCCCACTCCCTGCTTGCCTTCCAGCTCTTCAGGGAACACCAGCGTCCCGAGGTTTCTTCGCAGCTGCCATCCTCTTCCTATCACAGTCCCATGTGGCACGGGCCACACCTGGCTCAGACCAGGCGGTGCTGGCCCTGTCCCCCGACTACGAGGGCGTCTGGGCCGACCTGCAGGAGCTCTGGTTCCTGGGTATGCAGGCCTTCACAGGCTGTGTGCCCCTGCTGCCCTGGCTGGCCCCAGCCGCCCTGCGCTCCCGCTGGCCACAGGAGCTTCTCCAGCTGCTGGGCAGCGTCAGCCCCAACTCTGTCAAGCCCGAGATGGTCGCCGCCTATCAGGGCGTCCTGGTGGAGCTGGCACGGGCCAACCGGCTGTGCCGGGAGGCCATGAGGCTACAGGCGGGTGAGGAGACAGCCAGCCACTACCGCATGGCTGCCCTGGAGCAGTGCCTGTCAGAGCCCTGAGCAGGTGTCCACTGGGGACAGACCCAGGGGCGGGCAGCAAGGGAAGGAGGGAGGAGGCATCTTCCCTGAAGCTCCCAAACTGGACCCCCCCTCCCTAGACTCCCCCCCCACACACACACAACATCCCAGCTTTCTGGCTTTTCCGAGGGCAAGGGCACAGTGCCCATCCCTCAAGTGTAAGGAACTGCGTCCCGCCCCCCGGGCCCCCATGGGGGCAGGGATTGGCTTGAAAATCAACATCGCTATCGCTGCCAGGCCGGGGAATGTTGGAGCAGCCCCCAGGGAGGGGGGCACTAGGTGTCATTGTGCCCTGTGTCAGACTCCCCCACGGGAGGGAGGCCCCAGGATGGGATAGGGCTGGCAGGAGCTGGCTGCCTCAGCCCATGTGCCCTGCCGGCCAGGGCGTGGGCTCCCCTAGGCTGTGGTGCCCCCTCTAGCCTCCCAGTCCACGTCCTTCCAATTGGCCATTTGGCCCTTGCCCTTAGCCCCTTGGCAGAGAGCAGACTCAGGCCATTGACATCGCAGTTCTTCCTATCAACTTCAGTGACCCAGGGTCTGAACTGCCTCATCCTTCCAGGGAGACCTGGGGCAGACAGGCCTGGTGTGTGGGTGGGGAAACCTTCCACCTGAGCTTCCTTGAGGGGACCCAGGAGTCCTTAGGCCCTGGCCTCCAAGCTTTTGTGTCATGTTGCAGCAGAGTGACGATGGGGGTTGGGGGGTTATTTATTTTGCCTGTCCTTATCCCTGCTTGGACACCTGAGCATCTGATCCCTGTCCTCCTAGTGCCATCTGGCTTGACTGGAGCCAGGAACAGGAGGGACACTTCTCCAGAATCCGCATGTTTCCCTAGTGATTGCACCCCATCACCATCGTGGTGCCTGGCTTTAATCCCCACCCCTGCTTAGGATCCCTCTCTGCAGAGAGACGCGACTGGCGACTCCAGCAGGGACTACTTTTCTTATGATCCCGGGGGACCCCCCACACACAACCTGATCCCTTGCTTCCATTTCCCCCTTCCTTCCCCCAGTGCGTTCTGTGATCGCCAAGTTCAAAGCTGTGCACATGCGGACACTCAATAAATGTTCATTGGTGACAAGATGGTTCCTGTGTGGTCTGTCCTGCACCTTCTCCTTTCCAAACTCGAGGAGCTCACAACTACCGTTTGCTGAACACACACCCTGCCAAGCACGTTTCAAGTGTTATTTAGCCTGCCAGCGAACCCTGTGACATAGGCATTATTCCGATTTTACAGGTGAAGAAACCTGGGCATGGGTAGGTGGTTTGCTCAAGGTGATGCGCTAGTAAGGTGTCAGAGCCAAGACTGAGCAGGCTGTTGAACCCTTAGTCCACACCCTGTATTGCCAGAGCAGGATTGCAAATTCAGATGCTATGGTGGCCAGGCCTAGGTGCTCCTGTGTACAAATGAAGTGCTGACCTGGAGGGGTTCCAAGAAGTACTGTCACATCCTCCAATCTCTAAAGATAAGTCAGAAACCCTAATTTTTATGCAAAATCCTGATTTTTGAATGTGGCTCATTTTTTCCCCCATGAAACCATTACTGCCCCAACAACATCTCCAGGCCAAATGTTTTGTACAGGAAAGCATTTTAGGCAACCAGCTGTTCACCTCTGTTCTATGCCAGTGAGAAAGACAAGGGGCCTAAGAGCTTCAGCCCAAGACTGAAGTCAAGCCCCTACTGCTTCACCAGGCCTGAGCCCAGGCTCTCATCCTGGAGCCAGACCTGCCCCCAGCCCCTAATCCTGAAGCCAGACCTGCCCCCAGCCCACACACCGCAGACGTCTCCACTGAGGCCAGTAAGCCAACAAGCATTCACTGAGTATGTCCCATGAGCCTGTCTGTGGTTGGCCATGCATGGACAGAAGAACATTCATTTATTTATTAGATGTACTGAAAGTCATGTTCTTAGCATGGAGTCCCGGGGCAGTGGGGTGGGGGGTAGTATGAAAAGACAGACCCTGCCCTCAAGCAACTTAAAATCTAGAGAGGAAACAGACAAGGCAACATCCCCTAGAGGTATAATCAGCTGCTCATACAGGGGTCTGAACGAAGTATGGCTGGAGCATGAGAGCCTCTCAGCCTGGCTGAATACGTCTGGGAAAGCTCAAGAAGTATTTGCTCTGAGACATGGGGGTGAGGAGAGGCTTGACAGATAGACAAACAGAACAGCAGGTATAACGGCATGTGAGCTTAGGAATTGCACGTAGCTCATTACTGCTACACAGAGTGTAAAGTGGGATAAGGTTGGACCAATGGGCATAAACCAGATCTCACAAATCGTAGTATGCCATGCTCAGAAGATTAGAGGTGGGATCATGCTGAGATTTTTTTTTAGCAGACAATGTGATCCAGTTCGCATTTTTTAAAGATGACTGGCTGCACAAGGGGGACAACTGAGGCAAGGAGCTCAGAGAGGAGGTACTAAGTCTGAACTAAGTCAGCGGCCGTGAAGATGGGAAAAATATATAGGTAGGAGTTAGTTAATAAGGCTTGGTGATTAACTGGAAGTGAGGAGGGATAAAGAGCCCTCCCGGATACCTGATCTGGGCCACTGAGTGGATAATGGGGCCATTCGCTGACACCAGGAACACTGGGAAACAGGTTAATGCAAAATACAAGCTCGTTTTGGTAAATGGTGAGTTTGTGCTGCTTGTGGAATATCCAGGAGGAAGTTGCTTTCTGCAGTCTGGAGCTCAGAGAGGTCTGGGCAGAGTGACAGATTTGGGAGTTGTGGGTGTAGAGTCTTAAAGTCCATAGGAGTGGCTGAGAAGGGAAGGGCCCAAAGCAAGTGGCAACCACCTAGGGTCCCTGCTCTCAAAGTACTTGCCCTCCTGAGGTGGAGTGAAACCCTGCAGAAAGGCTTATAACACCAGAAAGAATGGGCTCTGTACTTTAGTGAGGAATGGTCAGAGAGTTCTGGGCTCCTGAATGGGGAAGGTGCTAGGCTAATTTAAGACCAAGCTCTCTCTTGGCAATTCAGCTTCGAGGGAGAAAAGGGGACCTGAGCTGCAGTTGTGAGATATAACCACCAGGTGGCGCCTCAGCATCTCCTTGTGCCAGATTTTCCCCGCTCTGCCAACAACCAGCCAGACCCAGGGAGCAGGAGAGATTGCCAAAGGCTGGGAGTAAGGTGGCTGTGTCAATCAATAAAGGAGACAGGCCTGAGTTTTTTCTTAACATCAAATCCAAATGCAAGCTCTCTTTCTGAAATGAGAGGGAAATATTTGAGCCTGGGAGAAGAGCAATATGCCAAGTATGCCAAATGGGAGCCTGTGATATCTGAACATGAGCACCTATGTGTCAATACATGTCCTGTGTTCCATGCGTAGGATTGTTCCCCAAGAGTGTCTCTATTTATGTTGTGTGTCCCCATGTGCCCAGGAGAGTCTGCATATGTACCCCTGTGCACATCCCAGGCCTCCACATAGGCACATCTGTCCCAGAGAGTGGGCAAACAGCAATGCCCCTCCTCCATGACTCAGCAAGCAAGGAGTCCCTTAGCCCAGAAAGAGAAGAGTGACAGAGTCTACAGTCACAAAACCTGGTAGCTTGTAGCAGATCATGAACATCTGTTCCCCAGTAGCCATAAAGCAAAATCATTTGTCAGATGATCTCCTCAGATTGTACCTGGCTTCTATGTCTAGCTACTGAGGGTCATGGAGGCTTCCTAAAAAGATCCCTCAACCAGCTGAGGAATTGATAAACTCATCCACTCACCATTTATTTAATAAGCATTCACCGAGCACCTGCCATGCACCAAAGCCAGTGCAGGACACAGTTTCTGTTTCTCCTTTCATCTTTTTGTGAGGTAGTTCATGTGGCAGAAAAGAAAAATCAGTTGCAGCTGTGAAGAGCCTGGAATGCTGGTTAGGGTGTTTAAACTTTTTTTCCCTGAAGATGGGCCATGGGAAGCCCCAGGAGAGTTTTCAACAGGAGGGTTACATGGTCCAGTCACTCTTTTTTTTTTCTTTTTTTTTTTGACAGCGAGAGAAAGCACGTGCACATGAGCAGAGCAGGGGCATGAAGGGAGGGAGACAGAGGATCCGAAGCAGGCTCTTGCAGGGCTTGAACTCACAAACCATGAGATCATGACCTGAGCCAGAGTCAGATGCTTAACTGACTGAACCACCCAGGCGCCCCTTTGGTCCAGTCATTCGTATTGCTAAGTGGAATTGGAGGTGCGCCAGAAGAGTAATGAATGAAGAAGGCAGGAGACCAGTTAGGGGGTTGTTGTAATGGTCTAGGCAGTGGTTCTCAAACCTTACTGAGCTTCTGAGTCACCTTATGAGTTTATCAAAACACAGATTTCCAGTCCCCACACTCAGGTTTATTGCCTCAGTAGGTCTGGGGTGAGTTCCAGGAAGTAGCACTTGTAACAAGTTTGTAGACGTTGTAGGTGATGCTGGCCCAGGAAGCACACTTTGAGAACTCTACTGGTCTATGAGAAAGAGTATGGGAGCTTAAAGGGCTGACAGAGGGGTGGAAATACATGTTTAAGGGTTAGAAATGACGACACTCTATGAGGATTGGTTTATGAGGGTGAAGGGAAAGTCAGAGTCTGGGATGACTGTTTTTAATTTGAAGGATGGTGGTGCCGTGTACAGAGCTGTAGAACACGGAAGAAGCAGGTTGGGGTGGGTAGCAGGGGTGGAGGGGATGTTGATCATGATGTTGATGGGGTGGGTAGCAGGGGTGGAGGGGATGTTGATCACTCGAGGACTTGGAAAGTTTAAGATGGCTGCAACAAGATGTCTGGAAGAAATATCCACCTGGAAATTGCATCTGTGGGTCTATCTAGTAAGAGATACAGACTAGAGATAAAGTTGAAAGAGAACAGCCAACTAACAGTCACTAAGTCTTGAGAAGGAACTCACTCACTCACTCATGAAGAGTGTAGACAGGAAGAAAATGTGGAAGCCTCAACACTGAGAATGAATAACTGACATGAAGGATGTGGGTGAACGATGAGATAGAAATGGAGGCTGAGGAGTGGTCAGAGTAGAAAGGAAGAGAACGAGACAAGAAGGGGGTGTCTTAAGTTACAGCAAAGTAGGGTGAGAAACCCAAGGAAGCCACTGGACAGGCGGCCTGTCCTGTCATCCTGGCTTTCCCAAGTCTGCTGGAGAGAGTGAAGGATCCCCAGACCTGGGCACGGGCATTACCAGCCTTGCTGCTCCTGGACCTCCCCCATAGGGGTCCACCAACCTGCATGCCATGCACTAACCCACATACACCTGTCCTGGAGCCTCACTTCTGATGTCCTCTGGCTGAATTTGAGGGTAGGGGAGAAGGCCTCTTATCACAGACTCACACACCCGCGTATACAGACACACGCAAACATACCCCAGTCCTCTGGTCTGGCCTGGGCATGGAGGTAGCAGTGCCGTCCAGCTCTGCTTCACCCACCACCCTAGCTGGTGGTTCCAGCTTCCAGAAGGTTCTTAGGGATGCTGCTTTCAGCCTCCTCCCTCACAGCCCCCCAGGCTGAGATGACCCAGACCTGAGCACTACACCTGCCACGTACCCCTGGAATAGTACAAGTCTCCTCCACACACATTCCACGGGTCCATCTGCCTGTCCTCTGTAATCTACCTCCATGTTTTCACCTTTCCTTTCTCATCATCTGCTTCACTGGAAAGGGGCCTCAGAAAACATCTAGTCTTCTCTGCGCTCCCCTACTTTGTGGCCGCTGCTGTTGAAGTTACAGGAACTGAGGTCAGAGAGGAAGAGGGACTTGTTCAAGAGCACAGGTAGGTGCAAGTGAGAACTAAATTCTTAGGTGCCTGAGAGGAAGGCAGTACAGGATAGTAATTCCCAGCACTATATAGAAAGGCTGGAGGCAGGCCACCCTGGTGCTGCCACTCACCTGGCTGCTTGACCTTGGGCAAGTCCAGTTCACCTGTCTGTGCCTCTTCTTCCTCACCAGAGAATGTGAGACTGATACAACTCAGTATTCATCAGGTACTTGGCGAAGTGACAGCACACTCTGTCATAAGTGCTTGCTGTGGTTATTTCCTCTATGCCTTGGCCTGAGCATCTTCTTGCTTTTTTTTTTTTTTTACCCATCTTTTGCTTTTTAAAATTCCTATTCTTCTTAGTATTCCTCTCATTTCCCTTTCTTTCATCCTTGCCCCTTCTTCTCAGGAGGAGAGGGTTGGGTTTGGGGAGAAATAAAGGTGGAGAGACTGCAGAGACCAAAATGGTCTTGAGAGCCAGCCAGTGCCTGCCATGATAACACACACACAGCCTAAGTGTGATGGCTGCACACCATCACGTGGGGAAGTTACACACATATTCAATCAGCCCAGGCTCTAGTGGCTTCAGAAACACCTGGAGCCCTTCTCAGGTGGAACTCATGCTGAACCCTGCTGGACAACTCTCTCTCAGTTTGTGTGTCCAGGTTCCTCAGACCCTGGCTTGGCGCTGGGAGTTATCAGCCACCAGAAGGCTGAGTGCAGAGGGCACTCTTTGAGGGTCTTTGATCCAGAAACATTCAGAAAGATTGTGATGGTCCTCTACACACACACACGCACGCACGTGCATGCACGCTGACACGGGGGCGCACATGAGCCAGTGGGCTTGAGTCTTCAGCCCACAAATTTCTTCCACGTTGACGATGGCCACATCCATAGTCGGTGAGGTGGTTAGCGAAAGGACGGATACCCACTTTACAGACTAGGAAGCTGAGGCCCAGGAAGAGCAGCGATTTGCTCAGAAGCAAATAAAGGCGATAGAGCTGAAATTCAAACCCAGGACCCCTACATCCTAGCTTCCAATCCTTCTCTGTTTCACCACAGCTGGGATTTGAGCCCAGAAGGCGTCTCAGAGCAAGCGGGAGGGGGGGGGGATTGAATTCACGCCCCGCTACCCACCCCATGGGGTCGCCCCAAAGCCCCGCCTCCCCTTGAACGGTCGCTGGGGAGAAGGGAGAAAGCGGCCACAGCGTGTCTCTTTAATGCGCGCCCCGGAGGCCCAGCGCGCCCCCGCCACTATAACTGGAGTGCATGGAGCGGGCTGCGCTCAGAGGAAGAAGGGCGGGCGCTGGGCACCCGTTGACCGACTTTTCCAAGTGTGATCAGCGCCCGTCCGGCCCACGTCCCGCCTCCATGGATCCGCCCGGGGGCACCCACAGCTGAGGACCCGACGCCCGCCCGCCCGGCTCTCGACCGAGTGGCACCCCGCCGCCCCAAAGGGACCCCCGCGGGCTGTGCAGGCTCCCCGCGCCTCTTACCGCAGCGCTCGCCGTCGGGCGAGGGCTCCGCCGCCGCCACGCCTCGTGCCTCGCGCTGCCCACCCCATGCTGGTGCACACTTACCCCGCCATGGTGAGTAGTCTCGGGGCCCGGGATCCGGGACCCCGAGTGCTGGACCTGCCGGACCTCCACCTCCAACGAAACCTCGGAGGGAGGGGGCCACAGGGACTCGGCCAGCGGCGGACCGTGCGGGTGCGCGCGCGCGAGACCGCTGTCCCAGCCCGAGGCTCCGGCGCCCGCGGGCCACCCTGGGACAGACCTCAGGCCCCCCGACGCGGGCAGGACGGCAGCCGCGAGCTGAGGAGGGTCCTCTAGGGCCGAGGTCCTTTCAGCTGCCAGCGGGCCGCCTAACGCGCCCCTCTCCTTCCCCAGGAGCGCCCCGACGGGCTGGGCGCAGCGACTGGCGGGGCCCGCCTGTCGTCCCTGCCCCAGGCGGCCTACGGGCCGGCGCCGCCACTCTGCCACACGCCGGCCGCCGCCGCCGTTGACTTCCAGCCGCCCTACTTCCCGCCGCCCTACCCGCAGCCGCCACTGCCCTACGGCCAGGCGCCCGACGCCGCTGCCGCCTTTCCCCACCTGGCCGGGGACCCGTACGGCGGCCTGGCACCCCTGGCACAGCCGCAGCCTCCCCAGGCCGCCTGGGCCGCGCCCCGCGCCGCCGCCCGCGCCCACGAAGAGCCACCCGGCCTGCTGGCGCCGCCCGCCCGCGCTCTGGGCCTCGACCCGCGCCGCGACT
The DNA here is from genome assembly GCF_027475565.1 of Acinonyx jubatus. NCBI lineage: Eukaryota > Metazoa > Chordata > Mammalia > Carnivora > Felidae > Acinonyx > Acinonyx jubatus. The sequence continues at coordinate 26,938,044 of NC_069381.1, forward strand.
ACGCCGCCGCCGTGCCCCGGCTCCTGCAAGGCCTGGCCGACGGGGCGCACGGCCTGGCCGACGCGCCCCTCGGCCTCCCAGGGCTGGCGGCGCCGCCCGGCCTAGAGGACCTGCAGGTGAGGCCCGAACGGTCCGGGATGGGCCAGGACCGGCCGCGGTGATTTAGGACTTTGGCTGGAGGCACGGTGATGAAGGCGGGCGCCCGACGTTTCTCTCAGCCTGCGACTTCTCACTCCGAGGATGAGTCCCACGTCTGGGTTAGATGCTGCCTGGCCATTAAGGCGTCCTGGCACCGACTCACTGCACGGTGCTGGGATGGCGGCAACCCTCGGTGGAGTAAATGGGCAGGGGTTTCGACCACTCCTCTCGCTCTCCGCTGGGCGGCGTGGGGCATCTGAGCCCCCGCTGGGGCAGCCTGTGCCCCCGGAGAGAAGCAGAGGATTTGCCTGTCCAAGGTTCAAAATTCCCCTTTCACATGGCATGGCGAGGTATCCAGGGCTCCAGCTGCACGGCAGTCCTGGTCCTGCGGGTCACCCCAAGCGTAGGTGGTGAGCAGAGGGCAGAGCAGACAGGACCAGGACCAGGGACTGCAGGAGCTTGGGAAGTGACAGGGGACTAGGTCCACAAGCACCCTTACCACTGCCTCTCCTATTTGCAGGCCATGGATGAGCCGGGAATGAGCCTTCTGGACCAGTCTGTGATCAAGAAAGGTAAGGAACAGCGTGCATCTGCCAGGGCAGAACTGGGCCCCCCACCCCATTCCCCAGGGTGGAGACCCATTTCCTTCCCCGTGGAGTTTGCCTCCTATGTGTCGCTGGGTTCAATGGCCAGCGGACCCTCTTACTAGTCCATTAGGGGGGCAGCAAAGGCTGGGGTTCTGGCCAGAGCCTGGGCAGCTGGGCAGGTTGGCATGTTGGCCCCAGAGCCTGCAGCCTGGGGTGGGCTGGGCCTATCTTGCTCACTCTGCTCCCCAGGCCACCCATGCCCCACAAAGGGGCTTGGCCTCTTCCTATGAAGGGGAGGGCACTTTGGATCTGGAGTTAATTTGCAGAACAAGTTAAACTACTTTCCTGTTTCCTAAGAGGTGGGAATGGGAATGCCATTCCCATGGGTTTCATTAAATTATTTCCTCATTACAGAGCCTTACCATTTCCTAGCCTGGCAAGCGTTCCTGTCCAGCAGGGCCTTGGGGTCGATTAGGGGGTGGGAGAAACTCGAGTTTCCCTGAAGAGTCTTCTCTTCTTTCAGGAGCCTCTTTACACATTTAGAGTTATATGAGTTGGTGTGTGAATATCCTCAGTTAGTCTGAGTGCAGGAGGGCCAAGGCCTGCCTGCTCCTGGATGTGAGTTCAGGGTCCTGTACATGTCTATATGTTTCTTTCCTAGGTGTCTTCCTGGTATTTCTTGGTGTGTAACTGTGACTGTTGCTAAGTGTGTGATGTGTGCCCACTAGGTTAGTGTATATTTCTGAGTGTTTGGGGGTCTCTATGTGTGTATCAAGGTCTTTGTTGTGTCCTGGAATTTGTTTGTTTGTTTGTTTGTTTGTTTTTGGTGCTGAGGATCTCTAAGCATATGAGGATCACCCCCTGTATGTTTTGGTGGGTGTTTGTGTCTCTGCACTGGTAAAAGTCAGGGGTGTGAGACATGCCCTCCAGTGGATTTTCCTGCTTGGGGGACCGGGTTCTGGATGTGCCAGGAAAAGGTGAGAAAGAGAGAGAAAGAGACAGAGAGTCAGAGGGGTACAGGCTTTGGGTGGGCTCCTTAGATTTGGGGTGGGTGTCCTGGGAGGAATTCTATGAAGCCTGCAGTGCCTGGGGCAGGTGCTGCTCCTGTGGGATTTGGCTCCAGTTGTTTTTCAAAAGAAAGAATTCAACCCCAGGCTTGCTTTGCCCTCCCGTGTTGGGGGCTGGAGTGGGATTGGGGGCTGGGGGCTGGACTTCCAGGAGTTGGGGCTGGGTTACCAGGGGCTGGGAGTTAGTTGGACAACCTAGAGTATGGAGGGTGAGGGGGTGGGGGAGGGAAGATGAAGGGACAGGCTTCCAGGAACTTAGGTGGAGAGGACCCCGGGAACCCCCGCTTCCTGGAGCAGGAGCTGAGGTCGCAGGCGCTGCGTTGGTTTAGTGGACTTTTTGGAACCCGTCGGAAGTAAGAGCTCGGTCTGCAGTTGGCAAGAAGAGCCTGTCGCTGGGCCCCCAGTTCCCGACTTCTGCCCAGGCTGGAGAGCCTGGGGGGATGGGGCTAGGCACACTGACTCCCTCGGGGAGGCCAGCCCCCCGCGTTTTGGGAAGGAACTCGGGATCCTCTGCCCTGGGGAAGGGTAGAAGGATCAGCTGGGGCTCTGAGTACCTTAAACCCCAATCCACAAGCAGGTCAAGGAAACTGGCTGCAAGGAGGAACTGGAATTGCCCCGAGTTGGTTTCTCTCAAAGGACATCAGCTGCCATAAATTGCGGGTCCTTGGTGTGCGCCGGAATCCCCGACGGCGGTCCTAAGACCGCAGTGAGTGCGGCCGGATTGTCCAGAGGGGCTGCCCGCTGGGCCTCGCGGGGAAGATGTGGGCGCTGGTGCCGCGCCAGACGTCGGGGCCGGGGGCGCGCACACCCGCCGCACCGCAGTGCCAGCCTGTCGGTGGGAGAGCGCAGCGAGGTGGAGCGCGGCGACCTGAGCGCCCCACTCCGGACGACGGGTCACACGGCCGGGAGCGCTGCAGCATAGGGAGAGGGGTGAGAGCCGGGGACCCCTGCGGAGGGGAGGGCCCGGTTCCGTAGCCGCGAGCTTGGCCTTGGGCCCGCGCGCCGCGCCTTTGGGGAGGAGAGAGGGTCAGTGCCGGCGCTTTCGAGCTTTGCAAAAGCCGAGGCAGAGCTGGTCCCGGAGGTCCTGACCTAAGCGGCTGCCTAGGCAGGTGACGGCGCGGAGCCCCTGTGGCTAAGCAGGCGGCCGGGCTTAGAGCCCTGCGCGCAGCGGGCACTTTTCGCCAGGGACTTCCGCTGTCGCTGCGGGACTCCGGGGGGGGGGGGGGTGGGCGTGGATTTGCGCCCTTCTTCGCCCTCAGGCCCTACCGATGACATCGGGAGCCCCTGTAATATCTTGAAGACCTCTGACACCCGCCGCGGGTGGTGGGGGCCCACCGGCCTGCCTGGGCCTTGGAATTACAGAAAGTCATTCTTGGCTGGCTGACGCATCAGATTCCTCCAGCTCCTCCCGGCCCTGGAGGGAGCGGCAGCTGTGTCGCGGGCAGTTGAGATCCTGGGTGCGAAACGGAGGCAACCCCAGCCCTACCCCAGAAGCAGCCTTCCAACCACAGGGTATCGCCGGGTAGGGGAGCCTGGAAGCTCCCGAGAGCCCAGACCCTGGTTGTAAAACTTTGGCTACTCTAGGTACTTGTCCTGGAGGGGAGGGAAGCGAAGCCTCCGCCCCCATCACACACTTCCCGGTCTGCTGCCCCTTGCAGCCAGGGTGTGGGTCCGGGGGTGGCAGACGGAGCCGAGGCCGACCCAAGGAGAAGCGAAGAGCCCTCCATTTTCTGCCCATGTTTGTCACCTACAGTATTGCAATCTTTCCTAGGGGCACAGAAAGCAGGCGGGACTGGTGGGGGAGACAGACCTGGATGGGAACATTCTCTAGCGGAGAAAGGTAGTGAGGGGGATCTCTACTGGTGGCTTGGGAGCTTAGAGGAGGAGCACTGAGTGTCTGAGGCTGGGGGGCTTCCTACAGGAGAGGTTAGGATGGGTCTCCCTAGGTGCATGCGTGTTTGTTGAATGAATGAGCGATGGGTTTTGAAGTCTGAGTGCACTGGGAGAGAGGGTGTACAAAGGGCTACGATATTTTCACCACACTAGGCACAGCATGTGCAAATGCCCTCCACTGTGGAAAAAGCCAGACAGGTTAAAAAGGTTGAAATCTGCGGGGTTTCTACAGCCACAGCTGGAGGGGAGTGGTTAAAATGAGAATTAAGATACATACCTCCTCCCCACCAGGAGAGTGGGTGGTTGCCTAGTTGAGGGTGGGCTCTGTGGTCCAATCTCTCTCAGGGTCTCCAGGGCAGGGGCTGAGGTAAATAGCCACCCTCTCCTCTGCTCTCCTTGGCTCTTGGGAAGGAAAGGGAGGGGGAGGGTCTGGACTTCCAAGTGCATCTCTACAGGGCCAGGCCTAGGGTGAGGTAAGTGAACTACTCACCTCTGAGGCAAGGTGTAGATAAATAATATATCTCAATGCAATAATTTAAAATAAGAGGTATTGCCAAAAATCCATGATAAACAAAAATCCGAGTTTTGCATAAAGACAGGATCTGATCTGGCACTTCTGCATTCCTGCCTCACTCGCCTTCCAGGCCTCTGCCCCAGAAAGAGACTGAAAAACCAGTGCCCATGCAGACAGAGTTTGGATAGTAGCTGAGGGCCACATCATAAGTCAATCAGGTGTCAATACACTCCCCCCTGTGTGAAGTGAAGGTTAGCCCGAAGGAAACAGCCACCCAGGGGAGATGAGGAGGCTCTGGTGGGCTGGGAGGGGCGTCGATACCCCTCCTGTCTACCTTTCTCCAGCTGTACCCCACTCATGGGGACCAGTATACCCTAAGTGTGGGCCAAGGAGCCACATACATCAGAATCTCTTGGAGATGCTTATTTAAAAATGCAGATTTCCGGGGCGGCTGGGTGGCTCCGTGGGTTAAGCAGTTAAGCATCCATCTTTGGCTCAGGTCATGATCTCACAGTTTGTGAGTTCAAGCCCCCGCATCGGGCTCTGTGCCGACAGCTCGGAGCCTGGAGCCTGTTTCAGATTCTGTGTCTCCCTCTCTCCCTGCCCCTCCCCTGCTTGCAGTCTGTCTCTCTCAAAAATAAACAAACATTAAAAAAATTTTTTTAATGCAGATTTCCTGGGCACCACTCCACACCTGTTGAGTGAGAGTCTGTGGAAGTGTGGCCCTGGAACTTGCACTTTTTAACAGATTTGTTGAAGTAAAACTTACATACCTAAAATTCACCCATTTAAGAGTAAAATTTGATGATTTTTAGTAAATTTATGGACTTGTGTAGCCATTATCACAATCTGCCTTTTTTTTTAAGTTCATTTATTTGAGAGAGAGAGAGAGAGAGAGAGAGAGAGAGAGAGAGAGAGAATGCTAGTGGGGAAGGGGCAGAGAGAGGGGGACAGAGAAGATCTGAAGTGGACTCTGCACTGACAGCAAGGAGCCTGATGTGGGGCTTGAACTCACCATCCAAACTGTAAGATCATCTTGACTTGAGCCCAAGTCAAGAGTCAGAGGCTCAACAAACTTAGCTACCCAGGTGGCCCCACAATCCATCTTAAGACATTTCCATCACCCTCCCCAAAATTCCCTCATTCCCGTTTGTAGTTAATTCTTATTCTCACCTCAAGCCTTAGGCAACCACTGATCTTTCTTTCTATAAATTTCCCTATCCTGGACATGATATATCAAAGGAATATATAAATATGCAAACGGTGCATCAAGCTTCTTTTACTAAACATAATGTTTTTGAGGTTCATCCGTGTCATAGCAGGTGAGAGTAGTTGAGAGTAGTTGGTTTCTTCTCGCGTTGCTGAGCTGTACTCCATTGCACGGAGGAAACACATTTCATGTATCCATTCATCAGTTGACACTTGGATTATTTCCACTTTTTGGCTACTATGAATAATGCTGCTGTGATCATTCATATGCATGTCTTTGTGTGGACATATGTTTTCATCCCTCTTAGGTAAATTCCTAGGAATGAAATTGCTGGATGTTATGGTAAGTTTGTATTTCATTTTCTGAGAGACTGGCATGCCATTTTCTAAGGGGGCTCTTCTGTTCTACATTTCCACTAGCAACGTGGGAGGGTTCCAGTTTCTCCACATCTTCACCTACACCTGATTGACTTATAATAGCCATCCTAGTGTACTTCAGTATAGTTTTAACTTGCATTTCCCTAATGACTAACGATGTTGAGCACTTTTTCACGTGCTTACTAGCCATTCATGTATCATTTTTAGTGATATCTATTCACATATTGTGACCATTTTCCAGTTGGGTTGGTTATCTTATTATGGAGTTACAAGGCTTCTTTACATATTTTGGATTGTCATCCTTGATCAGATATGTGATTTGCAAATATTTTCTTCAAGTTTATGGCTTGTCTTTTAATTTTCCTAATAGTATCTTTTTTTTAATTTTTAAAAAATGTTTTATTAATTTTTGAGCGAGAGAAACAGAGTCCAAGTTGGCGGTGGGCAGAGAGAGAGAGAGACACAGAATCCAAAGCAGGCTCCAGGCTCTGAGCTGTCAGCACAGAGCCTGACATGGGGCTTGAACCCACGAGCTGCGAGATCATGACCTGTGCTGAAGTTGGACACTTAACCAACTGAGCCACCCAGGTTCTCCCTTAATAATGTCTTTTGAGGTGCAAAAATTTTTAATTTTACTGAGTCCACTTTATTTTCTTTTATGGATCATGCTTTTTAGGGTTGTATCCAGGAACTCGTTTCCCAGCAAAAAGATTTTTCTCCTATGTTTTCTTCTAGACGGAATTGAAATTTTAACCAGCCTTCTGGGAGAATCTGTTGCACACTCCCCACATTCAGTGGTCAGACAGTATCTACCACCTGTGGATGGAGTGTGTAGACAGGTGTGAGTCTTGTCTGACACGTTGAACAACTAGGTGCTCTTGTGTCTGTAGTAGGAGTGTGTGTGTGTGTGTAAATGGCTTCTGCTTGTGTGATGGGGGTGGGTGTGGGGTGGGACACCATGAATATACCACTTCAGCCTCGGGAGTCACTGTGGTGCGGGAGGCAAACACCCGTGTCCCTGCTTTGCAGTCTGTGCTAGTTTAATTCTTACCTCCATGACTGTCCCTTTCTCATGCCACCCCCTTCCTAACCTTGGGTTCCGTCCTTCTTGACATTTTTGAGGGAAGAAGCTCTGAGGACAAGTGGGGGGAAGCAGCAAAGTCTGTCATTCACATACACAAACACACGTCCACCTGTCATGCACCTACACTTAGCAGCACCTGTATTTGCATAAATCCAGCATACACTCTGTTTAACTGTATCAACAGGAGCAAAAGCACTCCCAGATATCCATATGCATGGTGCCACATTCCTACAACACTCAGGAGGGCAGAAACTATGTCTGTGTGTACAGCTGGGGATTAGCGCTCCTTCAGTGAGTAGGTGCACACATGCACAACCTTGCTCCTTGCTCTGTCCGTGACAGGCATCATGGTTTGTGTAGAGTCATTTGAGACACACGTATGCTCACATATGTCCCTATTTGCACATGCACAAACAGCCCCACACAGCCTCGGTCTCCCTCCTGTCTTATGGGGCCTGGCCTCAGGGAGCCCCTCGTTTGAATAGAAGTTGGGATGGAGGAGGTTGCTGGAGGAGAGAATTTTCTGTTCCTTCTGACTACTCCCTCTGGCTAGGGGTCATGGGAGGGAGGATAGTCATTCTGCCCTTCTTTTTATTTTTAACTTATTAATTTGTAGGTTTTTTTTTTTAAGTCAAGCTTGAGGTATAAGTAACCTTATGTGTACATTTCTCTGAATTTCGACAAATATAAACATATACTCATATAACTACCACAATATGATATAGAATAGTTCCATCACCCCCAAAAAAGTCCCCTCAAGGCAGAGGGACAGAGGTGAAGAGGGAGCCTGTGCACAGGCCTGGGAGACACTGGGGCGGGAGGTGGGGATGGCTGTGGTTGCCTGTCCCGTGTCCATGTGTCTGTTGAGTTAGGACATCTTTGCTCCGCACTCTGGGAGGGGACTCAGCTTAGGAAAAGGTCAGCGAGGCAGGATCAGAGCCTGTTTCTAATTAAAATGTTGATATTTTGTCACCAGGGCTTTTTTACATTAATTCATATTTTTTAAAAGATTGGATTAAAGTACCGTTTATCACGCTTGCTGAGTTTTTGGTGCCCCCTTAAATTTTGCTCCCAAGGCGAGTGCCTTACTAGCCTCACCCTAGTTGGTCCTGCTCTGGGGACAGGGAACAGCACACAGGGAACAGAGTGTGTGCTGTTCATTCTCCCTACATCCACTACCACCACCACCACCACCCCAACCTCCACCCTTTTCCACCTCTCCCTCATCTCTTGGCCCCTCCTTGGTGCCTGAGTGGGGACCCCAGGAGGAAGGGCACTTTTACTACCAATCACTAACAAAGGGATGAGGCTCTCCCAGCGCCCACCCTCTCCCCCAATCTGGGCTGTGGGCCATCACTCTTTTTCCCATTTCAGGTTTCAAGGGCCCTTGCTCCACTCATTTATCCCACATTCACTGATGCCCATTTATGCCAAGACCCTGCCCTCAAGGCACTGCTGGCTGGGAGGGAAGACAGCTGTGGAAGCAGACACGAAGGTTCAGTGTGGTAAGGTCAGGGCTGGAGGGAGACAGGGGGCTGGGGTCGTGGGGCCAGGAAGCTATGCCCTGGGGATGGTGCCCACACTGACACTTGGGAAGGAGGAGGCCTGCTGGGGGTGGGCGTGGGAGTGGGGGTGGGGATGGACAGTGAGCAGTTCTGTGGGGCTCAAAGAGCTCACACGCTGATGGTCCCCCATCCCAGGTGGCACTTCACTGTGTTCCATGCAGCTTGTGCTGGGTTTTTAAATTTCTGAATTGGTCATCAGGGTCCAAAGGCCCAGAGATTCCACATAGAAATCCAGAATCCTGGTTTCATCAGCAAACAAACCAACCCGGAGTTCTGGCACTGTTGGTGTGTCCTGAGGGGTAACCCTCAGCCAAGTAGCGGCTTTCCACAGGGCGCCCCCGGTCCCCCGCACCTTGCTTCCTTGTTACCTGTTGTGCTCCCTCTTTGAAGTCTAGAGCTGCGCTGTCCACTGTGGGAGCCACCAGGCTCATGTGGCTATTGGGCACCTTAAATGTGGCTAGTCCAAATTAAGATGGTCTATAAATGCAAAACACACATTGAATTTTGAAGACTAAGTACAAGGAAAGAAGGTAAAATGGCTCATTAATAATTTTCAAATAGTGATTACGTGTTTCCGTGCTAGTATTTTTGACACATGGGGGAAAATAAAATATATTAAAATTGACCTCACATGTTTTCTTTTTACTTAAAAACATTTTTTAGAGATAAGAGTGTGAGCGGGGGAGGGGCAAAGAGAGAAGGAGACACAGAATCCAAAGCAGCTCCAGGCTCTGAGCTGTCAGCACAGAGCCCACACGGGGCTCGAACCCACGAACTGTGAGATCATGACCTGAGCTGAAGTCAGAGCCTAACTGACTGAGCCACCCAGGCACCTCTCTTTTCACTTTTTTTAAAATGGGTACTAGGAAACTTGAATTTATATATGTGGCTCACAGTATATTTCTGTTGATCAGTGTGGGTTAAGAGCCTAGAGGACAACTGTGGAACCAGGCAAGAGGGGCAGGCAGCAGCCAGAACACCAAGAGGGTGTTATATGGAAGGCACTATGATTAAGGATGTGAACTTTGGAGTCTGTGATCAGAGTTCAAGACCCATTTCTGCTCCCTACTTGCTGTACCATCCATTCAAACCTCCTGAACTCTTAGTTTCTTCAGTTTGGAATGGGGATGGGTAATAGTATCTACCTCACAGAGCTGTCCACTTGGTATACAGTTGGCACTCATGATAGGCGACATCATTCTGCCTGCTATGACGCTGGCACTTGATTCACAGGGAAGTGATGGGCACTGATGGGTTTTAGTCTGGAGGTCAATGTGTTTCGGAAAGATCCCTCTGAAGCAGGGCAGGGAGACCAGAACAGAGCTGTGCCAAATTTGGGGCAGGAAGTGAGTGAGCGTCTGTGCACCTGTGGAGAAGTGACTGCATCCAGGGCCCAGTGGGAAAATGAGAGCCTTAGGGCAAAGTGACGGACAGAATGTGGTGGGAGAGGGCAGTGTGGAGGCACCACTGAGGCTTCTGGCTGGGGGCCTGGTGGAAGGTGGGAATGCACATCCAGAGACAGAAGAGCTGGAGGGGCTCTGCCAGGCCGGGAACCGGTCAGCCTTGCTTACCTCTGGGTTCCCTGGCACACAGTGCTCGGCAAATATTTGCTGAATGGCTGAGGGCTAAGAGTGCTGCCTTTGAGACCACAGTCCAGGGCTTGCTACTGGTTCTCAGTCTAGCAGCTGTGTGATCTCAGGCACACTGCTTCACCTCTCTGGGCTCCAGTCTCCTCATCTATAAAATGGGAATAGTAAACATAGCCCCCTCATGGATTTTTCTGAGGATTCAGTGAAGTTATCCATGTGAGCACATAGCATAGTGAGTGTTCAGTTAACTGTTGGCCCCAGGCTTCCCACTAATCCACACACACCCCAAACCCACACACAAGGACCACTGTCTCTCCCAAGGCTCTCACTTCCTTGGAGGAAGAGAAGCCCAAGTGGAAGCAAGTATTTCGATTATTTTCTCTTCCACTTGAGGCTAAGCAAGAGCATGGAGGAAGAACTTTCTTTCTGAGCCAAGAGCATCTAAGTGGGTTTGAGAAAAGAGTCCCTTCTCTGTCCTACATAGATTAGTCGATAGTTTTTGGGAAAGGGGCTGTGGAGTGTATCTCTTTATTCTTGTCTCCTTGAGCATCCCATAGTGACTTGGTAGGGATGGGGACAGCGTCAGAGGCCTAATGGGAGCATAACATTCCTGCTCCTGGCATGTGGGAGTCCAAAGTCTCCAGGCCTTCACTGGTCTGAGGGTGGAATGTGGGGATCACAAGCAGGCAGGGGAAGCTGGGGACTCCTTTCGTTTGTGCAGACCTAGCTGGGCCCTGCTGCAGTGACTCAGGGAGCCTGTCTCTGTATTTCCAACCTTCTCTTTGGTTGCACCTGCCCAGACTCCAGGACTCTGCAGAAGCTTTTTGAGTTTTAATAAGGAACCAGCCTCGCTCAGCAAAGGAACGCAGGTTCAGGACCCAGGCAATTCCAGATTCAATTTCCACCACCCATTAGCTGAGTGGACTCGAGTGAATCACGTTAACCTCAGTGTGCCCCAGTCTCTTCTTTTGGGAAGCAGGGACAGTAGGATAGCCCTCAAGCGCTGCGATGTTTAGACTCAGCTGTGTGCCTGCATGTGGCATGGTGCCCAGCACACAGTCAGTGCTTCCTCGACTCTCCCACTGCACAGCTGCCTAGAGCCGGTGCCCTGTGGTCCCTGGCTCAGTGTTTCTCTCTCCCTTGCTCTTGCTTCTGTTCTGCAGTTCCCATCCCCTGCAAAGCCAGCAGCCTCTCGGCCCTCTCACTGGCCAAAGACAGCCTGGTTGGTGGCATCACGAACCCCAGTGAGGTCTTCTGCTCCGTGCCAGGCCGGCTCTCTCTGCTCAGCTCGACATCCAAGTACAAGGTGACGGTGGGGGAGGTCCAGCGGCGGCTCTCACCTCCCGAGTGCCTCAATGCCTCCCTCCTGGGCGGTGTCCTTCGCAGGTAGGACAGTCAGCCCACAGTTCCCTGTCCAAATCCGAGGTCATTTCACACCTCCTTAGGGGAGCACAGAGGGGCCAGTCTCACCCCAGGCCACAGCCTCATCTCCATTTCTGCCTCCTTGGGGAATTGTGCCTGTTCTGGGGGGCAGGCCCAGGTCCCCAGCAGCTCCTACAGGTCTGTGGGCTTGGGGGTGGAGGTGGGGAAAGATGCCTGGTCACAGAGAAGGGATGGAGGGCTTAACCATTTTGGGCAGAACAGACAAGGCTGGGTCTGGAGAAGAGAAAATGCCGTCTTCATCCCCTGCCCCAAGGAAGGGACGCCCCATTCCCTGTGGAGCATGGACCTCTCTGGTGTGTTTGTGTTTTGAAGTCCATGGTCTGTCTTCATAGCTTGGTGTCTGTCCCTCTCTGTGCACATCCTTGTGCCTGGGGAGAGTATTTGTGCTTCAGGGCTGGGAGTTTTGATGTGTCTGAGGACAGTGTGTGTGTGTGTGTGTGTGTGTGTGTGTGTGTGTGTGTGTGTGTGTGTATGGGGGACAGCCAGAAGTATATGTTCTCATGAGTGTGGGTTTCCTGTGTTACTTCTAGTGGGGTGTGTTGGCTGGAGTGTGTCCTGCTCTGTGTGTGATTGCACATGCTTCTGGAGGTAGACATATGTGTGTTTACAGGTCTGTAGCTCTGTGTGGAGGCTGCATTTGTGCACATGTGGGCGTATCTCTATTCTTGGTCTCTTTGAGCACCCCAGAGAGGCTTGTATGAGTCCATGACTGTCAGTACATATGTCCCTGGGATCCTGGCTTGGTGTGAACATGTGTTTCTGTGTCCCTGAGTGTCTAAGTCTGCGTGTGTCTGCATATGCCTGACTCTGTGGCTATGTGTGTGTGTCGTTATTGCCCTGGGTGTATGTTCATTTGTGTGTGTTTATATATGTGTCCCTGGGTGACTGTGTGTCCCTATGTCTCTCTGTGTGCATGTTCTGCACATGGGTCTGTGTGTCCCTGGGTATCTGTGTATGGCTCAGCTTGTATGCTAAAGTGGGGAAAAAGGACCCCAAGATTCTGGCCTACCCTTCCCCACCCCAGGCCATCCCTGCTGTTGAGAGGATTGGAGAGATATGAGTGGCTCTTACAGCAGGGTGCTAGACCCCCCCCACCCCCATCTTGGCTGCAAAGCCAGTGAGGTTAGGAAGATATTGGGAAGAGGCTGAGAGAGGCCCCTGAACATCCCCAGGGCCAGACCCAAGCCTTGGCACAGGCTGTTGGAGGCAGAAAGGGCCTGTTGGGATCACTTAGACATACGCTTCTTTCTTGTCTTCATAGTGTCTGTTTGTCTCTCTCCCCTGTGCATGTCAAGGGCCAAGTCCAAGAATGGAGGCCGCTGCCTGCGTGAACGGCTAGAGAAGATTGGGCTCAATTTGCCAGCTGGCCGTCGCAAGGCCGCCAATGTGACACTTCTGACTTCACTGGTGGAGGGTGAGTGAGGCCTGAGGATGGGTGTCAGTGTGAGCATGAGGGGAACTATGTCACCCAGTGTGACAGCGTGTGGCTGTCCCTGAGACAAGAGGGTGTGTCATGTATGAGTAAGGGGTGTGTGTGATACATGTGTACAGTCTTTATGCGCATGGGCATGCATACACATGCAGGTGCATGGGGGTGAGGTGGGGGTAGGGGAGGCGTGGCCAGTGTTTGGAGGTGGTAAAGGGATGAGGGGATAAGAGTCCCTTCCCTGGACGTTGACAACTCTGGGCTCGATCATCTCGAGCCCAGGCTCTGGGATACATGGTGGCCTCAGCTGCCACCCCTGAGCTCAGAGCCCATCCTCCACAGCCCCAAGAGCAACGGGATTAGGTCTGAGGCTGCTCTGGGAGGGAAACCATAGGAAGTATCTATAGAAGCAGGATGGGGCAGAATAGCCCCTGGCCAGGGGGTCTGAGGTCCAAGGCTGTGCTCCAGGCTCAGAGGTACACCTGGCTGTAGTGACAGCTCATTGCTCTGCCTCTCCTCCCCGCAGGAGAGGCCGTGCACCTGGCCCGAGACTTTGGCTACGTCTGTGAGACTGAGTTCCCAGCCAAGGCAGCTGCCGAGTACCTGTGCCGACAGCACGCTGACCCCGGGGAACTGCACAGCCGCAAGAGCATGCTGCTGGCCGCCAAGTGAGTGAGGGCGCCACGCATGGGTGCTTTGGGGCACCATGCACAGGCTGTCATGGGCGCCATGCATAGGCACGTGTAGGTGCAATGCAGACACAAACACCAAGCATGGGTGCACTGGACACCACTCACATGTACACATGATGTGCAAGTGGCCCCACAGGGACACACGTGGACACGTGAACATTTCTGGGTTCTATGCATCAGCAAAAATGGTGTCACAGACAGGCTTACATAGGCCCATGTGTGCGTCCCACACGTCCATACACTGCCCCATGGCATCACCAGCCCCAGTCCCAACATGGTGGTCTTGCTTCCCCTGCCTGAGCCTTGCCCATAGGCCCTTTTGCTCCGGTGACTTCCCTCAGGGCACCAAGACATACCGAGCTGCAAATTGACCCTCTCTTGTCCTTGCTTCACACCTGACCCCTCTGCAAATCCCCTTGGTGGCTCCCTCACCACCACTCACATGCTACAACCTCAACTCTGGTCTCCTAATCTCACTCCTAGACCTCATCCCAGTGCCCAACCATTCCCTCAGATTTCCTGCACGTGCACTGCTCCTCTGCATGAGAACCTTCAATGCCCACCCCACCCCCCCGCCCCAGCTACTGCATTGATTTTCAAACTAGGTTCTGTGCGATGCCTTAGGGCCTATTTAATGAACTGGTATTCCATTCAGATTTCATTTTTAGAAGGGTCCCATTGCAAGAAGAGGCAGAAAGAGGTAAGAAGGGTTAAGTCCAGACTCCTTTGAGGACCCTACAATCTGGCCAGCCCAAACCCCACCCACCGCAACTGACTTTCTGGCTGTATCCTGCCCTCACACCTGCTGCTTAGAACAACATCCAGTCCCCCACCTCCACTCTCCCTCCTTCAGGGCTTCTAAGGCAGAAATGGAGTCACAGACTCAAAGAACTGTTGTGTCTCCTGGGACGTTTGAGTTCATATCGTAGCTGGAGAAACATATCCAGGACAGGACTCTCCTCGCTCATTCATCAATGAACTCATCAACTCTGGGGCCTGGTCATGTGTAAAATGCTGACTGGCTTCCACGGTGAGGCAGAGGTGAGACAGGAGTTATGTTCTCCTTCCTGAGCCACATGCAGGATGCAAAGAAATGAATAGTGGCCATGAACTGGAGCTAGACTCAAATCCCAGCTTAGTCACTTGGGCAGGTCACCAAACCTATCTGAAACCAGTTTTCTTACGTGGTGAGAATGGTTAATAACAGTATGTATCTGTTGTGAGGATTAAGTGAGATGACGCATACAGTGTTCTTGGCACAGCATCTAGGCCTCAATTCATATTCACCACTAACTATTATTTTAGTTCTTCAAGGCAGATTCTGGATTGTTCCCTAATTATTTCAAAGAAAAAGCTCTGTGAAGCACTGGGTGTTTGGGATGGGAGTGGGGAAGGAATCAAGGAAAGCTTCCTGGATAAGGTAGTAGAGCTGGATTGTGAATGTGGGCAGGACATCCACAGGCAGAGATTGTAGAGTATTGGCATATGCCATTTACTAGCTGTGTGACATTGGGCAAGTCAGTTAATGTCTCCAAACCAGTTTCCTTTTCTGTAAAATGGGTATGACCATCACTTGCAGACTATTGACAGTGTCAGCAATCATAAATATATAAAAATTGCCTGCACACAGTAGGTCCTTCTCTCAGCTCAGACCTTTGTCCTCTAACCTCCACCCCTGCTTCCTCCCTCCACCAGGCAGATCTGCAAGGAGTTTGCAGATTTGATGGCTCAGGACCGCTCACCACTGGGCAACAGCCGCCCAGCACTCATCCTGGAGCCCGGAGTACAGAGTTGCCTGACACACTTTAGCCTTATCACCCATGGCTTTGGTGGGCCCGCCATCTGTGCTGCCCTTTCTGCCTTCCAGAACTACTTGCTGGAGTCACTCAAGGGGCTGGACAAGATGTTTCTAAGTGGTGCAGGCAGTGGGCATGGTGACACCAAGGCTTCAGAGAAGGATGCCAAGCACAGGAAATAAATGCTTCTTCCACTGCCTCATCCCAGAGCGTTTCCCAAGGCCTGAAATGAGGCCTTAGTTCCTGGGGGTGGGCCCGAAAGGATTAAAAGGTGGAGCTTGAATCAGGCCAGAAAGAGAACATTCATCCAGAGACCGTGGGTGAGAGGGAGAGGGGGAGGTGGCCTCTCTGCGATGGTTTGTTGGTAAGTTAAGGGCCCAGATGTCTGTCGCATGGGTGCAATTTTCTGACCCTTGATTGCTGACAAGTGCTTGGACAGGGAATTGGCATGGAGAAGCCTGGTTTTGTGGCTGAGCCCTGTGTCTCAGGGCACCTGGGCGGCGGTGGATTCTCCTAGAGGCCAAAACCTTGCTGTTTTTACTGATGGCAGGAGGGAAATTGTTAACAAACCAGAGGTGCTGAGGAGTTGGTGCCCTCATCCCAGAATCTCCTACCCCCAGAAAAGGGGTGCTGGCAGGGGGCCCCCGTGGGTTTTTTGGAACCATCCCACTCTTGGAAAGAAGTGGGCAGGAGGAAACCCCAAGGAGCAAAGATAAAGCACAAATTACAGAACTTGAATCCAGGCTGCACTTCACAGTCCTATTGCTGTTTGTCCTATTTATTTATGTATGTTGTAATTAAATTTGAAAGTTTAAAAATGTCGAGTGCAACTTATTTATCCCAATGAGTGGAGGACTCATTTCACTGTTTTCTGCTTACGCACCAAGACGTCCGGCTGGACCAGGATGGAGAGGGAGTTTTTGCTCGCAAAGGGCTGTGGGTGGGCCGGGAAGGAAGAAAGATTGTATCAGGGACCCTGAGGTTGTCATGGGGATTTTGTACTTGCTGTTGTTTCTCTTGACCCTGCAGTCCGTGTACCTCTTTGACTCTCCGATGGCTTTCTCATTCTTAATAAAACCTATTCATTGGGTATGAAACCTCCCTGTCCTTCTTCAGCCCAGGCCTGGATTGCCTCTCAAGAGAGCAAGGGGCCTCTAAGGAGGAATCACTGGAAGGGGCTGTGGGCACCTCTGTGTGAGGGGTACAGAGAGTGGGTCTATTTGCTTTGTCAGCGTCTGTTACTTCTGTGTGTGTGTGTGTGTGTGTGTGTGTGTGTGTGAATCCCAGGGCTGTACATGTACTCTTGTAACTTTGTGGGCCTGTGTGTAAATGTGTCAGTCTGGCTGTTAGGTCTGTGTGATATGTTACCATGACCATTGGTGGTGGGTCTGTATGTGTCAGCATGAATGCTCGTGACTACGTGTGTGTGCGTGCGTGCGTGTGTGTCCCCGATGCTAATTCGGCTCTTTTTGAGGATTTCATTCGCTAGGCATCTTTTCTTTCCTGTAGCCATCAGTTTCTCCATCTACACAATCATCTACTACATCACTCCCCAAAGCACTCACGTTCTAGGGTCTCTTCCCCATTTATTTCCCTTGCAGTTAAAAGTTTTTGAAAGATTGCTATACCTCTACCTCCACTTCCTCACCCCCAATTCACTCTTTAACCCACTTCAATCTGGCTTTTACCCCCACCAGTCTATCGAAATCCACTCAGCAAGGTGATCAACAGCCACAATGTCAAATCCAAAGGCCTTTTTTTCTGGACTTAGCAGCACTTGATAGGCTGACCACTTTCTCTTTTTTGAAACACTCTTCTCTGTGGCTCCCAAATTCTGGTTTTCTCCGACTTCCATGGTTCCAACTCTGGCTCGTTCTCTACTTGACCTCTGTTGGTGTTCCCTGGGGACTTCTGCCTGAACTCGAGGCTTGCATGTGAATCAGGATGTCTGATGTCTCCACTGGATTGTCTACCAGGCATCTCAAATTTATGTCCAAAATGGAGCACGTGACCAGGTTCTCAAATCTTGACCTCCTCCACAGTTTCCCTCTCAGTAAATGGTACCACTCCCCACCCAGCTGCTCAAGCTGGAAATGGAGGAGTCCTATTTCTTTCCCTACACCCAATGCATCAGGTCCATCCTCTTTTATCTCCTCTGCCACTACCCTCGTCCTCAGGACTACTGAAGTAACTTTTAACTGGTCTATTTTTACTGGTACACCTTCATACTAAGCCCTGCAATGACCTGGACTTTGTCTACCTCCAACCTTCAACTATTCTCTTCATCATTCCCTTTGCTCTAGCCACACTAGTTTCCTTTTTGTTGCTGCAATTACCACTTAGTTTTGTGCCTCAGGGTCATTGCACTCACTGTTCTCTTTGCCTGGAATGCTCTTCCCCAGTTCTTTGCAGGTGTGTCATCAGACAAAGATGCTGGGAGTTAAGGGAACATGAAGTCCAGGAAGCATCTCCTAGGGAAAGGTCCAAAGATGTGATTTCTTTTCCCAAGAAGGTTCACTGCTTCATCCCACCCATATGAAAGGAGGAATGGAGGAAAGGCTGGAAGTATGTATGCTCTGCTTTAACCAAAGCCCTGCGCCTGGCAAGAGACACTCAACCACTAAAGCTGTTTGAGACTACAGGAAGTTGAGGGGATTAAATGAAATAACAGACATATAGCACTTAAACAATGCTCAGCACGTGGTAATAAATCAATAAAAGGCTGTAAATACCTCTAAGGTGAACATGGAGGGAACCAGTTTATCATCAACCATTCAGTGCTGGACAACTTTCCCTAAGTTAACCATGTAGTCCTCACCAAGTTCTATTTTAGAGATAAAATTCTAGCTCTGAGCAACTTGACTAAGGTCAGAGAGCAAGTAAGAGGGGCTCATACAGGTCTGTCTCTTCCACCCCTCCATTCCCACTGCTCCACATGCCCTCTGCAAAGGTGCTCTCAGGTCTGAGTCAAACAAAAGTAGGTTGTCCAGCCCTACTGGCCCTAAGGCTCTTGTCGTCTAGTATATGGTCAAGATGGTAACAGTACAGAGGCAGGAGTATACTGTGGAGAACATAAGTGGCATAAGAAGCTTCTAATGAGGTCTCAGAATTTGACTCTTCCCAGTTAAGTTCTGTTTGTTGGTGATTCCACAGCAAAATATATTGTGTTTTATCCCCTGACAAACTGGGTCTACCCCTACGGAAAGTAGATGATGATTAAAGAAAAAGTATATACAGATTACATGACTTCTTTCTCACAAAGCAAGTAGCTGTGAATTAAATGGAGAGTATTTAGACTAGGTAAGCATCAATGTTTTGAGTTCATATTCATTTCTTTAAACCTTTTTTAAAATGTTTTATTTATTTTTGAGAGAGCACAAGTGGGGGAGGGGCAGAGAGACAGAAGGACAGAGGATCCGAAGCGGGCTCCACACTGATAGCAGTGAGCCCAATATGTGGCTTGAACTCAGTGAACTGCGAGATCATGACCTGAGCCAAAGTCAGATGCTCAACCAACTAAGCCACCCTAAGTGCCCCATATTCATTTGTCTTAAAGGATCACGGTGCTCCTGAAGGAATGAGTAGCCTTTGACCACCTTCCCTCTTTCAAACCTCATGAAGTTAGGTGAGTGAGGCTGAGCAGGCCTTTCTCCTGTCAAACACAACCTCCTAACACACAGAGGAGCTAAGTGAGCAGCAGACAATTAGGATACTGAGAACTTTTGCCTGCGTCGCGCAAAGGGCCCAGACAAAGAACAGTGAAAGGACTCTGGGCTTCAGGCAGAGCAGGCTCAGCCATTGTTGCTGAGCTGGGAAGCCAAGCATTTCTCAAGCTCTCTCAGCACCCTCCTCCACCACTCAGAGGTTCCTTGTCCGCTTCTCCAAACTCTTTACTAGTCAGGGCTCAGCTTCCCTACCCTGAGGCAAACCAGCTGTTCTCTTCTCCAACCTATCTCCTCTACCCCACGAAGGAATAGATTGCTTTCTGTGTATTAATCACCTGAAAGCAGATGGGAACCAATCGGAAGACCATTCTGAGCAGTTCGGGCATGAGTGTTAAACAATCAGTGAATTTTTTCAAACTCCAGGAAATCAATTTAGAGGGATACAGCTGGCATTAAAAAAATTAACTCTGGTGGAAGAAAACAGATGAGAAAACAGCATATTGCATTATGACTCAATCACACACATATACATTATCTGTAAGAAAAATTTCAAGAAGCAATGCTTACCCTTCCAGTGGGCATATACAGGTGTGAAGTCATAAATGTATGTTGAGGCCATGGAAATTCAGTTGGATCACGGGCTTTATGAAGTATGAAAGAGGGAAAAGAAACTGGGGAGCTAGCATGGGAGAAGATTATGAAATGCCTCACATGTCAAACTAAAGAACTGGGTTTTATTCTAGAAACAGTGGAAAACCATCAAAGTTTGAAGTGAAAAGATGTATGGATGGTCAAATTTGTAGAGTACAGAGAAAGAACTAGAGAGGAAAAAGATTAAAAGTAGAGAAGGTAGGAGGCTGTTAAAATAGTCCAGGAAAGAAGGTGACTGATAAACCAGAATACTTGGGAGTTTTACTAAAAGAGATTTAGGAAGTAAAACTGCTACAACTCAGTGACTATGTGAAGGAAGGAGAAAAAGGCACCAAAAATGGTGCCTAGCTAAGTGCAGTGTGGCATCCTGAACTGTATTCCAGAACAGAAAAAGGACATTCATGGGAAAATGGGTAAAATCTGAATAAAAGTCAGAGCTAATACTAATGTACTAATCAATATTGGTTTTAGTTTTTGACAAATGCACAGTGGCTATGTAAGATGTTAACCTAAGGGGGAGCCAGGGGAGAGGTATAAGGAAACATTGCATTATCTTGTGCAATTTTGTATAAAACCAAATTTATTCTAAATTAAGTTTCTTAAAAATAAATGATGCCAGGGTGCCTGGCTGGCTCAGTCGGTAGAGCATCTGATGCTAGCGGTGAGATGCTTAGGAATAAGTTGATCTGGGGCTCAGAAAAGAGATATGGATTGGAGAAAGGAGACTGGGAGTTAGGGTAGGCTGGTGGACTTACCCAGCTTGCCCTGGGGACACTTCAAAGACAGAGAACCATTTCATTCCTGGTGACGCATGGATGCAGAATAACAAGTTTATTCCTGGTGAGCAGTGGATGCAGTATCACAATGATTATATACTTACCGCATACCAGGCCCTGTTCAAAACGCTTCACATTACCTCATGGAATCCTCCTAACTATCCCCCATGGAATAGGTACAATTTTGACCATTTCACAGATGGGAAAACCATGAAGCAGGACTCCTAAATTTTAGTACGGATACTCAACTGGGGCAAGCATCAGAATCACCTGTGGAGCTCTAAAAATAGATGCCTTAGAAAAAGACCCAGAAATCCAGCCAAAAGCCAAAACCTATGCATATTCATAGTGGTAGTAGAGGTTGAACCAGCTGTGGTGATATGAATCTCTTTTCCCCCATTTACCCAATGATTAAATTTCTTCTTATGGTTTAAACATCTACCACAGGTGTCTCACAAAGTATATGACATTCTAATCTGATGTTAACACAATAGTTAGTACAAAGGTTCTGAATGTAGGTAGTATCTTAGAGAGATGGTATTTTACTTCAGATAAACAAAAGAATTATCTGTATATGGTATTAAGAGTAGCATAGAACTGGATAAAGTAGGGCTCATCTTAGTTTAAGACCAAATGGGGTTTAGGGGTACCTGGGTGGCTCAGTTGGTTAAGCATCCCACTGGCTCAGGTCATGATCTCCCGGTTTGTGAGTTCGAGCCCTGTGTCAGGTTCTGTGCTGACAGCTCAGAGCCTGGAGACTGCTTTGGATTCTGTGTCTCCCTCTCTCTCTGCCCCTGCCCCACTTGCACTCTGTCTCTCTCTTTCTCAAAAGTAAAACGAGACATTAAAAAAAAAAAAAGACTAAGTGTGTTAACTGGACCAGCAGCAGCAGCAGCAGCATCAATTGGAAATGTTAGAATGCAGAATCTCAGGCCATACCCCAAACATGTAGAAGCTACAGGGGTAGGACCCAGCAAGCTGTGTATCAATAAGCCCTCCAGGGAATTGAGATTCATGCTTAAGCTTGAGGACCACGCTCTAAAGAAACTTCCATCCAACCATTCTCTATCATGGTTGAAGACACAAATTACTTAGGAAGCTTTAAAAAATATTCCTATGTCTAGGCCCCAAACCTGCTTAGTTAGAATCTGGGAGTGAGTGCAGCCTAATCATGTATAAAAAAGAAAACTCCCCGGGATGATTCTGATACATACATCCAGTTAAGAACCATCATTTTAGTGGCACTGATCAAAAAACATTTACATTATTCATTCCCAAAAAGCTAGATTAGGAAGTAATACAGGTATTTGGTTAATTAACTACAGCACATCAATTTAATAGAACATTGTCCAACTGTCAACAAGAATAAAATAGGTATATGTATACTGATATAGAACAATCTAGTATATGTTAAATTAAAAAGCAGTGGGGTGCCTGGGTGGCTCAGTCAGTTAGGCGTCCGACTTCAACTCAGGTCACAATCTCACAGTCCGTGAGTTCGAGCCCCGCGTCGGGCTCTGGGCTGATGGCTCAGAGCCTGGAGCCTGCTTCCGATTCTGTGTCTCCCTCTCTCTCTGTCCCTCCCCCGTTCATGCTCTGTCTCTCTCTGTCTCAAAAATAAATAAACGTTAAAAAATTAATTAATTAATTAAAAAGCAGTATGCAGACCATTTACAAATACTTTTAAGAGGGGTTATGTGTGTATGCGTGCACGTGCATACATGTGTGTTCGTGCTTTATACAGAAACAACCTCTATCTTAAAGGGTAGGTAAGAAATTAGTATCTGAAGTTTCCTCTGGGAAGGGAAGCAGGTGATCAAATTATAGGGACAGCAGAAACATTTTTTACTGTGTGTCTTTGTATCACTTGCATTTTTTACTAAGTGTACGTATTATGTATTCAAACTAATTTTTATTTTTTAATGTTTATTTATTTTTGAGAGAGAGAGACAGAGTGTGAGCGGAGAAGACATAGAATCTGAAACAGGCTCCAGGCTCTGAGCAGTCAGCACATAGCCCAATGCGGGGCTCGAACCCATGAACAGTGAGATCATGACCTGAGTTGAAGTTGGATGCTCAACCAACTGAGCCACCCAGTCGGCCCTCAAACTAATTTTTAAAACGTTAAGCTTAGGGGTAAAAAGAACCACTGCTTTAGGGAAATGAGACATTAGCAAGCAAGATATATGAAAGAGCTAGACGGGAAAGAAGCTAGGCAGTGAAACAGAACGTGGGCTATCAACTAAACGGACAATTAGAGCATTAATGAAGGGAAAGGGGCAGAAGGAAAGACAGTCCCAGCAAAAAGTCCAATGCAGATAATCCTTTCTCCATTTCTGTCCTGAAGTGATGATAGGTAAATGGAGACTCAAAACAGACAGCTCAATGTATCCAGATTCAGCTTTATTCTGAATTAACCATCTATCAAGGATGCACGTCAAAAGAGTAGAAAAAGACGAAGGAGCCCATCAAAAAAAGTTCCCTGGCAAGTTGGAGGGAAGGCATGAGGTTAGGAGCCCTGTTTAGGAAAGGAAATGTTGTCCAGGTCATGGATGCCATTTTTGTCAATGATTCGAACACTGAAGGTTGGCAGATTCAGGATGAAGCGTTTCTGGAGCTGCAGACAGAGATGAAGAAAATCAGTCAAAAAGTATTTACTGAGCACTAACTATGGGCCAGGCTCTCTTCGAGGGCACTGGGCATACAAGCAGATAAAAAATCCTTGCTTTTGTGGAGCTTATATTGTACTGGGGCAGTCAGTACTCAGACACTGAAGAAACCCCAAACTGCAGCTGGAGGCTGGAAGGTGGTGAGGGAGGACTGACAGATGCAGCTGGAAGCTTGTCTCTGGTCAGTCAGCTGATGAAAGAGTAAGAAAATCCAAAGCTCTATTCCCCACAGTCTGCTACCAATCAGTCTGGTAAACACAGACTTCTTTCTAAAAATGTCTCAAGGTCATCAGCCTACAAAGAGTGATTGCTCTAGGAATAAGCTTTGGACCAAAGCAATGTATTCCTATGTCCCAAGAATTTACTCCAGTCACCATAGCCCCACCCACTGACATTATAAGGACTGACTGTGTGACTCTATCTGTGTGTGTGTGTGTGTGTGTGTAGCCACAGGAATGGTGGAAGGGTGTTGGAAGAACTGCTCTTGGAACAACCCTACTTCCAACTCCTGCAGTCCAAGCTGACCTGTGATTAAAATAACACCTCCGCACTCTCATTAAGACTCCCTGCTTGAGAGGCTGTTCCAAGCAAGCAGTGCTCTATTGTGCATGGAAGCAGACAGCCCCACTAACCTGGCTGGTGATTATAGAGGAAGACGGCTGGAGGAAATCTTGGCTTCTGTGGCCACCCTTCCTGGACACCTCACTTAGTCTCCAGAGGGAAGGCACAAAGCTCTCTACTTGCTCCCTTAGAAGCATATCCCAGAAATGTCCACCTCCCCAGGCCCAAGCCCTCCCTCCTGTGATATTTCCCATCTCCTTTACAGCTGAGGACTGGGCATCAAAAACCCGTTCCATTTCCAGAGTCTCCTCTGGCTGATGACTCCTACATCCAAAACAAGCTCTAAAATCAAGAAAAGGTGGCAAGAAATATGGGTTTCTAAAATGATCATGTTTAGGGTCCATAGTGAATAAAGTCTCAAAGCCCTTGATATGCCAGTGGCTTCTCCCTGACACCCCCTGTAACACTTAGGACTGCTGGACTAATATGGTCTCTTAGCTGGATGGCTAAGCAAAGTACATGAGTTTGTCCTCAGTTTCTGCTTTGTAAAGGGGATTTGCAAACATGAGGAAGAAGGGGGACACTGTGGACTGAAGAAGACAGCGTTGTATAAGAGGCAAATTGACATTATGCTCAGTGCTCCCACTTGCTCTCACCCACCTGCTCTCTCCTAGACCACAAATTCAAATTCATCCTTAGGCCACAAGAACAGTAAAAGAATTTAAAAGCCTAAGGGAGCTGCTTTCTCTTCCTCCTCATCCTCCATACATAACCCGAAGCCTTAGACTCTTAGCAGCAGTATTAATGGGCGGGGTCCACGTTCCTGGCCTCATAAACTAAAGGCTACTCTCCTCTTCTGCTTAAAGCTTCCCAGTTGCTTTCTATGGCCTCCTGAATTCTCAGGGAAGCCTTTCTCTCCAGAACTAATGGACTGTTAAGAGAGCAGGCACAGGGCACCTGGGTGGCTCAGTTGCTTAAGTGTCTGACTTCGGCTCAGGTCATGATCTCACGGTTTGTGGGTTAGAGCCCCACATCGGGTTCTGTACTGACAGCTCAGAGCCTGGAGCCTGTTTCAGGTTCTGTGTCTCCCTCTCTTTCTGCCCCTCCCCCACTTGGCACTGTCTCAAAAATAAACATTAAAAATAAAAATTTTTTTAAAAAGAAAGCAGACACCTGGGGTATGGCAACCCCAGGTGACACAAATACAGCAGGTATTAACTCTAAGATAGTTCTTTTATTTTTTTTAACTTTTATTATTTATCTTTGAGAGAGAGAGAAACAGACACAGCAGGAGCAGGGGAGGGGCAGAGAGAGAGACACACACAGAATCCAAAGCAGGCTCCAGGCTCTGAGCTGTCAGGACAGAGCCCAACACAGAGCTCGAACCCACGAACCGTGAGATCATGATCTGAGCTGAAGTCGGACACTTAACCAACTGAAGCGTCCCTAAGGTAGTAGTAGTTCTTAAAATATGACCCAGTTACCGCCTGCAGCAAAATCACCTGGGACTGCTAATCAAATACTCAGACTCTACGCCAGAACAACTGAATCAGAATCAGTGGTGGGAATGGGAGTAGGGTAGTCACGAATCTGCTTAAAAACAAAAATAAAAACAAAACAAACAATCAAAAAAACAGTTCCCAAGATGATTCTTATACATGCCAAATTCTGAAAATCACTAGGTTGGATGAGCCAAAAAAAGATAACTAAATTGTAAAATTGACATTGATGGGAGGTAACCCATGAGAGTTTGTTACCCACCAAACTCTATCCCTGGTAGCAACTTCACATCTGGTTAGTGTGTATTTATTACACCTTCTGGCAAAGATCAGGGAAAAACTGCAACCAAGGAATGAACAATATTGGCAAACAGAGATAAACATTCCTTTCAGGGTCCTGTGGGAACTACTCACCTCCTCTAGACATTTCCTAAGAAGCTCCACTGCCCTCTCACGAGAGATAGCTGAAAGAGAACACAGAGGCCACATATTCAAGGAGTTGCCATCAAGTCCAACTCTCTGCCACAACTTTTAAGTTTCAAATTTCTTCAGGTCAGCATGCCACACAAACGGAAAAGGCAAAAAAATACCTAGCCTTCTAGCTTGCAACAAACTTATTCCATATGCAGTGGAGGATGCCCCAGACCCAGTGCTCCGGCAGCCACAAGCCATTGCAAATTGATTTGCTACAGAGAAGGGTAAGCATGACGGAATTCTGCCTCCCATGGCCAGGGCCTGCCTCTAGAGAAGTCCAGCGGCTTGCCTCTTTTTTATCGCCCATCCCCCTCACCCCTACCCACCCCACCCTTTTAGACTAGGGCTTAAATCGGTTCCATCTGCCCTAGCCAGCTGCAAATCAGGGCAAGGGAGGACAGGCCAGAGTTTTAGCCTCACTTTCCCAGCTGGGTCTCAGTTTAACAATGGAAAGAGAATTCATGGGATAGGGCTGAGACTCTCATAAAACAGGAGCCAAAGGAACTGTCCACAGGCATGGCAAACTGGGATGACATATTATGCAGTTAGGCTTCAAGGGTGGTTAGTGGTGATTTTGGTGGGCAAGTCAGCTGTATTACTGACAGATGCCAAATCAAGAAACAGTCATTAGGAGGCCAGGCTAATGCTTTTCAGGATGTGGCCTGGAGCTCTGGCATGGCTAAGGTTGAGTGAGAGGGCAGCACCAAAAAAAAGAGTAAAGAAGCCAGATTTTTACTGTACTGATAGGGAAGAATGGAATTTAAGGAGAGGAATGGCTATCTGGGCTGCATCTATAGCCTAGAAAAGTGAAGAATCCCAAGTGCCTATTGCTCACAGTGACTAAAGTCAAGGTTGGGATTGGAGTCAGAAGATAGAATGTAGCACAAAAGCATCCCTGTGCTGGAAGCTTTGCCAAGCTAACAGTTTACTGACAAGTCGAGAGCCAGCTCTTTCTCACAGGAGGGGCAGCCAGCAGCTGATAAAGAACCAAGCGAAGGGCCAAGGCTTGTGGCCTTAAAAGCTTTGATGTTTAAGCAAAGAAATCTTCCATTGTCATTCTGGGGACCTGTTCATCCTCACAAACTCAAACATGCAAACCACTTTGCTTATTTGCTCATTCTTTATAGCTGAGATGCTAATAAGCATCTAGGCTGGGCAAAATGAATTAAAAAACTGAACTTTTGTAACTGAAAAATTAATTTTACTCACTACTGTAGCACCCTTTTAAACAAAACAAAACCCAGCTCTGGACATATGCAGTATCTCCTTCTGTCTGGTAAAAGAAGGACTTTTATTAGCTTTTCAAGAACCCTACTGACCTGGAGGGAAGAGCAGCTTCCAGAAGGTACCTGGATGTGCTTCCTAGGATCCATCCTCTATTCAAGCCCTGACCACCCAACTCCAGGAGTAGTGTACAAAACCAGAAGGCAGCTCAGGACGGGACTGTATTCCCTACCTAGAGTGCTAGAACTTACTTGGAGTGTAGTATCGATCCAGGATACTAAGAGTCAGGAAGGCACCATAGCCATGGGCTGCAAAAGGGGCCTTGGCCAAGGCTGCCAGGTAGTCCATGTAGTAAAGCGCTGGACCCTCATGCTCGTCATAGCCAGCCAGGAGGAGGTTGACATGATACGGGGTCTGCAGAAGAAAGACATGGTCAAAGCAGTAGCACCAACATCTCTTTCCATGACAAATGGGATCATTCCAATTCCTGATGAATAAGAAAATAACAGCAGCTAAGTAAATCATGATGAAAGTAAAAACTGAGAGAAATCTAAAGGCCTAAGAGTGTGGTAAGAGTTTGTAAAGGGAAGTTAGCTTGTTTGAATGTAAGGGCATTGGGAGCACTTACCAGTATTCAAAAAAGCTGCTTTCTTCGTAAAGCCTGTGGACAAGAACTTGTTACAAAAGCAAAACATAGGTGCTCTTACGTCTTTTCTAACTGCTGAAACCAAAAAACACAGTTCTGAGAGTGTCAGGCCACAGACTAAAGAAAGCGGCAGCTCCAACCACATCTTCCAAAATAAACAGATTCCATCTGGGCACCTGGACCAAAATTTCAGATGGTAGACTATATGCCATAGTATTAAAGAAACAACTTGGGGGTGCAGAAGGATAGTAGGTCCCAAAAATTTAAGTCAAACCACTAAACATTTAAAAATTTTTTAAATTTTAAGTAGGCTCCACACCCACCATGGGGCTCGAACTCAAGAGTTACATGCTCTAGGGGCGCCTGGGTGGCTCAGTTGGTTAAGCGGCCGACTTGAGCTTGGTTCATGATCTCACTGTTCATGAGTTTGAGCCCCGCATCAGGCTCTGTGCTGACAGCTCAGAGCCTGGAGCCTGCTTCGGATTCTGTATCTCCCTCTCTCTGTGCCCATCTTCCTCTTTCACTGTGTCCGTCTCTCAAAAATAAATGTTAAAAAAATTAAAAAAAAAAGAATTACATGCTCTACTGACTAAGCCAGCCAGGTGCCCCTCAAATCACTAAACTTTAATGCAGACAGTAATAATGAAGTCCATAAATGCTCTAGAAGAACTGTGGAAACATAGCAACACTGGAAGAACTATAGATTTAGGTGAAACGCTAACATTTTTTCTCATATAAGAAGGCTCTCCTAAGGTAACTAAAAAGTAATTTTTATCAATGAAACAAACAAAAAGTAATTAACTGGTGTTCTTTCTTTGTATTACTGGCAAATCTAAACATGCAAGTTTCTACAAAGAACCTTTAGTAAGTCGGCCTTGATCTTCATCTCCAAATGGAAGATTATTTTTTTCTACACTAGCTGGGCCATTTACCATGTTAAATTCAGCCTGTGCACGGCCCTAGGCATCAGTGGTGAGCCTCCCATTTTACATGGCTTCCTTTTTCTCCGGAAAATGTGTTTTCCACCTTGCACTGGCCTCAGTGGGTAGTGAGCAGGCCTTGCTCAGGTTATGTGCCCATCCTTAAATTTACATATTCAATTAAATGCACATTAAATGAAACTGAATACATTTATGCACCCTTTTAAAGTAATAAAGCGAGTGTATAAAGCATAAAGTAATAACAGCTAGTGGTCCTAAAAGTGACACCTTACATTCTTTGGACAATGATTAACATGGACACCTGGAAGCTTGAAGAAGTTCATGTTAGAAGAACACATGAAAATATTATATACTAACTTAGAATTCTAAGCCAGTTGTCCTAAATAACATTTCCTAAAGATTACAGTGTAGCCCTAAACTGCAAACAAGTTTCTGCCTTGGGTGGATGGTGGATAGTCTGAGAGAAGTAAGAACTGACCAGCAGTAGTCAAGTCTTCTGAGAAAATAATTACGTGCTTGTCACATTTCCCAGTGGGTAGTGTGCTACACTCTGCCAGGCTCTGGAACTCTCTGCCACATTCTGCAACTACATTCTTAGTAAGTCTGACCTTAGGCAAGACACTTAACCCCTATGAGTTTCTGTTTCCTTATGTGTAAAACTGGGTCAACTGGGTCAACTAATCCTTCCCTTTTCTATCTTCTGGGGAGTACGGTGAGAAAAAAATAATAGAGGTGAGGCATCCCAAACTCTGGAAGAAAAGATGCTGCCTACATTTCGTAGCATATTAGCTATACCCCAATCTCCTTTCAATAGCATGCCACTTTAAACAACAAAAACTAAACTGTTTAAATTAGCTAAAGATAAAACATGTATATATATCTAATAGATTTTTTTCTAGTAAAAATTTTTTTAAGTGTGAAAAACATACTGTAAAATCAGGCAGACACAGAATACCTTCATGTTCTTATGGTTAGAATTAGAATCTCAAAGAGGAAGCAGAGGGGCGCCTGGGTGGCTCAGTCGGTAAAGCGTCTGACTTCAGCTCAGGTCATGATCTCACAGACCGTAAGTTCGAGCACCACGTCGGCCTCTGTGCTGACAGCTCAGAGCCTGGAGCCTGCTTCAAATTCTGTGTCTCCCTCTCTCTCTGCCCCTCCCCTGCTCATGCTCTGTCTCTCTCTGTCTCAAAAATAAATAGAAATATTAAAAAAAAGGGGCGCCTGGGTGGCGCAGTTGGTTAAGCATCTGACTTCAGCCAGGTCACGATCTCGCGGTCCGTGAGTTCGAGCCCGCGTCAGGCTCTGGGCTGATGGCTCAGAGCCTGGAGCCTGTTTCCGTTTCTGTGTCTCCCTCTCTCTCTGCCCCTCCCCCGTTCATGCTCTGTCTCTCTCTGTCCCAAAAATAAATACATGTTGAAAAAAAAAATTTTTTTAAAAATATTAAAAAAAAAAAAAAGGGGAAGCAGAGAGAAGAATGGGGGAGAGAGGAGAGAAACAGAGAGATGGCAAGGGAATTCTAACTGGTTTTCCTCCCCTAAGAGATTTCACAATATAGTCTCTTATCTATCACAAAAAAAAAAGTTCACCCTTTTGCTAAGAGGATAACTCTAAAATTCTTCGTTCACTAGCTAAAACAACCACTGTATGGTTAATCAGAACAATTTTATCAAGTTGTAACGGCAAATTAAGGATCCACTCAGATACCCAAAGAGGTCTAAGCAACAGAACCTAGATATGTTCTGTCTCTAATGAGGATCTTGCTATACTATGAGATTACACTGTGTTTAAAACAATGTGATTTTAAAAGCCACCACCAAAAGATTTTACATGAAACTATGTCAACAGAACTTCAAAAGCAAATGGTATTCCTTAATTGGTCTATATAATATCATTTATTCATGCTTAAGCATCTGATACACACACTCATCAAAGTTGGTATTCAGAAGCTACAACACGTGGTAGAGAAGATAACTCACAAATTATTGTGTGACTTCGAATTACCAACTTCTGCAAGTGTGAGATGCTTAAGCATAAATAAATGGTGTTAGCTAGACTAATTAAATCAATACATCTGTGTAACAACTTGCAGTTTCTGAAATTCTTCCTACAATACTCCATCAAAGATCTCTGGCTTACACTAGTCTTTTTTTTGTTTTGTTTTTTTAAGTTTATTTATTTATTTTGAGAGAGACAGAGAAAGAGAGAACAAATGGGGGTGGGGAGGGGAGGGAGAGAGGGAGAGAGGGAAAAAGGGAGAGGGGGAGAGGGAGAGAGAGAGAGAGAGAGAGAGAAGGAGAGAGAATCCCAAGTAGGCCCTCCACTGTCAGCTCAGAGCCAAACACGAAGCTCAAACCCACGAACTGTGAGATCATGACCTGAGTCGAAACCAAGAGTCAGAAGCTTAACCGACTGAGCCACCCAGATGCCCCTTACACTAGTGTTTTAAAATTTCAAATTAAGTCTTATTTATTGTTACTCTTGTGCCTCTAAGAATCACAGTGTTCAATTCAAAGTGACAAAGCCATAGTTATGAGTTTCTTGACTGTTATTGTCCCTCATATTCTTGATTCCTTACTGTATTCCTGAAATGAGACAAATTCCAAGCCCCTCAATTTTGTGTTATTCTGACAGTATACACACGTGTGACTGCTGGTAGTATGCTTAGAAAAATACTTATGTGTAAGCTACAGCCTACCTATTCAAATATTTATGCCAATTATAAGCTCCATGAAGGCAGGATTATGTCTGGTTTGTTCAATGATATACAAGCATATAGTATATGCTCAATAAATATGTGCTGAATGAGTAGTAATCATACCAGAAGGCATTTTATGTTTTAATTTATATGTGGCTAATGCCTAGTATGACAAGGAGATGAGGAAGATGACTAAACAAATGTCAGAAAGCGATAGGTCCTACTTCCAAGAATTCACTCAAGTTTAAATCAACTGCCAGCATCTCTCTGAATGCACATATATTGTTGCCTTTTACTAGACTCCTGGGTCCTTCTTTCCATTCCCCTGTATTATATTTCTCAATGTTTATTTCTGAGAGAGCACAAGCAGGGGAGGGGTAGAGAGAGAGGGACAGAGGATCTGAGGTGGGCTGCACACTGACTGCAGTGAGCCCGATGTGGGGCTTAAATTCAAGAACTGTGAGATCATGACCTGAGCCAAAGTCAGACGCTCAACCAAGCCACCCAGGCACCCCTCTAACCCCCTTTAGACATAGGTTGCTAAGTAAAGGAAAATTTAGGGTACAGGTCATGCATCTAGAATTGAACAAAGGGGAGAACAACAGCACAAATAAGTATTTTAGGAAGAAATGTCTGGAAAAAATGTCTGTTCGTGTCTTCTGCCCATTTCTTAACTGGATTATTTTGGGGGGTGTTTAGTTTGATAAATTCTTTATAGATTTTGGATACTAACCTTTTATCAGATATGTCATTTGCAAATATCTTCTCCGACATACAGATGACTAACAGACACATGAAAAGATGCTCAACATCACTCATCATCAGGGAAATACAAATCAAAATCACAAGGAGATACCACCTCATTCCTATCAGAATGGCGAAAATTAACATAGGAAACAATAGATGTTGGCCAGGATGTGGAGAAAAGGGATCCCTCTTATGATGTTGGTGGGAATACAAACTGGTGTAGCCACTCTGGAAAACAGTATGGAGGTTGCTCAAAAGTTAAAAACAGAACTACCCTTGGAGCGCCTGGGTGGTTCAGTTGGTTAAGTGTCTGACTTTGGCTCAGGTCATGATCTCACGATTCATGGGTTCGAGCCCCGTGTTGGGCTCTGTGCTGACAGGTCAGAGCCTGGAGCCTGCTTCAGATTCTGTGTTTCCCTCTCTCTCTGCCCCTCCCCCACTCTTGCTCTGTCTCTCTCTCTTTCAAAAATAAATAAACATTAATTTAAAGAAAAAAGAAAAAACGAAAAAACAGAACATTGCTACAACCCAGTATTTGCACTACTAGGTATTTACCCAAAGGATACAAAAATATACAGATTCAGAGGGGCACATGCACCCTGATGTTTATAGCAGCATTATCAACAATAGCCAAACTATGGAAAGAGCCCAAATGTCCAAACTAATGAATGGATATGGGGCGCCTGGGTGGCTCAGTTGGTTAAGCATCTGACTTCAGCTCAGGTCATGATCTCACAGTTTGTGGGTTGGAGCCCCACATCAGGCTCTGTGCTGACAGCTCAGAGCCTGAAGCCTGCTTCAGATTCTCATTCTCTTTCTCTCTCCCACTCCCCTGCTTGCTCTCCCTCTCAAAAATAAATAAACATTAAAAAAAAAAAAAACTAAAAAGATTAAAAAAATAAAAAAAAGAACTGATGAATGGATAAAGAGGATGTGCTGTGTGTGTGTGTATACACATACATACGATGGAATGTTACTCAGCCATCAAAAAGAATGAAATCTTGTCGTTTGCAACCACGTGGATGGAGCTAGAATGTATTATGCTAAGTGAAATCAGAGAAAGACAAATATATGATTTCACTCATATGTGGAATTTAAGAAACAAAACAAATGAACATAGGGGAAGGAAAAAAAAGAGACGGAAGAAAACCATAAGAGATTCTTAACTATAGAGAACAAACTGAGGATTCATGGAGGGAGTAGGTGGGGGATGGGCTAAATGGATGATGGGTATTAAGGAGGGTAGTTGCTGGGATGAGCACTGGGTGTTATATGTAAGTGACGAATCACTAAATTCTACTAATTTTGTAGAATTAATTTTGTCATATATGTTTGTATACTGTACAAAAATTTGTAGAAACTAATTTTGTCATATATGTTAACTAATCAGAATTTAAATAAAAACTTAAAAGAAAGAAATAGCTTTGGTAAACTGTACAGTTAGACCTGAGTTCAAAACCTGTCTTATCAATGTGTGGCTTTAGAAAAGTTAGTCACTTAACTTCTCTGAATTTTAGTGTTCTTATTGAAAACACGGGCTAATACCTACACAAAAGGGATACGGTGAAGATTCAAAGAGACAATGCATATGAACAATAAGCAGAGTGCCTAAAACACAGTAAAGCCTCGATAAATACTAAAATTACTACTAGAGGGGCGCCTGGGTGGCTCAGTCGGTTGAGCGTCCGACTTCGGCTCAGGTCATGATCTCGCGGTCCGTGAGTTCGAGCCCCGCGTCGGGCTCTGTGCTGACAGCTCAGAGCCTGGAGCCTGTTTCAGATTCTGTGTCTCCCTCTCTCTGACCCTCCCCTGTTCATGCTCTGTCTCTCCCTGTCTCAAAAATAAAACGTTAAAAAAATTTTTTAATAAATAAATAAATAAATAAATAAAATTACTACTAGAGACACACAATCATCTATGAAGTTCACAATGCCTATGAAATAGACACTGCAAGTACTCAGGAGAAGCCCACCTACTCCTAACACTGAAATACAAGTCCTCATAATGTCTTCATAAAGGGACATGGAAGGATGTTAATAAAAATTGCCTAGCACACTGGCTGACACACACAAATGCGGTAAATGACAGTTTCCTCCTCTCCCCTTCCCAGACTCTTTCAGAAGCCCCAAGTCAGAAGGTGATAATGATTGTATTCACTCTCAAAGACATTCATAAGCATCTTCCCTTCAAGCATATCCACTTCGCATTCAACCTACCCTCACCTATCTTGAGACTGACACAGGCCTGGAGACATAGACATATATAGATTTTCTGGAAGCCTGAAAAAACAAAAACAAAAACAAACCCTACATCCACTCTTGAAGAGTAAGTACCATTTAATAATTTATTAAGTACTTTCGTGCTGTTTCTGCCACTACAGATATGTCCACTTGAGTGCCAAGTCTCACTTTCTAGCTACTTTTTCATTAGTTCCCTTCTATCCTATGAGCAGCATTACATGTGAGGATCTGTCAATTATTCCAGGGAAATGGGAACACTAATCAATCATGACAGATTTGCCAGGAAACCTCTATGCTTTACAAAGTAATCCTTGTTCTGTGCATGATATAATCTAGTCTTTGGTTGTCTCCACTATTCTAATTATTTAGATAGCAAATCTAGGTAATAAAACAAAGTTATGAGGTCCCCAAGGAACTGGCATCCTTCGCAACAAAGGATAGGATTGAGTATTATATACATTTTGAACCTAAACATCCAGATGACCAGTAAATGATCCAAACATTTAGATGAGACACTCCCTGCACAATAATAGCCTTGAGGATCACCATCAACGGTTTACAGTACAAACACCAAAATACTTTAAAGTTGTATTTAATTGATAGACAAAGAAAAAATTTTAAGTGAACCATCCTGGGAACTCAAAATGAATTTTAGCTTCTAAAAAAAGGTACCACTGGGGCGCCTGGGTGGCTTAGTCTGTTAAGCATCAGACTTCGGCTTGGGTCATGATCTCATGGTTCGTAGGTTCGGGACCCACATCTGGCTCTGTGCTGACAGCTCAGAGCCTGGAGCCTGCTTCTGATTCTGTCTCCCTCTGTCTCTACCCCTCCCCAGCTCACACTCTGTCTCTCTCTCTCAAAAATAAATAAATGTTAATAAAAAAAAATTTTTTTTAACTAAAAAAAGGTACCACCAAAATTTTGCCTCTTTTTACAAGTGGGAAAAAAAACACCACCACACAAATGTGGTATCTTTTCTTCCCTTAAAAATACGTGATACAAGCTTATTTTATTTTTTAATGTTTATTTACTTCTGAGAGACAGAGACAGAGAGAGAGAGAGAGAGAGAGAGAGAGAGAATATGAGCAGGGGAGGGGCAGAGAACAAGAAAGACACAGAATCCTAAGCAGTCTCCAGGCTCCACACTGTCAGCGCAGAGCCTGATGCAGGGCTTGAACCCATGAACCACGAGATCATGACCTGAGCCAAAGTCAGACACTTAACTGACTGAGCCACCCAGATGCCCAGATATAAGTTTATTTAAAAAAATTTTTTAATGTTTTTATTTATTTTTGAGACAGAGAGAGACAGAGCATGAGCAGGGGAGGGGCAGAGAGAAAGGGAGACACAGAATCCAAAGCAGGCTCCAGGCTCTGAGCTGTCACAGAGCCTGACGCGGGGCTCAAACTCACGGACTGTGAGATCATGACCTGAGCTGAAGTCAGACACTCAACCGACTGAGCCACCCAGGTGCCCCTATAAGTTTATTTTAAAGTGGAGGAAAAAAAAAAAATGGAGAGCTTTAGGAGTGTCTGGGTGGCTCAGCCCATGGAGCGTCTGACTCTAGACTTCGGCCCAGGTCATGATCATGGTTTGTGGGATAGAGCCTCAAGTCAGGCTCTGTGCTGGCAGCGTGGGGCCTGCTTGGGATTCTCTCTCACTCTCTCTGCTGCTCCCCTGTTCATGCTCACTCACTCTCTCTCTCAAAATAAATAAATAAACTTTAAAAATAAAGTGGAAAGCTCTCAGTCATTTTGAAATTTCTTCATCTACACAACAGGGATAATAACAGCATCCATCATTACAGGGTTATAGAAGGTTTAAATAAATAAATGTAAAGTGCTTAATGCAAATACCTGTTAATAATAGTAATACAGATTAGTTATTATCATCACCACCACCACTGTCACTTTTATGATCTGACCGCATTAACAGATCTGACCAGATAATATCAAGATGTCCCACAAAGAACAAACAGCCAATCAAATCATCCCTCTTTTTTTTTTTTATAGTCAAAAGTGATAAAATTTAAGCAAGGAAATTAGCCAATAACCACACCTCTTATACACTTCTCCCTGAGACTGAAATGGACTTCCTAAGTACCTGAGCCCTGCAGAACTGAGCTATTTCACTTTGTGCATTTGGGAGTGGGGGGTGTGCATGGTACACACAGGCAAACTTTCCTCAAGTTAGGTGGAATATTTCCCTCCCTCCAACTCTTGTGCATACAACTCCTTGTATATTCTCTCTCTCATGAAAAAGAAACACTGTAGTGATTACGAAGAGTGTGAAATTCCATAAATTTTACAGCTAAAGAGAACAGTTGTGATAAATACACTGAAACAACAAAATCAGCGACGAAGAGTCTGGGCGGTGACAAGCAGCGGTGTGACATCTGGCGGAAACCAAAGTCACAGCAAGGGGGAGAGAGGTGGGCGTGAGGAAGCATCCTGCCGAGCGTGGACACAGAAAAAGAGAGGAACTGACAGTCTTCCTTTGGAGCCAGGCCAGCCTTTGCCACCTCTAATTGAATAGGACGATGTCGATAGGAGTGAGGTGCTTTGGAGGTGGGGTTTCTTTTGCGTTGTGCTGTACCTTGGAACTTTAAGCAGTGTGTGAAGCATACTTCCATTCCTGGATTAATCTGGAAGGAGATATAGAACCACCAATGGGACAAAGGAGTCTGTTTAGTGATGACAGTGTTTTAATAAATAGACTTCTAAATACACTAAACAGAGACTGGGCTTTGAAGGGACAGTGCATGCTATTTCTTTTAGCCCAGTTGATTGTCAAAGCTCCCTAAAATCCCATCTTTGGCACTGAGAGTACAGTTTATAGACTTAGAAGAAAAGTTCGACTAGCTTGTCTAACATCCCTTTTACAAATGTGGGGACTCAAGTTCAAAGAAGGGACAGTGATGTGCCCCTAAGTCACATGGCTAATTAGTGTCAGGACCAGAATTTAGACTTCTGATTCCATTGTGTGTTTTTCTAGGAAACCATGCTGCCTCCACAAAATGGAAATTAGTGTGACAATATAACTCAATATGTAAATGTCAGTTTCACACTCAAATATTTCAGATTATACTATTTTGCATACCAGTATCTATTGTTCTCTATTTCATGTATCACATCTTACATAACCTATAATACTTTAAGTTTTAAAAGGGCAAATTCAATGTCAGACCATATGACTCCTCTAAACCATCTACAAATATATAAAACATGTGGTAAGTACTCAATAAATAGCAGTTATGGTATTGGTATCTGTTTATCTGACAAACACATACCAATATCATAACTGCTTTGCCAATGCCCAATTTTGCAAATTCATTAATAAACACAATGGATCAGTTTATTATTTTCTTATACTGGTACTCTGAACACTGAATCAGAAGTTTATTTCCAATAATCAACAGAATTCACTAGCTATCTGCTTTGCATGGTTTGATGGTATAATTTTAAAATTTCAATGTCACTTTTGCCATTTTAATTAAAGAAGGACTTGGTAGGGGAACCTGGATGGACCAGTTCATTGAGCGTCCGACTTCGGCTCAGGTCATGATCTCTTGGTTCATGGGTTTGAGCCCTGTGTCGGGCTCTGTGCTGACAGCTCAGAGCCTAGAGCCTGCTTTGGATTCTGTCTCCTTCTCTCTCTCTGCCCCTCCCCCACTCTGTCTCTCAAAAATAAAACAAACATTAAAATTTAAAAAAGAAGAAGAGGAAGAAGAAGGACTTTGTACCTATATTGGAATTGCAATGTTTGCTATATTGAACACTTCAGAAAAAACCTCTAAGATTTCAACAACTTCCAATAGTCTTCACAACCTATGTAACTTTTCTAGCTCTAGAAGATTGTGACTCTATGGATAGGGCTGGAGAAGAATATCTATCCCTAGTACCTAAACAATATAGGACATATGTACTCTGGTTTTAATCCTCTCCAATACAGTCCTTCTTAAGGAAACCCATCAATCTCTCTTTCTAATAACAATGGTGATTATACCTGAAGTATAAATGTACACAATTTATAAAAGGCTTCAACCAAATCCTGCAAGAACTAGACTAGACACATAGGATAGTTATGAAATGGGCAGATACCCCAACCAACTTCACTTTTGCATTTGACATGTGACTTTATTTATTTATTTTTAAAGTTTCATTTATTTATTTTTGAGGGAGGGAGAGAGAATCCCAAGCAGGCTCTGCACTGTGAGCCCCAAGCCCGATGTGGCGCTCAAACCCATACACTGCGAGATCGTGGCCTGAGACAAAATCAACAGTCAGACACTTAACGGACTGAGTCACCCAGGTGTCCCTACTTTAACTCCAAAGTTACTCAGCATTTACTGTGTGAGAAGCTTTATGCCAGGTGATGAAGATGGAAGCCTAGGTCTGGAAGGAGCTCACAAGATAGATGAGTAGGAGGATTCCAGATTGAGGAAACAGCATATGTGAAGGTAAAGAAACATGGAGGAATGTGGAATATTTGGGTACTGGTGAATATGGGACATGTATACCTAATGAATTAGGTCATTTCAGCAGGAAGCAGAGGAACTGGAATGATACTGTCACTGGCTTCCTAAAGAATACAAACTTTAGCCTGTAAACCAAAGAGGAGCCAGTGAAAACCACTCCTGTTCCTCTGCTGCTCCAAGCCTTTTTCATGTCACAGGACACTGCAGAAGCAGTAGGGATGGAGAGGGAGGTATGCAACATGAAATATATTTAGAAGGGAGAAATGACAGGAATAACTAGTGGAATAGAAGGTAGGAGAAAGAGGAGTTAAGAAGGCTCTCAATAAAGGGAAAGATGATAGAGCAGATGTAAAAAACTCAATTTAGATCCCAAGCAATGAAGACCCGAGACAGTCCTTTGGCCCTGGAGCTCCAAGTGCCCCATCTGAATATGGGGATAGTACTGTTCACCCAACAGATGTCAGGAATGAAAAGTGCTCATCGGTGTTAAAGTTCCTGAAAGAAGACCTAGTGGGGCACCTGGACAGCTCAGTCGGTTAAGCGTGACTCTTGATGTTGGCTCAGGACATGATCGCACGGTTTGTGAGATCCGGCAACGTGTTGGGCTGCATGCTGTCAGTGCGGAGCCTGCTTAGGATTCTCTCTTTCCCTCTTTCTCTCTGCCCCTTCCCCTACCCATGCGCATGTACACTCTCTCAAAATAAATAAATGAACATTGTTTTAAAAAAGCCTAGTAAGTAGTAGGTGCCCAATAAATGTCAACTGAATCTGAATTCTAGGAGCAAAAAAAGTTAAATATTGTGCATATTTCAATTTTTAGCAAAACTAGATTTTAAAGTTCCCCTTCAATAATTCCAATATTTCTGTACATTTTACTTCCCTAAAGCCATTATTAACCCCAAGTTTGAACCACTCTCCTATTAAAGTTGTAATCTTATCGTAATTAGAAGTTTAGAAATTTAATGAGTTGAAATGCAGCATGGCACAGATGCCTTATTATACCAACTAGTTAACACAGTATTTGTTTTCTACATTAATTTTACTTGCTAATCAAAAATACTGCTTTCTCCCAAATAACATCAAAATAAAATTGCTGATTGTGCAATGGGAAAACCAACGCCACCACATCTGCAACAAGGCCACTTGAACTGTTTTTCATGAGCTGGCAGTTCCCAGAGAAAACTGAAGATTCCATATACCTTTAAGTCAGTTCTCAAAAATTTAAGTGCAGAAGCCAGGCTTTGTATACTACTAGGCAAATATTAAGGTGGACATGCTAAACATGCCCATGAATATCTATGAATGTTGAACATCATAGGTGATTCACCTTCCTGAGTTAATAAACCAATCTGTTGGAAAAGACTATTTAGGACTATATATGACTGTGTATGTTTCTGGATGTCCACAGCCACCAGATACAGAACACTAAGGAAATCCTGGGGAAAACGGTGTTTCAGAGCCCTTCTATTAGAACAGCCTAGGTTCAACGTAAGTTACTCTTATCTCTTCAACTGACATGGAAGATCCTCACTGGTCTCCTTGCTTCTCTCTTCTTTCCGCAAACAGGAGCCAATGGTTTAACCAAATCTCATCTGTTTGTGCTAACCCTCTCTTAGCCAACAAGCTTCCAGAGAGCCCCAGTGCTTTTAGCATAAAGCTTTTTCATCAAAATCTTCATAACAGGGACTCTCTGGTTTCAATCTTTTACCATTCCCCTAAAAACCTCAGCCATATTTAACAAACTATTCAGATTACAGATTTTATAATATATGTACATATGTAGTAAAAACTATATAAAGGTATTTATTTATATATCTTTTCAATCAATAGAGCCCTAATTTGTATATAGTATTCCACTAGTTAAAACAGGTAAAAAATTAGGAGTAGGAGGCTCAGAGTCTAAAAATCATTAGAAAACCCCTGTCTGACTTAACACATTCTCTCACACTTGTCTTTTGGTTTGTGCTTCTGGTTTTCCTTTTGGCTTCACCTCTGCCTTTAATGACAGCCAGTCCTTTCAGGCTCAGGTTAGGTTCTGTTCCCAGAGCACCTATCTATCTGTATGGCGACTGTGGCACTTGTCACCCTGCAGTGCAAGTTCTCCATCTAAAGGCACACACCGAGCTTTGCGTCCGTTTCCCTGGCCCCAAGGACAATGCAGGCTGCAGATGTGCTGAATGACTATCAGCACTTATGGAACTTCTCAGCTACAGAATGCACACTTTAGGAGGCATCAAAAAGGCAGCGTAGAGTTTTGGCACGTTACTTTATAAAGATTCAGAGATTATTTCCTCTCCCTTCCTTTCTTCTTTTCAATCTAATTAATCCTATTTACTCTGCTGTCCCCACTCAAAAGCAATGATAAATCTGAACTTACTCTCTTCAACTTTTAAAAAAATGTGTTATACTTTCTTGCCCTTTTACCCTTCTTATTTCCTTAAGTTTTTTTTGGTAAAATAACACATACATATAAAGGTACACAAAATATACACATACAGCTTAATGAATAAAATGAATACATGTGTAACTAGCTCCTAGGTCGAGAAACAGAACAGTCAACTCCTCCCTTCAAAGACTTCCTTCCCACTCTCCTTCATTTTAGATGACTGTTATTGGGGAGAGTACAGGAAAACCTCACAGAGTTTTTGGGATCAGCCCCTGAATTAATATCCCTGAATGATCGTGGGCCAGGGCAAAAAAGAGGCATCAAGTTGAATCACTATATTGTACACTTGAAACTAATATAACACTGTATGTTAACTATACTGGAATTAAAATTAAAAAAATAAGTTAAAATAAAGACATTAGGGGCTGTGTGGGGGGGGGAAATAAAAGAGGCATTAAGATGTCAGAGTGTATGTGTATTTGTATCTGTGAGTGTGAGGGAATGCTCACACAGGTCAGGGCACTGGTTTAAAACAATCCTAAAAGGCAGGGTAAACCCGCACTCCTAATGGTAAACATTTTCAAAGTAAAAGCATGTTTTTACTAAGCAGACACAGTACTTTGCTGCTCCTGGCTTACACCAAACCTTAATAAGAAACCACATAATTTTCAGGACATAAGTTTCAAAACAGTATGAATTTAGACCAGTTACCATCAACCCCATTGTGGGTAGGAAAGATGCTCTAAGTGAAAAATTGGCATTATGGGGTTGCACAATCCCAGCCACCCAATAAACTCATTCCATTCAACCAGAACAGGGGTTCTCTCTGCTCACAGCAGGCATCCAACAGGGTAGCACATATATGCTCTCTGAGTGAGAAAGCAACACCTTCTCACATACAACCCCCTGGAGAGAGATGGGAAGGGGGAGAGGGGAGGACTTTACACCTGCAAACTCCTAACTCTATCAGCACTAGGGCTGGGAAAAACAGCACATATTAAAAAAGGGGGTAGGAGGGGTGGGAAGGATTCCTGATAAAGCCAGTAATTTTCGAAAAAGGATATTCTTAAGCCATTTTTTCTTAGAAGATGAGTAAGTTTAATGATTCAACATCCAAGTCTTTGTCTTCCTCATGGACTTTAGTCAAGCCCGAATGACTATAAGCAAACTGCTTCAAAGTGCAGCTGTCAGAACTCTTATTCTTCTTGGTAGAAAAACACTATATGCACAAAATATATGTCATATTAATTAAGGCATCTCAACTTCAAGTATCTGTCCCTGGGCCTTTAGATAATCAAGATGACCACTAAAAATAGAACAGTGGCATCTCAAATGGGGCAGACATGAGCCACGCCCAATCCTAAGAGACTCCTGTGAGATGTGAGCTGGGATGCACATGTGTTTTGCAGTACCACTGAATATCCATCTAAATGTAGCCATATGTTTTCAGTTTTTCTGTATGTCCTATTCAGCCTAGGAAACAAAATAACTAACAGACCTATAACTCTTGGCTCAGCTCATCTTGAAAATCCAGTTAACTGCCTAGCTGACTGAGGTCTGGTGGGAAAGAACTGTTCTCCAGGTCTAAAAGAACGGCTGCTTGCACCGAAATTCCATGAGTTTCATGATGAACATCTTGATTTTTTTTTTCAGTTTCCCCCTCACCAAAAGTAAGCCAGCTCTGTCTGTCAAGATGCCCAGGCTGTGTGGCAGCGGTGTCAAAGGCTGCCATTTGCTTGAAGGCACTGCCATCTGCAGCAGTAAAACATTTTGTCTCCGGAAAATAAACACATCTGCCTTTGCCAGTGTCCTCCCACTGTGCCACCCATCTGGAGCAGGTGAGCTGGAAGGCAAGCCTGGGCATGGTGAGACGGGGGTGAGCAGAGGAGGCAAGGCCTCCAGGGAGATGGCACTTGGAGGAAGAAGGTAGTGCTGTGTCATGTCACATCCTGCTAACCACATTCGCCAAAAAGCATGCGAAATTACCCTTGTTAGTGACATTTTAATCATATGCAGCAAATGGCTGGTTGTGTTACAGGACAAGACCTGTAAAGTGAAGGTTTCACCAAGGCCATCTGCTCTCCAGGTCACATGACCTCACTGATACCAATAAACACATGACATCTTTGTGCCAGCCTCCAAAGGCAAGATGACAATAACTCTAGTGGTCAGACAGAGGCTCAAAGCAACAGGATTCTTCTAGGACAAGACCACACTATATGTGACTACTATAAAGCAGACTAAACACACTCAAATTGAGGCCAAGTACTGGGACAAGTCACGGTCACTTTTAGAAATGACTAATATCTGAAATTCTTTCCTACATACTCTTTACCTTTCCCTGAAAAAATAAATTCAAGTCTGCTTATGGTCTTGACATTAGATCTTTAAATTACACCATTTGGGGGCTAGAAGAAACCATACAAAATTATCCAAATTCCCTCTTTCTCCCAAGGTATTTTAACTAGCTCACAAGAGAGCTAGTGCTAAACCTCCTGAGGCAGGGCTCTTTCAGTTATACCACTGGTTTTCAAACTTTGGTGGGAAGGGGACAGTGAAACCTTTTTGTTTGTTTGTTTTCAAATAAAATTGTACATGGAATCCCAATATATAAAATAGATGAAAGTTACGTTGACCTATATGAAACACAGCTAACATTTCACTATACTGCTCTTCTTTGTGACTTTTCTAAGGCAACTTCATGAAATAGTTTGAAAACCACCACACCAGGCTGGCTGATATTTTCCCAACTCATTATTTCCATTTTTTAGGTGTATAGTCCTATTAAAAAATAAATTACCAAAAGCTCACCAAGTACTTGGCAGAAAGGTTCTATGAAAACACTTTGGCCAGTGAGTAGCAGTAGTAAAGCCCTGAAGACTACATACCATGAAGGGCAGCATTCTACTCTAAACCTTGCCATGAAACTCCACATTCCCCAAGGATATCAGATTTGGCTGGTTCATACCTAGGCCTCACCTTATGTAAAATGGAGATCAGGGTGGATAATAACAAATAATTTTAGGGCATTCAAATAGGCTACACCAAATGTGCCATTTCAAGCAAGAAATAGCCCCATTACTTATCACTCTCCCTTCTATAGCCCATTAATCAAATCATAAGGAGAATTTAAATAAGCATTGTGCAAACTATGCCTAAAAGTCATTACAAAATTTTCAAAATAATCCTATTAAAATCCAAATAGCATTTTCTTTTATTTTTTAATGTTTATGTTATTTTTGAGAGAGACACACACACACACACAGAGTGTTATAGAGAGGGAGACACAGAATCTGAAGCAGACTCCAGGCTCTGAGCTATCAGCACAGAGCCCAATGCGGGGCTCGAACTCACACACTGTGAGATCATGACCTGAGCTGAAGTCGGACACTTAACCAACCGAACTACCCAGGCACCCCTCCAAATAGCATTTTCTTAATGAAGACGTCAGTTATTAAATACTATTTTCCAGAAGATATCATTCACTCATTCAAAATATATTTTATTAAACTAATGGCAAAGTCTCAGTTCTTGTAATCTGCCACATTTGATTGTTCCTTCCTTCTAAACAGATGAAAGTGAGACTCAGCAAACATAAGGGA
Source organism: Acinonyx jubatus (assembly GCF_027475565.1). Lineage (NCBI taxonomy): Eukaryota > Metazoa > Chordata > Mammalia > Carnivora > Felidae > Acinonyx > Acinonyx jubatus. The sequence goes on from NC_069381.1 coordinate 26,982,678, forward strand.
CTTAGTCAAGATCACACAAACTAGTACATAACAGAGAACACATCAGAACTCTGTGATTCCAAAACCTATGCTCAAAGAAGCCTCTTAAGTATTTGAAAGTGGGGAGTCAAACCCATAGCAAAAAGCCTAATAAGCCTTTTTCCTGCTCCCTGGTGTATATGGAGGAGAGCAACTTAAATGTACACATGTATTTAAATAAAAAGCTAGAATGAATCCTCTAGATTCCCCTCTCCCCATCTGTGTGGAGTTTTTTTTCCATCTTTTCCTGCTAACCTCATCTTTAATTCTTACATGGTGAAGTAATATCCATTCAATAAAAATATTTTTTAAAGTTTATTATTTATTTTTGAGAGAGAGAGAGAGAGAGAGAGAGAGAGAGAAGGGGGAAGGGCAGAAAGAGAAGGAGAGAAAATCCTAAGCAGCATTTGCATGGTCAGCACAGAGCCTGACATGGGGCTTGATCTCAAAGTGTGAGATCATGACCTGAGCTGAAATCAAGAGTCAGACACTTAATCAACTGAACTACCCAGGCGCTCCTCATGAAAAATATTTTAATGCAATTCCCTTCCAGTATATAAATGTATAATAACATTTTCAGTGGTATCTGTGGATCAACTGGATGACATTTATTCAGCAAATACTTACTGAACACCTACAATGGGCACATATTTATACGTTATCTATATAATCCTATACAGAGATCTTGACACATTTAATAGAACTGGAAATTTTATGCTTCCCCAAATGCACAAACATACTTATATGGTAGTGCAGTAACTAATAAGGGAGACAGTATGAAAGAGCATGGTATTTGGAGTTAGAATCTTACCTCAGACTTTTACAGGCTATATATGTGTCTTTGGTATACCTGGACACATAACAGACTCTTTAAACTCTTTATTAACCAGTCTTAATAGCCTTGTAAGTAAAATGGGGATAACATTCATCTTTATGGTGTCATAGTAAGCATTAAATAAGGTCACGTATATATCTAGAATAGCGCTGTCCAAGAGAACCTCCTATGATGACGCACATGTTCTATATTGGCAATGTCCAATATGGTAGCCACTAGCCACATGTGGCTATTGAGCACTTGAAAAGTGGCGACTGACTGAGGAACCAAATTCTTTTTATAGAAACAAAAGTTTATTTCTCATTCAAAGTCCAAGAAACTCTCACGTAGGAACTAAATTTTAAATTTTATTTAATTATTTATAATTGTAATTGCCATATATGACTAGTGGCTACCAAACTGGACTGTGTTGATCTAGACCAAAGCCCTGCACATATTAAATGATCAATGTTGGTTTATTGCTATTTTTCCTATCCATATCAATAATTTTTTATATCCTCCTCTTTACCAGCAAATCAGTTCAACTAAAAAAGCACAACAAAGAATCTCATAAGAAATTTATACCTATTAAATTGCTTCTTCAACCAAGCAGCAATAGCAGCACAGAAACAAGTGATTTATTAGTCATACGCACCACACACTGTGCTAACAGCTTTGCATGATTACTTCATTTAATCTTTATAATAATTCTGTGAAGTAGGTGCTATTATCTGTAAACAGAGAAATTAAGCTTAGAATCTGTCCAAAGACACAGCTAGTAGTAAGTCAGTGAGCACAGATTTAAACTGAAGCAGTCTAATTCCAGAGATGGTGCTTAACCACAATGCTAAACCTGCCTGCATCTTGAAGAACAAGTTTATTTAAAATTCATTATGTACTCTGCAATAAATAAATGTCCTCCCAACCAAATACCACCCCCAGACACACACACACACACACACACACACACACACATGGAGCAACTTAGAAATCAAACAATCTGAGCTACAGACACAAAGTTATACACATGGTAACTGGCTGACCCAAAATAAGTCTCATGTGTGAGTGTACACATGTACTAAATCTAGTGACTTTGCACTTATTAGGAAGACTAAAAAAAATATCATCTTTCTCCCCAGAATAAAATGACTAAAACATAAACTTGTATTTTGGAACAATCTAACTTGATAGAAGGGTGGCGAGCAGAGACTGGACTCAGAACCACAGGCAGTCTGTCAATACTTACTAGAGCCCTACACCACTGTCTACAAGGGATATTTATTTGTTAAGACATCAAATGTGTCTGCTAGGAGATTAACCAGATCCAATGCATTTGCATGAAGCGCATTGCCACTCTTATCTCAGTTCTAAAAGGAGCTTAATTTACTTAATGTCGGCTATACTTATGACAAAGTATTTATTGTGCCCAAAGCTGGAATTCTTATCCCAGTTCTGCCTGACAAGTCACAGGAATATTTCACACAGCAAGCCACAGTATGCTGTGGTATTATCATATACTACAGGAATTTCTGAGTGGCGGGAAAGCTCGTATCTGACCCATTTTCCTCTCTCACAGAGCAGTGAGCAAGAAAAGGCCAATGACCTTTTACCCCGATCAGAACAATGTAGGTAAATTTGTCTCCTTCCCACCATCGTATCTCTAGCTTCTCTTCAAATCTCACAATCCTTATGTTGCACAAGCCCCTAGGCCAAAGGTAACACTGAGAAAAAGAGGCTCTATTTATTAAGAAGTTCTCAATCCAGGGTTATTAGGCACTAGAAAATAAACTCCTTTAAAGACCTGTAATAAGTAACTTAAAAAAAAAAAAATAACACCTGTATTGTTTAGACTCCTGTCATAACTCAGCTTAAGCAAGTGCCGATGAAACTAAAACCATAATAAAAACATGAATAGTGCTGATGTTCTAGAAACACTACCAAAAAACCAAGGAGCTGATGTAAGGCAGAACAGTCAAGTAATTATGGCACCATTAGAGTAGCTCTGCTGACCTGCTGGGTGACCTGTAACTAGTCCCTTTGCCACTTTATGCCATTCATTCTGTATCAGTGACAGAGAATTAACTACTATGTATCTCAGTGGAATAGTGAGTAGATTAAATTATTAAGCAAAATGCTTCAGGCAAAAGTCATATGAATGTTAAATATTATGATTTACAAGCATTCATTTTCCTAGCACTCCTGTGGGGTTAGGAAGTTATCTCGATTTCATAGATGAGTACACAGGCACAGGGGGTAAGGTCACATGGTAAGTCTCCATTTACTTAGTCCCTGTGGGAAGGGAATAATACACACCTTTAGCAATCACATGAACTTTCTTGGCACATCCTACACAATCTTTAATACATTCAATCCTTAACTTAATGTTGCCATCTTTTAACATGCTGTTGCTAGAACCAAAACAGCTCTAAGATAGCAACAAGGCCAAAGTAAGTGAAGATGAATAATTCTGTGTGCTATGGCAAGAATAATCACAGAAAGACAGATAATCTCAAGGTGAAATGTGCATTGTTATTTTCAAGATCTCACCTCCACTACCATGTAAGAACTTTTAGCTGTAGGAATTAAGAATCATGGTTTGCTATGAAAACACTGATGAAAATTTTTAAAGGCTATCTCAGGCCTTCATGTTGGTGTGACCCATCCAAATTCTCTGTGAATGTATTTTCCCCTCAGGCTTTAATTAGCGAATATGCAGAAAAAGAAAACAAATCCAAACAGCCTGAAGAGTGAATAAGTACCAATAATGAGAAGGACTCAGGAGGTCCAAAAAAGGGCAAAACTACTACTATATAATAGGAATGTAGAAGAAGCACAGAAGATTTTTCTGCTCTCATGTAAGCCTACTTGCTATACTGCTTACCCGACTCCGAAGACAGTCAGCCAGGTTTCGGCGTGTGAAATTAGCTGCTGCTGTGGGAGACAATTCATAACCTGGTCCAAGAGATAAAAAGTCATAAGCAGAAGAAATAACAGCACCCCAAATCATCCCACTACTCCTGTTCTTACATCCTTCCACCCTCTGTACACCCAGAGTACATAAAGTACACAGAACGAAGAGTATAATCCTACTTCTTGTCTGTTTCCCCACACAACAGTTGTGAAATAGCTGGTTAGTACTGACAGTGATTCCTGGCCACAACACAGAACCAAGGCAACTATTCTATGGTGAGATCAAATGCACAGCCTTGCTTAAGCTGATCATTCATCAATAGACTGTGGTTTCCTCTACAGAGAGGGGTACAAATACACAAGCATTAGGAAAGAAAAGAACGAGGTCTCAAGATGCTGATTTTTAAAGTTTATTTAAAAAGGATATTGGGAAAAGAGAGGCTGGAAGTTAGGACTGCCTCAGTCATATTTCATAACATTTTCTTTTAAAAAAAATAAGTAACTTTATTAAATGATTTTCAAAAGTACAGGCCACAGAAAAACACATTTCCATCACTATCTACAACATTTTTAAAAAACAGAGTATCTCAAGCATAAAACCTCTAAAAAGAAAGTTGTAATGACAACAAAACTACAGCCCAGAGAAATGCCATCAGGTATGTGTTTAATAATGCACTCACTTTGGAACTTAACCCCCCAGTAAAAAGGGACTAGTGCCAAAACCCAAGAATGATCCAAAACTGAGCAGCCCCATGCAGGAAATGCCAGTTTGGAAAGACAGACAGCATGTGGTTAAATTATTCCCTACAACAATTCAAACACCAGTGTTACAGCAGGTAAGATTTAGATTAAAATTCTAACAAATATTTATTGAACAGCAATTATGTTTCAAGGTCTATGCTACGTGCTTTCATATGTTATTGAATTTCATGCTCACAACAAGCCTATCAGTACCTATTAAATTATAAGGGGAGCAACTCTGAACAAGCAGGAATACTTTGCAATTCTCCACCTAATCCCCTAAACACCACTAAGGATTTTACAGTTATTTTAAAGGCAGAAAGGTCTGATTCCTATTTATATATAGATTTTTCTTCCTTTCCCTTATTTTATCTCAGTTCTCAAACTTTAATATGCATTAAGAATTACTGTGCAGGGTTATATACACAAAACTGCATCTGACAGGTAATTTAAGATTTTCAAGGCAATTTTAACCATACACGACTTTTGTTTTCTGCACTGACTTTCAAGTCCAAAACCCATGTAACAAGCAACTCTCTCAACTGGTTTACTCTTCCTCCCCCTCCAATCATGAAATATTGCTGCAGCTACCGTACTTGAGAGACATTATTGGCTTCCCTCGCCTGCCATGTAGGCAGAAAGTAGAGCCACTAGAAAAAAAAATTCTTGAAATACTCTCAACTTGCCTAAACCTAAGTGCCATGAGCTTCAGGTTCCTTTTTCATCTTTGAATTCTCTGTGGTACTAGCCAGAGTGCTTAAGACAGAGGAGGCCCTCAAAAATATTCATGGAACTGAATGTATGATGCTAAATTTACTACCTAAAAAACTACATAATTGGGTCATATGCAGCCATTTTATACATTGATATTCAAATTAAGTTCTTTCACAGCTCCATATTATACCAGTGCTGTGTCTAAGTGTATTAAACTGTAAAGTAACTGAAGGTCTTTCCTGCTAGTGACACTATGAACTTTCCTGGATAATAGGGCTAGTGGCAGTATTATTTTATAATAATGCTTTGCCTAATGAGGAAATCCTACTGAGGAATCCTCTAACAAGGATTAGAGCTCATTAGTCCCAGAGGAAACTCACAAAAATCCTAATTATCTTCCTAGACACGAATCTACCAGAAAGGCAAGGCAGAACTCTTTTTGATGGTAAATCTCCCACAATTACACAGAGCTTTAAGTTCACAAGCATTTTACATATTATTAATTAATATTATTATTATTATGATCTCATTTTAGAGATGAGGAAAATAAAGGCCCAGAGAGGATAAGTAACTTGTCACATTAAAAAAAAGAATAGTAAAACCAAGTTCAACTGAGGTCTTTTAGCTTTGAGGTTCAGCCATACCTTAGCTCAAATAACATCCTCTGAAATACCTAACACTTAAAAAGACTGATACTACCATGTTCATCTCCAAGGTGGCCCTCGAGTATCAGTGGTATAATGGTTCTCTTTTCTGCTCCAGGATTTTTACATAAAATCTTCAGGATCAGAAGGAGAGTCTAGTTAAGGTTTTAAAAGTAGGAAGATTCAAATAAAAACATGGCCACGTTGGTCTGCTCATATGTAGAATTGCCAGTAGAGAGTATTTGTTTTTAGTTCAGATTTAAAGACAAATCAACCAAAGTTACATTCCAAGTATTACCCACCATTTCTCATCTTATAAAGTTGCACATTTTTCTGAATATATTCTGCAAACTGTACAGTGTCTCCAGCCTCTCCAACACACAGAAGTAAGATTTTTTCACTCATCTTAAACATCTTGTCATGATCTGCTCAAAGAAAAAAAATAGTGTTAAAAATTACCTCATCAGAAATTTACTGCTATCACACAGGAAGCCATAAATATAGTTTATCAATCACTATACTGAATAATTTTGCTAATCACTGTTTTTAGAAGACTTTAAACATTTTTAAAGTTTATTTATTTATTTTGATAGAAAAAGTACGTGTGAGCAGGGGAGGGGCAGAGAGAGGGAGAAAGAGAATCCCAAGCAGAGCCAGACACGGGACCATGAACTGCAAGATCATGAGCCAAAATCAAGAGCAGACATGCAACCGACTGAGCCACCCAGGCAGCTCTGTTTTTAAAAGACTTTAATGGGCAACTATATTAATTACTCTCTTTCACTCTCCATGTTAAACCCATTGGTGTATTTTATTAAGGTCAATCTCAGTTGAAGAATATATTTGAAGGCCAACCATTGAAAATACAGTTAAATACATTTAAAGGCATTTGAAATGCAAAAAAACAGAACCTTTAAAGAAATTGAAGGAACGAAGCCAATGGCCATTATCTTTAGGTTCATGATTACAAAGCCCTGCAATGCCTCTACAAATACAAATGTTAGTTATTTTGTTTATACACACACAAAAGCACAGATGAAGAACCAGTGCTACAATGAAAATTAAGGAGCCCTCTTGAGAAAGAACAAAAAAAATCAACTGAGAATACAAATCACCTTAAAAAGTAAATCAACATCATTTCCAAAGCAAAGAGAAAATTAAAATGACTGCCAGAGCAAAAATGCTAATAAATATTTTAACACTAAGCTATTTAAAAATAACCTCAAAAATCCCAAAAGTCTAATCTTACCTAGTTGAACCACAACCATTCAGATTACACAGATAAACAAATACTCATATAGCAATTAGTGCCTGAGGAAGAAAACCCCATGTTCGGCATGTAGCTTCAGAAAAGGCCCAAATGTCCCTATCCCACTCTCACTTTCACTTTCCATTTTTCAAATAGTGCTGAATAATCTTCCCTGGGAGTCAGGTTTGAAAGCTATTTGAAAGCTTCTGAAATGCCAAAGTGCCTTAATAAGATTTAATGAACAAAATGCTACAGTCAAGTTATTTTACAAATGTTTGAGTTGTAGAACCGTAAGACTTCTTAGACTGAAAAAAAAAATCACACAAACTGTACCTGCAGATAGTATCAAACTGCCTTGAAACTCCTACACACACACTTTTATTCATTTATTATAGGCTACAGAAGACTCAAAGACTGTTAGTTTGCAAACTTGGTCATAAAAACAAAAAACAAACATATATGGATATATTACCTTTCCAAAGAAAAAGGACCAGAAGAGTATTAGATGCCACTGGCATCTAGGTTCTTGCCAGTGGCAAGAGTATGCACAATTTTTATTTCTTTCTTCGTGCTTGTTACCATTTCTTAAAATGCCTATACTGGGGCACCTGGGTGGCTCAGTAGGTTAAGTGTCCAACTTCGGCTCAGATCATGATCTCTCAGTTTGTGAGCTCGAGCCCCACGTCAGGCTCTGTGCTGACAGCTTGGAGCCTGCTTTGGATTCTGGGTCTCCCTGTCTCTCTCTGCCCCTCCCCTGCTCACACTCTGTCTCTCTCTCTCTCTCTCTCTCTTAAAAATAAATAAATATTAAAAATGAAATAAAATGCCTATACTAAACCTGCATCATTTTTATAAGAAAACATTAATAAGTTTGCATTATTTTCACAATGAGAAAAAAAGGTGTTCTTATTTTGGAAAGAGAAAAGCTTGTTTACAAAGAATTAATGTCACATTTAGGAGAAATGCTAAAATTCTGGGCAGTAAACTGTTCAATTTTTAAATGAACTTAATTTAATATAAGGCCAAAAGTGTTTTTTAAGCATCTATTGTGTGTCCAGTGAAGAGCAAAGGGAGATGTTATAGATGCCAATAGCTCCCTGAGGAAACAGCCTATGTAGCACTAGGGAATTTCTAATCCTTGACAAAGAACTTACAAGATCCACATACATGAAACAAATGAGACAACAAAATGAAGAATACCAGTATACAATACTGAGAAAAGCCAACTGTACTAGAACCCAAAATCTTGGGTTGATTGATTGATTGATTGATTTTAAGTAGGCTCCATGCCCAACATGGGGCTTGAACTCATGAATGACTAACTGACTGATTTGTTTGTTTGTTTGTTTGTTTTAAGTAGGCTCCATGCCCAACATGGGGCGTGAATTCATGACTCGTGACCCAGAGATCAAGAGTCGCATGCTCCCCCAACTGAGCCAGCCAGGTGCCCCAGTAGTCCCTGGTTATAATCTGGGCTCGGCACTCTGAACTTGGGCCCTAGTTTTCAAGTGTACAAAATGGTTATACTATCACTTACCCCTACCTAACTCATAGGTAGGGTAAACTGTACATGCACAATATTATTTTACTCAGTATTAGACAATGTAGTTCAGATTACACATGCTTTATGAATTCAGGGGAAAAAAGCACTCTGTGTGGGCTGAAGTGCTCTGAGTAATTTAAAAGTAATTCTATACAGACCAGGAGACAAGAGACATGAAATGTGGCATATAACCAAACCGAAGACTTGGGGCATTTTCATAAGCAAGCAATCTCTGGGAAACATCTTCTCTCTATCAAAATATCACAAAGTGACAAACCAAAAAAACAAAAACAAATAACTGATTGGAAGTATCATTCTTACTTTATACTTGGAGAAAATAAATCCCAAAAGGTTACTCATTTTCAGCATTCTTGCTTACTCTACATAAGTTCCTTCATGAAAGATAGGGAAAAGTCCTCATAGAATTCCAAAGCTCCTATCATAAAACATTTTATACCTAGAAAAGACTATAGGAAAATTAGAATTAAATGCAATTATTTCCAACTATTTTTCAAGAACTAACTCAAACTCATCTTTCCTCCATGCCACAGTGACCTTTCTTTTTTCTGAATACCCTCAGGCTTCACTCCTGAAATCATTAAAAACTAACCTAATATTGACTACCTATCCTTCTTTTATCATACAAAATCATCTTGTAGTACCTATTTTCTTATTTTCTTAATGTCTTAGACCCCTGTGAGGATTATACAGAATACCTGTAAAGGTACGACTTCATTACTGTTCTACCTAAACAATACTTCCTGCTAAAATCACCTGTATATCAAAGGTCTTAGTATTCAAAATAATGGACAGATTTACTCTCAAAACAAGCTGACTCTTTCAGAAAGCATGATTTACAAATAAAACTTCTATAAACTGATCATGGAATTTCAAGTCATCTGACTTGAGGAATAATCCAATTCATACCATAGATGTCTAACAAGTCACTTGTAGGTCTCTCTTCTTCAAAAAGAACAGAATTCAAGCAAAGTCCCTCAGAGTTTTTTCCATCTCCCCAAGTGGTAACAGCCTGACAATCAGAAGCCTGTCACCTCTAAAAGCAGTGATGGGCACATACTTCCCGAATTAATCATTTTTCTTTCCTTAAACCAAAGATTAACTATAGCCTGCCTTCAAAGCTTTACCTAATCTCCACAACCTGAAAGAATCTCTTCTTCTGAACTACCTAAAAACAATTTCTTCGTCCTCTGCGCTACAGGACAAGTTTGCATTTTTATATACACAGCATAACTTTCTAGCTTATACTAGAATTATTTGTACACACATCTGAGTCCCTTATTAAATTGTAACTTCTTTTAAGATACAGGCCACATCTTATTCTTCTTCACATCCCTTCAACACCCAGCACTGTAATGGGCAACACAGGTACCCAAAACCTATTTGTCAAATAAACATTAAGCCATCTGAGCCGAAGCATAATACTCTTTCAACAGTAGCATGTCTATGATCAGTCATGAAAAGACACCCTTAGATTCAGCAGATCAACAACCCAAATCTTTCAAAAATTATTAAGTACCGACTATGGGGAGACAGTATAGTACAATACTTGTGGGCAAAAGATCTGAGTCAAACTGCACTGGTTTCAACCCGGGTTCTGCCTCTTGTGGCCTTAGGCAAGTTTCTTAACCTCTAGGCCTCAGCACAAACAGCTGTTAAATGACGATATACTAATGTCTATCTTAAAAGTTTAAATGAATTCATATAAATCATTACTTAAGTACTTAGTATTATCACTACTACCTATTTGTCATTGCACTAAGCATTTGCACCAAACTTTTTCACTCAATTCTCCCAACAAGCTTGTGAGGTTGGTATTACTAACCTGACTGAACAGATGAAGAAATCTGGGCACTGCGAAATAACTTGTACAAGGTCACAGAGCAAATTAAGTCAAAAGGCTCCAAACCCCGAACTCCACTAACTACTTAATACTTAAATACAAAGAAAACTTGGCCGCCAGTGCCCTGGAAAACCGGAAAAGGAGGATCAGGGCTGAGAAATGGGAAGAAACAGGCAGCGGGAGGGAAATGCCAAGTTTCTAGTCCCACACACAGTCTCAGTCTCCCCAGGATCTCACCTTATACCACCAGGAAACTAACCTCATTAGTAGCGACAACAGGAAAACTTTATCAAAGATTCGGGGGTCTAGGGACCCTGGTGCCCGGCAGGTGTTTGAACACATAAAAACTGAATTCCCACAGGCAACTCACCCAGCAAACATCTAACGAAGGCCAGAGCAGAGCACTGACCTAGGAGCCTTAGGAGGAGCGAATGCCAAGGCCCTAGGCCAGTCTGCCCGTCTCCTCGTTCCAAAAACTAAGCAAGTCCAGAGCAGGGCACGCGGGATTCCACCTCCCAGTCCTCCCTGGTGCTCACCCAACCCCCTACGAACTCCGTCCGACTGCCCCCAAACCCAGGCCGGCCGGGCCTCCCCTGTTTCTTCTCACCGTCCTTCATCTGGACAATGCTGCTAGCGGCCACTTGGTCGGAAGCGACAAGGACATAGTCGGGGCCCTGGATACCGATGAGGTACTCCATAGTGGCGGGAGGCCGAGAGGACAGAGCGTGGGATTCGCCGGCTTCCCGGCCTCACCGGTGAGACAGCACCGCCGAGCGAAGATTTCGCGTGACACTAACCGCGCGACCGCCCGGGCCTCCGGCGCGTTCGGATGACGCCCAATTGTCGCGAGAGGTTGTAAAGTGGGCGAGGCTTTGGGCGTCTTCCTGTGTTCGCTTTTGGCCTGGGTCTCACGCAAATCTGGTGTACGGGCTGCTTGCTTTATGTAACGTCCAGTTTCTTTATTTATAAACTGAGTTTAAAACTCGCTTGGGAATGAGATCATGCGCTATATGTAAAGCTCGGAGCACGTGTGGGGGCTGAAATGGCATGCATCCCTCGATGGCTCTTTCCCTTCGCTCGGTAAAATATCTCCAGAAACTCCTTTCTCTGAAAGCCAGGTTACAGAAAAATGAACTTGACGAGAGCCCTATTTATGTGTTTTACAAAAATAAAATATGGTTGAGTTAAAGCTCTAAGCATGAAGAGTAATTATCAAAGATCTATTTACAGATATTCCAACTTCAAATTACATGCAATTGTTACTTCTGGCAACAGCGGCTTGAAGGCAGGAATTTCACTTTTAATTTTAATCACATCTGTATTGCTTGAATGTTTTGCACTGCTCATGTATTATCCATTTCTTTTGAATATGGAACAAGCATGGCCATGTCTTTATATCTTGAAGTCATTCTGGGAAAAGCTGAAATATTTTATGATTAGTTTCTGACGTTCACAATTTGGTCTTCATGCCAGCCCTACTGGCTTCCCAAGAAATGACAAAACAATTCCAATTCTATTTCCAAGACAACTGTGCAATTCATTTGCTTCTGCAGAAATCTGTAGTCCTTACTCTCTTCAGAATGTTTCTTCCAGCTCTCTGCCTGTGAAGGAATATAAAGCCTGAGGAGTTAGGGGCAGCCCATCTATCATGAGATGGATGCCAGGGGCAAGTGAGGTCATTAAGTCAACTGTACTGCTGAGAACACAGATGCATCCATCATCCTAGAAAGATTCTTTTCTTAAGCACCATTGTGGGGAGTCTCCCTCCCAACCCCCTCTCTCTTTGTGTGTTTGTGTGTTTTTTAACTGCAAAGAGTACACAGTTGTACTATATACACAAATCACACAAGAAATGAAGAGTTAAATATCTCTCTTCCCACCAGGGATAACTACCCACTAGATGTCTGTATCCTTCCAGACCTTTTTTCCTTTGCACATACCAATATTCATTCATTAATTCACAAAAACTGCAGCATTCTGAATTGGAAAATCCAATTTTTAAAATGGACCCCCTCCTCGCAAAAAGCTCCAAGGATATTTTAAGTTGTATCTTCATTCTTCCTCCCAGGACATCTCCTCTAGTTAAGTCACACTAGAGATTCTCTAACTTCTTGTTGGTATGGAAGAAAATAGATTTTCAAGACCCAACTTGTGCTATCTCACCAAGAATCAGGGAGGAAACTTTCTTCACTTAAAGCCTTAGAATAACTGAGTCTCAAAATTAGAGAAAGTGTCTGTAGAGGTTCCAGAAACAGCATGATGTAGCCAACTTTTTCAGTAAATAATTTCAAATATGTAGGTGAAACAGTATCTGTCACAAGTACTCAATGATGGTATTGTAGTGTGAAAGCCGCCATAGCCAATACATAAATGAGCAAGCATGGCTATAATCCAATAAAACTTTATTCACAAAAATAAAAGGTGAGGGGGAAGAGGAGAGGTGAATTTGGCCCATGGGCTATAGTTTGCAGAACCCTCATATAGTGGGAGGCCTGTAAGTCAACACCTAACTCTGGTCCCAGCTCTACCTCTTCCAACCTTGGTGCAAAATTTATTAAGCCTCAATTTCCCTATTTACAAGAGGGACATTTAGAAGAGAGATTGCTTTGTATTTCTCTTGAGATGGGAAGGAGATGCAGGTTTGGTTGGTTCTCTGAGTATAAGGAACCATATCTAGATCTAGCTCCTTTGTGAACCCTGAGGAGTCTGGCAGGATCTTAAAGAAGAATGACTGCAGTGTACCTAGAGAACATGACCATAATATGGGAAGCTACCAGTTTTGCAAGACTCCCAAGTCCAAGCTTGACATGGAAGCCCACAATCAGAAGACCCTATGAGCTTAGACAGTAGAGTGGGGACAATGACAGAGGGGATAGTAGAGGACTACTTCTAAATATTCAGGAATGTTAGTATATTTGATACTGTTGATGCCCTGTCAATATCCCCTTTTACCTACCCATGGTAGTTGCTACCCCCCAGCTGCTATAAATGTTGGTTGATAACAAGTCACAACTGTCCCTATCTTCAGAGAATTTCCCTCAACCATATGGGAGGCATCCTTGCCTGGGAGGGTAGGCACACATACCCACCCCCTAGCCAATGACTGATGGACACAAGGATAAAAGGTCAATTCTCATAACTTAAAATGGGATATGATTTGTTCTCCAGAGTTTCCCCCATGGATCAGTCTAAAGCCAGTCTCCAGCCAAGACCACATTCTTGCTTTAGGTTCCCCACCCCTCTACCCCAGCCCTAGCTTGCTTCTGTTACTCCCTTTCTCCTGACAGCAGTTCCCCAATAAATGATTTGAAAAAAAAATCCTCATTCTGACTCTGCTTCTAGGAATTCAAGCTAAAATATTTGGTACCAAAAGTGATCCCAGAAAGCAGTCTCCAAGGGGTTCTGGAGTGAGAACACTCACCAGGTAGATGACAATGAGGCCACCAACGCTGGAAGTAGAAGGAATATTCACAGTCCCAGACCTGCTGTAACACTGCAATTCCTAAGACTTTCACCTGTGTTGAACTAGGATGGGCTATGTCAAAGACATTTTCAGTCATAGACAAGCTGAAAAAATCCATCACTAGAAGACCTGCACTACAAGAAATATCAAAGGAAGTCCTTCAACTGGAAATGAAATTACACTAGAGGAAAGCCTAGATCTACACAAAGGAATGAAGAGCTCTGGAAATGGTAACTCTGTGGACAAATAAAAAGGCTTTGTTTCTTATGATTTAAATGTCTTTAAAGGAAATGTTTTAAAAGGAGAATAATAGCAATGTATTATGGGGTTTGTAACATATTTAGAAGTAAAATGTAGGGCAAAAAAGCACCAACGCCAGGAGGGAAGAAGCTGGAATATATTGCTCTAAGATTCTTATATTATACACAAGTATAGACAATAAGCAAAAGATGTATGCAATAAACCAGAAACAAACACTAAAATAACACAGGGTTACAGTTAATAAGCCAACAAAAGACATAAAATACTCAGTGAATAAAGGAGACAAAATAGGATAAGAAAAAAGAAACAAAAATACATGGGATAAATAGAAAATAAATAGCAAGATGGTAGATTTAAATCCAATGATATAAATTATCACATAAATATAATGATCCAAACATTCTAATTCAAAGCTAGAAATTTTCAGATTAGATAAAAAAGCAAGACCCAACTATATGCTGTCTACAAAATACCCACTTAAAAAATTTTTTTAAAGATTGTATTTTTGGGGCGCCTGGGTGGCTCAGTCAGTTGAGCATCTGACTCTTGATTTCGGCTCAGGTCATGATCTCACAGTTTGTGAGATCAAGCCCTACACTGGGCTCCATACTGAGCATGAGCCTGCTTGAGAGTCTCTCTCTCTCCCTCTGCCTCCCCTCCCCCGTGCCCTCTTGCATGCTTGCTCTCTCTCTCCCTCTCTCAAATAAAAAAAAAATTAAGTAAAAATAAAAAATAAAATAAGACAAAAATAAGCCAAGATTGGATTCATTCCAATGAACATATTTCTGAATGCCAACTAATGAACAGTTACACCCAAATAACCACACTTCTGAACATCCACCAGTCTCTGAATTCTATGCTTTTCCAAAACTCTAAAATCAGCAGTCCACTCTTCTTAGAGAAATTGTGTCTGGTCAGCCTATGTTTAAGTAAGCAATTCATTAAGTTTTGTAGTTTTTGTTTTAGATATTGAGTGGTGGTCTCATCTATTGACATATGGAAGTTTTGAATGGACTCTGAAACAGCATCAGGCTACAATATATGCATCCCTGCCACATGGGCCATTTGACCCAGCTAACTGCATGTTACTAGAGGAGTCTTTGATAAAGGAACATGCCATATGGATCTGGTCATCCACAATGGGAGAGTTGTAACTCAGACTTCTAGAAATCTAGAATAGGGGCATACCATCTTGGTAAAAACTGAGTGTCTGACCACAGGATATCAAATGACGATGTAACTTGAACTTCCCATTATGAGCTAGGTTCTGTCAAACCCACCAGGTTATAAGGTCATGTGGGCTCAGCAGTAATACATCATAAAATAGAAGTGGTACATTTGGGATCAAGTTTGAGCAAGTCCAGAGAGTACAACTAAACTGCACAGTCTGTCAGAGGTAATAAATCCTAACCATCACAAGGAGAGAGGACTGCTGCTACATAATGAGGACATAGAGGAATGTGTTTGGCACTCAGATGACCCACTGGGGCATCTTTTGGTACACCTATGCTCAGTTGAATTATAAATGTGCAATTATAGCCACTGTAGCCTGAAAAGTGTTTGGTGACCAGAAGAACTTAATCCTTAGAGACAAGAGTATAAATATATATCAAGTAATCCCATTGTAGACCTTAAACTTACTCAATGCTATATGTTGATCATATCTCAATAAATCTGGGGGAAAAAAGAAATGAAGGTATGGATCAACTCACCAAAGAGGATCAACTTTCTAAAGGGGAAAGAGATCAAAAATGGGTTGTGCCAGAGGAAGATGATGAGTGTGAATCACAGGTCAGAAACCAAATACAACAACAGAGGCCAAATTTCACTTCACTAACCCTTCTCAGGGTTAGTTTTCTCAGAAAGTATGACCAGTCAGGATCCTGGAGCAGCCATGCCTAGATGGAGTGAATTTAATGAGAGCAGTTAAGTGGAGATTATTGGTAAAAGGGATGGACTGCAGAGAAACTATCAGTGCACACACACCCCAGTCAAGTTGGTTGACAACAACTCACACCTGCTGTATTTGTCATCTTGGGCTACCACAAAAAAAAAAAAAAAAAAAAAAAAGATGCCATAGACTGGATGGCTTAAACAACAGAAATTTATCTTCTCTCAATTCTGCTGATTAGAAAGTCCAAGATCAAGGGACCAGCGAGATTCAGTTCCTAGTAAAAGCTTTATTCCAGGCTTCCAGATGGCTGACTTCTCACTATGTCCTCATATGGCCTTTCTTCAGTGCATGCACACTGAGAGAGAGAGCACAAGAGAGAGCTTTCTTCCTTTTTAAAACTTGAGATATAATTGACATATACCATTGCATTTGTTTTAGGTGTACAACATAATGGTTTGATATATGTATACATTGTAAAATTATTGCCATAATAAGTTTAGTTAACATCCATCACCACACATAAATTATAATTTTTTTCTTGTGATGAGAACTGTTAAGATCTACTCTCTTAGCAACTGTCAAATATACAATATGGTATTATCAGCCACAGTCACCATGTTGTACATTATATCCCCAGGACTTATTTATCTTATATCTCTTCCTATTCATATAAGGCCACTCATTCCATCCTGAGGGCCAAACCCTCATGACCTAATTAAATCCTAATTACATTTCCAAAACCCCATCTCTAAATACCATCAATTTGGGGGGGTAGGGTTTGAATACATTAATTTGGGGGGACACAAGCATTCATTCTGTAAACGCTACCCTTTCTTCTGGAGAACTGTCATATCCCTCAAGTGGGAGGCTGCACTCCACCTGAGTAATAACTAATTGACACAGGGATACAAAGGACTGTCTCTTGCTTCAGTAGGGAACTAATTCTGAGATCCAATTTATGCTCTAGAGCTTTCTTGCAGAATCAGCTGAAATCACATCCTTGCCAACTTTTTACTCCCTGTCTCATCCTGCTTCTCTCACCCTTCCTCCAGAAATGACTCCCCCAATAAAGCACTTGAACAAGAATCCCTGTCTCAGACTCTGCTTCTCAGGAACCCAGAACTTTTATGTAACCTTAGGGAGAAGGAGAGTCCCCCAAACATTTCTGAAATAGAATTTGTTAACCAGAGTAAGCCAATGCTTAAATAATGTTTATCTAATGTAGGAAAATGTTCCACATCTTACATGTGAATGTTGTAAAATTCACACCCATTATGAGTGTATATCTTATTGTCATATAGTTTGTACCACACTTCTTCCAGTAAGTGGATTTACTTTGAAAAAGGTGCTTCTTCCATTGTCAGATGAAAGTCAGCATTTTTTACAGCATTCTTTATCTCACTTTTAAAAAAAATTCCAGTATAGTTAACATACAGGGTTATATTAGTTTCATATGCATAATATAGTGATTCAACAATTCCATACATCACCCAGCGCTTATCACAAGTGCACTCCTTAATTCCTATCACCTATTTCCCCCATCACTCCACTGACCTCCCCTCTGGTAACCATCCGTTTGTTCTCTATAGCTAAGAGTCTGTTTCTTGGTTTGTCTCTCTTTTTTTCCCTTTGCTCATTTCTTTTGTTTCTTAAAGTGAAACAAAACTTATGAGTGAAATCATATGGCATTTGTCTTTTTCTGACTGACTTATTCGGCTTAGCATTACACTTTTAGAACAGTCCACAATTTGACAGGAAGTAGTCTCATGCTAGCAAGGCACCATTTTCTGGAACCATGGTTAATTGAATGACGATTCGCTGACTCAAGATTCTAGGTCTCCTGTTTCATTTACTTCTGCCAGTCGTAGGCATTCAGTTGGCACATTCTGACTGAACCGTCAGTGATGATAACTTCACCTTTGATTCTACCTTTGCCTCATAGACTAGTCACGATGGCCAACCACTTACATTCATCAGTTGTTCTTGGCTTCACCTCTCAATGCTACCTTTGCTTTCTTGATTGCATCTGACATATGCCAGCTGCCCCTCTGGAACAGGTCCTGATACTCCCAAGGTTTTGGGTCTTCTTAGACCCTCTTTGTATAAAACACCCTCTTCTATAGGCAACTCAGATGTCTCATTCTACTCAGCCTTGGTGGTACCTCTGAGGTTATCCACCCCGACTGGGTAAATATTTCAAGTTCACTTTTTTGTCATCCTATTCTATTGGGTATCAGACACCTGAAGTCATAAGCAGCATTTCTAAATCATCTTTATAAATATTTTTGTATGTGTATTTCCAGCCTCTTATTTTTCTACAAAGTATCTTTCTATATCATATCGTTGGCCTTCATGGTATCTACTTTTATTTTAGTCTGGATTTTCATCTTTCCTCATCACATTTCTATCTAGCATTTTCTGCATCAGTTCAGGAAGATTCCTTCCAAACACATATTTCTTAAATGTCTAGAAAATGGTCTCTGCGCTTGCCAATGATGTTTATCATGTTCCAGAAAACCCCATTCCTCCAACTTGGATAGGCAGTGCAACATGATGGTTAAGAACTTGTATTTTGAAATAAAACAAGCCTGAGTTTGAATCCTGGCTCTACCACTCAGGAGCCAGGAGACCTTGACGAAGATGCTCAACTTTTTTGAGTCTGTCTCATTTTCTAGAAAATGGGCAATGGACATGATAGTACTTACCTCATAGAGTTGTTGTGAGGATGAAATGAGATCCAACTGCTTATCCTAGAGCCTAGTGTGCAGTAAGCATTTCATTTCATAAATGATATTACTGTTGTTATTTATTCACCATCTTCAAGAGAAGCTGTTCAATCCCAGAGCTGTTTGGCAGTTATGCAAAGGGCTAAGCAATGCCCAGTATGAACTGTCCATCAGAGCCATCACCACTGTGGGAGGTGGATGTACCAGCACTGCACCATAAGTTCATTACAGAAGAGGTTGGGCCAGAGGGGAGTCAGGCCAGATGGAACACAAGGCACCAAACCAAGGAGAAAAGGGGGGGAAATCTGCCCATCAAAGCCTCAACCGGAGAGGGCAGGGGAAAAGGCCAGGGGTGGATGAGGGTGTATTTGGGGTACACAGAGGAAGGTTAAAATACAAATGGGTGAACTGTGCAGATTGGGAATGAATACCCTGAAAGGCAATACCCTCCCTGACCCAAGACACCCTGAGGTAATAGAAGCAGAGCAAAGGAAAAGAGCCAAGACATATAAGGACCTTCTTAAATTTCAAATTTCCTCTCCTGCTTCCTGACTACAGACCTGGAAAAAAGAAGTTTGGCTTTCAGTTAGAAGACTTTGGAATGAAGCCAGTCCTGAGGAAGAGGCTAAATTGAAAATCAGGGACCTAGAGATGGGCAAACTCTGTGACAGGGTCTCACACTCCGGGCCTTAGTTTCTCCACCTGAAAAGGAAAACTTCTCCCTGGAAAATGCCCCAGTTGTCCCCTATCATTCCTGGGGTGTGTGATTGGCCTAAAACACAAACATCAGGGCTGGCTGGGGTTTTCAGCAACAGGATCCAGCATCTCAGAGACTGTCAGACAAATGACACTTTCCTGCTCCCCTCTCATTACCCCCAGGGACCAGGATGGTCACACCTGCTGATGGCCCCAAACACAACTCTTCCTGTAGGTCCCACAGAAGCTGACACAGCCTCAGTAGATTTTAAGTGGTCCACGATCAGAGACCTGCTGCTGCCTTGTACCATCTGAATCTGACAGCACCATGCACATCACTGGTAAACAGTTGTTATTCACCACCTATAATTGTTTCGAACTCTTGCCCGGAGGCACAGGAATGGATCTAATGCCATTTAGAGAATCCCAGTGGCCCAAGACACCTATAATATTCAATGCAGTGATTCTGGGATCCCATAAGAAAAGTTATAGAGGACTTTCGAGGACTCTGCACAAACATTATGTGTGCCATTGAACTTCTGATCCCCAAGGAGATTCTACAGAACCAGGAAGCTCAGTGAGCCTCTTTCCAGGACTTGGTCCTCTTTCCAGGAATTAGGACCATGTTAAGCCCTGCCTTACCTGTCCCTTGCCCCCATTCTTTTTTTTTTTTTTAACATTTATTCATTTTTGAGAGTGAGAGAGACAGAGCATGAGTGGGGTAGGGGCAGAGAGAGAGGGAGACACAGAATCCGAAACAGGCTCCAGGCTCTGAGCTGTCAGCACAGGGCCCGACACAGGGCTTGAACTCACAGAGCGCGAGATCATGACCTGAGCTGAAGTCGGACACTCAACCGACTGAGCCACCCAGACACCCCTCCCTTGGACCCATTCTCACCCCAAATCCAACCTTCATGTGGAGCTCACCACTAACTACCCCAACACCCACCCATGATACAATGAAAGTTGATGAGCCCTCTTACTTAGGGCCTTTTAATCTGATGGTTTCTGCTCCATAGCACCCCTCCTCTACACACCTACTTCCTAATAGATCTAGGGCTTGGGACTGTGAAGACTCGAGTAAGATGAGAATGTGCCCTGACCCCCAGCCACCGAAAACTGATGTTTGGATTGCTAAGACTCTGGGCTGAAAGCCCATCCTGAACCTGGTCCTCCTGGCTGCTTATTCTCTAAGAGCATTTGCTTCCCTGATGCTTCTCCTGCCATGAGGAAGTTTAGCAGGCCAGTTTGCTGCTGGCACCTGCCATGCTCTAGCATAACACCAACACTAATGGCTGAAATAATCATAGTGACAACAACGGCTTGGTATACATGCAGAAGGTACTTGTCATCTCCTCAGGAGCCTCCTGGCCTGGGGCTCATTTGTGACAATGTGCTTGGCCCCGGCCCACACTGTCGCAATTGCACACCAGATTTATCCGAATGGTTGACATTATCATTACTGTCATCACCATTCTTGATAACTATTAATTTATTCCTGAAAAATACATTTACTGAGGACAAACTGCATGCCAGGTACTGTGCAAGATGCTCAAGGAGTTACAAAGATCAACATCTTGGAGAAGAAGTCCACAGGGAGTGGGAAAGATCAAAAAGAATTCCAATATAGGATTATACAGACTGTCGTATATGGATATATTCCCAGTGCTTAGAAGAATATTAGACCATTGTGAGTGCTCAATAAATATGTTTCAATGAATATTGAATGAAGAAGTGAGTGGACAAATTAATGAGCATGTTAAGGGCTACAGGATATGAGAGTGGAGAAAGAGTAACTTTGTTGGAAAGAAGTCAAGGAAAGATTCCAGAGGAGGTGACTTGAGCTGAACTCTGAAAGCTGAAAAGGCAATAAAGTATACTGGTCAAGAGCATGAAGTCTGGATCTAGAATGCCTGGGTTTGAACACCAACTCCATGTTTTGGGGCATGTTACTTAACTTCTCTGTGTCTGAGTTTTCCCATCTATAAAATGCATTAATAATAGTATTTCCCTTACGATAGTACTTCCTTTATGAGGTTGTTGTAAGGATTACGTGAGTTAATATTTGTACAACACTCAGACTATAACCATAAGTAGCACATAGTACTACTCAAGAGTTTGGTAAATAAAAACACTTGGCTAGGAGTTCATCAGACTGACAGGGTGGAAAGTTAAGGGTGTGAAGAAGAACATTCCAGACAGTGTAATGGTATTGAGGTTTCCAAAAGAATGTCATCCTTAAGAAATGGTGGGAAGGCTGTGGGGGTCAGGGGTTTGCCAGAAGATCTTAAATATCAGGGTAAGGGGTGTGGTGAGCCACGACTTTTTATTTTATTTTATTTTATTTTATTTTATTTTATTTTATTTTACTTTATTTTATTTTATAATGTTTATTTATTTTTGAGAGAGGGAGGGAGGGGCAGAGAGAGAAGGAGACACAGAATCTGAAGCAGGCTCCAGGCTCCGAGCTGTCAGCACAGAGCCCGATGTGGGTCTCGATCTCATGTGAGATTATGACCTGAGCCAAAATTGGATGCTTAACCAACTGAGCCACTCAGTTGCCCTGAGCCATGACTTTTTAAAATAAACTTCTCGGGGCGCCTAGGTGGCGCAGTCGGTTAAGCGTCCGACTTCAGTCAGGTCACGATCTCGCGGTCCGGGAGTTTGAGCCCCGCGTCAGGCTCTGGGCTGATGGCTCAGAGCCTGGAGCCTGTTTCCGATTCTGTGTCTCCCTCTCTCTCTGCCCCTTCCCCGTTCATGCTCTGTCTCTCTCTGTCCCAAAAATAAATAAACGTTGAAAAAAAATTAAAAAAAAATAAAATAAACTTCTCATTTTAGAATAATTCTAGATTTACAGAAAAGTTGCAAGGTAGTACTGAGAGTACCAGAATATCCTTTACTCAGTTTCCCCTAATGGTAATATCTTCAAGGGACCCACAGTTGCTAAAGCAAGAGTATAACAAAGTCAGACACGCATTTTAGAAAAGTTGCTGTAGCGGTTGTGAGGAGGAGGAATTGGAGGGAGAGAAATTTGGGGCCAGCAGACCAATGAGGGGGATGTTAGAGCCATCCAGTGGGTTGTCATGCAGTCAGGACAAAGTGTGATAAGGAGGGCATGGATGTGAGAAAATTTCTTTGAATGCTCTAGAAGAGGAAAAACCAAGAGCACAGTCAGGAGCTGCAGGGCCTGGACTGGGCACCCCTCTGTCTGAGGCATTTGCCAAGAAGCTTTCCATGTTATTGGACTAGCATCTCTCACCAGGAATCTCCATGGAGAGCTCAACAGGCTGGCAGGTCTGGGGGGGTTCAGATGTACATGCAAAGCCCAGGGAGGACAGGCAGTGGCCAGAACTCCTTCCCACTACCCTGGGCTCAAGTTCTGTCCACTGTTCTAGCTCAAGAGGTGGCTGATAGGGCTATTTATTCTTAGTGGCAGGTTAGATCTGCTCAGCTTCCTGGCCTCATTCAAGGAAATGGACCCAGATGAGATGAGAGCAATTGATGCAGAGTCATCCCAAACTTAGGATGTTATTAATTTGTACCGAGTATGATATAATCGTTAAGTACACGGATCATGGCACCAAGTGGATTGGGTTCAAATCCCATCTTTACCACTTACCAACTGCATAACCTTAGGCAGGTTATTTAACTTCTCTATGCCTCAATTTTCCAATCTGTAAGACAGAGAAAATAATAGTATCTGCCTCATAAGGATGATGTAAAAATTAAATGAGATAATATATGACAAGAGTATATAACAGCTCATAGGATATATTAGGTCTTATAGATTTAATTTGTTTGATTAATATGTTTAAATGTTTCAATTAATGATTAATAATACTGCTATTATTTCCATTTTTCCATTAGTATGAGCAGATACTAATTCAGAAGCACTTTGAAAAACCCTCTCCATGACCAAACAGCTTCTGTATTTGGTAATTGTCCCACCTAATATGTCAATATTTACACTAAGTGGTTAAAAAAAAAAGTTAAAGCAACAGTTGCACACAAGGTTCGCTCTAGGTAGAGAGCTGTTTGGCAGCAAGAAACAGAAATGCACCCAAGCCAACTTAATAAATGGTTGCTTATATTGGAAGGGCATAGGGGAAACTCGCAGAACCTCATTCCAGCAAGTAAAGTTGATATGCTACAGAACTAGAAAATCATCAGACAACAACTCCCCACATTGTTCTCTCATGGGGCCTCATGATTTCTTGCCTCTACATTTTTCTGCATATCTACTCCACTCTTCTCTAAGGAAACCAGCTTTCTCTGTTTCCACATACACGATAATGGCTATCTCCCAATACATGCAAAGTAAGAAAAAGTCTGATTGGCCTAGGGAGTAGGCATACATTCCTTTCCTACTCCCACCTAATCTCCATGACCAGTGGATAGGATTGAGGGATACAGAGGGATCCTCCTCTGGAAGAAAATATGCATGGGAAGAATGTGAAAGGCATCTCTAGAAAATTGTCCTCTTTCCTGAAATTAAATAAAACAGATGATTACTGAAAAAATATTTGTCAACATTGGTGGGATTTAATATTTGAATGTAGAAGATAAACCGAGAAATTTACCTGGAGCCTTAGAAACACCCTTTTCCCTGGTGGCTTGCCTGAGCCCAGCCCCTGCCCGCCTGGTTTCCACTGTTTCTAAGCTCATTTTCCAAAACCCAGAGGTCCCCCAGAAGATCTGATCATGTCGGGAGAAAAAGGGCTCCAGGAACTGTTTCTGGATATTTAACATAACCCAAGACAGGAGAAAACCTCTCCTAGGCCTATGTCAACAGAACTCCCTCTCAGAATTGTCCGACCTCACAGACAGGGCCTAAGGTGAAGGTGGATGGCCAGGCTTGGAGAAAGAACCTATTCTTCTAGAAGCAGCCGTCCATCCTTTGTATTAGCTACACTTTGCAGTGTTCCCCAACTTTGCATTCACTAGATGTTCACAGAGATCCTGCAGAGCTGAAATTTTTGTCCCCATTACCCAGCTAAGAAAATTGAGGTTAGATGAGGTGAAGTGACTTGTCCAAGGTCACACCGTTAGCTGTTGATCTGAGACTGGAACCTAGGCTTATTGGACTCCCAGCCAGAATTCCACTGTATTGCTCTGGCTGACAGTGGTTTGGGGAGCAAGATTGTAATCTGGGGAGAATATATAGAAGGCTAAGGTTTGCAGGAGGCCAGAGGTGCAGAGTTAACCAGCTTCTCAGCCCCTCAAGGACAAATGGCCTGATGAGGCTGGTTGAGGACTGTAGAGAATGAGGAATCGATCTGCCATCCCATG